>NW_028322282.1:0-1250342 GCF_059928025.1 Delphinapterus leucas
CTTGCTTGGTTGGCCAAAAAGGGCGTATGCGTTTTTTCCTGAATATATTCAGGAAAAAACGCATACGCCCTTTTTGGCCAAGTGCATCATTGTGGACATTCTGCCTCTTTTCCTATGCTTTAAGTGCAATTCCAGTCTACCCCCTGAAATCGTTTTCCTGAAATTCTGCCCCACTTTCAATTCCTCTTCGAAGACTTACTTCAATACATTTTTGGACGATAGCTGTCATTCATAACTCTGCAGGTTTGTGAATTACAGTGCCCCTGGGCTCTTTTCTTCAACTCGCTATCTTGTGAGCTGGCCGCAAAACCGCAGGATTGCTTCAGGCCCTAATCTGGTTCCGGCAGGGCACGCTGAGCCTTTGGTTAATTCCTCTTCCTGGTGGGAAATGAGCGTTCCATTTGCCCGTGCAGACACTTACAGCTAGTCTCTCATTGGTTCTCCCTATTCCTGTTCATCTTGCGCAGAAATTGCAAACTGTGCCAAACAGAAGGTTAAAGACACTGACTTTCCAAGTGGGGAGAGTGTTAGTAAAGTGTCTGGAACGGTGCAACCGAGTACCAGGGGATGAAACCTGAGATGCATTTGAAAACGTTTCCCAATCACACGGTGGAACATACTCCGGGTTTCCCATGCATGTTTTAGCTGAAGGAAGAATCCCTTAAACCTGGAGAGTTGGGACCCATGGAATGGGTACCATGCAGTATGACTTCAAAGGGTCTGCGTTTGCTCACCAAACCTCACCAATGCTATCAGCCCAAAGTGTCCAGCCTTATGTCTCAACCAGCTCTGGGTGTAGATGTGGTAAATCCAGGTTGCATCACAAGCCCTGAATGAATTATTTAAGAATTGCTCTCTATTTCACTGTCATTGTGTTTTTTATTTTTAAACATCTTTATTGGGGTATAATTGCTTTACAATGGTGTGTTAGTTTCTGCTTTATAACAAAGTGAATCAGTTATACATATACATATGTTCCCATATGTCTTCCCTCTTGTGTCTCCCTCCCTCCCACTCTCCCTATCCCACCCCTCCAGGCTGTCACAAAGTACAAAGCTAATATCCCTGTGCCTTGCGGCTGCTTCCCACTAGCTATCTACCTTACTACGTTTGTTAGTGTGTATATGTCCATGACTCTCTCTCGCCCTGTCAAAGCTCACCCCTCCCCCTCCCCATATCCTCAAGTCCGTTCTCCAGTAGGTCTGCGTCTTTATTCCTGTCTTACCCCTAGGTTCTTCATGACATTTTTTTCCCCTTAAATTCCATATATATGTGTTAGCATACGGTATTTGTCTTTTTCTTTCTGACTTACTTCACTCTGTATGACAGACTCTAGGTCTCTCCATCTCATTACAAATAGCTCAATTTCATTTCTTTTTAAGGCTGAGTAATATTCCATTGTATATATGTGCCACATTTTCTTTATCCATTCATCCGATGATGGGCGCTTAGGTTGTTTCCATCTCCGGGCTATTGTAAATAGAGCTGCAATGAACATTTTGGTACATGACTCTGTTTGAATTTTGGTTTTCCCAGGGTATATGCCCAGTAGTGGGATTGCTGGGTCATATGGTAATTCTATTTGTAGATTTTTAAGGAACCTCCATACTGTTCTCCATAGTGGCTGAACCAATTCACATTCCCACCAGCAGTGCAAGAGTGTTCCCTTTTCTCCACACCCTCTCCAGCATTTATTGTTTCTAGATTTTTTGATGATGGCCATTCTGACTGGTGTGAGATGATATCTCATTGTAGTTTTGATTTGCATTTCTCTAATGATTAATGATGTTGAGCATTCTTTCATGTGTTTGTTGGCATTCTGTATATCTTCTTTGGAGAAATGTCTATTTAGGTCTTCTGCCCATTTTTGGATTGGGTTGTTTGTTTTTTTGTTATTGAGCTGCATGAGCTGCTTGTAAATTTTGGAGATTAATCCTTTGTCGTTTGCTTCATTTGCATGTCATTGTGTTTTGTTTGTGAAATTTATTTTGTTAATGGGATTTATCGGATTTTCACTGCTGCGTTTAGGCCACTGTACACACGCTTGACTTCCTTATGGAGACATATAAATCCATGGGTCTTAAGATTCTTACTTGTCAGGTATATTCCCAGGCGTTGAATATGGGGTGTTGATTCCATTTCGTTGAGCAAGGAGCAGGTCTTGTCTATTATATATTTGGCTTATGGAACGGTATCTGTGCTAATTTCAATCTCTGGTTTGATGCAGCACCCCAACTCACCTTTCCCCATAAGCAAGCATAAGTTGGTTTTCTAAATTTGAGACCCTGTTCTGTTTTGTAATTCAGTTCATGTGTAGCCAAGTTTACGTTCCGTGTATTAGTGATATCTTATGATGTTTCTTTTTCTGTGTGACTTATTTCTCGTAGAATCGTCGTACCTGAATCCACTCTTTATGCCGCTACGGGCCTGATGACGTAGATCTCATTGTTGAGTGATATTCCATTGTACGTACGTACCACAACTTCTTTATCCATTTTTTGCTTTCTCGGATATTTAACTTGTACCGTAGACGAGGTTCTTGTAAACAGAGCCGTCCCAAACTTTGGGGTGGCTGTGTGTTTTTGATTTTAATTTCCCTAAGCTATAGGACCTAAGTGGAAGTGCCATAGGCTGTGTTGCTTTGTTTCCTACGTGTTTCAGGAAACACCATACACTTCTCCAGAGTGGCTGTTGGCAATTTACATCCCGCCCATCAGCATAAAAAGGCTCCCTGTTCTCCATGACCTGTCCTGCCTTTCTGGATTTTACACTTTTTTCAGATGGCCCTTTTGACCGGGGGGCAGTGAGACTTCAATGTAGTGCAGATTTCCTTTACACGCTTGCTTGGTTGGCCAAAAAGGGCGTATGCGTTTTTTCCTGAATATATTCAGGAAAAAACGCATACGCCGTTTTTGGCCAAGTGCATCATTGTGGACATTCTGCCTCTTTTCCTATGCTTCAAGTGCAATTCCAGTCTACCCCCTGAAATCGTTTTCCTGATATTCTGCCCCACTTTCAATTCCTCTTCGAAGACTTACTTCAATACATTTTTGGACGATAGCTGTCATTCATAACTCTGCAGGTTTGTGAATTACAGTGCCCCTGGGCTCTTTTCTTCAACTCGCTATCTTGTGAGCTGGCCGCAAAACCGCAGGATTGCTTCAGGCCCTAATCTGGTTCCAGCAGGGCACGCTGAGCCTTTGGTTAATTCCTCTTCCTGGTGGGAAATGAGCGTTCCATTTGCCCGTGCAGACACTTACAGCTAGTCTCTCATTGGTTCTCCCTATTCCTGTTCATCTTGCGCAGAAATTGCAAACTGTGCCAAACAGAAGGTTAAAGGCACTGACTTTCCAAGTGGGGAGAGTGTTAGTAAAGTGTCTGGAACGGTGCACCCGAGTACCAGGGGATGAAACCTGAGATGCATTTGAAAACGTCTCCCAATCACACGGTGGAACATACTCCGGGTTTCCCATGCATGTTTTAGCTGAAGGAAGAATCCCTTAAACCTGGAGAGTTGGGACCCATGGAATGGGTACCATGCAGTATGACTTCAAAGGGTCTGCGTTTGCTCACCAAACCTCACCAATGCTATCAGCCCAAAGTGTCCAGCCTTATGTCTCAACCAGCTCTGGGTGTAGATGTGGTAAATCCAGGTTGCATCACAAGCCCTGAATGAATTATTTAAGAATTGCTCTCTATTTCACTGTCATTGTGTTTTTTTTTTTTAAACATCTTTATTGGGGTATAATTGCTTTACAATGGTGTGTTAGTTTCTGCTTTATAACAAAGTGAATCAGTTATACATATACATATGTTCCCATATGTCTTCCCTCTTGCGTCTCCCTCCCTCCCACTCTCCCTATCCCACCCCTCCAGGCTGTCACAAAGTACAAAGCTAATATCCCTGTGCCTTGCGGCTGCTTCCCACTAGCTATCTACCTTACTACGTTTGTTAGTGTGTATATGTCCATGACTCTCTCTCGCCCTGTCAAAGCTCACCCCTCCCCCTCCCCATATCCTCAAGTCCGTTCTCCAGTAGGTCTGCGTCTTTATTCCTGTTTTACCCCTAGGTTCTTCATGACATTTTTTTCCCCTTAAATTCCATATATATGTGTTAGCATACGGTATTTGTCTTTTTCTTTCTGACTTACTTCACTCTGTATGACAGACTCTAGGTCTATCCATCTCATTACAAATAGCTCAATTTCATTTCTTTTTAAGGCTGAGTAATATTCCATTGTATATATGTGCCACATTTTCTTTATCCATTCATCCGATGATGGGCGCTTAGGTTGTTTCCATCTCCGGGCTATTGTAAATAGAGCTGCAATGAACATTTTGGTACATGACTCTGTTTGAATTTTGGTTTTCCCAGGGTATATGCCCAGTAGTGCGATTGCTGGGTCATATGGTAATTCTATTTGTAGTTTTTTAAGGAACCTCCATACTGTTCTCCATAGTGGCTGAACCAATTCACATTCCCACCAGCAGTGCAAGAGTGTTCCCTTTTCTCCACACCCTCTCCAGCATTTATTGTTTCTAGATTTTTTGATGATGGCCATTCTGACTGGTGTGAGATGATATCTCATTGTAGTTTTGATTTGCATTTCTCTAATGATTAATGATGTTGAGCATTCTTTCATGTGTTTGTTGGCATTCTGTATATCTTCTTTGGAGAAATGTCTATTTAGGTCTTCTGCCCATTTTTGGATTGGGTTGTTTGTTTTTTTGTTATTGAGCTGCATGAGCTGCTTGTAAAATTTGGAGATTAATCCTTTGTCATTTGCTTCATTTGCATGTCATTGTGTTTTGTTTGTGAAACTTATTTTGTTAATGGGATTTATCGGATTTTCACTGCTGCGTTTAGGCCACTGTACACACGCTTGACTTCCTTATTTAGACATATAAATCCATGGGTCTTAAGATTCTTACTTGTCAGGTATATTCCCAGGCGTTGAATATGGGGTGTTGATTCCATTTCGTTGAGAAAGGAGCAGGTCTTGTCTATTATATATTTGGCTTATGGAACGGTATCTGTGCTAATTTCAATCTCTGGTTTGATGCAGCACCCCAACTCACCTTTCCCCATAAGCAAGCATAAGTTGGTTTTCTAAATTTGAGACCCTGTTCTGTTTTGTAATTCAGTTCATGTGTAGCCAAGTTTACGTTCCGTGTATTAGTGATATCTTATGATGTTTCTTTTTCTGTGTGACTTATTTCTCGTAGAATCGTCGTACCTGAATCCACTCTTTATGCCGCTACGGGCCTGATGACGTAGATCTCATTGTTGAGTGATATTCCATTGTACGTACGTACCACAACTTCTTTATCCATTTTTTGCTTTCTCGGATATTTAACTTGTACCGTAGACGAGGTTCTTGTAAACCGAGCCGTCCCAAACTTTGGGGTGGCTGTGTGTTTTTGATTTTAATTTCCCTAAGCTATAGGACCTAAGTGGAAGTGCCATAGGCTGTGTTGCTTTGTTTCCTACGTGTTTCAGGAAACACCATACACTTCTCCAGAGTGGCTGTTGGCAATTTACATCCCGCCCATCAGCATAACAAGGCTCCCTGTTCTCCATGACCTGTCCTGCCTTTCTGGATTTTACACTTTTTTCAGATGGCCCTTTTGACCGGGGGGCAGTGAGACTTCAATGTAGTGCAGATTTCCTTTACACGCTTGCTTGGTTGGCCAAAAAGGGCGTATGCGTTTTTTCCTGAATATATTCAGGAAAAAACGCATACGCCCTTTTTGGCCAAGTGCATCATTGTGGACATTCTGCCTCTTTTCCTATGCTTTAAGTGCAATTCCAGTCTACCCCCTGAAATCGTTTTCCTGAAATTCTGCCCCACTTTCAATTCCTCTTCGAAGACTTACTTCAATACATTTTTGGACGATAGCTGTCATTCATAACTCTGCAGGTTTGTGAATTACAGTGCCCCTGGGCTCTTTTCTTCAACTCGCTATTTTGTGAGCTGGCCGCAAAACCGCAGGTTTGCTTCAGGCCCTAATCTGGTTCCGGCAGGGCACGCTGAGCCTTTGGTTAATTCCTCTTCCTGGTGGGAAATGAGCGTTCCATTTGCCCGTGCAGACACTTATAGCTAGTCTCTCATTGCTTCTCCCTATTCCTGTTCATCTTGCGCAGAAATTGCAAACTGTGCCAAACAGAAGGTTAAAGGCACTGACTTTCCAAGTGGGGAGAGTGTTAGTAAAGTGTCTGGAACGGTGCACCCGAGTACCAGGGGATGAAACCTGAGATGCATTTGAAAACGTTTCCCAATCACATGGTGGAACATACTCCGGGTTTCCCATGCATGTTTTAGCTGAAGGAAGAATCCCTTAAACCTGGAGAGTTGGGACCCATGGAATGGGTACCATGCAGTATGACTTCAAAGGGTCTGCGTTTGCTCACCAAACCTCACCAATGCTATCAGCCCAAAGTGTCCAGCCTTATGTCTCAACCAGCTCTGGGTGTAGATGTGGTAAATCCAGGTTGCATCACAAGCCCTGAATGAATTATTTAAGAATTGCTCTCTATTTCACTGTCATTGTGTTTTTTATTTTTAAACATCTTTATTGGGGTATAATTGCTTTACAATGGTGTGTTAGTTTCTGCTTTATAACAAAGTGAATCAGTTATACATATACATATGTTCCCATATGTCTTCCCTCTTGCGTCTCCCTCCCTCCCACTCTCCCTATCCCACCCCTCCAGGCTGTCACAAAGTACAAAGCTAATATCCCTGTGCCTTGCGGCTGCTTCCCACTAGCTATCTACCTTACTACGTTTGTTAGTGTGTATATGTCCATGACTCTCTCTCGCCCTGTCAAAGCTCACCCCTCCCCCTCCCCATATCCTCAAGTCCGTTCTCCAGTAGGTCTGCGTCTTTATTCCTGTCTTACCCCTAGGTTCTTCATGACATTTTTTTTCCCCTTAAATTCCATATATATGTGTTAGCATACGGTATCTGTCTTTTTCTTTCTGACTTACTTCACTCTGTATGACAGACTCTAGGTCTATCCATCTCATTACAAATAGCTCAATTTCATTTCTTTTTAAGGCTGAGTAATATTCCATTGTATATATGTGCCACATTTTCTTTATCCATTCATCCGATGATGGGCGCTTAGGTTGTTTCCATCTCCGGGCTATTGTAAATAGAGCTGCAATGAACATTTTGGTACATGACTCTGTTTGAATTTTGGTTTTCCCAGGGTATATGCCCAGTAGTGGGATTGCTGGGTCATATGGTAATTCTATTTGTAGTTTTTTAAGGAACCTCCATACTGTTCTCCATAGTGGCTGAACCAATTCACATTCCCACCAGCAGTGCAAGAGTGTTCCCTTTTCTCCACACCCTCTCCAGCATTTATTGTTTCTAGATTTTTTGATGATGGCCATTCTGACTGGTGTGAGATGATATCTCATTGTAGTTTTGATTTGCATTTCTCTAATGATTAATGATGTTGAGCATTCTTTCATGTGTTTGTTGCCATTCTGTATATCTTCTTTGGAGAAATGTCTATTTAGGTCTTCTGCCCATTTTTGGATTGGGTTGTTTGTTTTTTTGTTATTGAGCTGCATGAGCTGCTTGTAAAATTTGGAGATTAATCCTTTGTCATTTGCTTCATTTGCATGTCATTGTGTTTTGTTTGTGAAATTTATTTTGTTAATGGGATTTATCGGATTTTCACTGCTGCGTTTAGGCCACTGTACACACGCTTGACTTCCTTATTTAGACATATAAATCCATGGGTCTTAAGATTCTTACTTGTCAGGTATATTCCCAGGCGTTGAATATGGTGTGTTGATTACATTTCGTTGAGCAAGGAGCAGGTCTTGTCTATTATATATTTGGCTTATGGAACGGTATCTGTGCTAATTTCAATCTCTGGTTTGATGCAGCACCCCAACTCACCTTTCCCCATAAGCAAGCATAAGTTGGTTTTCTAAATTTGAGACCCTGTTCTGTTTTGTAATTCAGTTCATGTGTAGCCAAGTTTATGTTCCGTGTATTAGTGATATCTTATGATGTTTCTTTTTCTGTGTGACTTATTTCTCGTAGAATCGTCGTACCTGAATCCACTCATTATGCCGCTACGGGCCTGATGACGTAGACCTCATTGCTGAGTGATATTCCATTGTACGTACGTACCACAACTTCTTTATCCATTTTTTGCTTTCTCGGATATTTAACTTGTACCGTAGACGAGGTTCTTGTAAACAGAGCCGTCCCAAACTTTGGGGTGGCTGTGTGTTTTTGATTTTAATTTCCCTAAGCTATAGGACCTAAGTGGAAGTGCCATAGGCTGTGTTGCTTTGTTTCCTACGTGTTTCAGGAAACACCATACACTTCTCCAGAGTATCTGTTAGCAATTTACATCCCGCCCATCAGCATAACAAGGCTCCCTGTTCTCCATGACCTGTTCTGCCTTTCTGGATTTTACCCTTTTTTCAGATGGCCCTTTTGACCGGCGGGCAGTGAGACTTCAATGTAGTGCAGATTTCCTTTACACGCTTGCTTGGTTGGCCAAAAAGGGCGTATGCGTTTTTTCCTGAATATATTCAGGAAAAAACGCATACGCCCTTTTTGGCCAAGTGCATCATTGTGGACATTCTGCCTCTTTTCCTATGCTTTAAGTGCAATTCCAGTCTACCCCCTGAAATCGTTTTCCTGAAATTCTGCCCCACTTTCAATTCCTCTTCGAAGACTTACTTCAATACATTTTTGGACGATAGCTGTCATTCATAACTCTGCAGGTTTGTGAATTACAGTGCCCCTGGGCTCTTTTCTTCAACTCGCTATCTTGTGAGCTGGCTGCAAAACCGCAGGATTGCTTCAGGCCCTAATCTGGTTCCAGCAGGGCACGCTGAGCCTTTGGTTAATTCCTCTTCCTGGTGGGAAATGAGCGTTCCATTTGCCCGTGCAGACACTTACAGCTAGTCTCTCATTGGTTCTCCCTATTCCTGTTCATCTTGCGCAGAAATTGCAAACTGTGCCAAACAGAAGGTTAAAGGCACTGACTTTCCAAGTGGGGAGAGTGTTAGTAAAGTGTCTGGAACGGTGCACCCGAGTACCAGGGGATGAAACCTGAGATGCATTTGAAAACGTTTCCCAATCACACGGTGGAACATACTCCGGGTTTCCCATGCATGTTTTAGCTGAAGGAAGAATCCCTTAAACCTGGAGAGTTGGGACCCATGGAATGGGTACCATGCAGTATGACTTCAAAGGGTCTGCGTTTGCTCACCAAACCTCACCAATGCTATCAGCCCAAAGTGTCCAGCCTTATGTCTCAACCAGCTCTGGGTGTAGATGTGGTAAATCCAGGTTGCATCACAAGCCCTGAATGAATTATTTAAGAATTGCTCTCTATTTCACTGTCATTGTGTTTTTTATTTTTAAACATCTTTATTGGGGTATAATTGCTTTACAATGGTGTGTTAGTTTCTGCTTTATAACAAAGTGAATCAGTTATACATATACATATGTTCCCATATGTCTTCCCTCTTGCGTCTCCCTCCCTCCCACTCTCCCTATCCCACCCCTCCAGGCTGTCACAAAGTACAAAGCTAATATCCCTGTGCCTTGCGGCTGCTTCCCACTAGCTATCTACCTTACTACGTTTGTTAGTGTGTATATGTCCATGACTCTCTCTCGCCCTGTCAAAGCTCACCCCTCCCCCTCCCCATATCCTCAAGTCCGTTCTCCAGTAGGTCTGCGTCTTTATTCCTGTCTTACCCCTAGGTTCTTCATGACATTTTTTTTCCCCTTAAATTCCATATATATGTGTTAGCATACGGTATCTGTCTTTTTCTTTCTGACTTACTTCACTCTGTATGACAGACTCTAGGTCTATCCATCTCATTACAAATAGCTCAATTTCATTTCTTTTTAAGGCTGAGTAATATTCCATTGTATATATGTGCCACATTTTCTTTATCCATTCATCCGATGATGGGCGCTTAGGTTGTTTCCATCTCCGGGCTATTGTAAATAGAGCTGCAATGAACATTTTGGTACATGACTCTGTTTGAATTTTGGTTTTCCCAGGGTATATGCCCAGTAGTGGGATTGCTGGGTCATATGGTAATTCTATTTGTAGTTTTTTAAGGAACCTCCATACTGTTCTCCATAGTGGCTGAACCAATTCACATTCCCACCAGCAGTGCAAGAGTGTTCCCTTTTCTCCACACCCTCTCCAGCATTTATTGTTTCTAGATTTTTTGATGATGGCCATTCTGACTGGTGTGAGATGATATCTCATTGTAGTTTTGATTTGCATTTCTCTAATGATTAATGATGTTGAGCATTCTTTCATGTGTTTGTTGCCATTCTGTATATCTTCTTTGGAGAAATGTCTATTTAGGTCTTCTGCCCATTTTTGGATTGGGTTGTTTGTTTATTTGTTATTGAGCTGCATGAGCTGCTTGTAAAATTTGGAGATTAATCCTTTGTCATTTGCTTCATTTGCATGTCATTGTGTTTTGTTTGTGAAATTTATTTTGTTAATGGGATTTATCGGATTTTCACTGCTGCGTTTAGGCCACTGTACACACGCTTGACTTCCTTATTTAGACATATAAATCCATGGGTCTTAAGATTCTTACTTGTCAGGTATATTCCCAGGCGTTGAATATGGGGTGTTGATTCCATTTCGTTGAGCAAGGAGCAGGTCTTGTCTATTATATATTTGGCTTATGGAACGGTATCTGTGCTAATTTCAATCTCTGGTTTGATGCAGCACCCCAACTCACCTTTCCCCATAAGCAAGCATAAGTTGGTTTTCTAAATTTGAGACCCTGTTCTGTTTTGTAATTCAGTTCATGTGTAGCCAAGTTTACGTTCCGTGTATTAGTGATATCTTATGATGTTTCTTTTTCTGTGTGACTTATTTCTCGTAGAATTGTCGTACCTGAATCCACTCTTTATGCCGCTACGGGCCTGATGACATAGATCTCATTGTTGAGTGATATTCCATTGTACGTACGTACCACAACTTCTTTATCCATTTTTTGCTTTCTCGGATATTTAACTTGTACCGTAGACGAGGTTCTTGTAAACAGAGCCGTCCCAAACTTTGGGGTGCCTGTGTGTTTTTGATTTTAATTTCCCTAAGCTATAGGACCTAAGTGGAAGTGCCATAGGCTGTGTTGCTTTGTTTCCTACGTGTTTCAGGAAACACCATACACTTCTCCAGAGTGGCTGTTGGCAATTTGCATCCCGCCCATCAGCATAACAAGGCTCCCTGTTCTCCATGACCTGTTCTGCCTTTCTGGATTTTACACTTTTTTCAGATGGCCCTTTTGACCGGGGGGTAGTGAGACTTCAATGTAGTGCAGATTTCCTTTACACGCTTGCTTGGTTGGCCAAAAAGGGCGTATGCGTTTTTTCCTGAATATATTCAGGAAAAAACGCATACGCCCTTTTTGGCCAAGTGCATCATTGTGGACATTCTGCCTCTTTTCCTATGCTTTAAGTGCAATTCCAGTCTACCCCCTGAAATCGTTTTCCTGAAATTCTGCCCCACTTTCAATTCCTCTTCGAAGACTTACTTCAATACATTTTTGGACGATAGCTGTCATTCATAACTCTGCAGGTTTGTGAATTACAGTGCCCCTGGGCTCTTTTCTTCAACTCGCTATCTTGTGAGCTGGCCGCAAAACCGCAGGATTGCTTCAGGCCCTAATCTGGTTCCAGCAGGGCACGCTGAGCCTTTGGTTAATTCCTCTTCCTGGTGGGAAATGAGTGTTCCATTTGCCCGTGCAGACACTTACAGCTAGTCTCTCATTGGTTCTCCCTATTCCTGTTCATCTTGCGCAGAAATTGCAAACTGTGCCAAACAGAAGGTTAAAGGCACTGACTTTCCAAGTGGGGAGAGTGTTAGTAAAGTGTCTGGAACGGTGCACCCGAGTACCAGGGGATGAAACCTGAGATGCATTTGAAAACGTTTCCCAATCACACGGTGGAACATACTCCGGGTTTCCCATGCATGTTTTAGCTGAAGGAAGAATCCCTTAAACCTGGAGAGTTGGGACCCATGGAATGGGTACCATGCAGTATGACTTCAAAGGGTCTGCGTTTGCTCACCAAACCTCACCAATGCTATCAGCCCAAAGTGTCCAGCCTTATGTCTCAACCAGCTCTGGGTGTAGATGTGGTAAATCCAGGTTGCATCACAAGCCCTGAATGAATTATTTAAGAATTGCTCTCTATTTCACTGTCATTGTGTTTTTTTTTTAAACATCTTTATTGGGGTATAATTGCTTTACAATGGTGTGTTAGTTTCTGCTTTATAACAAAGTGAATCAGTTATACATATACATATGTTCCCATATGTCTTCCCTCTTGCGTCTCCCTCCCTCCCACTCTCCCTATCCCACCCCTCCAGGCTGTCACAAAGTACAAAGCTAATATCCCTGTGCCTTGCGGCTGCTTCCCACTAGCTATCTACCTTACTACGTTTGTTAGTGTGTATATGTCCATGACTCTCTCTCGCCCTGTCAAAGCTCACCCCTCCCCCTCCCCATATCCTCAAGTCCGTTCTCCAGTAGGTCTGCGTCTTTATTCCTGTCTTACCCCTAGGTTCTTCATGACATTTTTTTTCCCCTTAAATTCCATATATATGTGTTAGCATACGGTATTTGTCTTTTTCTTTCTGACTTACTTCACTCTGTATGACAGACTCTAGGTCTATCCATCTCATTACAAATAGCTCAATTTCATTTCTTTTTAAGGCTGAGTAATATTCCATTGTATATATGTGCCACATTTTCTTTATCCATTCATCCGATGATGGGCGCTTAGGTTGTTTCCATCTCCGGGCTATTGTAAATAGAGCTGCAATGAACATTTTGGTACATGACTCTGTTTGAATTTTGGTTTTCCCAGGGTATATGCCCAGTAGTGGGATTGCTGGGTCATATGGTAATTCTATTTGTAGTTTTTTAAGGAACCTCCATACTGTTCTCCATAGTGGCTGAACCAATTCACATTCCCACCAGCAGTGCAAGAGTGTTCCCTTTTCTCCACACCCTCTCCAGCATTTATTGTTTCTAGATTTTTTGATGATGGCCATTCTGACTGGTGTGAGATGATATCTCATTGTAGTTTTGATTTGCATTTCTCTAATGATTAATGATGTTGAGCATTCTTTCATGTGTTTGTTGGCATTCTGTATATCTTCTTTGGAGAAATGTCTATTTAGGTCTTCTGCCCATTTTTGGATTGGGTTGTTTGTTTTTTTGTTATTGAGCTGCATGAGCTGCTTGTAAAATTTGGAGATTAATCCTTTGTCATTTGCTTCATTTGCATGTCATTGTGTTTTGTTTGTGAAATTTATTTTGTTAATGGGATTTATCGGATTTTCACTGCTGCGTTTAGGCCACTGTACACACGCTTGACTTCCTTATTTAGATATATAAATCCATGGGTCTTAAGATTCTTACTTGTCAGGTATATTCCCAGGCGTTGAATATGGGGTGTTGATTCCATTTCGTTGAGCAAGGAGCAGGTCTTGTCTATTATATATTTGGCTTATGGAACGGTATCTGTGCTAATTTCAATCTCTGGTTTGATGCAGCACCCCAACTCACCTTTCCCCATAAGCAAGCATAAGTTGGTTTTCTAAATTTGAGACCCTGTTCTGTTTTGTAATTCAGTTCATGTGTAGCCAAGTTTACATTCCGTGTATTAGTGATATCTTATGATGTTTCTTTTTCTGTGTGACTTATTTCTCGTAGAATCGTCGTACCTGAATCCACTCTTTATGCCGATACGTGCCTGATGACGTAGATCTCATTGTTGAGTGATATTCCATTGTACGTACGTACCACAACTTCTTTATCCATTTTTTGCTTTCTCGGATATATAACTTGTACCGTAGACGAGGTTCTTGTAAACAGAGCCGTCCCAAACTTTGGGGTGCCTGTGTGTTTTTGATTTTAATTTCCCTAAGCTATAGGACCCTAAGTGGAAGTGCCATAGGCTGTGTTGCTTTGTTTCCTACGTGTTTCAGGAAACACCATACACTTCTCCAGAGTGGCTGTTGGCAATTTACATCCCGCCCATCAGCATAACAAGGCTCCCTGTTCTCCATGACCTGTCCTGCTTTTCTGGATTTTACACTTTTTTCAGATGGCCCTTTTGACCGGGGGGCAGTGAGACTTCAATGTAGTGCAGATTTCCTTTACACGCTTGCTTGGTTGGCCAAAAAGGGCGTATGCGTTTTTTCCTGAATATATTCAGGAAAAAACGCATACGCCCTTTTTGGCCAAGTGCATCATTGTGGACATTCTGCCTCTTTTCCTATGCTTTAAGTGCAATTCCAGTCTACCCCCTGAAATCGTTTTCCTGAAATTCTGCCCCACTTTCAATTCCTCTTCGAAGACTTACTTCAATACATTTTTGGACGATAGCTGTCATTCATAACTCTGCAGGTTTGTGAATTACAGTGCCCCTGGGCTCTTTTCTTCAACTCGCTATCTTGTGAGCTGGCCGCAAAACCGCAGGATTGCTTCAGGCCCTAATCTGGTTCCGGCAGGGCACGCTGAGCCTTTGGTTAATTCCTCTTCCTGGTGGGAAATGTGCGTTCCATTTGCCCGTGCAGACACCTACAGCTAGTCTCTCATTGGATCTCCAAATTCCTGTTCATCTTGCGCAGAAATTGCAAACTGTGCCAAACAGAAGGTTAAAGGCACTGACTTTCCAAGTGGGGAGAGTGTTAGTAAAGTGTCTGGAACGGTGCACCCGAGTACCAGGGGATGAAACCTGAGATTAATTTGAAAACGTTTCCCAATCACACGGTGGAACATACTCCGGGTTTCCCATGCATGTTTTAGCTGAAGGAAGAATCCCTTAAACCTGGAGAGTTGGGACCCATGGAATGGGTACCATGCAGTATGACTTCAAAGGGTCTGCGTTTGCTCACCAAACCTCACCAATGCTATCAGCCCAAAGTGTCCAGCCTTATGTCTCAACCAGCTCTGGGTGTAGATGTGGTAAATCCAGGTTGCATCACAAGCCCTGAATGAATTATTTAAGAATTGCTCTCTATTTCACTGTCATTGTGTTTGTTTTTTTTAAACATCTTTATTGGGGTATAATTGCTTTACAATGGTGTGTTAGTTTCTGATTTATAACAAAGTGAATCAGTTATACATATACATATGTTCCCATATGTCTTCCCTCTTGTGTCTCCCTCCCTCCCACTCTCCCTATCCCACCCCTCCAGGCTGTCACAAAGTACAAAGCTAATATCCCTGTGCCTTGCGGCTGCTTCCCACTAGCTATCTACCTTACTACGTTTGTTAGTGTGTATATGTCCATGACTCTCTCTCGCCCTGTCAAAGCTCACCCCTCCCCCTCCCCATATCCTCAAGTCCGTTCTCCAGTAGGTCTGCGTCTTTATTCCTGTCTTACCCCTAGGTTCTTCATGACATTTTTTTCCCCTTAAATTCCATATATATGTGTTAGCATACGGTATTTGTCTTTTTCTTTCTGACTTACTTCACTCTGTATGACAGACTCTAGGTCTCTCCATCTCATTACAAATAGCTCAATTTCATTTCTTTTTAAGGCTGAGTAATATTCCATTGTATATATGTGCCACATTTTCTTTATCCATTCATCCGATGATGGGCGCTTAGGTTGTTTCCATCTCCGGGCTATTGTAAATAGAGCTGCAATGAACATTTTGGTACATGACTCTGTTTGAATTTTGGTTTTCCCAGGGTATATGCCCAGTAGTGGGATTGCTGGGACATATGGTAATTCTATTTGTAGATTTTTAAGGAACCTCCATACTGTTCTCCATAGTGGCTGAACCAATTCACATTCCCACCAGCAGTGCAAGAGTGTTCCCTTTTCTCCACACCCTCTCCAGCATTTATTGTTTCTAGATTTTTTGATGATGGCCATTCTGACTGGTGTGAGATGATATCTCATTGTAGTTTTGATTTGCATTTCTCTAATGATTAATGATGTTGAGCATTCTTTCATGTGTTTGTTGGCATTCTGTATATCTTCTTTGGAGAAATGTCTATTTAGGTCTTCTGCCCATTTTTGGATTGGGTTGTTTGTTTTTTTGTTATTGAGCTGCATGAGCTGCTTGTAAATTTTGGAGATTAATCCTTTGTCATTTGCTTCATTTGCATGTCATTGTGTTTTGTTTGTGAAATTTATTTTGTTAATGGGATTTATCGGATTTTCACTGCTGCGTTTAGGCCACTGTACACACGCTTGACTTCCTTATGGAGACATATAAATCCATGGGTCTTAAGATTCTTACTTGTCAGGTATATTCCCAGGCGTTGAATATGGGGTGTTGAGTCCATTTCGTTGAGCAACAGTAGGTCTTGTCTATTATATATTTGGCTTATGGAACGGTATCTGTGCTAATTTCAATCTCTGGTTTGATGCAGCACCCCAACTCACCTTTCCCCATAAGCAAGCATAAGTTGTTTTTCTAAATTTGAGACCCTGTTCTGTTTTGTAATTCAGTTCATGTGTAGCCAAGTTTATGTTCCGTGTATTAGTGATATCTTATGATGTTTCTTTTTCTGTGTGACTTATTTCTCGTAGACTCCTCCTACGTTAATCCACTCATTATGCCGCTAAGGGCCTGATGACGTAGATCTCATTGTTGAGTGATATTCCATTGTACGTACGTACCACAACTTCTTTATCCATTTTTTGCTTTCTCGGATATATAACTTGTACCGTAGACGAGGTTCTTGTAAACAGAGCCGTCCCAAACTTTGGGGTGCCTGTGTGTTTTTGATTTTAATTTCCCTAAGCTATAGGACCCTAAGTGGAAGTGCCATAGGCTGTGTTGCTTTGTTTCCTACGTGTTTCAGGAAACACCATACACTTCTCCAGAGTGGCTGTTGGCAATTTACATCCCGCCCATCAGCATAACAAGGCTCCCTGTTCTCCATGACCTGTCCTGCTTTTCTGGATTTTACACTTTTTTCAGATGGCCCTTTTGACCGGGGGGCAGTGAGACTTCAATGTAGTGCAGATTTCCTTTACACGCTTGCTTGGTTGGCCAAAAAGGGCGTATGCGTTTTTTCCTGATTCAGGAAAAAACGCATACGCCCTTTTTGGCCAAGTGCATCATTGTGGACATTCTGCCTCTTTTCCTATGCTTTAAGTGCAATTCCAGTCTACCCCCTGAAATCGTTTTCCTGAAATTCTGCCCCACTTTCAATTCCTCTTCGAAGACTTACTTCAATACATTTTTGGACGATAGCTGTCATTCATAACTCTGCAGGTTTGTGAATTACAGTGCCCCTGGGCTCTTTTCTTCAACTCGCTATCTTGTGAGCTGGCCGCAAAACCGCAGGATTGCTTCAGGCCCTAATCTGGTTCCGGCAGGGCACGCTGAGCCTTTGGTTAATTCCTCTTCCTGGTGGGAAATGAGCGTTCCATTTGCCCGTGCAGACACTTACAGCTAGTCTCTCATTGGTTCTCCCTATTCCTGTTCATCTTGCGCAGAAATTGCAAACTGTGCCAAACAGAAGGTTAAAGGCACTGACTTTCCAAGTGGGGAGAGTGTTAGTAAAGTGTCTGGAACGGTGCACCCGAGTACCAGGGGATGAAACCTGAGATTAATTTGAAAACGTTTCCCAATCACACGGTGGAACATACTCCGGGTTTCCCATGCATGTTTTAGCTGAAGGAAGAATCCCTTAAACCTGGAGAGTTGGGACCCATGGAATGGGTACCATGCAGTATGACTTCAAAGGGTCTGCGTTTGCTCACCAAACCTCACCAATGCTATCAGCCCAAAGTGTCCAGCCTTATGTCTCAACCAGCTCTGGGTGTAGATGTGGTAAATCCAGGTTGCATCACAAGCCCTGAATGAATTATTTAAGAATTGCTCTCTATTTCACTGTCATTGTGTTTTTTTTTTTTAAACATCTTTATTGGGGTATAATTGCTTTACAATGGTGTGTTAGTTTCTGCTTTATAACAAAGTGAATCAGTTATACATATACATATGTTCCCATATGTCTTCCCTCTTGTGTCTCCCTCCCTCCCACTCTCCGTATCCCACCCCTCCAGGCTGTCACAAAGTACAAAGCTAATATCCCTGTGCCTTGCGGCTGCTTCCCACTAGCTATCTACCTTACTACGTTTGTTAGTGTGTATATGTCCATGACTCTCTCTCGCCCTGTCAAAGCTCACCCCTCCCCCTCCCCATATCCTCAAGTCCGTTCTCCAGTAGGTCTGCGTCTTTATTCCTGTCTTACCCCTAGGTTCTTCATGACATTTTTTTCCCCTTAAATTCCATATATATGTGTTAGCATACGGTATTTGTCTTTTTCTTTCTGACTTACTTCACTCTGTATGACAGACTCTAGGTCTCTCCATCTCATTACAAATAGCTCAATTTCATTTCTTTATAAGGCTGAGTAATATTCCATTGTATATATGTGCCACATTTTCTTTATCCATTCATCCGATGATGGGCGCTTAGGTTGTTTCCATCTCCGGGCTATTGTAAATAGAGCTGCAATGAACATTTTGGTACATGACTCTGTTTGAATTTTGGTTTTCCCAGGGTATATGCCCAGTAGTGGGATTGCTGGGTCATATGGTAATTCTATTTGTAGATTTTTAAGGAACCTCCATACTGTTCTCCATAGTGGCTGAACCAATTCACATTCCCACCAGCAGTGCAAGAGTGTTCCCTTTTCTCCACACCCTCTCCAGCATTTATTGTTTCTAGATTTTTTGATGATGGCCATTCTGACTGGTGTGAGATGATATCTCATTGTAGTTTTGATTTGCATTTCTCTAATGATTAATGATGTTGAGCATTCTTTCATGTGTTTGTTGGCATTCTGTATATCTTCTTTGGAGAAATGTCTATTTAGGTCTTCTGCCCATTTTTGGATTGGGTTGTTTGTTTTTTTGTTATTGAGCTGCATGAGCTGCTTGTAAATTTTGGAGATTAATCCTTTGTCATTTGCTTCATTTGCATGTCATTGTGTTTTGTTTGTGAAATTTATTTTGTTAATGGGATTTATCGGATTTTCACTGCTGCGTTTAGGCCACTGTACACACGCTTGACTTCCTTATGGAGACATATAAATCCATGGGTCTTAAGATTCTTACTTGTCAGGTATATTCCCAGGCGTTGAATATGGGGTGTTGAGTCCATTTCGTTGAGCAACAGTAGGTCTTGTCTATTATATATTTGGCTTATGGAACGGTATCTGTGCTAATTTCAATCTCTGGTTTGATGCAGCACCCCAACTCACCTTTCCCCATAAGCAAGCATAAGTTGTTTTTCTAAATTTGAGACCCTGTTCTGTTTTGTAATTCAGTTCATGTGTAGCCAAGTTTATGTTCCGTGTATTAGTGATATCTTATGATGTTTCTTTTTCTGTGTGACTTATTTCTCGTAGACTCCTCGTACGTTAATCCACTCATTATGCCGCTATGGGCCTGATGACGTAGATCTCATTGTTGAGTGATATTCCATTGTACGTACGTACCACAACTTCTTTATCCATTTTTTGCTTTCTCGGATATATAACTTGTACCGTAGACGAGGTTCTTGTAAACAGAGCCGTCCCAAACTTTGGGGTGCCTGTGTGTTTTTGATTTTAATTTCCCTAAGCTATAGGACCCTAAGTGGAAGTGCCATAGGCTGTGTTGCTTTGTTTCCTACGTGTTTCAGGAAACACCATACACTTCTCCAGAGTGGCTGTTGGCAATTTACATCCCGCCCATCAGCATAACAAGGCTCCCTGTTCTCCATGACCTGTCCTGCCTTTCTGGATTTTAAACTTTTTTCAGATGGCCCTTTTGACCGGGGGGCAGTGAGACTTCAATGTAGTGCAGATTTCCTTTACACGCTTGCTTGGTTGGCCAAAAAGGGCGTATGCGTTTTTTCCTGAATATATTCAGGAAAAAACGCATACGCCCTTTTTGGCCAAGTGCATCATTGTGGACATTCTGCCTCTTTTCCTATGCTTTAAGTGCAATTCCAGTCTACCCCCTGAAATCGTTTTCCTGAAATTCTGCCCCACTTTCAATTCCTCTTCGAAGACTTACTTCAATACATTTTTGGACGATAGCTGTCATTCATAACTCTGCAGGTTTGTGAATTACAGTGCCCCTGGGCTCTTTTCTTCAACTCGCTATCTTGTGAGCTGGCCGCAAAACCGCAGGATTGCTTCAGGCCCTAATCTGGTTCCGGCAGGGCACGCTGAGCCTTTGGTTAATTCCTCTTCCTGGTGGGAAATGAGCGTTCCATTTGCCCGTGCAGACACTTACAGCTAGTCTCTCATTGGTTCTCCCTATTCCTGTTCATCTTGCGCAGAAATTGCAAACTGTGCCAAACAGAAGGTTAAAGACACTGACTTTCCAAGTGGGGAGAGTGTTAGTAAAGTGTCTGGAACGGTGCACCCGAGTACCAGGGGATGAAACCTGAGATGCATTTGAAAACGTTTCCCAATCACACGGTGGAACATACTCCGGGTTTCCCATGCATGTTTTAGCTGAAGGAAGAATCCCTTAAACCTGGAGAGTTGGGACCCATGGAATGGGTACCATGCAGTATGACTTCAAAGGGTCTGCGTTTGCTCACCAAACCTCACCAATGCTATCAGCCCAAAGTGTCCAGCCTTATGTCTCAACCAGCTCTGGGTGTAGATGTGGTAAATCCAGGTTGCATCACAAGCCCTGAATGAATTATTTAAGAATTGCTCTCTATTTCACTGTCATTGTGTTTTTTATTTTTAAACATCTTTATTGGGGTATAATTGCTTTACAATGGTGTGTTAGTTTCTGCTTTATAACAAAGTGAATCAGTTATACATATACATATGTTCCCATATGTCTTCCCTCTTGTGTCTCCCTCCCTCCCACTCTCCCTATCCCACCCCTCCAGGCTGTCACAAAGTACAAAGCTAATATCCCTGTGCCTTGCGGCTGCTTCCCACTAGCTATCTACCTTATTACGTTTGTTAGTGTGTATATGTCCATGACTCTCTCTCGCCCTGTCAAAGCTCACCCCTCCCCCTCCCCATATCCTCAAGTCCGTTCTCCAGTAGGTCTGCGTCTTTATTCCTGTCTTACCCCTAGGTTCTTCATGACATTTTTTTCCCCTTAAATTCCATATATATGTGTTAGCATACGGTATTTGTCTTTTTCTTTCTGACTTACTTCACTCTGTATGACAGACTCTAGGTCTCTCCATCTCATTACAAATAGCTCAATTTCATTTCTTTTTAAGGCTGAGTAATATTCCATTGTATATATGTGCCACATTTTCTTTATCCATTCATCCGATGATGGGCGCTTAGGTTGTTTCCATCTCCGGGCTATTGTAAATAGAGCTGCAATGAACATTTTGGTACATGACTCTGTTTGAATTTTGGTTTTCCCAGGGTATATGCCCAGTAGTGGGATTGCTGGGTCATATGGTAATTCTATTTGTAGATTTTTAAGGAACCTCCATACTGTTCTCCATAGTGGCTGAACCAATTCACATTCCCACCAGCAGTGCAAGAGTGTTCCCTTTTCTCCACACCCTCTCCAGCATTTATTGTTTCTAGATTTTTTGATGATGGCCATTCTGACTGGTGTGAGATGATATCTCATTGTAGTTTTGATTTGCATTTCTCTAATGATTAATGATGTTGAGCATTCTTTCATGTGTTTGTTGGCATTCTGTATATCTTCTTTGGAGAAATGTCTATTTAGGTCTTCTGCCCATTTTTGGATTGGGTTGTTTGTTTTTTTGTTATTGAGCTGCATGAGCTGCTTGTAAATTTTGGAGATTAATCCTTTGTCATTTGCTTCATTTGCATGTCATTGTGTTTTGTTTGTGAAATTTATTTTGTTAATGGGATTTATCGGATTTTCACTACTGCGTTTAGGCCACTGTACACACGCTTGACTTCCTTATGGAGACATATAAATCCATGGGTCTTAAGATTCTTACTTGTCAGGTATATTCCCAGGCGTTGAATATGGGGTGTTGAGTCTATTTCGTTGAGCAACAGTAGGTCTTGTCTATTATATATTTGGCTTATGGAACGGTATCTGTGCTAATTTCAATCTCTGGTTTTATGCAGCATGCCAACTCACCTTTCCCCATAAGCAAGCATAAGTTGTTTTTCTAAATTTGAGACCCTGTTCTGTTTTGTAATTCAGTTCATGTGTAGCCAAGTTTATGTTCCGTGTATTAGTGATATCTTATGATGTTTCTTTTTCTGTGTGACTTATTTCTCGTAGACTCCTCGTACGTTAATCCACTCATTATGCCCCTACGGGCCTGATGACGTAGATCTCATTGTTGAGTGATATTCCATTGTACGTACGTACCACAACTTCTTTATCCATTTTTTGCTTTCTCGGATATTTAACTTGTACCGTAGACGAGGTTCTTGTAAACAGAGCCGTCCCAAACTTTGGGGTGCCTGTGTGTTTTTGATTTTAATTTCCCTAAGCTATAGGACCCTAAGTGGAAGTGCCATAGGCTGTGTTGCTTTGTTTCCTACGTGTTTCAGGAAACACCATACACTTCTCCAGAGTGGCTGTTGGCAATTTACATCCCGCCCATCAGCATAACAAGGCTCCCTGTTCTCCATGACCTGTCCTGCCTTTCTGGATTTTACACTTTTTTCAGATGCCCTTTTGACCGGAGGGCAGTGAGACTTCAATGTAGTGCAGATTTCCTTTACACGCTTGCTTGGTTGGCCAAAAAGGGCGTATGCGTTTTTTCCTGAATATATTCAGGAAAAAACGCATACGCCCTTTTTGGCCAAGTGCATCATTGTGGACATTCTGCCTCTTTTCCTATGCTTTAAGTGCAATTCCAGTCTACCCCCTGAAATCGTTTTCCTGAAATTCTGCCCCACTTTCAATTCCTCTTCGAAGACTTACTTCAATACATTTTTGGACGATAGCTGTCATTCATAACTCTGCAGGTTTGTGAATTACAGTGCCCCTGGGCTCTTTTCTTCAACTCGCTATCTTGTGAGCTGGCCGCAAAACCGCAGGATTGCTTCAGGCCCTAATCTGGTTCCGGCAGGGCACGCTGAGCCTTTGGTTAATTCCTCTTCCTGGTGGGAAATGAGCGTTCCATTTGCCCGTGCAGACACTTACAGCTAGTCTCTCATTGGTTCTCCCTATTCCTGTTCATCTTGCGCAGAAATTGCAAACTGTGCCAAACAGAAGGTTAAAGACACTGACTTTCCAAGTGGGGAGAGTGTTAGTAAAGTGTCTGGAACGGTGCAACCGAGTACCAGGGGATGAAACCTGAGATGCATTTGAAAACGTTTCCCAATCACACGGTGGAACATACTCCGGGTTTCCCATGCATGTTTTAGCTGAAGGAAGAATCCCTTAAACCTGGAGAGTTGGGACCCATGGAATGGGTACCATGCAGTATGACTTCAAAGGGTCTGCGTTTGCTCACCAAACCTCACCAATGCTATCAGCCCAAAGTGTCCAGCCTTATGTCTCAACCAGCTCTGGGTGTAGATGTGGTAAATCCAGGTTGCATCACAAGCCCTGAATGAATTATTTAAGAATTGCTCTCTATTTCACTGTCATTGTGTTTTTTATTTTTAAACATCTTTATTGGGGTATAATTGCTTTACAATGGTGTGTTAGTTTCTGCTTTATAACAAAGTGAATCAGTTATACATATACATATGTTCCCATATGTCTTCCCTCTTGTGTCTCCCTCCCTCCCACTCTCCCTATCCCACCCCTCCAGGCTGTCACAAAGTACAAAGCTAATATCCCTGTGCCTTGCGGCTGCTTCCCACTAGCTATCTACCTTACTACGTTTGTTAGTGTGTATATGTCCATGACTCTCTCTCGCCCTGTCAAAGCTCACCCCTCCCCCTCCCCATATCCTCAAGTCCGTTCTCCAGTAGGTCTGCGTCTTTATTCCTGTCTTACCCCTAGGTTCTTCATGACATTTTTTTCCCCTTAAATTCCATATATATGTGTTAGCATACGGTATTTGTCTTTTTCTTTCTGACTTACTTCACTCTGTATGACAGACTCTAGGTCTCTCCATCTCATTACAAATAGCTCAATTTCATTTCTTTTTAAGGCTGAGTAATATTCCATTGTATATATGTGCCACATTTTCTTTATCCATTCATCCGATGATGGGCGCTTAGGTTGTTTCCATCTCCGGGCTATTGTAAATAGAGCTGCAATGAACATTTTGGTACATGACTCTGTTTGAATTTTGGTTTTCCCAGGGTATATGCCCAGTAGTGGGATTGCTGGGTCATATGGTAATTCTATTTGTAGATTTTTAAGGAACCTCCATACTGTTCTCCATAGTGGCTGAACCAATTCACATTCCCACCAGCAGTGCAAGAGTGTTCCCTTTTCTCCACACCCTCTCCAGCATTTATTGTTTCTAGATTTTTTGATGATGGCCATTCTGACTGGTGTGAGATGATATCTCATTGTAGTTTTGATTTGCATTTCTCTAATGATTAATGATGTTGAGCATTCTTTCATGTGTTTGTTGGCATTCTGTATATCTTCTTTGGAGAAATGTCTATTTAGGTCTTCTGCCCATTTTTGGATTGGGTTGTTTGTTTTTTTGTTATTGAGCTGCATGAGCTGCTTGTAAATTTTGGAGATTAATCCTTTGTCGTTTGCTTCATTTGCATGTCATTGTGTTTTGTTTGTGAAATTTATTTTGTTAATGGGATTTATCGGATTTTCACTGCTGCGTTTAGGCCACTGTACACACGCTTGACTTCCTTATGGAGACATATAAATCCATGGGTCTTAAGATTCTTACTTGTCAGGTATATTCCCAGGCGTTGAATATGGGGTGTTGAGTCCATTTCGTTGAGCAACAGTTGGTCTTGTCTATTATATATTTGGCTTATGGAACGGTATCTGTGCTAATTTCAATCTCTGGTTTTATGCAGCATGCCAACTCACCTTTCCCCATAAGCAAGCATAAGTTGTTTTTCTAAATTTGAGACCCTGTTCTGTTTTGTAATTCAGTTCATGTGTAGCCAAGTTTATGTTCCGTGTATTAGTGATATCTTATGATGTTTCTTTTTCTGTGTGACTTATTTCTCGTAGACTCCTCGTACGTTAATCCACTCATTATGCCGCTACGGGCCTGATGACGTAGATCTCATTGTTGAGTGATATTCCATTGTACGTACGTACCACAACTTCTTTATCCATTTTTTGCTTTCTCGGATATTTAACTTGTACCGTAGACGAGGTTCTTGTAAACAGAGCCGTCCCAAACTTTGGGGTGCCTGTGTGTTTTTGATTTTAATTTCCCTAAGCTATAGGACCCTAAGTGGAAGTGCCATAGGCTGTGTTGCTTTGTTTCCTACGTGTTTCAGGAAACACCATACACTTCTCCAGAGTGGCTGTTGGCAATTTACATCCCGCCCATCAGCATAACAAGGCTCCCTGTTCTCCATGACCTGTCCTGCCTTTCTGGATTTTACACTTTTTTCAGATGCCCTTTTGACCGGGGGGCAGTGAGACTTCAATGTAGTGCAGATTTCCTTTACACGCTTGCTTGGTTGGCCAAAAAGGGCGTATGCATTTTTCCCTGAATATATTCAGGAAAAAACGCATACGCCCTTTTTGGCCAAGTGCATCATTGTGGACATTCTGCCTCTTTTCCTATGCTTTAAGTGCAATTCCAGTCTACCCCCTGAAATCGTTTTCCTGAAATTCTGCCCCACTTTCAATTCCTCTTCGAAGACTTACTTCAATACATTTTTGGACGATAGCTGTCATTCATAACTCTGCAGGTTTGTGAATTACAGTGCCCCTGGGCTCTTTTCTTCAACTCGCTATCTTGTGAGCTGGCCGCAAAACCGCAGGATTGCTTCAGGCCCTAATCTGGTTCCAGCAGGGCACGCTGAGCCTTTGGTTAATTCCTCTTCCTGGTGGGAAATGAGCGTTCCATTTGCCGTGCAGACACTTACAGCTAGTCTCTCATTGGTTCTCCCTATTCCTGTTCATCTTGCGCAGAAATTGCAAACTCTGCCAAACAGAAGGTTAAAGGCACTGACTTTCCAAGTGGGGAGAGTGTTAGTAAAGTGTCTGGAACGGTGCACCCGAGTACCAGGGGATGAAACCTGAGATGCATTTGAAAACGTTTCCCAATCACACGGTGGAACATACTCCGGGTTTCCCATGCATGTTTTAGCTGAAGGAAGAATCCCTTAAACCTGGAGAGTTGGGACCCATGGAATGGGTACCATGCAGTATGACTTCAAAGGGTCTGCGTTTGCTCACCAAACCTCACCAATGCTATCAGCCCAAAGTGTCCAGCCTTATGTCTCAACCAGCTCTGGGTGTAGATGTGGTAAATCCAGGTTGCATCACAAGCCCTGAATGAATTATTTAAGAATTGCTCTCTATTTCACTGTCATTGTGTTGTTTTTTTTTTAAACATCTTTATTGGGGTATAATTGCTTTACAATGGTGTGTTAGTTTCTGCTTTATAACAAAGTGAATCAGTTATACATATACATATGTTCCCATATGTCTTCCCTCTTGCGTCTCCCTCCCTCCCACTCTCCCTATCCCACCCCTCCAGGCTGTCACAAAGCACCAAGCTAATATCCCTGTGCCTTGCGCCTGCTTCCCACTAGCTATCTACCTTACTACGTTTGTTAGTGTGTATATGTCCATGACTCTCTCTCGCCCTGTCAAAGCTCAACCCTCCCCCTCCCCATATCCTCAAGTCCGTTCTCCAGTAGGTCTGCGTCTTTATTCCTGTCTTACCCCTAGGTTCTTCATGACATTTTTTTTCCCCTTAAATTCCATATATATGTGTTAGCATACGGTATTTGTCTTTTTCTTTCTGACTTACTTCACTCTGTATGACAGACTCTAGGTCTATCCATCTCATTACAAATAGCTCAATTTCATTTCTTTATAAGGCTGAGTAATATTCCATTGTATATATGTGCCACATTTTCTTTATCCATTCATCCGATGATGGGCGCTTAGGTTGTTTCCATCTCCGGGCTATTGTAAATAGAGCTGCAATGAACATTTTGGTACATGACTCTGTTTGAATTTTGGTTTTCCCAGGGTATATGCCCAGTAGTGGGATTGCTGGGTCATATGGTAATTCTATTTGTAGTTTTTTAAGGAACCTCCATACTGTTCTCCATAGTGGCTGAACCAATTCACATTCCCACCAGCAGTGCAAGAGTGTTCCCTTTTCTCCACACCCTCTCCAGCATTTATTGTTTCTAGATTTTTTGATGATGGCCATTCTGACTGGTGTGAGATGATATCTCATTGTAGTTTTGATTTGCATTTCTCTAATGATTAATGATGTTGAGCATTCTTTCATGTGTTTGTTGGCATTCTGTATATCTTCTTTGGAGAAATGTCTATTTAGGTCTTCTGCCCATTTTTGGATTGGGTTGTTTGTTTTTTTGTTATTGAGCTGCATGAGCTGCTTGTAAATTTTGGAGATTAATCCTTTGTCATTTGCTTCATTTGCATGTCATTGTGTTTTGTTTGTGAAATTTATTTTGTTAATGGGATTTATCGGATTTTCACTGCTGCGTTTAGGCCACTGTACACACGCTTGACTTCCTTATGGAGACATATAAATCCATGGGTCTTAAGATTCTTACTTGTCAGGTATATTCCCAGGCGTTGAATATGGGGTGTTGAGTCCATTTCGTTGAGCAACAGTAGGTCTTGTCTATTATATATTTGGCTTATGGAACGGTATCTGTGCTAATTTCAATCTCTGGTTTGATGCAGCACCCCAACTCACCTTTCCCCATAAGCAAGCATAAGTTGTTTTTCTAAATTTGAGACCCTGTTCTGTTTTGTAATTCAGTTCATGTGTAGCCAAGTTTACGTTCCGTGTATTAGTGATATCTTATGATGTTTCTTTTTCTGTGTGACTTATTTCTCGTAGACTCCTCGTACGTTAATCCACTCATTATGCCGCTATGGGCCTGATGACGTAGATCTCATTGTTGAGTGATATTCCATTCTACGTACGTACCACAACTTCTTTATCCATTTTTTGCTTTCTCAGATATTTAACTTGTACTGTAGACGAGGTTCTTGTAAACAGAGCCGTCCCAAACTTTGGGGTGCCTGTGTGTTTTTGATTTTAATTTCCCTAAGCTATAGGACCCTAAGTGGAAGTGCCATAGGCTGTGTTGCTTTGTTTCCTACGTGTTTCAGGAAACACCATACACTTCTCCAGAGTGGCTGTTGGCAATTTACATCCCGCCCATCAGCATAACAAGGCTCCCTGTTCTCCATGACCTGTCCTGCCTTTCTGGATTTTACACTTTTTTCAGATGCCCTTTTGACCGGGGGGCAGTGAGACTTCAATGTAGTGCAGATTTCCTTTACACCCTTGCTTGGTTGGCCAAAAAGGGCGTATGCATTTTTCCCTGAATATATTCAGGAAAAAACGCATACGCCCTTTTTGGCCAAGTGCATCATTGTGGACATTCTGCCTCTTTTCCTATGCTTTAAGTGCAATTCCAGTCTACCCCCTGAAATCGTTTTCCTGAAATTCTGCCCCACTTTCAATTCCTCTTCGAAGACTTACTTCAATACATTTTTGGACGATAGCTGTCATTCATAACTCTGCAGGTTTGTGAATTACAGTGCCCCTGGGCTCTTTTCTTCAACTCGCTATCTTGTGAGCTGGCCGCAAAACCGCAGGATTGCTTCAGGCCCTAATCTGGTTCCAGCAGGGCACGCTGAGCCTTTGGTTAATTCCTCTTCCTGGTGGGAAATGAGCGTTCCATTTGCCGTGCAGACACTTACAGCTAGTCTCTCATTGGTTCTCCCTATTCCTGTTCATCTTGCGCAGAAATTGCAAACTCTGCCAAACAGAAGGTTAAAGGCACTGACTTTCCAAGTGGGGAGAGTGTTAGTAAAGTGTCTGGAACGGTGCACCCGAGTACCAGGGGATGAAACCTGAGATGCATTTGAAAACGTTTCCCAATCACACGGTGGAACATACTCCGGGTTTCCCATGCATGTTTTAGCTGAAGGAAGAATCCCTTAAACCTGGAGAGTTGGGACCCATGGAATGGGTACCATGCAGTATGACTTCAAAGGGTCTGCGTTTGCTCACCAAACCTCACCAATGCTATCAGCCCAAAGTGTCCAGCCTTATGTCTCAACCAGCTCTGGGTGTAGATGTGGTAAATCCAGGTTGCATCACAAGCCCTGAATGAATTATTTAAGAATTGCTCTCTATTTCACTGTCATTGTGTTGTTTTTTTTTTAAACATCTTTATTGGGGTATAATTGCTTTACAATGGTGTGTTAGTTTCTGCTTTATAACAAAGTGAATCAGTTATACATATACATATGTTCCCATATGTCTTCCCTCTTGCGTCTCCCTCCCTCCCACTCTCCCTATCCCACCCCTCCAGGCTGTCACAAAGCACCAAGCTAATATCCCTGTGCCTTGCGGCTGCTTCCCACTAGCTATCTACCTTACTACGTTTGTTAGTGTGTATATGTCCATGACTCTCTCTCGCCCTGTCAAAGCTCAACCCTCCCCCTCCCCATATCCTCAAGTCCGTTCTCCAGTAGGTCTGCGTCTTTATTCCTGTCTTACCCCTAGGTTCTTCATGACATTTTTTTTCCCCTTAAATTCCATATATATGTGTTAGCATACGGTATTTGTCTTTTTCTTTCTGACTTACTTCACTCTGTATGACAGACTCTAGGTCTATCCATCTCATTACAAATAGCTCAATTTCATTTCTTTATAAGGCTGAGTAATATTCCATTGTATATATGTGCCACATTTTCTTTATCCATTCATCCGATGATGGGCGCTTAGGTTGTTTCCATCTCCGGGCTATTGTAAATAGAGCTGCAATGAACATTTTGGTACATGACTCTGTTTGAATTTTGGTTTTCCCAGGGTATATGCCCAGTAGTGGGATTGCTGGGTCATATGGTAATTCTATTTGTAGTTTTTTAAGGAACCTCCATACTGTTCTCCATAGTGGCTGAACCAATTCACATTCCCACCAGCAGTGCAAGAGTGTTCCCTTTTCTCCACACCCTCTCCAGCATTTATTGTTTCTAGATTTTTTGATGATGGCCATTCTGACTGGTGTGAGATGATATCTCATTGTAGTTTTGATTTGCATTTCTCTAATGATTAATGATGTTGAGCATTCTTTCATGTGTTTGTTGGCATTCTGTATATCTTCTTTGGAGAAATGTCTATTTAGGTCTTCTGCCCATTTTTGGATTGGGTTGTTTGTTTTTTTGTTATTGAGCTGCATGAGCTGCTTGTAAATTTTGGAGATTAATCCTTTGTCATTTGCTTCATTTGCATGTCATTGTGTTTTGTTTGTGAAATTTATTTTGTTAATGGGATTTATCGGATTTTCACTGCTGCGTTTAGGCCACTCTACACACGCTTGACTTCCTTATGGAGACATATAAATCCATGGGTCTTAAGATTCTTACTTGTCAGGTATATTCCCAGGCGTTGAATATGGGGTGTTGAGTCCATTTCGTTGAGCAACAGTAGGTCTTGTCTATTATATATTTGGCTTATGGAACGGTATCTGTGCTAATTTCAATCTCTGGTTTGATGCAGCACCCCAACTCACCTTTCCCCATAAGCAAGCATAAGTTGGTTTTCTAAATTTGAGACCCTGTTCTGTTTTGTAATTCAGTTCATGTGTAGCCAAGTTTACGTTCCGTGTATTAGTGATATCTTATGATGTTTCTTTTTCTGTGTGACTTATTTCTCGTAGACTCCTCGTACGTTAATCCACTCATTATGCCGCTACGGGCCTGATGACGTAGATCTCATTGTTGAGTGATATTCCATTGTACGTACGTACCACAACTTCTTTATCCATTTTTTGCTTTCTCGGATATTTAACTTGTACCGTAGACGAGGTTCTTGTAAACAGAGCCGTCCCAAACTTTGGGGTGCCTGTGTGTTTTTGATTTTAATTTCCCTAAGCTATAGGACCCTAAGTGGAAGTGCCATAGGCTGTGTTGCTTTGTTTCCTACGTGTTTCAGGAAACACCATACACTTCTCCAGAGTGGCTGTTGGCAATTTACATCCCGCCCATCAGCATAACAAGGCTCCCTCTTCTCCATGACCTGTCCTGCCTTTCTGGATTTTACACTTTTTTCAGATGGCCCTTTTCACCGGGGGGCAGTGAGACTTCAATGTAGTGCAGATTTCCTTTACACGCTTGCTTGGTTGGCCAAAAAGGGCGTATGCGTTTTTTCCTGAATATATTCAGGAAAAAACGCATACGCCCTTTTTGGCCAAGTGCATCATTGTGGACATTCTGCCTCTTTTCCTATGCTTTAAGTGCAATTCCAGTCTACCCCCTGAAATCGTTTTCCTGAAATTCTGCCCCACTTTCAATTCCTCTTCGAAGACTTACTTCAATACATTTTTGGACGATAGCTGTCATTCATAACTCTGCAGGTTTGTGAATTACAGTGCCCCTGGGCTCTTTTCTTCAACTCGCTATCTTGTGAGCTGGCCGCAAAACCGCAGGATTGCTTCAGGCCCTAATCTGGTTCCGGCAGGGCACGCTGAGCCTTTGGTTAATTCCTCTTCCTGGTGGGAAATGAGCGTTCCATTTGCCCGTGCAGACACTTACAGCTAGTCTCTCATTGGTTCTCCCTATTCCTGTTCATCTTGCGCAGAAATTGCAAACTGTGCCAAACAGAAGGTTAAAGACACTGACTTTCCAAGTGGGGAGAGTGTTAGTAAAGTGTCTGGAACGGTGCACCCGAGTACCAGGGGATGAAACCTGAGATGCATTTGAAAACGTTTCCCAATCACACGGTGGAACATACTCCGGGTTTCCCATGCATGTTTTAGCTGAAGGAAGAATCCCTTAAACCTGGAGAGTTGGGACCCATGGAATGGGTACCATGCAGTATGACTTCAAAGGGTCTGCGTTTGCTCACCAAACCTCACCAATGCTATCAGCCCAAAGTGTCCAGCCTTATGTCTCAACCAGCTCTGGGTGTAGATGTGGTAAATCCAGGTTGCATCACAAGCCCTGAATGAATTATTTAAGAATTGCTCTCTATTTCACTGTCATTGTGTTTTTTATTTTTAAACATCTTTATTGGGGTATAATTGCTTTACAATGGTGTGTTAGTTTCTGCTTTATAACAAAGTGAATCAGTTATACATATACATATGTTCCCATATGTCTTCCCTCTTGTGTCTCCCTCCCTCCCACTCTCCCTATCCCACCCCTCCAGGCTGTCACAAAGTACAAAGCTAATATCCCTGTGCCTTGCGGCTGCTTCCCACTAGCTATCTACCTTACTACGTTTGTTAGTGTGTATATGTCCATGACTCTCTCTCGCCCTGTCAAAGCTCACCCCTCCCCCTCCCCATATCCTCAAGTCCGTTCTCCAGTAGGTCTGCGTCTTTATTCCTGTCTTACCCCTAGGTTCTTCATGACATTTTTTTCCCCTTAAATTCCATATATATGTGTTAGCATACGGTATTTGTCTTTTTCTTTCTGACTTACTTCACTCTGTATGACAGACTCTAGGTCTCTCCATCTCATTACAAATAGCTCAATTTCATTTCTTTTTAAGGCTGAGTAATATTCCATTGTATATATGTGCCACATTTTCTTTATCCATTCATCCGATGATGGGCGCTTAGGTTGTTTCCATCTCCGGGCTATTGTAAATAGAGCTGCAATGAACATTTTGGTACATGACTCTGTTTGAATTTTGGTTTTCCCAGGGTATATGCCCAGTAGTGGGATTGCTGGGTCATATGGTAATTCTATTTGTAGATTTTTAAGGAACCTCCATACTGTTCTCCATAGTGGCTGAACCAATTCACATTCCCACCAGCAGTGCAAGAGTGTTCCCTTTTCTCCACACCCTCTCCAGCATTTATTGTTTCTAGATTTTTTGATGATGGCCATTCTGACTGGTGTGAGATGATATCTCATTGTAGTTTTGATTTGCATTTCTCTAATGATTAATGATGTTGAGCATTCTTTCATGTGTTTGTTGGCATTCTGTATATCTTCTTTGGAGAAATGTCTATTTAGGTCTTCTGCCCATTTTTGGATTGGGTTGTTTGTTTTTTTGTTATTGAGCTGCATGAGCTGCTTGTAAATTTTGGAGATTAATCCTTTGTCATTTGCTTCATTTGCATGTCATTGTGTTTTGTTTGTGAAATTTATTTTGTTAATGGGATTTATCGGATTTTCACTGCTGCGTTTAGGCCACTGTACACACGCTTGACTTCCTTATGGAGACATATAAATCCATGGGTCTTAAGATTCTTACTTGTCAGGTATATTCCCAGGCGTTGAATATGGGGTGTTGAGTCCATTTCGTTGAGCAACAGTAGGTCTTGTCTATTATATATTTGGCTTATGGAACGGTATCTGTGCTAATTTCAATCTCTGGTTTTATGCAGCATGCCAACTCACCTTTCCCCATAAGCAAGCATAAGTTGTTTTTCTAAATTTGAGACCCTGTTCTGTTTTGTAATTCAGTTCATGTGTAGCCAAGTTTATGTTCCGTGTATTAGTGATATCTTATGATGTTTCTTTTTCTGTGTGACTTATTTCTCGTAGACTCCTCGTACGTTAATCCACTCATTATGCCGCTACGGGCCTGATGACGTAGATCTCATTGTTGAGTGATATTCCATTGTACGTACGTACCACAACTTCTTTATCCATTTTTTGCTTTCTCGGATATTTAACTTGTACCGTAGACGAGGTTCTTGTAAACAGAGCCGTCCCAAACTTTGGGGTGCCTGTGTGTTTTTGATTTTAATTTCCCTAAGCTATAGGACCCTAAGTGGAAGTGCCATAGGCTGTGTTGCTTTGTTTCCTACGTGTTTCAGGAAACACCATACACTTCTCCAGAGTGGCTGTTGGCAATTTACATCCCGCCCATCAGCATAACAAGGCTCCCTGTTCTCCATGACCTGTCCTGCCTTTCTGGATTTTACACTTTTTTCAGATGCCCTTTTGACCGGGGGGCAGTGAGACTTCAATGTAGTGCAGATTTCCTTTACACGCTTGCTTGGTTGGCCAAAAAGGGCGTATGCATTTTTCCCTGAATATATTCAGGAAAAAACGCATACGCCCTTTTTGGCCAAGTGCATCATTGTGGACATTCTGCCTCTTTTCCTATGCTTTAAGTGCAATTCCAGTCTACCCCCTGAAATCGTTTTCCTGAAATTCTGCCCCACTTTCAATTCCTCTTCGAAGACTTACTTCAATACATTTTTGGACGATAGCTGTCATTCATAACTCTGCAGGTTTGTGAATTACAGTGCCCCTGGGCTCTTTTCTTCAACTCGCTATCTTGTGAGCTGGCCGCAAAACCGCAGGATTGCTTCAGGCCCTAATCTGGTTCCAGCAGGGCACGCTGAGCCTTTGGTTAATTCCTCTTCCTGGTGGGAAATGAGCGTTCCATTTGCCGTGCAGACACTTACAGCTAGTCTCTCATTGGTTCTCCCTATTCCTGTTCATCTTGCGCAGAAATTGCAAACTCTGCCAAACAGAAGGTTAAAGGCACTGACTTTCCAAGTGGGGAGAGTGTTAGTAAAGTGTCTGGAACGGTGCACACGAGTACCAGGGGATGAAACCTGAGATGCATTTGAAAACGTTTCCCAATCACACGGTGGAACATACTCCGGGTTTCCCATGCATGTTTTAGCTGAAGGAAGAATCCCTTAAACCTGGAGAGTTGGGACCCATGGAATGGGTACCATGCAGTATGACTTCAAAGGGTCTGCGTTTGCTCACCAAACCTCACCAATGCTATCAGCCCAAAGTGTCCAGCCTTATGTCTCAACCAGCTCTGGGTGTAGATGTGGTAAATCCAGGTTGCATCACAAGCCCTGAATGAATTATTTAAGAATTGCTCTCTATTTCACTGTCATTGTGTTGTTTTTTTTTTAAACATCTTTATTGGGGTATAATTGCTTTACAATGGTGTGTTAGTTTCTGATTTATAACAAAGTGAATCAGTTATACATATACATATGTTCCCATATGTCTTCCCTCTTGCGTCTCCCTCCCTCCCACTCTCCCTATCCCACCCCTCCAGGCTGTCACAAAGCACCAAGCTAATATCCCTGTGCCTTGCGGCTGCTTCCCACTAGCTATCTACCTTACTACGTTTGTTAGTGTGTATATGTCCATGACTCTCTCTCGCCCTGTCAAAGCTCAACCCTCCCCCTCCCCATATCCTCAAGTCCGTTCTCCAGTAGGTCTGCGTCTTTATTCCTGTCTTACCCCTAGGTTCTTCATGACATTTTTTTTCCCCTTAAATTCCATATATATGTGTTAGCATACGGTATTTGTCTTTTTCTTTCTGACTTACTTCACTCTGTATGACAGACTCTAGGTCTCTCCATCTCATTACAAATAGCTCAATTTCATTTCTTTTTAAGGCTGAGTAATATTCCATTGTATATATGTGCCACATTTTCTTTATCCATTCATCCGATGATGGGCGCTTAGGTTGTTTCCATCTCCGGGCTATTGTAAATAGAGCTGCAATGAACATTTTGGTACATGACTCTGTTTGAATTTTGGTTTTCCCAGGGTATATGCCCAGTAGTGGGATTGCTGGGTCATATGGTAATTCTATTTGTAGATTTTTAAGGAACCTCCATACTGTTCTCCATAGTGGCTGAACCAATTCACATTCCCACCAGCAGTGCAAGAGTGTTCCCTTTTCTCCACACCCTCTCCAGCATTTATTGTTTCTAGATTTTTTGATGATGGCCATTCTGACTGGTGTGAGATGATATCTCATTGTAGTTTTGATTTGCATTTCTCTAATGATTAATGATGTTGAGCATTCTTTCATGTGTTTGTTGGCATTCTGTATATCTTCTTTGGAGAAATGTCTATTTAGGTCTTCTGCCCATTTTTGGATTGGGTTGTTTGTTTTTTTGTTATTGAGCTGCATGAGCTGCTTGTAAATTTTGGAGATTAATCCTTTGTCATTTGCTTCATTTGCATGTCATTGTGTTTTGTTTGTGAAATTTATTTTGTTAATGGGATTTATCGGATTTTCACTGCTGCGTTTAGGCCACTGTACACACGCTTGACTTCCTTATGGAGACATATAAATCCATGGGTCTTAAGATTCTTACTTGTCAGGTATATTCCCAGGCGTTGAATATGGGGTGTTGAGTCCATTTCGTTGAGCAACAGTAGGTCTTGTCTATTATATATTTGGCTTATGGAACGGTATCTGTGCTAATTTCAATCTCTGGTTTGATGCAGCACCCCAACTCACCTTTCCCCATAAGCAAGCATAAGTTGTTTTTCTAAATTTGAGACCCTGTTCTGTTTTGTAATTCAGTTCATGTGTAGCCAAGTTTACGTTCCGTGTATTAGTGATATCTTATGATGTTTCTTTTTCTGTGTGACTTATTTCTCGTAGACTCCTCGTACGTTAATCCACTCATTATGCCGCTACGGGCCTGATGACGTAGATCTCATTGTTGAGTAATATTCCATTGTACGTACGTACCACAACTTCTTTATCCATTTTTTGCTTTCTCGGATATTTAACTTGTACCGTAGACGAGGTTCTTGTAAACAGAGCCGTCCCAAACTTTGGGGTGCCTGTGTGTTTTTGATTTTAATTTCCCTAAGCTATAGGACCCTAAGTGGAAGTGCCATAGGCTGTGTTGCTTTGTTTCCTACGTGTTTCAGGAAACACCATACACTTCTCCAGAGTGGCTGTTGGCAATTTACATCCCGCCCATCAGCATAACAAGGCTCCCTGTTCTCCATGACCTGTCCTGCCTTTCTGGATTTTACACTTTTTTCAGATGCCCTTTTGACCGGGGGGCAGTGAGACTTCAATGTAGTGCAGATTTCCTTTACACGCTTGCTTGGTTGGCCAAAAAGGGCGTATGCATTTTTCCCTGAATATATTCAGGAAAAAACGCATACGCCCTTTTTGGCCAAGTGCATCATTGTGGACATTCTGCCTCTTTTCCTATGCTTTAAGTGCAATTCCAGTCTACCCCCTGAAATCGTTTTCCTGAAATTCTGCCCCACTTTCAATTCCTCTTCGAAGACTTACTTCAATACATTTTTGGACGATAGCTGTCATTCATAACTCTGCAGGTTTGTGAATTACAGTGCCCCTGGGCTCTTTTCTTCAACTCGCTATCTTGTGAGCTGGCCGCAAAACCGCAGGATTGCTTCAGGCCCTAATCTGGTTCCAGCAGGGCACGCTGAGCCTTTGGTTAATTCCTCTTCCTGGTGGGAAATGAGCGTTCCATTTGCCGTGCAGACACTTACAGCTAGTCTCTCATTGGTTCTCCCTATTCCTGTTCATCTTGCGCAGAAATTGCAAACTCTGCCAAACAGAAGGTTAAAGGCACTGACTTTCCAAGTGGGGAGAGTGTTAGTAAAGTGTCTGGAACGGTGCACACGAGTACCAGGGGATGAAACCTGAGATGCATTTGAAAACGTTTCCCAATCACACGGTGGAACATACTCCGGGTTTCCCATGCATGTTTTAGCTGAAGGAAGAATCCCTTAAACCTGGAGAGTTGGGACCCATGGAATGGGTACCATGCAGTATGACTTCAAAGGGTCTGCGTTTGCTCACCAAACCTCACCAATGCTATCAGCCCAAAGTGTCCAGCCTTATGTCTCAACCAGCTCTGGGTGTAGATGTGGTAAATCCAGGTTGCATCACAAGCCCTGAATGAATTATTTAAGAATTGCTCTCTATTTCACTGTCATTGTGTTGTTTTTTTTTTAAACATCTTTATTGGGGTATAATTGCTTTACAATGGTGTGTTAGTTTCTGCTTTATAACAAAGTGAATCAGTTATACATATACATATGTTCCCATATGTCTTCCCTCTTGCGTCTCCCTCCCTCCCACTCTCCCTATCCCACCCCTCCAGGCTGTCACAAAGCACCAAGCTAATATCCCTGTGCCTTGCGGCTGCTTCCCACTAGCTATCTACCTTACTACGTTTGTTAGTGTGTATATGTCCATGACTCTCTCTCGCCCTGTCAAAGCTCAACCCTCCCCCTCCCCATATCCTCAAGTCCGTTCTCCAGTAGGTCTGCGTCTTTATTCCTGTCTTACCCCTAGGTTCTTCATGACATTTTTTTTCCCCTTAAATTCCATATATATGTGTTAGCATACGGTATTTGTCTTTTTCTTTCTGACTTACTTCACTCTGTATGACAGACTCTAGGTCTATCCATCTCATTACAAATAGCTCAATTTCATTTCTTTATAAGGCTGAGTAATATTCCATTGTATATATGTGCCACATTTTCTTTATCCATTCATCCGATGATGGGCGCTTAGGTTGTTTCCATCTCCGGGCTATTGTAAATAGAGCTGCAATGAACATTTTGGTACATGACTCTGTTTGAATTTTGGTTTTCCCAGGGTATATGCCCAGTAGTGGGATTGCTGGGTCATATGGTAATTCTATTTGTAGTTTTTTAAGGAACCTCCATACTGTTCTCCATAGTGGCTGAACCAATTCACATTCCCACCAGCAGTGCAAGAGTGTTCCCTTTTCTCCACACCCTCTCCAGCATTTATTGTTTCTAGATTTTTTGATGATGGCCATTCTGACTGGTGTGAGATGATATCTCATTGTAGTTTTGATTTGCATTTCTCTAATGATTAATGATGTTGAGCATTCTTTCATGTGTTTGTTGGCATTCTGTATATCTTCTTTGGAGAAATGTCTATTTAGGTCTTCTGCCCATTTTTGGATTGGGTTGTTTGTTTTTTTGTTATTGAGCTGCATGAGCTGCTTGTAAATTTTGGAGATTAATCCTTTGTCATTTGCTTCATTTGCATGTCATTGTGTTTTGTTTGTGAAATTTATTTTGTTAATGGGATTTATCGGATTTTCACTGCTGCGTTTAGGCCACTGTACACACGCTTGACTTCCTTATGGAGACATATAAATCCATGGGTCTTAAGATTCTTACTTGTCAGGTATATTCCCAGGCGTTGAATATGGGGTGTTGAGTCCATTTCGTTGAGCAACAGTAGGTCTTGTCTATTATATATTTGGCTTATGGAACGGTATCTGTGCTAATTTCAATCTCTGGTTTGATGCAGCACCCCAACTCACCTTTCCCCATAAGCAAGCATAAGTTGGTTTTCTAAATTTGAGACCCTGTTCTGTTTTGTAATTCAGTTCATGTGTAGCCAAGTTTATGTTCCGTGTATTAGTGATATCTTATGATGTTTCTTTTTCTGTGTGACTTATTTCTCGTAGACTCCTCGTACGTTAATCCACTCATTATGCCGCTACCGGCCTGATGACGTAGATCTCATTGTTGAGTGATATTCCATTGTACGTACGTACCACAACTTCTTTATCCATTTTTTGCTTTCTCGGATATTTAACTTGTACCGTAGACGAGGTTCTTGTAAACAGAGCCGTCCCAAACTTTGGGGTGCCTGTGTGTTTTTGATTTTAATTTCCCTAAGCTATAGGACCCTAAGTGGAAGTGCCATAGGCTGTGTTGCTTTGTTTCCTACGTGTTTCAGGAAACACCATACACTTCTCCAGAGTGGCTGTTGGCAATTTACATCCCGCCCATCAGCATAACAAGGCTCCCTCTTCTCCATGACCTGTCCTGCCTTTCTGGATTTTACACTTTTTTCAGATGGCCCTTTTCACCGGGGGGCAGTGAGACTTCAATGTAGTGCAGATTTCCTTTACACGCTTGCTTGGTTGGCCAAAAAGGGCGTATGCGTTTTTTCCTGAATATATTCAGGAAAAAACGCATACGCCCTTTTTGGCCAAGTGCATCATTGTGGACATTCTGCCTCTTTTCCTATGCTTTAAGTGCAATTCCAGTCTACCCCCTGAAATCGTTTTCCTGAAATTCTGCCCCACTTTCAATTCCTCTTCGAAGACTTACTTCAGTACATTTTTGGACGATAGCTGTCATTCATAACTCTGCAGGTTTGTGAATTACAGTGCCCCTGGGCTCTTTTCTTCAACTCGCTATCTTGTGAGCTGGCCGCAAAACCGCAGGATTGCTTCAGGCCCTAATCTGGTTCCGGCAGGGCACGCTGAGCCTTTGGTTAATTCCTCTTCCTGGTGGGAAATGAGCGTTCCATTTGCCCGTGCAGACACTTACAGCTAGTCTCTCATTGGTTCTCCCTATTCCTGTTCATCTTGCGCAGAAATTGCAAACTGTGCCAAACAGAAGTTTAAAGACACTGACTTTCCAAGTGGGGAGAGTGTTAGTAAAGTGTCTGGAACGGTGCACCCGAGTACCAGGGGATGAAACCTGAGATGCATTTGAAAACGTTTCCCAATCACACGGTGGAACATACTCCGGGTTTCCCATGCATGTTTTAGCTGAAGGAAGAATCCCTTAAACCTGGAGAGTTGGGACCCATGGAATGGGTACCATGCAGTATGACTTCAAAGGGTCTGCGTTTGCTCACCAAACCTCACCAATGCTATCAGCCCAAAGTGTCCAGCCTTATGTCTCAACCAGCTCTGGGTGTAGATGTGGTAAATCCAGGTTGCATCACAAGCCCTGAATGAATTATTTAAGAATTGCTCTCTATTTCACTGTCATTGTGTTTTTTATTTTTAAACATCTTTATTGGGGTATAATTGCTTTACAATGGTGTGTTAGTTTCTGCTTTATAACAAAGTGAATCAGTTATACATATACATATGTTCCCATATGTCTTCCCTCTTGTGTCTCCCTCCCTCCCACTCTCCCTATCCCACCCCTCCAGGCTGTCACAAAGTACAAAGCTAATATCCCTGTGCCTTGCGGCTGCTTCCCACTAGCTATCTACCTTACTACGTTTGTTAGTGTGTATATGTCCATGACTCTCTCTCGCCCTGTCAAAGCTCACCCCTCCCCCTCCCCATATCCTCAAGTCCGTTCTCCAGTAGGTCTGCGTCTTTATTCCTGTCTTACCCCTAGGTTCTTCATGACATTTTTTTCCCCTTAAATTCCATATATATGTGTTAGCATACGGTATTTGTCTTTTTCTTTCTGACTTACTTCACTCTGTATGACAGACTCTAGGTCTCTCCATCTCATTACAAATAGCTCAATTTCATTTCTTTTTAAGGCTGAGTAATATTCCATTGTATATATGTGCCACATTTTCTTTATCCATTCATCCGATGATGGGCGCTTAGGTTGTTTCCATCTCCGGGCTATTGTAAATAGAGCTGCAATGAACATTTTGGTACATGACTCTGTTTGAATTTTGGTTTTCCCAGGGTATATGCCCAGTAGTGGGATTGCTGGGTCATATGGTAATTCTATTTGTAGATTTTTAAGGAACCTCCATACTGTTCTCCATAGTGGCTGAACCAATTCACATTCCCACCAGCAGTGCAAGAGTGTTCCCTTTTCTCCACACCCTCTCCAGCATTTATTGTTTCTAGATTTTTTGATGATGGCCATTCTGACTGGTGTGAGATGATATCTCATTGTAGTTTTGATTTGCATTTCTCTAATGATTAATGATGTTGAGCATTCTTTCATGTGTTTGTTGGCATTCTGTATATCTTCTTTGGAGAAATGTCTATTTAGGTCTTCTGCCCATTTTTGGATTGGGTTGTTTGTTTTTTTGTTATTGAGCTGCATGAGCTGCTTGTAAATTTTGGAGATTAATCCTTTGTCATTTGCTTCATTTGCATGTCATTGTGTTTTGTTTGTGAAATTTATTTTGTTAATGGGATTTATCGGATTTTCACTGCTGCGTTTAGGCCACTGTACACACGCTTGACTTCCTTATGGAGACATATAAATCCATGGGTCTTAAGATTCTTACTTGTCAGGTATATTCCCAGGCGTTGAATATGGGGTGTTGAGTCCATTTCGTTGAGCAACAGTAGGTCTTGTCTATTATATATTTGGCTTATGGAACGGTATCTGTGCTAATTTCAATCTCTGGTTTGATGCAGCACCCCAACTCACCTTTCCCCATAAGCAAGCATAAGTTGTTTTTCTAAATTTGAGACCCTGTTCTGTTTTGTAATTCAGTTCATGTGTAGCCAAGTTTATGTTCCGTGTATTAGTGATATCTTATGATGTTTCTTTTTCTGTGTGACTTATTTCTCGTAGACTCCTCGTACGTTAATCCACTCATTATGCCGCTACGGGCCTGATGACGTAGATCTCATTGTTGAGTGATATTCCATTGTACGTACGTACCACAACTTCTTTATCCATTTTTTGCTTTCTCGGATATTTAACTTGTACCGTAGACGAGGTTCTTGTAAACAGAGCCGTCCCAAACTTTGGGGTGCCTGTGTGTTTTTGATTTTAATTTCCCTAAGCTATAGGACCCTAAGTGGAAGTGCCATAGGCTGTGTTGCTTTGTTTCCTACGTGTTTCAGGAAACACCATACACTTCTCCAGAGTGGCTGTTGGCAATTTACATCCCGCCCATCAGCATAACAAGGCTCCCTGTTCTCCATGACCTGTCCTGCCTTTCTGGATTTTACACTTTTTTCAGATGCCCTTTTGACCGGGGGGCAGTGAGACTTCAATGTAGTGCAGATTTCCTTTACACGCTTGCTTGGTTGGCCAAAAAGGGCGTATGCATTTTTCCCTGAATATATTCAGGAAAAAACGCATACGCCCTTTTTGGCCAAGTGCATCATTGTGGACATTCTGCCTCTTTTCCTATGCTTTAAGTGCAATTCCAGTCTACCCCCTGAAATCGTTTTCCTGAAATTCTGCCCCACTTTCAATTCCTCTTCGAAGACTTACTTCAATACATTTTTGGACGATAGCTGTCATTCATAACTCTGCAGGTTTGTGAATTACAGTGCCCCTGGGCTCTTTTCTTCAACTCGCTATCTTGTGAGCTGGCCGCAAAACCGCAGGATTGCTTCAGGCCCTAATCTGGTTCCAGCAGGGCACGCTGAGCCTTTGGTTAATTCCTCTTCCTGGTGGGAAATGAGCGTTCCATTTGCCGTGCAGACACTTACAGCTAGTCTCTCATTGGTTCTCCCTATTCCTGTTCATCTTGCGCAGAAATTGCAAACTCTGCCAAACAGAAGGTTAAAGGCACTGACTTTCCAAGTGGGGAGAGTGTTAGTAAAGTGTCTGGAACGGTGCACCCGAGTACCAGGGGATGAAACCTGAGATGCATTTGAAAACGTTTCCCAATCACACGGTGGAACATACTCCGGGTTTCCCATGCATGTTTTAGCTGAAGGAAGAATCCCTTAAACCTGGAGAGTTGGGACCCATGGAATGGGTACCATGCAGTATGACTTCAAAGGGTCTGCGTTTGCTCACCAAACCTCACCAATGCTATCAGCCCAAAGTGTCCAGCCTTATGTCTCAACCAGCTCTGGGTGTAGATGTGGTAAATCCAGGTTGCATCACAAGCCCTGAATGAATTATTTAAGAATTGCTCTCTATTTCACTGTCATTGTGTTGTTTTTTTTTTAAACATCTTTATTGGGGTATAATTGCTTTACAATGGTGTGTTAGTTTCTGCTTTATAACAAAGTGAATCAGTTATACATATACATATGTTCCCATATGTCTTCCCTCTTGCGTCTCCCTCCCTCCCACTCTCCCTATCCCACCCCTCCAGGCTGTCACAAAGCACCAAGCTAATATCCCTGTGCCTTGCGGCTGCTTCCCACTAGCTATCTACCTTACTACGTTTGTTAGTGTGTATATGTCCATGACTCTCTCTCGCCCTGTCAAAGCTCAACCCTCCCCCTCCCCATATCCTCAAGTCCGTTCTCCAGTAGGTCTGCGTCTTTATTCCTGTCTTACCCCTAGGTTCTTCATGACATTTTTTTTCCCCTTAAATTCCATATATATGTGTTAGCATACGGTATTTGTCTTTTTCTTTCTGACTTACTTCACTCTGTATGACAGACTCTAGGTCTATCCATCTCATTACAAATAGCTCAATTTCATTTCTTTATAAGGCTGAGTAATATTCCATTGTATATATGTGCCACATTTTCTTTATCCATTCATCCGATGATGGGCGCTTAGGTTGTTTCCATCTCCGGGCTATTGTAAATAGAGCTGCAATGAACATTTTGGTACATGACTCTGTTTGAATTTTGGTTTTCCCAGGGTATATGCCCAGTAGTGGGATTGCTGGGTCATATGGTAATTCTATTTGTAGTTTTTTAAGGAACCTCCATACTGTTCTCCATAGTGGCTGAACCAATTCACATTCCCACCAGCAGTGCAAGAGTGTTCCCTTTTCTCCACACCCTCTCCAGCATTTATTGTTTCTAGATTTTTTGATGATGGCCATTCTGACTGGTGTGAGATGATATCTCATTGTAGTTTTGATTTGCATTTCTCTAATGATTAATGATGTTGAGCATTCTTTCATGTGTTTGTTGGCATTCTGTATATCTTCTTTGGAGAAATGTCTATTTAGGTCTTCTGCCCATTTTTGGATTGGGTTGTTTGTTTTTTTGTTATTGAGCTGCATGAGCTGCTTGTAAATTTTGGAGATTAATCCTTTGTCATTTGCTTCATTTGCATGTCATTGTGTTTTGTTTGTGAAATTTATTTTGTTAATGGGATTTATCGGATTTTCACTGCTGCGTTTAGGCCACTGTACACACGCTTGACTTCCTTATGGAGACATATAAATCCATGGGTCTTAAGATTCTTACTTGTCAGGTATATTCCCAGGCGTTGAATATGGGGTGTTGAGTCCATTTCGTTGAGCAACAGTAGGTCTTGTCTATTATATATTTGGCTTATGGAACGGTATCTGTGCTAATTTCAATCTCTGGTTTGATGCAGCACCCCAACTCACCTTTCCCCATAAGCAAGCATAAGTTGGTTTTCTAAATTTGAGACCCTGTTCTGTTTTGTAATTCAGTTCATGTGTAGCCAAGTTTATGTTCCGTGTATTAGTGATATCTTATGATGTTTCTTTTTCTGTGTGACTTATTTCTCGTAGACTCCTCGTACGTTAATCCACTCATTATGCCGCTACCGGCCTGATGACGTAGATCTCATTGTTGAGTGATATTCCATTGTACGTACGTACCACAACTTCTTTATCCATTTTTTGCTTTCTCGGATATTTAACTTGTACCGTAGACGAGGTTCTTGTAAACAGAGCCGTCCCAAACTTTGGGGTGCCTGTGTGTTTTTGATTTTAATTTCCCTAAGCTATAGGACCCTAAGTGGAAGTGCCATAGGCTGTGTTGCTTTGTTTCCTACGTGTTTCAGGAAACACCATACACTTCTCCAGAGTGGCTGTTGGCAATTTACATCCCGCCCATCAGCATAACAAGGCTCCCTCTTCTCCATGACCTGTCCTGCCTTTCTGGATTTTACACTTTTTTCAGATGGCCCTTTTCACCGGGGGGCAGTGAGACTTCAATGTAGTGCAGATTTCCTTTACACGCTTGCTTGGTTGGCCAAAAAGGGCGTATGCGTTTTTTCCTGAATATATTCAGGAAAAAACGCATACGCCCTTTTTGGCCAAGTGCATCATTGTGGACATTCTGCCTCTTTTCCTATGCTTTAAGTGCAATTCCAGTCTACCCCCTGAAATCGTTTTCCTGAAATTCTGCCCCACTTTCAATTCCTCTTCGAAGACTTACTTCAGTACATTTTTGGACGATAGCTGTCATTCATAACTCTGCAGGTTTGTGAATTACAGTGCCCCTGGGCTCTTTTCTTCAACTCGCTATCTTGTGAGCTGGCCGCAAAACCGCAGGATTGCTTCAGGCCCTAATCTGGTTCCGGCAGGGCACGCTGAGCCTTTGGTTAATTCCTCTTCCTGGTGGGAAATGAGCGTTCCATTTGCCCGTGCAGACACTTACAGCTAGTCTCTCATTGGTTCTCCCTATTCCTGTTCATCTTGCGCAGAAATTGCAAACTGTGCCAAACAGAAGTTTAAAGACACTGACTTTCCAAGTGGGGAGAGTGTTAGTAAAGTGTCTGGAACGGTGCACCCGAGTACCAGGGGATGAAACCTGAGATGCATTTGAAAACGTTTCCCAATCACACGGTGGAACATACTCCGGGTTTCCCATGCATGTTTTAGCTGAAGGAAGAATCCCTTAAACCTGGAGAGTTGGGACCCATGGAATGGGTACCATGCAGTATGACTTCAAAGGGTCTGCGTTTGCTCACCAAACCTCACCAATGCTATCAGCCCAAAGTGTCCAGCCTTATGTCTCAACCAGCTCTGGGTGTAGATGTGGTAAATCCAGGTTGCATCACAAGCCCTGAATGAATTATTTAAGAATTGCTCTCTATTTCACTGTCATTGTGTTTTTTATTTTTAAACATCTTTATTGGGGTATAATTGCTTTACAATGGTGTGTTAGTTTCTGCTTTATAACAAAGTGAATCAGTTATACATATACATATGTTCCCATATGTCTTCCCTCTTGTGTCTCCCTCCCTCCCACTCTCCCTATCCCACCCCTCCAGGCTGTCACAAAGTACAAAGCTAATATCCCTGTGCCTTGCGGCTGCTTCCCACTAGCTATCTACCTTACTACGTTTGTTAGTGTGTATATGTCCATGACTCTCTCTCGCCCTGTCAAAGCTCACCCCTCCCCCTCCCCATATCCTCAAGTCCGTTCTCCAGTAGGTCTGCGTCTTTATTCCTGTCTTACCCCTAGGTTCTTCATGACATTTTTTTCCCCTTAAATTCCATATATATGTGTTAGCATACGGTATTTGTCTTTTTCTTTCTGACTTACTTCACTCTGTATGACAGACTCTAGGTCTCTCCATCTCATTACAAATAGCTCAATTTCATTTCTTTTTAAGGCTGAGTAATATTCCATTGTATATATGTGCCACATTTTCTTTATCCATTCATCCGATGATGGGCGCTTAGGTTGTTTCCATCTCCGGGCTATTGTAAATAGAGCTGCAATGAACATTTTGGTACATGACTCTGTTTGAATTTTGGTTTTCCCAGGGTATATGCCCAGTAGTGGGATTGCTGGGTCATATGGTAATTCTATTTGTAGATTTTTAAGGAACCTCCATACTGTTCTCCATAGTGGCTGAACCAATTCACATTCCCACCAGCAGTGCAAGAGTGTTCCCTTTTCTCCACACCCTCTCCAGCATTTATTGTTTCTAGATTTTTTGATGATGGCCATTCTGACTGGTGTGAGATGATATCTCATTGTAGTTTTGATTTGCATTTCTCTAATGATTAATGATGTTGAGCATTCTTTCATGTGTTTGTTGGCATTCTGTATATCTTCTTTGGAGAAATGTCTATTTAGGTCTTCTGCCCATTTTTGGATTGGGTTGTTTGTTTTTTTGTTATTGAGCTGCATGAGCTGCTTGTAAATTTTGGAGATTAATCCTTTGTCATTTGCTTCATTTGCATGTCATTGTGTTTTGTTTGTGAAATTTATTTTGTTAATGGGATTTATCGGATTTTCACTGCTGCGTTTAGGCCACTGTACACACGCTTGACTTCCTTATGGAGACATATAAATCCATGGGTCTTAAGATTCTTACTTGTCAGGTATATTCCCAGGCGTTGAATATGGGGTGTTGAGTCCATTTCGTTGAGCAACAGTAGGTCTTGTCTATTATATATTTGGCTTATGGAACGGTATCTGTGCTAATTTCAATCTCTGGTTTTATGCAGCATGCCAACTCACCTTTCCCCATAAGCAAGCATAAGTTGTTTTTCTAAATTTGAGACCCTGTTCTGTTTTGTAATTCAGTTCATGTGTAGCCAAGTTTATGTTCCGTGTATTAGTGATATCTTATGATGTTTCTTTTTCTGTGTGACTTATTTCTCGTAGACTCCTCGTACGTTAATCCACTCATTATGCCGCTACGGGCCTGATGACGTAGATCTCATTGTTGAGTGATATTCCATTGTACGTACGTACCACAACTTCTTTATCCATTTTTTGCTTTCTCGGATATTTAACTTGTACCGTAGACGAGGTTCTTGTAAACAGAGCCGTCCCAAACTTTGGGGTGGCTGTGTGTTTTTGATTTTAATTTCCCTAAGCTATAGGACCCTAAGTGGAAGTGCCATAGGCTGTGTTGCTTTGTTTCCTACGTGTTTCAGGAAACACCATACACTTCTCCAGAGTGGCTGTTGGCAATTTACATCCCGCCCATCAGCATAACAAGGCTCCCTGTTCTCCATGACCTGTCCTGCCTTTCTGGATTTTACACTTTTTTCAGATGCCCTTTTGACCGGGGGGCAGTGAGACTTCAATGTAGTGCAGATTTCCTTTACACGCTTGCTTGGTTGGCCAAAAAGGGCGTATGCATTTTTCCCTGAATATATTCAGGAAAAAACGCATACGCCCTTTTTGGCCAAGTGCATCATTGTGGACATTCTGCCTCTTTTCCTATGCTTTAAGTGCAATTCCAGTCTACCCCCTGAAATCGTTTTCCTGAAATTCTGCCCCACTTTCAATTCCTCTTCGAAGACTTACTTCAATACATTTTTGGACGATAGCTGTCATTCATAACTCTGCAGGTTTGTGAATTACAGTGCCCCTGGGCTCTTTTCTTCAACTCGCTATCTTGTGAGCTGGCCGCAAAACCGCAGGATTGCTTCAGGCCCTAATCTGGTTCCAGCAGGGCACGCTGAGCCTTTGGTTAATTCCTCTTCCTGGTGGGAAATGAGCGTTCCATTTGCCGTGCAGACACTTACAGCTAGTCTCTCATTGGTTCTCCCTATTCCTGTTCATCTTGCGCAGAAATTGCAAACTCTGCCAAACAGAAGGTTAAAGGCACTGACTTTCCAAGTGGGGAGAGTGTTAGTAAAGTGTCTGGAACGGTGCACCCGAGTACCAGGGGATGAAACCTGAGATGCATTTGAAAACGTTTCCCAATCACACGGTGGAACATACTCCGGGTTTCCCATGCATGTTTTAGCTGAAGGAAGAATCCCTTAAACCTGGAGAGTTGGGACCCATGGAATGGGTACCATGCAGTATGACTTCAAAGGGTCTGCGTTTGCTCACCAAACCTCACCAATGCTATCAGCCCAAAGTGTCCAGCCTTATGTCTCAACCAGCTCTGGGTGTAGATGTGGTAAATCCAGGTTGCATCACAAGCCCTGAATGAATTATTTAAGAATTGCTCTCTATTTCACTGTCATTGTGTTGTTTTTTTTTTAAACATCTTTATTGGGGTATAATTGCTTTACAATGGTGTGTTAGTTTCTGATTTATAACAAAGTGAATCAGTTATACATATACATATGTTCCCATATGTCTTCCCTCTTGCGTCTCCCTCCCTCCCACTCTCCCTATCCCACCCCTCCAGGCTGTCACAAAGCACCAAGCTAATATCCCTGTGCCTTGCGGCTGCTTCCCACTAGCTATCTACCTTACTACGTTTGTTAGTGTGTATATGTCCATGACTCTCTCTCGCCCTGTCAAAGCTCAACCCTCCCCCTCCCCATATCCTCAAGTCCGTTCTCCAGTAGGTCTGCGTCTTTATTCCTGTCTTACCCCTAGGTTCTTCATGACATTTTTTTTCCCCTTAAATTCCATATATATGTGTTAGCATACGGTATTTGTCTTTTTCTTTCTGACTTACTTCACTCTGTATGACAGACTCTAGGTCTATCCATCCCATTACAAATAGCTCAATTTCATTTCTTTATAAGGCTGAGTAATATTCCATTGTATATATGTGCCACATTTTCTTTATCCATTCATCCGATGATGGGCGCTTAGGTTGTTTCCATCTCCGGGCTATTGTAAATAGAGCTGCAATGAACATTTTGGTACATGACTCTGTTTGAATTTTGGTTTTCCCAGGGTATATGCCCAGTAGTGGGATTGCTGGGTCATATGGTAATTCTATTTGTAGATTTTTAAGGAACCTCCATACTGTTCTCCATAGTGGCTGAACCAATTCACATTCCCACCAGCAGTGCAAGAGTGTTCCCTTTTCTCCACACCCTCTCCAGCATTTATTGTTTCTAGATTTTTTGATGATGGCCATTCTGACTGGTGTGAGATGATATCTCATTGTAGTTTTGATTTGCATTTCTCTAATGATTAATGATGTTGAGCATTCTTTCATGTGTTTGTTGGCATTCTGTATATCTTCTTTGGAGAAATGTCTATTTAGGTCTTCTGCCCATTTTTGGATTGGGTTGTTTGTTTTTTTGTTATTGAGCTGCATGAGCTGCTTGTAAATTTTGGAGATTAATCCTTTGTCATTTGCTTCATTTGCATGTCATTGTGTTTTGTTTGTGAAATTTATTTTGTTAATGGGATTTATCGGATTTTCACTGCTGCGTTTAGGCCACTCTACACACGCTTGACTTCCTTATGGAGACATATAAATCCATGGGTCTTAAGATTCTTACTTGTCAGGTATATTCCCAGGCGTTGAATATGGGGTGTTGAGTCCATTTCGTTGAGCAACAGTAGGTCTTGTCTATTATATATTTGGCTTATGGAACGGTATCTGTGCTAATTTCAATCTCTGGTTTGATGCAGCACCCCAACTCACCTTTCCCCATAAGCAAGCATAAGTTGTTTTTCTAAATTTGAGACCCTGTTCTGTTTTGTAATTCAGTTCATGTGTAGCCAAGTTTATGTTCCGTGTATTAGTGATATCTTATGATGTTTCTTTTTCTGTGTGACTTATTTCTCGTAGACTCCTCGTACGTTAATCCACTCATTATGCCGCTACGGGCCTGATGACGTAGATCTCATTGTTGAGTGATATTCCATTGTACGTACGTACCACAACTTCTTTATCCATTTTTTGCTTTCTCGGATATTTAACTTGTACCGTAGACGAGGTTCTTGTAAACAGAGCCGTCCCAAACTTTGGGGTGCCTGTGTGTTTTTGATTTTAATTTCCCTAAGCTATAGGACCCTAAGTGGAAGTGCCATAGGCTGTGTTGCTTTGTTTCCTACGTGTTTCAGGAAACACCATACACTTCTCCAGAGTGGCTGTTGGCAATTTACATCCCGCCCATCAGCATAACAAGGCTCCCTGTTCTCCATGACCTGTCCTGCCTTTCTGGATTTTACACTTTTTTCAGATGCCCTTTTGACCGGGGGGCAGTGAGACTTCAATGTAGTGCAGATTTCCTTTACACGCTTGCTTGGTTGGCCAAAAAGGGCGTATGCATTTTTCCCTGAATATATTCAGGAAAAAACGCATACGCCCTTTTTGGCCAAGTGCATCATTGTGGACATTCTGCCTCTTTTCCTATGCTTTAAGTGCAATTCCAGTCTACCCCCTGAAATCGTTTTCCTGAAATTCTGCCCCACTTTCAATTCCTCTTCGAAGACTTACTTCAATACATTTTTGGACGATAGCTGTCATTCATAACTCTGCAGGTTTGTGAATTACAGTGCCCCTGGGCTCTTTTCTTCAACTCGCTATCTTGTGAGCTGGCCGCAAAACCGCAGGATTGCTTCAGGCCCTAATCTGGTTCCAGCAGGGCACGCTGAGCCTTTGGTTAATTCCTCTTCCTGGTGGGAAATGAGCGTTCCATTTGCCGTGCAGACACTTACAGCTAGTCTCTCATTGGTTCTCCCTATTCCTGTTCATCTTGCGCAGAAATTGCAAACTGTGCCAAACAGAAGGTTAAAGGCACTGACTTTCCAAGTGGGGAGAGTGTTAGTAAAGTGTCTGGAACGGTGCGCCCGAGTACCAGGGGATGAAACCTGAGATGCATTTGAAAACGTTTCCCAATCACACGGTGGAACATACTCCGGGTTTCCCATGCATGTTTTAGCTGAAGGAAGAATCCCTTAAACCTGGAGAGTTGGGACCCATGGAATGGGTACCATGCAGTATGACTTCAAAGGGTCTGCGTTTGCTCACCAAACCTCACCAATGCTATCAGCCCAAAGTGTCCAGCCTTATGTCTCAACCAGCTCTGGGTGTAGATGTGGTAAATCCAGGTTGCATCACAAGCCCTGAATGAATTATTTAAGAATTGCTCTTTATTTCACTGTCATTGTGTTGTTGTTTTTTTAAACATCTTTATTGGGGTATAATTGCTTTACAATGGTGTGTTAGTTTCTGCTTTATAACAAAGTGAATCAGTTATACATATACATATGTTCCCATATGTCTTCCCTCTTGCGTCTCCCTCCCTCCCACTCTCCCTATCCCACCCCTCCAGGCTGTCACAAAGCACCAAGCTAATATCCCTGTGCCTTGCGGCTGCTTCCCACTAGCTATCTACCTTACTACGTTTGTTAGTGTGTATATGTCCATGACTCTCTCTCGCCCTGTCAAAGCTCAACCCTCCCCCTCCCCATATCCTCAAGTCCGTTCTCCAGTAGGTCTGCGTCTTTATTCCTGTCTTACCCCTAGGTTCTTCATGACATTTTTTTCCCCTTAAATTCCATATATATGTGTTAGCATACGGTATTTGTCTTTTTCTTTCTGACTTACTTCACTCTGTATGACAGACTCTAGGTCTATCCATCTCATTACAAATAGCTCAATTTCATTTCTTTTTAAGGCTGAGTAATATTCCATTGTATATATGTGCCACATTTTCTTTATCCATTCATCCGATGATGGGCGCTTAGGTTGTTTCCATCTCCGGGCTATTGTAAATAGAGCTGCAATGAACATTTTGGTACATGACTCTGTTTGAATTTTGGTTTTCCCAGGGTATATGCCCAGTAGTGGGATTGCTGGGTCATATGGTAATTCTATTTGTAGATTTTTAAGGAACCTCCATACTGTTCTCCATAGTGGCTGAACCAATTCACATTCCCACCAGCAGTGCAAGAGTGTTCCCTTTTCTCCACACCCTCTCCAGCATTTATTGTTTCTAGATTTTTTGATGATGGCCATTCTGACTGGTGTGAGATGATATCTCATTGTAGTTTTGATTTGCATTTCTCTAATGATTAATGATGTTGAGCATTCTTTCATGTGTTTGTTGGCATTCTGTATATCTTCTTTGGAGAAATGTCTATTTAGGTCTTCTGCCCATTTTTGGATTGGGTTGTTTGTTTTTTTGTTATTGAGCTGCATGAGCTGCTTGTAAATTTTGGAGATTAATCCTTTGTCATTTGCTTCATTTGCATGTCATTGTGTTTTGTTTGTGAAATTTATTTTGTTAATGGGATTTATCGGATTTTCACTGCTGCGTTTATGCCACTGTACACACGCTTGACTTCCTTATGGAGACATATAAATCCATGGGTCTTAAGATTCTTACTTGTCAGGTATATTCCCAGGCGTTGAATATGGGGTGTTGAGTCCATTTCGTTGAGCAACAGTAGGTCTTGTCTATTATATATTTGGCTTATGGAACGGTATCTGTGCTAATTTCAATCTCTGGTTTTATGCAGCACCCCAACTCACCTTTCCCCATAAGCAAGCATAAGTTGTTTTTCTAAATTTGAGACCCTGTTCTGTTTTGTAATTCAGTTCATGTGTAGCCAAGTTTATGTTCCGTGTATTAGTGATATCTTATGATGTTTCTTTTTCTGTGTGACTTATTTCTCGTAGACTCCTCGTACGTTAATCCACTCATTATGCCGCTACGGGCCTGATGACGTAGATCTCATTGTTGAGTGATATTCCATTGTACGTACGTACCACAACTTCTTTATCCATTTTTTGCTTTCTCGGATATTTAACTTGTACCGTAGACGAGGTTCTTGTAAACAGAGCCGTCCCAAACTTTGGGGTGGCTGTGTGTTTTTGATTTTAATTTCCCTAAGCTATAGGACCCTAAGTGGAAGTGCCATAGGCTGTGTTGCTTTGTTTCCTACGTGTTTCAGGAAACACCATACACTTCTCCAGAGTGGCTGTTGGCAATTTACATCCCGCCCATCAGCATAACAAGTCTCCCTGTTCTCCATGACCTGTCCTGCCTTTCTGGATTTTACACTTTTTTCAGATGCCCTTTTGACCGGGGGGCAGTGAGACTTCAATGTAGTGCAGATTTCCTTTACACGCTTGCTTGGTTGGCCAAAAAGGGCGTATGCATTTTTCCCTGAATATATTCAGGAAAAAACGCATACGCCCTTTTTGGCCAAGTGCATCATTGTGGACATTCTGCCTCTTTTCCTATGCTTTAAGTGCAATTCCAGTCTACCCCCTGAAATCGTTTTCCTGAAATTCTGCCCCACTTTCAATTCCTCTTCGAAGACTTACTTCAATACATTTTTGGACGATAGCTGTCATTCATAACTCTGCAGGTTTGTGAATTACAGTGCCCCTGGGCTCTTTTCTTCAACTCGCTATCTTGTGAGCTGGCCGCAAAACCGCAGGATTGCTTCAGGCCCTAATCTGGTTCCGGCAGGGCACGCTGAGCCTTTGGTTAATTCCTCTTCCTGGTGGGAAATGAGCGTTCCATTTGCCGTGCAGACACTTACAGCTAGTCTCTCATTGGTTCTCCCTATTCCTGTTCATCTTGCGCAGAAATTGCAAACTCTGCCAAACAGAAGGTTAAAGGCACTGACTTTCCAAGTGGGGAGAGTGTTAGTAAAGTGTCTGGAATGGTGCACCCGAGTACCAGGGGATGAAACCTGAGATGCATTTGAAAACGTTTCCCAATCACACGGTGGAACATACTCCGGGTTTCCCATGCATGTTTTAGCTGAAGGAAGAATCCCTTAAACCTGGAGAGTTGGGACCCATGGAATGGGTACCATGCAGTATGACTTCAAAGGGTCTGCGTTTGCTCACCAAACCTCACCAATGCTATCAGCCCAAAGTGTCCAGCCTTATGTCTCAACCAGCTCTGGGTGTAGATGTGGTAAATCCAGGTTGCATCACAAGCCCTGAATGAATTATTTAAGAATTGCTCTCTATTTCACTGTCATTGTGTTGTTTTTTTTTTAAACATCTTTATTGGGGTATAATTGCTTTACAATGGTGTGTTAGTTTCTGCTTTATAACAAAGTGAATCAGTTATACATATACATATGTTCCCATATGTCTTCCCTCTTGCGTCTCCCTCCCTCCCACTCTCCCTATCCCACCCCTCCAGGCTGTCACAAAGCACCAAGCTAATATCCCTGTGCCTTGCGCCTGCTTCCCACTAGCTATCTACCTTACTACGTTTGTTAGTGTGTATATGTCCATGACTCTCTCTCGCCCTGTCAAAGCTCAACCCTCCCCCTCCCCATATCCTCAAGTCCGTTCTCCAGTAGGTCTGCGTCTTTATTCCTGTCTTACCCCTAGGTTCTTCATGACATTTTTTTTCCCCTTAAATTCCATATATATGTGTTAGCATACGGTATTTGTCTTTTTCTTTCTGACTTACTTCACTCTGTATGACAGACTCTAGGTCTATCCATCTCATTACAAATAGCTCAATTTCATTTCTTTATAAGGCTGAGTAATATTCCATTGTATATATGTGCCACATTTTCTTTATCCATTCATCCGATGATGGGCGCTTAGGTTGTTTCCATCTCCGGGCTATTGTAAATAGAGCTGCAATGAACATTTTGGTACATGACTCTGTTTGAATTTTGGTTTTCCCAGGGTATATGCCCAGTAGTGGGATTGCTGGGTCATATGGTAATTCTATTTGTAGTTTTTTAAGGAACCTCCATACTGTTCTCCATAGTGGCTGAACCAATTCACATTCCCACCAGCAGTGCAAGAGTGTTCCCTTTTCTCCACACCCTCTCCAGCATTTATTGTTTCTAGATTTTTTGATGATGGCCATTCTGACTGGTGTGAGATGATATCTCATTGTAGTTTTGATTTGCATTTCTCTAATGATTAATGATGTTGAGCATTCTTTCATGTGTTTGTTGGCATTCTGTATATCTTCTTTGGAGAAATGTCTATTTAGGTCTTCTGCCCATTTTTGGATTGGGTTGTTTGTTTTTTTGTTATTGAGCTGCATGAGCTGCTTGTAAATTTTGGAGATTAATCCTTTGTCATTTGCTTCATTTGCATGTCATTGTGTTTTGTTTGTGAAATTTATTTTGTTAATGGGATTTATCGGATTTTCACTGCTGCGTTTAGGCCACTGTACACACGCTTGACTTCCTTATGGAGACATATAAATCCATGGGTCTTAAGATTCTTACTTGTCAGGTATATTCCCAGGCGTTGAATATGGGGTGTTGAGTCCATTTCGTTGAGCAACAGTAGGTCTTGTCTATTATATATTTGGCTTATGGAACGGTATCTGTGCTAATTTCAATCTCTGGTTTGATGCAGCACCCCAACTCACCTTTCCCCATAAGCAAGCATAAGTTGGTTTTCTAAATTTGAGACCCTGTTCTGTTTTGTAATTCAGTTCATGTGTAGCCAAGTTTACGTTCCGTGTATTAGTGATATCTTATGATGTTTCTTTTTCTGTGTGACTTATTTCTCGTAGACTCCTCGTACGTTAATCCACTCATTATGCCGCTATGGGCCTGATGACGTAGATCTCATTGTTGAGTGATATTCCATTCTACGTACGTACCACAACTTCTTTATCCATTTTTTGCTTTCTCAGATATTTAACTTGTATCGTAGACGAGGTTCTTGTAAACAGAGCCGTCCCAAACTTTGGGGTGCCTGTGTGTTTTTGATTTTAATTTCCCTAAGCTATAGGACCCTAAGTGGAAGTGCCATAGGCTGTGTTGCTTTGTTTCCTACGTGTTTCAGGAAACACCATACACTTCTCCAGAGTGGCTGTTGGCAATTTACATCCCGCCCATCAGCATAACAAGGCTCCCTGTTCTCCATGACCTGTCCTGCCTTTCTGGATTTTACACTTTTTTCAGATGCCCTTTTGACCGGGGGGCAGTGAGACTTCAATGTAGTGCAGATTTCCTTTACACGCTTGCTTGGTTGGCCAAAAAGGGCGTATGCATTTTTCCCTGAATATATTCAGGAAAAAACGCATACGCCCTTTTTGGCCAAGTGCATCATTGTGGACATTCTGCCTCTTTTCCTATGCTTTAAGTGCAATTCCAGTCTACCCCCTGAAATCGTTTTCCTGAAATTCTGCCCCACTTTCAATTCCTCTTCGAAGACTTACTTCAATACATTTTTGGACGATAGCTGTCATTCATAACTCTGCAGGTTTGTGAATTACAGTGCCCCTGGGCTCTTTTCTTCAACTCGCTATCTTGTGAGCTGGCCGCAAAACCGCAGGATTGCTTCAGGCCCTAATCTGGTTCCAGCAGGGCACGCTGAGCCTTTGGTTAATTCCTCTTCCTGGTGGGAAATGAGCGTTCCATTTGCCGTGCAGACACTTACAGCTAGTCTCTCATTGGTTCTCCCTATTCCTGTTCATCTTGCGCAGAAATTGCAAACTGTGCCAAACAGAAGGTTAAAGGCACTGACTTTCCAAGTGGGGAGAGTGTTAGTAAAGTGTCTGGAACGGTGCGCCCGAGTACCAGGGGATGAAACCTGAGATGCATTTGAAAACGTTTCCCAATCACACGGTGGAACATACTCCGGGTTTCCCATGCATGTTTTAGCTGAAGGAAGAATCCCTTAAACCTGGAGAGTTGGGACCCATGGAATGGGTACCATGCAGTATGACTTCAAAGGGTCTGCGTTTGCTCACCAAACCTCACCAATGCTATCAGCCCAAAGTGTCCAGCCTTATGTCTCAACCAGCTCTGGGTGTAGATGTGGTAAATCCAGGTTGCATCACAAGCCCTGAATGAATTATTTAAGAATTGCTCTTTATTTCACTGTCATTGTGTTGTTGTTTTTTTAAACATCTTTATTGGGGTATAATTGCTTTACAATGGTGTGTTAGTTTCTGCTTTATAACAAAGTGAATCAGTTATACATATACATATGTTCCCATATGTCTTCCCTCTTGCGTCTCCCTCCCTCCCACTCTCCCTATCCCACCCCTCCAGGCTGTCACAAAGCACCAAGCTAATATCCCTGTGCCTTGCGGCTGCTTCCCACTAGCTATCTACCTTACTACGTTTGTTAGTGTGTATATGTCCATGACTCTCTCTCGCCCTGTCAAAGCTCAACCCTCCCCCTCCCCATATCCTCAAGTCCGTTCTCCAGTAGGTCTGCGTCTTTATTCCTGTCTTACCCCTAGGTTCTTCATGACATTTTTTTCCCCTTAAATTCCATATATATGTGTTAGCATACGGTATTTGTCTTTTTCTTTCTGACTTACTTCACTCTGTATGACAGACTCTAGGTCTATCCATCTCATTACAAATAGCTCAATTTCATTTCTTTTTAAGGCTGAGTAATATTCCATTGTATATATGTGCCACATTTTCTTTATCCATTCATCCGATGATGGGCGCTTAGGTTGTTTCCATCTCCGGGCTATTGTAAATAGAGCTGCAATGAACATTTTGGTACATGACTCTGTTTGAATTTTGGTTTTCCCAGGGTATATGCCCAGTAGTGGGATTGCTGGGTCATATGGTAATTCTATTTGTAGATTTTTAAGGAACCTCCATACTGTTCTCCATAGTGGCTGAACCAATTCACATTCCCACCAGCAGTGCAAGAGTGTTCCCTTTTCTCCACACCCTCTCCAGCATTTATTGTTTCTAGATTTTTTGATGATGGCCATTCTGACTGGTGTGAGATGATATCTCATTGTAGTTTTGATTTGCATTTCTCTAATGATTAATGATGTTGAGCATTCTTTCATGTGTTTGTTGGCATTCTGTATATCTTCTTTGGAGAAATGTCTATTTAGGTCTTCTGCCCATTTTTGGATTGGGTTGTTTGTTTTTTTGTTATTGAGCTGCATGAGCTGCTTGTAAATTTTGGAGATTAATCCTTTGTCATTTGCTTCATTTGCATGTCATTGTGTTTTGTTTGTGAAATTTATTTTGTTAATGGGATTTATCGGATTTTCACTGCTGCGTTTATGCCACTGTACACACGCTTGACTTCCTTATGGAGACATATAAATCCATGGGTCTTAAGATTCTTACTTGTCAGGTATATTCCCAGGCGTTGAATATGGGGTGTTGAGTCCATTTCGTTGAGCAACAGTAGGTCTTGTCTATTATATATTTGGCTTATGGAACGGTATCTGTGCTAATTTCAATCTCTGGTTTTATGCAGCACCCCAACTCACCTTTCCCCATAAGCAAGCATAAGTTGTTTTTCTAAATTTGAGACCCTGTTCTGTTTTGTAATTCAGTTCATGTGTAGCCAAGTTTATGTTCCGTGTATTAGTGATATCTTATGATGTTTCTTTTTCTGTGTGACTTATTTCTCGTAGACTCCTCGTACGTTAATCCACTCATTATGCCGCTACGGGCCTGATGACGTAGATCTCATTGTTGAGTGATATTCCATTGTACGTACGTACCACAACTTCTTTATCCATTTTTTGCTTTCTCGGATATTTAACTTGTACCGTAGACGAGGTTCTTGTAAACAGAGCCGTCCCAAACTTTGGGGTGGCTGTGTGTTTTTGATTTTAATTTCCCTAAGCTATAGGACCCTAAGTGGAAGTGCCATAGGCTGTGTTGCTTTGTTTCCTACGTGTTTCAGGAAACACCATACACTTCTCCAGAGTGGCTGTTGGCAATTTACATCCCGCCCATCAGCATAACAAGGCTCCCTGTTCTCCATGACCTGTCCTGCCTTTCTGGATTTTACACTTTTTTCAGATGCCCTTTTGACCGGGGGGCAGTGAGACTTCAATGTAGTGCAGATTTCCTTTACACGCTTGCTTGGTTGGCCAAAAAGGGCGTATGCATTTTTCCCTGAATATATTCAGGAAAAAACGCATACGCCCTTTTTGGCCAAGTGCATCATTGTGGACATTCTGCCTCTTTTCCTATGCTTTAAGTGCAATTCCAGTCTACCCCCTGAAATCGTTTTCCTGAAATTCTGCCCCACTTTCAATTCCTCTTCGAAGACTTACTTCAATACATTTTTGGACGATAGCTGTCATTCATAACTCTGCAGGTTTGTGAATTACAGTGCCCCTGGGCTCTTTTCTTCAACTCGCTATCTTGTGAGCTGGCCGCAAAACCGCAGGATTGCTTCAGGCCCTAATCTGGTTCCGGCAGGGCACGCTGAGCCTTTGGTTAATTCCTCTTCCTGGTGGGAAATGAGCGTTCCATTTGCCGTGCAGACACTTACAGCTAGTCTCTCATTGGTTCTCCCTATTCCTGTTCATCTTGCGCAGAAATTGCAAACTCTGCCAAACAGAAGGTTAAAGGCACTGACTTTCCAAGTGGGGAGAGTGTTAGTAAAGTGTCTGGAATGGTGCACCCGAGTACCAGGGGATGAAACCTGAGATGCATTTGAAAACGTTTCCCAATCACACGGTGGAACATACTCCGGGTTTCCCATGCATGTTTTAGCTGAAGGAAGAATCCCTTAAACCTGGAGAGTTGGGACCCATGGAATGGGTACCATGCAGTATGACTTCAAAGGGTCTGCGTTTGCTCACCAAACCTCACCAATGCTATCAGCCCAAAGTGTCCAGCCTTATGTCTCAACCAGCTCTGGGTGTAGATGTGGTAAATCCAGGTTGCATCACAAGCCCTGAATGAATTATTTAAGAATTGCTCTCTATTTCACTGTCATTGTGTTGTTTTTTTTTTAAACATCTTTATTGGGGTATAATTGCTTTACAATGGTGTGTTAGTTTCTGCTTTATAACAAAGTGAATCAGTTATACATATACATATGTTCCCATATGTCTTCCCTCTTGCGTCTCCCTCCCTCCCACTCTCCCTATCCCACCCCTCCAGGCTGTCACAAAGCACCAAGCTAATATCCCTGTGCCTTGCGCCTGCTTCCCACTAGCTATCTACCTTACTACGTTTGTTAGTGTGTATATGTCCATGACTCTCTCTCGCCCTGTCAAAGCTCAACCCTCCCCCTCCCCATATCCTCAAGTCCGTTCTCCAGTAGGTCTGCGTCTTTATTCCTGTCTTACCCCTAGGTTCTTCATGACATTTTTTTTCCCCTTAAATTCCATATATATGTGTTAGCATACGGTATTTGTCTTTTTCTTTCTGACTTACTTCACTCTGTATGACAGACTCTAGGTCTATCCATCTCATTACAAATAGCTCAATTTCATTTCTTTATAAGGCTGAGTAATATTCCATTGTATATATGTGCCACATTTTCTTTATCCATTCATCCGATGATGGGCGCTTAGGTTGTTTCCATCTCCGGGCTATTGTAAATAGAGCTGCAATGAACATTTTGGTACATGACTCTGTTTGAATTTTGGTTTTCCCAGGGTATATGCCCAGTAGTGGGATTGCTGGGTCATATGGTAATTCTATTTGTAGTTTTTTAAGGAACCTCCATACTGTTCTCCATAGTGGCTGAACCAATTCACATTCCCACCAGCAGTGCAAGAGTGTTCCCTTTTCTCCACACCCTCTCCAGCATTTATTGTTTCTAGATTTTTTGATGATGGCCATTCTGACTGGTGTGAGATGATATCTCATTGTAGTTTTGATTTGCATTTCTCTAATGATTAATGATGTTGAGCATTCTTTCATGTGTTTGTTGGCATTCTGTATATCTTCTTTGGAGAAATGTCTATTTAGGTCTTCTGCCCATTTTTGGATTGGGTTGTTTGTTTTTTTGTTATTGAGCTGCATGAGCTGCTTGTAAATTTTGGAGATTAATCCTTTGTCATTTGCTTCATTTGCATGTCATTGTGTTTTGTTTGTGAAATTTATTTTGTTAATGGGATTTATCGGATTTTCACTGCTGCGTTTAGGCCACTGTACACACGCTTGACTTCCTTATGGAGACATATAAATCCATGGGTCTTAAGATTCTTACTTGTCAGGTATATTCCCAGGCGTTGAATATGGGGTGTTGAGTCCATTTCGTTGAGCAACAGTAGGTCTTGTCTATTATATATTTGGCTTATGGAACGGTATCTGTGCTAATTTCAATCTCTGGTTTGATGCAGCACCCCAACTCACCTTTCCCCATAAGCAAGCATAAGTTGGTTTTCTAAATTTGAGACCCTGTTCTGTTTTGTAATTCAGTTCATGTGTAGCCAAGTTTACGTTCCGTGTATTAGTGATATCTTATGATGTTTCTTTTTCTGTGTGACTTATTTCTCGTAGACTCCTCGTACGTTAATCCACTCATTATGCCGCTACGGGCCTGATGACGTAGATCTCATTGTTGAGTGATATTCCATTGTATGTACGTACCACAACTTCTTTATCCATTTTTTGCTTTCTCGGATATTTAACTTGTACCGTAGACGAGGTTCTTGTAAACAGAGCCGTCCCAAACTTTGGGGTGCCTGTGTGTTTTTGATTTTAATTTCCCTAAGCTATAGGACCCTAAGTGGAAGTGCCATAGGCTGTGTTGCTTTGTTTCCTACGTGTTTCAGGAAACACCATACACTTCTCCAGAGTGGCTGTTGGCAATTTACATCCCGCCCATCAGCATAACAAGGCTCCCTGTTCTCCATGACCTGTCCTGCCTTTCTGGATTTTACACTTTTTTCAGATGCCCTTTTGACCGGGGGGCAGTGAGACTTCAATGTAGTGCAGATTTCCTTTACACGCTTGCTTGGTTGGCCAAACAGGGCGTATGCATTTTTCCCTGAATATATTCAGGAAAAAACGCATACGCCCTTTTTGGCCAAGTGCATCATTGTGGACATTCTGCCTCTTTTCCTATGCTTTAAGTGCAATTCCAGTCTACCCCCTGAAATCGTTTTCCTGAAATTCTGCCCCACTTTCAATTCCTCTTCGAAGACTTACTTCAATACATTTTTGGACGATAGCTGTCATTCATAACTCTGCAGGTTTGTGAATTACAGTGCCCCTGGGCTCTTTTCTTCAACTCGCTATCTTGTGAGCTGGCCGCAAAACCGCAGGATTGCTTCAGGCCCTAATCTGGTTCCAGCAGGGCACGCTGAGCCTTTGGTTAATTCCTCTTCCTGGTGGGAAATGAGCGTTCCATTTGCCCGTGCAGACACTTAGAGCTAGTCTCTCATTGGTTCTCCCTATTCCTGTTCATCTTGCGCAGAAATTGCAAACTCTGCCAAACAGAAGGTTAAAGGCACTGACTTTCCAAGTGGGGAGAGTGTTAGTAAAGTGTCTGGAACGGTGCACCCGAGTACCAGGGAATGAAACCTGAGATGCATTTGAAAACGTTTCCCAATCACACGGTGGAACATACTCCGGGTTTCCCATGCATGTTTTAGCTGAAGGAAGAATCCCTTAAACCTGGAGAGTTGGGACCCATGGAATGGGTACCATGCAGTATGACTTCAAAGGGTCTGCGTTTGCTCACCAAACCTCACCAATGCTATCAGCCCAAAGTGTCCAGCCTTATGTCTCAACCAGCTCTGGGTGTAGATGTGGTAAATCCAGGTTGCATCACAAGCCCTGAATGAATTATTTAAGAATTGCTCTCTATTTCACTGTCATTGTGTTGTTTTTTTTTTAAACATCTTTATTGGGGTATAATTGCTTTACAATGGTGTGTTAGTTTCTGCTTTATAACAAAGTGAATCAGTTATACATATACATATGTTCCCATATGTCTTCCCTCTTGCGTCTCCCTCCCTCCCACTCTCCCTATCCCACCCCTCCAGGCTGTCACAAAGCACCAAGCTAATATCCCTGTGCCTTGCGCCTGCTTCCCACTAGCTATCTACCTTACTACGTTTGTTAGTGTGTATATGTCCATGACTCTCTCTCGCCCTGTCAAAGCTCAACCCTCCCCCTCCCCATATCCTCAAGTCCGTTCTCCAGTAGGTCTGCGTCTTTATTCCTGTCTTACCCCTAGGTTCTTCATGACATTTTTTTTCCCCTTAAATTCCATATATATGTGTTAGCATACGGTATTTGTCTTTTTCTTTCTGACTTACTTCACTCTGTATGACAGACTCTAGGTCTATCCATCTCATTACAAATAGCTCAATTTCATTTCTTTATAAGGCTGAGTAATATTCCATTGTATATATGTGCCACATTTTCTTTATCCATTCATCCGATGATGGGCGCTTAGGTTGTTTCCATCTCCGGGCTATTGTAAATAGAGCTGCAATGAACATTTTGGTACATGACTCTGTTTGAATTTTGGTTTTCCCAGGGTATATGCCCAGTAGTGGGATTGCTGGGTCATATGGTAATTCTATTTGTAGTTTTTTAAGGAACCTCCATACTGTTCTCCATAGTGGCTGAACCAATTCACATTCCCACCAGCAGTGCAAGAGTGTTCCCTTTTCTCCACACCCTCTCCAGCATTTATTGTTTCTAGATTTTTTGATGATGGCCATTCTGACTGGTGTGAGATGATATCTCATTGTAGTTTTGATTTGCATTTCTCTAATGATTAATGATGTTGAGCATTCTTTCATGTGTTTGTTGGCATTCTGTATATCTTCTTTGGAGAAATGTCTATTTAGGTCTTCTGCCCATTTTTGGATTGGGTTGTTTGTTTTTTTGTTATTGAGCTGCATGAGCTGCTTGTAAATTTTGGAGATTAATCCTTTGTCATTTGCTTCATTTGCATGTCATTGTGTTTTGTTTGTGAAATTTATGTTGTTAATGGGATTTATCGGATTTTCACTGCTGCGTTTAGGCCACTGTACACAAGCTTGACTTCCTTATGGAGACATATAAATCCATGGGTCTTAAGATTCTTACTTGTCAGGTATATTCCCAGGCGTTGAATATGGGGTGTTGAGTCCATTTCGTTGAGCAACAGTAGGTCTTGTCTATTATATATTTGGCTTATGGAACGGTATCTGTGCTAATTTCAATCTCTGGTTTGATGCAGCACCCCAACTCACCTTTCCCCATAAGCAAGCATAAGTTGGTTTTCTAAATTTGAGACCCTGTTCTGTTTTGTAATTCAGTTCATGTGTAGCCAAGTTTACGTTCCGTGTATTAGTGATATCTTATGATGTTTCTTTTTCTGTGTGACTTATTTCTCGTAGACTCCTCGTACGTTAATCCACTCATTATGCCGCTATGGGCCTGATGACGTAGATCTCATTGTTGAGTGATATTCCATTCTACGTACGTACCACAACTTCTTTATCCATTTTTTGCTTTCTCAGATATTTAACTTGTACCGTAGACGGGGTTCTTGTAAACAGAGCCGTCCCAAACTTTGGGGTGCCTGTGTGTTTTTGATTTTAATTTCCCTAAGCTATAGGACCCTAAGTGGAAGTGCCATAGGCTGTGTTGCTTTGTTTCCTACGTGTTTCAGGAAACACCATACACTTCTCCAGAGTGGCTGTTGGCAATTTACATCCCGCCCATCAGCATAACAAGGCTCCCTGTTCTCCATGACCTGTCCTGCCTTTCTGGATTTTACACTTTTTTCAGATGCCCTTTTGACCGGGGGGCAGTGAGACTTCAATGTAGTGCAGATTTCCTTTACACGCTTGCTTGGTTGGCCAAACAGGGCGTATGCATTTTTCCCTGAATATATTCAGGAAAAAACGCATACGCCCTTTTTGGCCAAGTGCATCATTGTGGACATTCTGCCTCTTTTCCTATGCTTTAAGTGCAATTCCAGTCTACCCCCTGAAATCGTTTTCCTGAAATTCTGCCCCACTTTCAATTCCTCTTCGAAGACTTACTTCAATACATTTTTGGACGATAGCTGTCATTCATAACTCTGCAGGTTTGTGAATTACAGTGTCCCTGGGCTCTTTTCTTCAACTCGCTATCTTGTGAGCTGGCCGCAAAACCGCAGGATTGCTTCAGGCCCTAATCTGGTTCCAGCAGGGCACGCTGAGCCTTTGGTTAATTCCTCTTCCTGGTGGGAAATGAGCGTTCCATTTGCCCGTGCAGACACTTAGAGCTAGTCTCTCATTGGTTCTCCCTATTCCTGTTCATCTTGCGCAGAAATTGCAAACTCTGCCAAACAGAAAGTTAAAGGCACTGACTTTCCAAGTGGGGAGAGTGTTAGTAAAGTGTCTGGAACGGTGCACCCGAGTACCAGGGGATGAAACCTGAGATGCATTTGAAAACGTTTCCCAATCACACGGTGGAACATACTCCGGGTTTCCCATGCATGTTTTAGCTGAAGGAAGAATCCCTTAAACCTGGAGAGTTGGGACCCATGGAATGGGTACCATGCAGTATGACTTCAAAGGGTCTGCGTTTGCTCACCAAACCTCACCAATGCTATCAGCCCAAAGTGTCCAGCCTTATGTCTCAACCAGCTCTGGGTGTAGATGTGGTAAATCCAGGTTGCATCACAAGCCCTGAATGAATTATTTAAGAATTGCTCTCTATTTCACTGTCATTGTGTTGTTTTTTTTTTAAACATCTTTATTGGGGTATAATTGCTTTACAATGGTGTGTTAGTTTCTGCTTTATAACAAAGTGAATCAGTTATACATATACATATGTTCCCATATGTCTTCCCTCTTGCGTCTCCCTCCCTCCCACTCTCCCTATCCCACCCCTCCAGGCTGTCACAAAGCACCAAGCTAATATCCCTGGGCCTTGCGGCTGCTTCCCACTAGCTATCTACCTTACTACGTTTGTTAGTGTGTATATGTCCATGACTCTCTCTCGCCCTGTCAAAGCTCACCCCTCCCCCTCCCCATATCCTCAAGTCCGTTCTCCAGTAGGTCTGCGTCTTTATTCCTGTCTTACCCCTAGGTTCTTCATGACATTTTTTTTCCCCTTAAATTCCATATATATGTGTTAGCATACGGTATTTGTCTTTTTCTTTCTGACTTACTTCACTCTGTATGACAGACTCTAGGTCTATCCATCTCATTACAAATAGCTCAATTTCATTTCTTTATAAGGCTGAGTAATATTCCATTGTATATATGTGCCACATTTTCTTTATCCATTCATCCGATGATGGGCGCTTAGGTTGTTTCCATCTCCGGGCTATTGTAAATAGAGCTGCAATGAACATTTTGGTACATGACTCTGTTTGAATTTTGGTTTTCCCAGGGTATATGCCCAGTAGTGGGATTGCTGGGTCATATGGTAATTCTATTTGTAGATTTTTAAGGAACCTCCATACTGTTCTCCATAGTGGCTGAACCAATTCACATTCCCACCAGCAGTGCAAGAGTGTTCCCTTTTCTCCACACCCTCTCCAGCATTTATTGTTTCTAGATTTTTTGATGATGGCCATTCTGACTGGTGTGAGATGATATCTCATTGTAGTTTTGATTTGCATTTCTCTAATGATTAATGATGTTGAGCATTCTTTCATGTGTTTGTTGGCATTCTGTATATCTTCTTTGGAGAAATGTCTATTTAGGTCTTCTGCCCATTTTTGGATTGGGTTGTTTGTTTTTTTGTTATTGAGCTGCATGAGCTGCTTGTAAATTTTGGAGATTATTCCTTTGTCATTTGCTTCATTTGCATGTCATTGTGTTTTGTTTGTGAAATTTATTTTGTTAATGGGATTTATCGGATTTTCACTGCTGCGTTTAGGCCACTGTACACACGCTTGACTTCCTTATGGAGACATATAAATCCATGGGTCTTAAGATTCTTACTTGTCAGGTATATTCCCAGGCGTTGAATATGGGGTGTTGAGTCCATTTCGTTGAGCAACAGTAGGTCTTGTCTATTATATATTTGGCTTATGGAACGGTATCTGTGCTAATTTCAATCTCTGGTTTGATGCAGCACCCCAACTCACCTTTCCCCATAAGCAAGCATAAGTTGGTTTTCTAAATTTGAGACCCTGTTCTGTTTTGTAATTCAGTTCATGTGTAGCCAAGTTTACGTTCCGTGTATTAGTGATATCTTATGATGTTTCTTTTTCTGTGTGACTTATTTCTCGTAGACTCCTCGTACGTTAATCCACTCATTATGCCGCTATGGGCCTGATGACGTAGATCTCATTGTTGAGTGATATTCCATTCTACGTACGTACCACAACTTCTTTATCCATTTTTTGCTTTCTCGGATATTTAACTTGTACCGTAGACGAGGTTCTTGTAAACAGAGCCGTCCCAAACTTTGGGGTGCCTGTGTGTTTTTGATTTTAATTTCCCTAAGCTATAGGACCCTAAGTGGAAGTGCCATAGGCTGTGTTGCTTTGTTTCCTACGTGTTTCAGGAAACACCATACACTTCTCCAGAGTGGCTGTTGGCAATTTACATCCCGCCCATCAGCATAACAAGGCTCCCTGTTCTCCATGACCTGTCCTGCCTTTCTGGATTTTACACTTTTTTCAGATGGCCCTTTTCACCGGGGGGCAGTGAGACTTCAATGTAGTGCAGATTTCCTTTACACGCTTGCTTGGTTGGCCAAAAAGGGCGTATGCATTTTTTCCTGAATATATTCAGGAAAAAAGGCATACGCACTTTTTGGCCAAGTGCATCATTGTGGACATTCTGCCTCTTTTCCTATGCTTTAAGTGCAATTCCAGTCTACCCCCTGAAATCGTTTTCCTGAAATTCTGCCCCACTTTCAATTCCTCTTCGATGACTTACTTCAATACATTTTTGGACGATAGCTGTCATTCATAACACTGCAGTTTTGTGATTTACAGTGCCCCTGGGCTCTTTTCTTCAACTCGCTATCTTGTGAGCTGGCCACAAAACCGCAGGATTGCTTCAGGCCCTAATCTGGTTCCGGCAGGGCACGCTGAGCCTTTGGTTAATTCCTCTTCCTGGTGGGAAATGAGCGTTCCATTTGCCCGTGCAGACACTTACAGCTAGTCTCCATTGGTTCTCCCTATTCCTGTTCATCTTGCTCAGAAATTGCAAACTGTGCCAAACAGAAGGTTAAAGGCACTGACTTTCCAAGTGGGGAGAGTGTTAGTAAAGTGTCTGGAACGGTGCACCCGAGTACCAGGGGATGAAACCTGAGATGCATTTGAAAACGTTTCCCAATCACACGGTGGAACATACTCCGGGTTTCCCATGCATGTTTTAGCTGAAGGAAGAATCCCTTAAACCTGGAGAGTTGGGACCCATGGAATGGGTACCATGCAGTATGACTTCAAAGGGTCTGCGTTTGCTCACCAAACCTCACCAATGCTATCAGCCCAAAGTGTCCAGCCTTATGTCTCAACCAGCTCTGGGTGTAGATGTGGTAAATCCAGGTTGCATCACAAGCCCTGAATGAATTATTTAAGAATTGCTCTCTATTTCACTGTCATTGTGTTGTTTTTTTTTTAAACATCTTTATTGGGGTATAATTGCTTTACAATGGTGTGTTAGTTTCTGCTTTATAACAAAGTGAATCAGTTATACATATACATATGTTCCCATATGTCTTCCCTCTTGCGTCTCCCTCCCTCCCACTCTCCCTATCCCACCCCTCCAGGCTGTCACAAAGCACCAAGCTAATATCCCTGGGCCTTGCGGCTGCTTCCCACTAGCTATCTACCTTACTACGTTTGTTAGTGTGTATATGTCCATGACTCTCTCTCGCCCTGTCAAAGCTCACCCCTCCCCCTCCCCATATCCTCAAGTCCGTTCTCCAGTAGGTCTGCGTCTTTATTCCTGTCTTACCCCTAGGTTCTTCATGACATTTTTTTTCCCCTTAAATTCCATATATATGTGTTAGCATACGGTATTTGTCTTTTTCTTTCTGACTTACTTCACTCTGTATGACAGACTCTAGGTCTATCCATCTCATTACAAATAGCTCAATTTCATTTCTTTATAAGGCTGAGTAATATTCCATTGTATATATGTGCCACATTTTCTTTATCCATTCATCCGATGATGGGCGCTTAGGTTGTTTCCATCTCCGGGCTATTGTAAATAGAGCTGCAATGAACATTTTGGTACATGACTCTGTTTGAATTTTGGTTTTCCCAGGGTATATGCCCAGTAGTGGGATTGCTGGGTCATATGGTAATTCTATTTGTAGTTTTTTAAGGAACCTCCATACTGTTCTCCATAGTGGCTGAACCAATTCACATTCCCACCAGCAGTGCAAGAGTGTTCCCTTTTCTCCACACCCTCTCCAGCATTTATTGTTTCTAGATTTTTTGATGATGGCCATTCTGACTGGTGTGAGATGATATCTCATTGTAGTTTTGATTTGCATTTCTCTAATGATTAATGATGTTGAGCATTCTTTCATGTGTTTGTTGGCATTCTGTATATCTTCTTTGGAGAAATGTCTATTTAGGTCTTCTGCCCATTTTTGGATTGGGTTGTTTGTTTTTTTGTTATTGAGCTGCATGAGCTGCTTGTAAATTTTGGAGATTAATCCTTTGTCATTTGCTTCATTTGCATGTCATTGTGTTTTGTTTGTGAAATTTATTTTGTTAATGGGATTTATCGGATTTTCACTGCTGCGTTTAGGCCACTGTACACACGCTTGACTTCCTTATGGAGACATATAAATCCATGGGTCTTAAGATTCTTACTTGTCAGGTATATTCCCAGGCGTTGAATATGGGGTGTTGAGTCCATTTCGTTGAGCAACAGTAGGTCTTGTCTATTATATATTTGGCTTATGGAACGGTATCTGTGCTAATTTCAATCTCTGGTTTGATGCAGCACCCCAACTCACCTTTCCCCATAAGCAAGCATAAGTTGGTTTTCTAAATTTGAGACCCTGTTCTGTTTTGTAATTCAGTTCATGTGTAGCCAAGTTTACGTTCCGTGTATTAGTGATATCTTATGATGTTTCTTTTTCTGTGTGACTTATTTCTCGTAGACTCCTCGTACGTTAATCCACTCATTATGCCGCTATGGGCCTGATGACGTAGATCTCATTGTTGAGTGATATTCCATTCTACGTACGTACCACAACTTCTTTATCCATTTTTTGCTTTCTCGGATATTTAACTTGTACCGTAGACGAGGTTCTTGTAAACAGAGCCGTCCCAAACTTTGGGGTGCCTGTGTGTTTTTGATTTTAATTTCCCTAAGCTATAGGACCCTAAGTGGAAGTGCCATAGGCTGTGTTGCTTTGTTTCCTAAGTGTTTCAGGAAACACCATACACTTCTCCAGAGTGGCTGTTGGCAATTTACATCCCGCCCATCAGCATAACAAGGCTCCCTGTTCTCCATGACCTGTCCTGCCTTTCTGGATTTTACACTTTTTTCAGATGGCCCTTTTCACCGGGGGGCAGTGAGACTTCAATGTAGTGCAGATTTCCTTTACACGCTTGCTTGGTTGGCCAAAAAGGGCGTATGCATTTTTTCCTGAATATATTCAGGAAAAAACGCATACGCACTTTTTGGCCAAGTGCATCATTGTGGACATTCTGCCTCTTTTCCTATGCTTTAAGTGCAATTCCAGTCTACCCCCTGAAATCGTTTTCCTGAAATTCAGCCCCACTTTCAATTCCTCTTCGATGACTTACTTCAATACATTTTTGGACGATAGCTGTCATTCATAACACTGCAGTTTTGTGATTTACAGTGCCCCTGGGCTCTTTTCTTCAACTCGCTATCTTGTGAGCTGGCCACAAAACCGCAGGATTGCTTCAGGCCCTAATCTGGTTCCGGCAGGGCACGCTGAGCCTTTGGTTAATTCCTCTTCCTGGTGGGAAATGAGCGTTCCATTTGCCCGTGCAGACACTTACAGCTACTCTCCATTGGTTCTCCCTATTCCTGTTCATCTTGCTCAGAAATTGCAAACTGTGCCAAACAGAAGGTTAAAGGCACTGACTTTCCAAGTGGGGAGAGTGTTAGTAAAGTGTCTGGAACGGTGCACCCGAGTACCAGGGGATGAAACCTGAGATGCATTTGAAAACGTTTCCCAATCACACGGTGGAACATACTCCGGGTTTCCCATGCATGTTTTAGCTGAAGGAAGAATCCCTTAAACCTGGAGAGTTCGGACCCATGGAATGAGTACCATGCAGTATGACTTCAAAGGGTCTGCGTTTGCTCACCAAACATCACCAATGCTATCAGCCCGAAGTGTTCAGCCTTATGTCTCAACCAGCTCTGGGTGTAGATGTGGTAAATCCAGGTTGCATCACAAGCCCTGAATGAATTATTTAAGAATTGCTCTCTATTTCACTGTCATTGTGTCTTGTTTTTGAAATTTATTTTGATAATGGGATTTATCGGATTTTCACTGCTGCGTTTAGGCCACTGTACACACGCTTGACTTCCTTATTTAGACATATAAATCCATGGGTCTTAAGATTCTTACTTGTCAGGTATATTCCATGGCGTTGAATATGGGGTGTTGAGTCCATTTCGTTGAGCAACAGTAGGTCTTGTCTATTATATATTTGGCTTATGGAACGGTATCTGTGCTAATTTCAATCTCTGGTTTGATGCAGCACCCCAACTCACCTTTCCCCATAAGCAAGCATAAGTTGGTTTTCTAAATTTGAGACCCTGTTCTGTTTTGTAATTCAGTTCATGTGTAGCCAAGTTTACGTTCCGTGTATTAGTGATATCTTATGATGTTTCTTTTTCTGTGTGACTTATTTCTCGTAGACTCCTCGTACGTTAATCCACTCATTATGCCGCTATGGGCCTGATGACGTAGATCTCATTGTTGAGTGATATTCCATTCTACGTACGTACCACAACTTCTTTATCCATTTTTTGCTTTCTCGGATATTTAACTTGTACCGTAGACGAGGTTCTTGTAAACAGAGCCGTCCCAAACTTTGGGGTGCCTGTGTGTTTTTGATTTTAATTTCCCTAAGCTATAGGACCCTAAGTGGAAGTGCCATAGGCTGTGTTGCTTTGTTTCCTACGTGTTTCAGGAAACACCATACACTTCTCCAGAGTGGCTGTTGGCAATTTACATCCCGCCCATCAGCATAACAAGGCTCCCTGTTCTCCATGACCTGTCCTGCCTTTCTGGATTTTACACTTTTTTCAGATGGCCCTTTTCACCGGGGGGCAGTGAGACTTCAATGTAGTGCAGATTTCCTTTACACGCTTGCTTGGTTGGCCAAAAAGGGCGTATGCATTTTTTCCTGAATATATTCAGGAAAAAAGGCATACGCACTTTTTGGCCAAGTGCATCATTGTGGACATTCTGCCTCTTTTCCTATGCTTTAAGTGCAATTCCAGTCTACCCCCTGAAATCGTTTTCCTGAAATTCTGCCCCACTTTCAATTCCTCTTCGATGACTTACTTCAATACATTTTTGGACGATAGCTGTCATTCATAACACTGCAGTTTTGTGATTTACAGTGCCCCTGGGCTCTTTTCTTCAACTCGCTATCTTGTGAGCTGGCCACAAAACCGCAGGATTGCTTCAGGCCCTAATCTGGTTCCGGCAGGGCACGCTGAGCCTTTGGTTAATTCCTCTTCCTGGTGGGAAATGAGCGTTCCATTTGCCCGTGCAGACACTTACAGCTAGTCTCCATTGGTTCTCCCTATTCCTGTTCATCTTGCTCAGAAATTGCAAACTGTGCCAAACAGAAGGTTAAAGGCACTGACTTTCCAAGTGGGGAGAGTGTTAGTAAAGTGTCTGGAACGGTGCACCCGAGTACCAGGGGATGAAACCTGAGATGCATTTGAAAACGTTTCCCAATCACACGGTGGAACATACTCCGGGTTTCCCATGCATGTTTTAGCTGAAGGAAGAATCCCTTAAACCTGGAGAGTTGGGACCCATGGAATGGGTACCATGCAGTATGACTTCAAAGGGTCTGCGTTTGCTCACCAAACCTCACCAATGCTATCAGCCCAAAGTGTCCAGCCTTATGTCTCAACCAGCTCTGGGTGTAGATGTGGTAAATCCAGGTTGCATCACAAGCCCTGAATGAATTATTTAAGAATTGCTCTCTATTTCACTGTCATTGTGTTGTTTTTTTTTTAAACATCTTTATTGGGGTATAATTGCTTTACAATGGTGTGTTAGTTTCTGCTTTATAACAAAGTGAATCAGTTATACATATACATATGTTCCCATATGTCTTCCCTCTTGCGTCTCCCTCCCTCCCACTCTCCCTATCCCACCCCTCCAGGCTGTCACAAAGCACCAAGCTAATATCCCTGGGCCTTGCGGCTGCTTCCCACTAGCTATCTACCTTACTACGTTTGTTAGTGTGTATATGTCCATGACTCTCTCTCGCCCTGTCAAAGCTCACCCCTCCCCCTCCCCATATCCTCAAGTCCGTTCTCCAGTAGGTCTGCGTCTTTATTCCTGTCTTACCCCTAGGTTCTTCATGACATTTTTTTTCCCCTTAAATTCCATATATATGTGTTAGCATACGGTATTTGTCTTTTTCTTTCTGACTTACTTCACTCTGTATGACAGACTCTAGGTCTATCCATCTCATTACAAATAGCTCAATTTCATTTCTTTATAAGGCTGAGTAATATTCCATTGTATATATGTGCCACATTTTCTTTATCCATTCATCCGATGATGGGCGCTTAGGTTGTTTCCATCTCCGGGCTATTGTAAATAGAGCTGCAATGAACATTTTGGTACATGACTCTGTTTGAATTTTGGTTTTCCCAGGGTATATGCCCAGTAGTGGGATTGCTGGGTCATATGGTAATTCTATTTGTAGTTTTTTAAGGAACCTCCATACTGTTCTCCATAGTGGCTGAACCAATTCACATTCCCACCAGCAGTGCAAGAGTGTTCCCTTTTCTCCACACCCTCTCCAGCATTTATTGTTTCTAGATTTTTTGATGATGGCCATTCTGACTGGTGTGAGATGATATCTCATTGTAGTTTTGATTTGCATTTCTCTAATGATTAATGATGTTGAGCATTCTTTCATGTGTTTGTTGGCATTCTGTATATCTTCTTTGGAGAAATGTCTATTTAGGTCTTCTGCCCATTTTTGGATTGGGTTGTTTGTTTTTTTGTTATTGAGCTGCATGAGCTGCTTGTAAATTTTGGAGATTAATCCTTTGTCATTTGCTTCATTTGCATGTCATTGTGTTTTGTTTGTGAAATTTATTTTGTTAATGGGATTTATCGGATTTTCACTGCTGCGTTTAGGCCACTGTACACACGCTTGACTTCCTTATGGAGACATATAAATCCATGGGTCTTAAGATTCTTACTTGTCAGGTATATTCCCAGGCGTTGAATATGGGGTGTTGAGTCCATTTCGTTGAGCAACAGTAGGTCTTGTCTATTATATATTTGGCTTATGGAACGGTATCTGTGCTAATTTCAATCTCTGGTTTGATGCAGCACCCCAACTCACCTTTCCCCATAAGCAAGCATAAGTTGGTTTTCTAAATTTGAGACCCTGTTCTGTTTTGTAATTCAGTTCATGTGTAGCCAAGTTTACGTTCCGTGTATTAGTGATATCTTATGATGTTTCTTTTTCTGTGTGACTTATTTCTCGTAGACTCCTCGTACGTTAATCCACTCATTATGCCGCTATGGGCCTGATGACGTAGATCTCATTGTTGAGTGATATTCCATTCTACGTACGTACCACAACTTCTTTATCCATTTTTTGCTTTCTCGGATATTTAACTTGTACCGTAGACGAGGTTCTTGTAAACAGAGCCGTCCCAAACTTTGGGGTGCCTGTGTGTTTTTGATTTTAATTTCCCTAAGCTATAGGACCCTAAGTGGAAGTGCCATAGGCTGTGTTGCTTTGTTTCCTAAGTGTTTCAGGAAACACCATACACTTCTCCAGAGTGGCTGTTGGCAATTTACATCCCGCCCATCAGCATAACAAGGCTCCCTGTTCTCCATGACCTGTCCTGCCTTTCTGGATTTTACACTTTTTTCAGATGGCCCTTTTCACCGGGGGGCAGTGAGACTTCAATGTAGTGCAGATTTCCTTTACACGCTTGCTTGGTTGGCCAAAAAGGGCGTATGCATTTTTTCCTGAATATATTCAGGAAAAAACGCATACGCACTTTTTGGCCAAGTGCATCATTGTGGACATTCTGCCTCTTTTCCTATGCTTTAAGTGCAATTCCAGTCTACCCCCTGAAATCGTTTTCCTGAAATTCAGCCCCACTTTCAATTCCTCTTCGATGACTTACTTCAATACATTTTTGGACGATAGCTGTCATTCATAACACTGCAGTTTTGTGATTTACAGTGCCCCTGGGCTCTTTTCTTCAACTCGCTATCTTGTGAGCTGGCCACAAAACCGCAGGATTGCTTCAGGCCCTAATCTGGTTCCGGCAGGGCACGCTGAGCCTTTGGTTAATTCCTCTTCCTGGTGGGAAATGAGCGTTCCATTTGCCCGTGCAGACACTTACAGCTACTCTCCATTGGTTCTCCCTATTCCTGTTCATCTTGCTCAGAAATTGCAAACTGTGCCAAACAGAAGGTTAAAGGCACTGACTTTCCAAGTGGGGAGAGTGTTAGTAAAGTGTCTGGAACGGTGCACCCGAGTACCAGGGGATGAAACCTGAGATGCATTTGAAAACGTTTCCCAATCACACGGTGGAACATACTCCGGGTTTCCCATGCATGTTTTAGCTGAAGGAAGAATCCCTTAAACCTGGAGAGTTCGGACCCATGGAATGAGTACCATGCAGTATGACTTCAAAGGGTCTGCGTTTGCTCACCAAACATCACCAATGCTATCAGCCCGAAGTGTTCAGCCTTATGTCTCAACCAGCTCTGGGTGTAGATGTGGTAAATCCAGGTTGCATCACAAGCCCTGAATGAATTATTTAAGAATTGCTCTCTATTTCACTGTCATTGTGTCTTGTTTTTGAAATTTATTTTGATAATGGGATTTATCGGATTTTCACTGCTGCGTTTAGGCCACTGTACACACGCTTGACTTCCTTATTTAGACATATAAATCCATGGGTCTTAAGATTCTTACTTGTCAGGTATATTCCATGGCGTTGAATATGGGGTGTTGAGTCCATTTCGTTGAGCAACAGTAGGTCTTGTCTATTATATATTTGGCTTATGGAACGGTATCTGTGCTAATTTCAATCTCTGGTTTGATGCAGCACCCCAACTCACCTTTCCCCATAAGCAAGCATAAGTTGGTTTTCTAAATTTGAGACCCTGTTCTGTTTTGTAATTCAGTTCATGTGTAGCCAAGTTTACGTTCCGTGTATTAGTGATATCTTATGATGTTTCTTTTTCTGTGTGACTTATTTCTCGTAGACTCCTCGTACGTTAATCCACTCATTATGCCGCTATGGGCCTGATGACGTAGATCTCATTGTTGAGTGATATTCCATTCTACGTACGTACCACAACTTCTTTATCCATTTTTTGCTTTCTCGGATATTTAACTTGTACCGTAGACGAGGTTCTTGTAAACAGAGCCGTCCCAAACTTTGGGGTGCCTGTGTGTTTTTGATTTTAATTTCCCTAAGCTATAGGACCCTAAGTGGAAGTGCCATAGGCTGTGTTGCTTTGTTTCCTACGTGTTTCAGGAAACACCATACACTTCTCCAGAGTGGCTGTTGGCAATTTACATCCCGCCCATCAGCATAACAAGGCTCCCTGTTCTCCATGACCTGTCCTGCCTTTCTGGATTTTACACTTTTTTCAGATGCCCTTTTGACCGGGGGGCAGTGAGACTTCAATGTAGTGCAGATTTCCTTTACACGCTTGCTTGGTTGGCCAAACAGGGCGTATGCATTTTTCCCTGAATATATTCAGGAAAAAACGCATACGCCCTTTTTGGCCAAGTGCATCATTGTGGACATTCTGCCTCTTTTCCTATGCTTTAAGTGCAATTCCAGTCTACCCCCTGAAATCGTTTTCCTGAAATTCTGCCCCACTTTCAATTCCTCTTCGAAGACTTACTTCAATACATTTTTGGACGATAGCTGTCATTCATAACTCTGCAGGTTTGTGAATTACAGTGCCCCTGGGCTCTTTTCTTCAACTCGCTATCTTGTGAGCTGGCCGCAAAACCGCAGGATTGCTTCAGGCCCTAATCTGGTTCCAGCAGGGCACGCTGAGCCTTTGGTTAATTCCTCTTCCTGGTGGGAAATGAGCGTTCCATTTGCCCGTGCAGACACTTACAGCTAGTCTCTCATTGGTTCTCCCTATTCCTGTTCATCTTGCGCAGAAATTGCAAACTCTGCCAAACAGAAGGTTAAAGGCACTGACTTTCCAAGTGGGGAGAGTGTTAGTAAAGTGTCTGGAACGGTGCACCCGAGTACCAGGGGATGAAACCTGAGATGCATTTGAAAACGTTTCCCAATCACACGGTGGAACATACTCCGGGTTTCCCATGCATGTTTTAGCTGAAGGAAGAATCCCTTAAACCTGGAGAGTTGGGACCCATGGAATGGGTACCATGCAGTATGACTTCAAAGGGTCTGCGTTTGCTCACCAAACCTCACCAATGCTATCAGCCCAAAGTGTCCAGCCTTATGTCTCAACCAGCTCTGGGTGTAGATGTGGTAAATCCAGGTTGCATCACAAGCCCTGAATGAATTATTTAAGAATTGCTCTCTATTTCACTGTCATTGTGTTGTTTTTTTTTTAAACATCTTTATTGGGGTATAATTGCTTTACAATGGTGTGTTAGTTTCTGCTTTATAACAAAGTGAATCAGTTATACATATACATATGTTCCCATATGTCTTCCCTCTTGCGTCTCCCTCCCTCCCACTCTCCCTATCCCACCCCTCCAGGCTGTCACAAAGCACCAAGCTAATATCCGTGTGCCTTGCGGCTGCTTCCCACTAGCTATCTACCTTACTACGTTTGTTAGTGTGTATATGTCCATGACTCTCTCTCGCCCTGTCAAAGCTCAACCCTCCCCCTCCCCATATCCTCAAGTCCATTCTCCAGTAGGTCTGCGTCTTTATTCCTGTCTTACCCCTAGTTTCTTCATGACATTTTTTTTCCCCTTAAATTCCATATATATGTGTTAGCATACGGTATTTGTCTTTTTCTTTCTGACTTACTTCACTCTGTATGACAGACTCTAGGTCTATCCATCTCATTACAAATAGCTCAATTTCATTTCTTTATAAGGCTGAGTAATATTCCATTGTATATATGTGCCACATTTTCTTTATCCATTCATCCGATGATGGGCGCTTAGGTTGTTTCCATCTCCGGGCTATTGTAAATAGAGCTGCAATGAACATTTTGGTACATGACTCTGTTTGAATTTTGGTTTTCCCAGGGTATATGCCCAGTAGTGGGATTGCTGGGTCATATGGTAATTCTATTTGTAGTTTTTTAAGGAACCTCCATACTGTTCTCCATAGTGGCTGAACCAATTCACATTCCCACCAGCAGTGCAAGAGTGTTCCCTTTTCTCCACACCCTCTCCAGCATTTATTGTTTCTAGATTTTTTGATGATGGCCATTCTGACTGGTGTGAGATGATATCTCATTGTAGTTTTGATTTGCATTTCTCTAATGATTAATGATGTTGAGCATTCTTTCATGTGTTTGTTGGCATTCTGTATATCTTCTTTGGAGAAATGTCTATTTAGGTCTTCTGCCCATTTTTGGATTGGGTTGTTTGTTTTTTTGTTATTGAGCTGCATGAGCTGCTTGTAAATTTTGGAGATTAATCCTTTGTCATTTGCTTCATTTGCATGTCATTGTGTTTTGTTTGTGAAATTTATTTTGTTAATGGGATTTATCGGATTTTCACTGCTGCGTTTAGGCCACTGTACACACGCTTGACTTCCTTATGGAGACATATAAATCCATGGGTCTTAAGATTCTTACTTGTCAGGTATATTCCCAGGCGTTGAATATGGGGTGTTGAGTCCATTTCGTTGAGCAACAGTAGGTCTTGTCTATTATATATTTGGCTTATGGAACGGTATCTGTGCTAATTTCAATCTCTGGTTTGATGCAGCACCCCAACTCACCTTTCCCCATAAGCAAGCATAAGTTGGTTTTCTAAATTTGAGACCCTGTTCTGTTTTGTAATTCAGTTCATGTGTAGCCAAGTTTACGTTCCGTGTATTAGTGATATCTTATGATGTTTCTTTTTCTGTGTGACTTATTTCTCGTAGACTCCTCGTACGTTAATCCACTCATTATGCCGCTATGGGCCTGATGACGTAGATCTCATTGTTGAGTGATATTCCATTCTACGTACGTACCACAACTTCTTTATCCATTTTTTGCTTTCTCAGATATTTAACTTGTACCGTAGACGAGGTTCTTGTAAACAGAGCCGTCCCAAACTTTGGGGTGGCTGTGTGTTTTTGATTTTAATTTCCCTAAGCTATAGGACCCTAAGTGGAAGTGCCATAGGCTGTGTTGCTTTGTTTCCTACGTGTTTCAGGAAACACCATACACTTCTCCAGAGTGGCTGTTGGCAATTTACATCCCGCCCATCAGCATAACAAGGCTCCCTGTTCTCCATGACCTGTCCTGCCTTTCTGGATTTTACACTTTTTTCAGATGGCCCTTTTCACCGGGGGGCAGTGAGACTTCAATGTAGTGCAGATTTCCTTTACACGCTTGCTTGGTTGGCCAAAAAGGGCGTATGCATTTTTTCCTGAATATATTCAGGAAAAAACGCAAATGCACTTTTTGGCCAAGTGCATCATTGTGGACATTCTGCCTCTTTTCCTATGCTTTAAGTGCAATTCCAGTCTACCCCCTGAAATCGTTTTCCTGAAATTCTGCCCCACTTTCAATTCCTCTTCGATGACTTACTTCAATACATTTTTGGACGATAGCTGTCATTCATAACACTGCAGTTTTGTGATTTACAGTGCCCCTGGGCTCTTTTCTTCAACTCGCTATCTTGTGAGCTGGCCACAAAACCGCAGGATTGCTTCAGGCCCTAATCTGGTTCCGGCAGGGCACGCTGAGCCTTTGGTTAATTCCTCTTCCTGGTGGGAAATGAGCGTTCCATTTGCCCGTGCAGACACTTACAGCTAGTCTCCATTGGTTCTCCCTATTCCTGTTCATCTTGCTCAGAAATTGCAAACTGTGCCAAACAGAAGGTTAAAGGCACTGACTTTCCAAGTGGGGAGAGTGTTAGTAAAGTGTCTGGAACGGGGAACCCGAGTACCAGGGGACGAAACCTGAGATGCATTTGAAAACGTTTCCCAATCACACGGTGGACCATACTCTGGGTTTCCCATGCATGTTTTAGTTGAAGGAAGAATCCCTTAAACCTGGATAGTTGGGACCCTTGGAATGGGTACCATGCAGTATGACTACAAAGGATCTGCGTTTGCTCACCCAACCTCACCAATGCTATGAGCCCGAAGTGTCCAGCCTTATGTCTCACCCAGCTCTGGGTGTAGATGTGGTAAATCCAGGTTGCATCACAAGCCCTGAATGAATTATTTAAGAATTGCTCTCTGTTTCACTGTCATTGTGTTGTGTTTGTGAAATTTATTTTGATAATGGGATTTATCGGATTTTCACTGCTGCGTTAGGCCGCTGTACACACGCTTGACTTCCTTATGGAGTCATATAAATCCATGGGTATTAAGATTCTTACTTGTCAGGTATATTCCCAGGCGTTGAATATGGGGTGTTGAGTCCATTTCGTTGAGCAAGGATTAGGTCTTGTCTATTATATATTTGGCTTATGGAAGGTATCTGTGCTAATTTCAATCTCTGGTTTGATGCAGCACCCCAACTCACCTTTCCCCATAAGCAAGCATAAGTTGCTTTTCTAAATTTGAGACCCTGTTCTGTTTTGTAATTCAGTTCATGTGTAGCCAAGTTTACGTTCCGTGTATTAGTGATATCTTATGATGTTTTTTTTTCTGTGTGACTTATTTCTCCTAGAATCGTCGTACCTGAATCCACTCATTATGCCGCTACGGGCCTGATGACGAAGATCTCATTGTTGAGTGATATTCCATTGTACGTACGTACCACAACTTCTTTATCCATTTTTTGCTTTCTCGGATATTTAACTTGTACCGTAGACGAGGTTCTTGTAAACAGAGCCGTCCCAAACTTTGGGGTGGCTGTGTTTTTGATTTTAATTTCCCTAAGCTATAGGACCCTAAGTGGAAGTGCCATAGGCTGTGTTGCTTTGTTTCCTACGTGTTTCAGGAAACACCATACACTTCTCCAGAGTGGCTCTTGGCAAATTACCTCCCGCCCATCAGCATAACAAGGCTCCCTGTTCTCCATGACCTGTCCTGCCTTTCTGGATTTTACACTTGTTTTAGATGGCCCTTTTGACCGGGGGCAGTGAGACTTCATTGTAGTGCAGATTTCCTTTACACGCTTGCTTGGTTGGCCAAAAAGGGCGTATGCGTTTTTTCCTGAATATATTCAGGAAAAAACGCATACGCCCTTTTTGGCCAACTGCATCATTGTCGACATTCTGCCTCTTTTCCTATGCTTTAAGTGCAATTCCAGTCTACCCCCTGAAATCGTTTTCCTGAAATTCTGCCCCACTTTCAGTCCTCTTCGAAGACTTACTTCAATACAGTTTTGGACGATAGCTGTCATTCATAACTCTGCAGGTTCGTGAATTACAGTGCCCCTGAGCTCCTTTCTTCAATTCGCTTTCTTGTGAGCTGGCCACAAAACCGCAGGATTGCTTCAGGCCCTAATCTGGTTCTGGCAGGGCACGCTGAGCCTTTGGTTAATCCCTCTTCCTGGTGGGAAATGAGCGTTCCATTTGCACGTGCAGACACCTAGAGCTAGTCTCTCATTGGTTCTCCCTATTCCTGTTCATCTTGCCAGAAATTGCAAACTGTGCCAAACAGGAAGTGTAAAGGCACTGACTCTCCAAGTGGGGTGAGTGTTAGTAAAGCGTCTGGAACGGTGAACCAGAGTACCAGGGGACGAAACCTGAGATGCATTTGAAAACGTTTCCCAATCACACGGTGGACCATACTCTGGGTTTCCCATGCATGTTTTAGCTGAAGGAAGAATCCCTTAACCCTGGAGAGTTGGGACCCATGGAATGGTTACCATGCAGTATGACTTCAAAGGGTCTGCGTTTGCTCACCGAACCTCACCATTGTTTTCAGCCTGAAGTGTCCAGCCTTATGTCTCAACCAGCTTTGGGTGTAGAGGTGGTAAATCCAGGTTGCATCACAAGCCCTGAATGAATTATTTAAGAATTGCTCTCTGTTTCACTGTCATTGTGTTTTGTTTTTGAAATTCCTTTTGATAATGGGATTTATCGGATTTTCACTGCTGCGTTTAGGCCGCTGTACACACGATTGATTTCCTTATGGAGACATATAAATCCATGGGTCTTAAGATTCTTACTTGTCAGGTATATTCCCCGGCGTTGAATATGGGGTGTTGAGTCCATTTCGTTGAGCAAGGAGTAGGTCTTGTCTATTATATATTTGGCTTATGGAACGATATCTGTGCTAATTTCAATCTCTGGTTTTATGCAGCACCCCAACTCACCTTTCCCCATAAGCAAGCATAAGTTGGTTTTCTAAATTTGAGACGCTGTTCTGTTTTGTAATTCAGTTCATGTGTAGACAAGTTTACCTTCCGTGTATTAGTGATATGTTATGATGTTTCTTTTTCTGTGTGACTTATTTCTCGTAGAATCGTCGTACCTGAATCCACTCATTATGCCGCTATGGGCCTGATGACCTAGATTTCATTGCTGAATGATATTCCATTGTACGTACGTACCACAATTTCTTTATCCATTTTTTGCTTTCTCGGATATTTAACTTGTACCATAGACGAGGTTCTTGTAAACAGAGCCGTCCCAAACTTTGGGGTGGCTGTGTGTTTTTGATTTTAATGTCCCTAAGCTATAGGACCCTAACTGGAAGTGCCATAGGCTGTGTTGCTTTGTTTCCTACGTGTTAAAGGAAACACCATACACTTCTCCAGAGTGGCTGTTGGCAATTTACATCCCGCCCATCAGCATAACAAGGCTCCCTCTTCTCCATGACCTGTCCTGCCTTTCTGGATTTTACACTTTTTTCAGATGGCCGTTTTGACCGGGGGGCAGTGAGACTTCATTGTAGTGCAGATTTCCTTTACACGCTTGCTTGGTTGGCCAAAAAGGGCGTATGCGTTTTTTCCTGAATATATTCAGGAAAAAACGCATACGCCCTTTTTGGCCAAGTGCATCATTGTGGACATTCTGCCTCTTTTCCTATGCTTTAAGTGCAATTGCAGTCTACCCCCGAAATCGTTTTCCTGAAATTCTGCCCCGCTTTCAAGTCCTCTTCGAAGACTTACTTCAATACATTTTTGGACGATAGCTGTCATTCATAACTCTGCAGGTTTGTGAATTACAGTGCCCCTGAGCTCCGTTCTTCAACTCGCTTTCTTGTGAGCTGGCTGCAAAACCGCAGGATTGCTTCAGGCCCTAATCTGGTTCCGGAAGGGCACGCTGAGCCTTTGGTTAATTCCTCTTCCTGGTGGGAAATGAGCGTTCCATTTGCCCGTGCAGACACCGACAGCTAGTCTCTCATTGGTTCTCCGTATTCCTGTTCATCTTGCACAGAAATTGCAAACTGTGCCAAACAGGAGGTTAAAGGCACTGTCTCTCCAAGTGGGGAGAGTGTTAGTAAAGCGTCTGGAACGGTGCACCCGAGTACCAGGGGACGAAACCTGAGATGCATTTGAAAACGTTTCCCAATCACACGGTGGACCATACTCTGGGTTTCCCATGCATGTTTTAGCTGAAGGAACAATCCCTTAAACCTGGAGAGTTGGGACCCATGGAATGGCTACCATGCATTATGACTTCAAAGGGTCTGCGTTTGCTCACCGAACCTCACCATTGTTATCAGCCTGAAGTGTCCAGCCTTATGTCTCAACCAGCTTTGGGTGTAGATGTGGTAAATCCAGGTTGCATCAAAAGCCCTGAATGAATTATTTAAGAATTGCTCTCTATTTCACTGTCATTGTGTTGTGTTTGTGAAATTTATTTTGATAATGGGATTTATCGGATATTCACTGCTGCGTTTAGGCCTCTACACACGCTTGATTTCCTTATGGAGACATATAAATCCATGGGTCTTAATATTCTTACTTGTCAGGTATATTCCCAGGCGTTGAATATGGGGTGTTGAGTCCATTTCGTTGAGCAAGGAGTAGGTCTTGTCTATTATATATTTGGCTTATGGAACGTTATCTGTGCTAATTTCAATCTCTGGTTTGATGCAGCACCCCAACTCACCTTTCCCCATAAGCAAGCATAAGTTGGTTTTCTAAATTTGAGACCCTGTTCTGTTTTGTAATTCAGTTCATGTGTAGCCAAGTTTACGTTCCGTGTATTAGTGATATCTTATGATGTTTCTTTTTCTGTGTGACTTATTTCTCGTAGAATCGTCGTACCTGAATCCACTCATTATGCCGCTATGGGCCTGATGACGTAGATCTCAATGCTGAGTGATATTCCATTGTACATACGTACCACAATTTCTTTATCCATTTTTTGCTTTCTCGGATATTTAACATGTACCGTAGACGAGGTTCTTGTAAACAGAGCCGTCCCAAACTTTGGGGTGGCTGTGTGTTTTCGATTTTAATTTCCCTAAGCTATAGGACCCTTAGTGGAAGTGCCATAGGTTGTGTTGCTTTGTTTCCTACGTGTTTCAGGAAACACCATACACTTCTCCAGAGTGGCTGTTGGCAATTTACATCCCGCCCATCAGCATAACAAGGCTCCCTGTTCTCCATGACCTGTCCTGCCTTTCTGGATTTTACACTTGTTTCAGATGGCCCTTTTGACCGGGGGGCAGAGAGACTTCATTGTAGTGCAGATTTCCTTTACAAGCTTGCTTGGTTGGCCAAAAAGGGCGTATGCGTTTTTTCCTGAATATATTCAGGAAAAAACGCATACGCCCTTTTTGGCCAAGTGCATCATTGTCGACATTCTGCCTCTTTTCCTATGCTTTAAGTGCAATTCCAGTCTACCCCCTGAAATCGTTTTCCTGAAATTCTGCCCCGCTTTCAAGTCCAATTAGAAGACTTACTTCAATACATTTTTGGACGATAGCTGTCATTCATAACTCTGCAGGATTGTGAATTACAGTGCCCCTGAGCTCCTTTCTTCAACTCGCTTTCTTGTGAGCTGGCCGCAAAACCGCAGGATTGCTTCAGGCCCTAATCTGGTTCCGGCAGGGCACGCTGAGCCTTTGGTTAATTCCTCTTCCTGGTGGGAAATGAGCGTTCCATTTGCCCGTGCAGACACCTACAGCTAGTCTCTCATTGCTTCTCCCTATTCCTGTTCATCTTGCGCAGAAATTGCAAACTGTGCCAAACAGAAGGTTAAAGGCACTGACTTTCCAAGTGGGGAGAGTGTTAGTAAAGTGTCTGGAACGGTGCACCCGAGTACCAGGGGATGAAACCTGAGATGCATTTGAAAACGTTTCCCAATCACACGTGGAACATACTCCGGGTTTCCCATGCATGTTTTAGCTGAAGGAAGAATCCCTTAAACCTGGAGAGTTGGGACCCATGGAATGGGTACCATGCAGTATGACTTCAAATGGTCTGCGGTTGCTCACCAAACATCACCAATGCTATCAGCCCGAAGTGTCCAGCCTTATGTCTCACCCAGCTCTGGGTGTAGATGTGGTAAATCCAGGTTGCATCACAAGCCCTGAATGAATTATTTAAGAATTGCTCTCTATTTCACTGTCATTGTGTTTTGTTTTTGATATTTATTTTGTTAATGGGATTTATCGGATTTTCACTGCTACATTTAGGCCACTGTACACACGCTTGACTTCCTTATGGAGACATATAAATCCATGGGTCTTAAGATTCTTACTTGTCAGGTATATTCCCAGGCGTTGAATATGGGGTGTTGAGTCCATTTCGTTGAGCAAGGAGTAGGACTTGTCTATTATATATTTGGCTTATGGAACGGGATCTGTGCTAATTTCAATCTCTGGTTTGATGCAGCTCCCCAAATCACCTTTCCCCATAAGCAAGCATAAGCTGGTTTTCTAAATTTGAGACCCTGTTCTGTTTTGTAATTCAGTTCATGTGTAGCCAAGTTTACGTTCCGTGCATTAGTGATAGCTTATGATGTTTTTTTTTCTGTGTGACTTATTTCTCGTAGAATCGTCGTACCTGAATCCACTCATTATGTCGCTACGGGCCTGATGACGTAGATCTCATTGCTGAGTGATATTCCATTGTACGTACGTACCACAACTTCTTTATCCATTTTTTGCTTTCTCGGATATTTAACTTGTACCGTAGATGAGGTTCTTGTAAACAGAGCCGTCCCAAACTTTGGGGTGGCTGTGTGTTTTTGATTTTAATTTCCCTAAGCTATAGGACCATAAGTGGAAGTGCCATAGGCTGTGTTGCTTTGTTTCCTACGTGTTTCAGGAAATACCATACACTTCTCCAGAGTGGCTGTTGGCAGTTTACATCCCGCCCATCAGCATAACAAGGCTCTCTGTTCTCCATGACCTGTCCTGCCTTTCTGGATTTTACACTTTTTTCAGATGGCCCTTTTGACCCGGGGGCAGTGAGACTTCATTGTAGTGCAGATTTTCTTTACAAGCTTGCTTGGTTGGCCAAAAAGGGCGTATGCGTTTTTTCCTGAATATATTCAGGAAAAAACGCATACGCCCTTTTTGGCCAAGTGCATCATTGTCGACATTCTGCCTCTTTTCCTATGCTTTAAGTGCAATTCCAGTCTACCCCCTGAAATCGTTTTCCTGAAATTCTGCCCCGCTTTCAAGTCCAATTAGAAGACTTACTTCAATACATTGTTGGACGATAGCTGTCATTCATAACTCTGCAGGTTTGTGAATTACAGTGCCCCTGAGCTCCTTTCTTCAACTCGCTTTCTTGTGAGCTGGCCGCAAAACCGCAGGATTGCTTCAGGCCCTAATCTGGTTCCGGCAGGGCACGCTGAGCCTTTGGTTAATTCCTCTTCCTGGTGGGAAATGAGCGTTCCATTTGCCCGTGCAGACAGCTACAGCTAGTCTCTCATTGCTTCTCCCTATTCCTGTTCATCTTGCGCAGAAATTGCAAACTGTGCCAAACAGAAGGTTAAAGGCACTGACTCTCCAAGTGGGGAGAGTGTTAGTAAAGCGTCTGGGACGATGAACCCGAGTACCAGGGTACGAAACCTGAGATGCATTTGAAAACGTTTCCCAATCACACGGTCGACCATACTCTGGGTTTCCCATGCATGTTTTAGCTGAAGGAAGAATCCCTTAAACCTGGAGAGTTGGGACCCATGGAATGTGTACCATGCAGTATGACTTCAAAGGGTCTGCGTTTGCTCACAGAACTTCACCAATGCTATCAGCCCGAAGTGTCCAGCCTTATGTCTCACCCAGCTCTGGGTGTAGATGTGGTAAATCCAGGTTGCATCACAAGCCCTGAATGAATTATTTAAGAATTGCTCTCTATTTCACTGTCATTGTGTTTTGTTTGTGAAATTTATTTTGATAATGGGATTTATCGGATTTTCACTGCTGTGTTTAGGCCGCTGTACACACGCTTGATTTCCTTATGGAGACATATAAATCCATGGGTCTTAAGATTCTTACTTGTCAGGTATATTCCCAGGCGTTGAATATGGGGTGTTGAGTCCATTTCGTTGAGCAAGGAGTAGGTCTTGTCTATTATATATTTGGCTTATGGAACGGTATCTGTGCTAATTTCAATCTCTGGTTTGATGCAGCACCCCAACTCACCTTTCCCCATAAGCAAGCATAAGTGGGTTTTCTAAATTTGACACCCTGTTCTGTTTTGTAATTCAGTTCATGTGTAGCCAAGTTTACGTTCCGTGTATTAGTGATATCTTAGGATGTTTCTTTTCCTGTGTGACTTATTTCTCGTAGAATCGTCGTACCTGAATCCACTCATTATGCCGCTACGGGCCTGATAACGTAGATCTCATTGCTGAGTGATATTGCATTGTACGTACGTACCACAACTTCTTTATCTATTTTTTGCTTTCTCGGATATTTAACTTGTACCGTAGACGAGGTTCTTGTAAACACAGCCGTCCCAAACTTTGGGGTGGCTGTGTGTTTTTGATTATAATTTCCCTAAGCTATAGGACCTTAAGTGGAAGTGCCATAGGCTGTGTTTCCTACGTGTTTCAGGAAACACCATACACTTCTCCAGAGTGGCTGTTGGCAATTTACATCCCACCCATCAGCATAACAAAGCTCCCTGTTCTCCATGACCTGTCCTGCCTTTCTGAATTTTACACCTGTTTCAGATGGCCTTTTGGAACGGGGGGCAATGAGACTTCATTGTAGTGCAGATTTCCTTTACACGCTTCCTTCGTTGGTCAAAAAGGGCGTATGCGTTTTTTCCTGAATATATTCAGGAAAAAACGCATACGCCCTTTTTGGCCAAGTGCATCATTGTGGACATTGTGCCTCTTTTCCTATGCTTTAGGTGCAATTCCAGTCTACCCCTGAAATCGTTTTCCTGAAATTCTGCCCCGCTTTCAAGTCCTGTTCGAAGACTTACTTCAATACATTTTTGGACGATAGCTGTCATTCATAACTCTGCAGGTTTGTAAATTACAGTGCCCCTGAGCTCCTTTCTTCAACTCGCTTTCTTGTGAGCTGGCCGCAAAACCGCAGGATTGCTTCAGGCCCTAATCTGGTTCCAGCAGGGCACGCTGAGCCTTTGGTTAATCCCTCTTCCTGGTGGGAAATGAGCGTTCCATTTGCCCGTGCAGACACCTACAGCTAGTCTCTCATTGGTTCTCCCTATTCCTGTTCATCTTGCGCAGAAATTGCAAACTGTGCCAATCAGGAGGTTAAAGGCACTGACTCTCCAAGTGGGGAGAGTGTTAGTAAAGCGTCTGGAATGGTGAACCCGAGTACCAGGGTTCAAAAAACTGAGATGCATTTGAAAACGTTTCCCAATCACACGGTGGACCATACTCTGGGTTTCCCATGCATGTTTAGCTGAAGGAAGAATCCCTTAAACCTGGAGAGTTGGGACCCATGGAATGGGTACCATGCAGTATGACTTCAAAGGGTCTGCGTTTGCTCAGCGAACCTCACCAATGCTATCAGCCCGAAGTGTCCGGCCTTATGTCTCACCCAGCTCTGGGTGTAGATATGGTAAATCCAGGTTGCATCACAAGCCCTGAATGAATTATTTAAGAATGGCTCTCTATTTCACTGTCATTGTGTTTTGTTTTTGAAATTTATTTTGATAATGGGATTTATCGGATTTTCACTGCTGCGTTTAGGCCACTGTACACACGCTTGATTTCCTTATGGAGACATATAAATCCATGGGTTTTAAGATTCTTACTTTTCAGGTATATTCCCAGACGTTGAATATGGGGTGTTGAATCCATTTCGTTGAGCAAGGAGTAGGTCTTGTCTATTATATATTTGGCTTATGGAAAGGTATATGTTCTAATTTCAATCTCTGGTTTTCTGCATCACCCCAACTCACCTTTCCCCTTAAGCAAGCATAAGTTGGTTTTCTCAATTTGAGACCCTGTTCTGTTTTGTAATTCAGTTCATGTGCAGTCAAGTTTACATTCCGTGTATTAGGCATATCTTACAATGTTTCTTTTTCTGTGTGACTTATTTCTCGTAGAATCATCATACCTGAATCCACTCATGCCGCTATGGGCCTGATGACGTAGATTTCATTGCTGAGTGATATTCCATTGTACATGCGTACCACAACTTCTTTATTCATTTTTTGCTTTCTCAGATATTTAACTTGTACCGTAGACGAGGTTCTTGTAAACAGAGCCATCCCAAACATTGGGGTGGCTATGTGTTTTTGATTTTAATTTCCCTAAGCTATAGGACCATAAGTGGAAGTGCCATAGGCTGTGTTGCTTTGTTTCCTACGTGTTTCAGGAAACACCATACACGTCTCCAGAGTGGCTGTTGGCAATTTACATCCCGCCCATCAGCATAACAAGGCTCCCTGTTCTCCATTACCTATCCTGCCTTTCTGGATTTTACACTTTTTTCAGATGGCCCTTTTGACCGGGGGGCAGTGAGACTTCATTGTAGTGCAGATTTCCTTTACACGCTTGCTTGGTTGGCCAAAAAGTGCGTATGCGTTTTTTCCTGAATATATTCAGGAAAAAACGCATACGCCCTTTTTGGCCAAGTGCATCATTGTCGACATTCTGACTCTTTTCGTATGCTTTAAGTGCAATTCCAGTCTACCCCCTGAAATCGTTTTCCTGAAATTCTGCCCCGCTTTCAAGTTCTCTTCGAAGACTTACTTCAGTACATTTTTGGACGATAGCTGTCATTCATAACTCTGCAGGTTTGTGAATTACAGTGCCCCTGAGCTCCTTTCTTCAACTCGCTTTCTTGTGAGCTGGCCGCAGAACCGCAGGATTGCTTCAGGCCCTAATCTGTTTCCGGCAGGGCATGCTGAGCCTTTGGTTAATTCCTCTTCCTGGTGGGAAATGAGCGTTCCATTTGCCCGTGCAGACACCTACAGCTAGTCTCTCATTGGTTCTCCCTATTCCTGTTCATCTTGCGCAGAAATTGCAAACTGTGCCAAACAGGTGGTTAAAGGCACTGAGTCTCCAAGTGGGGAGAGTGTTAGTAAAGCGTCTGGAATGGTGAACCCGAGTACCAGGGTTCGAAAACTTAGATGCATTTGAAAACGTATCCCAATCACACGGTGGTCTATACTCTGGGTTTCCCATGCATGTTTTAGCTGAAGGAAGAATCCCTTAAACCTGGAGAGTTGGGAACCATTGAATGTGTACCATGCAGTATGACTTCAAAGGGTCTGCGTTTGCTCACCGAACCTCACCAATGCTATCAGCCCGAAGTGTCCAACCTTATGTCTCACCCAGCTCTGGGTGTAGATGTGGTAAATCCAGGTTGCATCACAAGCCCTGAATGAATTATTTAAGAATTGCTCTCTATTTCACTGTCATTGTGTTTTGTTTTTGAAACTTATTTTGATAATGGGATTTATCGGATTTTCTCTGCTGCGTTTAGGCCCCTGTACACACGGTTGATTTCCTTATGGAGACATATAAATCCATGGGTCTTAAGATTCTTACTTGTCAGGTATATTCCCAGGCGTTGAATATGGGGTGTTGTGTCCATTTCGTTGAGCAAGGAGTAGGACTTGTCTATTATATATTTGGCTTATGGAACGGGATCTGTGCTAATTTCAATCTCTGGTTTGATGCAGCTCCCCAAATCACCTTTCCCCATAAGCAAGCATAAGCTGGTTTTCTAAATTTGAGACCCTGTTCTGTTTTGTAATTCAGTTCATGTGTAGCCAAGTTTACGTTCCGTGCATTAGTGATAGCTTATGATGTTTTTTTTTCTGTGTGACTTATTTCTCGTAGAATCGTCGTACCTGAATCCACTCATTATGTCGCTACGGGCCTGATGACGTAGATCTCATTGCTGAGTGATATTCCATTGTACGTACGTACCACAACTTCTTTATCCATTTTTTGCTTTCTCGGATATTTAACTTGTACCGTAGATGAGGTTCTTGTAAACAGAGCCGTCCCAAACTTTGGGGTGGCTGTGTGTTTTTGATTTTAATTTCCCTAAGCTATAGGACCATAAGTGGAAGTGCCATAGGCTGTGTTGCTTTGTTTCCTACGTGTTTCAGGAAATACCATACACTTCTCCAGAGTGGCTGTTGGCAGTTTACATCCCGCCCATCAGCATAACAAGGCTCTCTGTTCTCCATGACCTGTCCTGCCTTTCTGGATTTTACACTTTTTTCAGATGGCCCTTTTGACCCGGGGGCAGTGAGACTTCATTGTAGTGCAGATTTTCTTTACAAGCTTGCTTGGTTGGCCAAAAAGGGCGTATGCGTTTTTTCCTGAATATATTCAGGAAAAAACGCATACGCCCTTTTTGGCCAAGTGCATCATTGTCGACATTCTGCCTCTTTTCCTATGCTTTAAGTGCAATTCCAGTCTACCCCCTGAAATCGTTTTCCTGAAATTCTGCCCCGCTTTCAAGTCCAATTAGAAGACTTACTTCAATACATTGTTGGACGATAGCTGTCATTCATAACTCTGCAGGTTTGTGAATTACAGTGCCCCTGAGCTCCTTTCTTCAACTCGCTTTCTTGTGAGCTGGCCGCAAAACCGCAGGATTGCTTCAGGCCCTAATCTGGTTCCGGCAGGGCACGCTGAGCCTTTGGTTAATTCCTCTTCCTGGTGGGAAATGAGCGTTCCATTTGCCCGTGCAGACAGCTACAGCTAGTCTCTCATTGCTTCTCCCTATTCCTGTTCATCTTGCGCAGAAATTGCAAACTGTGCCAAACAGAAGGTTAAAGGCACTGACTCTCCAAGTGGGGAGAGTGTTAGTAAAGCGTCTGGGACGATGAACCCGAGTACCAGGGTACGAAACCTGAGATGCATTTGAAAACGTTTCCCAATCACACGGTCGACCATACTCTGGGTTTCCCATGCATGTTTTAGCTGAAGGAAGAATCCCTTAAACCTGGAGAGTTGGGACCCATGGAATGTGTACCATGCAGTATGACTTCAAAGGGTCTGCGTTTGCTCACAGAACTTCACCAATGCTATCAGCCCGAAGTGTCCAGCCTTATGTCTCACCCAGCTCTGGGTGTAGATGTGGTAAATCCAGGTTGCATCACAAGCCCTGAATGAATTATTTAAGAATTGCTCTCTATTTCACTGTCATTGTGTTTTGTTTGTGAAATTTATTTTGATAATGGGATTTATCGGATTTTCACTGCTGTGTTTAGGCCGCTGTACACACGCTTGATTTCCTTATGGAGACATATAAATCCATGGGTCTTAAGATTCTTACTTGTCAGGTATATTCCCAGGCGTTGAATATGGGGTGTTGAGTCCATTTCGTTGAGCAAGGAGTAGGTCTTGTCTATTATATATTTGGCTTATGGAACGGTATCTGTGCTAATTTCAATCTCTGGTTTGATGCAGCACCCCAACTCACCTTTCCCCATAAGCAAGCATAAGTGGGTTTTCTAAATTTGACACCCTGTTCTGTTTTGTAATTCAGTTCATGTGTAGCCAAGTTTACGTTCCGTGTATTAGTGATATCTTAGGATGTTTCTTTTCCTGTGTGACTTATTTCTCGTAGAATCGTCGTACCTGAATCCACTCATTATGCCGCTACGGGCCTGATAACGTAGATCTCATTGCTGAGTGATATTGCATTGTACGTACGTACCACAACTTCTTTATCTATTTTTTGCTTTCTCGGATATTTAACTTGTACCGTAGACGAGGTTCTTGTAAACACAGCCGTCCCAAACTTTGGGGTGGCTGTGTGTTTTTGATTATAATTTCCCTAAGCTATAGGACCTTAAGTGGAAGTGCCATAGGCTGTGTTTCCTACGTGTTTCAGGAAACACCATACACTTCTCCAGAGTGGCTGTTGGCAATTTACATCCCACCCATCAGCATAACAAAGCTCCCTGTTCTCCATGACCTGTCCTGCCTTTCTGAATTTTACACCTGTTTCAGATGGCCTTTTGGAACGGGGGGCAATGAGACTTCATTGTAGTGCAGATTTCCTTTACACGCTTCCTTCGTTGGTCAAAAAGGGCGTATGCGTTTTTTCCTGAATATATTCAGGAAAAAACGCATACGCCCTTTTTGGCCAAGTGCATCATTGTGGACATTGTGCCTCTTTTCCTATGCTTTAGGTGCAATTCCAGTCTACCCCTGAAATCGTTTTCCTGAAATTCTGCCCCGCTTTCAAGTCCTGTTCGAAGACTTACTTCAATACATTTTTGGACGATAGCTGTCATTCATAACTCTGCAGGTTTGTAAATTACAGTGCCCCTGAGCTCCTTTCTTCAACTCGCTTTCTTGTGAGCTGGCCGCAAAACCGCAGGATTGCTTCAGGCCCTAATCTGGTTCCAGCAGGGCACGCTGAGCCTTTGGTTAATCCCTCTTCCTGGTGGGAAATGAGCGTTCCATTTGCCCGTGCAGACACCTACAGCTAGTCTCTCATTGGTTCTCCCTATTCCTGTTCATCTTGCGCAGAAATTGCAAACTGTGCCAATCAGGAGGTTAAAGGCACTGACTCTCCAAGTGGGGAGAGTGTTAGTAAAGCGTCTGGAATGGTGAACCCGAGTACCAGGGTTCAAAAAACTGAGATGCATTTGAAAACGTTTCCCAATCACACGGTGGACCATACTCTGGGTTTCCCATGCATGTTTAGCTGAAGGAAGAATCCCTTAAACCTGGAGAGTTGGGACCCATGGAATGGGTACCATGCAGTATGACTTCAAAGGGTCTGCGTTTGCTCAGCGAACCTCACCAATGCTATCAGCCCGAAGTGTCCGGCCTTATGTCTCACCCAGCTCTGGGTGTAGATATGGTAAATCCAGGTTGCATCACAAGCCCTGAATGAATTATTTAAGAATGGCTCTCTATTTCACTGTCATTGTGTTTTGTTTTTGAAATTTATTTTGATAATGGGATTTATCGGATTTTCACTGCTGCGTTTAGGCCACTGTACACACGCTTGATTTCCTTATGGAGACATATAAATCCATGGGTTTTAAGATTCTTACTTTTCAGGTATATTCCCAGACGTTGAATATGGGGTGTTGAATCCATTTCGTTGAGCAAGGAGTAGGTCTTGTCTATTATATATTTGGCTTATGGAAAGGTATATGTTCTAATTTCAATCTCTGGTTTTCTGCATCACCCCAACTCACCTTTCCCCTTAAGCAAGCATAAGTTGGTTTTCTCAATTTGAGACCCTGTTCTGTTTTGTAATTCAGTTCATGTGCAGTCAAGTTTACATTCCGTGTATTAGGCATATCTTACAATGTTTCTTTTTCTGTGTGACTTATTTCTCGTAGAATCATCATACCTGAATCCACTCATGCCGCTATGGGCCTGATGACGTAGATTTCATTGCTGAGTGATATTCCATTGTACATGCGTACCACAACTTCTTTATTCATTTTTTGCTTTCTCAGATATTTAACTTGTACCGTAGACGAGGTTCTTGTAAACAGAGCCATCCCAAACATTGGGGTGGCTATGTGTTTTTGATTTTAATTTCCCTAAGCTATAGGACCATAAGTGGAAGTGCCATAGGCTGTGTTGCTTTGTTTCCTACGTGTTTCAGGAAACACCATACACGTCTCCAGAGTGGCTGTTGGCAATTTACATCCCGCCCATCAGCATAACAAGGCTCCCTGTTCTCCATTACCTATCCTGCCTTTCTGGATTTTACACTTTTTTCAGATGGCCCTTTTGACCGGGGGGCAGTGAGACTTCATTGTAGTGCAGATTTCCTTTACACGCTTGCTTGGTTGGCCAAAAAGTGCGTATGCGTTTTTTCCTGAATATATTCAGGAAAAAACGCATACGCCCTTTTTGGCCAAGTGCATCATTGTCGACATTCTGACTCTTTTCGTATGCTTTAAGTGCAATTCCAGTCTACCCCCTGAAATCGTTTTCCTGAAATTCTGCCCCGCTTTCAAGTTCTCTTCGAAGACTTACTTCAGTACATTTTTGGACGATAGCTGTCATTCATAACTCTGCAGGTTTGTGAATTACAGTGCCCCTGAGCTCCTTTCTTCAACTCGCTTTCTTGTGAGCTGGCCGCAGAACCGCAGGATTGCTTCAGGCCCTAATCTGTTTCCGGCAGGGCATGCTGAGCCTTTGGTTAATTCCTCTTCCTGGTGGGAAATGAGCGTTCCATTTGCCCGTGCAGACACCTACAGCTAGTCTCTCATTGGTTCTCCCTATTCCTGTTCATCTTGCGCAGAAATTGCAAACTGTGCCAAACAGGTGGTTAAAGGCACTGAGTCTCCAAGTGGGGAGAGTGTTAGTAAAGCGTCTGGAATGGTGAACCCGAGTACCAGGGTTCGAAAACTTAGATGCATTTGAAAACGTATCCCAATCACACGGTGGTCTATACTCTGGGTTTCCCATGCATGTTTTAGCTGAAGGAAGAATCCCTTAAACCTGGAGAGTTGGGAACCATTGAATGTGTACCATGCAGTATGACTTCAAAGGGTCTGCGTTTGCTCACCGAACCTCACCAATGCTATCAGCCCGAAGTGTCCAACCTTATGTCTCACCCAGCTCTGGGTGTAGATGTGGTAAATCCAGGTTGCATCACAAGCCCTGAATGAATTATTTAAGAATTGCTCTCTATTTCACTGTCATTGTGTTTTGTTTTTGAAACTTATTTTGATAATGGGATTTATCGGATTTTCTCTGCTGCGTTTAGGCCCCTGTACACACGGTTGATTTCCTTATGGAGACATATAAATCCATGGGTTTTAAGATTCTTACTTGTCAGGTATGTTCCCAGGCGTTGAATATGTGGTGTTGAGTCCATTTCGTTGAGCAAGGAGTAGGTCTTGTCTATTATATATTTGGCTTATGGAACGGTATCTGTGCTAATTTCAATCTCTGGTTTTATGCAGCACCCCAACTCACCTTTCCCCTTAAGCAAGCATAAGTTGGTTGTCTCAATTTGAGACCCTGTTCTGTTTTGTAATTCAGTTCATGTGTAGCCAAGTTTACATTCCGTGTATTTGTGATATCTTATGATGTTTCTTTTTCTGTGTGAATTATTTCTCGTAGAATCATCGTACCTGAATCCACTCATTATGCCCCTACGGGCCTGATGACGTAGATTTCATTGCTGAGTGATATTCCATTGTACATGCGTACCACAACTTCTTTATCCATTTTATGCTTTCTCGGATATTTAACTTGTACCATAGACGAGGTTCTTGTAAACAGAGCCATCGCAAACATTGTGGTGGCTGTGTGTTTTTGATTTTAATTTCCCTAAGCTATAGGACCATAAGTGGAAGTGCCATAGGCTGTGTTGCTTTGTTTTCCACGTGTTTCAGGAAACACCATAATCTTCTCCAGAGTGGCTGTTGGCAATTTACATCCAGCCCATCACATTAACAAGGCTCCCTGTTCTCCATGACCTGTCCTGCCTTTCTGGATTTTAAACTTTTTTCAGATGGCTCTTTTGACTGGGGGGCAGTGAGACTTCATTGTAGTGCAGATTTCCTTTACATGCTTGCTTGGTTGGCCAAAAAGTGCGTATGCGTTTTTTCCTGAATATATTCAGGAAAAAACGCATACGCCCTTTTTGGCCAAGTGCATCATTGTCGACATTCTGCCTCTTTTCCTATGCTTTAAGTGCAATTCCAGTCTACCCCCTGAAATCGTTTTCCTGAAATTCTGCCCCGCTTTCAAGTCCAATTAGAAGACTTACTTCAATACATTTTTGGACGATAGCTGTCATTCATAACTCTGCAGGATTGTGAATTACAGTGCCCCTGAGCTCCTTTCTTCAACTCGCTTTCTTGTGAGCTGGCCGCAAAACCGCAGGATTGCTTCAGGCCCTAATCTGGTTCCGGCAGGGCACGCTGAGCCTTTGGTTAATTCCTCTTCCTGGTGGGAAATGAGCGTTCCATTTGCCCGTGCAGACACCTACAGCTAGTCTCTCATTGCTTCTCCCTATTCCTGTTCATCTTGCGCAGAAATTGCAAACTGTGCCAAACAGAAGGTTAAAGGCACTGACTTTCCAAGTGGGGAGAGTGTTAGTAAAGTGTCTGGAACGGTGCACCCGAGTACCAGGGGATGAAACCTGAGATGCATTTGAAAACGTTTCCCAATCACACGTGGAACATACTCCGGGTTTCCCATGCATGTTTTAGCTGAAGGAAGAATCCCTTAAACCTGGAGAGTTGGGACCCATGGAATGGGTACCATGCAGTATGACTTCAAATGGTCTGCGGTTGCTCACCAAACATCACCAATGCTATCAGCCCGAAGTGTCCAGCCTTATGTCTCACCCAGCTCTGGGTGTAGATGTGGTAAATCCAGGTTGCATCACAAGCCCTGAATGAATTATTTAAGAATTGCTCTCTATTTCACTGTCATTGTGTTTTGTTTTTGATATTTATTTTGTTAATGGGATTTATCGGATTTTCACTGCTGCATTTAGGCCACTGTACACACGCTTGACTTCCTTATGGAGACATATAAATCCATGGGTCTTAAGATTCTTACTTGTCAGGTATATTCCCAGGCGTTGAATATGGGGTGTTGAGTCCATTTCGTTGAGCAAGGAGTAGGACTTGTCTATTATATATTTGGCTTATGGAACGGGATCTGTGCTAATTTCAATCTCTGGTTTGATGCAGCTCCCCAAATCACCTTTCCCCATAAGCAAGCATAAGCTGGTTTTCTAAATTTGAGACCCTGTTCTGTTTTGTAATTCAGTTCATGTGTAGCCAAGTTTACGTTCCGTGCATTAGTGATAGCTTATGATGTTTTTTTTTCTGTGTGACTTATTTCTCGTAGAATCGTCGTACCTGAATCCACTCATTATGTCGCTACGGGCCTGATGACGTAGATCTCATTGCTGAGTGATATTCCATTGTACGTACGTACCACAACTTCTTTATCCATTTTTTGCTTTCTCGGATATTTAACTTGTACCGTAGATGAGGTTCTTGTAAACAGAGCCGTCCCAAACTTTGGGGTGGCTGTGTGTTTTTGATTTTAATTTCCCTAAGCTATAGGACCATAAGTGGAAGTGCCATAGGCTGTGTTGCTTTGTTTCCTACGTGTTTCAGGAAATACCATACACTTCTCCAGAGTGGCTGTTGGCAGTTTACATCCCGCCCATCAGCATAACAAGGCTCTCTGTTCTCCATGACCTGTCCTGCCTTTCTGGATTTTACACTTTTTTCAGATGGCCCTTTTGACCCGGGGGCAGTGAGACTTCATTGTAGTGCAGATTTTCTTTACAAGCTTGCTTGGTTGGCCAAAAAGGGCGTATGCGTTTTTTCCTGAATATATTCAGGAAAAAACGCATACGCCCTTTTTGGCCAAGTGCATCATTGTCGACATTCTGCCTCTTTTCCTATGCTTTAAGTGCAATTCCAGTCTACCCCCTGAAATCGTTTTCCTGAAATTCTGCCCCGCTTTCAAGTCCAATTAGAAGACTTACTTCAATACATTGTTGGACGATAGCTGTCATTCATAACTCTGCAGGTTTGTGAATTACAGTGCCCCTGAGCTCCTTTCTTCAACTCGCTTTCTTGTGAGCTGGCCGCAAAACCGCAGGATTGCTTCAGGCCCTAATCTGGTTCCGGCAGGGCACGCTGAGCCTTTGGTTAATTCCTCTTCCTGGTGGGAAATGAGCGTTCCATTTGCCCGTGCAGACAGCTACAGCTAGTCTCTCATTGCTTCTCCCTATTCCTGTTCATCTTGCGCAGAAATTGCAAACTGTGCCAAACAGAAGGTTAAAGGCACTGACTCTCCAAGTGGGGAGAGTGTTAGTAAAGCGTCTGGGACGATGAACCCGAGTACCAGGGTACGAAACCTGAGATGCATTTGAAAACGTTTCCCAATCACACGGTCGACCATACTCTGGGTTTCCCATGCATGTTTTAGCTGAAGGAAGAATCCCTTAAACCTGGAGAGTTGGGACCCATGGAATGTGTACCATGCAGTATGACTTCAAAGGGTCTGCGTTTGCTCACAGAACTTCACCAATGCTATCAGCCCGAAGTGTCCAGCCTTATGTCTCACCCAGCTCTGGGTGTAGATGTGGTAAATCCAGGTTGCATCACAAGCCCTGAATGAATTATTTAAGAATTGCTCTCTATTTCACTGTCATTGTGTTTTGTTTGTGAAATTTATTTTGATAATGGGATTTATCGGATTTTCACTGCTGTGTTTAGGCCGCTGTACACACGCTTGATTTCCTTATGGAGACATATAAATCCATGGGTCTTAAGATTCTTACTTGTCAGGTATATTCCCAGGCGTTGAATATGGGGTGTTGAGTCCATTTCGTTGAGCAAGGAGTAGGTCTTGTCTATTATATATTTGGCTTATGGAACGGTATCTGTGCTAATTTCAATCTCTGGTTTGATGCAGCACCCCAACTCACCTTTCCCCATAAGCAAGCATAAGTGGGTTTTCTAAATTTGACACCCTGTTCTGTTTTGTAATTCAGTTCATGTGTAGCCAAGTTTACGTTCCGTGTATTAGTGATATCTTAGGATGTTTCTTTTCCTGTGTGACTTATTTCTCGTAGAATCGTCGTACCTGAATCCACTCATTATGCCGCTACGGGCCTGATAACGTAGATCTCATTGCTGAGTGATATTGCATTGTACGTACGTACCACAACTTCTTTATCTATTTTTTGCTTTCTCGGATATTTAACTTGTACCGTAGACGAGGTTCTTGTAAACACAGCCGTCCCAAACTTTGGGGTGGCTGTGTGTTTTTGATTATAATTTCCCTAAGCTATAGGACCTTAAGTGGAAGTGCCATAGGCTGTGTTTCCTACGTGTTTCAGGAAACACCATACACTTCTCCAGAGTGGCTGTTGGCAATTTACATCCCACCCATCAGCATAACAAAGCTCCCTGTTCTCCATGACCTGTCCTGCCTTTCTGAATTTTACACCTGTTTCAGATGGCCTTTTGGAACGGGGGGCAATGAGACTTCATTGTAGTGCAGATTTCCTTTACACGCTTCCTTCGTTGGTCAAAAAGGGCGTATGCGTTTTTTCCTGAATATATTCAGGAAAAAACGCATACGCCCTTTTTGGCCAAGTGCATCATTGTGGACATTGTGCCTCTTTTCCTATGCTTTAGGTGCAATTCCAGTCTACCCCTGAAATCGTTTTCCTGAAATTCTGCCCCGCTTTCAAGTCCTGTTCGAAGACTTACTTCAATACATTTTTGGACGATAGCTGTCATTCATAACTCTGCAGGTTTGTAAATTACAGTGCCCCTGAGCTCCTTTCTTCAACTCGCTTTCTTGTGAGCTGGCCGCAAAACCGCAGGATTGCTTCAGGCCCTAATCTGGTTCCAGCAGGGCACGCTGAGCCTTTGGTTAATCCCTCTTCCTGGTGGGAAATGAGCGTTCCATTTGCCCGTGCAGACACCTACAGCTAGTCTCTCATTGGTTCTCCCTATTCCTGTTCATCTTGCGCAGAAATTGCAAACTGTGCCAATCAGGAGGTTAAAGGCACTGACTCTCCAAGTGGGGAGAGTGTTAGTAAAGCGTCTGGAATGGTGAACCCGAGTACCAGGGTTCAAAAAACTGAGATGCATTTGAAAACGTTTCCCAATCACACGGTGGACCATACTCTGGGTTTCCCATGCATGTTTAGCTGAAGGAAGAATCCCTTAAACCTGGAGAGTTGGGACCCATGGAATGGGTACCATGCAGTATGACTTCAAAGGGTCTGCGTTTGCTCAGCGAACCTCACCAATGCTATCAGCCCGAAGTGTCCGGCCTTATGTCTCACCCAGCTCTGGGTGTAGATATGGTAAATCCAGGTTGCATCACAAGCCCTGAATGAATTATTTAAGAATGGCTCTCTATTTCACTGTCATTGTGTTTTGTTTTTGAAATTTATTTTGATAATGGGATTTATCGGATTTTCACTGCTGCGTTTAGGCCACTGTACACACGCTTGATTTCCTTATGGAGACATATAAATCCATGGGTTTTAAGATTCTTACTTTTCAGGTATATTCCCAGACGTTGAATATGGGGTGTTGAATCCATTTCGTTGAGCAAGGAGTAGGTCTTGTCTATTATATATTTGGCTTATGGAAAGGTATATGTTCTAATTTCAATCTCTGGTTTTCTGCATCACCCCAACTCACCTTTCCCCTTAAGCAAGCATAAGTTGGTTTTCTCAATTTGAGACCCTGTTCTGTTTTGTAATTCAGTTCATGTGCAGTCAAGTTTACATTCCGTGTATTAGGCATATCTTACAATGTTTCTTTTTCTGTGTGACTTATTTCTCGTAGAATCATCATACCTGAATCCACTCATGCCGCTATGGGCCTGATGACGTAGATTTCATTGCTGAGTGATATTCCATTGTACATGCGTACCACAACTTCTTTATTCATTTTTTGCTTTCTCAGATATTTAACTTGTACCGTAGACGAGGTTCTTGTAAACAGAGCCATCCCAAACATTGGGGTGGCTATGTGTTTTTGATTTTAATTTCCCTAAGCTATAGGACCATAAGTGGAAGTGCCATAGGCTGTGTTGCTTTGTTTCCTACGTGTTTCAGGAAACACCATACACGTCTCCAGAGTGGCTGTTGGCAATTTACATCCCGCCCATCAGCATAACAAGGCTCCCTGTTCTCCATTACCTATCCTGCCTTTCTGGATTTTACACTTTTTTCAGATGGCCCTTTTGACCGGGGGGCAGTGAGACTTCATTGTAGTGCAGATTTCCTTTACACGCTTGCTTGGTTGGCCAAAAAGTGCGTATGCGTTTTTTCCTGAATATATTCAGGAAAAAACGCATACGCCCTTTTTGGCCAAGTGCATCATTGTCGACATTCTGACTCTTTTCGTATGCTTTAAGTGCAATTCCAGTCTACCCCCTGAAATCGTTTTCCTGAAATTCTGCCCCGCTTTCAAGTTCTCTTCGAAGACTTACTTCAGTACATTTTTGGACGATAGCTGTCATTCATAACTCTGCAGGTTTGTGAATTACAGTGCCCCTGAGCTCCTTTCTTCAACTCGCTTTCTTGTGAGCTGGCCGCAGAACCGCAGGATTGCTTCAGGCCCTAATCTGTTTCCGGCAGGGCATGCTGAGCCTTTGGTTAATTCCTCTTCCTGGTGGGAAATGAGCGTTCCATTTGCCCGTGCAGACACCTACAGCTAGTCTCTCATTGGTTCTCCCTATTCCTGTTCATCTTGCGCAGAAATTGCAAACTGTGCCAAACAGGTGGTTAAAGGCACTGAGTCTCCAAGTGGGGAGAGTGTTAGTAAAGCGTCTGGAATGGTGAACCCGAGTACCAGGGTTCGAAAACTTAGATGCATTTGAAAACGTATCCCAATCACACGGTGGTCTATACTCTGGGTTTCCCATGCATGTTTTAGCTGAAGGAAGAATCCCTTAAACCTGGAGAGTTGGGAACCATTGAATGTGTACCATGCAGTATGACTTCAAAGGGTCTGCGTTTGCTCACCGAACCTCACCAATGCTATCAGCCCGAAGTGTCCAACCTTATGTCTCACCCAGCTCTGGGTGTAGATGTGGTAAATCCAGGTTGCATCACAAGCCCTGAATGAATTATTTAAGAATTGCTCTCTATTTCACTGTCATTGTGTTTTGTTTTTGAAACTTATTTTGATAATGGGATTTATCGGATTTTCTCTGCTGCGTTTAGGCCCCTGTACACACGGTTGATTTCCTTATGGAGACATATAAATCCATGGGTCTTAAGATTCTTACTTGTCAGGTATATTCCCAGGCGTTGAATATGGGGTGTTGTGTCCATTTCGTTGAGCAAGGAGTAGGACTTGTCTATTATATATTTGGCTTATGGAACGGGATCTGTGCTAATTTCAATCTCTGGTTTGATGCAGCTCCCCAAATCACCTTTCCCCATAAGCAAGCATAAGCTGGTTTTCTAAATTTGAGACCCTGTTCTGTTTTGTAATTCAGTTCATGTGTAGCCAAGTTTACGTTCCGTGCATTAGTGATAGCTTATGATGTTTTTTTTTCTGTGTGACTTATTTCTCGTAGAATCGTCGTACCTGAATCCACTCATTATGTCGCTACGGGCCTGATGACGTAGATCTCATTGCTGAGTGATATTCCATTGTACGTACGTACCACAACTTCTTTATCCATTTTTTGCTTTCTCGGATATTTAACTTGTACCGTAGATGAGGTTCTTGTAAACAGAGCCGTCCCAAACTTTGGGGTGGCTGTGTGTTTTTGATTTTAATTTCCCTAAGCTATAGGACCATAAGTGGAAGTGCCATAGGCTGTGTTGCTTTGTTTCCTACGTGTTTCAGGAAATACCATACACTTCTCCAGAGTGGCTGTTGGCAGTTTACATCCCGCCCATCAGCATAACAAGGCTCTCTGTTCTCCATGACCTGTCCTGCCTTTCTGGATTTTACACTTTTTTCAGATGGCCCTTTTGACCCGGGGGCAGTGAGACTTCATTGTAGTGCAGATTTTCTTTACAAGCTTGCTTGGTTGGCCAAAAAGGGCGTATGCGTTTTTTCCTGAATATATTCAGGAAAAAACGCATACGCCCTTTTTGGCCAAGTGCATCATTGTCGACATTCTGCCTCTTTTCCTATGCTTTAAGTGCAATTCCAGTCTACCCCCTGAAATCGTTTTCCTGAAATTCTGCCCCGCTTTCAAGTCCAATTAGAAGACTTACTTCAATACATTGTTGGACGATAGCTGTCATTCATAACTCTGCAGGTTTGTGAATTACAGTGCCCCTGAGCTCCTTTCTTCAACTCGCTTTCTTGTGAGCTGGCCGCAAAACCGCAGGATTGCTTCAGGCCCTAATCTGGTTCCGGCAGGGCACGCTGAGCCTTTGGTTAATTCCTCTTCCTGGTGGGAAATGAGCGTTCCATTTGCCCGTGCAGACAGCTACAGCTAGTCTCTCATTGCTTCTCCCTATTCCTGTTCATCTTGCGCAGAAATTGCAAACTGTGCCAAACAGAAGGTTAAAGGCACTGACTCTCCAAGTGGGGAGAGTGTTAGTAAAGCGTCTGGGACGATGAACCCGAGTACCAGGGTACGAAACCTGAGATGCATTTGAAAACGTTTCCCAATCACACGGTCGACCATACTCTGGGTTTCCCATGCATGTTTTAGCTGAAGGAAGAATCCCTTAAACCTGGAGAGTTGGGACCCATGGAATGTGTACCATGCAGTATGACTTCAAAGGGTCTGCGTTTGCTCACAGAACTTCACCAATGCTATCAGCCCGAAGTGTCCAGCCTTATGTCTCACCCAGCTCTGGGTGTAGATGTGGTAAATCCAGGTTGCATCACAAGCCCTGAATGAATTATTTAAGAATTGCTCTCTATTTCACTGTCATTGTGTTTTGTTTGTGAAATTTATTTTGATAATGGGATTTATCGGATTTTCACTGCTGTGTTTAGGCCGCTGTACACACGCTTGATTTCCTTATGGAGACATATAAATCCATGGGTCTTAAGATTCTTACTTGTCAGGTATATTCCCAGGCGTTGAATATGGGGTGTTGAGTCCATTTCGTTGAGCAAGGAGTAGGTCTTGTCTATTATATATTTGGCTTATGGAACGGTATCTGTGCTAATTTCAATCTCTGGTTTGATGCAGCACCCCAACTCACCTTTCCCCATAAGCAAGCATAAGTGGGTTTTCTAAATTTGACACCCTGTTCTGTTTTGTAATTCAGTTCATGTGTAGCCAAGTTTACGTTCCGTGTATTAGTGATATCTTAGGATGTTTCTTTTCCTGTGTGACTTATTTCTCGTAGAATCGTCGTACCTGAATCCACTCATTATGCCGCTACGGGCCTGATAACGTAGATCTCATTGCTGAGTGATATTGCATTGTACGTACGTACCACAACTTCTTTATCTATTTTTTGCTTTCTCGGATATTTAACTTGTACCGTAGACGAGGTTCTTGTAAACACAGCCGTCCCAAACTTTGGGGTGGCTGTGTGTTTTTGATTATAATTTCCCTAAGCTATAGGACCTTAAGTGGAAGTGCCATAGGCTGTGTTTCCTACGTGTTTCAGGAAACACCATACACTTCTCCAGAGTGGCTGTTGGCAATTTACATCCCACCCATCAGCATAACAAAGCTCCCTGTTCTCCATGACCTGTCCTGCCTTTCTGAATTTTACACCTGTTTCAGATGGCCTTTTGGAACGGGGGGCAATGAGACTTCATTGTAGTGCAGATTTCCTTTACACGCTTCCTTCGTTGGTCAAAAAGGGCGTATGCGTTTTTTCCTGAATATATTCAGGAAAAAACGCATACGCCCTTTTTGGCCAAGTGCATCATTGTGGACATTGTGCCTCTTTTCCTATGCTTTAGGTGCAATTCCAGTCTACCCCTGAAATCGTTTTCCTGAAATTCTGCCCCGCTTTCAAGTCCTGTTCGAAGACTTACTTCAATACATTTTTGGACGATAGCTGTCATTCATAACTCTGCAGGTTTGTAAATTACAGTGCCCCTGAGCTCCTTTCTTCAACTCGCTTTCTTGTGAGCTGGCCGCAAAACCGCAGGATTGCTTCAGGCCCTAATCTGGTTCCAGCAGGGCACGCTGAGCCTTTGGTTAATCCCTCTTCCTGGTGGGAAATGAGCGTTCCATTTGCCCGTGCAGACACCTACAGCTAGTCTCTCATTGGTTCTCCCTATTCCTGTTCATCTTGCGCAGAAATTGCAAACTGTGCCAATCAGGAGGTTAAAGGCACTGACTCTCCAAGTGGGGAGAGTGTTAGTAAAGCGTCTGGAATGGTGAACCCGAGTACCAGGGTTCAAAAAACTGAGATGCATTTGAAAACGTTTCCCAATCACACGGTGGACCATACTCTGGGTTTCCCATGCATGTTTAGCTGAAGGAAGAATCCCTTAAACCTGGAGAGTTGGGACCCATGGAATGGGTACCATGCAGTATGACTTCAAAGGGTCTGCGTTTGCTCAGCGAACCTCACCAATGCTATCAGCCCGAAGTGTCCGGCCTTATGTCTCACCCAGCTCTGGGTGTAGATATGGTAAATCCAGGTTGCATCACAAGCCCTGAATGAATTATTTAAGAATGGCTCTCTATTTCACTGTCATTGTGTTTTGTTTTTGAAATTTATTTTGATAATGGGATTTATCGGATTTTCACTGCTGCGTTTAGGCCACTGTACACACGCTTGATTTCCTTATGGAGACATATAAATCCATGGGTTTTAAGATTCTTACTTTTCAGGTATATTCCCAGACGTTGAATATGGGGTGTTGAATCCATTTCGTTGAGCAAGGAGTAGGTCTTGTCTATTATATATTTGGCTTATGGAAAGGTATATGTTCTAATTTCAATCTCTGGTTTTCTGCATCACCCCAACTCACCTTTCCCCTTAAGCAAGCATAAGTTGGTTTTCTCAATTTGAGACCCTGTTCTGTTTTGTAATTCAGTTCATGTGCAGTCAAGTTTACATTCCGTGTATTAGGCATATCTTACAATGTTTCTTTTTCTGTGTGACTTATTTCTCGTAGAATCATCATACCTGAATCCACTCATGCCGCTATGGGCCTGATGACGTAGATTTCATTGCTGAGTGATATTCCATTGTACATGCGTACCACAACTTCTTTATTCATTTTTTGCTTTCTCAGATATTTAACTTGTACCGTAGACGAGGTTCTTGTAAACAGAGCCATCCCAAACATTGGGGTGGCTATGTGTTTTTGATTTTAATTTCCCTAAGCTATAGGACCATAAGTGGAAGTGCCATAGGCTGTGTTGCTTTGTTTCCTACGTGTTTCAGGAAACACCATACACGTCTCCAGAGTGGCTGTTGGCAATTTACATCCCGCCCATCAGCATAACAAGGCTCCCTGTTCTCCATTACCTATCCTGCCTTTCTGGATTTTACACTTTTTTCAGATGGCCCTTTTGACCGGGGGGCAGTGAGACTTCATTGTAGTGCAGATTTCCTTTACACGCTTGCTTGGTTGGCCAAAAAGTGCGTATGCGTTTTTTCCTGAATATATTCAGGAAAAAACGCATACGCCCTTTTTGGCCAAGTGCATCATTGTCGACATTCTGACTCTTTTCGTATGCTTTAAGTGCAATTCCAGTCTACCCCCTGAAATCGTTTTCCTGAAATTCTGCCCCGCTTTCAAGTTCTCTTCGAAGACTTACTTCAGTACATTTTTGGACGATAGCTGTCATTCATAACTCTGCAGGTTTGTGAATTACAGTGCCCCTGAGCTCCTTTCTTCAACTCGCTTTCTTGTGAGCTGGCCGCAGAACCGCAGGATTGCTTCAGGCCCTAATCTGTTTCCGGCAGGGCATGCTGAGCCTTTGGTTAATTCCTCTTCCTGGTGGGAAATGAGCGTTCCATTTGCCCGTGCAGACACCTACAGCTAGTCTCTCATTGGTTCTCCCTATTCCTGTTCATCTTGCGCAGAAATTGCAAACTGTGCCAAACAGGTGGTTAAAGGCACTGAGTCTCCAAGTGGGGAGAGTGTTAGTAAAGCGTCTGGAATGGTGAACCCGAGTACCAGGGTTCGAAAACTTAGATGCATTTGAAAACGTATCCCAATCACACGGTGGTCTATACTCTGGGTTTCCCATGCATGTTTTAGCTGAAGGAAGAATCCCTTAAACCTGGAGAGTTGGGAACCATTGAATGTGTACCATGCAGTATGACTTCAAAGGGTCTGCGTTTGCTCACCGAACCTCACCAATGCTATCAGCCCGAAGTGTCCAACCTTATGTCTCACCCAGCTCTGGGTGTAGATGTGGTAAATCCAGGTTGCATCACAAGCCCTGAATGAATTATTTAAGAATTGCTCTCTATTTCACTGTCATTGTGTTTTGTTTTTGAAACTTATTTTGATAATGGGATTTATCGGATTTTCTCTGCTGCGTTTAGGCCCCTGTACACACGGTTGATTTCCTTATGGAGACATATAAATCCATGGGTTTTAAGATTCTTACTTGTCAGGTATGTTCCCAGGCGTTGAATATGTGGTGTTGAGTCCATTTCGTTGAGCAAGGAGTAGGTCTTGTCTATTATATATTTGGCTTATGGAACGGTATCTGTGCTAATTTCAATCTCTGGTTTTATGCAGCACCCCAACTCACCTTTCCCCTTAAGCAAGCATAAGTTGGTTGTCTCAATTTGAGACCCTGTTCTGTTTTGTAATTCAGTTCATGTGTAGCCAAGTTTACATTCCGTGTATTTGTGATATCTTATGATGTTTCTTTTTCTGTGTGAATTATTTCTCGTAGAATCATCGTACCTGAATCCACTCATTATGCCCCTACGGGCCTGATGACGTAGATTTCATTGCTGAGTGATATTCCATTGTACATGCGTACCACAACTTCTTTATCCATTTTATGCTTTCTCGGATATTTAACTTGTACCATAGACGAGGTTCTTGTAAACAGAGCCATCGCAAACATTGTGGTGGCTGTGTGTTTTTGATTTTAATTTCCCTAAGCTATAGGACCATAAGTGGAAGTGCCATAGGCTGTGTTGCTTTGTTTTCCACGTGTTTCAGGAAACACCATAATCTTCTCCAGAGTGGCTGTTGGCAATTTACATCCAGCCCATCACATTAACAAGGCTCCCTGTTCTCCATGACCTGTCCTGCCTTTCTGGATTTTAAACTTTTTTCAGATGGCTCTTTTGACTGGGGGGCAGTGAGACTTCATTGTAGTGCAGATTTCCTTTACATGCTTGCTTGGTTGGCCAAAAAGTGCGTATGCGTTTTTTCCTGAATATATTCAGGAAAAAACGCATACGCCCTTTTTGGCCAAGTGCATCATTGTCGACATTCTGCCTCTTTTCCTATGCTTTAAGTGCAATTCCAGTCTACCCCCTGAAATCGTTTTCCTGAAATTCTGCCCCGCTTTCAAGTCCAATTAGAAGACTTACTTCAATACATTTTTGGACGATAGCTGTCATTCATAACTCTGCAGGATTGTGAATTACAGTGCCCCTGAGCTCCTTTCTTCAACTCGCTTTCTTGTGAGCTGGCCGCAAAACCGCAGGATTGCTTCAGGCCCTAATCTGGTTCCGGCAGGGCACGCTGAGCCTTTGGTTAATTCCTCTTCCTGGTGGGAAATGAGCGTTCCATTTGCCCGTGCAGACACCTACAGCTAGTCTCTCATTGCTTCTCCCTATTCCTGTTCATCTTGCGCAGAAATTGCAAACTGTGCCAAACAGAAGGTTAAAGGCACTGACTTTCCAAGTGGGGAGAGTGTTAGTAAAGTGTCTGGAACGGTGCACCCGAGTACCAGGGGATGAAACCTGAGATGCATTTGAAAACGTTTCCCAATCACACGTGGAACATACTCCGGGTTTCCCATGCATGTTTTAGCTGAAGGAAGAATCCCTTAAACCTGGAGAGTTGGGACCCATGGAATGGGTACCATGCAGTATGACTTCAAATGGTCTGCGGTTGCTCACCAAACATCACCAATGCTATCAGCCCGAAGTGTCCAGCCTTATGTCTCACCCAGCTCTGGGTGTAGATGTGGTAAATCCAGGTTGCATCACAAGCCCTGAATGAATTATTTAAGAATTGCTCTCTATTTCACTGTCATTGTGTTTTGTTTTTGATATTTATTTTGTTAATGGGATTTATCGGATTTTCACTGCTGCATTTAGGCCACTGTACACACGCTTGACTTCCTTATGGAGACATATAAATCCATGGGTCTTAAGATTCTTACTTGTCAGGTATATTCCCAGGCGTTGAATATGGGGTGTTGAGTCCATTTCGTTGAGCAAGGAGTAGGACTTGTCTATTATATATTTGGCTTATGGAACGGGATCTGTGCTAATTTCAATCTCTGGTTTGATGCAGCTCCCCAAATCACCTTTCCCCATAAGCAAGCATAAGCTGGTTTTCTAAATTTGAGACCCTGTTCTGTTTTGTAATTCAGTTCATGTGTAGCCAAGTTTACGTTCCGTGCATTAGTGATAGCTTATGATGTTTTTTTTTCTGTGTGACTTATTTCTCGTAGAATCGTCGTACCTGAATCCACTCATTATGTCGCTACGGGCCTGATGACGTAGATCTCATTGCTGAGTGATATTCCATTGTACGTACGTACCACAACTTCTTTATCCATTTTTTGCTTTCTCGGATATTTAACTTGTACCGTAGATGAGGTTCTTGTAAACAGAGCCGTCCCAAACTTTGGGGTGGCTGTGTGTTTTTGATTTTAATTTCCCTAAGCTATAGGACCATAAGTGGAAGTGCCATAGGCTGTGTTGCTTTGTTTCCTACGTGTTTCAGGAAATACCATACACTTCTCCAGAGTGGCTGTTGGCAGTTTACATCCCGCCCATCAGCATAACAAGGCTCTCTGTTCTCCATGACCTGTCCTGCCTTTCTGGATTTTACACTTTTTTCAGATGGCCCTTTTGACCCGGGGGCAGTGAGACTTCATTGTAGTGCAGATTTTCTTTACAAGCTTGCTTGGTTGGCCAAAAAGGGCGTATGCGTTTTTTCCTGAATATATTCAGGAAAAAACGCATACGCCCTTTTTGGCCAAGTGCATCATTGTCGACATTCTGCCTCTTTTCCTATGCTTTAAGTGCAATTCCAGTCTACCCCCTGAAATCGTTTTCCTGAAATTCTGCCCCGCTTTCAAGTCCAATTAGAAGACTTACTTCAATACATTGTTGGACGATAGCTGTCATTCATAACTCTGCAGGTTTGTGAATTACAGTGCCCCTGAGCTCCTTTCTTCAACTCGCTTTCTTGTGAGCTGGCCGCAAAACCGCAGGATTGCTTCAGGCCCTAATCTGGTTCCGGCAGGGCACGCTGAGCCTTTGGTTAATTCCTCTTCCTGGTGGGAAATGAGCGTTCCATTTGCCCGTGCAGACAGCTACAGCTAGTCTCTCATTGCTTCTCCCTATTCCTGTTCATCTTGCGCAGAAATTGCAAACTGTGCCAAACAGAAGGTTAAAGGCACTGACTCTCCAAGTGGGGAGAGTGTTAGTAAAGCGTCTGGGACGATGAACCCGAGTACCAGGGTACGAAACCTGAGATGCATTTGAAAACGTTTCCCAATCACACGGTCGACCATACTCTGGGTTTCCCATGCATGTTTTAGCTGAAGGAAGAATCCCTTAAACCTGGAGAGTTGGGACCCATGGAATGTGTACCATGCAGTATGACTTCAAAGGGTCTGCGTTTGCTCACAGAACTTCACCAATGCTATCAGCCCGAAGTGTCCAGCCTTATGTCTCACCCAGCTCTGGGTGTAGATGTGGTAAATCCAGGTTGCATCACAAGCCCTGAATGAATTATTTAAGAATTGCTCTCTATTTCACTGTCATTGTGTTTTGTTTGTGAAATTTATTTTGATAATGGGATTTATCGGATTTTCACTGCTGTGTTTAGGCCGCTGTACACACGCTTGATTTCCTTATGGAGACATATAAATCCATGGGTCTTAAGATTCTTACTTGTCAGGTATATTCCCAGGCGTTGAATATGGGGTGTTGAGTCCATTTCGTTGAGCAAGGAGTAGGTCTTGTCTATTATATATTTGGCTTATGGAACGGTATCTGTGCTAATTTCAATCTCTGGTTTGATGCAGCACCCCAACTCACCTTTCCCCATAAGCAAGCATAAGTGGGTTTTCTAAATTTGACACCCTGTTCTGTTTTGTAATTCAGTTCATGTGTAGCCAAGTTTACGTTCCGTGTATTAGTGATATCTTAGGATGTTTCTTTTCCTGTGTGACTTATTTCTCGTAGAATCGTCGTACCTGAATCCACTCATTATGCCGCTACGGGCCTGATAACGTAGATCTCATTGCTGAGTGATATTGCATTGTACGTACGTACCACAACTTCTTTATCTATTTTTTGCTTTCTCGGATATTTAACTTGTACCGTAGACGAGGTTCTTGTAAACACAGCCGTCCCAAACTTTGGGGTGGCTGTGTGTTTTTGATTATAATTTCCCTAAGCTATAGGACCTTAAGTGGAAGTGCCATAGGCTGTGTTTCCTACGTGTTTCAGGAAACACCATACACTTCTCCAGAGTGGCTGTTGGCAATTTACATCCCACCCATCAGCATAACAAAGCTCCCTGTTCTCCATGACCTGTCCTGCCTTTCTGAATTTTACACCTGTTTCAGATGGCCTTTTGGAACGGGGGGCAATGAGACTTCATTGTAGTGCAGATTTCCTTTACACGCTTCCTTCGTTGGTCAAAAAGGGCGTATGGGTTTTTTCCTGAATATATTCAGGAAAAAACGCATACGCCCTTTTTGGCCAAGTGCATCATTGTGGACATTGTGCCTCTTTTCCTATGCTTTAGGTGCAATTCCAGTCTACCCCTGAAATCGTTTTCCTGAAATTCTGCCCCGCTTTCAAGTCCTGTTCGAAGACTTACTTCAATACATTTTTGGACGATAGCTGTCATTCATAACTCTGCAGGTTTGTAAATTACAGTGCCCCTGAGCTCCTTTCTTCAACTCGCTTTCTTGTGAGCTGGCCGCAAAACCGCAGGATTGCTTCAGGCCCTAATCTGGTTCCAGCAGGGCACGCTGAGCCTTTGGTTAATCCCTCTTCCTGGTGGGAAATGAGCGTTCCATTTGCCCGTGCAGACACCTACAGCTAGTCTCTCATTGGTTCTCCCTATTCCTGTTCATCTTGCGCAGAAATTGCAAACTGTGCCAATCAGGAGGTTAAAGGCACTGACTCTCCAAGTGGGGAGAGTGTTAGTAAAGCGTCTGGAATGGTGAACCCGAGTACCAGGGTTCAAAAAACTGAGATGCATTTGAAAACGTTTCCCAATCACACGGTGGACCATACTCTGGGTTTCCCATGCATGTTTAGCTGAAGGAAGAATCCCTTAAACCTGGAGAGTTGGGACCCATGGAATGGGTACCATGCAGTATGACTTCAAAGGGTCTGCGTTTGCTCAGCGAACCTCACCAATGCTATCAGCCCGAAGTGTCCGGCCTTATGTCTCACCCAGCTCTGGGTGTAGATATGGTAAATCCAGGTTGCATCACAAGCCCTGAATGAATTATTTAAGAATGGCTCTCTATTTCACTGTCATTGTGTTTTGTTTTTGAAATTTATTTTGATAATGGGATTTATCGGATTTTCACTGCTGCGTTTAGGCCACTGTACACACGCTTGATTTCCTTATGGAGACATATAAATCCATGGGTTTTAAGATTCTTACTTTTCAGGTATATTCCCAGACGTTGAATATGGGGTGTTGAATCCATTTCGTTGAGCAAGGAGTAGGTCTTGTCTATTATATATTTGGCTTATGGAAAGGTATATGTTCTAATTTCAATCTCTGGTTTTCTGCATCACCCCAACTCACCTTTCCCCTTAAGCAAGCATAAGTTGGTTTTCTCAATTTGAGACCCTGTTCTGTTTTGTAATTCAGTTCATGTGCAGTCAAGTTTACATTCCGTGTATTAGGCATATCTTACAATGTTTCTTTTTCTGTGTGACTTATTTCTCGTAGAATCATCATACCTGAATCCACTCATGCCGCTATGGGCCTGATGACGTAGATTTCATTGCTGAGTGATATTCCATTGTACATGCGTACCACAACTTCTTTATTCATTTTTTGCTTTCTCAGATATTTAACTTGTACCGTAGACGAGGTTCTTGTAAACAGAGCCATCCCAAACATTGGGGTGGCTATGTGTTTTTGATTTTAATTTCCCTAAGCTATAGGACCATAAGTGGAAGTGCCATAGGCTGTGTTGCTTTGTTTCCTACGTGTTTCAGGAAACACCATACACGTCTCCAGAGTGGCTGTTGGCAATTTACATCCCGCCCATCAGCATAACAAGGCTCCCTGTTCTCCATTACCTATCCTGCCTTTCTGGATTTTACACTTTTTTCAGATGGCCCTTTTGACCGGGGGGCAGTGAGACTTCATTGTAGTGCAGATTTCCTTTACACGCTTGCTTGGTTGGCCAAAAAGTGCGTATGCGTTTTTTCCTGAATATATTCAGGAAAAAACGCATACGCCCTTTTTGGCCAAGTGCATCATTGTCGACATTCTGACTCTTTTCGTATGCTTTAAGTGCAATTCCAGTCTACCCCCTGAAATCGTTTTCCTGAAATTCTGCCCCGCTTTCAAGTTCTCTTCGAAGACTTACTTCAGTACATTTTTGGACGATAGCTGTCATTCATAACTCTGCAGGTTTGTGAATTACAGTGCCCCTGAGCTCCTTTCTTCAACTCGCTTTCTTGTGAGCTGGCCGCAGAACCGCAGGATTGCTTCAGGCCCTAATCTGTTTCCGGCAGGGCATGCTGAGCCTTTGGTTAATTCCTCTTCCTGGTGGGAAATGAGCGTTCCATTTGCCCGTGCAGACACCTACAGCTAGTCTCTCATTGGTTCTCCCTATTCCTGTTCATCTTGCGCAGAAATTGCAAACTGTGCCAAACAGGTGGTTAAAGGCACTGAGTCTCCAAGTGGGGAGAGTGTTAGTAAAGCGTCTGGAATGGTGAACCCGAGTACCAGGGTTCGAAAACTTAGATGCATTTGAAAACGTATCCCAATCACACGGTGGTCTATACTCTGGGTTTCCCATGCATGTTTTAGCTGAAGGAAGAATCCCTTAAACCTGGAGAGTTGGGAACCATTGAATGTGTACCATGCAGTATGACTTCAAAGGGTCTGCGTTTGCTCACCGAACCTCACCAATGCTATCAGCCCGAAGTGTCCAACCTTATGTCTCACCCAGCTCTGGGTGTAGATGTGGTAAATCCAGGTTGCATCACAAGCCCTGAATGAATTATTTAAGAATTGCTCTCTATTTCACTGTCATTGTGTTTTGTTTTTGAAACTTATTTTGATAATGGGATTTATCGGATTTTCTCTGCTGCGTTTAGGCCCCTGTACACACGGTTGATTTCCTTATGGAGACATATAAATCCATGGGTCTTAAGATTCTTACTTGTCAGGTATATTCCCAGGCGTTGAATATGGGGTGTTGTGTCCATTTCGTTGAGCAAGGAGTAGGACTTGTCTATTATATATTTGGCTTATGGAACGGGATCTGTGCTAATTTCAATCTCTGGTTTGATGCAGCTCCCCAAATCACCTTTCCCCATAAGCAAGCATAAGCTGGTTTTCTAAATTTGAGACCCTGTTCTGTTTTGTAATTCAGTTCATGTGTAGCCAAGTTTACGTTCCGTGCATTAGTGATAGCTTATGATGTTTTTTTTTCTGTGTGACTTATTTCTCGTAGAATCGTCGTACCTGAATCCACTCATTATGTCGCTACGGGCCTGATGACGTAGATCTCATTGCTGAGTGATATTCCATTGTACGTACGTACCACAACTTCTTTATCCATTTTTTGCTTTCTCGGATATTTAACTTGTACCGTAGATGAGGTTCTTGTAAACAGAGCCGTCCCAAACTTTGGGGTGGCTGTGTGTTTTTGATTTTAATTTCCCTAAGCTATAGGACCATAAGTGGAAGTGCCATAGGCTGTGTTGCTTTGTTTCCTACGTGTTTCAGGAAATACCATACACTTCTCCAGAGTGGCTGTTGGCAGTTTACATCCCGCCCATCAGCATAACAAGGCTCTCTGTTCTCCATGACCTGTCCTGCCTTTCTGGATTTTACACTTTTTTCAGATGGCCCTTTTGACCCGGGGGCAGTGAGACTTCATTGTAGTGCAGATTTTCTTTACAAGCTTGCTTGGTTGGCCAAAAAGGGCGTATGCGTTTTTTCCTGAATATATTCAGGAAAAAACGCATACGCCCTTTTTGGCCAAGTGCATCATTGTCGACATTCTGCCTCTTTTCCTATGCTTTAAGTGCAATTCCAGTCTACCCCCTGAAATCGTTTTCCTGAAATTCTGCCCCGCTTTCAAGTCCAATTAGAAGACTTACTTCAATACATTGTTGGACGATAGCTGTCATTCATAACTCTGCAGGTTTGTGAATTACAGTGCCCCTGAGCTCCTTTCTTCAACTCGCTTTCTTGTGAGCTGGCCGCAAAACCGCAGGATTGCTTCAGGCCCTAATCTGGTTCCGGCAGGGCACGCTGAGCCTTTGGTTAATTCCTCTTCCTGGTGGGAAATGAGCGTTCCATTTGCCCGTGCAGACAGCTACAGCTAGTCTCTCATTGCTTCTCCCTATTCCTGTTCATCTTGCGCAGAAATTGCAAACTGTGCCAAACAGAAGGTTAAAGGCACTGACTCTCCAAGTGGGGAGAGTGTTAGTAAAGCGTCTGGGACGATGAACCCGAGTACCAGGGTACGAAACCTGAGATGCATTTGAAAACGTTTCCCAATCACACGGTCGACCATACTCTGGGTTTCCCATGCATGTTTTAGCTGAAGGAAGAATCCCTTAAACCTGGAGAGTTGGGACCCATGGAATGTGTACCATGCAGTATGACTTCAAAGGGTCTGCGTTTGCTCACAGAACTTCACCAATGCTATCAGCCCGAAGTGTCCAGCCTTATGTCTCACCCAGCTCTGGGTGTAGATGTGGTAAATCCAGGTTGCATCACAAGCCCTGAATGAATTATTTAAGAATTGCTCTCTATTTCACTGTCATTGTGTTTTGTTTGTGAAATTTATTTTGATAATGGGATTTATCGGATTTTCACTGCTGTGTTTAGGCCGCTGTACACACGCTTGATTTCCTTATGGAGACATATAAATCCATGGGTCTTAAGATTCTTACTTGTCAGGTATATTCCCAGGCGTTGAATATGGGGTGTTGAGTCCATTTCGTTGAGCAAGGAGTAGGTCTTGTCTATTATATATTTGGCTTATGGAACGGTATCTGTGCTAATTTCAATCTCTGGTTTGATGCAGCACCCCAACTCACCTTTCCCCATAAGCAAGCATAAGTGGGTTTTCTAAATTTGACACCCTGTTCTGTTTTGTAATTCAGTTCATGTGTAGCCAAGTTTACGTTCCGTGTATTAGTGATATCTTAGGATGTTTCTTTTCCTGTGTGACTTATTTCTCGTAGAATCGTCGTACCTGAATCCACTCATTATGCCGCTACGGGCCTGATAACGTAGATCTCATTGCTGAGTGATATTGCATTGTACGTACGTACCACAACTTCTTTATCTATTTTTTGCTTTCTCGGATATTTAACTTGTACCGTAGACGAGGTTCTTGTAAACACAGCCGTCCCAAACTTTGGGGTGGCTGTGTGTTTTTGATTATAATTTCCCTAAGCTATAGGACCTTAAGTGGAAGTGCCATAGGCTGTGTTTCCTACGTGTTTCAGGAAACACCATACACTTCTCCAGAGTGGCTGTTGGCAATTTACATCCCACCCATCAGCATAACAAAGCTCCCTGTTCTCCATGACCTGTCCTGCCTTTCTGAATTTTACACCTGTTTCAGATGGCCTTTTGGAACGGGGGGCAATGAGACTTCATTGTAGTGCAGATTTCCTTTACACGCTTCCTTCGTTGGTCAAAAAGGGCGTATGCGTTTTTTCCTGAATATATTCAGGAAAAAACGCATACGCCCTTTTTGGCCAAGTGCATCATTGTGGACATTGTGCCTCTTTTCCTATGCTTTAGGTGCAATTCCAGTCTACCCCTGAAATCGTTTTCCTGAAATTCTGCCCCGCTTTCAAGTCCTGTTCGAAGACTTACTTCAATACATTTTTGGACGATAGCTGTCATTCATAACTCTGCAGGTTTGTAAATTACAGTGCCCCTGAGCTCCTTTCTTCAACTCGCTTTCTTGTGAGCTGGCCGCAAAACCGCAGGATTGCTTCAGGCCCTAATCTGGTTCCAGCAGGGCACGCTGAGCCTTTGGTTAATCCCTCTTCCTGGTGGGAAATGAGCGTTCCATTTGCCCGTGCAGACACCTACAGCTAGTCTCTCATTGGTTCTCCCTATTCCTGTTCATCTTGCGCAGAAATTGCAAACTGTGCCAATCAGGAGGTTAAAGGCACTGACTCTCCAAGTGGGGAGAGTGTTAGTAAAGCGTCTGGAATGGTGAACCCGAGTACCAGGGTTCAAAAAACTGAGATGCATTTGAAAACGTTTCCCAATCACACGGTGGACCATACTCTGGGTTTCCCATGCATGTTTAGCTGAAGGAAGAATCCCTTAAACCTGGAGAGTTGGGACCCATGGAATGGGTACCATGCAGTATGACTTCAAAGGGTCTGCGTTTGCTCAGCGAACCTCACCAATGCTATCAGCCCGAAGTGTCCGGCCTTATGTCTCACCCAGCTCTGGGTGTAGATATGGTAAATCCAGGTTGCATCACAAGCCCTGAATGAATTATTTAAGAATGGCTCTCTATTTCACTGTCATTGTGTTTTGTTTTTGAAATTTATTTTGATAATGGGATTTATCGGATTTTCACTGCTGCGTTTAGGCCACTGTACACACGCTTGATTTCCTTATGGAGACATATAAATCCATGGGTTTTAAGATTCTTACTTTTCAGGTATATTCCCAGACGTTGAATATGGGGTGTTGAATCCATTTCGTTGAGCAAGGAGTAGGTCTTGTCTATTATATATTTGGCTTATGGAAAGGTATATGTTCTAATTTCAATCTCTGGTTTTCTGCATCACCCCAACTCACCTTTCCCCTTAAGCAAGCATAAGTTGGTTTTCTCAATTTGAGACCCTGTTCTGTTTTGTAATTCAGTTCATGTGCAGTCAAGTTTACATTCCGTGTATTAGGCATATCTTACAATGTTTCTTTTTCTGTGTGACTTATTTCTCGTAGAATCATCATACCTGAATCCACTCATGCCGCTATGGGCCTGATGACGTAGATTTCATTGCTGAGTGATATTCCATTGTACATGCGTACCACAACTTCTTTATTCATTTTTTGCTTTCTCAGATATTTAACTTGTACCGTAGACGAGGTTCTTGTAAACAGAGCCATCCCAAACATTGGGGTGGCTATGTGTTTTTGATTTTAATTTCCCTAAGCTATAGGACCATAAGTGGAAGTGCCATAGGCTGTGTTGCTTTGTTTCCTACGTGTTTCAGGAAACACCATACACGTCTCCAGAGTGGCTGTTGGCAATTTACATCCCGCCCATCAGCATAACAAGGCTCCCTGTTCTCCATTACCTATCCTGCCTTTCTGGATTTTACACTTTTTTCAGATGGCCCTTTTGACCGGGGGGCAGTGAGACTTCATTGTAGTGCAGATTTCCTTTACACGCTTGCTTGGTTGGCCAAAAAGTGCGTATGCGTTTTTTCCTGAATATATTCAGGAAAAAACGCATACGCCCTTTTTGGCCAAGTGCATCATTGTCGACATTCTGACTCTTTTCGTATGCTTTAAGTGCAATTCCAGTCTACCCCCTGAAATCGTTTTCCTGAAATTCTGCCCCGCTTTCAAGTTCTCTTCGAAGACTTACTTCAGTACATTTTTGGACGATAGCTGTCATTCATAACTCTGCAGGTTTGTGAATTACAGTGCCCCTGAGCTCCTTTCTTCAACTCGCTTTCTTGTGAGCTGGCCGCAGAACCGCAGGATTGCTTCAGGCCCTAATCTGTTTCCGGCAGGGCATGCTGAGCCTTTGGTTAATTCCTCTTCCTGGTGGGAAATGAGCGTTCCATTTGCCCGTGCAGACACCTACAGCTAGTCTCTCATTGGTTCTCCCTATTCCTGTTCATCTTGCGCAGAAATTGCAAACTGTGCCAAACAGGTGGTTAAAGGCACTGAGTCTCCAAGTGGGGAGAGTGTTAGTAAAGCGTCTGGAATGGTGAACCCGAGTACCAGGGTTCGAAAACTTAGATGCATTTGAAAACGTATCCCAATCACACGGTGGTCTATACTCTGGGTTTCCCATGCATGTTTTAGCTGAAGGAAGAATCCCTTAAACCTGGAGAGTTGGGAACCATTGAATGTGTACCATGCAGTATGACTTCAAAGGGTCTGCGTTTGCTCACCGAACCTCACCAATGCTATCAGCCCGAAGTGTCCAACCTTATGTCTCACCCAGCTCTGGGTGTAGATGTGGTAAATCCAGGTTGCATCACAAGCCCTGAATGAATTATTTAAGAATTGCTCTCTATTTCACTGTCATTGTGTTTTGTTTTTGAAACTTATTTTGATAATGGGATTTATCGGATTTTCTCTGCTGCGTTTAGGCCCCTGTACACACGGTTGATTTCCTTATGGAGACATATAAATCCATGGGTTTTAAGATTCTTACTTGTCAGGTATGTTCCCAGGCGTTGAATATGTGGTGTTGAGTCCATTTCGTTGAGCAAGGAGTAGGTCTTGTCTATTATATATTTGGCTTATGGAACGGTATCTGTGCTAATTTCAATCTCTGGTTTTATGCAGCACCCCAACTCACCTTTCCCCTTAAGCAAGCATAAGTTGGTTGTCTCAATTTGAGACCCTGTTCTGTTTTGTAATTCAGTTCATGTGTAGCCAAGTTTACATTCCGTGTATTTGTGATATCTTATGATGTTTCTTTTTCTGTGTGAATTATTTCTCGTAGAATCATCGTACCTGAATCCACTCATTATGCCCCTACGGGCCTGATGACGTAGATTTCATTGCTGAGTGATATTCCATTGTACATGCGTACCACAACTTCTTTATCCATTTTATGCTTTCTCGGATATTTAACTTGTACCATAGACGAGGTTCTTGTAAACAGAGCCATCGCAAACATTGTGGTGGCTGTGTGTTTTTGATTTTAATTTCCCTAAGCTATAGGACCATAAGTGGAAGTGCCATAGGCTGTGTTGCTTTGTTTTCCACGTGTTTCAGGAAACACCATAATCTTCTCCAGAGTGGCTGTTGGCAATTTACATCCAGCCCATCACATTAACAAGGCTCCCTGTTCTCCATGACCTGTCCTGCCTTTCTGGATTTTAAACTTTTTTCAGATGGCTCTTTTGACTGGGGGGCAGTGAGACTTCATTGTAGTGCAGATTTCCTTTACATGCTTGCTTGGTTGGCCAAAAAGTGCGTATGCGTTTTTTCCTGAATATATTCAGGAAAAAACGCATACGCCCTTTTTGGCCAAGTGCATCATTGTCGACATTCTGCCTCTTTTCCTATGCTTTAAGTGCAATTCCAGTCTACCCCCGAAATCGTTTTCCTGAAATTCTGCCCCGCTTTCAAGTCCTCTTCGATGACTTACTTCAGTACATTTTTAGACGATAGCTGTCATTCATAACTCTGCAGGTTTGTGAATTACAGTGCCCCTGAGCTCCTTTCTTCAACTCGCTTTCTTGTGAGCTGGCGGCAAAACCGCAGGATTTCTTCAGTCCCTAATCTGTTTCCGGCAGGGCACGCTGAGCCTTTGGTTAATTCCTCTTCCTGATGGGAAATGAGCGCTCCATTTGCCCGTGCAGCCACCTACAGCTAGTGTCTCATTGGTTCTCCCTATTCCTGTTTATTTTGCGCAGAAATTGCAAACTGTGCCAAACAGGAGGTTAAAGGCACTGACTCTCCAAGTGGGGAGAGTGTTAGTAAAGCGTCTGGAATGGTGAACCCGAGTGCCAGGGTTCGAAAAGTGAGATGCCTTTGAAAACGTTTCCGAATCACACGGTGGACCATACTCTGGGTTTCTCATGCATGTTTTAGCTGAAGGAAGAATCCCTTAAAGCTTGAGAGTTGGGACCCATGGAATGGGTACCATGCAGTTTGACTTCAAAGGGTCTGCGTTTGCTCACCGAACCTCACCAATGGTAGCAGCCTGAAGTGTCCAGCCTTATGTCTCACCCAGCTCTGGGTGTAGATGTGGTAAATCCAGGTTGCATCACAAGCCCTGAATGAATTATTTAAGGAAAGCTCTCTATTTCAATGTCATTGTGTTTTGATTTTGTAATTTATTTTCATAATACGATTTATCGGGTTTTCACTGCCGTGTTCATGCCGCTGTACAAACGCCACACTGGAGTGAGGCCACTCCTGCATGGATCCGATCCGCTTGGTGATGTGGGCCCTCTGGTGAGAGTCTTATCCTGGCTCGGTACCTCACCCTTCTGTGATGTAGGCCCTCTGCTGTGAGGTCACTCCTGCCTGGCTGGCGCACGTCACTTTGGCGACGTGGGCCCTCAGTTTGGAGTTGGTGCCTGCTGGTAGTCTCCTCCCCTCAGTAATGAGGGCCCTCTGGTGTCAGACCCTAACTCCCGGGCTCCCATACTTTTCTGATGTGTGCCCTCTGGTGGGAGTACACTCCTGCCAGGTTCCCAACCCCATGGGAATGTGGGCCTTCTTCTCTGTGGTCCCAACCGCTGGGTTGTTCACAGTTTCGTGATGAGGGCCCTCTCTTGTGAGTTCACACCGGCCGGGATCCCATAGCCTCGCTGCTCCTTGCCGCCTGCTGGGAGGTTCCAACTGCGGGTTACCTCACCTTTTTTATTTTATGGGCCCTCTGTTTGAGACACCTCCTGCCTGCCTCACTCTGAGCCCCTTGTTGATGTGGGTTCTCTGGTTTAGGCCATATGTTCTGGGTTCCTCACTTTTCTACGATTTGGCCACACTGGTGTGAGGCCACTCCTGCCTGGTTCTGATCCCCTTGGTGATGTGGGCGCTCTGGTGAGAGTCTTATCCTGGCTGGGTTCCTCCCCCTTCTGTGACGTAGGCCTACTGCTGTGAGTTCACTCCTGCCTGGCTAACGCACATCACCTTGGAGACGTGGGCCCTCAGGTGGGAGTTGGTGCCTTCTAGGAGTCTGCTCCCCTCGGTAATTAGGGCAGTCTGGCGTCAGGCCCTAACTCCTGGGCTCCCAAAATTTTCTGATGTGTGCCCTGTGGTGCGAGTACACTCCTGCCAGGTTCCCAACCACGTGGGAATATGGGCCTTCTGTTCTGTGGTTTCAACAGCTGTGTTGTTCACAGTTTCATGATGAGGGCACTCTGTTGTGTGTTCACAACGGCCGGGATCCCATAGTCTCGCTGCTCCTTGTCGCATGCTAGGAGGTTCCAACTGCGGGATTTCTCACATCTTTTATTCTATGGGCCCTGCGTTGTGAGGTTATTCCTGCCTGCCTCACTCCGATCCCCTTGGAGATGTGGGTCCTCTGGTTTAGGCGACCTGTTCTAGGTTCCTCACCTTTCTATGATTTGGCCACAATGGTGTGAGGCCACTCCTGCCTGGATCCGATCCCCTTGGTGATGTGGGCCCTCTGGTGAGAGTCTGATCCTGGCTGGGTTCCTCACTCTTCTGTGAGGTGGGCCCTCTGCTGTGAGGTACCTCCTGCCTGGCTTGCTCCCTTTGCCTTGGTGACGTCGGACCTCTGGTGGCAGTTGGAGCCTTCTTGTACCCTCCTCTCCAAGGTGATGAGGGTCCTCTTGCGTCAGGCTCTAACTGCTGGGCTCCCCATGATTTCTGATGTGAGCCCAGTGATGCCAGGACACTCCTGTAAGGTTCCAATGCTCATGGGGTTGTGGGCCTTCTGCTCTGTGGTCGCAACACCTGGGTTGCTCACAGTTTCCTTATGTTGGCACTCTGGTGTTAGTTCACTCGGCCTAGATCCCATAGCCTCTGTGCTCTGGGCTGCCTGCTGAGAGGTTCCAACTGCTGGATTCCTCACCTTTCTTATACTTTGGGCCCTGTGTTGTGAGGCTCCTCCTGCCTGTCTCACACCGAGCCCCTTGGTGATGTAGGTCTTCTGGTTTGAGACCACGTTTGCCGTTTGCCTCACCTTTTAGGGATGTGTCCCTACTGGTGCGATGACGCTCCTGCCAGGTTCCCATCCACATGCAGATTTGGACCTTCTGTTCTGAGGTCCCAGCGGCTGGGTTGCTCACAGTGTCAGGATGTGGGCCCTCTGCTGTGAGTTCACTCCGGCATGGATCCCATTGCCTCGGTGCCCTGGGCCACCTGCTTGGATCTTCCAACTGCTGGATTCCTCACCTTTTTTCTTCTATGGGCCCTGTGTTGTGAGACATCTCCTGCCTGACTCACTCCGAGCCCATTTTTGATGTGGGTCTTCTGGTTCGAGGCCACATGTGCTCGGTTCCTCACCTTTCAATGATGTGGTCCCACTGGTGTGAGCACACTCCTGCCTGGTTCGCATCCCCTTGGTGATGTGGGCCCTCTTGTGAGAGTCTGATCCTGGTTGTGTTCCTCACACTTCCGTGAGCTTGGCCCTCTGCTCTGAGGTCACTCCTGCCTGGCTGGCACACCCCGCCTTGGCGACGTCGGCCCTCTGGTGGCAGTTACAGCGTGCTCGGAGCCTCCTCCCCTCAGTGATGAGGGCCCTTTGATGTCAGGCCCTAACTGCTGGGTACCCACATTTTCTAATACGTACTAAGTGGTGCGAGGATAGGACTTCCAGGTTCCCATCCCCATGGGGATGTGGGCCTTCTGCTCTGAGGTCCCAACGGCTGGGTTGCTCACAGTTTCATGATATGGGCCCTCTACTGTGAGTTCACTTCAGCCTGGATACCATAGACTCCATGCTCTGGGCCGCCTGCTGCGAGGTTCCAATTGCTGGATGCCTCACATTTTTTAATCTATGGGCCCTGTGTTGTTAGGCTAGTCCTGCCTGCCTCACTCCGAGCACCTTGGAGATGTGGTTCCTCTGGTTTAGGCCACATGTTCTGGGTTCCTCACCTTTCCATTATTTGGCCACACTGGTGTGAGGATACTTCTGCCTGGTTCCGATCCCCTTGGTGATGCGGACCCTCTGGTGAGAGTCTTACCCTGGCTGGGTTCCTCACCCTTCTGTGAAGTATGCCCTCTGCTGTGAGGTCACTCCTGCCTGGCTGGCGCACATCACCTTGGCGACGTGGGCCCTCAGTTGGGATTTGGTGCCTGCTGGGAGTTTCCTCCCTTCGGTAATGAGGGCCCTCTGGCGTCAAGCCCTAACTCCTGGGCTCCCAAAACTTTCTGAGGTGTGCCCTGTGGTGCGAGTACACTCCTGCCAGGTTCCCAACCCCATGGCAATGTGGGCCTTCTGCTCTGTGGACACAACGGCTGGGTTGTTCACAGTTTCATGATGAGGGCCCTCTTTTGTGAGTTCACACCGGCCGGGATCCCATAGCCTCGCTGTTACTTGCCGACAGCTGGGAGGTTCCAACTGCGGGATTCCTCACCTTTTTCATTCTATGGGCCCTCTGTTTTGAGGCTACTCCTGCCTGCCTCCCTCCCAGCCCCTTGGTGATGTGTGTCCTCTGGTTTGAGGCCACGTGTGTTGGGTCCCTCACCTTTCGATGATGTGGCCCGAATGGTGTGAGGACACTCCTGCCTGGTTCCCATCCCCTTGGTGTTGTGGGCCCTCTGGTGAGAGTCTGATCCTTGCTGGGTCCATGACCCTTCTTTGAGGTGGGCCCTCTTCTGTCAGGTAACTCCTGCCTGGCTTGCTCCCATTGCCTTGGTGACGTCGGCCATCTGGTGGCAGTTGGAGCCTGCTGGGAGCCTCCTCTCCTAGGTGATGAGGGCCCTCTGGCGTCAGGCTCTAACTGCTGGGCACCCCACGTTTTCTGACTGAGCCCAGTGATGCCAGGACACTCCTGTAAGGTTCCCATCCCCATGGGGATGTGGGCCTTCTGCTCTGTTGTCCCAACGCCTGAGTTGCTCACAGTTTCGTGATGTTGGTTCTCTGGGGTTAGTTCACTCAGGCCTAGATCCCATAGCCTCTGTGCTCTGGGCCGACTGCTGGGAGGTTCCAACTGCTGGATTCCGCACCTTTTTTATACTTTGGGCCCTGTGTTGTGAGGCTCCTCCTGCCTGCCTCACTCCAAGCCCCTTGGTGATGTAGGTCCTCTGGTTTGAGGCCACATGTGCCGGTTGCCTCACCTTTTAGGTATGTGGCCCCACTGGTGTGAGGACACTCCTGACTGGTTCCCATCCTCTTGTGGATGTGGGCCCTCTGGTGAGAGTCTGATCCTGGCTTGATTCCTCACACTTCTGGGAGGTGGGCCCTCTGCTGTGAGGTCACTCCTTCCTGGCTGGCACACGACACCTTGGCCACATGGGCCCTGTGGTTGCAGTTGGAGCGTGCTGGGAGCCTCCTCCCGTCGGTGATGAGGGCCCTCTGGCGTCAGGCCCTAACTGCTGGGCTCCCCACATTTTCTGATGTGCGCCCACTGGTGCGATGACACTCCTGCCAGGTTCCCATCCCCATGCGGATTTGGGCCTTCTGTTCTGAGGTGCCAACGGCTGGGCTGCTCACAGTGTCAGGATGTGAGCCCTCTACTGTGAGTTCACTCCGGCATGCATCCCATAGCCTCGGTGCTCTGGGCCACCTGCTTGGAGCTTCCAACTGCAGGATTCCTTACCTTTTCTCTTCTATGGGCCGTTTGTTTTGAGACACTTCCTGCCTGCCTCACTCTGAGCCTCTTGTTGATGTGGGTCTTCTGGTTTGAGGCCACATGTGGTGGGTTCCTCGCCTTTCAATGATGTGGTCCCACTGGAGTGAGAACACTCCTGCCTGGTTCCCATCCCCTTGGTGATGTGGGCCCTCTGGTGAGAGTCTCATCCTTGTTGGGTTCCTCAGAGTTCAGTAAGTTTGGCCCTCTGCCCTGAGGTCACTCCTGCCTGGCTGGCACACTCCACCTTGTTGACGTCGGCCCTCTGGCATCAGATGGAGAGTGTTGGGAGCCTTCTCCTCTCGTGATGAAGACACTCTGGTGTCAGGCCCTAACTGCTGGGTACCCACATTTTCTGATACGTGCTAAGTGGTGAGAGGACACTCCTGCCAGGACCCCATCCCCATGCGGTTTTGGGCCTTCTGCTCTGGGGTCACAACGGCTGGGTTGCTCACAGTGTCAGGATGTGGGCCCTCTGCTGTGAGTTCACTCCGGCATGGATCCCATAGCCTCGGTGCCCTGGGACAACTGCTTGGAGCTTCCAACTGCTGGATTCCTCACCTTTTTTTTCTATGTGCACTGTGTTGTGAGATACTGCCTCCCTGCCTCACTCCGAGCCCCTTTTTGATGAGGGTCTTCTGGTTCGAGGCGACATATTCTCGGTTCCTCACCTTTCAATGTTGTGGCCCCACTGGGGTGAGCACACTCCTGCCTGGTTCGCATCCCCTTGGTGATGTGGGCCCTCTGGTGAGAGTCTGATCCTGGCTTGATTCCTCACACTTCTGGGAGGTGGGCCCTCTGCTGTGAGGTTACTCCTGCCTGGCTGGCACACGTCGCCTTGGCCACATGGGCCCTCTGGTTGCAGCTGGAGCATGCTGGGAGCCTCCTCCCATCAGTGATGAGGGCCCTCTGGCGTCAGGTCCTAACTGCTGGGCTCCCCACATTTTCTGATGTGAGGCCACTGGTGCGATGACACTCCTGCCAGGTTCCCATCCCCATGTGGATTTGGGCCTTCTGTTCTGAGGTGCCAACGGCTGGGTTGCTCACAGTTTCATGATGTGGGCCCTCTGCTGTGAGTTCACTTCTGCCTGGATCCCATAGACTCTGTGCTCTGGGCCGCCTGCTGGGAGGTACCAACTGCTGGATTCCTCACATTTTTTATTCTATGGGCCCTGCGTTGTGAGGCTAGTCCTGCCTGCCTCACTCCGAGCCCCTTGGAGATGTGGGTCCTCTGGTTTAGGCCACATGTTCTGGGTTCCTCACCTTTCTATGATTTGGCCACACTGGAATGAGGCCACTCCTGCCTGGATCCGATTCCCTTGGTGATGTGGGTCCTCTGGTGAGACTCTTATCCTGGCTGGGTACCTCACCCTTCTGTGATGTAGGCCCTCTGCTGTGAGGTCACTCCTGCCTGGCTGGCGCACGTCACCTTGGCGACGTGGGCCCTCAGTTGGGAGTTGGTGCCTGCTTGGAGTCTCCTCCCCGCGGTAATGAGTGCCCTCTGGCGTCAGGCCCTAACTCCCGGGCTCCCATACTTTTCTGATGTGTGCCCTCTGGTGGGAGTACACTCCTGCCAGGTTCCCAACCCCATGGGAATGTGGGCCTCCTGCTCTGTGGTCCCAACCGCTGGGTTGTTCACAGTTTCGTGATGAGGGCCCTCTCTTGTGAGTTCACACCGGCCGGGATCCCATAGCCTCGCTGCTCCTTTCCGCCTGCTGGGAGGTTCCAACTGCGGGTTACCTCACCTTTTTTATTTTATGGGCCCTCGGTTTGAGACACCTCCTGCCTGCCTCACTCTGAGCCCCTTGTTGATGTGGGTCCTCTGGTTTAGGCCATATGTTCTGGGTTCCTCACTTTTCTACGATTTGGCCACACTGGTGTGAGGCCACTCCTGCCTGGTTCTGATCCCCTTGGTGATGTGGGCGCTCTGGTGAGAGTCTTATCCTGGCTGGGTTCCTCCCCCTTCTGTGACGTAGGCCCTCTGCTGTGAGTTCACTCCTGCCTGGCTAACGCACATCACCTTGGAGACGTAGGCCCTCAGGTGGGAGTTGGTGCCTTCTAGGAGTCTGCTCCCCTCGGTAATTAGGGCCGTCTGGTGTCAGACCCTAACTCCTGGGCTCCCAATTTTTTCTGATATGCGCCCTGTGGTTCGAGTACACTCCTGCCAGGTTCCCAACCCCATGGGAATGTGGGCCTTCTGTTCTGTGGTTTCAACAGCTGTGTTGTTCACAGTTTCATGATGAGGTCCCTCTGTTGTGAGTTCACAACAGCCGGGATCCCATAGCCTCGCTGCTCCTTGCGGCATGCTAGGAGTTTCCAACTGCGGGATTCCTCACCTTTTTTATTCTATGGGTCCTCTGTTTTGAGGCTCCTCCTGCCTGCCTCACTCTGAGCCCCATTTTGATGTGGGTCTTCTGGTTCGAGGCCACATGTGCTGGGTTCCTCACCTTTCAATGATGTGGCCCCACTGGTCTCAGAACACTCCTGCCTGTTTCGCATCCCCTTGGTGATGTGTGCCCTCTGGTGATAGTCTCATCCTCGTTGGGCTCCTCACACTTCCGTGAGCTTGGCCCTCTGCTCTGAGGTCACTCCTGCCTGGCTCGCACACCCCGCCTTGTCGACGTCGGCCCTCTGGTGGCAGTTGGAGCATGCTGGGAGCCTCCTCCCCTCATTGATGAGGGCCCCTTGGCGTCAGGCCCTAACTGCTGGGTACCCACATTTTGTAATACGTACTAAGTGGTGCGAGGACACTCCTGCCAGGTTCCCATCCCCATGGGGATATGGGCCTTCTGTTCTGAGGTGCCAACGGCTGGGTTGCTCACAGTTTCATGATGTGGGCCCTCTGCTGTGAGTTCACTTCGGCCTGGATCCCATAGACTCTGTGCTCTGGGCCGCCTGCTGGGAGGTACCAACTGCTGGATTCCTCACATTTTTTAATCTATGGGCCCTGTGTTGTTAGGCTAGTCCTGCCTGCCTCACTCCGAGCCCCTTGGAGATGTGGTTCCTCTGGTTTAGGCCACATGTTCTGGGTTCCTCACCTTTCCATTATTTGGCCACACTGGTGTGAGGATACTTCTGCCTGGTTCCGATCCCCTTGGTGATGTGGGCACTCTGGTGAGAGTCTTATCCTGGCTGGGTACCTCACCCTTCTGTGACGTAAGCCCTCTGCTGTGAGGTCACTCCTGCCTGGCTGGCGCACGTCACCTTGGCAACGCGGGCCCTCAGTTGGGAGTTGGTGCCTGCTGGGGGTCTCCTCCCCTCAGTAATGAGGGCCCTCTGGCGTCAGGCCCTAACTCCTGGGCTCCCATACTTTTCTGATGTGTGCCCACTGGTGGGAGTACACTCCTGCCAGGTTCCCAACCCAATGGGAATGTGGGCCTTCTGCTCTTTGGTCCCAACCGCTGGGTTGTTCACAGTTTCGTGATGAGGGCTCTCTGTTGTGAGTTCACACCGGCCGGGATCCCATAGCCTCCTGTTCCCTGCCACCTGCTGAGAGGTTCCAACTGTGGGATTCCTCACATTTTTTAATCTATCGGCCCGGCCCTGTGTTGTTAGTCTAATCTTGCCTGCCTCACTCCGAGTACCTTGGAGATGTGGTTCCTCTGGTTTAGTCCACATGTTCTGGGTTCCTCACCTTTCTATGATTTGGCCACACTGGTGTGAGGATACTTCTGCCAGGTTCCGATCCCCTTGGTGATGTGGGCCCTCTGGTGAGAGTCTTATCCTGGCTGGGTTCCTCACCCTTCTGTGACGTATGCCCTCTGCTGTGAGGTCACTCCTGCCTGGCTGGCACACGTCACATTGGTGACGTGGACCCTCAGTTGGGATTTGGTGCCTGCTGGGAGTTTCCTCCCTTTGGAAATGAGGGTCCTCTGGCGTCAGGCCCTATCTCCTGGTCTCCCAAAGTTTTCTGATGTGTGCCCTGTGGTGCGAGTAAACTCCTGCCAGGTTCCCCACCCCATGGGAATGTGGGCCTTCTGCTCTGTGGACACAACGGCTGGGTTGTTCACAGTTTCATGATGAGTGCCCTCTTTTGTGAGTTCACACTGGCCGTGATCCCATAGCCTCGCTGTTTCTTGCCGCCTGCTGGGATGTTCCAACTGCGGGGTTCCTCACCTTTTTTATTCTATGGGCCCTCTGTTTCGAGGCTACTCCTGCCTGCCTCACTCCCAGCCCCTTGGTGATGTGTGTCCTCTGGTTTGAGGCCAAGTGTGCTGGGCTCCTCAATTTTCGCTGATGTGGCCCCACTGGTGTCAGGACACTCCTGCCTGGTTCCCATCCACTTGGTGTTGTGGACCCACTGGTGAGAGCCTCATCTTTGTTGGGTTCCTCATACTTCTGTGAGGTGGGCCCTGTTCTCTGCGGTCAGTCCTGCCTGCTGGCACACCCTGTTTTGGCAACGTTGGCCCTCTGGTAGCAGTTGGAGCCTGCTGGGCCCTCCTCCCCTCGGTGATGAGGGCCCTCTTGTATCACGCCCTAACTGCTGGGCTCCCCACATTTTCTGATGTGTGCCCACTGGTGCAATGAGACTTCTGCCAGGTTCCCATCCCCATGGGGATGTGGGCCTTCTGCTCTGTGGTCCCAACGTCTGGGTTGCTCAGAGTTTCAGGATGTGGGCCCTCTGCTGTGAGTTCACTCTGGCCTGTATCCCATAGCGTCGGTGCTCTGGGCCGCCTGCTTGGAGGTTCCAACTTCTGGTTTCCTCACCTGTTTTATTCTATGGGCCCTCTGTTTTGAGTCTCCTCCTGCATGCCTCACTCCCAGCCCCTTCGTGATGTGTGTCCCCTTGTTTGAGGCCACATGTGCTGGGTTCCTCACCTTTCGCTGATGTGGCCCCCCTGGTGTGAGGACACTCCTTCCTGGTTCCCATCCCCTTGGTGATGTGGGCCCTCTGGTGAGAGTCTGATCCTGATTGGGTTCCTCACCCTTCTGTGAGGTGGGTCCTCTGCTGTGAGGTCCCTCCTGCCTGGCTGGCACACGACGCCTTGTCAACGTACGCCCTCTCGTGTCAGTTGGAGCCTGCTGGGCGCCTCCTCCCCTAGGTGAAGAGGGCCCTGTGGCATCAGACACTAACTGCTGGTCTCCCCTCATTTTCTGATGGTCGACCAGTGGTGCAAGAACACTCCTGCCTGGTTCCCATCCCCATGGAGATGTGGGCCTTCTGCTCTGAAGTCCCAATGGCTGTGTTGCTCACAGTATCATGATGAGGGCCCTCTGGTGTGAGTTCATTCTGGCCTGGATTCCATAGCCTCGGTGCTCTGGGCCGCCTGCTGGGAAGCTTAAACTGCTGGATTCCTCACCTTTTTTATTCCATGGACCCTGTGTTTTGAGGCTAATCTTGCCTGCCTCACTCCGAGACCCTTAGTGATGTGGGTCCTCTGGTTTGAGGCTACATGTGCTGGGTTCCTCAACTTTCGATGATGTGGCCCCACTGGTGTGAGGACACTCCTGCCTGGTTCCCATTCCCTTGGTGATGTGGGCCCTCTGGTGAGAGACTGATCCTGGCTGGGTACCTCACCCTTCTGTGAGGTGGGCCCTCTGGTGTGAGGTCACTCCTGCCTGGATGGCAAAATTCGCCTCGGTGACGTGGGCCCTCTGTTGCCCACTAAAGGGTGCTGAGAGCCTCCTCCCCTTGTTAATGAGGGCTCTGGAAAAAACGCATATGCCCTTTCTGTCCAAATACATCATTGTTGAAGCTCTGTCTCTTTTCCTATGCTTAAAGAGCAATTCCTGTCTAACTCCTGAAATCGGATTCCTGCAATTCTGCCAAGATTTCAAGTCTTCTTCGCAGCCTTACTTCAATATATTTTTCGATGATAGCTTTCACTTATAACTCTGCAAGTTCGTGAATTACAGTGCCCCTGAGCCCCTTCCTTCAACTTGCTTTCATGTGAGCTGGCCGCAAAACCGCAGGACTGTTTCAGACCCTAATCTGGTTCTGGCATGGCACACTGAGCTTTTGGTTAATTCCTCTTCCTGGTGGGAAATGAGAGTTAAATTTGCCCGTGCAGACACCTACAGCTAGTCTCTCATTGGTTCTCCCTATTCCTGTTCATCATGCACAGAAATTGCAAACTGTGCCAAACAGGAGGTTAAAGGCACTGACTCTCCAAGTGGGGAGAGTGTAGTAAAGCATCTGGAATGGGGAACCCGAGGACCAGGGTACGAAAACTGAGATGCATTTAAAAACGTTTTCCGATCACACAGTGGACCATACTCTGGGTTCCCCATGCATGTTTATACTGAAGGACGAATCCCTTAAACTTGGAGAGTTGGGACCATGGAATGGGTAGCATACAGTATGACTTCAAATGGTCTGCATTTGCTCACCGAACCTCAGCAGTCCAATCAGGCCCAAGTGTCCAGCCTTATGTCTCACCCAGCTCTGCGTGTAGAGGTGGTAAATCCAGCTTGCATCACAAGCCCTGAATGAATTATTGAAGAATTGCTCTCTATTTCCCTGTCATAGTCTTTTGTTCTTGAAATTTATTTTTATAATGGAATTTAGCTGATTTTCACTGCTACATTTATTCCGCTGTACACACACTTTAATCTCTTATGTAGACATATAAATCCATAGGTTTTAAGATTCTTACTAGTCAGGTATACTCCTAGGCTTTGAATATGGGGTGTCGAGGCCATTTCATTGAGAAAGGTGTAGGTCTTGTCTGTTACATATTTGGCTTATGGAAAGGTATCTGTGGTAATTTCAATCTCTGGTTTTATGCAGCACCCAAACTCAACTTGCCCCTTAAGCATGCATAAGTCGGTTTTCTAAATTTGAGACCCTGTTCTGTTTTGAAATTCAGTTCATGTGTAGCCAAGTTTACATTCCGTGTATTAGTGATATCGTATGATGTTTCTTTTCCTGTGTGACTTATTTCACTTAGAATCATCGTACGTGAATCCACTCATTATGCTGCTACGGGCCTGATGACATATGTATCATTGCTGAGTGATATTCCATTATACGTACGTACCACAACATCTTTATCCATTTTTCGCTTTCTGGGATATTTAACTTGTGCCGTCGATGAGGTTCTTGTCAACAGAGCCGTCCCAAAATTTGGGGTGGCTGTCTGTTTTTTATTTTAATTTCCGTGATCTATAAGACCATAAGTGGAAGTGCCATAGTCTCCGTTGCTTTGTTTCTTAGGTGTTTCAGGAAACACCATACACTTCTCCAGAGTGGCTGTTGGCAATTTACATACCGCCCATCAGCATAACAAGGCTCCCTGTTCTCTATGACCTGTCCTGCCTTTCTGGATTTTACACTTTTTTCAGATGGCCCTTTTGACCGGGGGGCAGTGAGTCTTCATTGTAGTGCAGATTTCCTTTACAGGCTTGCTTGTTTGGCCAAAAAGTGCCTATGCGTTTTTTCTTGAATATATTCAGGAAAATACGCATACGCCCTTTTTGGCCAAGTGCATCATTGTCGACATTCTGCCTCTTTTCCTATGCTTTAACTGCAATTCCAGTCTACCCCCTGAAATCGTTTTCCTGAAATTCTGCCCCGCTTTCAAGTCCTCTTCGAAGACTTACTTCAGTACATTTTTGGACGATAGCTGTCATTCATAACTCTGCAGGTTTGTGAATTACAGTGCCCCTGAGCTCCTTTCTTCAACTCGCTTTCTCGTGAGCTGGCCGCAAAACCGCAGGATTGCTTCAGGCCCTAATCTGTTTCCGGCAGGGCACGCTGAGCCTTTGGTTAATTCCTCTTCCTCGTTGGAAATGAGCGTTCCATTTGCCCGTGCAGACACCGACAGCTAGTCTCTCATTGGTTCTCCCTATTCCTGTTCATCTTGCGCAGAAATTGCAAACTGTGCCAAACAGGAGGTTAAAGGCACTGACTCTCCAAGTGGGGAGAGTGTTAGTAAAGCGTCTGGAATGGTGAACCCGAGTACCAGGGTTCGAAAACTGAGATGCATTTGAAAATGTTTCCCAATCACACGGTGGACCATACTCTGGGTTTCCCATGCATGTTTTAGCTGAAGGAAGAATTCCTTAAACCTGGAGAGTTGGGACCCATGGAATGGGCACCATGCAGTATGACTTCAAAGGGTCTGCGTTTGCTCACCGAACCTCACCAATGCTATCAGCCCGAAGTGTCCGGCCTTATGTCTCACCCAGCTCTGGGTGTAGATGTGGTAAATCCAGGTGCATCACAAGTCCTGAATCAATTATTTAAGAATGGCTCTCTATTTCACTGTCATTGTGTTTTGTTTTTGAAATTTATTATGATAATGGTATTTATCGGATTTTCACTTCTGCGTTTAGGCCGCTGTACACACGCTTGATTTCCTTATGAGGACATATAAATCCATGGGTTTTAAGATTCTTACTTGTCAGGTATCTTCCCAGGCGTTGAATATGGGGTGTTGAGTCCATTTCGTTGAGCAAGGAGTAGGTTTGTCTATTATATATTTGGCTTATGGAATGGTATCTGTGCTAATTTCAATCTCTGGTTTTATGCAGCACCCCAAGTCACCTTTCCCCTTAAGCAAGCATAAGTTGGTTTTCTTAATTTGAGACCCTGTTCTGTTTTGTAATTCAGTTCATGGGTAGCCAAGTTTACATTCCGTGTATTAGTGATATCTTATGATGTTTCTTTTTCTGTGTGACTTATTTCTCGTAGAATCATCGTACCTGAATCCAGTCATTATGCCGCTACGGGTCTCATGACGTAGATTTCATTGCTGAGTGACATTCTATTGTACGTGCGTACCACCACTTCTTTATCCATTTTATGCTTTCTCGGATATTTAACTTGTACCGTAGACGAGGTTCTTGTAAACAGAGCCATGCCAAACTTTGGGGTGGCTGTGTGTTTTTGATTTTAATTTCCCTAAGCTATAGGACCATAAGTGGAAGTGCCATAGGCTGTGTTGCTTTGTTTCCTAAGTGTTTCAGGAAACACCATACACTTCTCCAGAGTGGCTGTTGGCAATTTACATCCCGCCCATCAGCATAACAAGGCTCCCTGTTCTCCATGACCTGTCCTGCCTTTCTGGATTTTACACTTTTTTCAGATGCCCTTTTGACCGGGGGGCAGTGAGACTTCAATGTAGTGCAGATTTCCTTTACACGCTTGCTTGGTTGGCCAAACAGGGCGTATGCATTTTTCCCTGAATATATTCAGGAAAAAACGCATACGCCCTTTTTGGCCAAGTGCATCATTGTGGACATTCTGCCTCTTTTCCTATGCTTTAAGTGCAATTCCAGTCTACCCCCTGAAATCGTTTTCCTGAAATTCTGCCCCACTTTCAATTCCTCTTCGAAGACTTACTTCAATACATTTTTGGACGATAGCTGTCATTCATAACTCTGCAGGTTTGTGAATTACAGTGCCCCTGGGCTCTTTTCTTCAACTCGCTATCTTGTGAGCTGGCCGCAAAACCGCAGGATTGCTTCAGGCCCTAATCTGGTTCCAGCAGGGCACGCTGAGCCTTTGGTTAATTCCTCTTCCTGGTGGGAAATGAGCGTTCCATTTGCCCGTGCAGACACTTAGAGCTAGTCTCTCATTGGTTCTCCCTATTCCTGTTCATCTTGCGCAGAAATTGCAAACTCTGCCAAACAGAAAGTTAAAGGCACTGACTTTCCAAGTGGGGAGAGTGTTAGTAAAGTGTCTGGAACGGTGCACCCGAGTACCAGGGGATGAAACCTGAGATGCATTTGAAAACGTTTCCCAATCACACGGTGGAACATACTCCGGGTTTCCCATGCATGTTTTAGCTGAAGGAAGAATCCCTTAAACCTGGAGAGTTGGGACCCATGGAATGGGTACCATGCAGTATGACTTCAAAGGGTCTGCGTTTGCTCACCAAACCTCACCAATGCTATCAGCCCAAAGTGTCCAGCCTTATGTCTCAACCAGCTCTGGGTGTAGATGTGGTAAATCCAGGTTGCATCACAAGCCCTGAATGAATTATTTAAGAATTGCTCTCTATTTCACTGTCATTGTGTTGTTTTTTTTTTAAACATCTTTATTGGGGTATAATTGCTTTACAATGGTGTGTTAGTTTCTGCTTTATAACAAAGTGAATCAGTTATACATATACATATGTTCCCATATGTCTTCCCTCTTGCGTCTCCCTCCCTCCCACTCTCCCTATCCCACCCCTCCAGGCTGTCACAAAGCACCAAGCTAATATCCGTGTGCCTTGCGGCTGCTTCCCACTAGCTATCTACCTTACTACGTTTGTTAGTGTGTATATGTCCATGACTCTCTCTCGCCCTGTCAAAGCTCAACCCTCCCCCTCCCCATATCCTCAAGTCCATTCTCCAGTAGGTCTGCGTCTTTATTCCTGTCTTACCCCTAGTTTCTTCATGACATTTTTTTTCCCCTTAAATTCCATATATATGTGTTAGCATACGGTATTTGTCTTTTTCTTTCTGACTTACTTCACTCTGTATGACAGACTCTAGGTCTATCCATCTCATTACAAATAGCTCAATTTCATTTCTTTATAAGGCTGAGTAATATTCCATTGTATATATGTGCCACATTTTCTTTATCCATTCATCCGATGATGGGCGCTTAGGTTGTTTCCATCTCCGGGCTATTGTAAATAGAGCTGCAATGAACATTTTGGTACATGACTCTGTTTGAATTTTGGTTTTCCCAGGGTATATGCCCAGTAGTGGGATTGCTGGGTCATATGGTAATTCTATTTGTAGTTTTTTAAGGAACCTCCATACTGTTCTCCATAGTGGCTGAACCAATTCACATTCCCACCAGCAGTGCAAGAGTGTTCCCTTTTCTCCACACCCTCTCCAGCATTTATTGTTTCTAGATTTTTTGATGATGGCCATTCTGACTGGTGTGAGATGATATCTCATTGTAGTTTTGATTTGCATTTCTCTAATGATTAATGATGTTGAGCATTCTTTCATGTGTTTGTTGGCATTCTGTATATCTTCTTTGGAGAAATGTCTATTTAGGTCTTCTGCCCATTTTTGGATTGGGTTGTTTGTTTTTTTGTTATTGAGCTGCATGAGCTGCTTGTAAATTTTGGAGATTAATCCTTTGTCATTTGCTTCATTTGCATGTCATTGTGTTTTGTTTGTGAAATTTATTTTGTTAATGGGATTTATCGGATTTTCACTGCTGCGTTTAGGCCACTGTACACACGCTTGACTTCCTTATGGAGACATATAAATCCATGGGTCTTAAGATTCTTACTTGTCAGGTATATTCCCAGGCGTTGAATATGGGGTGTTGAGTCCATTTCGTTGAGCAACAGTAGGTCTTGTCTATTATATATTTGGCTTATGGAACGGTATCTGTGCTAATTTCAATCTCTGGTTTGATGCAGCACCCCAACTCACCTTTCCCCATAAGCAAGCATAAGTTGGTTTTCTAAATTTGAGACCCTGTTCTGTTTTGTAATTCAGTTCATGTGTAGCCAAGTTTACGTTCCGTGTATTAGTGATATCTTATGATGTTTCTTTTTCTGTGTGACTTATTTCTCGTAGACTCCTCGTACGTTAATCCACTCATTATGCCGCTATGGGCCTGATGACGTAGATCTCATTGTTGAGTGATATTCCATTCTACGTACGTACCACAACTTCTTTATCCATTTTTTGCTTTCTCAGATATTTAACTTGTACCGTAGACGAGGTTCTTGTAAACAGAGCCGTCCCAAACTTTGGGGTGGCTGTGTGTTTTTGATTTTAATTTCCCTAAGCTATAGGACCCTAAGTGGAAGTGCCATAGGCTGTGTTGCTTTGTTTCCTACGTGTTTCAGGAAACACCATACACTTCTCCAGAGTGGCTGTTGTCAATTTACATCCCGCCCATCAGCATAACAAGGCTCCCTGTTCTCCATGACCTGTCCTGCCTTTCTGGATTTTACACTTTTTTCAGATGGCCCTTTTCACCGGGGGGCAGTGAGACTTCAATGTAGTGCAGATTTCCTTTACACGCTTGCTTGGTTGGCCAAAAAGGGCGTATGCATTTTTTCCTGAATATATTCAGGAAAAAACGCAAATGCACTTTTTGGCCAAGTGCATCATTGTGGACATTCTGCCTCTTTTCCTATGCTTTAAGTGCAATTCCAGTCTACCCCCTGAAATCGTTTTCCTGAAATTCTGCCCCACTTTCAATTCCTCTTCGATGACTTACTTCAATACATTTTTGGACGATAGCTGTCATTCATAACACTGCAGTTTTGTGATTTACAGTGCCCCTGGGCTCTTTTCTTCAACTCGCTATCTTGTGAGCTGGCCACAAAACCGCAGGATTGCTTCAGGCCCTAATCTGGTTCCGGCAGGGCACGCTGAGCCTTTGGTTAATTCCTCTTCCTGGTGGGAAATGAGCGTTCCATTTGCCCGTGCAGACACTTACAGCTAGTCTCCATTGGTTCTCCCTATTCCTGTTCATCTTGCTCAGAAATTGCAAACTGTGCCAAACAGAAGGTTAAAGGCACTGACTTTCCAAGTGGGGAGAGTGTTAGTAAAGTGTCTGGAACGGGGAACCCGAGTACCAGGGGACGAAACCTGAGATGCATTTGAAAACGTTTCCCAATCACACGGTGGACCATACTCTGGGTTTCCCATGCATGTTTTAGTTGAAGGAAGAATCCCTTAAACCTGGATAGTTGGGACCCTTGGAATGGGTACCATGCAGTATGACTACAAAGGATCTGCGTTTGCTCACCCAACCTCACCAATGCTATGAGCCCGAAGTGTCCAGCCTTATGTCTCACCCAGCTCTGGGTGTAGATGTGGTAAATCCAGGTTGCATCACAAGCCCTGAATGAATTATTTAAGAATTGCTCTCTGTTTCACTGTCATTGTGTTGTGTTTGTGAAATTTATTTTGATAATGGGATTTATCGGATTTTCACTGCTGTGTTAGGCCGCTGTACACACGCTTGACTTCCTTATGGAGTCATATAAATCCATGGGTATTAAGATTCTTACTTGTCAGGTATATTCCCAGGCGTTGAATATGGGGTGTTGAGTCCATTTCGTTGAGCAAGGATTAGGTCTTGTCTATTATATATTTGGCTTATGGAAGGTATCTGTGCTAATTTCAATCTCTGGTTTGATGCAGCACCCCAACTCACCTTTCCCCATAAGCAAGCATAAGTTGCTTTTCTAAATTTGAGACCCTGTTCTGTTTTGTAATTCAGTTCATGTGTAGCCAAGTTTACGTTCCGTGTATTAGTGATATCTTATGATGTTTTTTTTTCTGTGTGACTTATTTCTCCTAGAATCGTCGTACCTGAATCCACTCATTATGCCGCTACGGGCCTGATGACGAAGATCTCATTGTTGAGTGATATTCCATTGTACGTACGTACCACAACTTCTTTATCCATTTTTTGCTTTCTCGGATATTTAACTTGTACCGTAGACGAGGTTCTTGTAAACAGAGCCGTCCCAAACTTTGGGGTGGCTGTGTTTTTGATTTTAATTTCCCTAAGCTATAGGACCCTAAGTGGAAGTGCCATAGGCTGTGTTGCTTTGTTTCCTACGTGTTTCAGGAAACACCATACACTTCTCCAGAGTGGCTCTTGGCAAATTACCTCCCGCCCATCAGCATAACAAGGCTCCCTGTTCTCCATGACCTGTCCTGCCTTTCTGGATTTTACACTTGTTTTAGATGGCCCTTTTGACCGGGGGCAGTGAGACTTCATTGTAGTGCAGATTTCCTTTACACGCTTGCTTGGTTGGCCAAAAAGGGCGTATGCGTTTTTTCCTGAATATATTCAGGAAAAAACGCATACGCCCTTTTTGGCCAACTGCATCATTGTCGACATTCTGCCTCTTTTCCTATGCTTTAAGTGCAATTCCAGTCTACCCCCTGAAATCGTTTTCCTGAAATTCTGCCCCACTTTCAGTCCTCTTCGAAGACTTACTTCAATACAGTTTTGGACGATAGCTGTCATTCATAACTCTGCAGGTTCGTGAATTACAGTGCCCCTGAGCTCCTTTCTTCAATTCGCTTTCTTGTGAGCTGGCCACAAAACCGCAGGATTGCTTCAGGCCCTAATCTGGTTCTGGCAGGGCACGCTGAGCCTTTGGTTAATCCCTCTTCCTGGTGGGAAATGAGCGTTCCATTTGCACGTGCAGACACCTAGAGCTAGTCTCTCATTGGTTCTCCCTATTCCTGTTCATCTTGCCAGAAATTGCAAACTGTGCCAAACAGGAAGTGTAAAGGCACTGACTCTCCAAGTGGGGTGAGTGTTAGTAAAGCGTCTGGAACGGTGAACCAGAGTACCAGGGGACGAAACCTGAGATGCATTTGAAAACGTTTCCCAATCACACGGTGGACCATACTCTGGGTTTCCCATGCATGTTTTAGCTGAAGGAAGAATCCCTTAACCCTGGAGAGTTGGGACCCATGGAATGGTTACCATGCAGTATGACTTCAAAGGGTCTGCGTTTGCTCACCGAACCTCACCATTGTTTTCAGCCTGAAGTGTCCAGCCTTATGTCTCAACCAGCTTTGGGTGTAGAGGTGGTAAATCCAGGTTGCATCACAAGCCCTGAATGAATTATTTAAGAATTGCTCTCTGTTTCACTGTCATTGTGTTTTGTTTTTGAAATTCCTTTTGATAATGGGATTTATCGGATTTTCACTGCTGCGTTTAGGCCGCTGTACACACGATTGATTTCCTTATGGAGACATATAAATCCATGGGTCTTAAGATTCTTACTTGTCAGGTATATTCCCCGGCGTTGAATATGGGGTGTTGAGTCCATTTCGTTGAGCAAGGAGTAGGTCTTGTCTATTATATATTTGGCTTATGGAACGATATCTGTGCTAATTTCAATCTCTGGTTTTATGCAGCACCCCAACTCACCTTTCCCCATAAGCAAGCATAAGTTGGTTTTCTAAATTTGAGACGCTGTTCTGTTTTGTAATTCAGTTCATGTGTAGACAAGTTTACCTTCCGTGTATTAGTGATATGTTATGATGTTTCTTTTTCTGTGTGACTTATTTCTCGTAGAATCGTCGTACCTGAATCCACTCATTATGCCGCTATGGGCCTGATGACCTAGATTTCATTGCTGAATGATATTCCATTGTACGTACGTACCACAATTTCTTTATCCATTTTTTGCTTTCTCGGATATTTAACTTGTACCATAGACGAGGTTCTTGTAAACAGAGCCGTCCCAAACTTTGGGGTGGCTGTGTGTTTTTGATTTTAATGTCCCTAAGCTATAGGACCCTAACTGGAAGTGCCATAGGCTGTGTTGCTTTGTTTCCTACGTGTTAAAGGAAACACCATACACTTCTCCAGAGTGGCTGTTGGCAATTTACATCCCGCCCATCAGCATAACAAGGCTCCCTCTTCTCCATGACCTGTCCTGCCTTTCTGGATTTTACACTTTTTTCAGATGGCCGTTTTGACCGGGGGGCAGTGAGACTTCATTGTAGTGCAGATTTCCTTTACACGCTTGCTTGGTTGGCCAAAAAGGGCGTATGCGTTTTTTCCTGAATATATTCAGGAAAAAACGCATACGCCCTTTTTGGCCAAGTGCATCATTGTGGACATTCTGCCTCTTTTCCTATGCTTTAAGTGCAATTGCAGTCTACCCCCGAAATCGTTTTCCTGAAATTCTGCCCCGCTTTCAAGTCCTCTTCGAAGACTTACTTCAATACATTTTTGGACGATAGCTGTCATTCATAACTCTGCAGGTTTGTGAATTACAGTGCCCCTGAGCTCCGTTCTTCAACTCGCTTTCTTGTGAGCTGGCTGCAAAACCGCAGGATTGCTTCAGGCCCTAATCTGGTTCCGGAAGGGCACGCTGAGCCTTTGGTTAATTCCTCTTCCTGGTGGGAAATGAGCGTTCCATTTGCCCGTGCAGACACCGACAGCTAGTCTCTCATTGGTTCTCCGTATTCCTGTTCATCTTGCACAGAAATTGCAAACTGTGCCAAACAGGAGGTTAAAGGCACTGTCTCTCCAAGTGGGGAGAGTGTTAGTAAAGCGTCTGGAACGGTGCACCCGAGTACCAGGGGACGAAACCTGAGATGCATTTGAAAACGTTTCCCAATCACACGGTGGACCATACTCTGGGTTTCCCATGCATGTTTTAGCTGAAGGAACAATCCCTTAAACCTGGAGAGTTGGGACCCATGGAATGGCTACCATGCATTATGACTTCAAAGGGTCTGCGTTTGCTCACCGAACCTCACCATTGTTATCAGCCTGAAGTGTCCAGCCTTATGTCTCAACCAGCTTTGGGTGTAGATGTGGTAAATCCAGGTTGCATCAAAAGCCCTGAATGAATTATTTAAGAATTGCTCTCTATTTCACTGTCATTGTGTTGTGTTTGTGAAATTTATTTTGATAATGGGATTTATCGGATATTCACTGCTGCGTTTAGGCCTCTACACACGCTTGATTTCCTTATGGAGACATATAAATCCATGGGTCTTAATATTCTTACTTGTCAGGTATATTCCCAGGCGTTGAATATGGGGTGTTGAGTCCATTTCGTTGAGCAAGGAGTAGGTCTTGTCTATTATATATTTGGCTTATGGAACGTTATCTGTGCTAATTTCAATCTCTGGTTTGATGCAGCACCCCAACTCACCTTTCCCCATAAGCAAGCATAAGTTGGTTTTCTAAATTTGAGACCCTGTTCTGTTTTGTAATTCAGTTCATGTGTAGCCAAGTTTACGTTCCGTGTATTAGTGATATCTTATGATGTTTCTTTTTCTGTGTGACTTATTTCTCGTAGAATCGTCGTACCTGAATCCACTCATTATGCCGCTATGGGCCTGATGACGTAGATCTCAATGCTGAGTGATATTCCATTGTACATACGTACCACAATTTCTTTATCCATTTTTTGCTTTCTCGGATATTTAACATGTACCGTAGACGAGGTTCTTGTAAACAGAGCCGTCCCAAACTTTGGGGTGGCTGTGTGTTTTCGATTTTAATTTCCCTAAGCTATAGGACCCTTAGTGGAAGTGCCATAGGTTGTGTTGCTTTGTTTCCTACGTGTTTCAGGAAACACCATACACTTCTCCAGAGTGGCTGTTGGCAATTTACATCCCGCCCATCAGCATAACAAGGCTCCCTGTTCTCCATGACCTGTCCTGCCTTTCTGGATTTTACACTTGTTTCAGATGGCCCTTTTGACCGGGGGGCAGAGAGACTTCATTGTAGTGCAGATTTCCTTTACAAGCTTGCTTGGTTGGCCAAAAAGGGCGTATGCGTTTTTTCCTGAATATATTCAGGAAAAAACGCATACGCCCTTTTTGGCCAAGTGCATCATTGTCGACATTCTGCCTCTTTTCCTATGCTTTAAGTGCAATTCCAGTCTACCCCCTGAAATCGTTTTCCTGAAATTCTGCCCCGCTTTCAAGTCCAATTAGAAGACTTACTTCAATACATTTTTGGACGATAGCTGTCATTCATAACTCTGCAGGATTGTGAATTACAGTGCCCCTGAGCTCCTTTCTTCAACTCGCTTTCTTGTGAGCTGGCCGCAAAACCGCAGGATTGCTTCAGGCCCTAATCTGGTTCCGGCAGGGCACGCTGAGCCTTTGGTTAATTCCTCTTCCTGGTGGGAAATGAGCGTTCCATTTGCCCGTGCAGACACCTACAGCTAGTCTCTCATTGCTTCTCCCTATTCCTGTTCATCTTGCGCAGAAATTGCAAACTGTGCCAAACAGAAGGTTAAAGGCACTGACTTTCCAAGTGGGGAGAGTGTTAGTAAAGTGTCTGGAACGGTGCACCCGAGTACCAGGGGATGAAACCTGAGATGCATTTGAAAACGTTTCCCAATCACACGTGGAACATACTCCGGGTTTCCCATGCATGTTTTAGCTGAAGGAAGAATCCCTTAAACCTGGAGAGTTGGGACCCATGGAATGGGTACCATGCAGTATGACTTCAAATGGTCTGCGGTTGCTCACCAAACATCACCAATGCTATCAGCCCGAAGTGTCCAGCCTTATGTCTCACCCAGCTCTGGGTGTAGATGTGGTAAATCCAGGTTGCATCACAAGCCCTGAATGAATTATTTAAGAATTGCTCTCTATTTCACTGTCATTGTGTTTTGTTTTTGATATTTATTTTGTTAATGGGATTTATCGGATTTTCACTGCTGCATTTAGGCCACTGTACACACGCTTGACTTCCTTATGGAGACATATAAATCCATGGGTCTTAAGATTCTTACTTGTCAGGTATATTCCCAGGCGTTGAATATGGGGTGTTGAGTCCATTTCGTTGAGCAAGGAGTAGGACTTGTCTATTATATATTTGGCTTATGGAACGGGATCTGTGCTAATTTCAATCTCTGGTTTGATGCAGCTCCCCAAATCACCTTTCCCCATAAGCAAGCATAAGCTGGTTTTCTAAATTTGAGACCCTGTTCTGTTTTGTAATTCAGTTCATGTGTAGCCAAGTTTACGTTCCGTGCATTAGTGATAGCTTATGATGTTTTTTTTTCTGTGTGACTTATTTCTCGTAGAATCGTCGTACCTGAATCCACTCATTATGTCGCTACGGGCCTGATGACGTAGATCTCATTGCTGAGTGATATTCCATTGTACGTACGTACCACAACTTCTTTATCCATTTTTTGCTTTCTCGGATATTTAACTTGTACCGTAGATGAGGTTCTTGTAAACAGAGCCGTCCCAAACTTTGGGGTGGCTGTGTGTTTTTGATTTTAATTTCCCTAAGCTATAGGACCATAAGTGGAAGTGCCATAGGCTGTGTTGCTTTGTTTCCTACGTGTTTCAGGAAATACCATACACTTCTCCAGAGTGGCTGTTGGCAGTTTACATCCCGCCCATCAGCATAACAAGGCTCTCTGTTCTCCATGACCTGTCCTGCCTTTCTGGATTTTACACTTTTTTCAGATGGCCCTTTTGACCCGGGGGCAGTGAGACTTCATTGTAGTGCAGATTTTCTTTACAAGCTTGCTTGGTTGGCCAAAAAGGGCGTATGCGTTTTTTCCTGAATATATTCAGGAAAAAACGCATACGCCCTTTTTGGCCAAGTGCATCATTGTCGACATTCTGCCTCTTTTCCTATGCTTTAAGTGCAATTCCAGTCTACCCCCTGAAATCGTTTTCCTGAAATTCTGCCCCGCTTTCAAGTCCAATTAGAAGACTTACTTCAATACATTGTTGGACGATAGCTGTCATTCATAACTCTGCAGGTTTGTGAATTACAGTGCCCCTGAGCTCCTTTCTTCAACTCGCTTTCTTGTGAGCTGGCCGCAAAACCGCAGGATTGCTTCAGGCCCTAATCTGGTTCCGGCAGGGCACGCTGAGCCTTTGGTTAATTCCTCTTCCTGGTGGGAAATGAGCGTTCCATTTGCCCGTGCAGACAGCTACAGCTAGTCTCTCATTGCTTCTCCCTATTCCTGTTCATCTTGCGCAGAAATTGCAAACTGTGCCAAACAGAAGGTTAAAGGCACTGACTCTCCAAGTGGGGAGAGTGTTAGTAAAGCGTCTGGGACGATGAACCCGAGTACCAGGGTACGAAACCTGAGATGCATTTGAAAACGTTTCCCAATCACACGGTCGACCATACTCTGGGTTTCCCATGCATGTTTTAGCTGAAGGAAGAATCCCTTAAACCTGGAGAGTTGGGACCCATGGAATGTGTACCATGCAGTATGACTTCAAAGGGTCTGCGTTTGCTCACAGAACTTCACCAATGCTATCAGCCCGAAGTGTCCAGCCTTATGTCTCACCCAGCTCTGGGTGTAGATGTGGTAAATCCAGGTTGCATCACAAGCCCTGAATGAATTATTTAAGAATTGCTCTCTATTTCACTGTCATTGTGTTTTGTTTGTGAAATTTATTTTGATAATGGGATTTATCGGATTTTCACTGCTGTGTTTAGGCCGCTGTACACACGCTTGATTTCCTTATGGAGACATATAAATCCATGGGTCTTAAGATTCTTACTTGTCAGGTATATTCCCAGGCGTTGAATATGGGGTGTTGAGTCCATTTCGTTGAGCAAGGAGTAGGTCTTGTCTATTATATATTTGGCTTATGGAACGGTATCTGTGCTAATTTCAATCTCTGGTTTGATGCAGCACCCCAACTCACCTTTCCCCATAAGCAAGCATAAGTGGGTTTTCTAAATTTGACACCCTGTTCTGTTTTGTAATTCAGTTCATGTGTAGCCAAGTTTACGTTCCGTGTATTAGTGATATCTTAGGATGTTTCTTTTCCTGTGTGACTTATTTCTCGTAGAATCGTCGTACCTGAATCCACTCATTATGCCGCTACGGGCCTGATAACGTAGATCTCATTGCTGAGTGATATTGCATTGTACGTACGTACCACAACTTCTTTATCTATTTTTTGCTTTCTCGGATATTTAACTTGTACCGTAGACGAGGTTCTTGTAAACACAGCCGTCCCAAACTTTGGGGTGGCTGTGTGTTTTTGATTATAATTTCCCTAAGCTATAGGACCTTAAGTGGAAGTGCCATAGGCTGTGTTTCCTACGTGTTTCAGGAAACACCATACACTTCTCCAGAGTGGCTGTTGGCAATTTACATCCCACCCATCAGCATAACAAAGCTCCCTGTTCTCCATGACCTGTCCTGCCTTTCTGAATTTTACACCTGTTTCAGATGGCCTTTTGGAACGGGGGGCAATGAGACTTCATTGTAGTGCAGATTTCCTTTACACGCTTCCTTCGTTGGTCAAAAAGGGCGTATGCGTTTTTTCCTGAATATATTCAGGAAAAAACGCATACGCCCTTTTTGGCCAAGTGCATCATTGTGGACATTGTGCCTCTTTTCCTATGCTTTAGGTGCAATTCCAGTCTACCCCTGAAATCGTTTTCCTGAAATTCTGCCCCGCTTTCAAGTCCTGTTCGAAGACTTACTTCAATACATTTTTGGACGATAGCTGTCATTCATAACTCTGCAGGTTTGTAAATTACAGTGCCCCTGAGCTCCTTTCTTCAACTCGCTTTCTTGTGAGCTGGCCGCAAAACCGCAGGATTGCTTCAGGCCCTAATCTGGTTCCAGCAGGGCACGCTGAGCCTTTGGTTAATCCCTCTTCCTGGTGGGAAATGAGCGTTCCATTTGCCCGTGCAGACACCTACAGCTAGTCTCTCATTGGTTCTCCCTATTCCTGTTCATCTTGCGCAGAAATTGCAAACTGTGCCAATCAGGAGGTTAAAGGCACTGACTCTCCAAGTGGGGAGAGTGTTAGTAAAGCGTCTGGAATGGTGAACCCGAGTACCAGGGTTCAAAAAACTGAGATGCATTTGAAAACGTTTCCCAATCACACGGTGGACCATACTCTGGGTTTCCCATGCATGTTTAGCTGAAGGAAGAATCCCTTAAACCTGGAGAGTTGGGACCCATGGAATGGGTACCATGCAGTATGACTTCAAAGGGTCTGCGTTTGCTCAGCGAACCTCACCAATGCTATCAGCCCGAAGTGTCCGGCCTTATGTCTCACCCAGCTCTGGGTGTAGATATGGTAAATCCAGGTTGCATCACAAGCCCTGAATGAATTATTTAAGAATGGCTCTCTATTTCACTGTCATTGTGTTTTGTTTTTGAAATTTATTTTGATAATGGGATTTATCGGATTTTCACTGCTGCGTTTAGGCCACTGTACACACGCTTGATTTCCTTATGGAGACATATAAATCCATGGGTTTTAAGATTCTTACTTTTCAGGTATATTCCCAGACGTTGAATATGGGGTGTTGAATCCATTTCGTTGAGCAAGGAGTAGGTCTTGTCTATTATATATTTGGCTTATGGAAAGGTATATGTTCTAATTTCAATCTCTGGTTTTCTGCATCACCCCAACTCACCTTTCCCCTTAAGCAAGCATAAGTTGGTTTTCTCAATTTGAGACCCTGTTCTGTTTTGTAATTCAGTTCATGTGCAGTCAAGTTTACATTCCGTGTATTAGGCATATCTTACAATGTTTCTTTTTCTGTGTGACTTATTTCTCGTAGAATCATCATACCTGAATCCACTCATGCCGCTATGGGCCTGATGACGTAGATTTCATTGCTGAGTGATATTCCATTGTACATGCGTACCACAACTTCTTTATTCATTTTTTGCTTTCTCAGATATTTAACTTGTACCGTAGACGAGGTTCTTGTAAACAGAGCCATCCCAAACATTGGGGTGGCTATGTGTTTTTGATTTTAATTTCCCTAAGCTATAGGACCATAAGTGGAAGTGCCATAGGCTGTGTTGCTTTGTTTCCTACGTGTTTCAGGAAACACCATACACGTCTCCAGAGTGGCTGTTGGCAATTTACATCCCGCCCATCAGCATAACAAGGCTCCCTGTTCTCCATTACCTATCCTGCCTTTCTGGATTTTACACTTTTTTCAGATGGCCCTTTTGACCGGGGGGCAGTGAGACTTCATTGTAGTGCAGATTTCCTTTACACGCTTGCTTGGTTGGCCAAAAAGTGCGTATGCGTTTTTTCCTGAATATATTCAGGAAAAAACGCATACGCCCTTTTTGGCCAAGTGCATCATTGTCGACATTCTGACTCTTTTCGTATGCTTTAAGTGCAATTCCAGTCTACCCCCTGAAATCGTTTTCCTGAAATTCTGCCCCGCTTTCAAGTTCTCTTCGAAGACTTACTTCAGTACATTTTTGGACGATAGCTGTCATTCATAACTCTGCAGGTTTGTGAATTACAGTGCCCCTGAGCTCCTTTCTTCAACTCGCTTTCTTGTGAGCTGGCCGCAGAACCGCAGGATTGCTTCAGGCCCTAATCTGTTTCCGGCAGGGCATGCTGAGCCTTTGGTTAATTCCTCTTCCTGGTGGGAAATGAGCGTTCCATTTGCCCGTGCAGACACCTACAGCTAGTCTCTCATTGGTTCTCCCTATTCCTGTTCATCTTGCGCAGAAATTGCAAACTGTGCCAAACAGGTGGTTAAAGGCACTGAGTCTCCAAGTGGGGAGAGTGTTAGTAAAGCGTCTGGAATGGTGAACCCGAGTACCAGGGTTCGAAAACTTAGATGCATTTGAAAACGTATCCCAATCACACGGTGGTCTATACTCTGGGTTTCCCATGCATGTTTTAGCTGAAGGAAGAATCCCTTAAACCTGGAGAGTTGGGAACCATTGAATGTGTACCATGCAGTATGACTTCAAAGGGTCTGCGTTTGCTCACCGAACCTCACCAATGCTATCAGCCCGAAGTGTCCAACCTTATGTCTCACCCAGCTCTGGGTGTAGATGTGGTAAATCCAGGTTGCATCACAAGCCCTGAATGAATTATTTAAGAATTGCTCTCTATTTCACTGTCATTGTGTTTTGTTTTTGAAACTTATTTTGATAATGGGATTTATCGGATTTTCTCTGCTGCGTTTAGGCCCCTGTACACACGGTTGATTTCCTTATGGAGACATATAAATCCATGGGTCTTAAGATTCTTACTTGTCAGGTATATTCCCAGGCGTTGAATATGGGGTGTTGAGTCCATTTCGTTGAGCAAGGAGTAGGACTTGTCTATTATATATTTGGCTTATGGAACGGGATCTGTGCTAATTTCAATCTCTGGTTTGATGCAGCTCCCCAAATCACCTTTCCCCATAAGCAAGCATAAGCTGGTTTTCTAAATTTGAGACCCTGTTCTGTTTTGTAATTCAGTTCATGTGTAGCCAAGTTTACGTTCCGTGCATTAGTGATAGCTTATGATGTTTTTTTTTCTGTGTGACTTATTTCTCGTAGAATCGTCGTACCTGAATCCACTCATTATGTCGCTACGGGCCTGATGACGTAGATCTCATTGCTGAGTGATATTCCATTGTACGTACGTACCACAACTTCTTTATCCATTTTTTGCTTTCTCGGATATTTAACTTGTACCGTAGATGAGGTTCTTGTAAACAGAGCCGTCCCAAACTTTGGGGTGGCTGTGTGTTTTTGATTTTAATTTCCCTAAGCTATAGGACCATAAGTGGAAGTGCCATAGGCTGTGTTGCTTTGTTTCCTACGTGTTTCAGGAAATACCATACACTTCTCCAGAGTGGCTGTTGGCAGTTTACATCCCGCCCATCAGCATAACAAGGCTCTCTGTTCTCCATGACCTGTCCTGCCTTTCTGGATTTTACACTTTTTTCAGATGGCCCTTTTGACCCGGGGGCAGTGAGACTTCATTGTAGTGCAGATTTTCTTTACAAGCTTGCTTGGTTGGCCAAAAAGGGCGTATGCGTTTTTTCCTGAATATATTCAGGAAAAAACGCATACGCCCTTTTTGGCCAAGTGCATCATTGTCGACATTCTGCCTCTTTTCCTATGCTTTAAGTGCAATTCCAGTCTACCCCCTGAAATCGTTTTCCTGAAATTCTGCCCCGCTTTCAAGTCCAATTAGAAGACTTACTTCAATACATTGTTGGACGATAGCTGTCATTCATAACTCTGCAGGTTTGTGAATTACAGTGCCCCTGAGCTCCTTTCTTCAACTCGCTTTCTTGTGAGCTGGCCGCAAAACCGCAGGATTGCTTCAGGCCCTAATCTGGTTCCGGCAGGGCACGCTGAGCCTTTGGTTAATTCCTCTTCCTGGTGGGAAATGAGCGTTCCATTTGCCCGTGCAGACAGCTACAGCTAGTCTCTCATTGCTTCTCCCTATTCCTGTTCATCTTGCGCAGAAATTGCAAACTGTGCCAAACAGAAGGTTAAAGGCACTGACTCTCCAAGTGGGGAGAGTGTTAGTAAAGCGTCTGGGACGATGAACCCGAGTACCAGGGTACGAAACCTGAGATGCATTTGAAAACGTTTCCCAATCACACGGTCGACCATACTCTGGGTTTCCCATGCATGTTTTAGCTGAAGGAAGAATCCCTTAAACCTGGAGAGTTGGGACCCATGGAATGTGTACCATGCAGTATGACTTCAAAGGGTCTGCGTTTGCTCACAGAACTTCACCAATGCTATCAGCCCGAAGTGTCCAGCCTTATGTCTCACCCAGCTCTGGGTGTAGATGTGGTAAATCCAGGTTGCATCACAAGCCCTGAATGAATTATTTAAGAATTGCTCTCTATTTCACTGTCATTGTGTTTTGTTTGTGAAATTTATTTTGATAATGGGATTTATCGGATTTTCACTGCTGTGTTTAGGCCGCTGTACACACGCTTGATTTCCTTATGGAGACATATAAATCCATGGGTCTTAAGATTCTTACTTGTCAGGTATATTCCCAGGCGTTGAATATGGGGTGTTGAGTCCATTTCGTTGAGCAAGGAGTAGGTCTTGTCTATTATATATTTGGCTTATGGAACGGTATCTGTGCTAATTTCAATCTCTGGTTTGATGCAGCACCCCAACTCACCTTTCCCCATAAGCAAGCATAAGTGGGTTTTCTAAATTTGACACCCTGTTCTGTTTTGTAATTCAGTTCATGTGTAGCCAAGTTTACGTTCCGTGTATTAGTGATATCTTAGGATGTTTCTTTTCCTGTGTGACTTATTTCTCGTAGAATCGTCGTACCTGAATCCACTCATTATGCCGCTACGGGCCTGATAACGTAGATCTCATTGCTGAGTGATATTGCATTGTACGTACGTACCACAACTTCTTTATCTATTTTTTGCTTTCTCGGATATTTAACTTGTACCGTAGACGAGGTTCTTGTAAACACAGCCGTCCCAAACTTTGGGGTGGCTGTGTGTTTTTGATTATAATTTCCCTAAGCTATAGGACCTTAAGTGGAAGTGCCATAGGCTGTGTTTCCTACGTGTTTCAGGAAACACCATACACTTCTCCAGAGTGGCTGTTGGCAATTTACATCCCACCCATCAGCATAACAAAGCTCCCTGTTCTCCATGACCTGTCCTGCCTTTCTGAATTTTACACCTGTTTCAGATGGCCTTTTGGAACGGGGGGCAATGAGACTTCATTGTAGTGCAGATTTCCTTTACACGCTTCCTTCGTTGGTCAAAAAGGGCGTATGCGTTTTTTCCTGAATATATTCAGGAAAAAACGCATACGCCCTTTTTGGCCAAGTGCATCATTGTGGACATTGTGCCTCTTTTCCTATGCTTTAGGTGCAATTCCAGTCTACCCCTGAAATCGTTTTCCTGAAATTCTGCCCCGCTTTCAAGTCCTGTTCGAAGACTTACTTCAATACATTTTTGGACGATAGCTGTCATTCATAACTCTGCAGGTTTGTAAATTACAGTGCCCCTGAGCTCCTTTCTTCAACTCGCTTTCTTGTGAGCTGGCCGCAAAACCGCAGGATTGCTTCAGGCCCTAATCTGGTTCCAGCAGGGCACGCTGAGCCTTTGGTTAATCCCTCTTCCTGGTGGGAAATGAGCGTTCCATTTGCCCGTGCAGACACCTACAGCTAGTCTCTCATTGGTTCTCCCTATTCCTGTTCATCTTGCGCAGAAATTGCAAACTGTGCCAATCAGGAGGTTAAAGGCACTGACTCTCCAAGTGGGGAGAGTGTTAGTAAAGCGTCTGGAATGGTGAACCCGAGTACCAGGGTTCAAAAAACTGAGATGCATTTGAAAACGTTTCCCAATCACACGGTGGACCATACTCTGGGTTTCCCATGCATGTTTAGCTGAAGGAAGAATCCCTTAAACCTGGAGAGTTGGGACCCATGGAATGGGTACCATGCAGTATGACTTCAAAGGGTCTGCGTTTGCTCAGCGAACCTCACCAATGCTATCAGCCCGAAGTGTCCGGCCTTATGTCTCACCCAGCTCTGGGTGTAGATATGGTAAATCCAGGTTGCATCACAAGCCCTGAATGAATTATTTAAGAATGGCTCTCTATTTCACTGTCATTGTGTTTTGTTTTTGAAATTTATTTTGATAATGGGATTTATCGGATTTTCACTGCTGCGTTTAGGCCACTGTACACACGCTTGATTTCCTTATGGAGACATATAAATCCATGGGTTTTAAGATTCTTACTTTTCAGGTATATTCCCAGACGTTGAATATGGGGTGTTGAATCCATTTCGTTGAGCAAGGAGTAGGTCTTGTCTATTATATATTTGGCTTATGGAAAGGTATATGTTCTAATTTCAATCTCTGGTTTTCTGCATCACCCCAACTCACCTTTCCCCTTAAGCAAGCATAAGTTGGTTTTCTCAATTTGAGACCCTGTTCTGTTTTGTAATTCAGTTCATGTGCAGTCAAGTTTACATTCCGTGTATTAGGCATATCTTACAATGTTTCTTTTTCTGTGTGACTTATTTCTCGTAGAATCATCATACCTGAATCCACTCATGCCGCTATGGGCCTGATGACGTAGATTTCATTGCTGAGTGATATTCCATTGTACATGCGTACCACAACTTCTTTATTCATTTTTTGCTTTCTCAGATATTTAACTTGTACCGTAGACGAGGTTCTTGTAAACAGAGCCATCCCAAACATTGGGGTGGCTATGTGTTTTTGATTTTAATTTCCCTAAGCTATAGGACCATAAGTGGAAGTGCCATAGGCTGTGTTGCTTTGTTTCCTACGTGTTTCAGGAAACACCATACACGTCTCCAGAGTGGCTGTTGGCAATTTACATCCCGCCCATCAGCATAACAAGGCTCCCTGTTCTCCATTACCTATCCTGCCTTTCTGGATTTTACACTTTTTTCAGATGGCCCTTTTGACCGGGGGGCAGTGAGACTTCATTGTAGTGCAGATTTCCTTTACACGCTTGCTTGGTTGGCCAAAAAGTGCGTATGCGTTTTTTCCTGAATATATTCAGGAAAAAACGCATACGCCCTTTTTGGCCAAGTGCATCATTGTCGACATTCTGACTCTTTTCGTATGCTTTAAGTGCAATTCCAGTCTACCCCCTGAAATCGTTTTCCTGAAATTCTGCCCCGCTTTCAAGTTCTCTTCGAAGACTTACTTCAGTACATTTTTGGACGATAGCTGTCATTCATAACTCTGCAGGTTTGTGAATTACAGTGCCCCTGAGCTCCTTTCTTCAACTCGCTTTCTTGTGAGCTGGCCGCAGAACCGCAGGATTGCTTCAGGCCCTAATCTGTTTCCGGCAGGGCATGCTGAGCCTTTGGTTAATTCCTCTTCCTGGTGGGAAATGAGCGTTCCATTTGCCCGTGCAGACACCTACAGCTAGTCTCTCATTGGTTCTCCCTATTCCTGTTCATCTTGCGCAGAAATTGCAAACTGTGCCAAACAGGTGGTTAAAGGCACTGAGTCTCCAAGTGGGGAGAGTGTTAGTAAAGCGTCTGGAATGGTGAACCCGAGTACCAGGGTTCGAAAACTTAGATGCATTTGAAAACGTATCCCAATCACACGGTGGTCTATACTCTGGGTTTCCCATGCATGTTTTAGCTGAAGGAAGAATCCCTTAAACCTGGAGAGTTGGGAACCATTGAATGTGTACCATGCAGTATGACTTCAAAGGGTCTGCGTTTGCTCACCGAACCTCACCAATGCTATCAGCCCGAAGTGTCCAACCTTATGTCTCACCCAGCTCTGGGTGTAGATGTGGTAAATCCAGGTTGCATCACAAGCCCTGAATGAATTATTTAAGAATTGCTCTCTATTTCACTGTCATTGTGTTTTGTTTTTGAAACTTATTTTGATAATGGGATTTATCGGATTTTCTCTGCTGCGTTTAGGCCCCTGTACACACGGTTGATTTCCTTATGGAGACATATAAATCCATGGGTCTTAAGATTCTTACTTGTCAGGTATATTCCCAGGCGTTGAATATGGGGTGTTGAGTCCATTTCGTTGAGCAAGGAGTAGGACTTGTCTATTATATATTTGGCTTATGGAACGGGATCTGTGCTAATTTCAATCTCTGGTTTGATGCAGCTCCCCAAATCACCTTTCCCCATAAGCAAGCATAAGCTGGTTTTCTAAATTTGAGACCCTGTTCTGTTTTGTAATTCAGTTCATGTGTAGCCAAGTTTACGTTCCGTGCATTAGTGATAGCTTATGATGTTTTTTTTTCTGTGTGACTTATTTCTCGTAGAATCGTCGTACCTGAATCCACTCATTATGTCGCTACGGGCCTGATGACGTAGATCTCATTGCTGAGTGATATTCCATTGTACGTACGTACCACAACTTCTTTATCCATTTTTTGCTTTCTCGGATATTTAACTTGTACCGTAGATGAGGTTCTTGTAAACAGAGCCGTCCCAAACTTTGGGGTGGCTGTGTGTTTTTGATTTTAATTTCCCTAAGCTATAGGACCATAAGTGGAAGTGCCATAGGCTGTGTTGCTTTGTTTCCTACGTGTTTCAGGAAATACCATACACTTCTCCAGAGTGGCTGTTGGCAGTTTACATCCCGCCCATCAGCATAACAAGGCTCTCTGTTCTCCATGACCTGTCCTGCCTTTCTGGATTTTACACTTTTTTCAGATGGCCCTTTTGACCCGGGGGCAGTGAGACTTCATTGTAGTGCAGATTTTCTTTACAAGCTTGCTTGGTTGGCCAAAAAGGGCGTATGCGTTTTTTCCTGAATATATTCAGGAAAAAACGCATACGCCCTTTTTGGCCAAGTGCATCATTGTCGACATTCTGCCTCTTTTCCTATGCTTTAAGTGCAATTCCAGTCTACCCCCTGAAATCGTTTTCCTGAAATTCTGCCCCGCTTTCAAGTCCAATTAGAAGACTTACTTCAATACATTGTTGGACGATAGCTGTCATTCATAACTCTGCAGGTTTGTGAATTACAGTGCCCCTGAGCTCCTTTCTTCAACTCGCTTTCTTGTGAGCTGGCCGCAAAACCGCAGGATTGCTTCAGGCCCTAATCTGGTTCCGGCAGGGCACGCTGAGCCTTTGGTTAATTCCTCTTCCTGGTGGGAAATGAGCGTTCCATTTGCCCGTGCAGACAGCTACAGCTAGTCTCTCATTGCTTCTCCCTATTCCTGTTCATCTTGCGCAGAAATTGCAAACTGTGCCAAACAGAAGGTTAAAGGCACTGACTCTCCAAGTGGGGAGAGTGTTAGTAAAGCGTCTGGGACGATGAACCCGAGTACCAGGGTACGAAACCTGAGATGCATTTGAAAACGTTTCCCAATCACACGGTCGACCATACTCTGGGTTTCCCATGCATGTTTTAGCTGAAGGAAGAATCCCTTAAACCTGGAGAGTTGGGACCCATGGAATGTGTACCATGCAGTATGACTTCAAAGGGTCTGCGTTTGCTCACAGAACTTCACCAATGCTATCAGCCCGAAGTGTCCAGCCTTATGTCTCACCCAGCTCTGGGTGTAGATGTGGTAAATCCAGGTTGCATCACAAGCCCTGAATGAATTATTTAAGAATTGCTCTCTATTTCACTGTCATTGTGTTTTGTTTGTGAAATTTATTTTGATAATGGGATTTATCGGATTTTCACTGCTGTGTTTAGGCCGCTGTACACACGCTTGATTTCCTTATGGAGACATATAAATCCATGGGTCTTAAGATTCTTACTTGTCAGGTATATTCCCAGGCGTTGAATATGGGGTGTTGAGTCCATTTCGTTGAGCAAGGAGTAGGTCTTGTCTATTATATATTTGGCTTATGGAACGGTATCTGTGCTAATTTCAATCTCTGGTTTGATGCAGCACCCCAACTCACCTTTCCCCATAAGCAAGCATAAGTGGGTTTTCTAAATTTGACACCCTGTTCTGTTTTGTAATTCAGTTCATGTGTAGCCAAGTTTACGTTCCGTGTATTAGTGATATCTTAGGATGTTTCTTTTCCTGTGTGACTTATTTCTCGTAGAATCGTCGTACCTGAATCCACTCATTATGCCGCTACGGGCCTGATAACGTAGATCTCATTGCTGAGTGATATTGCATTGTACGTACGTACCACAACTTCTTTATCTATTTTTTGCTTTCTCGGATATTTAACTTGTACCGTAGACGAGGTTCTTGTAAACACAGCCGTCCCAAACTTTGGGGTGGCTGTGTGTTTTTGATTATAATTTCCCTAAGCTATAGGACCTTAAGTGGAAGTGCCATAGGCTGTGTTTCCTACGTGTTTCAGGAAACACCATACACTTCTCCAGAGTGGCTGTTGGCAATTTACATCCCACCCATCAGCATAACAAAGCTCCCTGTTCTCCATGACCTGTCCTGCCTTTCTGAATTTTACACCTGTTTCAGATGGCCTTTTGGAACGGGGGGCAATGAGACTTCATTGTAGTGCAGATTTCCTTTACACGCTTCCTTCGTTGGTCAAAAAGGGCGTATGCGTTTTTTCCTGAATATATTCAGGAAAAAACGCATACGCCCTTTTTGGCCAAGTGCATCATTGTGGACATTGTGCCTCTTTTCCTATGCTTTAGGTGCAATTCCAGTCTACCCCTGAAATCGTTTTCCTGAAATTCTGCCCCGCTTTCAAGTCCTGTTCGAAGACTTACTTCAATACATTTTTGGACGATAGCTGTCATTCATAACTCTGCAGGTTTGTAAATTACAGTGCCCCTGAGCTCCTTTCTTCAACTCGCTTTCTTGTGAGCTGGCCGCAAAACCGCAGGATTGCTTCAGGCCCTAATCTGGTTCCAGCAGGGCACGCTGAGCCTTTGGTTAATCCCTCTTCCTGGTGGGAAATGAGCGTTCCATTTGCCCGTGCAGACACCTACAGCTAGTCTCTCATTGGTTCTCCCTATTCCTGTTCATCTTGCGCAGAAATTGCAAACTGTGCCAATCAGGAGGTTAAAGGCACTGACTCTCCAAGTGGGGAGAGTGTTAGTAAAGCGTCTGGAATGGTGAACCCGAGTACCAGGGTTCAAAAAACTGAGATGCATTTGAAAACGTTTCCCAATCACACGGTGGACCATACTCTGGGTTTCCCATGCATGTTTAGCTGAAGGAAGAATCCCTTAAACCTGGAGAGTTGGGACCCATGGAATGGGTACCATGCAGTATGACTTCAAAGGGTCTGCGTTTGCTCAGCGAACCTCACCAATGCTATCAGCCCGAAGTGTCCGGCCTTATGTCTCACCCAGCTCTGGGTGTAGATATGGTAAATCCAGGTTGCATCACAAGCCCTGAATGAATTATTTAAGAATGGCTCTCTATTTCACTGTCATTGTGTTTTGTTTTTGAAATTTATTTTGATAATGGGATTTATCGGATTTTCACTGCTGCGTTTAGGCCACTGTACACACGCTTGATTTCCTTATGGAGACATATAAATCCATGGGTTTTAAGATTCTTACTTTTCAGGTATATTCCCAGACGTTGAATATGGGGTGTTGAATCCATTTCGTTGAGCAAGGAGTAGGTCTTGTCTATTATATATTTGGCTTATGGAAAGGTATATGTTCTAATTTCAATCTCTGGTTTTCTGCATCACCCCAACTCACCTTTCCCCTTAAGCAAGCATAAGTTGGTTTTCTCAATTTGAGACCCTGTTCTGTTTTGTAATTCAGTTCATGTGCAGTCAAGTTTACATTCCGTGTATTAGGCATATCTTACAATGTTTCTTTTTCTGTGTGACTTATTTCTCGTAGAATCATCATACCTGAATCCACTCATGCCGCTATGGGCCTGATGACGTAGATTTCATTGCTGAGTGATATTCCATTGTACATGCGTACCACAACTTCTTTATTCATTTTTTGCTTTCTCAGATATTTAACTTGTACCGTAGACGAGGTTCTTGTAAACAGAGCCATCCCAAACATTGGGGTGGCTATGTGTTTTTGATTTTAATTTCCCTAAGCTATAGGACCATAAGTGGAAGTGCCATAGGCTGTGTTGCTTTGTTTCCTACGTGTTTCAGGAAACACCATACACGTCTCCAGAGTGGCTGTTGGCAATTTACATCCCGCCCATCAGCATAACAAGGCTCCCTGTTCTCCATTACCTATCCTGCCTTTCTGGATTTTACACTTTTTTCAGATGGCCCTTTTGACCGGGGGGCAGTGAGACTTCATTGTAGTGCAGATTTCCTTTACACGCTTGCTTGGTTGGCCAAAAAGTGCGTATGCGTTTTTTCCTGAATATATTCAGGAAAAAACGCATACGCCCTTTTTGGCCAAGTGCATCATTGTCGACATTCTGACTCTTTTCGTATGCTTTAAGTGCAATTCCAGTCTACCCCCTGAAATCGTTTTCCTGAAATTCTGCCCCGCTTTCAAGTTCTCTTCGAAGACTTACTTCAGTACATTTTTGGACGATAGCTGTCATTCATAACTCTGCAGGTTTGTGAATTACAGTGCCCCTGAGCTCCTTTCTTCAACTCGCTTTCTTGTGAGCTGGCCGCAGAACCGCAGGATTGCTTCAGGCCCTAATCTGTTTCCGGCAGGGCATGCTGAGCCTTTGGTTAATTCCTCTTCCTGGTGGGAAATGAGCGTTCCATTTGCCCGTGCAGACACCTACAGCTAGTCTCTCATTGGTTCTCCCTATTCCTGTTCATCTTGCGCAGAAATTGCAAACTGTGCCAAACAGGTGGTTAAAGGCACTGAGTCTCCAAGTGGGGAGAGTGTTAGTAAAGCGTCTGGAATGGTGAACCCGAGTACCAGGGTTCGAAAACTTAGATGCATTTGAAAACGTATCCCAATCACACGGTGGTCTATACTCTGGGTTTCCCATGCATGTTTTAGCTGAAGGAAGAATCCCTTAAACCTGGAGAGTTGGGAACCATTGAATGTGTACCATGCAGTATGACTTCAAAGGGTCTGCGTTTGCTCACCGAACCTCACCAATGCTATCAGCCCGAAGTGTCCAACCTTATGTCTCACCCAGCTCTGGGTGTAGATGTGGTAAATCCAGGTTGCATCACAAGCCCTGAATGAATTATTTAAGAATTGCTCTCTATTTCACTGTCATTGTGTTTTGTTTTTGAAACTTATTTTGATAATGGGATTTATCGGATTTTCTCTGCTGCGTTTAGGCCCCTGTACACACGGTTGATTTCCTTATGGAGACATATAAATCCATGGGTTTTAAGATTCTTACTTGTCAGGTATGTTCCCAGGCGTTGAATATGTGGTGTTGAGTCCATTTCGTTGAGCAAGGAGTAGGTCTTGTCTATTATATATTTGGCTTATGGAACGGTATCTGTGCTAATTTCAATCTCTGGTTTTATGCAGCACCCCAACTCACCTTTCCCCTTAAGCAAGCATAAGTTGGTTGTCTCAATTTGAGACCCTGTTCTGTTTTGTAATTCAGTTCATGTGTAGCCAAGTTTACATTCCGTGTATTTGTGATATCTTATGATGTTTCTTTTTCTGTGTGAATTATTTCTCGTAGAATCATCGTACCTGAATCCACTCATTATGCCCCTACGGGCCTGATGACGTAGATTTCATTGCTGAGTGATATTCCATTGTACATGCGTACCACAACTTCTTTATCCATTTTATGCTTTCTCGGATATTTAACTTGTACCATAGACGAGGTTCTTGTAAACAGAGCCATCGCAAACATTGTGGTGGCTGTGTGTTTTTGATTTTAATTTCCCTAAGCTATAGGACCATAAGTGGAAGTGCCATAGGCTGTGTTGCTTTGTTTTCCACGTGTTTCAGGAAACACCATAATCTTCTCCAGAGTGGCTGTTGGCAATTTACATCCAGCCCATCACATTAACAAGGCTCCCTGTTCTCCATGACCTGTCCTGCCTTTCTGGATTTTAAACTTTTTTCAGATGGCTCTTTTGACTGGGGGGCAGTGAGACTTCATTGTAGTGCAGATTTCCTTTACATGCTTGCTTGGTTGGCCAAAAAGTGCGTATGCGTTTTTTCCTGAATATATTCAGGAAAAAACGCATACGCCCTTTTTGGCCAAGTGCATCATTGTCGACATTCTGCCTCTTTTCCTATGCTTTAAGTGCAATTCCAGTCTACCCCCGAAATCGTTTTCCTGAAATTCTGCCCCGCTTTCAAGTCCTCTTCGATGACTTACTTCAGTACATTTTTAGACGATAGCTGTCATTCATAACTCTGCAGGTTTGTGAATTACAGTGCCCCTGAGCTCCTTTCTTCAACTCGCTTTCTTGTGAGCTGGCGGCAAAACCGCAGGATTTCTTCAGTCCCTAATCTGTTTCCGGCAGGGCACGCTGAGCCTTTGGTTAATTCCTCTTCCTGATGGGAAATGAGCGCTCCATTTGCCCGTGCAGCCACCTACAGCTAGTGTCTCATTGGTTCTCCCTATTCCTGTTTATTTTGCGCAGAAATTGCAAACTGTGCCAAACAGGAGGTTAAAGGCACTGACTCTCCAAGTGGGGAGAGTGTTAGTAAAGCGTCTGGAATGGTGAACCCGAGTGCCAGGGTTCGAAAAGTGAGATGCCTTTGAAAACGTTTCCGAATCACACGGTGGACCATACTCTGGGTTTCTCATGCATGTTTTAGCTGAAGGAAGAATCCCTTAAAGCTTGAGAGTTGGGACCCATGGAATGGGTACCATGCAGTTTGACTTCAAAGGGTCTGCGTTTGCTCACCGAACCTCACCAATGGTAGCAGCCTGAAGTGTCCAGCCTTATGTCTCACCCAGCTCTGGGTGTAGATGTGGTAAATCCAGGTTGCATCACAAGCCCTGAATGAATTATTTAAGGAAAGCTCTCTATTTCAATGTCATTGTGTTTTGATTTTGTAATTTATTTTCATAATACGATTTATCGGGTTTTCACTGCCGTGTTCATGCCGCTGTACAAACGCCACACTGGAGTGAGGCCACTCCTGCATGGATCCGATCCGCTTGGTGATGTGGGCCCTCTGGTGAGAGTCTTATCCTGGCTCGGTACCTCACCCTTCTGTGATGTAGGCCCTCTGCTGTGAGGTCACTCCTGCCTGGCTGGCGCACGTCACTTTGGCGACGTGGGCCCTCAGTTTGGAGTTGGTGCCTGCTGGTAGTCTCCTCCCCTCAGTAATGAGGGCCCTCTGGTGTCAGACCCTAACTCCCGGGCTCCCATACTTTTCTGATGTGTGCCCTCTGGTGGGAGTACACTCCTGCCAGGTTCCCAACCCCATGGGAATGTGGGCCTTCTTCTCTGTGGTCCCAACCGCTGGGTTGTTCACAGTTTCGTGATGAGGGCCCTCTCTTGTGAGTTCACACCGGCCGGGATCCCATAGCCTCGCTGCTCCTTGCCGCCTGCTGGGAGGTTCCAACTGCGGGTTACCTCACCTTTTTTATTTTATGGGCCCTCTGTTTGAGACACCTCCTGCCTGCCTCACTCTGAGCCCCTTGTTGATGTGGGTTCTCTGGTTTAGGCCATATGTTCTGGGTTCCTCACTTTTCTACGATTTGGCCACACTGGTGTGAGGCCACTCCTGCCTGGTTCTGATCCCCTTGGTGATGTGGGCGCTCTGGTGAGAGTCTTATCCTGGCTGGGTTCCTCCCCCTTCTGTGACGTAGGCCTACTGCTGTGAGTTCACTCCTGCCTGGCTAACGCACATCACCTTGGAGACGTGGGCCCTCAGGTGGGAGTTGGTGCCTTCTAGGAGTCTGCTCCCCTCGGTAATTAGGGCAGTCTGGCGTCAGGCCCTAACTCCTGGGCTCCCAAAATTTTCTGATGTGTGCCCTGTGGTGCGAGTACACTCCTGCCAGGTTCCCAACCACGTGGGAATATGGGCCTTCTGTTCTGTGGTTTCAACAGCTGTGTTGTTCACAGTTTCATGATGAGGGCACTCTGTTGTGTGTTCACAACGGCCGGGATCCCATAGTCTCGCTGCTCCTTGTCGCATGCTAGGAGGTTCCAACTGCGGGATTTCTCACATCTTTTATTCTATGGGCCCTGCGTTGTGAGGTTATTCCTGCCTGCCTCACTCCGATCCCCTTGGAGATGTGGGTCCTCTGGTTTAGGCCACCTGTTCTAGGTTCCTCACCTTTCTATGATTTGGCCACAATGGTGTGAGGCCACTCCTGCCTGGATCCGATCCCCTTGGTGATGTGGGCCCTCTGGTGAGAGTCTGATCCTGGCTGGGTTCCTCACTCTTCTGTGAGGTGGGCCCTCTGCTGTGAGGTACCTCCTGCCTGGCTTGCTCCCTTTGCCTTGGTGACGTCGGACCTCTGGTGGCAGTTGGAGCCTTCTTGTACCCTCCTCTCCAAGGTGATGAGGGTCCTCTTGCGTCAGGCTCTAACTGCTGGGCTCCCCATGATTTCTGATGTGAGCCCAGTGATGCCAGGACACTCCTGTAAGGTTCCAATGCTCATGGGGTTGTGGGCCTTCTGCTCTGTGGTCGCAACACCTGGGTTGCTCACAGTTTCCTTATGTTGGCACTCTGGTGTTAGTTCACTCGGCCTAGATCCCATAGCCTCTGTGCTCTGGGCTGCCTGCTGAGAGGTTCCAACTGCTGGATTCCTCACCTTTCTTATACTTTGGGCCCTGTGTTGTGAGGCTCCTCCTGCCTGTCTCACACCGAGCCCCTTGGTGATGTAGGTCTTCTGGTTTGAGACCACGTTTGCCGTTTGCCTCACCTTTTAGGGATGTGTCCCTACTGGTGCGATGACGCTCCTGCCAGGTTCCCATCCACATGCAGATTTGGACCTTCTGTTCTGAGGTCCCAGCGGCTGGGTTGCTCACAGTGTCAGGATGTGGGCCCTCTGCTGTGAGTTCACTCCGGCATGGATCCCATTGCCTCGGTGCCCTGGGCCACCTGCTTGGATCTTCCAACTGCTGGATTCCTCACCTTTTTTCTTCTATGGGCCCTGTGTTGTGAGACATCTCCTGCCTGACTCACTCCGAGCCCATTTTTGATGTGGGTCTTCTGGTTCGAGGCCACATGTGCTCGGTTCCTCACCTTTCAATGATGTGGTCCCACTGGTGTGAGCACACTCCTGCCTGGTTCGCATCCCCTTGGTGATGTGGGCCCTCTTGTGAGAGTCTGATCCTGGTTGTGTTCCTCACACTTCCGTGAGCTTGGCCCTCTGCTCTGAGGTCACTCCTGCCTGGCTGGCACACCCCGCCTTGGCGACGTCGGCCCTCTGGTGGCAGTTACAGCGTGCTCGGAGCCTCCTCCCCTCAGTGATGAGGGCCCTTTGATGTCAGGCCCTAACTGCTGGGTACCCACATTTTCTAATACGTACTAAGTGGTGCGAGGATAGGACTTCCAGGTTCCCATCCCCATGGGGATGTGGGCCTTCTGCTCTGAGGTCCCAACGGCTGGGTTGCTCACAGTTTCATGATATGGGCCCTCTACTGTGAGTTCACTTCAGCCTGGATACCATAGACTCCATGCTCTGGGCCGCCTGCTGCGAGGTTCCAATTGCTGGATGCCTCACATTTTTTAATCTATGGGCCCTGTGTTGTTAGGCTAGTCCTGCCTGCCTCACTCCGAGCACCTTGGAGATGTGGTTCCTCTGGTTTAGGCCACATGTTCTGGGTTCCTCACCTTTCCATTATTTGGCCACACTGGTGTGAGGATACTTCTGCCTGGTTCCGATCCCCTTGGTGATGCGGACCCTCTGGTGAGAGTCTTACCCTGGCTGGGTTCCTCACCCTTCTGTGAAGTATGCCCTCTGCTGTGAGGTCACTCCTGCCTGGCTGGCGCACATCACCTTGGCGACGTGGGCCCTCAGTTGGGATTTGGTGCCTGCTGGGAGTTTCCTCCCTTCGGTAATGAGGGCCCTCTGGCGTCAAGCCCTAACTCCTGGGCTCCCAAAACTTTCTGAGGTGTGCCCTGTGGTGCGAGTACACTCCTGCCAGGTTCCCAACCCCATGGCAATGTGGGCCTTCTGCTCTGTGGACACAACGGCTGGGTTGTTCACAGTTTCATGATGAGGGCCCTCTTTTGTGAGTTCACACCGGCCGGGATCCCATAGCCTCGCTGTTACTTGCCGACAGCTGGGAGGTTCCAACTGCGGGATTCCTCACCTTTTTCATTCTATGGGCCCTCTGTTTTGAGGCTACTCCTGCCTGCCTCCCTCCCAGCCCCTTGGTGATGTGTGTCCTCTGGTTTGAGGCCACGTGTGTTGGGTCCCTCACCTTTCGATGATGTGGCCCGAATGGTGTGAGGACACTCCTGCCTGGTTCCCATCCCCTTGGTGTTGTGGGCCCTCTGGTGAGAGTCTGATCCTTGCTGGGTCCATGACCCTTCTTTGAGGTGGGCCCTCTTCTGTCAGGTAACTCCTGCCTGGCTTGCTCCCATTGCCTTGGTGACGTCGGCCATCTGGTGGCAGTTGGAGCCTGCTGGGAGCCTCCTCTCCTAGGTGATGAGGGCCCTCTGGCGTCAGGCTCTAACTGCTGGGCACCCCACGTTTTCTGACTGAGCCCAGTGATGCCAGGACACTCCTGTAAGGTTCCCATCCCCATGGGGATGTGGGCCTTCTGCTCTGTTGTCCCAACGCCTGAGTTGCTCACAGTTTCGTGATGTTGGTTCTCTGGGGTTAGTTCACTCAGGCCTAGATCCCATAGCCTCTGTGCTCTGGGCCGACTGCTGGGAGGTTCCAACTGCTGGATTCCGCACCTTTTTTATACTTTGGGCCCTGTGTTGTGAGGCTCCTCCTGCCTGCCTCACTCCAAGCCCCTTGGTGATGTAGGTCCTCTGGTTTGAGGCCACATGTGCCGGTTGCCTCACCTTTTAGGTATGTGGCCCCACTGGTGTGAGGACACTCCTGACTGGTTCCCATCCTCTTGTGGATGTGGGCCCTCTGGTGAGAGTCTGATCCTGGCTTGATTCCTCACACTTCTGGGAGGTGGGCCCTCTGCTGTGAGGTCACTCCTTCCTGGCTGGCACACGACACCTTGGCCACATGGGCCCTGTGGTTGCAGTTGGAGCGTGCTGGGAGCCTCCTCCCGTCGGTGATGAGGGCCCTCTGGCGTCAGGCCCTAACTGCTGGGCTCCCCACATTTTCTGATGTGCGCCCACTGGTGCGATGACACTCCTGCCAGGTTCCCATCCCCATGCGGATTTGGGCCTTCTGTTCTGAGGTGCCAACGGCTGGGCTGCTCACAGTGTCAGGATGTGAGCCCTCTACTGTGAGTTCACTCCGGCATGCATCCCATAGCCTCGGTGCTCTGGGCCACCTGCTTGGAGCTTCCAACTGCAGGATTCCTTACCTTTTCTCTTCTATGGGCCGTTTGTTTTGAGACACTTCCTGCCTGCCTCACTCTGAGCCTCTTGTTGATGTGGGTCTTCTGGTTTGAGGCCACATGTGGTGGGTTCCTCGCCTTTCAATGATGTGGTCCCACTGGAGTGAGAACACTCCTGCCTGGTTCCCATCCCCTTGGTGATGTGGGCCCTCTGGTGAGAGTCTCATCCTTGTTGGGTTCCTCAGAGTTCAGTAAGTTTGGCCCTCTGCCCTGAGGTCACTCCTGCCTGGCTGGCACACTCCACCTTGTTGACGTCGGCCCTCTGGCATCAGATGGAGAGTGTTGGGAGCCTTCTCCTCTCGTGATGAAGACACTCTGGTGTCAGGCCCTAACTGCTGGGTACCCACATTTTCTGATACGTGCTAAGTGGTGAGAGGACACTCCTGCCAGGACCCCATCCCCATGCGGTTTTGGGCCTTCTGCTCTGGGGTCACAACGGCTGGGTTGCTCACAGTGTCAGGATGTGGGCCCTCTGCTGTGAGTTCACTCCGGCATGGATCCCATAGCCTCGGTGCCCTGGGACAACTGCTTGGAGCTTCCAACTGCTGGATTCCTCACCTTTTTTTTCTATGTGCACTGTGTTGTGAGATACTGCCTCCCTGCCTCACTCCGAGCCCCTTTTTGATGAGGGTCTTCTGGTTCGAGGCGACATATTCTCGGTTCCTCACCTTTCAATGTTGTGGCCCCACTGGGGTGAGCACACTCCTGCCTGGTTCGCATCCCCTTGGTGATGTGGGCCCTCTGGTGAGAGTCTGATCCTGGCTTGATTCCTCACACTTCTGGGAGGTGGGCCCTCTGCTGTGAGGTTACTCCTGCCTGGCTGGCACACGTCGCCTTGGCCACATGGGCCCTCTGGTTGCAGCTGGAGCATGCTGGGAGCCTCCTCCCATCAGTGATGAGGGCCCTCTGGCGTCAGGTCCTAACTGCTGGGCTCCCCACATTTTCTGATGTGAGGCCACTGGTGCGATGACACTCCTGCCAGGTTCCCATCCCCATGTGGATTTGGGCCTTCTGTTCTGAGGTGCCAACGGCTGGGTTGCTCACAGTTTCATGATGTGGGCCCTCTGCTGTGAGTTCACTTCTGCCTGGATCCCATAGACTCTGTGCTCTGGGCCGCCTGCTGGGAGGTACCAACTGCTGGATTCCTCACATTTTTTATTCTATGGGCCCTGCGTTGTGAGGCTAGTCCTGCCTGCCTCACTCCGAGCCCCTTGGAGATGTGGGTCCTCTGGTTTAGGCCACATGTTCTGGGTTCCTCACCTTTCTATGATTTGGCCACACTGGAATGAGGCCACTCCTGCCTGGATCCGATTCCCTTGGTGATGTGGGTCCTCTGGTGAGACTCTTATCCTGGCTGGGTACCTCACCCTTCTGTGATGTAGGCCCTCTGCTGTGAGGTCACTCCTGCCTGGCTGGCGCACGTCACCTTGGCGACGTGGGCCCTCAGTTGGGAGTTGGTGCCTGCTTGGAGTCTCCTCCCCGCGGTAATGAGTGCCCTCTGGCGTCAGGCCCTAACTCCCGGGCTCCCATACTTTTCTGATGTGTGCCCTCTGGTGGGAGTACACTCCTGCCAGGTTCCCAACCCCATGGGAATGTGGGCCTCCTGCTCTGTGGTCCCAACCGCTGGGTTGTTCACAGTTTCGTGATGAGGGCCCTCTCTTGTGAGTTCACACCGGCCGGGATCCCATAGCCTCGCTGCTCCTTTCCGCCTGCTGGGAGGTTCCAACTGCGGGTTACCTCACCTTTTTTATTTTATGGGCCCTCGGTTTGAGACACCTCCTGCCTGCCTCACTCTGAGCCCCTTGTTGATGTGGGTCCTCTGGTTTAGGCCATATGTTCTGGGTTCCTCACTTTTCTACGATTTGGCCACACTGGTGTGAGGCCACTCCTGCCTGGTTCTGATCCCCTTGGTGATGTGGGCGCTCTGGTGAGAGTCTTATCCTGGCTGGGTTCCTCCCCCTTCTGTGACGTAGGCCCTCTGCTGTGAGTTCACTCCTGCCTGGCTAACGCACATCACCTTGGAGACGTAGGCCCTCAGGTGGGAGTTGGTGCCTTCTAGGAGTCTGCTCCCCTCGGTAATTAGGGCCGTCTGGTGTCAGACCCTAACTCCTGGGCTCCCAATTTTTTCTGATATGCGCCCTGTGGTTCGAGTACACTCCTGCCAGGTTCCCAACCCCATGGGAATGTGGGCCTTCTGTTCTGTGGTTTCAACAGCTGTGTTGTTCACAGTTTCATGATGAGGTCCCTCTGTTGTGAGTTCACAACAGCCGGGATCCCATAGCCTCGCTGCTCCTTGCGGCATGCTAGGAGTTTCCAACTGCGGGATTCCTCACCTTTTTTATTCTATGGGTCCTCTGTTTTGAGGCTCCTCCTGCCTGCCTCACTCTGAGCCCCATTTTGATGTGGGTCTTCTGGTTCGAGGCCACATGTGCTGGGTTCCTCACCTTTCAATGATGTGGCCCCACTGGTCTCAGAACACTCCTGCCTGTTTCGCATCCCCTTGGTGATGTGTGCCCTCTGGTGATAGTCTCATCCTCGTTGGGCTCCTCACACTTCCGTGAGCTTGGCCCTCTGCTCTGAGGTCACTCCTGCCTGGCTCGCACACCCCGCCTTGTCGACGTCGGCCCTCTGGTGGCAGTTGGAGCATGCTGGGAGCCTCCTCCCCTCATTGATGAGGGCCCCTTGGCGTCAGGCCCTAACTGCTGGGTACCCACATTTTGTAATACGTACTAAGTGGTGCGAGGACACTCCTGCCAGGTTCCCATCCCCATGGGGATATGGGCCTTCTGTTCTGAGGTGCCAACGGCTGGGTTGCTCACAGTTTCATGATGTGGGCCCTCTGCTGTGAGTTCACTTCGGCCTGGATCCCATAGACTCTGTGCTCTGGGCCGCCTGCTGGGAGGTACCAACTGCTGGATTCCTCACATTTTTTAATCTATGGGCCCTGTGTTGTTAGGCTAGTCCTGCCTGCCTCACTCCGAGCCCCTTGGAGATGTGGTTCCTCTGGTTTAGGCCACATGTTCTGGGTTCCTCACCTTTCCATTATTTGGCCACACTGGTGTGAGGATACTTCTGCCTGGTTCCGATCCCCTTGGTGATGTGGGCACTCTGGTGAGAGTCTTATCCTGGCTGGGTACCTCACCCTTCTGTGACGTAAGCCCTCTGCTGTGAGGTCACTCCTGCCTGGCTGGCGCACGTCACCTTGGCAACGCGGGCCCTCAGTTGGGAGTTGGTGCCTGCTGGGGGTCTCCTCCCCTCAGTAATGAGGGCCCTCTGGCGTCAGGCCCTAACTCCTGGGCTCCCATACTTTTCTGATGTGTGCCCACTGGTGGGAGTACACTCCTGCCAGGTTCCCAACCCAATGGGAATGTGGGCCTTCTGCTCTTTGGTCCCAACCGCTGGGTTGTTCACAGTTTCGTGATGAGGGCTCTCTGTTGTGAGTTCACACCGGCCGGGATCCCATAGCCTCCTGTTCCCTGCCACCTGCTGAGAGGTTCCAACTGTGGGATTCCTCACATTTTTTAATCTATCGGCCCGGCCCTGTGTTGTTAGTCTAATCTTGCCTGCCTCACTCCGAGTACCTTGGAGATGTGGTTCCTCTGGTTTAGTCCACATGTTCTGGGTTCCTCACCTTTCTATGATTTGGCCACACTGGTGTGAGGATACTTCTGCCAGGTTCCGATCCCCTTGGTGATGTGGGCCCTCTGGTGAGAGTCTTATCCTGGCTGGGTTCCTCACCCTTCTGTGACGTATGCCCTCTGCTGTGAGGTCACTCCTGCCTGGCTGGCACACGTCACATTGGTGACGTGGACCCTCAGTTGGGATTTGGTGCCTGCTGGGAGTTTCCTCCCTTTGGAAATGAGGGTCCTCTGGCGTCAGGCCCTATCTCCTGGTCTCCCAAAGTTTTCTGATGTGTGCCCTGTGGTGCGAGTAAACTCCTGCCAGGTTCCCCACCCCATGGGAATGTGGGCCTTCTGCTCTGTGGACACAACGGCTGGGTTGTTCACAGTTTCATGATGAGTGCCCTCTTTTGTGAGTTCACACTGGCCGTGATCCCATAGCCTCGCTGTTTCTTGCCGCCTGCTGGGATGTTCCAACTGCGGGGTTCCTCACCTTTTTTATTCTATGGGCCCTCTGTTTCGAGGCTACTCCTGCCTGCCTCACTCCCAGCCCCTTGGTGATGTGTGTCCTCTGGTTTGAGGCCAAGTGTGCTGGGCTCCTCAATTTTCGCTGATGTGGCCCCACTGGTGTCAGGACACTCCTGCCTGGTTCCCATCCACTTGGTGTTGTGGACCCACTGGTGAGAGCCTCATCTTTGTTGGGTTCCTCATACTTCTGTGAGGTGGGCCCTGTTCTCTGCGGTCAGTCCTGCCTGCTGGCACACCCTGTTTTGGCAACGTTGGCCCTCTGGTAGCAGTTGGAGCCTGCTGGGCCCTCCTCCCCTCGGTGATGAGGGCCCTCTTGTATCACGCCCTAACTGCTGGGCTCCCCACATTTTCTGATGTGTGCCCACTGGTGCAATGAGACTTCTGCCAGGTTCCCATCCCCATGGGGATGTGGGCCTTCTGCTCTGTGGTCCCAACGTCTGGGTTGCTCAGAGTTTCAGGATGTGGGCCCTCTGCTGTGAGTTCACTCTGGCCTGTATCCCATAGCGTCGGTGCTCTGGGCCGCCTGCTTGGAGGTTCCAACTTCTGGTTTCCTCACCTGTTTTATTCTATGGGCCCTCTGTTTTGAGTCTCCTCCTGCATGCCTCACTCCCAGCCCCTTCGTGATGTGTGTCCCCTTGTTTGAGGCCACATGTGCTGGGTTCCTCACCTTTCGCTGATGTGGCCCCCCTGGTGTGAGGACACTCCTTCCTGGTTCCCATCCCCTTGGTGATGTGGGCCCTCTGGTGAGAGTCTGATCCTGATTGGGTTCCTCACCCTTCTGTGAGGTGGGTCCTCTGCTGTGAGGTCCCTCCTGCCTGGCTGGCACACGACGCCTTGTCAACGTACGCCCTCTCGTGTCAGTTGGAGCCTGCTGGGCGCCTCCTCCCCTAGGTGAAGAGGGCCCTGTGGCATCAGACACTAACTGCTGGTCTCCCCTCATTTTCTGATGGTCGACCAGTGGTGCAAGAACACTCCTGCCTGGTTCCCATCCCCATGGAGATGTGGGCCTTCTGCTCTGAAGTCCCAATGGCTGTGTTGCTCACAGTATCATGATGAGGGCCCTCTGGTGTGAGTTCATTCTGGCCTGGATTCCATAGCCTCGGTGCTCTGGGCCGCCTGCTGGGAAGCTTAAACTGCTGGATTCCTCACCTTTTTTATTCCATGGACCCTGTGTTTTGAGGCTAATCTTGCCTGCCTCACTCCGAGACCCTTAGTGATGTGGGTCCTCTGGTTTGAGGCTACATGTGCTGGGTTCCTCAACTTTCGATGATGTGGCCCCACTGGTGTGAGGACACTCCTGCCTGGTTCCCATTCCCTTGGTGATGTGGGCCCTCTGGTGAGAGACTGATCCTGGCTGGGTACCTCACCCTTCTGTGAGGTGGGCCCTCTGGTGTGAGGTCACTCCTGCCTGGATGGCAAAATTCGCCTCGGTGACGTGGGCCCTCTGTTGCCCACTAAAGGGTGCTGAGAGCCTCCTCCCCTTGTTAATGAGGGCTCTGGAAAAAACGCATATGCCCTTTCTGTCCAAATACATCATTGTTGAAGCTCTGTCTCTTTTCCTATGCTTAAAGAGCAATTCCTGTCTAACTCCTGAAATCGGATTCCTGCAATTCTGCCAAGATTTCAAGTCTTCTTCGCAGCCTTACTTCAATATATTTTTCGATGATAGCTTTCACTTATAACTCTGCAAGTTCGTGAATTACAGTGCCCCTGAGCCCCTTCCTTCAACTTGCTTTCATGTGAGCTGGCCGCAAAACCGCAGGACTGTTTCAGACCCTAATCTGGTTCTGGCATGGCACACTGAGCTTTTGGTTAATTCCTCTTCCTGGTGGGAAATGAGAGTTAAATTTGCCCGTGCAGACACCTACAGCTAGTCTCTCATTGGTTCTCCCTATTCCTGTTCATCATGCACAGAAATTGCAAACTGTGCCAAACAGGAGGTTAAAGGCACTGACTCTCCAAGTGGGGAGAGTGTAGTAAAGCATCTGGAATGGGGAACCCGAGGACCAGGGTACGAAAACTGAGATGCATTTAAAAACGTTTTCCGATCACACAGTGGACCATACTCTGGGTTCCCCATGCATGTTTATACTGAAGGACGAATCCCTTAAACTTGGAGAGTTGGGACCATGGAATGGGTAGCATACAGTATGACTTCAAATGGTCTGCATTTGCTCACCGAACCTCAGCAGTCCAATCAGGCCCAAGTGTCCAGCCTTATGTCTCACCCAGCTCTGCGTGTAGAGGTGGTAAATCCAGCTTGCATCACAAGCCCTGAATGAATTATTGAAGAATTGCTCTCTATTTCCCTGTCATAGTCTTTTGTTCTTGAAATTTATTTTTATAATGGAATTTAGCTGATTTTCACTGCTACATTTATTCCGCTGTACACACACTTTAATCTCTTATGTAGACATATAAATCCATAGGTTTTAAGATTCTTACTAGTCAGGTATACTCCTAGGCTTTGAATATGGGGTGTCGAGGCCATTTCATTGAGAAAGGTGTAGGTCTTGTCTGTTACATATTTGGCTTATGGAAAGGTATCTGTGGTAATTTCAATCTCTGGTTTTATGCAGCACCCAAACTCAACTTGCCCCTTAAGCATGCATAAGTCGGTTTTCTAAATTTGAGACCCTGTTCTGTTTTGAAATTCAGTTCATGTGTAGCCAAGTTTACATTCCGTGTATTAGTGATATCGTATGATGTTTCTTTTCCTGTGTGACTTATTTCACTTAGAATCATCGTACGTGAATCCACTCATTATGCTGCTACGGGCCTGATGACATATGTATCATTGCTGAGTGATATTCCATTATACGTACGTACCACAACATCTTTATCCATTTTTCGCTTTCTGGGATATTTAACTTGTGCCGTCGATGAGGTTCTTGTCAACAGAGCCGTCCCAAAATTTGGGGTGGCTGTCTGTTTTTTATTTTAATTTCCGTGATCTATAAGACCATAAGTGGAAGTGCCATAGTCTCCGTTGCTTTGTTTCTTAGGTGTTTCAGGAAACACCATACACTTCTCCAGAGTGGCTGTTGGCAATTTACATACCGCCCATCAGCATAACAAGGCTCCCTGTTCTCTATGACCTGTCCTGCCTTTCTGGATTTTACACTTTTTTCAGATGGCCCTTTTGACCGGGGGGCAGTGAGTCTTCATTGTAGTGCAGATTTCCTTTACAGGCTTGCTTGTTTGGCCAAAAAGTGCCTATGCGTTTTTTCTTGAATATATTCAGGAAAATACGCATACGCCCTTTTTGGCCAAGTGCATCATTGTCGACATTCTGCCTCTTTTCCTATGCTTTAACTGCAATTCCAGTCTACCCCCTGAAATCGTTTTCCTGAAATTCTGCCCCGCTTTCAAGTCCTCTTCGAAGACTTACTTCAGTACATTTTTGGACGATAGCTGTCATTCATAACTCTGCAGGTTTGTGAATTACAGTGCCCCTGAGCTCCTTTCTTCAACTCGCTTTCTCGTGAGCTGGCCGCAAAACCGCAGGATTGCTTCAGGCCCTAATCTGTTTCCGGCAGGGCACGCTGAGCCTTTGGTTAATTCCTCTTCCTCGTTGGAAATGAGCGTTCCATTTGCCCGTGCAGACACCGACAGCTAGTCTCTCATTGGTTCTCCCTATTCCTGTTCATCTTGCGCAGAAATTGCAAACTGTGCCAAACAGGAGGTTAAAGGCACTGACTCTCCAAGTGGGGAGAGTGTTAGTAAAGCGTCTGGAATGGTGAACCCGAGTACCAGGGTTCGAAAACTGAGATGCATTTGAAAATGTTTCCCAATCACACGGTGGACCATACTCTGGGTTTCCCATGCATGTTTTAGCTGAAGGAAGAATTCCTTAAACCTGGAGAGTTGGGACCCATGGAATGGGCACCATGCAGTATGACTTCAAAGGGTCTGCGTTTGCTCACCGAACCTCACCAATGCTATCAGCCCGAAGTGTCCGGCCTTATGTCTCACCCAGCTCTGGGTGTAGATGTGGTAAATCCAGGTGCATCACAAGTCCTGAATCAATTATTTAAGAATGGCTCTCTATTTCACTGTCATTGTGTTTTGTTTTTGAAATTTATTATGATAATGGTATTTATCGGATTTTCACTTCTGCGTTTAGGCCGCTGTACACACGCTTGATTTCCTTATGAGGACATATAAATCCATGGGTTTTAAGATTCTTACTTGTCAGGTATCTTCCCAGGCGTTGAATATGGGGTGTTGAGTCCATTTCGTTGAGCAAGGAGTAGGTTTGTCTATTATATATTTGGCTTATGGAATGGTATCTGTGCTAATTTCAATCTCTGGTTTTATGCAGCACCCCAAGTCACCTTTCCCCTTAAGCAAGCATAAGTTGGTTTTCTTAATTTGAGACCCTGTTCTGTTTTGTAATTCAGTTCATGGGTAGCCAAGTTTACATTCCGTGTATTAGTGATATCTTATGATGTTTCTTTTTCTGTGTGACTTATTTCTCGTAGAATCATCGTACCTGAATCCAGTCATTATGCCGCTACGGGTCTCATGACGTAGATTTCATTGCTGAGTGACATTCTATTGTACGTGCGTACCACCACTTCTTTATCCATTTTATGCTTTCTCGGATATTTAACTTGTACCGTAGACGAGGTTCTTGTAAACAGAGCCATGCCAAACTTTGGGGTGGCTGTGTGTTTTTGATTTTAATTTCCCTAAGCTATAGGACCATAAGTGGAAGTGCCATAGGCTGTGTTGCTTTGTTTCCTAAGTGTTTCAGGAAACACCATACACTTCTCCAGAGTGGCTGTTGGCAATTTACATCCCGCCCATCAGCATAACAAGGCTCCCTGTTCTCCATGACCTGTCCTGCCTTTCTGGAATTTACACTTTTTTCAGATGGCCCTTCTGACCAGGGGGGAGTGAGACATCATTGTAGTGCAGATTTCTTTAACAGGATTGCTTGATTGGCCAAAAAGGGCGTATGCGTTGTTTCCTGAATATATTCACTTTTTGGCCAAGTGCATCATTGTCAACATTCTGCCTCTTTTCCTATGCTTTAGTGCAATTCCTGTCTACCCCCTGAAATCGTTTTCCTGAAATTCTGCCCCGCTTTCAAGTCCTCTTCGAAGACTTACTTCAGTACATTTTTGGATGATAGCTGTCATTCATAACTCTGCAGGTTTGTGAATTACAGTGCCCCTGAGCTCCTTTCTTCAACTCGCTTTCTTGTGAGCTGGCCGCAAAACCGCAGGATTGCTTCAGGCCCTAATCTCTTTCCAGCAGGGCATGCTGAGCCTTTGTTTAATTCCTCTTTCTGGTTGGAAATGAGCGTTCCCTTTCCCCGTGCAGACACCAACAGCTAGTCTCTCATTGGTTCTCCCTATTCCTGTTCATCTTGCGCAGAAATTGCAAACTGTGCCAAACAGGAGGTTAAAGGCACTGACTCTCCAAGAGGGGAGAGTGTTAGTAAAGCGTGTGGAATGGTGAACCCGAGTACCAGGGTTCAAAAACTGAGATGCATTTGAAAACGTTTCCCAATCACACGGTGGACCATACTCTGTGTTTCCCATGCATGTTTTGGCTGAAGGAAAAATCCCTTAAACCTGGAGAGTTGGGACCCATGGAATGGGTACCGTGCAGTATGACTTCAAAGGGTCTGCGTTTGCTCACCGAACCTCACGAATGCTATCAGCCCGAAGTGTCCAGCCTTATATCTCACCCAGCTCTGGGTGTAGATGTGGTAAATCCAGGTTGCATCACAAGCCCTGAATGAATTATTTAAGAATTGCTCTCTATTTCACTGTCATTGTGTTTTGTTTTTGAAATTTATTTTGATAATGGGATTTATCGGATTTTCACTGCTGTGTTTAGGCCGATGTACACACGCTAGATTTCCTTATGGAGACATATAAATCCATGGGTTTTAAGATTCTTACTTGTCAGGTATCTTCCCAGGCATTGAATATGGGGGGTTGAGTCCATTTCGTTGAGCAAGGAATAGGTCTTGTCTATTATATATTTGGCTTATGGAACGGTATCTGTGCTAATTTCAATCTCTGGTTTTATGCAGCACCCCAACTCACCTTTCCCCATAAGCAAGCATAAGTTGGTTTTCTAAATTTGAGACCCTGTTCTGTTTTGTAATTCAGTTCATGTGTAGCCAAGTTTACATTCCGTGTATTAGTGATATCTTATGATGTTTCTTTTTCTGTGTGACTTATTTCTCGTAGAATCATCGTACCTGAATCCACTCATTATGCCGCTACGGGACTGATGATGTAGGTTTCATTGCTGAGTGATGTTCTATTGTACGTTCGTACCACAACTTCTTTATCCATTTTTTGCTGTCTCGGATATTTAACTTGTACCGTAGACGAGGTTCTTGTAAACAGAGCATTCCAAACATTGGGGTGGCTGTGTGTTTCTGATTTTAATTTCCCTAAACTATAGGACCATAAGTGGAAGTGCCATAGGCTGTGTTTCTTTGTTTCTTATGTGTTTCAGGAAACACCATACACTTCTCCAGATTGGCTGTTGGAATTTGTATCCCGCACATCAGCATAACAAGGCTCCCTGTTCTCCATGACCTGTCCTGCCTTTCTGGATTTTACACTTTTTTCAGATGGCCGTTTTGAACGGGGGGCAGTGAGACTTCATCGTAGTGCAGATTTCCTTTACACGCTTGCTTGGTTGGCCAAAAAGTGCGTATGCGTTTTTTCCTGAATATATTCAGGAAAAAACGCATACACCATTTTTCGCCAAGTGCATCATTGTCGACATTCTGCCTCTTTTCCTAAGCTTTAAGTGCAATTCCAGTCTACCCCCTGAAATCGTTTTCCTGAAATTCTGCCCTGCTTTCAAGTCCTCTTCAAAGACTTACTTCAGTATATTTTTGGATGATAGCTGTCATTCATAACTCTGCAGGTTTATGAATTACAGTGCCCCTGAGCTCCTTTCTTCAACTCGCTTTCTTGTCAGCTGGCCGCAAAACCGCAGGATTGCTTCAGGCCCTAATCTGTTTCCAGCAGTGCACGCTGAGCCTTTGGTTAATTCCTCTTCCTTGTGGGAAATGTGCAGACACCTTCACACGAGTCGTCATGGTGCCCCTTTGCCCCGGTTATCTCTATGGAGGTTGGAGTTGGAGGGCCTCCACACTCAAGGTCAGTGTGCCCACGGAGCCAACCCTGCAACTTCAGGGCATGGTTGGGGGTTAGGTTAACCACGTGGGGTCCTTTTCCCTTAGGATGGAGGTGGCCTTTTGGGCTGCTGATTTCCAGGTTTTCAGATACTGCCAGTATCTTGGCCAGATGTGGCGGTGGGCCAAGCCCCTTGGTGACCGTAGTTTATCCTACCTGTATCGTATTCTTGCATTGTTCCATTTCAAGTGGTCCCAGGTTTTGCACTAATACTCCAATGGCGATTCACCGTTCACCAGGAATGTAAAGGTCAAAGGGTTTAGCTAAATTAGGGAGTTCCAGAGCAAGGGTCTGAATTGACTGCTCTTTCCATTCTTGAAAGGCCACTTCTGGATTCTATTCAAAAGGATCATCATCTTTTCCTTTCAGTGTTTCATATAGAGGCCCAGCTAGTAGACTGTAGTTAGGGATCCAGAAGCAGCAAACCCTGGCCTCCCCAGGAACCCCTAAGCTGTCTTCTAGTTTTAGAAATGGGTAAGGCTGTAAATTGTTTCTTCCCTTTCCTGGGATGGGCTTCTCCGACCTTCTGTGAGAATGAAGCCCAGGCAGGTCACCGTAGTCTGTGATATTTGAGCTTTTTCTTGCACAACTTGTATCCTTTATTGGCTTGGTAGTTCAGAGGTCTCCTTAGTAGGGCTGGCGATCAGAATGTCGTCTGCATATTGAAGGAGTGTTTCCTTTTCCAGAGGTAGAACTTTTAGGTCTTTAGCTGAGCTTTCCCCAAAGATGGTGTGGGAATTTTTGAACCCTTGGGGCAACACGGCCCAGAAGTATTGTTTTAGTTGTATGTTGAGTCCTGCCACTCACAAGCCAAAATTTCTTGTGACTCTGGGACTAATAGAATACAAAAAAAGGCATCATTGAAGACTAATACAGAATACCATGTCCCGGTGGTTGGTAGAATGACCAGCAGGGTGTAGGATTTAGGAACTACTGGAGGTATATCCTCGGTGGCTTCACTGACTGTCCTGACATCCTTTACCAGGACTCCAGCAGCCCATGGGGCTCTCGAGGTCAGGCCAATCCCAGGATATGGAGCTCACCTGGGCAGGTACCCCACCCCCCACCGCAGCCCACAGTGCTCTCCTGTTCAGGCCCCTCCCAGGATATGGGGTTCCCTGGGCAGGTTCCCCTGCAGCCCATGGGGCTCTCATGGTCAGACCCCTCCCAGGATACAGAGCTACCCTTGCAGTTACCCTGGCAGGGCTGGGCACACAGGTACCGTGCACATCGCCCTCATTGCAGAGCACTTCCAGCTCACCTGTCACTCAGATCTGACACAGAGCACCTCAGAGCAGGACTTGAACGAAGAAACAGCAGCTCCAACAGGTCTGTGACCCTGGGCATCACTCTGTGTGGCCTCCCTCCACCTGGTCTTCCAGAGACTTCCACTGCACCCGGGGCACCAGGCCTCTGTCTCCACCCACCACCCACCCCTCCTCTCCCTGACTCCTGGGTTCCTCTCATTAGGAGAGGGTTTTCTTGAAGTTGTCTCCCACTCATGGGCCAGATAATATAATTAGAAAACAAGCCAGAGCTGCAGCCCCTTGTCTATCCTGACTCTCAGGAGCCCACACCTGTTCCTTGGACCTGGCCGATTCAGCAAGTTCCAGTTTCTGCAACTGTGAGCCCCTGAGGGGTGATTATTGGCTGCCCTGGGAAGCCTGACCTTGCCGGCCAGCCCTCCCCAGGTGTGCCTGGGTTCAGATCAATATAAACACCACTCCAGGCAGCAAGAGCCCCTGCAGCTCTGCCTGACGCCATTTTCTCTGCCCTGTCAGCAGTCTCGGGGCTGGACTGGTGGGAGGGAGTGAGAGGCCACGGCTTTGTGGGTGGCCCAGTGTGAGTGGGGCTCTGCTGGACTTTCTGCAGCAGTTGCCAAGATGCCACCTGCTAAAGAAGAGGATGTGTCACCCATACCTGCCGCTGGAATTTCTCCCTGGGCAGAGGTGAGTGAGGAAGAAAGCAGTGGGGGCCGGGACAGCAGGGGTATCTCAGGCAGGGAAATGGAAAGCTTCCAGAAGAGCACCCAGGGCCAGGACCATCCTGGCTGGCCTGCAGGCACCAAGTCGGCTGGCATGCTGTTGCTCATGTGGCTCCATGGCCCTTCCTCTAGGCTTTCAAGTCCTTGTACATATTCAGGTGTTTTACCTGGGAAGGGTGGGAACATTTCAGCAGCAGCTGGCCTGGGGCTCAGCCCACGTTTACTCACAGATGCCTCGGCACGGTCCCCCAGCTTTGCAATGAGGACGCTTGTTGCGTGGGGCCTGCTGGCTGAATGGGAGATGATTCCCCACCACTGACCAACTTCAGAATTGTTTACAACTGGAGCAAGTGCCCTGATACGGTTTTCCTCTGTGTAACTGGTGGGTTCTGTTTTTTTTTCTTTTTTTCTTTTTTGGTTCAAGGTAGATTTTATTCCTCTTTTTTGTATTTACAGATATAAGCATGGAAATAATTTATTAATATAAATACATTTATGTGAAGGGAAGAATATTTTTTCTGTTTTACTTTTTGTAATTTGAATTTTATTTTATTTTTTATACAGCAGGTTCTGTTTGGTTATCTATTTTATACATATAAATGTATACATGCCAATCCCAATTTCTCAACTCCTCCCACCACCACGCCCCAACAGCTTTCCCCCCTTGGTGTCCATACGTTTGTTGTCTCCATCTGTTGCTCTATTTCTGCCTTGCAAAACGGTTCATCTGTACAATTTTTCTAGGTTCCACATATATGCATTAATAGACAAGATTTGTTTTTCTATTTCTGACTTACTTCACTCTGTATGACAGTCTCTAGATCCATCAACGTCTCTACAAATGACCCAATTTCATTCCTTTTTATGGCTTAGTAATATTCCATTTTATATATGTACCACATCTTTATGCATTCGTCTGTCTGTGGGCATTTAAGTTGCTTCCATTACCTGGATATTGTAAATAGTGATGCAATGAACATTGCGGCGAATGTCTCTTTTTGTTTTATGGTTTTGTCTGGGTATATGCCCAGTAGTGGGATTGCTGTATCATATGGTAATTCTATTCTTAGTTTTATAAGAAACTCCATAATGTTCTCCACAGTGACTGTATCAATTTACATTCCCAACAATAGTGGAAGAGGGTTCCTTATCTCCACACCCTTTCCAGCATTTGTTGTTTGTAGATTTTCTGATGATGCCCATTCTAACAGGTGTGACGTGATACACCATGGATGAGTCTATTTCGTTGAGCAAAGAGTAGGTCTTGTCTAGTACATATTTGGCTTATGGAACGGTATGTGTGCTAATTTCAATCTGTGGTTTTATACAGCACCCCAACTCAACTTTCCCCTTAAGCAAGCATAAGTTTTTATCTAAATGTGAGACTCTGTTCGGTTTTGGAATTCAGTTTATGTGTAGCCAAGTTTACACTCTCTCTATTAGTGATATCTTATGATAAATATCTTTCTCTGTGTGACATATTTCTCTTAGAATCATCATTCTTAAATCCACTCAATTTGCTGCTACAGGCCTGATGACATTGATTTCATTGCTGAGTGATATTCCGTTGTACGTAAGTAGCACAACTCCTTTATCCATTTTTTTCTTTCTGGGATATTTAATTTGTACTGGACTCAAGGTTCTTGTAAACACAGCAGCCCTAAATTTTGTGTTGGCTGTGTCTTGTTGATTTTAATTTTCCTAAGCTATAGGGCCAAAAGTGGAAGTGCCCTAGGGTCTGTAGCTTTGTTTTTCAGATGTTTCAGGATACACCATAAACATCTCCTGAGTGTCTGTTGGCAATTTACATCCCACCCATCAGCATAACAAGGCTCCCTGTTCTCCATGGCCTGTCCTGTGATTCTGGTTTTTACACTTTTTTCAGATGGCCCTTTTGACGAATGTGAAATGAGACTTCATTGTACTGCGGATTTCCATTTCTCGAGTGCTTGGTTGGCCAAAAAGGGCATATGTGTTTTTTCCTGAATATATTCAGGAAAAAATGTTTACGCACTTTGGTCCAAGTGCATCACTGTCAAAGATCTGCCGCTTTTCACATGCTTTAAATGCAATTCCATTCTACCTCCTGAAATATGATTCCTGCAATTCTGCCTCGTTTTCAAGTCCTCTTTGCAGACTTACTTCAATATATTTTTGCCAATAGCTGTCACTTATAACTCTGCAGGTTTGTGATTTACAGTGCCCGTGATTTCCTTTCTTAACTCGTTTCCTTGAAAACTGGCCACAGAACCGTAGGTTTGCTTCTGGCCGTAATCAGGGTCTGGCACGTCACTCTGAGACTTTGGTTCATTCCACTTCCTGGTGGGAAATTAGAGTTAAATGTGCCCCTCCAGACACCTGCCTCACTCCTAGCACCTTGGTGATGTGTGTCCTCTGGTTTGAGGCCACATGTGCTGGGTTCCTCACCTTTGGCTGATGTGGCCCCACTGGTGTGAGGACACTCCTGCCTGGTTCCCATCCCCTTGGTGATGTGGGCCCTCTGGTGAGAGTCTGATCCTGGTTGGGTTCCTCACACTTCTGTGAGGTGGGCCCTCTTCTCTGAGGTCACTCCTGCCTGGCTGGCACACCCCGCCTTGGTGACGTCGGCCCTCTGGTGGGATTTGGTGCCTGCTGGGTGTCTCCTCCCCTTGGTAATGAGGGCCCTCTGGCGTCAGGCCCTAACTCCTGGGCTCCCAATATTTTCTGATATGCGCCCTGTGGTTCGAGTACACTCCTGCCAGGTTCCCAACCCCATGGGCATGTGGGCCTTCTGCTCTGAGTTCCCAACCGTGCGTTGCTCAGTTTCATGATGAGGGCCCTCTGCTGTGAGTTCTCTCCGGCCTGGATCCCATAGCCTCGCTGCTCCTGGCCACCTGCTGGGAGGTTCCAACTGCGCGATTCCTCACCTTTTTTCTTCTATGGGCCCTCTGTTTTGAGACTCCTCCTGCCTGCCTCACTCCCAGCCCCTTGGTGATGTGTGTCCTCTGGTTTGAGGTCACGTGTGCTGGGTCCCTCGCCTTTGATGATGTGGCCCCACTGGTGTGAGGAAACTCCTGCCTGCTTCCTATCTCCTTGATGATGTGGGCCCTCTGGTGAGAGTCTGATCATGGCTGGGTTCCTCACCCTTCTGTGAGGTGGGCCCTCTGCTGTGAGGTGACTGCTGCCTGGCTGGCACACCCCAGCTGGGCAACATCGGCCCTCTTGTGGCAGTTGGAGCCTGCTGGGAGCCTCCTCCCCTCGGTGATGGGGGCCCTCTTTCGTCAGGCCCTAACTGCTGGGTACCCACATTTTCTGATACGTGCTAAGTAGTGCGAGGACACTCCTGCGAGGTTCCCATCCCCATGGGCATGTGGGCCTTCTGCTCTAAGGTCCCAACACCTGTGTTGTTCACCGTTTCATGATGTTGGCTCTCTGGTGTTAGTTCACTCAGGCCTAGATCCCATAGACTCTGTGCTCTGAGCCGCCTGCTGGGAGGTTCCTACTGCTGGATTCCTTACCTTTTTTATTCTTTGGTTCCTGCGTTTTCATGCTCCCACTTCCTGACTCACTCCCAGCCCCTTTGTGATGTAGGTCCTCTGGTTTAAGGCCACGTGTACCGGTTTCCTCACCTTTATTGATGTGGCCCCACTGGTGTGAGGACACTCCTGCCTGGTTCCCATCCCCTTGGTGATGGGGGCCCTCTGGTGAGAGTCTGATCCTGTCTGGATTCCTCACACTTCTGTGAGGTGGGCCCTCTGCTGTGAGGTCACTCCTTCCTGGCTGCCACACCCCGCTTTGGCAATGTTGGCCCTCTTGTGGCAGTTGGAGCCTGCTGGGAGCCTCCTCCCTTCGGTGATGAGGGCCCTCTGGCGTCAGGCCCTAACTGCTGGGTACCCACATTTTCTGATACGTGCTAAGTGGTGCGAGGACACTCGTGCCATGTTCCCAACCCCATGGGGATGTGGGCCTTCTGCTCTGAAGTCCCAACGGCTGCGTTGCTCACAGTTTCATGATGTGGGCCCTCTGCTGTGAGTTCACTGCGGCCTGGATCGCATAGACTCGGTGCTCTGGGCCGCCTGCTGGGAGGTTCCCACTGCAGGATTCCTCAGCTTTTTTATTCTATTGGCCCTGTGTTGAGGCTACTCCTGCCTGCCTCACTCCGAGCCCCTTGGAGATCTGGATCCTCTGGTTTAGGCCACATGTGCTGGGTTCCTCAACTTTCTATGATGTGGCCACCCTGGTGTGAAGACAGTCCTGCCTGTTTCTGATGCCCTTGGTGATGTGGGCCCTCTGGTGAGAGTCTTATCCTGGCTGGGTTCCTCACCATTCTGTGAGGTAGGCCCTCAGCTGTGAGGTCACTCCTGCCTGGCTGTTGCACGTCACCTTGGCGACATGGGCCCTCAGTTGGGAATTGGTGCCTCCTTGGGGTCTCCTCCCCTTGGTAATGAGGGCCCTCTGGCGTCAGGCCCTAACTTCTGGGCTCCCAAAATTCTCTGATGTGCGCCCTGTGGTGCGAGTACACTTCTGCCAGGTTCCCAACCACATGGGAATGTGGGCCTTCTGCTCTAAGGTCCCAACGGCTGGGTTGCTCACAGTTTCATGATGAGGGCCCTCTGTTTTGAGTTCAGTCAGGCCTGGATCCCATAGTCTCGCTGCTCCTGGCCGCCTGCTGGGAGGTTCCAACTGCGGGATTCCTCACCTCTTTTACGCTATGGGCCCTCTGTTTTGAGGCTCCTCCTGCCTGCCTCACTCCCAGCCCCTTGGTGATGTGTGTCCTCTAGTTTGAGGCCACGTGTGCTGGGTTCGTCACATTTTGGTGATGTGGCCCCACTGGTGTGAGGACACTCCTGCCTCGTTTCCATTCCCTTGGTGATGTGGGCCCTCTGGTGAGAGTCTGATCCTCTTTGGGTTCCTCACACTTTTGTGTGTTTGGCCCTCTGCTCTGAGGTCACTCCTGCCTGCCTGGCACACCCCGCATTGGCGACGTCGGCCCTCTGGTAGCAGTTGGAGCTTGCTGGGAGCCTCCTCTCCTCAGTGATGACGCCCTCTGGCGTCCGGCCCTAACTGCTGGTCTCCCCACATTTTCTGATGTGTGCCCATTGTTGCGATGACACTCCTGCTTGGTTCCCTTCCCCATGGGGATGTGGGCCTTGTGCTCTGAGGTCACAACGGCTGGGTTGCTTACAGTATCACGATGAGGGCCCTCTGTTGTGAGTTCATCACTGCCTGGATCCCATAGCCTCGGTGATCTGGGCCGCCTGCTGGGATGTTCCAACGGCTGGATTCCTCACCTTTTTTATACAATGGGCCATGTGTTGGGAGGTTAATCCTGCCTGCTTCGCTCCAAGACCCATGGTGATGTGGGCGCTCTGGTTTGAGGCCACATTTTCTGGGTACCTCAACTTTTGATGATGTGGCCCATGGGTGTGATGACACTCCTGCCTGGTTAACAGCCCCTTGCTGATGTGGGCACTGTGGGGAGAGTCTGATCATGTCTGGGTTCCTTACCCTTCTGTGAGGTGGGCCCTCTGATGTGAGGTCACTCCTGCCTGGCTGGCTCACATCGCCTTGGCGATGTGGGCCCTCTGTTGGCCACGAAAGCATGCTGGGAGCCTCCTACTCACTTTAATGAGGGCCCTGAAAAAACGCATATGCCCTTTTTGACCAAGTGCTTCATTGTGGAGGATCTGCCTCTTCTCCTATGCTTTCAGAGCACTTCCCGTCTACCTCCTGAAATCATATTCCTGGAATTCTGCCCCGCTTTCAAGTCCTCCTCGAAGACTTACTTCAATACATTTTTGGAAGATAGGTGTCATTCATAACTCTGCAGGTTTGTGAATTACAGTGCCCCTGAGCTCCTTTCTTCAACTCGCTTTCTTGTGAGCTGGCTGCAAAATCGCAGGATTGCTCCAGGCCCTAATCTGTTTCCGGCAGGGCACGCTGAGCCTTAGGTTAATTCCTCTTCCTGGTGGGAAATGAGCGTTCCATTTGCCCGTGCAGACACCTAGAGCTAGTCTCTCATTGGTTCTCCCTATTCCTGTTCATCTTGCGCAGAAATTGCAAACTGTGCCAAAGAGGAGGTTAAAGGCACTGACTCTCCAAGTGGGGAGTGTGTTAGTAAAGCGTCTGGAATGGTGAACCGAAGTACCAGGGGACGAAAACTGTGATGCATTTGAAAACGTTTCCCAATCACACGGTGGACCATACTCTGGGTTTCCCGTGCATGTTTTAGCTGAAGGAAGAATCCCTTAAACCTGGAGAGTTGGGACCCATGGAATGGGTACCATGCAGCATGACTTCAAAGGGTCTGCGTTTGCTCACCGAACCTCACCAATGCTATCAGCACGAAGTATCCAGCCTTATGTCTCACCCAGCTCTGGGTGTAGCTGTGGTAAATCCAGGTTGCATCACAAGCCCTGAATGAATTATTTAAGAATTGCTCTCTATTTCACTGTCATTGTGTTTTGATTTTGAAATTTATTTTGATAATGGGATTTATCGGATTTTCACTGCTGCGTTTAGGCCGCTGTACACGCGCTTGATTTCCTTATGGAGACATATAAATCCATGGGTTTTAAGATTCTTACTTGTCAGGTATCTTCCCAGGCGTTGAATATGGGGTGTTGAGTCCATTTCGTTGAGCAAGGAGTAGGTCTTTTCTATTATATATTAGGCTTATGAAACGGTATCTGTGCTAATTTCAATCTCTGGTTTTATGCAGCACCCCAACTCACCTTTCCCCATAAGCAAGCATAAGTTGGTTTTCTAAATTTGAGACCCTGTTCTGTTTTGTAATTCAGTTCATGTGTAGCCAAGTTTACGTTCCGTGTATTAGTGATATCTTATGATGTTTCTTTTTCTGTGTGACTTATTTCTCGTAGAATCATCGTACCTGAATCCACTCATAATGCTGCTACGGGCCTGATGGCGTAGATTTCATTGCTGAGTGATATTCCATTTTACGTGCGTACCACAACTTCTTTATCCATTTTTGGCTTTCTCGGATATTTAACTTGTACCGTAGACGAGGTTATTGTAAACAGAGCCGTCCCAAACTTTGGGGTGGCTGAGTGTTTTTGATTTTAATTTCCCTAAGCTATAGGACCCTAAGTGGAAGTGCCATAGGCTGTGTTGCTTTGTTTCCTACGTGTTTCAGGAAACACCATACACTTCTCCAGAGTGGCTGTTGGCAATTGACATCCCGCCCATCAGCATAACAAGGCTCCGTGTTCTACATGACCTATCCTGCCTTTCAGGATTTTACACTTTTTTCAGACGGCCCTTTTGACCGGGGGGCAGTGAGACTTCATTGTAGTGCAGATTCCCTTTACACGCGCGCTTGGTTGGCCAGAAAGGGCGTATGCGTTTTTTCCTGAATATATTCAGGAAAAAACTCATACGCCCTTTTTGGCCAAGTGCATCATTGTCGACATTCTGCCTCTTTTCCTATGCTTTAAGTGCAATTCCTGTCTACCCCCTGAAAGCGATTTCCTGAAATTCTGCCCCGCTTTCAAGTCCTCTTCGAAGACTTATTTCAATACATTTTTGGACGATAGTTGTCATTCATAACTCTGCAGGTTTGTGAATTACAGTGCCCCTGAACTCCTTTCTTCAACTCGCTTTCTTGTGAACTGGCCACAAAACTGCAGGATTCCTTCAGGCCGTAATCTCTTTCTGGCAGGGCACGCTGAGCCTTTGCTTAATTCCTCTTCCTGGTGGGAAATGAGCGTTCCATTTGCCCGTGCAGACACCTACAGCTAGTGTCTTATTGGTTCTACCTATTCCTGTTCATCTTGCGCAGAAATTGCAAACTGTGCCAAACAGGAGGTTAAAGGCACTGACTCTCCAAGTGGGGAGAGTGTTAGTAAAGCGTCTGGAAAGGTGAACCCGAGTACCAGGGTTCGAAACCTGAGATGCATTTTAAAACATTTCCCAATCACACGGTGGACCATACTCTGGGTTTCCCATGCATGTTTTAGCTGAAGGAAGAATCCCTTAAACCTGGAGAGTTGGGACCCATGGAATGGGTACCATGCAGTATGACTTCAAATGGTCTGCGTTTGCTCACCGAACCTACCAATGCTATCAGCCCGAAGTGTCCGGCCTTATGTCTCACCCAGCTCTGGGTGTAGATGTGGTAAATCCAGGTTGCATCACAAGCCCTGAATGAATTATTTAAGAATGGCTCTCTATTTCACTGTCATTGTGTTTCCTTTTTGAAATTTATTTTGATAATGGGATTTATTGGATTTTCACTGCTGCGTTTAGGCCGCTGTACACACGCTTGATTTCCTTATTGAGACATATAAATCCATGGGTTTTAAGATTCTTACTTGTCAGGTATCTTCCCAGGCGTTGAATATGGGGTGTTGAGTCCATTTCGTTGAGCAAGGAGTAGGTCTTGTCTACTATATATTTGGCTTATGGAACCGTATCTGTGCTAATATCAATCTCTGGTTTTATGCAGCACCCCAACTCAACTTTCCCCTTAAGCAAGCATAAGTTGTTTTCTTCAATTTGAGACCCTGTTCTGTATTGTAATACAGTTCACATGTAGCCAAGTTTACATTCTGTGTATTAGGGATATCTTATGATGTTTCTTTTTCTGTGTGACTTATTTCTCGTAGAATCATTGTACCTGAATCCACTCATTATGCAGCTACAGGCCTGATGATGTAGATTTCATTGCTGAGTGATATTACATTTTACGTACGTACCACAACTTCTTTATCCATTTTTTGCTTTCTCGTATATTTAACTTCTACCGTAGACGAAGTTCTTGTAAAAAGAGCCGTCCCAAACATTGGGGTGGCTGTGTGTTTTTGATTTTAATTTCCCTAAGCTATAGGACCAAAAGTGGAAGTGACATAAGCTGTGTTGCTTTGTTTCCTACGTGTTTCAGGAAACACCATACACTTCTCCAGAGTGGCTGTTGGCAATTTACATCCCACCCATCAGCATAACAATGCTCCCTTTTCTCCATGACCTGTCCTGCCTTTCTGGATTTTACACTTTTTTCAGATGGCCCTTTTGAGCGCGGGGCAGTGAGACTTCATTGTAGTGCAGATTTCCTTGACATACTTGCTTGGTTGGCCAAAAAGGGCGTATTAGTTTTTTCCTCAACATATTCAGGAAAAAACGCATACGCCGTTTTTGGCCAAGTGCATCATTCTCGACATTCTGCCTCTTTGCCTATGCTTTAAGTGCAATTCCAGTCTACCCCCTGAAATAGTTTTCCTGAAATTCTGCCCCGCTTTCAAGTCCTCTTCGAAGACTTACTTCAATACATTTTTGAACGATAGCTGTCATTCATAACTCTGCAGGTTTGTGAATTACAGTGCCCCTGAGCTCCTTTCTTCATCTCGCTTTCTTGTGAGCTGCCCGCAAAACCGCAGGATTGCTTCAGGCCCTAATCTGTTTCCGGCAGGGCACGCTGAGCCTTGGTTTAATTCCTCTTCCTGGTGGGAAATGAGCGTTCCCTTTCCCCGTGCAGACACCTACAGCTAGTCTCTCATTGGTTCTCCCTATTCCTGTTCATCTTGCGCAGAAATTGCAAACTGTACCAAACAGGAGTTTAAAGGCACTGACTCTCCAAGTGGGTAGAGTGCTAGTAAAGCGCCTGGAATGGTGAACCCGAGTACCAGGGTCCGAAAATTGAGTTGCATTTGAGAACGATTCCCAATCACATGGTGGACCATACTCTGGGTTTCCCATGCATGTTTTAGCTGAAGGAAAAATCCCTTAAACCTGTAGAGTTGGGACCCATGGAATGGGTACCATGCAGTATGACTTCAAATGGTCTGCGTTTGCTCACCGAACCTCACCAATGCTATCAGCCCGAAGTGGCCAGCCTTATGTCTCAACCAGCTCTGTGTGTAGATGTGGTAAATCCAGGTTGCATCACAAGCCCTGAATGAATTATTTAAGAATGGCTCTCTATTTCACTGTCATTGTGTTTTGGTTTGGAAATTTATTTTGATAATTGGATTTATCGGATTATCACTGCTGCATTTAGGCCACTGTACACACGCTTGCTTTCCTTAGGAAGACATATAAATCCATGGGTTTTAAGATTCTTACTTGTCAGGTATCTTCCCAGGCGATGAATATGGGATGTTGAGTCCATTTCGTTGAGCAAGGAGTAGGTCTTGTCTATTATATATTAGGCTTATGGAATGGTATCTGTGCTAATTTCAATCTCTGGTTTTATGCAGCACCCCAACTCACCTTTCCCCATAAGCAAGCATAAGTTGGTTTTCTAAATTTGAGGCCCTGTTCTGTTTTGTTATTCACTTCATGTGTAGCCAAGTTTACATTCCGTGTATTAGTGATATCTTATGATGTTTCTTTTTCTCTGGGACTTATTTCTCGTAGAATCATCGTACCTGAATCCACTCATTATGCCGCTACAGGCCTGATGACGTAGATTTCATTGCTGAATGATATTCCATTGTACGTGCGTACCACAACTTCTTTATCCATTTTTTGCTTTCTCGGATAATTAACTTGTACCGTAGACGAGGTTTTTGTAAACAGAGCCGTCCCAAACTTTGGGGTGGCTGTGTGTTTTTGATTTTAATTTCCCTAAGCTATAGGACCATAAGTGGAAGTGCCATAGGCTGTGTTGCTTTGTTTCCTACGTGTTTCAGGAAACACCATACACTTCTCCAGAGTGGCTGTTGGCAATTTACATCCCGCCCATCAGCATAACAAGGCTCCCTGTTCTCCATGACCTGTCCTGCCTTTCTGAATTTTACACATTTTCAGATGGCACTTTTGACCGGAGGGCAGTGAGACTTCATTGTAGTGCAGATTTCCTTTACACGCTTGCTTGGTTGGCCAAAAAGGGCGTATGCGTTTTTTCCTGAATATTCAGGAAAAACGCATACGCCCTTTTTGGCCAAGTGCATCATTGTCGACATTCTGCCTCTTTTCCTATGCTTTAAGTGCAATTCCATTCGACGCCCTGAAATCGTTTTCCTGAAATTCTGCCCCGCTTTCAAGTCCTCTTCGAAGCCTTACTTCAATACATTTTTGGATGATAGCTGTCATTCATAACTCTGCAGGTTTGTGAATTACAGTGCCCCTGAGCTCCTTTCCTCAACTCGCTTTCTTGTGAGCTGCTCGCAAAACCGCAGGACTGCTTCAGGCCTTAATCTCTTTCCGGCAGTGCAAGCTGAGCCTTGGTTAATTCCTCTTCCTGGTGGGAAATGAGCGTTCCATTTGCCCATGCAGACACCTACAGCTAGTCTGTCATTGGTTCTCCCTATTCCTGTTCATCTTGCGCAGAAATTGCAAATTGTGCCCAAAAGGAGGTTAAAGGCACTGACTCTCCAAGTGGGGAGAGTGTTACTAACGTGTCTGGAATGGTGAACCCGAGTACCAGGGTTCGATAACTGAGATATATTTGAAAATGTTTCCAATTCACACGGTGGACCATACTCTGGGATTCCCATGCATGTTTTAGATGAAGGAAGAATCCCTAAAACATGGAGAGTTCAGACCCATGGAATGGGTACCGTGCAGTATGACTTCAAAGGGTCTGCGTTTGCTCACCGAACCTCACCAATGCTATCAGCCCGAAGTGCCCAGCCTTATGTCTCACCCAGCTCTGGGTGTAGATGTGGTAAATCCAGGTTGCATCACATGCCCTGAATGAATTATTTAAGAATTGCTCTCTATTTCACTGTCATTGTGTTTTGTTTTTGAAATTTTTTTTGATAATGGGATTTATCGGATTTTCACTGCTGCTTTTAGGCCGCTGTACACACGCTTGATTTCCTTATTGAGACATATAAATCCATGGGTTTTAAGATTCTTACTTGTCTGTTATATTCCAGGCGTTGAATATGGGGTGTTGAGTCCATTTCGTTGAGCAAGGTGTAGGTCTTGTCTATTATATATTTGGCTTATGGAACGGTATCTGTGCTAATTTCAATCTCTGGTTTTATGCAGCACCCCAACTCACCTTTCCCCATAAGCAAGCATAAGTTGGTTTTCTAAATTTGAGACCCTGTTCTCTTTTGTAATTCAGTTCATGTGTAGTCAAGTTTACATTCCGTGTATTAGTGATATATTATGAAGTTTCTATTTCTGTGTGACTTATTTCTCGTAGAATCATCGTACCTGAATCCACTTATTATGCCGCTATGGGCCTGATGACATAGATTTCATTGCTGTGTGATATTCAATTGTACGTACGTACCACAACTTCTTTAACTATTTTTTGCTTTCTCGGATATTTAACTTGTACCGTAGACGAGGTTCTTGTAAACAGAGCCGTCCCAAACTTTGGGGTGGCTGTGTGTTTTTGATTTTAATTTCCCTAAGCTATAGGACCATAAGTGGAAGTGCCATAGGCTGTGTTGCTTTGTTTCCTATGTGTTTCAGGAAACACCATACACTTCTCCAGAGTGGCTGTTGGCAATTAACATCCCGCCCATCAGCATAACAAGGCTCCCTGTTCTCCATGACCTGTCCTGCCTTTCTGGATTTTACACTTGTTTCAGATGGCCCTTTTGACCGGGGGGCAGTGAGACTTCATTGTAGTGCAGATTTCCTTTACACCCTTACTTCGTTGGCCAAAAATTGCGTATGCGGTTTTTCCTGAATATATTCAGGAAAAAACGCATACGCCCTTTTTGGCCAAGTGCATCATTGTGGACATTCTGCCTCTTTTCCTATGCTTGAAGTGCAATTCCAGTCTACCCCCTGAAATCGTTTTCCTGAAATTCTACCCCGCTTGCAAGTCCTCTTCGAATACTTACTTCAATACATTTTTGGACGATAGCTGTCATTCATAACTCTGCAGTTTTGTGAATTACAGTGCCCCTGAGCTCCTTTCTTTAACTCGCTTTCTTGTGAGCTGGCCGCAAACCCACATGATTGCTTCAGGCCCTAATCTGGTTCCTGCACGGCATGCTGAGCCTTTGGTTAATTCCTCTTCCTGGTGGGAAATGAGCATTAAATTTGCACGTGCAGACACCTACAGCTAGTCTCTGATTGGTTCTCCCTATTCCTCTTCACCTTGCGCAGAATTTCCAAACTGTGCCAAACAGGAGGTTAAAGGCACTGACTCTCCAAGTGGAGAGAGTGTTAGTAAAGGGTCTGGAATGGTGAACCCGTGTAAAAGGGGATGAAAACTGAGATGCATTTGAAAACGCTTCCCAGTCACACGGTGTACCATACTTTGGGTTTCCCATGCATGTTTTAGCTGAAGGAAGAATCTCTTAAACCTGGAGAGTTGGGACCCATGGAATGGGTACCATGCAGTATGACTTCAAAGGGTCTGCATTTGCTCATCGTACCTCACCAGTGCTATCTGCCCGAAGTGTCCAACCTTATGTCTCACTCAGCTCTTGGTGCAGATGTGGTTAATCCAGGTTGCATCAGAAGCTCTGAATGAATTATTTAATAATAGCTCTCTATTTCACTCTCATTGTGTTTTGTTTTTGTAATTCATTTTGATAATTGGATTTATCGGATTTTCTCTGCTGCGTTCATAAATCTATACACACGCTTGATTCTCTTACGGAGACATATAAATCCATGGGTTTGAAGATTCTTACTAGTCAGGTGTATTCCTAGGCGTTGAATATGGGGTGTTTAGTCCATTTCGTTGAGCAACTGGTAGGTCTTGACTATTACATATTTGGCTTATGGAAAGGTATCTGTGCTAATTTCTATCTCTGGTTTTATGCAGCACACCAACTCTCCTTTATCCTTAAGCAAGCATATGTTGGTTTTCTAAATTTGAGACCCCATTCTGTTTTGTAATTCAGTTCATTTGTAGCCACGTTTACATTCCATGTATTAGTAATATCGTGTGTCTTTTTCTTTTTGAATTATGTGACTTCGAATGATCATACGTAACTCCTCTGTGGTTGTTACAACTGGCCATATTTCATTGATTTCCAGGCTGAGTAATATTCCACTCTACATAAGTGTCACATCTCTATCCATTTTTTCCCTCCAGAGACTTATAAAGTATATCCTAGTCGAGGATATTTTAAACATAGAGGCGGTAAATATTGGGGTGCCTGTGTCCTCTCGATTTTTGTTTTTCCCAAGATATACGTCCATGAGTGCAAGTGCCCTGTGCTCTGTAGCTCATTTTTTAGATGCTTTAGTAAACACAATACACTTCTCCAGAGTGACCGTTGGCAATATACATTGCCAGTATAAGCCTCAGAGGGCTCCCTTTTCTCCTTGCCCAGTCCTGCATTTCTGGTGTTTACACTTTATGAGGAAGGCTCTTCTGACTGATGCGAAGTGATATGTTTTGTAGTATTGATTTCCAGTGCCCACCTGTTTGGTTGGCTAAAAAAGTGTATGCCCTTTTCTTGAATACATACAGAAAAAGACGCATACACATTTTTTGGCCAATTGCAATGTTGGCAATGTTCAGCCCCTTTTCTTGTGCTTAATGGCGAGTCCTTTCTACCTCTTCCAATCCCTTTCCTGCCATTCTCTGTTGCTTTCAAGTCCTTTCCTCTGACTTTCCTCAAGACATTTTTCAGTGATAGATATTTTCAACTCTGCAGTTTCGTGAATTTTAGTGTCCCTGAGTTCCATTTTTCAACTTGTGTTTATGGGAACTGGCCACAAAGCAGCGGAATTTCCTCAAGCCCTATTCTGTTTCCATGGGCAACCCTAGCCTTTGGTCAATTCGTCTTCCTGATTGGAAATAAGAGTGACATGTGCCTGTCCGAACACCTAGGACTTGTCTCTCATTGTTCCTCCTCCTTCTGTTTCATCCTCTGGACAAATTCCAAACTGTCTGCAACAGGATGTTGACAGTGCTGACATCTCCAAGTGGGGAGACTGTTCGTAAAGACGCTGGAGGGGTGAACCCGAGCACCAGGAGATGAGGAGATGAGATGCCTTTTCCAAACTCTTCCCGATCAGACGGTATACCATCCTCTGGGTGTGACAGGCATGTTTTAGCTGTAGGAAGTGTCCCATTCATGTGAGGAGAACACCAGGGCTTTTACAAAATCAGTGTCTCTCCACAACCCAAACTGGGGAATTTTTTAAGCTACGGCTACACATATGTTCATTAAGGGCCTTGGGAAGTAGGCAGAGTCCAAACTTTAGATGATTGAAGTCTTCAGGGTCAGAAGCACTCACCACTGGTTTCCCTTACGTTCCATTTTAACTGTCATGAATAGATGATGTCAATAAAAATATCTATTCTTTTTCAGATTATTTCCCCTTATAGGTTATTGTAAAATATTGAGTGTAGTTCCCGGTGCTATACAGTAGTTCCTTGTTGATGATCGATTTTATACATAGCAGTGTGTATGTGTTAATCCCAAACTGTTAATTTATCCCTCCTCCCACCTTTCCCCTTTGGTAATAATAAATTATAAGATTTTATACTTCTCAGAATTGGGGGAACTGAAAGAGAGGTATCATTTTCAATGGAAAAGCATTTAGAACAAGATTGAAGCTTTAACCAAGATTATTAGATGTACATCCTTGGAAAGAAATCACTTCGTTTCTCTAATATTGACCTGACAAATAAGACAAACCTTTTCACTGAACTTGCTTCTAATAAAGTGATGGAAATATCAAATGGGAGTGTTAGAAACATCTTATTTTACCCGAGCCTTATACACTGTTCTATGTTAATTACAGTTTGGCTCAAACATCTGTTCATTGAAGTTACAATGTTCTCAATTTCTGTTACTGATCCTCCAGAGTGGACCCCAACAAGTGTCCCCCTGCCCAGTGTCATTGGAGCCAACAGATTGAGACTGAGTTTGGTTCAGAAGCAAAGGAAACTTTATATTTTAATCAGAGAATGGAGAGGTGAGAGCATGTGCTACCCCGTGGGCTGTGGGCTGGGCTGCTGTGTAGAGATCCTGTCAGAGTCAGTGGGAGGGAGGGGGCGGAGCTCTCGAGGGCCCGGTTGGCTGCAGCTCAGGCTCTATATCGCAGAGTGTGCACTGTGTCCCAGGAGCTGAGGTGTCGACCCAGCCATTCCGCACTAGGAAGTCTGGTCTGAAGTGCCGGCTGTTGAACCTCTGTATGCGGGACCCTAGGAGCATGTGAAATTAGACAAAGCACAAAGGATAAAAAAGGTTAGACTTTATTTTATTGCCCAGATTCTATTTTTATCTCCCAGGGATTTTTAAGGGGCTTTGCCTGGGAAAAAGCCCTCTTCTGCCTTTTTTCCCCTTCCTCATTCTTAGAGTGCTGAGGGTGCAGACCCTTCTTCTGTAACTGCTGAGTGCTGAGTTAGGAGCCCTCATACCCGTGGGCGAGGGTCAGAACTTCTCCCCAGCAGCCTCCAGGTGACGTTGATTGTCCCCAGGCCTCCTGCCTCCCCGCTCGTCTGCCTGAGCACCAGCATTGGAAGCGTTATAGATTCTAATGACCTTTAAGGGTCCAGGAAGGAGATGTGCAGTGACGCTGTGAGGTCCAGTTTCACCCCGCCCTGCATTTGTTCGGCCACCTTAGGCTGACCGTTTCTGCCAGCCTAGATGCTCTGACCAGTAGTCTGCACTTTCTTCAATTAGGCCCCTGAATTAACGTAAAAAGAGCACCAGGTGTCAGGACCCTGCCTGCTCAACTCCCAGACAGCCCAGGGTCAGTGGTGATGAAGGACCATGATGGCCACTGAGTCAACAGCCTTTTGAAGTAAACAGGAGTCCAGCTGGTCTTATTGGCCACCATCATCACAGTGTCTGTAGGCTCTTCTATGGTGACAGCGTGATATACGTTTCCCCCGCCAAGATTATTAGGTCCGCTCTGGGTGCAGTAAGTCCTGCAAGCAGTAGTCTACTCTTTTGGGACACACTCTTGTTGTTTTATGAGAGAAACTCCAGGTCAAGTGATGGTCACATGAGTCGTCATGGTGCCCCTTTACCCCGGTTATCTCTCTGGAGGTTGGAGTTGGAGGGCCTCCTCACTCGAGGTCAGTGTGCCCACGGAGCAAACCCTGCAACTTCAGGGCATGGTTGGGGCTTAGGGTCACCACGTGGGGTCCTTTTCCCTTAGGAGGGAGGTGGCCTTTTGTGCTGCTGATTTCCAGGTTTTCAGATACCGCCAGTATCTTGGCCAGATGTGGCGGTGGGCCAAGCCCATTGGTGACCGTAGTTTATCCTACCGGGATGGCATTCTTGCATTGTTCCATTTCAAGTGGTCCCAGTTTTTGCACTAATACTCCAATAGCGATTCACCATTCACCAGGAATGTAAAGGTCAAAGGGTTTAGCTAAATTAGGGAGTTCCAGGGCAAGGGTCTGAATTGACTGCTCTTTCCATTCTTGAAAGGCCACTTCTGGATTCTATTCAAAAGGATCATCATCTTTTCCTTTCAGTGTTTCATATAGAGGCCCAGCTAGTAGACTGTAGTTAGGGATCCAGAAGCACCAACCCTGGCCTCCCCAGGAACCCCTAAGCTGTCTTCTAGTTTTAGAAATGGGTAAGGCTGTAAATTGTTTCTTCCCTTTCCTGAGATGGGCTTCTCCGACCTTCTGTGAGAATGAAGCCCAGGCAGGTCACCGTAGTCTGTGATATTTGAGCTTTTTATTTGACAACTTCTATCCTTTATTGGCTTGGTAGTTCAGAGGTCTCCTTAGTAGGGCTGGCGATCAGAATGTCGTCTGCATATTGAAGGAGTGTTTCCTTTTCCAGAGGTAGAACTTTTAGGTCTTTAACTGAGCTTTCCCCAAAGATGGTGTGGGAATTTTTGAACCCTTGGGGCAACACGGCCCAGAAGTATTGTTTTAGTTGTATGTTGAGTCCTGCCACTCACAAGCCAAAATTTCTTGTGACTCTGGGACTAATAGAATACAAAAGAAGGCATCATTGAAGACTAATACAGAATACCATGTCCCGGTGGTTGGTAGAATGACCAGCAGGGTGTAGGATTTAGGAACTACTGGAGGTATATCCTAGGTGGCTTCACTGACTGTCCTGCCATCCTTTCCTGCCATCCTTTACCAGGACTCCAGCAGCCCATGGGGCTCTCGAGGTCAGGCCAATCCCAGGATATGGAGCTCACCTGGGCAGGTACCCCACCCCCACCGCAGCCCACGGTGCTCTCCTGTTCAGGCCCCTCCCAGGATATGGCGTTCCCTGGGCAGGTTCCCCTGCAGCCCATGGGACTCTCATGGTCAGGCCCCTCCCAGGATACAGAGCTACCCTTGCAGTTACCTTGGCAGGGCTGGGCACACAGGTACCGTGCACATCACCCTCATTGCAGGGCACTTCCAGCTCACCTGTCACTCAGATCTGACACAGAGCACCTCAGAGCAGGACTTGAACTAAGAAACAGCAGCTCCAACAGGTCTGTGACCCTGGGCATCTCTCTGTGTGGCCTCCCTCCACCTGGTCTTCCAGAGACTTCCACTGCACCCGGGGCACCAGGCCTCTGTCTCCACCCACCACCCACCCCTCCTCTCCCTGACTCCTGGGTTCCTCTCATTAGGAGAGGGTTTTCTTGAAGTTGTCTCCCACTCATGGGCCAGATAATATAATTAGAAAACAAGCCAGAGCTGCAACCCCTTGTCTATCCTGACTCTCAGGAGCCCACACCTGTTCCTTGGACCTGGCCGATTCAGCAAGTTCCAGTTTCTGCAACTGTGAGCACCTGAGGGGTGATTATTGGCTGGCCTGGGAAGCCTGACCGTGCTGGCCAGCCCTTCCCAGGTGTGCCTGTTTGAGATCAATATAAACACCGCTCCAGGCAGCAAGAGCCCCTGCAGCTGTGCCTGACGCCATTTTCTCTGCCCTGTCAGCAGCCTCGGGGCTGGACTGGTGGGAGGGAGTGAGAGGCCACGGCTTTGTGGGTGGCCCAGTGTGAGTGGGGCTCTGCTGGACTTTCTGCAGCAGTTACCAAGATGCCACCTGCTAAAGAAGAGGATGTGTCACCCATACCTGCCTCTGGAATTTCTCCCTGGGCAGAGGTGAGTGAGGAAGAAAGCAGTGGGGGCCCGGACAGCAGGGGTATCTCAGGCAGGGAAATGAAAGCGTCCAGAAGAGTACCCAGGGCCAGGACCATCCTGGCTGGCCTGCAGGCACCAAATCGGCTGGCATGCTGTCGCTCATGTGGCTCCATGGCCCTTCCTCTAGGCTTTCAAGTCCTTGTACATATTCAGGTGTTTTACCTGGGAAGGGTGGGAACATTTCAGCAGCAGCTGGCCTGGGGCTCGGCCCACATTTACTCACAGATGCCTTGGCACGGTCCCCCAGCTTTGCAATGAGGACGCTTGTTGCGTGGGGCCTGCTGGCTGAATGGGAGATGATTCCCCACCACTGGCCAACTACAGAATTGTTTACAACTGGAGCAAGTGCCCTGATACGGTTTTCCTCTGTGTAACTGGTGGGTTCTGTGTTTTTTTTCTTTTTTTCATTTTTGGTTCAAGCTAGATTTTATTCCTCTTTTTTGTATTTACAGATATAAGCATGGAAATAATTTATTCATATAAATACATGTATGTGAAGGGAAGAATATTTTTTCTGTTTTACTTTTTGTAATTTTGAATTTTATTTTATTTTTTTATACAGCAGGTTCTTTTTGGTTATCTATTTTATACATATAAATGTATACATGCCAATCCCAATCCCTCAATCCTCCCACCACCACCCCCCAACAGCTTTCCCCCCTTGGTGTCCATACGTTTGTTGTCTACATCTGTTGCTCTATTTCTGCCTTAAAAAACGGTTCATCTGTATAATTTTTCTAGGTTCCACATATATGCATTAATATACAAGATTTGTTTTTCTATTTCTGACTTACTTCACTCTGTATGACAGTCTCTAGATCCATCAACGTCTCTACAAATGACCCAATTTCATTCCTTTTTATGGCTTAGTAATATTCCATTTTATATTTGTACCACATCTTTATGCATTCGTCTGTCTGTGGGCATTTAGGTTGCTTCCAACACCTGGATATTGTAAATAGTGATGCAATGAACATTGAGGTGAATGTCCCTTTTTGATTTATGGTTTTGTCTGGGTATATGCCCAGTAGTGGGATTGCTGTATCATATGGTAATTCTATTCTTAGTTTTATAAGAAACTCCATAATGTTCTCCACAGTGACTGTATCAATTTATATTCCCAACAATAGTGGAAGAGGGTTCCTTATCTCCCCACCCTTTCCAGCATTTGTTGTTTGTAGATTTTCTGATGATGCCCATTCTAACAGGTGTGAGGTGATACACCATGGATGAGTCTATTTCGTTGAGCAAAGAGTAGGTCTTGTCTATTACATATTTGGCTTATGGAATGGTATGTGTGCTAATTTCAATCTCTGGTTTTATACAGCACCCCAACTCAACTTTCCCCTTAAGCAAGCATAAGTTTTTATCTAAATGTGAGACTGTTCGGTTTTGTAATTCAGTTTATGTGTAGCCAAGTTTACACTCCCTCTATTAGTGATATCTTATGATAATTATCTTTCTGTGTGTGACATATTTCTCTTAGAATCATCATACTTAAATCCACTCAATTTGCTGCTACAGGCCTGAGGACATTGATTTCATTGCTGAGTGATATTCCGTTGTACGTAAGTAGCACAACTCCTTTATCCATTTTTTTCTTTCTGGGATATTTAATTTGTACTGGACTCGAGGTTCTTGTAAACACAGCAGCCCTAAATTTTGTGTTGGCTGTGTCTTGTTGATTTTAATTTTCCTAAGCTATAGGGCCAAAAGTGGAAGTGCCCTAGGGTCTGTAGCTTTGTTTTTCAGATGTTTCAGGATACACCATAAACATCTCCAGAGTGTCTGTTGGCAATTTACATCCCGCCCATCAGCATAACAAGGCTCCCTGTTCTCCATGGCCTGTCCTGTGTTTCTGGGTTTTACACTTTTTTCAGATGGCCCTTTTGACGAATGGGAAATGAGACTTCATTGTAGTACGGATTTCCATTGCTCGAGTGCTTGTTTGGCCAAAAAGGGCATATGCGTTTTTTCCTGAATATATTCAGGAAAAAATGTATACGCACTGTTCGTCCAAGTGCATCACTGTCAAAGATCTGCCAATTTTCACATGTTTTAAATGCAATTCCAATCTACCTCCTGAAATATGATTCCTCAATTCTGCCTCGTTTTCAAGTCCTCTTTGCAGACTTACTTCAATATATTTTTGCCAATAGCTGTCATTTATAACTCTGCAGGTTTGTGAATTACAGTGCCCGTGATTTCCTTTCTTAACTCGCTTCCTTGAAAGCTGGCCACAAAACCGCAGGTTTGCTTCAGGTCGTAATCAGGGTGTGGCACGGCACTCTGAGCCTTTGGTTAATTCCTCTTCCTGCTGGGAAATTAGAGTTAAATGTGCCTCTCCAGATACCTGCCTCACTCCCAGCCCCTTGGTGATGGGTGTCCTCTGGTTTGAGGCCACATGTGATGGGTTCCTCATCTTTTGATGATGTGGCCCCACTGGTGTGAGTACTCTCCTGCCTGCTTCTCATCCCCTTGGTGATGTGGTCCCTCCGGCGAGAGTCTGATCATGGTTGGGTTCCTCACACTTCTGTGAGGTGGGCCCTCTTCTCTGAGGTCACTCCTGCCTGGCTGGCACACGTCACCTTGGCGATGTGGGCCCTCAGTTGGGAGTTGGTGCCTGCTGGGAGTCTCCTCCCCTCGGTAATGAGGGCCCTCTGGCGTCAGGCCCTAACTCATGGGCTCCCAAAATTTTCTGATGTGCGCCCTGTTGTGCGAGTACACTCCTGCCGGGGTCCCATCCCCATGGGGATGTTGTCTTTCTGCTCTGAGGTCCCAACGGCTGGGTTGCTCACAGTGTCAGAATGTGGGCCCTCTGCTGTGAGTTCACTCCGGCATGGATCCCATAGCCTCGGTGCTCTGGGCCACCTGCTTGGAGCTTCCAACTGCGGGGTTCCTCACCTTTTTATTCTATGGGCCCTCTGTTGTGAGTCTCCTCCTGCATGCCTCACTCCCAGCCCTTTCGTGATGTGTGTCCCCTTATTTGAAGCCACAAGTGCTGTGTTCCTCACCTTTGGCTGATGTGGCCCCACTGGTGTGAGGACACTCCTGCCTGTTTTCCATCCCCTTGGTGATGTGGGCCCTCTGGTTAGAGTCTGATCCTGGTTGGGTTCCTCACACTTCTGTGAGGTGGGCCCTCTGCTGTGAGGTAACTCCTGCCTGGCTTGCTCCCATTGCCTTGGTGACGTCGGCCCTCTGGTGGCATTTGGAGCCTGCTGGTAGCCTCCTCTCCTCGGTGATGAGGGCCCTCTGGCGTCAGGCCCTAACTGCTGGGTTCCCACATTTTCTGATACGTGTTAAGTTGTGCGAGGACACTCCTGCGAGGTTCCTATCCCCATGGGGATGTGGGTCTTCTGCTCTGAGGTTCCACCGGCTGGGTTGCTCACAGTTTCATGATGTGGGCCCTCTGCTGTGAGTTCACTGTGGCCTGGATCCCATAGACTCCGTGCTCTGGGCCACCTGCTGGGAGGTTCCAACTGCTGGATTCCTCACATTTTTTATTCTGTGGGCCTTGTGTTGTTAGGCTACTCCTGTTGCCTCACTCGGAGCACCTTGGAAATGTGGGTCCTCTGGTTTAGGCCACATGTGCTGGGTTCCTCACCTTTCTATAATGTGGCCACACTGGTGTGAGGACACTGCTGCCTTTTTCCGATCCCCTTGGTGATGTGGGCTCTCTGGTGAGAGTCTGATCCTGGCTGGGTTCCACACCCTTCTGTGAGGTGGACCCTCTGCTGTGAGGTCACTCCTGCCTGGCTGGCACACCCCACCTTGGCAACGTTGGCCCTCTTGTGGCAGTTGGAGCCTGCTGGGAGCTTCCTCTCCTCGGTGATGAGGGCCCTCTGGCGTCAGGCCCTAACTCCTGGGCTCCCAAAATTCTCTAATGTGCGCCCTGTGGTGCGAGTACACTCCTGCCAGGTTCCCAACCACAAGGGAATGTGGGCCTTCTGCTCTGAGGTCCCAACGGCTGGGTTGCTCACAGTTTCATGATGAGGGCCCTCTGTTTTGTGTTCAGTCAGGCCTGGATCCCATATCCTCGCTGCTCCTGGCCGCCTGCTGGGAGGTTCCAACTGCGGGATTCCTCACCTTTTTTATTCTATGGGCCCTCTGTTTTGAGGTTCCTCCTGCCTGCCTCACTCCCAGCCCCTTGGTGATGTGTGTCCTCTAGTTTGAGGCCACGTGTGCTGGGTCCATCACATTTCGGTGATGTGGCCCCACTGGTGTGAGGACACTCCTGCCTGGTTTCCATTCCCTTGGTGATGTGGGCCCTCTGGTGAGAGTCTGATCCTCTTTGGGTTCCTCACACTTTTGTGTGGTTGGCCCTCTGCTCTGAGGTCACTCCTGCCTGGCTGGCACACCCCGCATTGGCGACGTCAGCCCTCTGGTAGCAGTTGGAGCTTGCTGGGAGCCTCCTCTCCTCAGTGATGAGGGCCCTCTGGCGTCTGGCCCTAACTGCTGGGCTCCCCACATTTTCTGATGTGTGCCCACTGGTGCGATGACACTCCTGCTTGGTTCCCTCCCCCATGGGGATGTGGGCCTTGTGCTCTGAGGTCACAACGGCTGGGTTGCTTACAGTATCACGATGAGGGCCCTCTGTTGTGAGTTCATCACTGCCTGGATCCCATAGCCTCGGTGATCTGGGCCGCCTGCTGGGATGTTCCAACGGCTGGATTCCTCACCTTTTTTATACAATGGGCCATGTGTTGGGAGGTTAATCCTGCCTGCCTCGCTCCGAGACCCATGGTGATGTGGGTCCTCTGGTTTGAGGCCACATGTGCTGGGTACCTCAACTTTCGATGATGTGGTCCCACGGGTGTGAGGACATTCCTGCCTGGTTCCCAGCCCCTTGCTGTTGTGGGCACTCTGGTGAGGGTCTGATCCTTCCTGGGTTCCTTAGCCTTCTGTGAGGTGGGCCCTCTGATGTGAGGTCACTCCTGCATGGCTGGCTCACGTCGCCTTGGCGACGTGGGTCTTCTGTTGGCCACTGAAGCATACTGGGAGCCTCCTACCCTCTTTAATGAGGGCCCTGGAAAAAACGCATATGCCCTTTTTGACCAAGTGCATCATTGTCGACATTCTGACTCTTTTCCTATACTTTCAGAGGATTTCCCTTCTACCTCCTGAAATCGTAGTCCTGGAATTCTGCCCCACGTTCAAGTCCTCTTTGTAGCCTTACTTCAATACATTTTTGGATGATAGCTGTCATTTATAACTCTGCAGGTTTGTGAATTACAGTGCCCCTGAGCTCCTTTCTTCAACTCGCTTTCTTGTGAGCTGGCAGCAAAACCGCAGGATTGCTTCAGGCCCTCATCTGGTTCTGGCAGGGCACGCTGAGCCTTTGGTTAATACCTCTTCCTGGTGGGAAATGAGCGTTCCATTTGCCCGTGCAGACACCTACAGCTAGTCTCTCATTGGTTCTCCCTATTCCTGTTCATCTTGCGCAGAAATTGCAAACTGTGACAAACAGGAGGTTAAAGGCACTGACTCTCCAGGTAGGGACAGTGTAATTAAAGCGTCTGGAATGGTGAACCCGAGAACCAGGGGACGAAAACTGAGACGCATTTAAAAACGTTTCCCGGTCACACGGTGGAACATACTCTGGGATTCCCATGCATGTTTTAGCTGAAGGAAGAATCCTTTAAACCTGGAGAGTTGGGACCCATGGAATGTGTACCATGCAGTATGACTTAAAAGGGTCTGCATTTGCTCACTGAACCTCACCAATGGTTTCCGCCCCAAGTGTCCAGCCTTATGTCTCACCCAGCTCTAGGTGTAGATGTGGTAACTCCAGGTTGCATCAGAAGCCCTGAATGAATTATTTAAGAATTTCTCTCTATTTCACTGTCATTGTGTTTTCTTTTTGAAATTTATTTTGATAATTGTATTTTTCGGATTTTCACGGCTGCATTTATGTCACTGTACACATGCCTGATTCTCTTACGGAGACATATAAATACATGGGTGTTAAGATTCTTAATTGGCAGGTGTATTCCAAGGCATTGAATATGGGGTGTTTAGTCCATTTCCTTGAGCAAGGAGTAGGTCTTGACTATTAAATACTTGGCTTATGGAACGGTATCTGTTCTAATTTCAATCCCTGGTTTTATGCAGCACCCCAACTCACCTTTCCCCATAAGCAAGCATAAGTTGGTTTTCTAAATTTGAGACCCTGTTCTGTTTTGTAATTCAGTTCATGTGTAGCCAAGTTCACATTCGGTGTATTAGTGATATCTTAATGTTTCTTTTTCTGTGTGACTTATTTCACTTAGAATCATCGTATCTGAATCCACTCATTATGCCGCGACGGGCCTGATGACATAGATTTCATTGCTGAGTGATATTCCATTGTACGTATGTACCACAAATTCTTTATCCATTTTTCGCATTCTGGGATATTTAACTTGTACCGTAGACGAGCTTCTTGTAAACAGAGCCGACCCAAACTTTGGGGTGGCTGTGTGTTTTTGATTTTAATTTCCCTAAGTTATAGGGCCATAAGTGGAAGTGCCGTAGGCTCCCTTGCTTAGTTTTTTAAGTGTTTCAGGAAACACCATACACTTCTCCAGAGTGGCTGTTGGCAATTTACATCCCGCCCATCAGCATAACAAGGCTCCCTGTTCTCCATGACCCGTCCTGCCCTTTTGCATTTTACACTTTTTTCAAATGGCCCTTTTGACCTTGGGGCAGTGAGAATTCATTATAGTGCAGATTTCCTTTACACGCTTGCTTGCTTGGCCAAAAAGTGTGTATGCGTTCTTTCCTGAATATATTCAGGAAAAAACGCATATGCGCTTTGTGGCCAAGTGCATCATTGTGGACATTCTGCCTCTTTTAATATGCTTTAAGTGCAATTCCAGTCTACCCCCTGAAATCGTTTCCCTGAAATTCTGCCCTGTTTTCAAGTCCTCTTCGAAGACTTAGTTTAATACATTTTTGGACGATAGCTGTCATTCATAACTATGCAAGTTTGTGAATTACACTGCCCCTGAGCTCCTTTCTTCAACTCGCTTTCTTGTGAGCTGGCCGCAAAACCGCAGGATTGCTTCAGGCCCTAATCTGGTTCTGGCAGGGCTCACTGAGCCTTTGGCTAATTCCCCTTCCTTGAGGGAAACGAGCGTTCCATTTGCCCGTGCAGGCACCTACAGCTAGTCTCTCATTGGTTATCCCTCTTCCTGTTCATCTTGCGCAGAAATTGCAAACTGTGCCAAACAGGAAGTTAAAGGCACTGACTCTCCATGTGGGGAGAGTGTTAGAAAAGCGTCTGGAACGGTGAACCCGAGTACCAGGGGACGAAACCTGAGATGCATTTGAAAACGTTTCCCAATCACACGGTGGACGATACTCTGGGTTTCCCTTGCATGTTTTAGCTGAAGGAAGAATCCCTTAAACCTGGAGAGTTGGGACACATGGAATGGGTACCATGCAGTATGACTTCAAAGGGTCTGCGTTTGCTCACCGAACCTCACCAATGCTATCAGCCCAAAGTGTCTGGCCTTATGTCTCACTCAGCTCTGGGTGTAGATGTGGTAAATCCAGGTTGCATCACAAGCCGTGAATGAATTATTTAAGAATTGCTCTCTATTTCACTGTCATTGTGTTTTGTTTTTGAAATTTATTTGGATAATGGGATTTATCGGATTTTCACTGCTGCCTTTAGCCCGCTGTACACACGCTTCATTTCCTTATGGAGACATATAAATCCATGGGTTTTAAGATTCTTACTTGTCAGGTATATTCCCAGGCGTTGTATATGTGGTGTTGGGTCAATTTCGTTGAGCAAGGAGTAGGTGTTGTCTATTATATATTTGGCTTATAGAAGGGTATCTGTGCTAATTTCAATCTCTGGTTTTATGCAGCACCCCAACTCACCTTTCCCCATAAGCAAGCATATGTTGGTTTTCAAATTTGAGACCCTGTTCTGTTTTGTAATTCAGTTCATGTGTAGCCAAGTTTACATGCCGTGTATTAGTGATATCTTATGATGTTCCTTTTTCTGTGTGACTTATTTCACTTAGAATCATCGTACCTGAATCCACTCATTATGCCGCTACGGGCCTGATGACGTAGATTTCATTGCTGAGTGATATTCCATTGTACGTGCGTACCACAACTTCTTTATCCATCTTTTGCTTTCTCGGATATTTAACTTGTACCGTAGACGAGGTTCTTGTAAACAGAGCCGTCCCAAACTTTGGGATGGCTGTGTGATTTTGATTTTAATTTCCCTAATCTATAGGACCCTAAGTGGAAGTGCCATAGGCTGTGTTGCTTTGTTTCTTACGTGTTTCAGGAAACACCATACACTTCTCCAGAGTGGCTTTGGCAATTTATATCCCGCCCATCAGCAAAACAAGGCTCTCTGTTCTCCATGACCTGTCCTGCCTTTCTGGATATTACACTTTTTTCAGAAGGACCTTTTGACCGGGGGACAGAGAGACTTCATGGTAGTGCAGATTCCTTTACACGCTTGCTTGGTTGGTCAAAAAGTGCGTATGCGTTTTTTCCTGAATATATTCAGGAGAAAACGCATACGCCCTTTTTGGCCAAGTGCATCATTGTGGACATTCTGCCTCTTTTCCTATGCTTTAAGTGCAATTCCAGTCTAACCCCTGAAATCGTTCTCCTGAAATTCTGCCCCGCTTTCAAGTCCTCTTCGAAGACTTACTTCAATACATTTTTGGACGGTAGCTGTCATTCATAACTCTGCAGGTTTGTGAATTACAGTGCCCCTGAGCTACTTTCTTCAAGTCCCTTTCTTGTGAGCTGGCCACAAAACCGCAAGATTGCTTCAGGCTCTAATCTCTTTCCGGCAGGGCACGCTGAGCCTTTGGTTAATTCCTCTTCCTGGTGGGAAATGTGCGTTCCATTTGCCCGTGCAGACACCTACAACTAGTCTCTCATTTGTTCTCCCTATTCCTGTTCATCTTGCGCAGAAATTGCAAACTGTGCCAAACAGGAGGTTAAAGTCACTGACTCTCCAGTGGGGAGAGTGTTAGTAAACCGTCTGGAATGGTGAACCCGAGTAACAGGGGACGAAAACTGAGGTGCATTTAAAAACGTTTCACACCCACATGGTGGACCATACTCTGGGTTTCCCATGCATGTTTTAGCTGAAGGAAGAATCCCTTAAACCTGGAGAGTTGGCAACCATGGAATGGGTACCATGCAGTATGACTTCAAAGGGTCTGCGTTTGCTCACCGAATCTCACCAATGCTATCAGCCCAAAGTGTCCAGCCTTATGTCTCACCCAGCTCTGGGTGTAGATGTGGCAAATCCAGGTTGCATCACAAGCCCTGAATGAATTATTTAAGAATTGCTCTCTATTTCACTGTCATTGTGTTTTGTTCTTGAAATTTATTTTGATAATGGGATTTATCGGATTTTCACTGCTGTGTTTAGGCCTCTGTACACACACTTGATTCTCTTATGGAGACATATAAATCCATAGGTATTAAGACTCTTACTCGTCCGGTATATTCCTAGGCGCTGAATATGAGGTGTTGAGTCCATTTCGTTGACCCAGGTGTAGGTTTTTTCTATTACATATTTGGCTTATGCAATGGTATCTGTGCTAATTTCAATCCCTGGTTTTATGCAGCACCCCAACTCACCTTTATCCTTAAGCAAGAATAAGTTGGTTTTCTAAATTTGAGAGCCTGTTCTGTTTTGTAATTCAGTTCATGTGTAGCCACGTTTACATTCCATGTATTAGTGATATCGTATGTCTTTTTCTTTTTGAATTATATGACTTTGAATGATCATACATAACTCCTCTGGAGTTGTTACAAGTGGCCATATTTCATTGATTTCCAGGGTGAGTAATATTTCACTCTACCTAAGTAAAACATCTCTATCCATTTTTTCCCTCCAGAGACATTTAAGTTATATCCTGTTCGAGGATCTTTTAAACAGAGAGGAGGTAGACATTGGGGTGCCTGTGTCCTCTCGATTTTTGTTTTTCCCAAGATATACGTCCATGAGTGCAAGTGCCCTGTACTCTGTAGCCCATTTTTTAGATGCTTTAGTAAACACAATACACTTCTCCAGAGTGACCGTTGGCAATATACATTTCCACTATAAGCCTCACAGGGCCACCTTTTCTCCTTGCCCTGTCCTGCGTTTCTGGTATTTGCACTTTATGAGGACGGCTCTCCTGACTGATGCGAAGTGATGTATTGTAGTATTGATTTCCAGTGCCCACCTGTTTGGTTGGCCAAAAAATGTATGCCCTTTTCTTGAATATATACAGAAAAAGACGCATACACCCTTTTTGGCCAACTGCAATGTTGGCAATGTTCAGCCCCTTTTCTTGTGCTTAATGGCGAGTCCTTTCTACCTCTTCCAATCCCTTTCCTGCCATTCTCCATTGCTTACAAGTCCTTTTCTCTGACTTTCTTCAAGACATTTTTCAGTGATAGATATTTTCAACTCTGTAGTTTCGTGAATTTTAGTGCCCCTGAGTTCCATTTTTCAACTTGTGTTTATGGGTACTGGCCACAAAGCAGCGGGATTTCCTCAAGCCCTATTCTGTTTCCATGGGCAACCCTAGCCTTTGGTCAATTCGTTCTCCTGATTGGAAATTAGAGTGACATGTGCCTGTCCGAACACCTAGGACTTGTCTCTCATTGTTCCTCCTCCTTCCACTTCATCCTCTAGACAAATTCCAAACTCTACACAACAGGATGTTGACAGTGCTGACATCTCCAAGTGGGGAGACTGTTAGTAAAGACGCTGGTGCTGTGAACCGGAGCACCAGGAGATGAGGAGATGAGATGCCTTTTCCAAACTCTTCCCGATCAGACGGTATACCATCCTCTGGGTGTGACAGGCAAGTTTTAGCTGTAGGAAGGGTCCCATTCATGTGAGGAGAACACCAGGGCTTTTACAAAATCAGTGTCTCTCCGCAACCCAAACTGGGGAATTTTTTAAGCTACGGCTACACATATGTTCATTAAGGGCCTTGGGAAGTAGGCAGAGTCCAAACTTCAGATGATTGAAGTCTTCAGGGTCAGAAGCACTCACCACCGGCTTCCCTTAGGTTCCATTTTAACTGTCATTGATAGATGATGTCAATAAAAATATCTATTCTTTTCCAGATTATTTCCCCTTATAGGTTATTGCAAAATATTGAGTCTAGTTCCCTGTGCTAGGCAGTAGTTCCTTGTTGATGATCGATTTTATACATAGCAGTGTGTATGTGTTAATCCCAAACTGTTAATTTATCCCTCCTCCCACCTTTCCCCTTTGGTAATAATAAATTATAAGATTTTATACTTCTCAGAAACGGGGGAGCTGAAAGAGAGGTATCATTTTCAATGGAAAAGCATTTAAAACAAGATTGAAGTTTTAACCAAGATTATTAGATGTATATCCTTGGAAAGAAATCACTTCGTTTCTCTAATATTGACCTGACAAATAAGACAAATCTTTTCACTGAACTTGCTTATAATAAAGTGATGGAAATATCAAATGGAAGTGTTAGAAACATCTTATTTTACCCGAGCCTTATACACTGTTCTATGTTAATTACAGTTTGGCTCACACATCTGTTCATTGAAGTTACAATGTTCTCAATTTCTGTTACTGATCCTCCAGAGTGGACCCCAACAAGTGTCCCCCTGCCCAGTATCATTGTAGCCAACAGATCGAGACTGAGTTTTGTTCAGAAGCAAAGAAAACTTTATATTTTGATAAGAGAATGGAGAGGTGAGAGCATGTTCTACCCCGTGGGCTGTGGGCTGGGCTGCTGTGTAGAGATTCTGTCAGAGTCAGTGGGAGGGAGGGGGCGGAGCTCTTGAGGGCCCAGTTCGCTGCAGCTCAGGCTCTATATCACGGAGTGTGCACTGTGCCCCAGGAGCTGAGGTGTCGACCCAGCCATTCTGCACTAGGAAATCTGGTCTGAAGTGCCGGGTGTGGAACCTTTGTATGCGGGACCCTAGGAGCACGTGAAATTAGACAAAGCACAAGGGATAAAAAAGGTTAGACTTTGTTTTATTGCCCAGATTCTATTTTTATCTCCCAGGGATTTTTAAGGGGCTTTGCCTGGGACAAACCCCTCTTCTGCCTTTTGTCCCCTTCCTCATTCTTGGAATGCTGAGGGTGCAGACCCTTCTTCTGTAACTGCTGAGTGCTGAGTTAGGAGCCCTCATACCCGTGGGCGAGGGTCAGAACTTCTCCCCAGCAGCCTCCAGGTGACGTTGATTGTCCCCAGGCCTCCTGCCTCCGTGCTCGTCCGCCTGAGCACCAGTATTGGAAGTGTTATAGATTCTAATGACCTTTAAGGGTTCAAGAAGGAGATGTGCAGTGACGCTGTGAGGTCCAGTTTCAACCCGCCCCACATTTGTTCGGCCACCTTAGGCTGACCGTTTCTGCCAGCCTAGATGCTCTGACCAGTAGTCTGCGCTTTCTTCAATTACGACCCTGAATTAACGTAAAAACAGCATCAGGTGTCAGGACCCTGTCCGCTCAACTCCCAGACAGTCCAGGGTCACTGGTGATGAAGGACCATGATGGCCACTGAGTCAACAGCCTTTTGAGGTTAACAGGAGTCCAGCCGTTCTTATTGGCCATCATCATCACAGTGTCTGTAGGCTTTTCTATGGTGACAGCGTCATATACAGTTTCCCAGCCAAGATTATTAGCTCCCCTCTGGGTGCAGTAAGTCCTGCAAGCAGTAGTCTACTCTTTTGGGACACACTCTTGTTGTTTTATGAGAGAAACTCCAGGTCAAGTGATGGTCACACGAGTTGTCATGGTGCCCCGTTGCCCCCGGTTATCTCTCTGGAGGTTGGAGTTGGAGGGCCTCCTCACTCGAGGTCAGTGTGCCCATGGAGCAAACCCTTCAACTTCAGGGCATGGTTGGGGATTAGGATCACCACGTGGGTTCCTTTTCCCTTAGGAGAGAGGTGACCTTTTGGGCTGCTTATTTCCAGGTTTTTAGATACTGCCAGTATCTTGGCCAGATGTGGTGGTGGGCCAAGCCCCTTGGTGACCATAGTTTATCCTACCTGGATGGCATTCTTGCATTGTTCCATTTCAAGTGGTCCCAGTTTTTGCACTAATACTCCAATGGCGATTCACCTTTCACCAGGAATGTAAAGGTCAAAGGGTTTAGCTAAATTAGGGAGTTCTAGGGCAAGGGTCTGAATTGACTGCTCTTTCCATTCTTGAAAGGCCACTTCTGGATTCTATTCAAAAGGATCATCATCTTTTCCTTTCAGTGTTTCATATAGAGGCCCAGCTAGTAGACTGTAGTTAGGGATCCAGAAGCAGCAAACCCTGGCCTCCCCAGGAACCCCTATGCTGTCTTGTAGTTTTAGAAATGGGTAAGGCTGTAAATTGTTTCTTCCCTTTCCTGGGATGGGCTTCTCCGACCTTCTGTGAGAATGAAGCCCAGGCAGGTCACCGTAGTCTGTGATATTTGAGCTTTTTATTGGACAACTTCTATCCTTTATTGTCTTGGTAGTTCAGAGGTCTCCTTAGTAGGGCTGGCGATTAGAATGTTGTCTGCATATTGAAGGAGTGTTTCCTTTTCCAGAGGTAGAACTTTTAGGTCTTTAGCTGAGCTTTCCCCAAAGATGGTGTGGGAATTTTTGAACCCTTGGGGGAACACGGCCCGGAAGTATTGTTTTAGTTGTATGTTGAGTCCTGCCACTCACAAGCCAAAATTTCTTGTGACTCTGGGACTAATGGAATACAAAAGAACGCATCATTGGAGACTAATACAGAATAACATGTCCTGGTGGTTGGTAGAATGACCAGCAGGGTGTAGGATTTAGTAACTACTGGAGGTATATCCTCGGTGGCTTCACTGACTGTCCTGACATCCTTTACCAGGACTCCAGCAGACCATGGGGCTCTCGAAGTCAGGCCAATCCCAGGATATGGAGCTCACCTGGGCAGGTAGCCCACCCCGACCCCAGCCCATGGTGCTCTCGTGTTCAGGCCCCTCCCAGGATATGGGATTCCCTGGGCAGGTCCCCTGCAGCCCATGGGGCTCTCGTGGTCTGGTCCCTCCCAGGATACAGACCTACCCTTACAGGTACCTTGGCAGGGCTGGGCACACAGGAACCGTGCACATCACCCTCATTGCAGAGCACTCCCAGCTCACCTGTCACTCAGATCTGACACAGAGCACCTCAGAGCAGGACTTGAACTAACAAACAGCAGCTCCGACAGGTCTGTGACCCTGGGCATCACTCTGTGTGGCCTCCGTCCACCTGATCTTCCAGCGACTTCCACTGCACCCGGGGCACCAGGCCTCTGTCTCCACCCACCACCCACCCCTCTTCTTCATGAGTCCTGGGTTCCTGTCATTAGGAGAGGGTTTTCTTGAAGTTGTCTCCCACTCATGGGCCAGATAATATAGTTAGAAAACAAGCCAGAGCTGCAGCCCCTTGTCTATCCTGAGACTCAGGAGGCCACACCTGTTCCTTGGACCTGGCTGATTCAGCAAGTTCCATTTTCTGCAACTGTGAGCCCCTGAGGGGTGATTAGAGGCTGGTCTCGGAAGTCTGACCATGCCGGCCAGCCCTCCCCAAGTGTGCCTGGGTTGAGATCAATATAAACACCGCTCCAGGCAGCAAGAGCCCCTGCAGCTGTGCCTGATGCCATTTTCTCTGCCCAGTCAGCAGTCTCGGGGCTGGGCTGGTGGGAGGGAGTGAGAGGCCACGGCTTTGTGGGTGCCCCAGTGTGAGTGGAGCTCTGCTGGACTTTCTGCAGCAGTTGCCAAGATGCCACCTGCTAAAGGAGAGGATGTGTCACCCATACCTGCCGCTGGAGTTTCTCCCTGGGCAGAGGTGAGGAAGGAAGAAAGCAGTGGGGGCTGGGACAGCAGGGATATCTCAGGCAGGGAAATGGAAAGCTTCCAGAAGAGTACCCAGGGCCAGGACCATCCTGGCTGGCCTGCAGGCACCAAGTCGGCTGGCATGTTGTCGCTCATGTGGCTCCATGGCCCTTCCTCTAGGCTTTCAAGTCCTTGTACATATTCAGGTGTTTTACCTGGGAAGGGTGGGAACATTTCAGCAGCAGCTGGCCTGGGGCTCGGCCCACGTTTACTCACAGATGTCTCGGCACGGTCCCCCAGCTTTGCAATGAGGACGCTTGTTGCGTGGGGCCTGCTGGCTGAATGGGAGATGATTCCCCACCACTGACCAACTTCAGAATTGTTTACAACTGGAGCAAGTGCCCTGATAGGGTTTTCCTCTGTGTAACTGGTGGGTTCTGTCTTTTTTTTTCTTTTTCCGTTTTTAGTTCAAGGTAGATTTTATTCCTCTTTTTTGTATTTACAGATATAAGCATGGAAATAATTTATTCATATAAATACATGTATGTGAAGGGAAGAATATTTTTTCTGTTTTAATTTTTTTAATTTTATTTTTTTAATTTTGAATTTTATTTTATTTTTTTATACAGCAGGTTCTTTTTGGTTATCTCTTTTATCCATATAAATGTATATATGCCAATCCCAATATCTCAACTCCTCCCACCACCACCCCCAACAGCTTTCCCACCTTGGTGTCCATACGTTTGTTGTCTACATCTGTTGCTCTATTTCTGCCTTGCAAAACGGTTCATCTGTACAACTTTTCTAGGTTCCACATATATGCATTAATATGCAAGATTTGTTTTTCTCTTTCTGACTTACTTCACTCTGTATGACAGTCTCTAGATCCATCAACGTCTCTACAAATAACCCAATTTCATTCCTTTTTATGGCTTAGTAATATTCCATTTTATATATGTACCACATTTGTATGCATTCGTCTGTCTGTGGGCATTTAGGTTGCTTCCATTACCTGGATATTGTAAATAGTGATGCAATGAATATTGTGGTAAATGTCTCTTTTTGATTTATGGTTTTGTCTGGGTATATGCCCAGTAGTGGGATTGCTGGATCATATGGTAATTCTATTCTTAGTTTTATAAGAAACTCCATAATGTTCTCCACAGTGACTGTATCAATTTACATTCCCAACAATAGTGGAAGAGGGTTCCTTATCTCCACACCCTTTCCAGCATTTTTTGTTTGAAGATTTTCTGATGATGCCTATTCTAACAGATGTGAGGTGATACACCATGGATGAGTCTATTTCGTTGAGCAAAGAGTAGGTCTTGTCTATTACATATTTGGCTTATGGAACGGTATGTGTGCTAATTTCAATCTCTGGTTTTATACAGCACCCTAACTCAACTTTGCCCTTAAGCAAGCATAAGGTTTTTATCTAAATGTGAGGCTCTGTTTGGTTTTGTAATTCAGTTTATGTGTAGCCAAGTTTACACTCCCTCAATTAGTGATATCTTATGATAATTATCTTTCTGTGTGTGACATATTTCTCTTAGAATCATCATACTTAAATCCACTCAATTTGCTGCTACAGGCCTGATGACATTGATTTCATTGCTGAGTGATATTCCGATGTACGTAAGTAGCACAACTTCTTTATCCATTTTTTTCTTTCTGGGATATTTAATTTGTACTGGACTCGAGGTTCTTGTAAACACAGCAGCCCTAAATTTTGTGTTGGCTGGGTTTTGTTGATTTTAATTTTCCTAAGCTATAGGGCCAAAAGTGGAAGTGCCCTAGGCTCTGTAGCTTTGTTTTTTAGATGTTTCAGGATACACCATAAATATCTCCAGAGTGTCTGTTGGCAAATTATATCCCGCCCATCAGCATAGCAAGGCTCCCTGTTCTCCATGGCCTGTCCTCTGTTTCTGGTTTTTACACTTTTTTCAGATGGCCCTTTTGACGAATGGGAAATGAGACTTCATTGTAGTGCGGATTTCCATTGCTCGAGTGCTTCGTTGGCCAAAAAGTGCATATTTGTTTTTTCCTGAATATATTCAGGAAAAAATGTATATGCACTTTTTGTCCAAGTGCATCTCTGTCAAAGATCTGCCGATTTTCATATGTTTTAAATGCAATTCCAATCTACCTCCTGAAATATGATTCCTGCAATTCTGCCTCGTTTTCAAGTCCTCTTCGCAGCCTTACTTCAATATATTTTTGCCAATAGCTGTCATTTATAACTCTGCAGATTTGTGAATTACAGTGCCCGTGATTTCCTTTCTTAACTTGCTTCCTTGTAAGCTGGCCCCAAAACCCCAGGTTTGCTTCAGGCTGTTCTCAGGGTGCGGCACAGCACTCTGAGCCTTTGGTTAATTCCTCTTCCTGGTGGGAAGTTAGAGTTAAATGTACCCCTCCAATCACCTGCCTCACTCCCAGCTCCCTGGTGATGTGTGTCCTCTGGTTTGAGGCTACATATGATGGGTTCCTCATCTTTTGATGATGTGGCCCCAATGATGTGTGGACACTCCTGCCTGGTTCCCATCCCCTTGGTGATGTGGGCCCTCTGATGAGACTCTGATCCTGGTTGGGTTCCTCACACTTCTGTGAGGTGGGCCCTCTTCTCTGAGGTCACTCCTGCCTGGCTGGCACACCCTGCCTTGGTGACGTCGGCCCTATGGTGGCAGTTGGAGCCTGCTGGGAGCCTCCTCCCCTCGGTGATGAGGCCATCTGGCGTCAGGCCCTAACGGTTGGGTTCCCACATTTTCTGATACGTTCTAAGTGGTGCGAGGGCACTCCTGCCAGGTTCCCATCCCCATGGGCATGTGGGCCTTCTGTTCTGAAGTCCCAACGGCTGGGTTGCTCACACTTTCATGATGTGGGCCCTCTGCAGTGAGGTTAATCCTGCCTGGCTGGGACACGTCGCCTTGGCGACGTGGATCCTCTGGTGGCAGTTGGAGCGTTCTGGGGCCTCCTGCCCTCAGTGATGAGGGCCCTCTGGTGTCAGGTCCTAAGTGCTGGACTCCACACATTTTCTGATGTGTGCCCGGCGGTACCAGGACACTCCTGCCAGGTTCCCATCTCCATGGGCATGTGGGACTTCTGTTCTGTGATCCCAACGGCTGGGTTGCTCACAGTTTCATGATGTGGGCCCTTTGCTGTGAGTTGACTCTGGCCTGTATCCCATAGCGTCAGTGCTCTGGGCCTCCTGCTTTGAGTTTCCAACTCCTGGATTCCTCACCTTTTTTTATTCTATTTGCCCTCTGTTGTGCGTCTCCTCCTGCATGTCTCATTCCCAGCCCCTTCGTGATGTGTTTCCCCTTGTTTGAGGCCACATGTGCTGTGTTCCTCACCTTTCTATAATGTGGCCACACTGGTGTGAGGACACTCCTGCCTTGTTCCGATCCCCTTGGTGATGTGGGCTCTCTGGTGAGAGCCTTATCCTGGCTGGGTTCCTCACACTTCTGGGAGGAGGGCCCTCTGCTGTGAGGTCACTCCTGCCTGGCTGGCACACGTTGCCTTGGCCACATGGGCCCTCTGGTTGCAATTGGAGTGTGCTGGGAGACTCCTCCCCTCGGTGATGAGGGCCCTCTGGCGTCAGGCCCTAACTGCTGGGCTCCCCACATTTTCTGATGTGTGCCCACTGGTGCGATGACACTCCTGCCAGGTTCCCATCCCCATGGGGATTTGGGCCTTCTGCTATGAAGTCCCAACGGCTGGGGTGCTCACAGTGTCAGGATGTGAGCCCTCTGCTGTGAGTTCACTCTGGCATGGATCCCATAGCCTCGGTGATCTGGGCCACCTGCTTGGAGCTTCCAACTGCTAGATTCCTTACCTTTTTTATTCTATGGGCCCTGTGTTGTGAGACAACTCCTGCCTGCCTCACTCGGAGCCCCTTGGTGATTTGGGTCTTCTGGTTTGAGGCCACATGTGCTGGGTTCCTCACCTTTCGCTGATGTGGCCCCACTGGTGTGAGGACACTCCTGCCTGGTTCCCATCCCCTTGGTGATGTTGGCCCTCTGGTGAGAGTCTGATCCTGGTTGGGTTCCTCACACTTCTGTGAGGTGGGCCCTCTGCTCTGAGGTCATTTCCTGCCTGGCTGACACACCCCGCCTTGGTGACGTCGGCCATATGGTGGCAGTTGGAGCCTGCTGGGAGCCTCCTCCCCTCGGTGATGAGGGCCCTGTGGCCTCAGGCCCTAACTGCTGGGCTCCCCACGTTTTCTGATGTGAGCCCAGTGATGCCAGGACATTCGTGTAAGGTTCCCTTTCCCATGGCGATGTGGGCCTTCTGCTCTGAGGTCCCAACGCCTGGGTTGCTCACAGTTTCCTGATGTTGGCTCTCTGGTGTTAGTTCACTCATTCCTGGATCCCGTAACCTCTGTGCTCTGGGCCACCTGCTGGTAAGTTAGAACTGCTGGGTTCCTCACCTTTTTTATCCTTTGGGCCCTGTGTGGTGAGGCTCCTCCTGCCTGCCTCACTCCCAGCCCCTTGGTGATGTTTCCTCTGGTTTGAGGCCACATGTGATGGGTTCCTCATCTTTTGATGATGTGGCCCCACTGGTGTGAGGACACTCGTGCCTGGTTCCAATCCCCTTGGTGATATGGGCCCTCTGGTGAGAGTCTGATCGTGGCTGGATTCCTCACCATTCTGTGAGGTGGGCCCTCTGCTGTGAGGTCAATTGTGCCTGGCTGGCACACGTCGCCTTGGCGACGTAGGCTCTCTGGCTGCAGTTGGAGCGTGCTGGGGACTCCTCTTCTCGGTGATGAGGGTCCTCTGGTGTCAGGCCCTAAGTGCTGGGCTCCACACATTTTCTGATGTGTGCCCAGTGGTGCAAGGACACTCCTGCCAGGTTCCCATCCCCATGGGCATGTGGGACTTCTGTTCTGTGGTCCCAACGGCTGGGTTGCTCACAGTTTCATGATGTGGGCCCTCTGCTGTGAGTTCACTCTGGCCTGTATCCCATAGCGTCAGTGCTCTGGGCTGCCTGCTTTGAGTTTCCAACTCCTGGATTCCTCACCTTTTTTATTCTATGGGCCCTCTGTTGTGAGTCTCCTCCTGCATGCCTCACTCCCAGCCCATTCGTGATTTGTGTCCCCTTGTTTGAGGCCACATGTGCTGGGTTCCTCACCTTCTGCTGATGTGGCCACACTGGCGTGAGGACACTCCTGACTGGTTCTGATTCCCTTGTTGATGTGGGCCCTCTGGTGAGAGTCTTATCCTGGCTGGGTTCCTCACCCTTCTGTGAGGTAGGCCCTCTGCTGTGAGGTCACCCCCGCCTGGCTAGCTCACGTCGCCTTGGCAATGTGGGCCCTCTGTTGGCCAATAGAGCATGCTGGGAGCCTCCTGCCCTCGTTAATAAGGGCCCTGGAAAAACGTATATGTCCTTTTCGGCCAAGTGCCTCACTGTCGAGGTTCTGCCTCTTTTCCTATGCTTTCAGAGGAATTCCCGTCTACCTCCTGAAATCGGATTCCGGCAATTCTGCCCCGCTTTCAAGTCTTCTTCGCAGCCTTACTTCAATATATTTTTGGATGATAGCTGTCATTTATAACTCTGCAGGTTTGTGAATGACAGTGTCCCTGAGCCTCCTTCTTCAACTCGCTTTCTTGTGACCTAGCTGCAAAACCGCAGGATTGCTTCAGGCCCTAATCTGGTTCTGGCACGGCACGCTGAGATTTTCATTAATTCCTCTTCCTGGAGGGAATTGAGCATTAAATTTGCCCGTGCAGACGCCTACAGCTAGTCTTTCATTAGTTCTCCCTATTCCTGTTCATCTTGCGCAGAAATTGCGAACTGTGCCAAACAGGAGGTTAAAGGCACTGACTCACCAAGTGGAGAGAGTGTTAGTAAAGCGTCTGGAATGGTGAACAGAGTACCAGGGGATGAAAACTGAGATGCATTTAAAAACGTTTCCCGGTCACATGGTGGACCATAATCTGGGTTTCCCATGCATGTCTTAGCTGAAGGAAGAATCCCTTAAACCTGGAGAGTTGGGACCCATGGAATGGGGACCAGGCAGTATGACTTCAAAGGGTCTGCATTGCTCACCGAACCTCATTAATGCTATCAGCCCGAAGTGGTCCAGCCTTATGTCTCACCCAGCTCTGGGTGTAGATGTGGTAAATCCAGGTTGCATCACAAGCCCTGAATGAATTATTTAAGAATTGCTCTCTATTTCGCTGTCACTGTGTTTTGTTTTTGTAATTTATTTTGATAATGGGATTTATCGGATTTTCACTGCTGCGTTTAGGCCGCTGTACACACGCTTGATTTCGTTATGGAGACATATAAATCCATGGGTTTTAAGATTCTTACTTGTCAGGTATATTCCCAGGTGTTGAATATGGGGTGTTGATTCCATTTCGTTGAGCAAGGAGTAGGTCTTGACTATTACATATTTGGCTTATGGAACGGTATTTGTGCTGATTTCAATCTCCGGTTTTATGCAGCACCCCAACTCACCTTTCCCCATAAACAAGCATAAGTTGGTTTTCTAAATTTGAGACCCTGTTCTGTTTTGTAATTCAGTTCATGTGTAGCGAAGTTTACATTCCGTGTATTAGTGATATCTTATGATGTTTCTTTTTCTGTGTGACTTATTTCACTTAGAATCATCGTACCTGAATCCCCTCATTATGGCGCGACGGGCCTGATGACATAGATTTCATTGCTGAGTGATATTCCATTGTACGTACGTACCACAACTTCCTTATCCATTTTTCGCTTTCTGGGATATTTAATTTGTACTGTAGATGAGGTTCTTGTAAACAGAGACGTCCGAAACATTGGGGTGGCTGTGTCTTTTTTATTTTAATTTCCGTAAGCTATAGGACTGTAAGTGGAAGTTCCGTAGGATCCGTTGCTTTTTTTTTTACGTCTCTCAGGAAACACCATACACTTCTCCAGAATGGCTGTTGGCAATTTACATCCCGCCCATCAGCATAACAAGTCTCCCGCTTTTCCATGGCCTTTTCTGCCTTTCTGGATTTTACACTTTTTTCAGATGGCCCTTTTGAGCTGCGGGCAATGAGACTTCATTTTAGTGCAGATTTCCTTTACATGCTTTCTTGGTTGGCCAAAAAGAGCGTATGCATATTTTCCTGAATATATTACAATATATTATTATATTTAGATATATATATATATTTACATTATATATTATATTTAGTTTGAGTGTATGTGTTAGGGTATGGGTTAGTGTTAGCGTACGGGTTAGGATTAGGGGACAGGTTAGGGTAAGGCTTCGGGTAAGGGTTAGGGTTAGGGTTAGGGGACGGGAAATGTTTAGGGTACAGGTTAGGGTACGACAACGGTTTAGGGTGAGCGTACATGTTAGGGTACGGGTTAGTGTTAGCATACGGGTTAGGATTAGGGGATGAGTTAGGGTAAGGCTTCGGGTAAGGGATATGGTTAGGGTTAGGGTTAGGGTTTTCGGACGAGGATGGTTTAGGATACAAGTTAGGTTACGACAAAGGTTTAGGGTGAGTGTACGTGTTAGCATACGGGTTAGTGTTAGCGTACAGGTTAGGATTAGTGTACAGGTTAGGGTGAGGCTTCAGGTAAGGGTTAGGGTTAGGGTTAGGGGACTGGGATGGTTTAGGTTACAGGTTAGTGTACGACAAAGGTTTAGGGTGAGCATAAGTGTTAGCGTACAGGTTAGTGTTAGCGTATGAGTTAGTGTTAGCGGACGGGTTAGTATTAGGGGAAGGGTTAGGGTAAGGCTTCTAGTAAGGTTTAGGGTTAGGGTTAGGTGACGGGGATGGTTTAGGGTACAGGTTAGTGTACGACAACGGTTTAGGGTGAGCGTACATGTTAGGGTATTGGTTACTGTTAGCGTACGGGTTAGGATTAAGGGACGTATTAGGGTAAGGCTTCGGGTAAGTGTTAGGGTTAGGTTTAGGGTCAGGGTTAGGGGACGGGGACGGTTTAGGGTACAAGTTTGTGTACGACAACGGTTTAGGGTGAGCGTACGTGTTAGGGTACGGGTTAGTGTTAGCGTAGGAGTTAGTGTTAGCGTACGGGTTAGTATTAGGTGACGGGTTAGGGTAAGGCTTCTGGCAAGGGTTAGGGATAGGGGACAGGGACGGTTTAGGATACAGGTGAGGGTACGACAAAAGTTTAGTTTGAGCATATGTGTTAGGGTCCGGGTTAGTGTTTGCGTACGGATTAAGATTGGGGACGGGTTAGGGTAAGGCTTCGGGTAAGTTTTAGGGTTAGGGTTAGGGAATGGGGACGGGGACGGGGATGGTTTAGGGTACAGGTTAGGGTACGACAACGGTTTAGGGTGAGCATACGTGTTAGGGTACGGGTTAGTGATAGCGTATGGGTTAGGATTTGGGGACGGGTTAGGGTAAGGCTTCGGGTAAGTGTTAGAGTTAGGGTTAGGGTTAGTGGACGAGGACGGTATAGGGTACAGGTTAGGGTACAACAATGGTTTAGGGTGAGTGAAAGTGTTAGGGTTCGGGTTAGTGTTAGTGTATGGGAAGGATTAGGGGATGTTTTAGGGTAAGCCTTCAGGGAAGGTTTAGGATGAGGGGACTGGGACGGGGACGGGTACAGTTTAGGGTACAGGTTAGTGTACAACAAAAATTTTGGGTGAGTGTACGTTTTAGGGTACGGGTTAGTGTTAGCGTATGGGTTAGGATTGCGGGACGGGTTAGGGTAAGGCTTCGGGTAAGGGTTAGGGTTAGGGGACGGGGACGGTTTAGGGTACCGGTAACTGTATGACAAAGGTTTACGGTGAGCGTACGTGTTATGGTACGGGTAAGTGTTAGGGTATGGTTTAGGATTAGGTTACAGGTTAGGGTAAGGCTTAGGATTATGGTTAGGGTTAGGTTTTGGGGACGGGGACAGTTTAGGATACATGTTAGGGTATGACAGCGGTTTAGGGTGAGCGTACGTGTTAGGGTACGGGTTAGTTTTAGCGTACGCTTTAGGATTAGTGGACGTGTTAGTGTAAGGCTTCGGTTAGGGTTGGGTTAGGGTTAGGGTTAGGGTTGGGGTCAGAGGACGGGGACGGTTTAGGGTACAGGTTAGGATACGACAATGGTTTAGGGTGAGCGTACGTGTTATGGTAAGGGTTAGTGTTAGCGTACGGGTTAGGATTAGGGGACGGGTTAGGGTAAGGTTTCGGGTAAGTGTTAGGGTTAAGGTTAGGGGATGGGAACGGCATAGGGTACAGGTTAGGGTATGACAAAGGTGTAGGATGAGCATACGTTTTAGGGTATGGGTTAGTGTTAGCGTACGTGTTAGGATTAGGGGACAGTTTGGGGTAAGGCTTCGGGTAAGGGTTGGGGTTAGGTTTAGGGTTATGTGACGGGGACGGGGACGGTTTAGGGTTCAGGTTAGTGTAGAACAATGGATTAGAGTGAGCGTATGTGTTAAGGTACGATTTAGTGTTAGCGTATGGGCTAGGATTAGGGGACAGGTTAGGGTAAGGCTTCGGGTAAGGTTTATTGTTAGGTTTAGGGTTAGGGTTAGTGTTAGGCGACGGGGACGGTTTAGGGTACAGCTTAGGGTACGACAATGGTTTAGGGTGAGCGTACGTGTTACGTTACGGATTAGTGTTAGCGTACGGGTTAGGATTATGGGAGGGGTTACAGTAAGGCTTCGGGTAAGGGTTAGGGTCAGTGTTAGGGTTAGAGTTAGGGGACGGGGATGGTTTAGGGTACAGGTAAGGGTACGACAACGGTTTAGGGTGAGCATACGTGTTAGGGTACTGGTTAGTGTTAGAGTACGTGTTAGGATTAGGTGACGGGTTAGGGTAAGGCTTTGGGTAAGGGTTAGGGTCAGGGTTAGGGTTAGGGTTAGGGGACGGTTTAGGGTACAGGTTAGGGTACGACAACGGTTTAGGGAGAGCGTACGTGTTAGGGTACGGGTTACTGTTAGCGTATGGGCTAGGATTAGGGGACGGTTTAGGGTAAGGCTTCGGGTAAGGGTTAGGGTTAGGGTTAGGGAACGGGGACGGGGAAGGGGACGGGGACGGTTGAGTGTACAGGTTAGGGTATGACAACGGTTAAGGGTGAGCATACGTTTTAGAGTGCGGGTTACTGTTAGCGTACGGGTTAGGATTAGGGGACGGGTTAGGGTAAGGCTTCTAGTAAGGGTTAGGGTTAGGGTTAGGGGACGGGCACGGGGACAGGGACAGTTTAGGGTACAGGTCAGGTACGACAACGTTTTAGGGTGAGCGTACATGTTAGGGTACGGGTTCGTGTTAGCGTACGGTTTAGGATTAGAGGAAGGGTTAATATAAGGCTTCGGGTAAGGGTTAGGGTGAGGGTTAGGGTTAGCGTTAGGGGACGGGGACGGGGACGGTTTAGGGTACAGTTTAGGGTACCACAACGGTTTAGGTTGAGCGTTTGTGTCAGGGTATGTGTTAGTGTTAGCGTACGTGTTAGGATTAGGGGACGGGTTAGGGTAAGGCTTCAGGAAAGGGTTAGGGTTAGGGTTAGGTTAAGGGGACGGGGACGGTTTAGGGTACAGGTTAGGGTACGACAAGGGTTTAGGGTGAGCGTACGTGTTAGGGTACAGTTTAGTGTTAGGGTACGGGTTAGGATTAGGGGACGGGTTAGGGTAAGGCTTCAGGTAAGGGTTAGGGTTAGGGTTAGTGTTAGGTTTAGGGTAGGGGACAGGGACGGTTTAGGGTACAGGTTAGGGTACGACAACTGTTTAGGGAGAGCGTACGTGTGAGGGTACTGGTTAGTGTTAGCGTACGCTTTAGGATTAGAGAACGGGTAAGCGTAAGGCTTCGGGTAAAAGTTAGGGTTAGGGTTAGGGTTAGAGGACGGGGACGGTTTAGGATACAGGTTAGGCTATGACAACGGTTTAGGCTGAGCGTACGTGTTAGGGTACGGGTAAGTGTTAGCGTACGGGTTAGGATTAGGGGACGAGTTAGGGTAAGGCTTCGGATAAGGGTTAGGATTAGGTTTAGGGTTAGGGTTAGGGGACGGGGACGGGGACGGTTTAGGGTACAGGTTAGGGTACGAAAACGATTTAAGGAGAGCGTACGTGTTAGGGTACAGGTTAATGTTAGCGTACAGGTTAGGATTAGGGGACAGGTTAGGGTAAGGCTTTGGGTAAGTGTTAGGGTTAGGGTTAGGGTTAGAGGATGGGGACGGTATAGGGTACAGGTTAGGCTATGACAATGGTTTAGGGTGAGCGTATGTGTTAGGTTACGGGTTAGTGTTAGCGTACGGTTTAGGATTAGGGGACGGGTTAGGGTAAGGCTTCGGGTAGGGGTTAGGGTTACGGTTAGAGGACGGGGACAGTTTAGGGTACAGGTTACGCTATGACAACGGTTTAGGGTGAGCGTACGTGTTAGATTACGGGTTAGTGTTAGCGTACGGGTTAGGATTAGGGGACGGGTTAGGGTAAGGCTTCGGTTAAGGGTTAGGGTTAGGGGATGGGGACGGGGACAGTTTAGGGTACAGGTTAGGGTACGAAAACGGTTTACGGTGAGCATACGTGTTAGCGTATGGGTTAGTGTTAGCGTACGGTTTAGGATTAGAGATCGGGTTAGGGTAAGGCTTCGGGTAAGTGTTAGGGTTAGGGTTAGGGTTAGGGAACGGGGACGGGGACAGTTTAAGGTACAGGTTAGTGTACGACAATGGTTTAGGGTGAACATATGTGTTAGGGTACGGGTTCGTGTTAGCGTACGGTTTAGGATTAGGGGACGGGTTAGTGTAAGGCTTTGGGTAAGGTTTACGGTTAGGTTTAGGTTTAGGGTTAGGGGACGGGGACGGGGACGGTTTAGGGTACAGGTTAGTGTACGAAAAGGTTTAGGGTGAGCGTACATGTTAGGGTACCTGTCAGTGTTAGCGTACGTGTTTGGATTAGGGGACGGTTTAGGGTAAGGCTTTGGGTAAGCTTTAGGGTTAGGGGATGGGCTCGGGGATGGATTAGGGTACAGGATAGTGTACGATAACGGTTTAGGGTGAGCGTACGAGTTAGGGTACAGTTTAGTGTTAGCGTACGGGTTAGGATTAGGGGACGGGTTAGGGTAAGGCTTCGGGTAAGGGTTAGGGTTAGAGGACGGGGAGGGTTTAGGGTACAGGATAGGATATGACAATGGTTTAGGGTGAGCGTACGTGTTAGGGTACGTGTTAGTGTTAGCGTACGTGTTAGGTTTAAGTGACGGGTTAGTGTAAGGCTTAGGGTAAGGGTAAGGTTTAGGGTTAGGGTTATGGGACGGGGACGGTTTAGGGTACAGGTTAGTGTACGACAACGGTTTAGGGTGAGCGTACGTATTAGGGTACAGGTTAGTGTTAGCGTACAGGTTAGTATTAGGGGACGGGTTAGGGTAAGGCTTCGGGTAAGGGTTAGGGTTAGGGTTAGGGTTAGGTTTAGGGTTATGGGACGGGGATGGTTGAGGGTACAGGTTAGGGTACGACAACAGTTTAGGGAGAGCATACGTGTTAGGGTACGGGTTAGTGTTAGCGTACGGGTTAGGATTAGGGGCCGGGTTAGGGTAAGGCTTCGGGTAAGGGTTAAGGATAGGGTTAGGGTTAGGTTTAGGGTTAGGGGACGGGGATGGTTTAAGGTACAGGTTAGTATATGACAACAGTTTAGGGTGAGCGTACGTGTTAGGGTACGTGTTAGTGTTTGCGTACGGGTTAGGATAAAGATACGGGTTAGTGTAAGGCTTCGGGTAAGGGTTAGTGTTAGGGTTAGGGTTAGGGGACGGGCACGGGTACGGGGACAGTTTAGGGTACTGGTTAGGGTACGACAACTGTTTAGGGTGAGCATTTGTGTTAGGGTACGGGTTAGTGTTAGCATACGTGTTAGGATTAGGGGATGGATTAGGGTAAGGCTTCGGGTTAGGGTTAGGGGACGGGGATGGGGACGGGGATGGTTTAGGGTACAGGTTAGTGTACGACAACGGTTTAGGGTGAGCGTACATGTTAGGGTACGTGTTAGTGTTAGCGTAAGTGTTAGGATTAAGGGACGGGTTAGTGTAAGGCTTCGAGTAAGGGTTAGGGTTAGGGTTAGGGTTAGGGGACGGGGATGGTTTAGGGTACAGATTAGTGTACGACAAGGTTTTAGGGTGAGCGTACGTGTTAGGGTACAGGTTAGTGTTAGCGTACGGGTTAGGATTAGGGGACGGATTAGGGTAAGGCTTCGGGTAAGTGTTAGGGTTAGGGTTAGGGTGAGGGTTTGGGTTAGTTGACGGCGACGGTTTAGGGTACAGGTTAGGGTACGACAACGGTTTAGGGAGAGCGTACGTGTTAGGGTACGGGTTACTGTTAGCGTATGGGCTAGGATTAGGGGACGGTTTAGGGTAAGGCTTCGGGTAAGGGTTAGGGTTAGGGTTAGGGGACGGGGACGGGGAAGGGGACGGGGACGGTTGAGTGTACAGGTTAGGGTATGACAACGGTTAAGGGTGAGCATACGTTTTAGAGTGCGGGTTACTGTTAGCGTACGGGTTAGGATTAGGGGACGGGTTAGGGTAAGGCTTCTAGTAAGGGTTAGGGTTAGGGTTAGGGGATGGGCACGGGGACGGGGACAGTTTAGGGTACAGGTCAGGTACGACAACGTTTTAGGGTGAGCGTACATGTTAGGGTATGGGTTCGTGTTAGCGTACGGTTTAGGATTAGAGGAAGGGTTAATATAAGGCTTCGGGTAAGGGTTAGGGTGAGGGTTAGGGTTAGCGTTAGGGGACGGGGACGGGGACGGTTTAGGGTACAGTTTAGTGTACCACAACGGTTTAGGGTGAGCGTTTGTGTCAGGGTACGTGTTAGTGTTAGCGTACGTGTTAGGATTAGGGGACGGGTTAGGGTAAGGCTTCAGGTAAGGGTTAGGGTTAGGGTTAGGTTAAGGGGACGGGGACGGTTTAGGGTACAGGTTAGGGTACGACAAGTGTTTAGGGTGAGCGTACGTGTTAGGGTACAGTTTAGTGTTAGGGTACGGGTTAGGATTAGGGGACGGGTTAGGGTAAGGCTTCAGGTAAGGGTTAGGGTTAGGGTTAGTGTTAGGTTTAGGGTAGGGGACAGGGACGGTTTAGGGTACAGGTTAGGTTACGACAACTGTTTAGGGAGAGCGTACGTGTGAGGGTACTGGTTAGTGTTAGCGTACGCTTTAGGATTAGAGAACGGGTAAGCGTAAGGCTTCGGGAAAAGGTTAGGGTTAGGGTTAGGGTTAGGGTTAGAGGACGGGGACGGTTTAGGATACAGGTTAGGCTATGACAACGGTTTAGGCTGAGCGTACGTGTTAGGGTACGGGTAAGTGTTAGCGTACGGGTTAGGATTAGGGGACGAGTTAGGGTAAGGCTTCGGATAAGGGTTAGGATTAGGTTTAGGGTTAGGGTTAGGGGACGGGGACGGGGACGGTTTAGGGTACAGGTTAGGGTACGAAAACGATTTAAGGAGAGCGTACGTGTTAGGGTACAGGTTAATGTTAGCGTACAGGTTAGGATTAGGGGACAGGTTAGGGTAAGGCTTTGGGTAAGTGTTAGGGTTAGGGTTAGGGTTAGAGGATGGGGACGGTATAGGGTACAGGTTAGGCTATGACAATGGTTTAGGGTGAGCGTATGTGTTAGGTTACGGGTTAGTGTTATCGTACGGTTTAGGATTAGGGGACGGGTTAGGGTAAGGCTTCGGGTAGGGGTTAGGGTTACGGTTAGGGTTAGGGGACGGGGACGGGGACAGTTTAGGGTACAGGTTAGGGCACGTCAACTGTTTAGGGTGAGCATACGTGTTAGGGTCCGGGTTAGTGTTAGCGTACGGGTTAGGATTAGGGGACGGGTTAGGGTAAGGCTTCGGGTAAGGGCTAGGGTTAGGGTTAGGGTTAGGGTTAGGGGACGGGGACGGTTTAGGGTACAGGTTAGTGTACGACAACGGTTTAGGATGAGCGTACGTGTTAGGGTACATGTTAGTGTTAGCGTACGTGTTAGGATTAAGTGACGGGTTAGTGTAAGGCTTAGGGTAAGGTTAAGGGTTAGGGTTAGGGGACGGGGACGGGGACGGGGACGGTTTAGGGTACGGGTTAGTGTACGACAAGGGTTTAGGGCGAGCGTACGTATTTGGGTACAGGTTAGTGTTAGCGTACTGGTTAGTATTAGGGGACGGGTTAGGGTAAGGCTTCGGGTAAGGGTTAGGGTTAGGGTTAGGGTTAGGTTTAGGGTTATGGGACGGGGATGGTTGAGGGTACAAGTTAGGGTACGACAATGGTTTAGGGAGAGCATACGTGTTAGGGTACAGGTTAGTGTTAGCGAACGGGTTAGGATTAGGGGACGGGTTAGGGTAAGGCTTCGGGTAAGGGTTAATGTTAGGGTTAGGGTTAGAGGACGAGGACGGTTTATGGTACAGGTTAGGCTATGACAACGGTTTAGGTTGAGTGTACATGTTAGGGTACGGGTAAGTGTTAGCGTAAGGTTTAGGATTAGGGGATGGGTTAGGTTAAGGCTTCAGCTAAGGGTTAGGGTTAGGGTTAGGGTTAGGGGACGGGGACGGTTTAAGGTACAGGTTAGTGTACGACAACAGTTTAGGGTGAGCGTACGTGTTAGGGTACATGTTAGTGTTAGCGTACGGGTTAGGATTAGTGGACGTGTTAGGGTAAGGCCTCGGGTAAGTGTTAGGGTTAGGGTTAGTTTTAGGGTTAGGTTTAGGGGACGGGGACAGTTTAGGGTACAGATTACTGTACGACAACGTTTTAGGGTGAGCGTACGTGTTAGGGTACAAGTTAGTGTTAGCGTACGCGTTAGGATTAGGGGACGGGTTAGGGTAAGGCTTCGGGTAAGGGTTAGGGTTAGGGTTAGGGGACGCGGATGGGGACAGTGACGGTTTAGGGTACAGGTTAGCGTACGACAACACTTTAGGGTGAGCGTACGTGTTAGGGTACGTGTTAGTGTTAGCGTACGGGTTAGGATTAAGGGACGGGTTAGTGTAAGGCTTTGGGTAAGGGTTAGGGTTAGGGTTAGGGTTAGGGGACAGGGACGGTTTAGGGTACAGATTAGTGTACGACAACGTTTTAGGGTGAGCGTACATGTTAGGGTACAGGTTAGTGTTAGTGTACGGGTTAGGATTAGGGGACGGTTTAGGGTAAGGCTTCGGGTAAGTGTTAGGGTTAGGGTTAGGTTTAGGGTTAGTTGACGGCGACGGTTTAGGGTACAGGTTAGGGTACGACAACGGTTTAGGGTGAGCGTACGTGTTAGGGTACTGGTTAGTGTTAGCGTTCGGGTTAGGATTAGGGGACGGGTTAGGGTAAGGCTTCGGGTAAGGGTTAGGCCTACGGTTAGGGTTAGGGTTAGGGGACAGGGACAGTTTAGGGTACAGTTTAGGGTACGACAACGGTTTAGGGTGAGCGTAAGTTTTAGGGTACGTGTTAGTGTTAGCGTTCGGGTTAGGATTAGGGGACGGGTTAGGGTAAGGCTTCTGGTAAGGGTTAGTGTTAGGGTTAAGGTTAGGTTAAGGGGACGGGGACGGTTTAGTGTACAGGTTAGTGTACGACAACGGTTTACGGTGAGCATACGTGTTAGCGTATGGGTTAGTGTTAGCGTACGGTTTAGGATTAGAGATCGGGTTAGGGTAAGGCTTCGGGTAAGTGTTAGGCTTAGGGTTAGGGTTAGGGAACGGGGACGGGGGCAGTTTAAGGTACAGGTTAGTGTACGACAATGGTTTAGGGTGAGCATATGTGTTAGGGTATGGGTTCGTGTTAGCGTACGGTTTAGGATTAGGGGACGGGTTAGTGTAAGGCTTTGGGTAAGGTTTACGGTTAGGTTTAGGTTTAGGGTTAGGAGACGGGGACGGGGACGGTTTAGGGTGCAGGTTAGTGTACGAAAAGTTTTAGGGTGAGCGTACATGTTAGGGTACCTGTCAGTGTTAGCGTACGTGTTTGGATTAGGGGACGGTTTAGGGTAAGGCTTTGGGTAAGCTTTAGGGTTAGGGGATGGGCTCGGGGATGGATTAGGGTACAGGATAGTGTACGATAACGGTTTAGGGTGAGCGTACGAGTTAGGGTACAGTTTAGTGTTAGCGTACGGGTTAGGATTAGGGGACAGGTTAGGGTAAGGCTTCGGGTAAGTGTTAGGGTTAGGGTTAGAGGACGGGGAGGGTTTAGGGTACAGGATAGGCTATGACAATGGTTTAGGGTGAGCGTACGTGTTAGGGTACGTGTTAGTGTTAGTGTACGTGTTAGGTTTAAGTGACGGGTTAGTGTAAGGCTTAGGGTAAGGGTAAGGTTTAGGGTTAGGGTTAGGGGACGGGGACGGGGACGGTTTAGGGTACAGGTTAGTGTACGACAACGGTTTAGGGTGAGCGTACGTATTAGGGTACAGGTTAGTGTTAGCGTACAGGTTAGTATTAGGGGACGGGTTAGGGTAAGGCTTCGGGTAAGGGTTAGGGTTAGGGTTAGGGTTAGGTTTAGGGTTATGGGACGGGGATGGTTGAGGGTACAGGTTAGGGTACGACAACGGTTTAGGGAGAGCATACGTGTTAGGGTACGGGTTAGTGTTAGCGAACGGGTTAGGATTAGGGGACGGGCTAGTGTAAGGCTTCAGGTAACGGTTAGGTTTAGGGTTAGGGTTAGAGGACGAGGACGGTTTAGGGTATAGGTTAGGCTATGACAGCGGTTTAGGTTGAGCGTACATGTTAGGGTACGGGTAAGTGTTAGCGTACGGTTTAGGATTAGGGGACAGGTTAGGGTAAGGCTTCGGCTAAGTGTTAGGGTTAGGGGACGGGGACGGGGACGGGCATGGTTTAGGGTACAGGTTAGTATATGACAATGGTTTAGGGTGAGCGTAAGTGTTATGGTATGGGTTAGTGTTAGCGTACGTGTCAGGATTAGGGGACGGGTTAGGGTAAGGCTTCGGGTAAGGGTTAGGGTTAGGGTTTTGGTTAGGGTTAGGGTTAGGGGACGGGGACGGGGACATTTAAGCGTACTGGTTAGGGTACGACAACGGTTTATGTTGAGTGTACGTGTTAGGGTACGGGTTCGTGTTAGCGTACAGGTTAGTATTAGGGGACGGGTTAGGGTAAGGCTTCGGATAAGGATTAGGTTTTAGGGTTAGGGTTAGGGTTAGTGTTAGGGGACAGGGACGGGAACAGTTTAAGGTACAGGTTAGGGTACGACAATGGTTTAGGGTGAGCATATGTGTTAGGGTACGGGTTCGTGTTAGCGTACGGTTTAGGATTAGGGGACGGGTTAGGGTAAGGCTTCGGGTAAGGTTTAGGGTTAGGGTTAGGGGACGGGGACAGGGACGGGGACGGTTTAGGGTACAGGTTAGGGTACGACAACGGTTTAGGGTGAACGTACATGTTAGGGTACGTGTCAGTGTTAGCGTACGTGTTAGGATTCGGGGACGGGTTAGGGTAAGGCTTTGCGTAAGGTTTAGGGTTAGGGTTAGGGTTAGGGGACGGGGACGGTTTAGGGTACAGGAAAGTGTACGCCAAAGGTTTAGGGTCAGCGTACAAGTTAGGATACAGTTTAGTGTTAGCGTATGGGTTAGGATTAGGGGACGGGTTAGGGTAAGGCTTCGGGTAAGGGTTAGGGTTAGGGTTAGTGTTAGGGTTAGAGTTAGGGGACGGGGACGGTTTAGGGTACAGGTTAGTGCACGACAACGGTTTAGGGTGAGTGTACGTGTTAAGGTATGTGTTAGTGTTAGCGTACGAGTTAGGATTAGGAGACGGGTTAGGGTAAGGCTTCGGCTAAGGGTTAGGGTTAGGGGACCAGGACGGGGACGGGCACGGTTTAGGGTACAGGTTAGTATATGACAATGGTTTAGGGTGAGCGTACGTGCTAGGGTATGGGTTAGTGTTAGCGTACGGGTCAGGATTAGGGGACGGGTTAGGGTAAGGCTTCGGGTAAGGGTTAGTGTTAGGGTTAGGCTTAGGGTTAGGGGACGGGGACGGGGACATTTCAGGGTACAGGTTAGGGTACGACAACGGTTTAGGGTGAACATATGTGTTAGGGTATGTGTTAGTGTTAGCGTACGGTTTAGGATTAGGGGACGTGTTAGGGTAAGGCTTCGGGTAAAGTTTAGGGTTAGGTTTAGGGTTACGGGACGGGGACGGTTTAAGGTACAGGTTAGGTTTCGACAACAGTTTAGGGTGAGCGTACGTGTTAGGGTACGTGTTAGGAATAAGGGACGGGTTAGGGTAAGGCTTCGGGTAAGGGTTAGGGTTAGGGTTTTGGTTAGGGTTAGGGTTAGGGGACGGTTTAGGGTACAGGTTAGTGTACGACAATGGTTTAGGGTGAGCGTACGTGTTAGGGTAGAGGTTAGTGTTACCGTACGGGTTAGGATTAGGGGACGTGTTAGGGTAAGGCTTCTGGTAAGGGTTAGGTTTAGGGTTAGTGTTAGGGTTAGGGTTAGGGGACGGGGACCGTTTAGGGTACAGGTTAAAGTACGACAACGGTTGAGGGAGAGCATACGTGTTAGGGTACGGGTTAGTGTTAGCGTACGGGTTAGGATTAGGGGATGGGTTAGGGTAAGGCTTCGGGTAAGGGTTAGGGTTAGGGTTAGGGTTAGAGGACGGGGACGGTTTAGGATACAGGTTAGGTTATAAAAACGGTTTAGGGTGAGCGTACGTGTTAGGATACGGGTTAGTGTTAGCGTACGGGTTAGGATTAGGTGACGGTTTAGGGTAAGGCTTCGGGTAAGGGTTAGGTATAGGGTTAGTGTTAGGGTTAGTTGACAACGACGGTTTAGGGTACAGGTTAGGGTACGACAACGGTTTAGGGACAGCATACGTGTTAGGGTACGGGTTACAGTTAGGGTACGGGTTAGGATTAGGGGACGGGTTAGGGTAAGGCTTCGGGTAAGGGTTAGGGTTAGGGTTAGGGGACGGGGACGGGGACAGTTTAGGGTACAGGTTAGGGTACGACAACTGCATTGGGTGAGCATACGTGTTAGGGTACGGGTTCGTGTTAGCGTACGGTTTAGGATTAGGGGACGGGATAAGGTAAGGCTTCGGGTAAGAGTTAGGGTTAGGGTTAGGGTTAGGGGACGGGGACGGGGACGGTTTAGGGTACAGGTTAGTGTACGACAACGGTTTAGGGTGAGCGTATGTGTTAGGGTACGGGTTAGTGTTAGCGTACGGGGTAGGATTAGGGGACGGGTTAGGGTAAGGCTTCAGGTAAGTGTTAGGGATAGGGTTAGGGTTAGGGTTAGGGTTAGGGGACGGGGACGGTTTAAGGTACAGGTTAGTGTACGACAACAGTTTAGGGTGAGCGTACGTGTTAGGGTATATATTAATGTTAGCGTACGGGTTAGGATTAGGGGACGTGTTTGGGTAAGGCTTCGGGTAAGTTTTAGGGTTAGGGTTAGTGTTAGGGTTAGGGTTAGGGGACGGGGACGGTTTAGGGTACAGGTTAGGGTACGACAACGGTTTAGGGAGAGCGTACGTGTTAGGGTACGGGTTAGAGTTAGCGTACGGGTTAGGATTAGTGGACGGGTTAGGGTAAGGCTTCGGATAAGTGTTAGGATTAGGGTTAGGGTTAGGGTTAGAGGACGGGGACGGTTTGGCATCCAGGTTAGGCTATGACAACGGTTTAGAGTGAGCGTACGTTTTAGGGTATGTGTTAGTGTTAGCGTATGTGTTAGGATTAAGGGACGGGTTAGTGAAAGGGATCGGGTAAGGGTTAAGGTTAGGGTTAGGGGACGGGGACGGTTTAAGGTACTGGTTAGTGTACGACAACAGTTTAGTGTGAGCGTACGTGTTAGGGTACATGTTAGTGTTAGCATACGGGTTAGGATTAGGGGACGTGTTAGGGTAAGGCTTCGGGTAAGTGTTAGGGTTAGGGTTAATGTTAGGGTTAGGGTTAGGGGACGGGGAGGTTTAGGGTACAGGTTAGGGTACGACAACGGGTTAGGGAGAGCGTACATGTTAGGGTACGTGTTAGAGTTAGCGTACGGGTTAGGATTAGTGGACGGATTAGGGTAAGGCTTCGGATAAGTTTTAGGGTTAGGGTTAGGGTTAGGGTTAGAGGACGGAGACGGTTTGGGGTACAGGTTAGGCTATGACAACGGTTTAGGGTGAGCGTACGTGTTAGGGTACGTGTTAGTGTTAGCATACGTGTTAGGATTAGGGGACGGGTTAGGGTGAGGCTTCGGGTAAGAATTAGGGTTAGGCTTAGGGTTAGGGGACGGGGACGGGGACAGTTTAGGGTACAGGTTAGGGTACGACAACGGTTTAGGGTGAGCATATGTGTTAGGGTACGTGTTAGTGTTAGCGTACGGTTTAGGATTAGGGGACGTGTTAGGGTAAGGCTTCGGATAAGGGTTAGGGTTAGGTTTAGGGTTAGGGTTAGGGTTAGGGGACGGGGACGGTGTAAGGTACAGGTTAGGGTACGACAACGGTTTAGGGTGAGCGTACATTTTAGGGTACGTGTTAGTGTTAGCGTACGGGTTAGGATTAGGGGACGGGTTATTGTAAGGCTTCGCGTAAGGTTTAGGGTTAGGGTTAGGGTTAGGGGACGGATACAGGGACATTTGAGGGTACAGGTTAGGGTACGACAACGGTTTAGGGTGAGCGTACGTGTTAGAGTACGGATTCGTGTTAGCGTTCGGTTTAGGTTTAGGGGACGGGTTAGGGTAAGGCTTCAGGTAAGGGTTAGGGTTAGGTTTAGGGTTAGGGGACGGGGACGGTTTAGGGTACAGGTTAGTGTACGACAACCGTTTAGGGTGAGCGTACGTGTTAGAGTACGTGTTAGTGGTAGCGTACGGGTTATGCTTAGGAGACAGGTTAGGGTAAGGCTTCGGGTAAGGGTTAGGGTTAGGGATAGTGTTAGGTTAGGGTTAGGGGACGGGGACGTTTTAGGGTACAGGTTAGGGTACGACAACGATTTAGGGACAGCATACGTGTTAGGGTACGGGTTAGTGTTAGCGTACGTGTTAGGAATAGATGACGGGTTATGGTAAGGCTTCAGGTAAGGGTTAGGGTTAGGGTTAGGGTTAGGGTTAGAAGACAGGGAGGGTTTAGGGTGCAGGTTAGTCTATGACAACGGTTTAGGGTGAGCGTACGTGTTAGGGTACGGGTTAGTGTTAGAGTACGGTTTAGGATTAGGGGACGGGTTAGGGTAAGGCTTCGGGTAAGGGTTAGGGTTAGGGGATGGGGCGGGGACAGTTTAGGGTTCAGGTTAGGGTACGACAACGGTTTAGGGTGAGCATACGTGTTAGCGTACGTGTTAGTCTTAGCGTACGGTTTAGGATTACAGATCGGGTTAGGGTAAGGCTTAGGGTAAGTGTTAGGTTTAGGGTTAGGGTTAGGGTTAGGGAACGGGGACGGGGACAGTTTAAGGTACAGGTTGGGGTACGACAATTGTTTTGGGTGAGCATATGTGTTAGGGTATGGGTTCGTGTTAGCGTACGGTTTAGGATTAGGGGACGGGTTAGTGTAAGGCTTCGGGTAAGGTTTAGGGTTAGGTTTAAGTTTAGGGTTAGGGGACGGGGACGGGGACGGTTTATGGTACAGGTTAGTGTACGAAAACATTTAGGGTGAGCGTACATGTTAGGGTACGTGTCAGTGTTAGCGTATGGGTTAGGATTAGGGGACGGTTTAGGGTAAGGCTTTGGGTAAGCTTTAGGGTTAGGGGACGGGGTCGGGGATGGTTTAGGGTACAGGATAGTGTACGACAACGGTTTAGGGTAAGCGTACGAGTTAGGGTAGAGTTTAGTGTTAGCGTACGGGTTAGGATTAGGGGACGGGTTAGGGTAAGGCTTCGGGTAAGGGTTAGGGTTAGGGTTAGTGTTAGGGTTAGGGTTAGGGGACGGGGAGGGTTTAGGGTACAGGTTACGGTACGACAAAGATTTAGGGAGAGCGTACGTGTTAGGGTACAGGTTAGTGTTAGCGTACGGGTTAGGAATAGGGGACGGGTTATGGTAAGGCCTCGGATAAGGGTTAGGGTTAGGGTTAGGGTTAGGGTTAGGGTTAGAGGACGAGGACGGTTTAGGGTACAGGTTAGGCTATGACTACAGTTTAGGGTGAGCGTACATGTTAGGGTACGTGTTAGTGTTAGCGTACAGGTTAGGATTAGGAGACGGGTTAGTGTAAGGCTTCGGGTAAGGGTTAGGGTTAGGGTTAGGGTTAGGGTTAGGGCACGGGAACGATTTAGGGTACAGGTTAGTGTACGACAACGGTTTAGGGTGAGCGTTTGTGTTAGGGTACAGGTTAGTGTTAGCATACGGGTTAGGATTAAGGGACGGGTTAGGGTAAGGCTTAGGGTAAGGTTAGGATTAGGGTTAGTGTTAGTGTTAGGGTTAGGGGACGGGGACGTTTTAGGGTACAGGTTAGTGTACGACAACGGTTTAGGGAGAGCGTACGTGTTAGGGTACGGGTTAGTGTTAGCATACGTGTTAGCATTAGGGGACGGGTTACCGTAAGGCTTCGGGTAAGGCTTAGCTTTAGGGTTAGGGTTAGAGGACGGGGACGGTTTAGAGTACAGGTTAGGCTGTCACAACGTTTTAGGGTGAGCGTACGTGTTAGGGTACGTGTTAGTGTTAGCGTACGGATTAGGATTAGGGGACGGGTTAGTGTAAGGCTTTGGGTAAAGGTTAGGGTTGGGGTTAGGGTTAGGGGACAGGGACGGTTTAAGGTACAGGTTAGGGTACGACAACGTTTTAGGGTGAGCGTACGTGTTAGGGTACATGTTAGTGTTAGATTACATGTTAGGATTAAGTGACAGGTTAGTGTAAAGCTTAGGGTAAGGGTTAGGGTTAGTGTTAGGGGATGGCGACGGTTTAGGGTACAGGTTAGTGTACGACAACGGTTTAGGGTGAGCGTACGTATTAGAGTACAGGTTAGTGTTAGCGTACGGGTTAGGATTAGGGGACGGGTTAGGGTAAGGCTTCGGGTAAGTGTTAGGGTTAGGGTTAGAGTTAGGGTTAGGGTTAGGGGACGGGGATGGTTTAGGGTACAGGTTAGGGTACGACAACGGTTTAGGGAGAGCATACGTGTTAGGGTACGGGTTAGGGTTAGCAAACGGGTTAGGATTAGGGGACGGGTTAGGGTAAGGCTTCGGGTAAGGGTTAGGGTTAGGGTTAGGGTTAGGGGATGTGGACAGTTGAGGGTACAGGTTAGGGTACGACAATGGTTTAGGGTGATCGCACATGTTAGGGTATGGGTTAGTGTTAGCGTACGGGTTAGGATTAGGGGACGGGTTAGGGTAAGGCTTTGGGTAAGTGTTAGGTTTAGGGTTAGGTTTAGGGTTAGGGGACGGGGACAGGGACAGTTTAAGGTACAGGTAAGGGTACGACAATGGTTTAGGGTTAGCATATGTGTTAGGGTACGGGTTCGAGTTAGCGTACGGTTCAGGATTAGGGGACGGGTTAGGGTAAGGCTTCGGGTAAGGGTTAGGTTTAGGGTTAGAGTTAGGGTTAGGGTTAGAGGATGGGGACGGTGTAGGGTACAGGTTAGGCTATGACAATGTTTTAGGGTGAGCCTACGTGTTAGGGAACGGGTTAGTGTTAGCGTACGGGTTAGGATTACAGGACGGGTTAGGGTAAGGCTTCGGGTAAGGGTTACGGTTAGGGTTAGGGGACGTGGACGGGGACTTTTTAGAGTACAGGTTAGGATACAACAACGGTTTAGGGTGAGCCTACGTGTTAGGGTACGTGTTAGTGTTAGCGTACGTGTTAGGATTAGGGGACGTGTTAGGGTAAGGCTTCGGGTAAGTTTTAGTGTTAGGGTTAGGGTTAGGGTTAGGGTTAGAAGACGGGGACGGTTTAGGGTACAGGTTAGGCTATGACAACGGTGTAGGGTGAGCGTACGTGTTAGCGTACGGGTTAGTGTTAGCGTACGAGTAAGGATTAGGGGACGGGTTAGGGTAACGCTTCGGGTAAGGGTTAGGGTTAGGGTTAGGGGACGGGGACGGGGACGGGGACGGTTTAGGGTACAGGTTAGTGTACGACAAAGGTTTACGGTGAGCGTACGTGTTAGGGTATGGTTTAGAGTTAGTGTACGGTTTAGGATTAGGGGATGTGATAGGGTAAGGCTTCAGGTAATGGTTAGGGTTAGGGTTAGAGGACGGGGACGGTGTAGGGTACAGGTTAGGCTATGACAATGTTTTAGGGTGAGCCTACGTGTTAGGGTACGGGTTAGTGTTAGCGTACGGGTTAGGATTACAGGACGGGTTAGGGTAAGGCTTCGGGTAAGGGTTAGTGTTAGGGTTAGTGTTAGGGTTAGAGGACGGGGACGGTTTAGAGTACAAGTTAGCATACGACAACGTTTTAGGGAGAGCGTACGTGTTAGGGTACGGGTTAGTGTTAGCGTTCGGATTAGGATTAGGGAACGGATTAGGGTAAGGCTTCGGGTAAGGGTTAGGTTTAGATTTAGGGTTAGGGTTAGGGTTAGGGGATGGGGACGGTTTAGGGTACAGGTTAGGGTAGGACAACGGTTTAGGGTGAGCGTACGTGTTAGGGTACGTATTAGTTTTAGCGTACGGTTTAGGATTAGGGGACAGGTTAAAGCAAGGCTTCGTGTAAGGGCTAGGGTTAGGGTTAGGGTTAGGGGATGGGGATGGTTTAGGGTACAGGTTAGGGTACGACAACGGTTTAGGGTGAGTGCACGTGTTAGTGTATGGGTTATTGTTAGCCTACGGTTTAGGATTAGGGGACGGGTTAGTTTAAGGCTTCGGTTAAGGGTTAGGTTTAGGTTTAGGGTTAGGGTTAGGGGACGGGGATGGTTTAGGGTACATGTTAGGGTATGACAACGATTTAAGGTGAGCGTATGTGTTAGGGTACGGTTTATTGTTAGCGTACGGGTTAGGATTATGGGACGGGTTAGGGTAAGGCTACGGGTAAGGGTTAGGGTTAGGGTTAGTTTTAGACAGGGACGGGGACGGGGACGGTTTAATGTACAGGTTAGGGTACAACAACAGTTTAGGGTGAGCGTACGTGTTAGGGCACGGTTTAGTGTTAGCATACGGGTTAGGATTAGGGGACGTGTTAATGTAAGGCTTTGAGTAAGGTTTAGGCTTAGGGTTAGGGTTAGGGATAGGGGACGGGTACGGGGGCAGTTTAGGGTACAGGTTAGGATACGACAACCGTTTAGGTTGAGCGTACGTGTTAGGGTACGGGTTAGTGTTAGCGTATGGGTTAGGATTAGGGGACGGGTTAGGGTAAGGCTTCGGGTAAGGGTTAGGCTTAGGGTTAAGGTTAGGGTTAGGGTTAGGGGACGGTGACGGTTTAGGATACAGGTTAGAGTACGACAACGGTTTAGGGTGAGCGTACGTGTTAGGGCACGGGTTAGTGTTAGCGTACGGGTTAGGATTAGGGGACGGGTTAGTGTAAGGCTTCGGGTAAGGTTTAGGGTTAGGGTTAGGGTTAGGGTTAGGGGACGGGGACGGGGAAGGGGACGGTTTAGGGTTCAGGTTAGGGTACGAAAACGGTTTAGGGTGAGCGTACGTGTTAGAGTACGGTTTAGTGTTAGCGTACGGGTTAGGATTAGGGGACGGGTTAGGGTAAGGCTTCGGGTAAGGTTTAGGGATAGGGTTAGTGTTAGGGGATGGGGACAGGTACGGGGACAGTTTAGTGTACAGGTTAGGGTACGAGAAAGGTTTAGGGTGAGCGTACGTGTTAGGGTACAGCTTAGTGTTAGCGTACAGGTTAGGATTAGGGGACGGGTTAGGGTAAGACTTTGGGTAAGGGTTAGGGTTAGGGTTAGGAGATGGGGACGGTTTAGGGTACAGGTTAGGGTACGACAAGGGTTTATGGTGAGTGTACATGTTAGAGTACGGGTTAGTGTTAGCGTACGGGTTAGGATTAGGGGACGGGTTAGTGTAAGGCTTCGGGTAAGTGTTATGGTTAGGGTTAGGGGAAAGGGACGGGGACGGTTTACGGTACAGGTTAGGGTACGACAACGGTTTATGGTGAGCGTACGTGTTAGCCTACGGGTTAGTGTTAGCGTACGGGTTAGGATTAGGGAACGGGTTAGAGTAAGGCTTCGGGTAAGGGTTAGTGTTAGGGTTAGGGTTAGGGGACAGGGACGGTTTAGGGTACATGTTAGTGTACGACAACGGTTTAGGGTGAGCGTACGTGTTAGGGCACGGGTTAGTGTTAGTGTACGTGTTAGATTTAGGGGACGGGTTAGTGTAAGGCTTCGGGTAAGGGTTAGGGCTAGGGTTAGGGTTAGGGTTAGTGTTACGGGATGGGGACGGTTTAGGGTACAGGTTAAGGTACGACAACGGTTTAGGGTGAGTGTACGTGTTAGGGTACGGGTTAGTGTTAGCGGACGTGTGCGGATTATGGGACGGGTGGGTAATGCTTCGGGTAAGTGTTAGGGTTTGTTTTAGGGTTAGGGGACGGGGACGGTTTAGTGTACCAGTTAGGGTAAGACAACGGTTTAGGGTGAGCGTACGAGTTAGGGCATGGGTTATTGTTAGCGTACAGGTTCAGATTAGGGGACGGGTTAGTGTAAGGCTTCGGGTAAGAATGAGGGTTAGGGTGAGGGTTAGGGGGCGGGGACGGTTTAGGGAACAGGATAGTGTACGACAATGGTTTAGGGTGAGCGTACATCTTAGGGTACGGCTTAGTGTTAGCGTACGGTTTAGGATTAGGGGACGGGTTAGTGTAAGGCTTCGGGTAAGAGTTAGGGTTAGGGTTAGGGTTAGGGGATGGGGACGGTTTAGGGTACAGGTTAGGTTACAACAATGGTTTAGGATGAGCGTACATGTTCGGGTACGGGGTAGTTTTAGAGTACGGGTTAGGATTAGGGGATGTGTTAGGGTAAGGCTTCGGGGAAGGGTTAGGGTTAATGTTAGGGGACGGGGACGGTTTAGGGTACAGGTTAAGGTATGACCATGGTTTATGGTGAGCGTACGTGTTAGCGTAAGGGTTAGTGTTAGCGTATGGTTTAGGATTAGGGAACGGGTTAGGGTAAGGCTTCGGGAAAGTGTTAGTGTTAGGGTTAGGGTTTGGGGACGGGGACGGGGACGGTTTAGGGTACAGGTTAGGGTACGACAACGGATTAGGGTGAGCGTAGGTTTTAGGGCACGGTTTAGTGTTAGTATACGGGTTAGGATTAGGGGACTGGTTAGTGTAAGGCTTTGGGTAAGGTTTAGGGTTAGGGTCAGGGTTAGGATTAGGGGACGGGGACGGGGGCAGTTTAGGGTACAGGTTAGGGTACGACAATGGTTTAGGTTGAGCGTACGTGTTAGGGTATGGGTTAGTGTTAGCGTACGGGTTACGATTAGGGGACGTGTTAGGGTAAGGCTTCGGGTTAGGGTTAGGTTTAGGGTTAGGGTTAGGGTTAGGGGACGGGGACGGTTTGGGGTACAGGTTAGGGTACGACAACGGTTTAGGGTGAGCGTACGTGTTAGGGTACGGGTTAGTGTTAGCGTATGGGTTAGGGTTAGGGGACGGGTTAGCCTAAGGCTGCGGGTAAGGTTTAGGGTTAGGGATTGGGTTAGGGTTAGCGTTAGGGGACGGGGACGGTTTCGGGTACAGCTTAGGTTACGACAACGGTTTAGGGTGAGCATACGTTTTAGGGTATGGTTTAGTGTTAACGTACGGGTTAGGATTAGGGGACGGGTTAGGGTAAGGCTTCGGGTAAGGGTTAGGGTAGGGTTAGAGTTAGGGTTAGCGGATGGGGACGGTTTAGGGTACAGGTTAGGGTACGACAACGGTTTAGGGTGAGCGTACGTGTAAGGGTACGGGTCAGTGTTAGCGTACAGGTTAGGATTAGGGGACGGGTTAGGGTAACGCTTCGGGTAAGGTTTAGGGTTAGGGTTATGGTTAGGGTTAGGGTTAGGGGACATGGAGGGTTTAGGGTAGAGGTTAGTGTACGACAAAGGTTTAGGGTGAGCGTACGTGTTAGGGTACGGGTTAGTGTTAGCGTACGGGTTAGGATGAGGGAACGGGTTAGGGTAAGGCTTTGGGTAAGGGTTAGGGTTAGGGGACGGGGACGGTTTAGGGTACAGGTTAGGGTACGACAACGTTTTAGGGTGAGTGTACGTGTTAGGGTATGGGTTAGTGTTAGCGTACGGGTTAGGATTATGGTACGGGTTAGGGTAAGGCTTCGGGTTAGGGTTAGGTTTAGGGTTAGGGTTAGGGGATGGTGACGGGGACAGGGACGGTTTCGGGTACAGGTTAGTGTACGACAAAAGTTTAGGGTGAGTGTACGTGTTAGGGTACGGGTTAGTGTTAGCATACAGGTTAGGATTAGGGGACGGTTAGGGCAAGGCTTCGGGTACGGCTTAGGGTTAGGGTTAGGGGAGGGGTACGGTTTAGGGTACAGGTTAGGGTACGACAGTGGTTTAGAGTGAGAATACGTGTTAGGGTACCGGTTAGTGTTAGCGTACGGGTTAGGATTAGGAGACGGGTTAGGGTAAGGCTTTGGTTAAGTGTTAGGGTTAGGGTTAGGGTTAGGTTTAGGGGACGGGGACTGTTTAGGGTACAGGTCAGGGGACAACAACGGTTAAGCGTGAGCATACATGTTAGGGTAAGGATTAGTGTTGGCATACGGGTTAGGATTAGGGGACGGGTTAGTGTTATGCTTCGGGTAAGGGTTAGGGTTAGGGTTAGGGTTAGGGTTAGGGTTAGGGGAGTGGGACGGTTTAGGGTACAGGTTAGGGTACAACAACGGTTTAGGGTGAGCGTACGTGTTAGGCTACGGGTTAGTGTTAGCGTACAGGTTAGGATTAGGGGACGGGTTACGGTAAGGCTTCGGGTAAGGGTTATGGTTAGGGTTAGGGTTAGGGGACGGGGACGGTTTAGGGTACAGTTAGGGTACGACAACGATTTAGGGTGAGCGTAGGTGTTAGGGCACGGGAGAGTGTTACCGTACGGGTTAGGATTAGGGGACGGGTTAGGTTTAGACTTCGGGTAAGGGTTAGGGTTAGGGTTAGGTTTACGGTTAGGGTTAGGGGACGGGGATGGTTTAGGGTACATGTTAGGGTACGACAAGATTTTAGGGTGAGAGTACGTGTTAGGGAACGGATTAGTCTTAGCGTACGGGTTAAGATTAGGGGACGGGTTAGGGTAAGGCTTCTGGTAAGGTTTAGGGTTAAGGTTAGCATTAGGTTTAGGGGATGGGGACGGTTTAGGGTACAGGTTAGGGTACGACAACGGTTTAGTGTGAGCCTAGGTGTTAGGGTACGGGTTAGTGTTAGCGTACGGTTTAGGGTTAGGGGACGGGTTAGCGTAAGGCTTCTGGTAAGGTTTAGGGTTAGCGGACGGGGACGGGGACGGGAACGGTTTTGGGTACAGGTTAGGGTACGACAACGGTTTAGGGTGAGCGTACGTGTTAGGGCACGGGTTAGTGTTAGCGTACGGGTTAGGATTAGGGGACGGGATAGGGTAAGGCTTCGGTTAAGGTTTAGGGTTAGGGTTAGGGTTAGGGGATGGGAATGGGGATGGTTTAGGGTACAGATTACGGTACGACAACGGTTTAGGGTGAGCGTACATGTTAGGGTACGGGTTAGTGTTAGCGTACGGGTTAGGATTACGGGACGGGTTAGGGTAAGGCTTCGGGTAAGTGTTAGGGTTAGGGTTAGGCTTAGGGTTAGGGGACGGGGACGGTTTAGGGTACAGGTTAGTGTACGACAACGGATTAGGTTGAGCGTACGTGTTAGGGCACGGTTTAGTGTTAGCATACGGGTTAGGATTAGGGGACGTGTTAGTGTAAGGCTTTGGGTACGGTTTAGGCTTAGGGTTAGGGTTAGGGTTAGGGGACGGGTACAGGGGCAGTTTAGGGTACAGGTTAGGGTACGACAACGGTTTAGGTTGAGCGTACGTGTTAGGGTACGGGTTAGTGTTATCGTATGGGTTAGGATTAGGGGACGTGTTAGGGAAGGCTTCGTGTAAGGGTTAGGGTTTGGGTTAGGGTTAAGGTTAGGGGATGGGGACGGTTTAGGGTACAGGTTAGGGTACGACAACGGTTTAGGATGAGCGTACGTGTTAGGGTACGGGTTAGAGTTAGCGTACGTGTTAGGATTAATGGACGTGTTAGGGTAAGGCTTCGGGTAAGGATTAGGTTTAGGGTTAGGGTTACGATTAGGGGACGGGGACGGGGACGGTTTAGGGTACAAGTTAGGGTACGACAACGGTTTAGCATGAGAGTACGTGTTAGGGTACGGTTTAGTGTTAGTGTACGTGATAGGATTAGGGGACGTGTTAGGGTAAGGCTTCCGTAAGGGTTAGGGTTAGGGTTAGGGTTAGGGTTAGGGGATGGGGACGGTTTAGGGTACAGGTTAGGGTAGGACAACGGTTTATGGTGAGCGTACGTGTTAGGGTACGGGTTAGTGTTAGCGTACGGATTAGGATTAGGGAACGGATTAGGGTAAGGCTCAGGTAAGGGTTAGGTTTAGAGTTAGGGTTAGGGTTAGGGGATGGGGACGGTTTAGGGTACAGGTTAGTGTACGACAACGGTTTAGGGTGAGCGTACGTGTTATGGTACGTATTAGTTTTAGCGTACGGTTTAGGATTAGGGGACGGGTTAAAGCAAGGCTTCGTGTAAGGGCTAGGGTTAGGGTTAGGGTTAGGGGATGGGGATGGTTTAGGGTACAGGTTAGGGTACGACAACGGTTTAGGGTGAGTGCACGTGTTAGTGTATGGGTTATTGTTAGCCTACGGTTTAGGATTAGGGGACGGGTTAGTTTAAGGCTTCGGTTAAGGGTTAGGTTTAGGTTTAGGGTTAGGGTTAGGGGACGGGGATGGTTTAGGGTACATGTTAGGGTATGACAACGATTTAAGGTGAGCGTATGTGTTAGGGTACGGTTTATTGTTAGCGTACGGGTTAGGATTATGGGACGGGTTAGGGTAAGGCTACGGGTAAGGGTTAGGGTTAGGGTTAGTGTTAGGGGACAGGGACGGGGATGGGGACGGTTTAATGTACAGGTTAGGGTACAACAACGGTTTAGGGTGAGCGTACGTGTTAGGGCACGGTTTAGTGTTAGCATACGGGTTAGGATTAGGGGTCGTGTTAGTGTAAGGCTTTGGGTAAGGTTTAGGCTTAGAGTTAGGGTTAGGGAAAGGGGACGGGTACGGGGGCAGTTTAGGGTACAGGTTAGGGTACGACAATGGTTTAGGTTGAGCGTATGTGTTAGGGTACGTGTTAGTGTTAGCGTACAGGTTAGGATTAGGGGACGTGTTAGGGTAAGGCTTCGTGGAAAGGTTAGGGTTTGGGTTAGGGTTAGGGTTAGGGGATGGGGACAGTTTAGGGTACAGGTTAGGGTACAACAACGGTTTAGGGTGAGCGTACATGTTAGGGTACGGGTTAGTGTTAGCGTACGGGTTAGGATTACGGGACGGGTTAGGGTAAGGCTTCGGGTAAGTGTTAGGGTTAGGGTTAGGCTTAGGGTTAGGGGACGGGGACGGTTTAGGGTACAGGTTAGTGTACGACAACGGATTAGGTTGAGCGTACGTGTTAGGGCACGGTTTAGTGTTAGCATACGGGTTAGGATTAGGGGACGTGTTAGTGTAAGGCTTTGGGTACGGTTTAGGCTTAGGGTTAGGGTTAGGGTTAGGGGACGGGTACAGGGGCAGTTTAGGGTACAGGTTAGGGTACGACAACGGTTTAGGTTGAGCGTACGTGTTAGGGTAGGGGTTAGTGTTAGCGTATGGGTTAGGATTAGGGGACGTGTTAGGGAAGGCTTCGTGTAAGGGTTAGGGTTTGGGTTAGGGTTAAGGTTAGGGGATGGGGACGGTTTAGGGTACAGGTTAGGGTACGACAACGGTTTAGGATGAGCGTACGTGTTAGGGTACGGGTTAGAGTTAGCGTACGTGTTAGGATTAATGGACGTGTTAGGGTAAGGCTTCGGGTAAGGATTAGGTTTAGGGTTAGGTTTACGATTAGGGGACGGGGACGGGGACGGTTTAGCGTACAAGTTAGGGTACGACAACGGTTTAGCATGAGAGTACGTGTTAGGGTACGGTTTAGTGTTAGTGTACGTGATAGGATTAGGGGACGTGTTAGGGTAAGGCTTCCGTAAGGGTTAGGGTTAGGGTTAGGGTTAGGGTTAGGGGATGGGGACGGTTTAGGGTACAGGTTAGGGTAGGACAACGGTTTATGGTGAGCGTACGTGTTAGGGTACGGGTTAGTGTTAGCGTACGGATTAGGATTAGGGAACGGATTAGGGTAAGGCTCAGGTAAGGGTTAAGTTTAGAGTTAGGGTTAGGGTTAGGGTTAGGGGATGGGGACGGTTTAGGGTACAGATTAGTGTACGACAACGGTTTAGGGTGAGCGTACGTGTTATGGTACGTATTAGTTTTAGCGTACGGTTTAGGATTAGGGGACGGGTTAAAGCAAGGCTTCGTGTAAGGGCTAGGGTTAGGGTTAGGGTTAGGGGATGGGGATGGTTTAGGGTACAGGTTAGGGTACGACAACGGTTTAGGGTGAGTGCACGTGTTAGTGTATGGGTTATTGTTAGCCTACGGTTTAGGATTAGGGGACGGGTTAGTTTAAGGCTTCGGTTAAGGGTTAGGTTTAGGTTTAGGGTTAGGGTTAGGGGACGGGGATGGTTTAGGGTACATGTTAGGGTATGACAACGATTTAAGGTGAGCGTATGTGTTAGGGTACGGTTTATTGTTAGCGTACGGGTTAGGATTATGGGACGGGTTAGGGTAAGGCTACGGGTAAGGGTTAGGGTTAGGGTTAGTTTTAGGGGACAGGGACGGGGACGGGGACGGTTTAATGTACAGGTTAGGGTACAACAACAGTTTAGGGTGAGCGTACGTGTTAGGGCACGGTTTAGTGTTAGCATACGGGTTAGGATTAGGGGACGTGTTAATGTAAGGCTTTGAGTAAGGTTTAGGCTTAGGGTTAGGGTTAGAGATAGGGGACGGGCACGGGGGCAGTTTAGGGTACAGGTTAGGATACGACAGTGGTTTAGGTTGAGCGTACGTGTTAGGGTACGGGTTAGTGTTAGCGTACGGGTTAGGATTACGGGACGTGTTAGGGTAAGGCTTCGTGTAAGGGTTAGGATTTGGGTTAGGGTTAGGGTTAGGGGATTGGGACGGTTTAGGGTACAGGTTAGGGTACAACAACGGTTTAGGATGAGCGTACGTGTTAGGGTACGAGTTAGTGTTAGCGTACGGGTTAGGATTAGGGGACGGTTTACGGTAAGGCTTCGGGTAAGTTTTAGGGTAAGGGTTAGGGGACGCGGACGGTTTACAGTACAGGTTAGTGTACAACAACAGATTAGGGTGAGCGTACGTGTTAGGGCATCGCTTAGTGTTAGGGTACGGGTTAGGATTTGGGGATGGGTTAGGGTAAGGTTTCGGGTAAGGGTTAGGCTTAGGGTTAGGGTTAGGGGACGGGGATGGTTTAGGGTACAGGTTAGGGTACGACAACTGTTTAGGGTGAGCGTACGTGTTAGGGTACAGGTTAGTGTTAGCTTACGGATTAGGATTAGGGGACAGGTTAGGGTAAGGCTTCGGGTAAGTGTTAGGGATAAGGTTAGGGTTAGGGGACGGGGACGGGGACAGGGACGGTTTAGGGTACAGGTTAGGGTACGACAACGGTTTAGGGTGAGCGCAGGTTTTAGAGTACGGGTTAGTGTTTGCGTATGGGTTAGGATTAGGGGACGGTTTAGTGTAAGGCTTCGGGTAAGGGTTAGCATTAGGGTTAGGGTTAGGGTTATGGTTAGGGGACGGGGACGGTTTAGGGTACAGGTTAGGGTATGACAACTGTTTAGGGTGAGCGTACGTGTTAGGGTACGTGTTAGTGTTAGCGTACGGGTTAGGATTAGGTGACGGGTTATGGTAAGGCTTCGGGTAAGGGTTAGGGTTAGGGTTAGGGTTAGGGTTACGGTTAGTGGCCGGGGACAGGGACAGTTTAGAGTACAGGTTAGGGTACGACAACGGTTTAGGGTGAGCGTACGTGTTAGGGTACGGGTTAGTGTTAGCGTACGGATTAGGATTAGGGGACGGGTTAGGGTAAGGCTTCGGGTACGGGTTAGTGTTAGGTTTAGGGTCAGGGTTAGGGTTAGGAGACGGGGACGGGCACGGTTTAGGGTACAGGTTAGTGTACGACAACGGTTTAGGGTGAGCGTACGTGTTAGGGTACAGGTTAGTGTTTGCGTACGGGTTAGGATTAGGGGACGGGATAGGGTACGGTTTCGGGTAAGGGTTAGGGTTATGGCACGGGGACGGTTTAGAGTACAGGTTAGAGTACGCCAACGGTTTAGGCTGAGCATACGTTTTAGGGCAAAGGTTAGTGTTAGCGTACGGTTTAAGATTGGGGGTGGGTTAGGTTAAGGCTTCGGATACGGGTTAGATTTAGGGTTAGGTTTAGGGTTAGGGTTAGGGGATGGGGATGGTTTAGGGTACAGGTTCGCATACGACCAAGGTTTAGGGTGAGCGTGCGTGTTATTGTACGGGTTAGTGTTAGCGTACATGTTAGGATTAGGGGACGGGTTAGGGTAAGGCTTCGGGTAAGGGTTAGGCTTAGGGTTAAGGTTAGGGTTAGGGTTAGGGGACGGTGACGGTTTAGGATACAGGTTAGAGTACAACAACGGTTTAGGGTGAGCGTACGTGTTAGGGCACGGGTTAGTGTTAGCGTACGGGTTAGGATTAGGGGACGGGTTAGTGTAAGGCTTCGGGTAAGGTTTAGGGTTAGGGTTAGGGTTAGGGTTAGGGGACGGGGACGGGGAAGGGGACGGTTTAGGGTTCAGGTTAGGGTACGAAAACGGTTTAGGGTGAGCGTACGTGTTAGAGTATGGTTTAGTGTTAGCGTAAGGCTTAGGATTAGGGGACGGTTTATGGTAAGGCTTCGGGTAAGGGTTAGGGTTAGGGTTAGGGTTAGGGGACGGTTTAGGGTACAGTTTAGGGTACGACAACGTTTTAGGGTGAGCATACGTGTTAGGGCATGGGTTAGTGTTAGCGTACGGGTTAGGATTAGGGGACAGGTTAGGGTAAGGCTTCGGGTAAGGGTTAGGGTTAGGGTTAGGATTAGTGTTAGGTTTAGGGGATGGGTATGGTTTAGGGTACATGTTAGGGTACGACAACGGTTTAGGGTGAGCGTACGTGTTAGGGTATGGATTAGTGTTACGGTACGGGTTAGGATTAGGGGACAGGTTATAGTAAGGCTTCCGGTAAGGCTTAGGGTAAAGGGACGGGGACAGTTTACGGTACAGGTTAGTGTACAACAACAGTTTAGGGTGAGCGTACGTGATAGCGTACGGGTTAGGATTCGTGACGGGTTAGGGTAAGGCTTCGGATAAGGGTTAGGGTTAGGGTTAGAGGATGGGGATGGTTTAGGGTACAGATTAGGTTACGACAACGGTTTAGGGTGAGCATACGTTTTAGGGTATGGTTTAGTGTTAGCGTACGGGTTAGGATTAGGGGACGGGTTAGGGTAAGGCTTCGGGTAAGGTTTAGGGATAGGGTTAGTGTTAGGGGATGGGGACAGGTACGGGGACAGTTTAGTGTACAGGTTAGGGTACGAGAAAGGTTTAGGGTGAGCGTACGTGTTAGGGTACAGCTTAGTGTTAGCGTACAGGTTAGGATTAGGGGACGGGTTAGGGTAAGACTTTGGGTAAGGGTTAGGGTTAGGGTTAGGAGACGGGGACGGTTTAGGGTACAGGTTAGGGTACGACAAGGGTTTATGGTGAGTGTACATGTTAGAGTACGGGTTAGTGTTAGCGTACGGGTTAGGATTAGGGGACGGGTTAGTGTAAGGCTTCGGGTAAGTGTTATGGTTAGGGTTAGGGGAAAGGGACGGGGACGGTTTACGGTACAGGTTAGGGTACGACAACGGTTTATGGTGAGCGTACGTGTTAGCCTACGGGTTAGTGTTAGCGTACGGGTTAGGATTAGGGAACGGGTTAGAGTAAGGCTTCGGGTAAGGGTTAGTGTTAGGGTTAGGGTTAGGGGACAGGGACGGTTTAGGGTACATGTTAGTGTACGACAACGGTTTAGGGTGAGCGTACGTGTTAGGGCACGGGTTAGTGTTAGTGTACGTGTTAGATTTAGGGGACGGGTTAGTGTAAGGCTTCGGGTAAGGGTTAGGGCTAGGGTTAGGGTTAGGGTTAGTGTTACGGGATGGGGACGGTTTAGGGTACAGGTTAAGGTACGACAACGGTTTAGGGTGAGTGTACGTGTTAGGGTACGGGTTAGTGTTAGCGGACGTGTGCGGATTATGGGACGGGTGGGTAATGCTTCGGGTAAGTGTTAGGGTTTGTTTTAGGGTTAGGGGACGGGGACGGTTTAGTGTACCAGTTAGGGTAAGACAACGGTTTAGGGTGAGCGTACGAGTTAGGGCATGGGTTATTGTTAGCGTACAGGTTCAGATTAGGGGACGGGTTAGGGTAAGGCTTCGGGTAAGAATGAGGGTTAGGGTGAGGGTTAGGGGGCGGGGACGGTTTAGGGAACAGGATAGTGTACGACAATGGTTTAGGGTGAGCGTACATCTTAGGGTACGGCTTAGTGTTAGCGTACGGTTTAGGATTAGGGGACGGGTTAGTGTAAGGCTTCGGGTAAGAGTTAGGGTTAGGGTTAGGGTTAGGGGATGGGGACGGTTTAGGGTACAGGTTAGGTTACAACAATGGTTTAGGATGAGCGTACATGTTCGGGTACGGGGTAGTTTTAGAGTACGGGTTAGGATTAGGGGATGTGTTAGGGTAAGGCTTCGGGGAAGGGTTAGGGTTAATGTTAGGGGACGGGGACGGTTTAGGGTACAGGTTAAGGTATGACCACGGTTTATGGTGAGCGTACGTGTTAGCGTAAGGGTTAGTGTTAGCGTATGGTTTAGGATTAGGGAACGGGTTAGGGTAAGGCTTCGGGAAAGTGTTAGTGTTAGGGTTAGGGTTAGGGGACGGGGACGGGGACGGTTTAGGGTACAGGTTAGGGTACGACAACGGATTAGGGTGAGCGTAGGTTTTAGGGCACGGTTTAGTGTTAGTATACGGGTTAGGATTAGGGGACTGGTTAGTGTAAGGCTTTGGGTAAGGTTTAGGGTTAGGGTCAGGGTTAGGATTAGGGGACGGGGACGGGGGCAGTTTAGGGTACAGGTTAGGGTACGACAATGGTTTAGGTTGAGCGTACGTGTTAGGGTATGGGTTAGTGTTAGCGTACGGGTTACGATTAGGGGACGTGTTAGGGTAAGGCTTCGGGTTAGGGTTAGGTTTAGGGTTAGGGTTAGGGTTAGGGGACGGGGACGGTTTGGGGTACAGGTTAGGGTACGACAACGGTTTAGGGTGAGCGTACGTGTTAGGGTACGGGTTAGTGTTAGCGTATGGGTTAGGGTTAGGGGACGGGTTAGCCTAAGGCTGCGGGTAAGGTTTAGGGTTAGGGATTGGGTTAGGGTTAGCGTTAGGGGACGGGGACGGTTTCGGGTACAGCTTAGGTTACGACAACGGTTTAGGGTGAGCATACGTTTTAGGGTATGGTTTAGTGTTAACGTACGGGTTAGGATTAGGGGACGGGTTAGGGTAAGGCTTCGGGTAAGGGTTAGGGTAGGGTTAGAGTTAGGGTTAGCGGATGGGGACGGTTTAGGGTACAGGTTAGGGTACGACAACGGTTTAGGGTGAGCGTACGTGTAAGGGTACGGGTCAGCGTTAGCGTACAGGTTAGGATTAGGGGACGGGTTAGGGTAACGCTTCGGGTAAGGTTTAGGGTTAGGGTTATGGTTAGGGTTAGGGTTAGGGGACATGGAGGGTTTAGGGTAGAGGTTAGTGTACGACAAAGGTTTAGGGTGAGCGTACGTGTTAGGGTACGGGTTAGTGTTAGCGTACGGGTTAGGATGAGGGAACGGGTTAGGGTAAGGCTTTGGGTAAGGGTTAGGGTTAGGGGACGGGGACGGTTTAGGGTACAGGTTAGGGTACGACAACGTTTTAGGGTGAGTGTACGTGTTAGGGTATGGGTTAGTGTTAGCGTACGGGTTAGGATTATGGTACGGGTTAGGGTAAGGCTTCGGGTTAGGGTTAGGTTTAGGGTTAGGGTTAGGGGACGGTGACGGGGACAGGGACGGTTTCGGGTACAGGTTAGTGTACGACAAAAGTTTAGGGTGAGTGTACGTGTTAGGGTACGGGTTAGTGTTAGCATACAGGTTAGGATTAGGGGACGGTTAGGGCAAGGCTTCGGGTACGGCTTAGGGTTAGGGTTAGGGGAGGGGTACGGTTTAGGGTACAGGTTAGGGTACGACAGTGGTTTAGAGTGAGCATACGTGTTAGGGTACCGGTTAGTGTTAGCGTACGGGTTAGGATTAGGAGACGGGTTAGGGTAAGGCTTTGGTTAAGTGTTAGGGTTAGGGTTAGGGTTAGGTTTAGGGGACGGGGACTGTTTAGGGTACAGGTCAGGGGACAACAACGGTTAAGCGTGAGCATACATGTTAGGGTAAGGATTAGTGTTGGCATACGGGTTAGGATTAGGGGACGGGTTAGTGTTATGCTTCGGGTAAGGGTTAGGGTTAGGGTTAGGGTTAGGGTTAGGGTTAGGGGAGTGGGACGGTTTAGGGTACAGGTTAGGGTACAACAACGGTTTAGGGTGAGCGTACGTGTTAGGCTACGGGTTAGTGTTAGCGTACAGGTTAGGATTAGGGGACGGGTTACGGTAAGGCTTCGGGTAAGGGTTATGGTTAGGGTTAGGGTTAGGGGACGGGGACGGTTTAGGGTACAGTTAGGGTACGACAATGATTTAGGGTGAGCGTAGGTGTTAGGGCACGGGAGAGTGTTACCGTACGGGTTAGGATTAGGGGACGGGTTAGGTTTAGACTTCGGGTAAGGGTTAGGGTTAGGGTTAGGTTTACGGTTAGGGTTAGGGGACGGGGATGGTTTAGGGTACATGTTAGGGTACGACAAGATTTTAGGGTGAGAGTACGTGTTAGGGAACGGATTAGTGTTAGCGTACGGGTTAAGATTAGGGGACGGGTTAGGGTAAGGCTTCTGGTAAGGTTTAGGGTTAAGGTTAGCATTAGGTTTAGGGGATGGGGACGGTTTAGGGTACAGGTTAGGGTACGACAACGGTTTAGTGTGAGCCTAGGTGTTAGGGTACGGGTTAGTGTTAGCGTACGGTTTAGGGTTAGGGGACGGGTTAGCGTAAGGCTTCTGGTAAGGTTTAGGGTTAGTGGACGGGGACGGGGACGGGAACGGTTTTGGGTACAGGTTAGGGTACGACAACGGTTTAGGGTGAGCGTACGTGTTAGGGCACGGGTTAGTGTTAGCGTACGGGTTAGGATTAGGGGACGGGATAGGGTAAGGCTTCGGTTAAGGTTTAGGGTTAGGGTTAGGGTTAGGGTTAGGGGATGGGAATGGGGATAGTTTAGGGTACAGATTACGGTACGACAACGGTTTAGGGTGAGCGTACATGTTAGGGTACGGGTTAGTGTTAGCGTACGGGTTAGGATTACGGGACGGGTTAGGGTAAGGCTTCGGGTAAGTGTTAGGGTTAGGGTTAGGCTTAGGGTTAGGGGACGGGGACGGTTTAGGGTACAGGTTAGTGTACGACAACGGATTAGGTTGAGCGTACGTGTTAGGGCACGGTTTAGTGTTAGCATACGGGTTAGGATTAGGGGACGTGTTAGTGTAAGGCTTTGGGTACGGTTTAGGCTTAGGGTTAGGGTTAGGGTTAGGGGACGGGTACAGGGGCAGTTTAGGGTACAGGTTAGGGTACGACAACGGTTTAGGTTGAGCGTACGTGTTAGGGTACGGGTTAGTGTTATCGTATGGGTTAGGATTAGGGGACGTGTTAGGGAAGGCTTCGTGTAAGGGTTAGGGTTTGGGTTAGGGTTAAGGTTAGGGGATGGGGACGGTTTAGGGTACAGGTTAGGGTACGACAACGGTTTAGGATGAGCGTACGTGTTAGGGTACGGGTTAGAGTTAGCGTACGTGTTAGGATTAATGGACGTGTTAGGGTAAGGCTTCGGGTAAGGATTAGGTTTAGGGTTAGGGTTACGATTAGGGGACGGGGACGGGGACGGTTTAGGGTACAAGTTAGGGTACGACAACGGTTTAGCATGAGAGTACGTGTTAGGGTACGGTTTAGTGTTAGTGTACGTGATAGGATTAGGGGACGTGTTAGGGTAAGGCTTCCGTAAGGGTTAGGGTTAGGGTTAGGGTTAGGGTTAGGGGATGGGGACGGTTTAGGGTACAGGTTAGGGTAGGACAACGGTTTATGGTGAGCGTACGTGTTAGGGTACGGGTTAGTGTTAGCGTACGGATTAGGATTAGGGAACGGATTAGGGTAAGGCTCAGGTAACGGTTAGGTTTAGAGTTAGGGTTAGGGTTAGGGTTAGGGAATGGGGACGGTTTAGGGTACAGGTTAGTGTACGACAACGGTTTAGGGTGAGCGTACGTGTTATGGTACGTATTAGTTTTAGCGTACGGTTTAGGATTAGGGGACGGGTTAAAGCAAGGCTTCGTGTAAGGGCTAGGGTTAGGGTTAGGGTTAGGGGATGGGGATGGTTTAGGGTACAGGTTAGGGTACGACAACGGTTTAGGGTGAGTGCACGTGTTAGTGTATGGGTTATTGTTAGCCTACGGTTTAGGATTAGGGGACGGGTTAGTTTAAGGCTTCGGTTAAGGGTTAGGTTTAGGTTTAGGGTTAGGGTTAGGGGACGGGGATGGTTTAGGGTACATGTTAGGGTATGACAACGATTTAAGGTGAGCGTATGTGTTAGGGTACGGTTTATTGTTAGCGTACGGGTTAGGATTATGGGACGGGTTAGGGTAAGGCTACGGGTAAGGGTTAGGGTTAGGGTTAGTGTTAGGGGACAGGGACGGGGATGGGGACGGTTTAATGTACAGGTTAGGGTACAACAACGGTTTAGGGTGAGCGTACGTGTTAGGGCACGGTTTAGTGTTAGCATACGGGTTAGGATTAGGGGTCGTGTTAGTGTAAGGCTTTGGGTAAGGTTTAGGCTTAGAGTTAGGGTTAGGGATAGGGGACGGGTACGGGGGCAGTTTAGGGTACAGGTTAGGGTACGACAATGGTTTAGGTTGAGCGTATGTGTTAGGGTACGGGTTAGTATTAGCGTACAGGTTAGGATTAGGGGACGTGTTAGGGTAAGGCTTCGTGGAAAGGTTAGGGTTTGGGTTAGGGTTAGGGTTAGGGGATGGGGACGGTTTAGGGTACAGGTTAGGGTACAACAACGGTTTAGGGTGAGCGTACGTGTTAGAGTATGGTTTAGTGTTAGCGTAAGGCTTAGGATTAGGGGACGGTTTATGGTAAGGCTTCGGGTAAGGGTTAGGGTTAGGGTTAGGGTTAGGGTTAGGGTTAGGGTTAGGTTTAGTGGACGGTTTAGGGTACAGATTAGGGTAAGACAACGGTTTAGTGTGAGCGTACGTGTTAGGGCACGGGTTAGTGTTAGCGTACGGGTTAGGATTAGGGGACGGGTTAGGGTAAGGCTTCGGGTAAGGGTTAGGGTTAGGGTTAGGGTTAGGATTAGTGTTAGGGTTAGGGGATGGGTATGGTTTAGGGTACATGTTAGGGTACGACAACGGCTTAGGGTGAGCGTACGTGTTAGGGTACAGATTAGTGTTAGGGTACGGTTTAGGATTAGGGGACGGGTTAGAGTAAGGCTTCTGGTAAGGCTTAGGGTAAAGGGACGGGGACAGTTTACGGTACAGGTTAGTGTACGACAACAGTTTAGGGTAAGCGTACGTGATAGCGTACAGGTTAGGATTCGTGACGGGTTAGGGTAAGGCTTCGGATAAGGGTTAGGGTTAGGGTTAGGGTTAGGGTTAGAGGACGGGGACGGTTTAGGGTACAGATTAGGGTACGAAAACGGATTCGGGTAATCGTACGTGTTAGGGTACGGGTTAGTGTTAGCGTACGGGTTAGGATTAGGGGACGTGTTAGGGTAAGGCTTCGGGAAAGGTTTAGGGTTAAGGTTAGTTTTAGGGAGTAGGGGACGGGGACGGGGACGGTTTAGGGTACAGATTAGGGTACGACTACGGTTTATGGTGAGCGTACGTGTTAGGGTATGGGTTAGTGTTAGCGTACGGGTTAGGATTAGGGGATGGGTTAGCCTAAGGCTGCGGGTAAGGTTTAGGGTTAGGGATTGGGTTAGGGTTAGCGTTAGGGGACGGGGACGGTTTCGGGTACAGCTTAGGTTACGACAACGGTTTAGGGTGAGCATACGTTTTAGGGTATGGTTTAGTGTTAACGTACGGGTTAGGATTAGGGGACGGGTTAGGGTAAGGCTTCGGGTAAGGGTTAGGGTAGGGTTAGAGTTAGGGTTAGCGGATGGGGACGGTTTAGGGTACAGGTTAGGGTACGACAACGGTTTAGGGTGAGCGTACGTGTAAGGGTACGGGTCAGCGTTAGCGTACAGGTTAGGATTAGGGGACGGGTTAGGGTAACGCTTCGGGTAAGGTTTAGGGTTAGGGTTATGGTTAGGGTTAGGGTTAGGGGACATGGAGGGTTTAGGGTAGAGGTTAGTGTACGACAAAGGTTTAGGGTGAGCGTACGTGTTAGGGTACGGGTTAGTGTTAGCGTACGGGTTAGGATGAGGGAACGGGTTAGGGTAAGGCTTTGGGTAAGGGTTAGGGTTAGGGGACGGGGACGGTTTAGGGTACAGGTTAGGGTACGACAACGTTTTAGGGTGAGTGTACGTGTTAGGGTATGGGTTAGTGTTAGCGTACGGGTTAGGATTATGGTACGGGTTAGGGTAAGGCTTCGGGTTAGGGTTAGGTTTAGGGTTAGGGTTAGGGGACGGTGACGGGGACAGGGACGGTTTCGGGTACAGGTTAGTGTACGACAAAAGTTTAGGGTGAGTGTACGTGTTAGGGTACGGGTTAGTGTTAGCATACAGGTTAGGATTAGGGGACGGTTAGGGCAAGGCTTCGGGTACGGCTTAGGGTTAGGGTTAGGGGAGGGGTACGGTTTAGGGTACAGGTTAGGGTACGACAGTGGTTTAGAGTGAGCATACGTGTTAGGGTACCGGTTAGTGTTAGCGTACGGGTTAGGATTAGGAGACGGGTTAGGGTAAGGCTTTGGTTAAGTGTTAGGGTTAGGGTTAGGGTTAGGTTTAGGGGACGGGGACTGTTTAGGGTACAGGTCAGGGGACAACAACGGTTAAGCGTGAGCATACATGTTAGGGTAAGGATTAGTGTTGGCATACGGGTTAGGATTAGGGGACGGGTTAGTGTTATGCTTCGGGTAAGGGTTAGGGTTAGGGTTAGGGTTAGGGTTAGGGTTAGGGGAGTGGGACGGTTTAGGGTACAGGTTAGGGTACAACAACGGTTTAGGGTGAGCGTACGTGTTAGGCTACGGGTTAGTGTTAGCGTACAGGTTAGGATTAGGGGACGGGTTACGGTAAGGCTTCGGGTAAGGGTTATGGTTAGGGTTAGGGTTAGGGGACGGGGACGGTTTAGGGTACAGTTAGGGTACGACAATGATTTAGGGTGAGCGTAGGTGTTAGGGCACGGGAGAGTGTTACCGTACGGGTTAGGATTAGGGGACGGGTTAGGTTTAGACTTCGGGTAAGGGTTAGGGTTAGGGTTAGGTTTACGGTTAGGGTTAGGGGACGGGGATGGTTTAGGGTACATGTTAGGGTACGACAAGATTTTAGGGTGAGAGTACGTGTTAGGGAACGGATTAGTGTTAGCGTACGGGTTAAGATTAGGGGACGGGTTAGGGTAAGGCTTCTGGTAAGGTTTAGGGTTAAGGTTAGCATTAGGTTTAGGGGATGGGGACGGTTTAGGGTACAGGTTAGGGTACGACAACGGTTTAGTGTGAGCCTAGGTGTTAGGGTACGGGTTAGTGTTAGCGTACGGTTTAGGGTTAGGGGACGGGTTAGCGTAAGGCTTCTGGTAAGGTTTAGGGTTAGTGGACGGGGACGGGGACGGGAACGGTTTTGGGTACAGGTTAGGGTACGACAACGGTTTAGGGTGAGCGTACGTGTTAGGGCACGGGTTAGTGTTAGCGTACGGGTTAGGATTAGGGGACGGGATAGGGTAAGGCTTCGGTTAAGGTTTAGGGTTAGGGTTAGGGTTAGGGTTAGGGGATGGGAATGGGGATAGTTTAGGGTACAGATTACGGTACGACAACGGTTTAGGGTGAGCGTACATGTTAGGGTACGGGTTAGTGTTAGCGTACGGGTTAGGATTACGGGACGGGTTAGGGTAAGGCTTCGGGTAAGTGTTAGGGTTAGGGTTAGGCTTAGGGTTAGGGGACGGGGACGGTTTAGGGTACAGGTTAGTGTACGACAACGGATTAGGTTGAGCGTACGTGTTAGGGCACGGTTTAGTGTTAGCATACGGGTTAGGATTAGGGGACGTGTTAGTGTAAGGCTTTGGGTACGGTTTAGGCTTAGGGTTAGGGTTAGGGTTAGGGGACGGGTACAGGGGCAGTTTAGGGTACAGGTTAGGGTACGACAACGGTTTAGGTTGAGCGTACGTGTTAGGGTACGGGTTAGTGTTATCGTATGGGTTAGGATTAGGGGACGTGTTAGGGAAGGCTTCATGTAAGGGTTAGGGTTTGGGTTAGGGTTAAGGTTAGGGGATGGGGACGGTTTAGGGTACAGGTTAGGGTACGACAACGGTTTAGGATGAGCGTACGTGTTAGGGTACGGGTTAGAGTTAGCGTACGTGTTAGGATTAATGGACGTGTTAGGGTAAGGCTTCGGGTAAGGATTAGGTTTAGGGTTAGGGTTACGATTAGGGGACGGGGACGGGGACGGTTTAGGGTACAAGTTAGGGTACGACAACGGTTTAGCATGAGAGTACGTGTTAGGGTACGGTTTAGTGTTAGTGTACGTGATAGGATTAGGGGACGTGTTAGGGTAAGGCTTCCGTAAGGGTTAGGGTTAGGGTTAGGGTTAGGGTTAGGGGATGGGGACGGTTTAGGGTACAGGTTAGGGTAGGACAACGGTTTATGGTGAGCGTACGTGTTAGGGTACGGGTTAGTGTTAGCGTACGGATTAGGATTAGGGAACGGATTAGGGTAAGGCTCAGGTAACGGTTAGGTTTAGAGTTAGGGTTAGGGTTAGGGTTAGGGAATGGGGACGGTTTAGGGTACAGGTTAGTGTACGACAACGGTTTAGGGTGAGCGTACGTGTTATGGTACGTATTAGTTTTAGCGTACGGTTTAGGATTAGGGGACGGGTTAAAGCAAGGCTTCGTGTAAGGGCTAGGGTTAGGGTTAGGGTTAGGGGATGGGGATGGTTTAGGGTACAGGTTAGGGTACGACAACGGTTTAGGGTGAGTGCACGTGTTAGTGTATGGGTTATTGTTAGCCTACGGTTTAGGATTAGGGGACGGGTTAGTTTAAGGCTTCGGTTAAGGGTTAGGTTTAGGTTTAGGGTTAGGGTTAGGGGACGGGGATGGTTTAGGGTACATGTTAGGGTATGACAACGATTTAAGGTGAGCGTATGTGTTAGGGTACGGTTTATTGTTAGCGTACGGGTTAGGATTATGGGACGGGTTAGGGTAAGGCTACGGGTAAGGGTTAGGGTTAGGGTTAGTGTTAGGGGACAGGGACGGGGATGGGGACGGTTTAATGTACAGGTTAGGGTACAACAACGGTTTAGGGTGAGCGTACGTGTTAGGGCACGGTTTAGTGTTAGCATACGGGTTAGGATTAGGGGTCGTGTTAGTGTAAGGCTTTGGGTAAGGTTTAGGCTTAGAGTTAGGGTTAGGGATAGGGGACGGGTACGGGGGCAGTTTAGGGTACAGGTTAGGGTACGACAATGGTTTAGGTTGAGCGTATGTGTTAGGGTACGGGTTAGTGTTAGCGTACAGGTTAGGATTAGGGGACGTGTTAGGGTAAGGCTTCGTGGAAAGGTTAGGGTTTGGGTTAGGGTTAGGGTTAGGGGATGGGGACGGTTTAGGGTACAGGTTAGGGTACAACAACGGTTTAGGGTGAGCGTACGTGTTAGAGTATGGTTTAGTGTTAGCGTAAGGCTTAGGATTAGGGGACGGTTTATGGTAAGGCTTCGGGTAAGGGTTAGGGTTAGGGTTAGGGTTAGGGTTAGGGTTAGGGTTAGGTTTAGTGGACGGTTTAGGGTACAGATTAGGGTAAGACAACGGTTTAGTGTGAGCGTACGTGTTAGGGCACGGGTTAGTGTTAGCGTACGGGTTAGGATTAGGGGACGGGTTAGGGTAAGGCTTCGGGTAAGGGTTAGGGTTAGGGTTAGGGTTAGGATTAGTGTTAGGGTTAGGGGATGGGTATGGTTTAGGGTACATGTTAGGGTACGACAACGGCTTAGGGTGAGCGTACGTGTTAGGGTACAGATTAGTGTTAGGGTACGGTTTAGGATTAGGGGACGGGTTAGAGTAAGGCTTCTGGTAAGGCTTAGGGTAAAGGGACGGGGACAGTTTACGGTACAGGTTAGTGTACGACAACAGTTTAGGGTAAGCGTACGTGATAGCGTACAGGTTAGGATTCGTGACGGGTTAGGGTAAGGCTTCGGATAAGGGTTAGGGTTAGGGTTAGGGTTAGGGTTAGAGGACGGGGACGGTTTAGGGTACAGATTAGGGTACGAAAACGGATTCGGGTAATCGTACGTGTTAGGGTACGGGTTAGTGTTAGCGTACGGGTTAGGATTAGGGGACGTGTTAGGGTAAGGCTTCGGGAAAGGTTTAGGGTTAAGGTTAGTTTTAGGGAGTAGGGGACGGGGACGGGGACGGTTTAGGGTACAGATTAGGGTACGACTACGGTTTATGGTGAGCGTACGTGTTAGGGTATGGGTTAGTGTTAGCGTACGGGTTAGGATTAGGGGATGGGTTAGCCTAAGGCTGCGGGTAAGGTTTAGGGTTAGGGATTGTGTAAGGGTTAGCGTTAGGGGACGGGGACGGTTTAGGGTACAGCTTAGGTTACGACAACGGTTTAGGGTGAGCATACGTTTTAGGGTATGGTTTATTGTTAACGTACGGGTTAGGATTAGGGGACGGGTTAGGGTAAGGCTTCGGGTAAGGGTTAGGGTAGGGTTAGAGTTAGGGTTAGCGGACGGGGACGGTTTAGGGTACAGGTTAGGCTACGACAACGGTTTAGGGTGAGCGTACGTGTAAGGGTACGGGTCAGTGTTAGCGTACAGGTTAGGATTAGGGGACGGGTTAGGGTAACGCTTCGGGTAAGGTTTAGGGTTAGGGTTACGGTTAGGGTTAGGGTTAGGGGATATGGAGGGTTTAGGGTAGAGGTTAGTGTACGACAAAGGTTTAGGGTGAGCGTACGTGTTAGGGTACGGGTTAGTGTTAGCGTACGGGTTAGGATGAGGGAACGGGTTAGGGTAAGGCTTCGGGTAAGGGTTAGGGTTAGGGGACGGGGACGGTTTAGGGTACAGGTTAGGGTACGACAACGTTTTAGGGTGAGTGTACGTGTTAGGGTATGGGTTAGTGTTAGCGTACGGGTTAGGATTATGGTACGGGTTAGGGTAAGGCTTCGGGTTAGGGTTAGGTTTAGGGTTAGGGTTAGGGGACGGTGACGGGGACAGGGACGGTTTCGGGTACAGGTTAGTGTACGACAAAAGTTTAGGGTGAGCGTACGTGTTAGGGTACGGGTTAGTGTTAGCATACAGGTTAGGATTAGGGGACGGTTAGGGCAAGGTTTCGGGTACGGCTTAGGGTTAGGGTTAGGGGAGGGGTACGGTTTAGGGTACAGGTTAGGGTACGACAGTGGTTTAGAGTGAGCATACGTGTTAGGGTACGGGTTAGTGTTAGCGTACGGGTTAGGATTAGGAGACGGGTTAGGGTAAGGCTTTGGTTAAGTGTTAGGGTTAGGGTTAGGGTTAGGGTTAGGGGACGGGGACTGTTTAGGGTACAGGTTAGGGGACAACAACGGTTAAGCGTGAGCATACATGTTAGGGTACAGATTAGTGTTGGCGTACGGGTTAGGATTAGGGGACGGGTTAGTGTTATGCTTCGGGTAAGGGTTAGGGTTAGGGTTAGGGTTAGGGTTAGGGGAGTGGGACGGTTTAGGGTACAGGTTAGGGTACAACAACGGTTTAGGGTGAGCGTACGTGTTAGGCTACGGGTTAGTGTTAGCGTACAGGTTAGGATTAGGTGACGGGTTAGGTTAAGGCTTCGGGTAAGGGTTACGGTTAGGGTTAGGGTTAGGGGACGGGGATGGTTTAGGGTACATGTTAGTGTACGACAAGGTTTTAGGGTGAGAGTACGTGTTAGGGTATGGATTAGTGTTAGCGTACGGGTTAAGATTAGGGGACGGGTTAGGATAAGGCTTCTGGTAAGGGTTAGGGTTAAGGTTAGCATTAGGGTTAGGGGATGGGGACGGTTTAGGGTACAGGTTAGGGTACGACAACGGTTTAGTGTGAGCCTAGGTGTTAGGGTACGGGTTAGTGTTAGCGTACGGTTTAGGGTTAGGGGACGGGTTAGCGTAAGGCTTCTGGTAAGGTTTAGGGTTAAGGTTAGCGGACGGGGATGGGGACGGGAACGGTTTTGGGTACAGGTTAGGGTACGACAACGGTTTAGGGTGAGCGTACGTGTTAGGGCACGGGTTAGTGTTAGCGTACGGGTTAGGATTAGGGGACGGGATAGGGTAAGGCTTCGGTTAACGGTTAGGGTTAGGGTTAGGGTTAAGTTTAGGGGACAGGGACGGTTTAGGGTACAGTTTAGGGTACGAGAATGGTTTAGGGTGAGCGTACGTGTTACGGTACAGATTAGTGTTGGCATACGGGTTAGGATTAAGGGACGGGTTAGGGAAAGGCTTCGGGTAAGGTTTACGGTTAGGGTTAGGGTTAGGGTTAGGGGACGAGGACGGTTTAGGGTACAGGTTAGGGTACGACAACCGTTTTGGGTGAGCATACGTGTTAGGGCACGGGTTAGTGTTACCGTACAGGTTAGGAGTAGGTGACGGGTTAAGTTTAGACTTCGGGTAAGGGTTAGGGTTAGGGTTAGGGTTAGGCTTAGGGTACATGTTAGGGTACTACAATGTTTTAGGGTGCGCGTAAGTGTTAGGGCATAGGTTAGTGTTAGCGTACGGGTTAGCATTAGGGGACGGGATAGGCTAAGGCTTCGGGTAAGGGTTAGGGTTAGGGTTAGGGTTAAGGTTAGGGGACGGGGACGGTTTAGGGTACAGGTTAGGGTTCGACAATGGTTTAGGTTGAGCGTACGTGTTAGGGCACGGGTTAGTGATAGCGTACGGGTTGGGGTTAGGGGACGGGTTAGGTTAAGGATTCGGGTAAGGGTTAGGGTTAGGGTTAGGGTTAGAGTTAGGGGACGGGGAAGGTTTAGCGTACATGTTAGAATACGACAACGGTTTAGGGTGAGCGTACGTGTTAGGGTACGGGTGAGTGTTAGCGTACAGGTTAGGATTAGGGGACTCTTAGGGCAAGGATTCCGGTAATGCTTAGGGTTAGGGTTAGGGGACGGGGACGGTTTAGGGTACAGGTTAGTGTACGACAACGGTTTAGGATAACCGTACGTGTTAGGGTATGGGTTAGTGTTAGCGTACGGGTAAGGATTGGGGACAGGTTAGGGTAAGGCTTCGGTTAAGGGTTAGGGTTAGGGTTAGGGACGGGGACCGTGTAGGGTACAGGTTTGGGTACGACAACCGTATAGGGTGAGCGTACGTGTAAGGGTACGGGTTTGTGTTAGCGTACAGGTTAGGAATAGGGGACGGGTTAGGGTAAGGCTTCGGGTAAGGTTTAGGGTTAGGGTTAGGGTTAGGGTTAGGGGACGGGGACCGTTTAGGGTAAGGTTAGGGTACGACAACGGTTTAGGGTGAGCCTACATGTTAGGGTACGGGTTAGTGTTAGCCTACGTGTTAGGATTAGGGGACGGGTTAGGTTAAGACTTAGGGTAAGGGTTAGGGTTACGGTTACGGTTAGGGTTAGGGGACGAGGATGGTTTAGGGTACAGGTTAGGGTACGACAACTGTTTAGGGTGAGCGTACATGTTAGTGTATGGGTTAGTGTTAGCGTACGGTTTAGGATTAGGGGACGGGTTAGTTTAAGGCTTCGGGTAAGAGTTAGGTTTAGGGTTAGGGTTAGGGGACGTGGACGGGGACGGTTTAGGGTACAGGTTAGGGTACGACAACGGTTTAGAGTGAGCGTACGTGTTAAGGCACGAGTTAGTGTTAGCGTACGGGTTAGGGTTAGTGGACGTGTTAGGGTAAGGCTTCGGGTTAGGGTTAGGTTTAGCGTTAGGGTTAGGGGACGGGGACGGCGACGGGGACGGTTTAGGGTACAGGTTAGGATACGACAACGGTTTAGGGTGAGCGTACGTGTTAGGGTATGGGTTAGTGTTAGCGTACGGGTTAGGATTAGGGGACGGGTTAGGGTAAGGCTTCGGGTATGTTTAGGGTTACGGTTAGGGTTAGGGTTAGGGGACGGGGACGGTACAGGGTACAGGTTAGGGTACGACAAAAGTTTAGGGTGAGCGTACGTGTTAGGGTACGGGTTAATGTTAGCGTACACTTTACGATTAGGGGACGGTTAGGGCAAAGCTTCGGGTACGGCTTAGGGTTAGGGTTAGGGTTAGGGGACGGGGATGGTTTAGGGTACAGGTTAGGGGACAACAACGGTTAAGCGTGAGCATACGTGTTAGGGTACAGATTAGTGTTGGCGTACGGGTTAGGATTAGGGGACGGGTTAGTGTAAGGCTTCGGGTAAGGGTTAGGGTTAGGGTTAGGGTTAGGGGAGTGGGACGGTTTAGGGTACAGGTTAGCGTACAACAACGGTTTAGGGTGAGCGTACATGTTAGGGCACGGGTTAGTGTTTCCGTAAGGGTTAGGATTAGGGGACGGGTTAAGTTTAGACTTCGGGTAAGGGTTAGGGTTAGGGTTACGGTTAGGGTTAGGGTTAGGGGACGGGGATGGTTTAGGGTACATGTTAGGGTACAACAAGGTTTTAGGGTGAGAGTACGTGTTAGGGTACGGATTAGTGTTGGCGTACGGGTTAGGATTAGGGGACGGGTTAGGGTAAGGCTTCGGGTAAGGTTTACGGTTAGGGTTAGGGTTAGGGTTGGGACGAGGACGGTTTAGGGTACAGGTTAGGGTACGACAACGGTTTTGGGTGAGCATACGTGTTAGGGCACAGGTTAGTGTTACCGTACGGGTTAGGATTAGGTGACGGGTTAAGTTTAGACTTCGGGTAAGGGTTAGGGTTAGGGTTAGGGTTAGGGTTAGGCTTAGGGGACGGGGAAGGTTTAGGGTACAGGTTAGGGTACTACAGAGTTTTAGGGTGAGCGTACGTGTTAGGGCATGGGTTAGTGTTAGCGTACAGGTTAGCATTAGGGGACGGGATAGGCTAAGGCTTCGGGTAAGGTTAGGGTTAGGTTTAGGGTTAAGGTTAGGGGACGGGGACGGTTTAGGGTACAGGTTAGGGTACGACAACGGTTTAGGTTGAGCGTACATGTTAGGGCACGGGTTAGTGTCAGCGTACGGGTTGGGGTTAGGGGACGGGTTAGGGTAAGTCTTCCGGTAAGGGTTAGGGTTAGGGTTAGGGTTAGGGTTAGTGTTAGGGGACGGGGAAGGTTTAGGGTACAGGTTAGGATACGACAACGGTTTAGGGTGAGCGTACGTGTTAGGGTACGGGTTAGTGTTAGCGTACAGTTTAGGATTAGGGGACTGTTAGGGCAAGGATTCGGGTAACGCTTAGGGTTAGGGTTAGGGGACGGGGACGGTTTAGGGTACAGGTTAGGGTATGACAAAGGTTTAGGGTAACCGTACGTGTTAGGGTACGGGTTAGTGTTAGCGTACGGGTTAGGATTGGGGACAGGTTAGGGTAAGGCTTCGGGTAAGGGTTAGGGTTAGGGTTAGGGTTAGGGGACGGGGACCGTGTAGGGTACAGGTTTGGGTACGACAACGGTATAGGGTGAGTGTATGTGTTAGGGTACGTGTTAGTGTTAGTGTACGGGTTAGGATTAGGCAATGGGTTAGGGTAAGGCTTCGGGTAAGGGTTAGGGTTAGGATTAGGGTTAGGGTTAGGGGACGGGGACGGTTTAGGGTAAGATTAGGGTATGACAACGGTTTAGGGTGAGCCTACGTGTTAGGGTACGGGTTAGTGTTAGCCTACGGGTTAGGATTAGGGGACGGGTTAGGTTAAGACTTAGGGTAAGGTTTAGGGTAAGGGTTAGGGTTAGGGTTAGGGGACGGGGACGGTTTAGGGTACAGGTTAGGGTACGACAACGGTTTAGGGGGAGCGTACGTGTTAGTGTATGGGTTAGTGTTAGCGTACGGGTTAGGATTAGGGGACGACTTAGGGTAAGGCTTCGGGTAAGGGATAGGTTTAGGGTTAGGGTTAGGGTTAGGGGACGGGGACGGGGATTGTTTAGGGTACAGGTTAGGGTTAGGGTTAGGGGACGGGGATGGGGACGGGGTAGGGGACGGTTTAGTGTACATGTTAGGGTACGACGTTTTAGGGTGAGCGTACGTGTTACGGCACGGGTTAGTGTTAGCGTACGGGTAAGGATTAGGGGACGGGTTAGGGTAAGGCTTCGGGTAAAGGTTAGGTTTAGGGTTAGGGATAGGATTACAGTTAGGCGACCAGGACGTTTTAGGGTACAGGTTAGTGTACGACAACGGTTTAGGTTGAGTGTACGTGTTAGGGTACAGGTTAGTGTTAGCGTACGGGTTAGGATTAGGGGATGGTTTAGTGTAAGGCTTCGGGTAAGGGTTAAGGATAGGGTAAGGGTTAGGGTTAGGGTTAGGGGATGGGGAAGGCTTAGGGTACAGGTTAGTGTACGACAACTGTTTAGGGTGAGCGTACGTGATAGCGTACGGGTTAGGATTGATGAAGGGTTAGGGTAAGGCTTCGGGTAAGGGTTAGGGTTAAGGTTAGGGTTAGGGTTAGGGTTAGCGGACGGGGATGGTTTAGGGTACAGATTAGGGTACGACAACGGTTTAGGTTCAGCGTACGTGTTAGGGTACGGTTTAGTGTTAGCGTACGGGTTAGGATTGGGGATGTGTTAGGGTAAGGCTTCGGGAAAGGGTTAGGGTTAGGGTTAGGTTTAGGGAGTAGGGGACGGGGACGGGGACGGTTTAGGGTACAGATTACGGTACGACAACGGTTTAGGGTGAGCGTACGTGTTAGTGTACGGGTTAGTGTTAGCGTACGTGTTAGGAATAGGGGACGGTTTAAGGTAAGGCTTCGGGTAAGGTTTAGGGTTAGGGTTTGTGTTAGGGTTAGGGTTAGGGGATGGGGACGGTTTAGGGTACAGGTTAGGGTACGACAGTGGTTTAGGTTGAGCGTACATGTTAGGGTACGGTTAGTGTTAGCATACGGATTAGGATTAGGGGACAGGTTACGGTAAGGCTTCGGGTAAGGGTTAGGGTTAGGGTTAGGGGACTGGGACGGTTTAGGGTACAGTTTAGGGTACTACAACGGTTTACGGTGAGCGTAAGTGTTAGGGTACGGGTTAATGTTAGCGTACGGGTTAGGAATAGGGAACGGGTTAGGGTAAGGTTTCGGGTAAGGGTTAGGGTTACGGTTAAGGTTAGGGTTAGTGTTAGGGGACGGGTACGGTTTAGGGTACAGTTTAGTGTACGACAACGGTTTAGGGTGAGCATACGTGTTAGGGTATGGGTTAGTGTTAGCGTACGGGTTCGGATTAGGGGACGAGTTAGGGTAAGGCTTCGGGTAAGGGATAGGTTTAGGGTTAGGGTTAGGGTTAGGGGACGGGGACGGGGATGGTTAAGGGTACAGGTTAGGGTACGACAACGGTTTAGGGTGAGCGTACGAGTTAGGTTACAGATTAGTGTTAGAGTACGGGTTAGGATTAGGGGACGGTTTAGGGTAAGGCTTCAGGTAAGGTTTAGTGTTAGGGTTAGTGTTATGGTTAGGGTTAGGTGATGGGGACGGTTTAGGGTACAGGTTAGGGTACGACAACGGTTTAGGGTGAGCATACGTGTTAGGGTACGTGTTAGTGTTAGCGTACGGGTTAGGATTAGGGGACGGGTTAGGGTAAGGCTTCGGGTAAGTGTTAGTGGTAGGGTTAGGGTTAGGGTTAGGGTTAGGGGACGGGGACACTTTAGGGTACAGGTTAGTGTACAACAACGGTTTAGGGTGAGGGTACGTGTTAGGGTACAGGTTAGTGTTAGCGTACGGGTGAGGTTTAGGGGGCGGGTTAGGGTAAGGCTTCGGGTAAGGATTAGCGTTAGGGTTAGGGTTAGGGAACGGGGACGGGGACGGTTTAGGGTACAGGTTAGTGTATGACAACGGTTTAGGGTGAGCATACGTGTTAGGGTTCGTGTTAGTGTTAGCGTCTGGGTTAGGATTAAGGGACGGGTTAGTGTAATGCTTCGGGTAAGGGTTAGGGTTAGGGTTAGGGTTAGGGTGAGGGTTAGGGGACGGGGACGGTTTAGGGTACAGGTTAGTGTACGACAACGGTTTAGGGAGAGCATACGTGTTAGCGTAGACTTTAGTGTTAGCGTACGGGTTAGGATTAGGGGACGGGTTAGGTAAGGCTTCGGGTAAGGGTTAGGGTTAGGGTTAGGGTTAGGGTTAGGTGACGGCGATGGTTTAGGGTACAGGTTAGGGTACGACAACGATTTAGGGGGAGCATATGTTTTAGGATACGGGTTAGTGTTAGCGTACGGGTTAGGATTATGGGACGGGTTACAGTAAGGCTTCGGGTAAGGGTTAGGGTTAGTGTTAGGGGACGGGGACGGGGAAGGGGACGGTTTAGGGTACAGGTTAGGGTACGAAAACGGTTTAGGGTGAACGTATGTGTTAGAGTACGGTTTAGTGTTAGCGTAAGACTTAGGATTAGGGGATGGTTTATGGTAAGGCTTCGGGTAAGGGTTAGGGTTAGGGTTAGGGTTAGGGTTAGGGGACGGTTTAGGCTACAGATTAGGGTAAGACAACGGTTTAGTGTGAGCGTACGTCTTAGGGCACGGGTTAGTGTTAGCGTATGGGTTAGGATTAGGGGACGGGTTAGGGTAAGGCTTCGGGTAAGGGTTAGGGTTAGGGTTAGGGTTAGGATTAGTTTTAGGGTTAGGGGATGGGTATGGTTTAGGGTACATGTTAGGGTACGACAATGGCTTAGGGTGAGCATACGTGTTAGGGTACAGATTAGTGTTAGGGTACGGGTTAGGATTAGGGGACGGGTTAGAGTAAGGCTTCCGGTAAGGCTTAGGTTAAAGGGACGGGGACAGTTTACGGTACAGGTTAGTGTACGACAACAGTTTAGGGTGAGCGTACGTGATAGTGTACGGGTTAGGATTCGTGACGGGTTAGGGTAAGGCTTCGGATAAGGGTTAGGGTTAGGGTTAGAGGACGGGGATGGTTTAGGGTACAGATTAGGGTACGAAAACGGTTTAGGGTAATTGTACGTGTTAGGGTACGGGTTAGTGTTAGCGTACGGGTTAGGATTAGGGGACGTGTTAGGGTAAGGCTTCGGGAAAGGGTTAGGGTTAGGGTTAGTTTTAGGGAGTAGGGGACGGGGACGGGGACGGTTTAGGGTACAGATTAGGGTATGACTACGGTTTAGGGTGAGCGTACGTGTTAGGGTACGGGTTAGTGTTAGCGTACGGGTTAGGATTAGGGGACGGGTTAGCCTAAGGCTGCGGGTAAGGTTTAGGGTTAGGGATTGGGTTAGGGTTAGCGTTAGGGGACGGGGACGGTTTAGGGTACAGCTTAGGTTACGACAAAGGTTTAGGGTGAGCATACGTTTTAGGGTACGGTTTAGTGTTAACGTACGGGTTAGGGTTAGGGGACGGGTTAGGTTAAGGCTTCGGGTAAGGGTTAGGGTAGGGTTAGGGTTAGGGTTAGCAGACAGGGACGGTTTAGGGTACAGGTTAAGGTACGACAGCGGTTTAGTGTGAGCGTACGTGTTAGGGTACGGGTTAGTGTTAGCGTACGGTACAGGATTAGGGGATGGGTTACGATAAGGCTTCTGGTAAGGGTTAGGGTTAGGGTTAGGCTTAGGGTTAGGGGATGGGGACGGTTTAGGGTACAGGTTAGGGTACGACAACGGTTTAGGGTGATCGTACGTGTTAGGGTACGGGTTAGTGTTAGCGTACGGTTTAGGGTTAGGTGACGGGTTAGCGTAAGGCTTCTGGTAAGGGTTAGGGTTAGGGTTAGCGGACGGGGACGGGGACGGGAACGGTTTTGGGTACAGGTTATGGTACGTCAACGATTTAGGGTGAGCGTACGTGTTAGGGCACGGGTTAGTGTTAGCGTACGGGTTAGGATTAGTGGACGGGATAGGGTAAGGCTTCGGTTAAGGGTTAGGGTTAGGGTTAGGGTTAAGGTTAGGGGACAGGGACGGTTTAGGGTACTGTTTAGGGTACGACAATGGTTTAGGGTGAGCATACGTGTTACGGTACGGATTAGTGTTGGCATACGGGTTAGGATTAAGGGACGGGTTAGGAAAGGCTTCGGGTAAGGTTTACGGTTAGGGTTAGGGTTAGGGTTAGGGGACGAGGACGGTTTAGGGTACAGGTTAGGGTACGACAACCGTTTTGGGTGAGCATATGTGTTAGGGCACGGGTTAGTGTTACCGTACAGGTTAGGATTAGGTGACGGGTTAAGTTTAGACTTCGGGTAAGGGTTAGGGTTAGGGTTAGGGTTAGGGTTAGGGTTAGGATTAGTGTTAGGGTTAGGGGATGGGTATGGTTTAAGGTACATGTTAGGGTACGACAATGGCTTAGGGTGAGCATACGTGTTAGGGTACAGATTAGTGTTAGGGTACGGGTTAGGATTAGGGGACGGGTTAGAGTAAGGCTTCCGGTAAGGCTTAGGTTAAAGGGACGGGGACAGTTTACGGTACAGGTTAGTGTACGACAACAGTTTAGGGTGAGCGTACGTGATAGAGTACGGGTTAGGATTCGTGACGGGTTAGGGTAAGGCTTCGGATAAGGGTTAGGGTTAGGGTTAGAGGACGGGGATGGTTTAGGGTACAGATTAGGGTACGAAAACGGTTTAGGGTAATTGTACGTGTTAGGGTACGGGTTAGTGTTAGCGTACGGGTTAGGATTAGGGGACGTGTTAGGGTAAGGCTTCGGGAAAGGGTTAGGGTTAGGGTTAGTTTTAGGGAGTAGGGGACGGGGACGGGGACGGTTTAGGGTACAGATTAGGGTATGACTACGGTTTAGGGTGAGCGTACGTGTTAGGGTACGGGTTAGTGTTAGCGTACGGGTTAGGATTAGGGGACGGGTTAGCCTAAGGCTGCGGGTAAGGTTTAGGGTTAGGGATTGGGTTAGGGTTAGCGTTAGGGGACGGGGACGGTTTAGGGTACAGCTTAGGTTACGACAAAGGTTTAGGGTGAGCATACGTTTTAGGGTACGGTTTAGTGTTAACGTACGGGTTAGGGTTAGGGGATGGGTTAGGTTAAGGCTTCGGGTAAGGGTTAGGGTAGGGTTAGGGTTAGGGTTAGCAGACAGGGACGGTTTAGGGTACAGGTTAAGGTACGACAGCGGTTTAGTGTGAGCGTACGTGTTAGGGTACGGGTTAGTGTTAGCGTACGGTACAGGATTAGGGGATGGGTTACGATAAGGCTTCTGGTAAGGGTTAGGGTTAGGGTTAGGCTTAGGGTTAGGGGATGGGGACGGTTTAGGGTACAGGTTAGGGTACGACAACGGTTTAGGGTGATCGTACGTGTTAGGGTACGGGTTAGTGTTAGCGTACGGTTTAGGGTTAGGTGACGGGTTAGCGTAAGGCTTCTGGTAAGGGTTAGGGTTAGGGTTAGCGGACGGGGACGGGGACGGGAACGGTTTTGGGTACAGGTTATGGTACGTCAACGATTTAGGGTGAGCGTACGTGTTAGGGCACGGGTTAGTGTTAGCGTACGGGTTAGGATTAGTGGACGGGATAGGGTAAGGCTTCGGTTAAGGGTTAGGGTTAGGGTTAGGGTTAAGGTTAGGGGACAGGGACGGTTTAGGGTACTGTTTAGGGTACGACAATGGTTTAGGGTGAGCATACGTGTTACGGTATGGATTAGTGTTGGCATACGGGTTAGGATTAAGGGACGGGTTAGGAAAGGCTTCGGGTAAGGTTTACGGTTAGGGTTAGGGTTAGGGTTAGGGGACGAGGACGGTTTAGGGTACAGGTTAGGGTACGACAACCGTTTTGGGTGAGCATATGTGTTAGGGCACGGGTTAGTGTTACCGTACAGGTTAGGATTAGGTGACGGGTTAAGTTTAGACTTCGGGTAAGGGTTAGGGTTAGGGTTAGGGTTAGGGTTAGGCTTAGGGTACATGTTAGGGTACTACAATGTTTTAGGGTGAGCGTACGTGTTAGGGCATGGGTTAGTGTTAGCGTACGGGTTAGCATTAGGGGACGGGATAGGTTAAGGCTTCGGGTAAGGGTTAGGGTTAGGGTTAGGGTTAAGGTTAGGGGACGGGGACGGTTTAGGGTACAGGTTAGGGTTCGACAATGGTTTAGGTTGAGCGTACGTGTTAGGGCACGGGTTAGTGATAGCGTACGGGTTGGGGTTAGGCGACAGGTTAGGGTAAGGCTTCGGGTAAGGGTTAGGGTTAGGGTTAGGGTTAGGGTTAGAGTTAGGGGACGGGGAAGGTTTAGGGTACAGGTTAGGATACGACAACGGTTTAGGGTGAGCGTACATGTTAGGGTACGGGTGACTGTTAGCGTACAGGTTAGGATTAGGGGACTGTTAGGGCAAGGATTCGGGTAACGCTTAGGTTTAGGGTTAGGGGACGGGGACGGTTTAGGGTACAGGTTAGGGTACAACAACGGTTTAGGATAACTGTACGTGTTAGGGTATGGGTTCGCGTTAGCGTACGGGTTAGGATTGGAGACAGGTTAGGGTAAGGCTTCGGTTAAGGGTTAGGGTTAGGGTTAGGGGACGGGGACCGTGTAGGGTACAGGTTTGGGTACGACAACCGTATAGGGTGAGCGTACGTGTAAGGGTACGGGTTTGTGTTAGCGTACAGGTTAGGATTAGGGGACGGGTTAGGGTAAGGCTTCGGGTAAGGTTTAGGGTTAGGTTTAGGGTTAGGGTTAGGGGACGGGGACCGTTTAGGGTAAGGTTAGGGTACGACAACGGTTTAGGGTGGGCCTACATGTTAGGGTACGGGTTAGTGTTAGCCTACGTGTTAGGATTAGGGGACGGGTTAGGTTAAGACTTAGAGTAAGGGTTAGGGTTACGGTTACGGTTAGGATTGGGGACGGGGATGCTTTAGGGTACAGGTTAGGGTACGACAACTGTTTAGGGTGAGCGTACGTGTTAGTGTATGGGTTAGTGTTAGCGTACGGTTTAGGATTAGGGGACGGGTTAGGTTAAGGCTTCGGGTAAGAGTTAGGTTTAGGGTTAGGGTTAGGGGACGGGGACGGGGATGGGGACGGTTTAGGGTACAGGTTAGGGTACGACAACGGTTTAGGGTGAGCGTACGTGTTAAGGCAAGTGTTAGTGTTAGCGTACGGGTTAGGGTTAGTGGACGTGTTAGGGTAAGGCTTCGGGTTAGGGTTAGGTTTAGCGTTAGGGTTAGGGGACGGGGACGGGGACGGGGACGGTTTAGGGTACAGGTTAGGATACGACAACGGTTTAGGGTGAGCGTACGTGTTAGGGTATGGGTTAGTGTTAGCGTACGGGTTAGGATTAGGGGACGGGTTAGGGTAAGGCTTCGGGTATGTTTAGGGTTACGGTTAGGGTTAGGGGACGGGGACGGTACAGGGTACAGGTTAGTGTACGACAAAAGTTTAGGGTGAGCGTACGTGTTAAGGTACGGGTTAGTGTTAGCGTACAGTTTACGATTAGGGGACCGTTAGGGCAAAGCTTCGGGTACGGCTTAGGGTTAGGGTTAGGGGATGGGTACGGCTTAGGGTACAGGTTAGGGTACGACAATGGTTTAGGGTGAGAATACGTGTTAGGGTACGGGTTAGTGTTAGCGTATGGGTTAGGATTAGGAGACGGGTTAGGGTAAGGCTTTGGTTAAGTGTTAGGGTTAGGGTTAGGGTTAGAGTTAGGGGACGGGGATGGTTTAGGGTACAGGTTAGGGGACAACAACGGTTAAGCGTGAGCATACGTGTTAGGGTACGGATTAGTGTTGGCGTACGGGTTAGGATTAGGGGACGGGTTAGTGTAAGGCTTCGGGTAAGGGTTAGGGTTAGGGTTAGGGTTAGGGTTAGGGGAGTGGGACGGTTTAGGGTACAGGTTAGGGTACAACAACGTTTTAGGGTGAGCGTACGTGTTAGGGCACGGGTTAGTGTTTCCGTACGGGTTAGGATTAGGGGACGGGTTAAGTTTAGACTTCGGGTAAGGGTTAGGGTTAGGGTTACGGTTAGGGTTAGGGTTAGGGGACGGGGATGGTTTAGGGTACATGTTAGGGTACAACAAGGTTTTAGGATGAGAGTACGTGTTAGGGTAAAGATTAGTGTTAGCGTACGGGTTAGGATTAAGGTACGTGTTAGTGTAAGACTTCGGGTAAGGGTTAGGGTTAGGGTTAGGGTTAGGGCTAGGGGACGGGGACGGGGACAGTTTAGGGTACAGGTTAGGGTACGACAACGGTTTAGGGTGAGCGTACGTGTTAGAGTACGGGTTAGTGTTAGCGTACGGGTTAGGATTAGGGGACGGGTGAGGGTAAGGCTTCGGGTAAGGGTTAGGGTTAGGGTTAGGGTTAGGGTTAGTGTTGGGGTTAGGGTTAGGGTTAGGGTTTAGGGTTAGGGTTAGGGTTAGGGTTAGGGTTAGGGTTTAGGGTTAGGGTTAGTGTTAGTGTTAGGGTTAGGGTTAGGGTTTAGGGTTAGGGTTAGGGTTAGGGTTAGGGTTACGGTTAGGTTTCGGGTTAGGGTTAGGGGTTAGGGTTAGGGTTAGGTTTAGGGTTAGGGTTAGGGGTTAGGTTTAGGTGTTACGGTTAGGGTTAGAGTTAGGGTTAGGGTTAGGGTTAGGGTTAGGGTTAGGGTTAGGTTAGGGTTAGGGTTAGGTTTAGGTTTAGGTTTAGGGTTAGGGGACGGTTTAGGGTACAGGTTAGGGTACGACAACGGTTTAGGGTGAGCGTACGTGTTAGGGCACGGGTTAGTGTTAGCGTACGGGTTAGGATTGGGGACGGGTTAGGTTAAGGCTTCGGGCAAGGGTTAGAGTTAGGGTTAGGGTTAGGGTTAGGGTTAGGGTCAGGGGACGGTTTAGTGTACAGGTTAGAGTACGACACCGGTTTAGGATGAGCATACGTGTTAGGGTACCAGTTAGTGTTAGCGTACGGGTTAGGATTAGGGGACGGGTTAGGGTAAGGCTTCGGGTAAGGTTTAGGGTTAGGGTTAGGGTTAGGGTTAGGGGACGGGGACGGTTTAGGGTACAGTTTAGGGTATGACAATGTTTTAGGGTGAGTGTACGTGTTAGGGTATGGGTCAGTTTTAGCGTACGTGTTAGGATTAGTGGACGGGTTAGGGTAAGGCTTCGGGTAAGGGTTAGGGATAGGGTTAACGTTAGGGTTAGGGTTAGATTACCCGGAGGGTTTAGGGTACAGGTTAGTGTACGACAACAGTTTAGGGTGAGCATACGTGATAGCGTACGGGTTAGGATTGGTGACGGGTTAGGGTAAGGCTTCGGGTGAGGTTTAGGGTTAGGTTTAGGGTTAGGGTTAGGGGACGGGGACGGTTTAGGTTACAGGTTAGGGTACGACAACGGTTTAGGGTGAGCGTACGTGTTAGGGCACGGGTTAGTTTTAGCGTACGGGTTAGGATTAAGGGACGGGTTAGGGTAAAGCTTCGGGTAAGGGTTAGGGTTAGGTTTAGGGTTAGTGTTAGGGGACGGGATGGTTTAGGGTACAGTTTATTGTACGACAACGGTTTAGTGTGACCGTACGTGTTAGGGCACGGGTTAGTGTTAGCGTACGGATTAGAATTAGGGGACGGGTTAGGGTAAGGCTTCGGGTAAGTGTTAGGGTTAGGGTTAAGGTTAGGGTTAGGGTTAGGGGACGGGGACCGTTTAGGGTACAGTTTAGGGTACGACAACGGTGTAGGGTGAGCATAAGTGTTAGGGTACGGGTTAGTGTTAGCGTACGTTTTCGGAGTAGTGGACAGGTTAGGTAAGGCTTTGGGTAAGGGTTAGAGATAGGGTTAGCTTTAGGGTTAGGTATAGGGTTAGGGGACGGGGATGGTTTAGGGTACAGGTTAGGTTACGACAACGGTTTAGGGTGAGCGTACGTGTTAGGGCACGGGTTAGTGTTAGCGTACAGGTTAGGGTTAGGGGACAGTTTAGGGTAAGGCTTCGGGTAAGGGTTAGGGTTAGGGTTAAGGTTAGGGTTAGGGGACAGGGACTGTTTAGGGTACAGGTTAGTGTACGACAACGGTTTAGGGTGAGCGTACGTGTTAGGCTATCATTTAGTGTTAGCATACGGTTTAGGATTAGGGGACGGGTTAGGGTAAGGCTTCGGGTAAGGGTTAGGGTTAGGGTTAGGGTTAGGGGACAGGGACGGTTTAGGGTACAGGTTAGGGTACGACAACGGTAAAGGGTGAGTGTACATGTTAGGGTACAGATTAGTGTTAGGGTACGGGTTAGGATTAGGGGACGGGTTAGGGTAAGGCTTCCGGTAAGGCTTAGGGTTAGGGTTAGGGTTAGGGTTAGGGGACGGGGACGGTTTAGTGTACAGGTTAGCGTACGACAACGGTTTAGGGTGAGCGTACGTGTTAGGGCAGGGATTAGTGTTAGCGTACGGATTAGGTTTAGTAGACGAGTTAGTGTAAGGCTTCGGGTATGGGTTAGGGTTAGGGTTAGGGTTAGGGTTAGGGTTAGGGTTAGGGGACGGGGACGGTTTAGGGTACAGGTTAGGGTACGATAATGGATTAGGGTGAGTGTACGTTTTAGGGTATGGGTTAGTGTTAGCGTACGGGTTAGGATTAGGGGACGAGTTAGGGTAAGGCTTTGGGTAAGGGTTAGGGTTAAGGTTAGGGTTAGGGGGCGGGGACGGGGACGGTTTAGCATACAGTTTAGGGTATGACAAAGTTTTAGGGTTAGTGTACGTGTTAGGGTACGGTTTAGTGTTAGCGTACGGTTTAGGATTAGGGTACGGTTTAGGGTAAGGCTTCGGATTAGGGTTAGGGTTACGGTTAGGGTTAGGGTTAGGGTTAGGGTACGAGGACGGTTTAGGGTACAGATTAGGGTAAGACAACGTTTTAGTGTGAGCGTACGTGTTAGGGTACGGATTAGAGTTAGCGTACGGGTTGGGATTAGGGGATGGGTTAGGGTAAGGCTTCGGGTAAGGTTTAGGGTTAGGGTTAGGGTTAGGGTTAGGGGATGGGGACGGTATAGGGTACAGGTTAGTGTACGACAACAGTTTAGTGTGAGCGTACGTGTTAGGGTACAGGTTAGAGTTAGCGTACGGGTTAGGATTAGAGGACGGGTTAGGGTAAGGCTTCGGGTTATGGGTAGGGTTAGGGTTAGGGTTAGGGGACGGGGACGTTTTAGGGTACAGGTTAGGGTACGTCAATGGTTTAGGGTGAGCGTACGTGTTAGGGTCCGTGTTAGTTTTAGCGTACGGTTTAGGATTAGGGGACGGGTTAGGGTAAGGTTTCGCACAATGTTTAGTGTTAGGGTTATGGTTAGGGTTAGGGTTAGGGGACGAGAATGGTTTAGGGTACAGGTTAGTGTACGAAATTGGTTTAGGGTGAGCAAACGTGTTAGGGTACGGATTAGTGTTATCGTACGGGTTAGGTTTAGGGGACGGGTTAGGGTAAGGCTTAAGGTAACGGTTAGGGTTAGCGTTAGGGGACGGGGACGGTCTAGGGTACAGGTTAGGGTACAACAAAGGTTTAGGTTGAGCGTACGTGTTAGGGTACGGGTTAGTGTTAGCATACGGGTTAGGATTATGGGACGTGTTAGGGTGAGGCTTCGGGTAAGGGTTAGGTTTAGGTTTAGGGTTAGGGTTAGGGTTAGGGGACGGGGAAGGTTTAGGGTACAGGTTAGGGTACGACAATGCTTTAGGTTGAGCGTACGTGTTAGGGTATGGGTTCGTGTTAGCGTACGGGTTAGGGTTAGGGGACGGGTTAGTGTAAGGCTTCGGGTAAGGGTTAGGGTAAGTGTTAGGGTTAGGGTTAGGGGACAGTGATGGTTTAGGGTACAGGTTAGTGTAGAACAATGGTTTAGTGTGAGCGTACTTGTTAGGGTATGGGTTAGTGTTATCGTACGGGTTAGGATTAGGGGACCAGAGAGGTTAAGGCTTTGCGTAAGGTTTAGGGTTAGGGTTAGGGTTAGGGTTAGGGGACCGGGACGAGGACGGTTTAAGGTACAGGTTAGGGGATGACAGCGGTTTAGGGTGATCGTACGTGTTAGGTAACGGGTTAGTGTGAGCGTACGGGTTAGGATTATTGGACGGGTTAGGGAAAGGTTTCGGGTAAGTGTTAGGGTTAGGTTTAGGGTTAGCGTTAGGGTTAGGGTTAGGGTTAGGGGACGGGGACGGTTTAGGGTACAGGTTAGGGTATGACAACCGTTTAGGGTGAGCGTACGTGATAGGGCATGGGTTAATGTTATCGTACGGGTTAGGATTGGGGACGGGTTAGGTTAAGGCTTCGGGTAAGGGTTAGGGTTAGGGTTAGGATTAGGGTTAGGGGACGGTTTAGTGTACAGGTTAGGGTACGACACCGGTTTAGGATGATCATACGTGTTAGGGTAACGTTTAGTGTTAGCGTACGGGTTAGGATTAGGGGACGGGTTAGGGTAAGGCTTCGGGTAAGGTTTAGGGTTAGGGTTAGGGTTAGGATTAGGGGACGGGGATGGTTTAGGGTACAGGTGAGGGTACGACAACGGTTTAGTGTGAGCGTACGTGTTAGGGTACAGGTTAGTGTTAGCGTACGGGTTAGGGTAAGGCTTTGGGTAAGTGTTAGGGTTAGGGTTAGGGTTAGGGTTAGGGGACTGGGACGGTTTAGGGTACAGTTTAGGGTATGACAATGTTTTAAGGTGAGTGTACGTGTTAGGGTACGGGTTAGTTTTAGCGTACGTGTTATTATTAGTGGACGGGTTAGGGTAAGGCTTCGGGTAAGGGTTAGGGATAGGGTTAGGGTTAGGGTTAGGGTTAGGGGACGGGGAGGGTTTAGGGTACAGGTTAGTGTACGACAACAGTTTAGAGTGAGCGTACGTGATAACGTACGGGTTAGGATTGGAGACGGGTTAGGGTAAGGCTTCGGGTGAGGGTTAGGGTTAGGTTTAGGGTTAGGGTTATTGGACGGGGAAGGTTTAGGGTACAGGTTAGCGTACAACAACGTTTTAGGGTGAGCATACGTGTTAGGGCAGGGATTAGTGTTAGCGTACGGATTAGGATTAGTGGACGGGTTAGGCTAAGGCTTCGGGTAAGGGTTAGGGTTAGGGTTAGGGTTAGGGTTATGTTTAGGGTTAGGGGACGGGGACGGTTTAGGGTACAGGTTAGGGTATAACAACGGTTTAGGGTGAGCGTATGTGTTAGGGTACGGGTTAGTGTTAGCATACGGGTTACGATTAGGCGATGGGTTAGGGTAAGGCTTCGGGTAAGGGTTAGGGTTATGGTTAGGGTTAGGGTTAGGGGACAGTAACGGTTTAGGGTAGAGGTTAGGGTACGACAACGGTTTAGGGTGAGCGTACGTGTTAGGGTACGGGTTAGTGTTAGCGTACGGTTTAGGATTAGGGGACGAGTTAGGGTAAGGCTTTGGGTAAGGGTTAGGGTTAGGGTTAGGATTACGGTTAGGGGACGGGGACGGTTTACGGTACAGTTTAGGGTATGACAACGTTTTAGGGTGAGTGTACGTGTTAGGGTACGGTTTAGTGTTAGCGTACGGGTTAGGATTAGGGGACGGTTTAGGGTAAGGATTCGGGTAAGGGTTAGGGTTAGGTTTAAGGTTAGGGTTAGGGTTAGGAGACGGGGACGGTTTAGGGTACAGGTTAGTGTGCGACAACGGTTTAGGGTGAGCGTACGTGATAGCGTATGGGTTAGGATTGGTGACGGGTTAGGGTAAGATTTCGGGTAAGGATTAGGGTTACAGTTAGGGTTAGGGTTAGAGTTAGGGGACGAGGACGGTTTAGGGTACAGGTTAGTGTACGACAACGATTTAGGGTGAGCGTACGTGTTAGGGTACGGTTTATTTTAGCGTACGGGTTAGGTTTAGGGGACGTGTTTGTTTAAGGCTTCGGGAAAGGTTTAGGGTTAAGGTTACGGTTAGGGTTAGGGGACGGGGTCGGGGACGGTTTAGGGTACAGATTAGGGTAAGACAACGGTTTAGGGTGAGCGTACGTGTTAGGGTACGGGTTAGTGTTAGCGTACCGGTTAGAATTAGGGGACGGATTACTGTAAGGCTTCGGGTAAGGGTTAGGGTTAGGGTTAGGGTTAGGGGACGGGGACGGTTTAGGGTACAGGTTAGGGTGTGACAACGGCTTAGGGTGAGCGTACGTGTTAGGGTACAGGTTAGTGTGAGCTTACGGGTTAGGATTAGGGGACGGGTTAGAGTAAGGCTTCGGGTAAGTGTTAGGGTTAGGGTTAGGGTACGGGGACGGTTTAGGGTACAGGTTAGGGTACGACAACGGTTTAGTGTGAGCGTACGTGTTAGGGTACGGGTTAGTGTTAGCGTACGGGTTAAGATTAGTGGACGTGTTAGTGTAAGGCTTCGGGTAAGGGTTAGGGTTAGGGTTACGGGTCGGGGACGGGGACGGGGACAGTTTAGGGTACAGGTTAGCGTACAACATCGGTTTAGGGTGAGCGTACGTGTTAGGGTACGGGTTAGTGTTAGCGTACGGGTTAGGATTAGGGGACTAGTTAGGGTAAGGCTTTGGGTAAGGTTTAGTGTTAGGGATAGGGTTAGGGTTAGGGTATAGGGACGGTTTAGGGTACAGTTTAGGGTATGACAACGTTTTAGGGTGAGTGTACGTGTTAGAGTACGGGTTATTGTTAGCGTACGGGTTAGGATTAGTGGATGGCTTAGGGTAAGGCTTCGGATAAAGGTTAGGTTTATGGTTAGGGTTTGGGTTAGAGTTAGGGGAAGGGGACGGTTTAGGGTACAGGTTACGGTACGACAACGGTTTAGGGTGAGCGTACGTGTTAGGGTACAGGTTAGTGTTAGCGTACGGTTTAGGATTATGGGACGGTTTAGGGTAAGGCTTCGGGTAAGGGTTAGGGATAGGGTTAGGGTTAGGGTTTGGGTTAGGGGACGGGGAAGGTTTAGGGTACAGGTTAGGGTACGACAATGTTTTAGGGTGAGCGTACGTGTTAGGGCAAGGGTTAGTGTTAGCGTACGGGTTAGCATTAGGGGACGGGATTGGCTAAGGCTTCGGGTAAGGGTTAGGGTTAGGGTTAGGGTTAAGGTTAGGGGACGGGTACGGTTTAGGGTACGACAACGGTTTAAGTTGAGCGTACGTGTTAGGGCACGGGTTAGTGTTAGTGTACGGGTTAGGATTATGGGACGGGTTAGGGTAAGGCTTCGGGTAAGGGTTAGGGTTAGGGTTAGGGTTAGAGTAAGGGGACGGGGAAGGTTTAGGGTACAGGTTAGGATACGACAACGGTTTAGGGTGAGCGTACGTGTTACGGTATGGTTTAGTGTTAGCGTACAGGTTAGGATTAGGGGACTGTTAGGGCAAGGATTCGGGTAACGCTTAGGGTTAGGGTTAGGGGATGGGGACGGTTTAGGGTACAGGTTAGGGTATGACAACGGTTTAGGGTAACCGTACGTGTTAGGGTACGGATAAGTGTTAGCGTACAGTTTAGGATTGGGGACAGGTTAGGGTAAGGCTTCGGGTAAGGGTTAGGTTTAGGTTTAGGGTAAGGTGACGGGGATGGTTTAGGGTACAAGTTAGGGTACGACAATGTTTTAGGGTGAGCGTACGTGTTAGCGTACGGGTTAGTGTTAGTGTACGGGTTAGGATAAGGGGACGGGTTAGGGTAAGGCTTCGGGTAAGGGTTAGTGTTAGGGTTAGGGTTAAGAGACGGGGACAGTTTAGGGTACAGTTTAGGGTACGACAACGTTTTAGGGTGAGCGTACGTGTTGGGGTATGGGTTAGTGTTAGCATATGGATTAGGCTTAGGGGACGGTTTAGGGTAAGGCTACGGGTAAGGGATAGGTTTAGGGTTAGGGTTAGGGGACGGGGACGGGGATGGTTTAGGGTACAGTTGAGGGTACGACAAAGGTTTAGGGTGAGCGTATATGTTAGGGTATGGGTTAGTGATAGCCTATGGGTTAGGATTAGGGGACAGGTTAGGGTAAGGCTTCGGGTAAGGGTTAGGGTTAGGGTTAGGGTTAGGGGATGGGAACGGGGACGGGAAAGGGGACGATTTAAAGTACAGGTTAGTGTACAACAACAGTTTAGGGTGAGCATACGTGTTAGGGTATGGGTTAGTGTTAACATACGGGTTAGGATTAGGGGACGGGTTAGGGTAAGGTTCGGGTAAGGGTTAGGGTTAAGGTTAGGGTTAGGGTTAGGGTTAGGGGAAGGGTACGGTTTAGGGTACAGGTTAGGCTACGACAACGGTTTAGGGTAAGGGTACGTTTTAGCGTACGGGTTCGTGTTAGCGTACGGGTTAGGATTAGGGGACGGGTTACGATAAGGCTTCTGGTAAGGGTTAGGGTTAGGGTTATGGTTAGGGTTAGGGGATGGGGACGGTTTAGGGTACAGGTTAGGGTACGACAACGATTTAGGGTGATCGTACGTGTTAGGGTATGGGTTAGTGTTAGCGTACGGTTTAGGGTTAGGGGACGGGTTAGCGTAAGGCTTCTGGTAAGGGTTAGGTTTAGGGTTAGCGGACGGGGATAGGAACGGTTTAGGGTACAGTTTAGGGTACAACAACGGTTTAGTGTGAGTGTACGTGTTAGGGCACGGGTTAGTGTTAGCGTACGGGTTAGGAATAGGGGACGGGATAGGGTAAGGCTTCGGGTAAGGGTTAGGGTTTGGGTTAGGGTTAAGGTTAGGGGACGGGGACGGTTTAGGGTACAGGTTAGGGTACGACAACGGTTTAGGGTGAACGTACGTGTTAGGGCACGGGTTAGTGTTAGCGTACGGGTTGGGATTAGGGGTCGGGTTAGGGTAAGGCTTCAGGTAAGTGTTAGAGTTAGGGTTAGGGTTAGGGTTAGGGTTAGGGGACGGGGATGGTTTAGGGTACAGGTTACGGTACCGCAACGCTTTAGGCTGAGAGTAGGTGTTAGGGTAAGGGTTAGTGTTAGCGTACAGGTTAGGATTAGGTGACGGTTAGGGCAAGGCTTCGGGTACGACTTACGGTTAGGTTTAGGGGACAGGGACGGTTTAGGGTACAGGTAAGGGTACGACAATGGTTTAGGGTGAGCGTACATGTTAGGGTACGGGTTAGTGTTAGCGTACGGGTTAGGATTAGGAGACGGGTTAGGGTAAGGTTTCGGGTAAGTGTTAGGGTTAGGGTTAGGGTTAGGGTTAGGGGACGGGGACGGGGCTGGTTTAGGGTACAGTTTAGGGGACAACAACGGTTTAGGGTGAGCGTACGTGTTAGGGTACGGATTAGTGTTGGCATACAGGGTAGGATTAGGAGACGGGTTAGGGTAAGGCTTCGGGTAAGTGTTAGGGTTAGGGTTAGGGTTAGGGGACGGGGACGGGGCCGGTTTAGGGTACAGGTTAGGGTACGACAACGGTTTTGGGTGAGCGTACGTGTTAGGGCACGGGATAGTGTTACCGTATGGGTTAGGATTAGGTGACGGGTTAAGTTTAGACTTCGGGTAAGGGTTAGGGTTAGGGTTAGGGTTAGGGGACGGGGAAGGTTTAGGGTACAGGTTAGGGTACGACAATGTTTTAGGGTGAGCGTACGTGTTAGGGCAAGGGTTAGTGTTAGCTTACGGGTTAGCATTAGGGGACGGGATTGGCTAAGGCTTCGGGTAAGGGTTAGGGTTAGGGTTAGGGTTAAGGTTCGGGGACGGGTACGGTTTAGGGTACGACAACAGTTTAGGTTGAGCGTACGTGTTAGGGCACGGGTTAGTGTTAGTGTACGGGTTAGGATTATGGGACGGGTTAGGGTAAGGCTTCGGGTAAGGGTTAGGGTTAGGGTTAGGGTTAGGGTTAGAGTAAGGGGACGGGGAAGGTTTAGGGTACAGTTTAGGATACGACAACGGTTTAGGGTGAACGTACGTGTTATGGTACGGGTTAGTGTTAGCGTACAGGTTAGGATTAGGGGACTGTTAGGGCAAGGATTCGGGTAATGCTTAGGGTTAGGGTTAGGGGACGGGGACGGTTTAGGGTACAGGTTAGGGTATGACAACGGTTTAGGGTAACCGTACGTGTTAGGGTACGGATTAGTGTTAGCGTACAGTTTAGGATTGGGGACAGGTTAGGGTAAGGCTTCGGGTAATGGTTAGGGTTAGGGTTAGGGTTAGGGGACAGGGACCGTGTAGGGTACAGGTTTGGGTACGACAACGCTATAGGTTGAGTGTACGTGTTAGGGTACGTGTTAGTGTTAGCGTACGGGTTAGAATTGGGGACGGGCTAGGGTAAGGCTTCGGGTAAGGGTTAGGGTTAGGGTTAGGGTTAGGGTTAGGGTTAGGGGACGGTGACGGTTTAGTGTACATGTTAGGGTACGACAACGGTTTAGGCTGAGCGTACGTGTTAGGGTACGGGTTAGTGTTAGCGTACGGGTTAGGATTAGGGGACGAGTTAGGGTAAGGCTTCGGGTATGTGTTAGGGTTAGGGTTAGGGTTAGGATTAGGGGACGGGGACGGTTTAGGGTACAGTTTAGCGTACGACAAAGGTTTAGGGTGAGCGTACGTGTTAGTGCATGGGTTAGTGTTAGCGTACGGGTTAGGATTAATGGACGCGTTAGGGTAAGGCTTCGGGTAAGGGTAGGGTTAGGGTTAAGGTTAGGGACGGGGACGGGGACAGTTTAGGGTACAGTTTAGGGTATGACAACGTTTTAGGGTGAGTGTACATGTTAGGGTACCGGTTAGTGTTAGCGTATGGGTTAGTATTAGTGGACGGGTTAGTGTAAGGCTTCGGGTAAATGTTAGGTTTAGGGTTAGGGTTAGGGTTAGTGTTAGGGGACGGGGACGGTTTAGGGTACAGGTTAGGGCACGACAACGGTTTACGGTGAGCGTACGTGTTAGGGTACAGGTTAGTGTTAGCGTACGGGTTAGGATTAGGGGATGGTTTAGTGTAAGGCTTCGGGTCAGGGTTAGGGATAGGGTTAGGGTTAGGGTTAGGGTTAGGGGATGGGGACGGTTTAGGGTACAGGTTAGTGTACGACAACAGTTTAGGGTGAGCGTACGTGATAGCGTAAGGGTTAGGATTGGTGACGGGTTTAGGTAAGGCTTCGGGTGAGGGTTAGGGTTAGAGTTAGGTTTTGGGTTAGGGTTAGGGGACGGGTATGGTTTAGGTTACAGGTTAGGGTACAAAAACGGTTTAGGGTAAGCGTACGTGTTAGGGCACGGGTTAGTGTTAGCATACGGGTTAGGATTAGGGGACGGTTTAGGGTAAGGCTTCAGGTAAGGGTTATGGTTAGGGTTATGGTTAGGGTTAGGGTTAGAGGACGGGGACGGGGACGGTTTAGTGTACAGGCCAGGGTATGACAACGGTTTAGGGTGAGCATACGTGTTAGGGTACGGGTTAGTGTTGGCGTATGGGTTAGGATTAGGGGACGGGTTACGGTAAGGCTTTGGATAACGTTTAGGTCTAGGGTCAGGTTTAGGGTTACGGTTCGGGGACGGGGATGGTTTAGGGTACAGGTTAGCGTACAACAATGGTTTAGGGTGAGCGTACGTGTTAGGGTACGGGTTAGTGTTAGCGTACGGGTTAGGATTATGGGACGGGGACGGGGATGGTTTAGGGTAAAGTTTAGAGTACGACAAAAGTTTAGGTTGAGCGTACATGTTAGGGTACGGTTAGTGATAGCCTACGGGTTAGGATTAGGGGACAGGTTAGGGTAAGTCTTCGGGTAATGTTTAGGGTTAGGGTTAGGGTTAGGGGACGGGCACGGGAAAGTGGACGGTTTAAGGTACAGGTTAGTGTACAACAGCAGTTTAGGGTGAGCATACGTGTTAGAGTACGGGTTAGTGTTAGCATAGGGGTTAGGATTAGGGGACGTGTTAGGGTAAGGTTCGGGTAAGGGTTAGTGTTAGGGTTAGGGTTAGGGGACGGGGACGGTTTAGGGTACTGGTTAGGGTACGACAACGATTTAGGGTGAGCGTACGTGTTAGGGTACGGGTTAGTGTTAGCGTACGGGTTAGGATTAGGAGACGGTTTAGGGTAAGGCTTTGGGTAAGGTTTACAGTTAGGGTTAGGTTTAGGGGACGGGGACGGTTTAGGGTACAGTTTAGGTTATAACAACGTTTTAGGGTGAGTGTAAGTGTTAGGGTATGGGTTAGTGTTAGCGTACGGGTTAGGATTAGGGGACGTGTTAGGGTAAGGCTTCAGGTAAGGGTTAGGGTTAGGGTTAGGGTTAGGGTTAGGGTTAGGGGACGGTTTAGTGTACAGGTTAGCATACGACAACGGTTTAGGGTGAGCGTACGTGTTAGGGCACAGGTTAGTGTTAGCATACGGATTAGGTTTAGTGGACGGGTTAGTGTAAGGCTTCGGGTATGGGTTAGGGTTAGGGTTAGGGTTAGGGTTAGGGGACGGGGATGGGGACGGTTTGGGTACAGGTTAGGGTACGAGAACGGTTTAGGGTGAGCGTACATGTTAGGGTACGGGTTAGTGTTAGCGTACGGTTTAGGATTAGTGGATGTGTTAGTGTAAGGCTTCAGGTAATGGTTAGGTTTAGGGTTAGGGTTAGGGTTAGGTTTAGGGTTAGGGTTAGGGGACGGGGACGGTTTAGGGTACAGGTTAGGGTACGACAACGGTTTAGCGTGAGCATACATGTTAGGGTATATTTGAGTGTTAGCGTACGGGTCAGGATTAGGGGACTGGTTTGTTTAAGGCTTTGTGTAAGTGTTAGGGTTAGGGTTAGGGTTAGAGTTAGGGTTAGGGGACGGGGACGGTTTAGGGTACAGGTTAGGGTACGTCAACGGTTTAGGGTGAACGTACGTGTTAGGGTACGGGTTAGGGTTAGTGTATGGGTTAGGATTAGGGGACGGGTTAGGGTAAGCCTTCATTTCAGTGTTAGGATTAGGGTTAGGGTTAGGGTTAGGGTTAGTGTTAGGGTTAGGGTACGGGAACGGTTTAGGGTACAGGTTAGTGTACGACAATGGTTTAGGCTGAGCGTACATATTAGGGTACGCGTTACATTTAGCGTACGGGTTAGGATTAGGGGACGGGTTAGGGTAAGGATTCGGGTAAGGTTTAGGGTTAGGGTTAGGGTTAGGGTTAGGTTTAGGGTTAGGGGACGGGGTTGGTTTAGGGTACAGGTTAGTGTATGAAAATGGTTTAGGCTGAGCGTACATATTAGGCTACGGGTTAGTGTTAGCGTACGGGTTAGGATTAGGGGACGGGTTAGGGTAAGGCTTCGAGTAAGGGTTAGGGTTAGGGTTAGGGTTAGGGTTAGGGGACGGTTTAGGTTACAGGTTAGGGTACGACAACGGTTTAGGGTGAGCGTAGGTTTTAGGGTATGTGTTAGTGTTAGCGTACGGGTTAGGATTAAGGAACGGGTTAGGTTAAGGCTTCGGTTAAGGGTTAGGTTTAGGTTTAGGGTTAGGGTTAGGGTTAGGGGATGGGGACGGTTTAGGTGACAGGTTAGGGTACGACAACGGTTTAGCGTGAGCGTACGTGTTAGGGTACGGTTTAGTGTTAGCGTACGGGTCAGGATTAGGGGACGGTTTTGGTTAAGGTTTCGGGTAAGTGTTAGGCTTAGGGTTACGGTTAGGGTTGGGGACGGTTAAGGGTACAGGTTAGGGTACGACAAAGGTTTAGGGTAAGCGTATGTGTTAGGGTACAGGTTAGTGTCAGCTTACGGGTCAGGATTAGGGGACGGGTTAGGTTAAGGCTTCGGATAAGGGTTTGGGTTAGGGTTAGGGTTAGAGGACGGGGATGGGGAAGGGGACGGTTTAGGGTACAGGTTAGTGTACAACAACAGTTTAGGTTGAGCGTACATGTTAGGGTATGGGATAGTGTTAGCGTACGGGTTAGGATTGGGGATGGGTTAGCGTAAGGTTCCGGTAAGGGTTAGGGTTAGGGTTAGGGTTAGGGTTAGTGTTAGGGGACGGGGACGGTCTAGGGTACAGGTTAGAGTACGACAACGGTTTACGGTGAGCGTACGTGTTAGGGTACGTATTAGTGTTAGGGTACGGGTTAGGATTAGGGGACGGGTTAGGGTAAGGCTTCGGGTAAGGTTTAGGGTTAGGGTTAGGGTTAGGGTTAGGGTACGGGGACAGTTTAGGGTACAGGTTAGGCTACGACAACGGTTTAGGATGAGCGTACGTGTTAGGGCAATGGTTAGAGTTAGCGTACGGGTTAGGATTAGGGGACGGGTTAGGTTAAGGCTTCAGGTAAGGGTTAGGTTTAGGGTTAGGTTTAGGGTTAGGGTTAGGGGACGGGGACGGTTTAGGGTACAGGTTAGGGTTTGACAATGTTTTAGGGTGAGCGTACATGTTAGGGTACGTGTTAGTGTTAGCGTACGGGTTAGGATTAGGAGTCGGGATAGGGTAAGGCTTCGGGTAAGGGTTAGGGTTAGGGTTAGGGGACGGGGACAGTTTAGGGTACAGTTTAGGGTACAATAACGGTTTAGGGTGAGCGTACGTGATAGGGTATGGGTTAGTGTTAGCGTACGGATTAGGATTATGGGACGGGTTAGGGTAAGACTTCGGGTAAGGGATAGGGTTAGGGTTAGGGTTAGGGGACCGGGACGGGGATGCTTTAGGGTACAGGTTAGGGTACGACAAAGGTTTAGGGTGAGCGTACATGTTAGGGTACGGGTTAGTGATAGCCTACGGGTTAGAATTAGGGGACGAGTTAGGATAAAGCTTCGGGTAAGTGTTAGGGTTAAAGTTAGAGTTAGGGGACGGGGACGGGGAAGGGGACGGTTTAGGGTACAGGTTAGTCTACAACAACAGTTTAGGGTGAGCGTACGTGTTAGGGTATGGGATAGTGTTAGCGTACGGGTTAGGATTAGGGGACAGGTTAGCGTAAGTTTCGGGTAAGGGTTAGGGTTAGGGTTAGGGTTAGGGTTAGGGTTAGGGTTAGGGGACGGGGACGGTTTAGGGTACCGGTTAGGGTACGTCAACGGTTTAGGGTGAGCGTACGTGTTAGAATACGGGTTAGTGTTAGCGTAAGGGTTAGGATTAGGGGACGGGTTAGGGTAAGGCTTCGGGTAAGGGTTAGGGTTAGTGTTAGGGTTAGGGTTAGGGTTAGGTTTAGGGGACAGGAATGGTTTAGGTTAGAGGTTAGGGTACGACAACAGTTTAGGGTGAGCGTACGTGTTAGGGTAGTTGTTAGTGTTAGTGTACCGGTTAGGATTAGGGGAGGGATTACTGTAAGGCTTCGGGTAAGGGTTAGGGTTAGGGTTAGGATTAGGGGACGGGGACGGTTTAGGGTACAGTTTAGGGTATGAGAACGGTTTAGGGTGAGCGTACGTGTTAGGGTACAAGTTAGTGTGAGCGTACGGGTTAGGATTAGGGGACGGGTTAGGTTAACGCTTCGGGTAAGTGTTAGGCTTAGGGTTAGGGAACGGGGACGGTTTAGGGTACAGGTTAGGGTACGACAACGGTTTAGTGTGAGCGTACGTGTTAGGTATGTGTTAATGTTAGCGTAGGGGTTAGAATTAGGGGACGGCTTAGGCTAAGGCTTCGGGTAAGGTTTAGGGTTAGGGTTACGGTTAGGGTTAGGGGACGGGGACGGTTTAGGTTACAGGTTAGGGTACGACAACGGTTTAGGGTGAGCGTACGTGTTAGGATACAGGTTAGTGTTAGCGTACGGTTTAGGATTAGGGGACGGGTTAGGGTAAGGCTTCTGGTAAGTGTTAGCGTTCGGGTTAGGGTTAGGGTTAGGGGACGGGGACGGGGACCATTTAGGGTACACGGTGGGTACGACAACGGTTTAGGGTGAGCGTACATCTTATGGTACGGGTTAGTGTTAGCGTACGGGTTAGGATTAGGGGACGGGTTATTGTAAGGCTTCGGTTAAGGTTTAGGGTTAGGGTTAGGGTTAGGGTTAGGGTTACGAGACGGGGACGGTTTAGGGTACAGATTAGTGTACGACAACGGTTTAGGGTGAGCGTACGTGTTAGGGCACGGGTTAGTGTTAGTGTACGAGTTAGGGTTAGGGGACGTGTTAAGGTAAGGCTTCGGGTAAATGTTAGTGTTAGGGTTAGGGTTAGGGTTAGGGGACCGGGACGGTTTAGGGTACAGCTTAGGGTTAGTGTTAGGGTTAGGGTTAGGGTTAGGGGACAGGGACGCTTTAGGGTACAGGTTAGGGTACGACAACAGTTTAGGGTGAGCGTACGTGTTAGGGTATGGGTTAGTGTTAGCGTATGGGTTAGGATTACGTGACGGGTTAGGGTAAGGATTCAGGTAACGGTTAGGGTTAGGGTTACGTTTAGGTTTAGGGTAAGGGGACGGGGATGGTTTAGGGTACAGGTTAGGGTACGACAACGGTTTAGGGTGAGCGAACGTGTTAGGGTACGGGTTAGTTTTAGCGTACGGGTTAGGATTAGGTGACAGGTTAGTGTAAGGCTTCAGGTAAGGTTTAGTGTTAGGGTTAGGGTTAGGGGACCGGGACGGTTTAGGGTACAGGTTAGGGTACGACAGCGGTTTAGGTTGAGCGTACGTGTTACGGTACGGGTTAGTGTTAGCGTACGGGTTAGGATTAGGGGACGGGTAAGGGTAAGGCTTCGGGTAAGGATTAGGGTTAGTGTTAGGGTTACGGTTAGGTTTAGGAGACGGGGACGATTTAGGGTACAGGTTAGGGTAAGACAACGGTTTAGGGTGAGTGTACGTGTTGGGTACGGGTTAGTGTTTGCGTACGGGTTAGGATTAGGGGAAGGGTTAGGGTAAGGCTTCAGGTAAGGGTTAGGGTTATGGTTAGGGTTAGGGGACGGGGACTGTTTATGGTACAGGTTAGAGTGCGACAACATTTTAGGCTGAGCGTACATTTTAGGGTACGGGTTAGTGTTAGCGTACGGGTTAGGATTAGGGGATGGGTTCAGGTAAGGCTTCGGGTAAGGGTTAGGGTTAGGGTTAGGGTTAGGGTGAGGGGATGGGGACGGGGACGGTTTAGGGTACACGTTAGGGTACGACAACGATTTAGGGTGAGCGAACATGTTAGGGTACGGGTTAGTGTTAGCGTGCGGGTTAGGATTAGGGGACGGGTTAGTGTAAGACTTCGGGTAAGGTTTAGGGTTAGGTTTAGGGTTAGGGTTAGGGGACAGGGACGGTTTAGTGTACAGGTTAGGGTACGTCAAAGGTTTAGGGCGAGCATACGTGTTAGGGTACGGGTTAGTGTTAGCGTACCGGTTAGGATTAGGGGACGGGTTAGGGGAAGGCTTCGGGTAAGGGTTAGGGTTAGGGTTAGGGTTAGGGGATGGGGACGGTTTAGGCTACAGGTTAGGTTATGACAACTGTTTATGGTGAGCGTTCTTGTTAGGGTACAGGTTAGTGTGAGCGTACGGGTTAGGATTAGGGGACGGGTTAGGGTAAGGCTTCGGGGAAGGTTTAGTGTTAGGGTTAGGGTTAGGGTTAGGGGACTGGGATGGGGATGGTTTAGGGTACAGGTTAGTGTACGACAATGGTTAGGGTGATGGTACGTGTTCGGGTACGGGTTAGTGTTAGCGTATGTGTTAGGATTATGGGACGGGTTAGGGTAAGGCTTCGGGTAAGGGTTAGGTTTAGGGTTAGCGTAAGGTTTACGGGGCGGGGATGGTTTAGTGTACAGGTTAGGGTAGGACAACGTTTTAGCGTGAGCGTATGTTGTAGGGTATGGGTTAGTGTTAGCGTACGGTTTAGGATTATTGGACGGGTTAGTGTAAGACTTCGGGTAAGGGTTAGGGTTAGGTTTAGGTTTAGGGTTAGGGGATGGGGACGGTTAAGGGTACACGTTAGGGTATGACAACGGTTTAGGGTGTGCGTACGTGATAGGGTACGGGTTAGTGTTAGCGTACGGGTTAGGATTAGGGGACGGGTTAGGGTAAGGCTTCGGGTAAGTGTTAGGGTTATGGTTAGGGGACGGGGACGGGGACGGTTTAGGATACAGGTTAGGGTACGAAAACGTTTCAGGGTGAGCGTACGTGTTATGGTACGGGTTAGTGTTAGTGTACGGGTTAGTATTAGGGGACGGGTTAGAGTAAGGCTTCGGGTAAATGTTAGGGTTAGGGTTAGGGAATGGGGACGGTTTAGGGTACAGGTTAGGGTACGACAACAGTTTAAGTTGAGCGTACGTGTTAGGGTACCGGTTAGCGTTAGCGTACGGGTTACGGTAAGGCTTCGGGTAAAGGTTAGGTTTAGGGTTAGGGTTAGGGTACGGTGACGGTTTAGGGTACAGGTTAGGGTACGACAACGTTTTCGGGTGAGCGTACGTGTTAGGGTATGGTTTAGTGTTAGCGTACGGGTTAGGTTTAGGTGACGGTTTAGCGTAAGGCTTCGGGTAAGGGTTAGGGTTAGGTTTAGGGTAAAGCGACGGTTTAGGGTACAGGTTAGGGTACGACAACGGTTTAGGTTGAGCGTATGTGTTAGGGTTCCGGTTAGTGTTAACGTACGGGTTATGCTAAGACTTCGGGTAAGGGATAGTGTTAGGGTTAGGGGACGGGGACGGTTTAGGGTATAGGTTAGTGTACGACAACGGTGTAGGGTGAGCATAACTGTTAGGGTACGTGTTAGTGTTAGCGTACGGGTAGGAGTAGGGGATGGATTACGGTAAGGCTTCGGGTAAGGGTTACAGTTAGGATTAGGGTACAGGGGCGGTTTAGGGTACAGGTTAGGGTACGACAATGGTTTAGGTTGAGCGTACGTGTTAGGGTACCGGTTAGTGTTAGCGTATGGGTTATGGTAAGGCTTCGGGTAAGGGTTAGGGTTAGGGTTAGGGTTAGGGTTAGGGCACGTTGAAAGTTTAGGGTACAGATTAGGGTACTACAACGGCTTAGGGTGAGCGTACGTGTTAGGGTACGGGTTAGTGTTAGCGTACGGTTTAGGATTAGGGGACGGGTTAGGGTAAGGCTTCGGGTAAGGGTTAGTGTTAAGGTTAGGGGACGGTGACGGGGACGGTTTAGGGTACAGGTTAGGGTACGATAACGGTTTAGGGTGAGCGTACGTGTTAGGGTACGGGTTAGTGTTAGTGTACGGGTTAGGATTAGGGGACGGGTTAGGGTAAGGCTTCGGGTAAGAGTTAGTGTTAGGGTTAGGATTAGGGTTAAGGGACGGGGACGGGGACGGTTTAGGGTACAGGTTAGGGTTCGACAATGGTTTAGTATGAGCGTACGTTTTAGAGTACGGTTTAGCGTTAGCGTACGTGTTAGGATTAGGTGACAGCTTAGGGTAAGGATTCGGGTAAGGGTTTGGGTTAGGGTTAGGGGACGGGGACGGTCTAGGGTACAGGTTAGGGTACGTCAACGATTTAGGGTGAGCGTACGTGTTAGGGTACGGGTTACTGTTACCGTTCGGGATAAGATTATGGGACGTGTTAGGGTAAGGCTTCGGGTAAGAGTTAGGGTAGGGTTAGGGTTAGGGTAAGGGTTAGGGGACGGGGACGGTTTAGGGTACAGGTTAGGGTACGACAACAGTTTAGTGTGAGCGTACGTGTTAGGGTATGTGTTAGTGTTAGCGTACGGGTTAGTATTAGGGGAAGGGTTAGGGTAAGGCCTCGGGTAAGTGTTAGGGTTAGGTTTAGCGTTATGGTTAGGGGACGGGGACGGTTTAGGGTATAGGTTAGGGTACAAGAACTGTTTAGGGTGAGCGTACGTGTTAGAGTACGGGTTAGTGTTAGCGTACGGGATAGGATTAGGGGACGGGTTAGGGTAAGGTTTCGGGTAAGGGTTAAGTTTAGGGTTATTGTTAGGGTTAGGTTTATGGGACGGGGATGGTTTAGGGTACAGGGTAGAGTACAACAACGGTTTAGGTTGAGCGTACGTATTAGGGTATGGGTTAGTGTTAGCGTACGGTTTAGGATTAGGGGACGGTTTTGGGTACGGCTTCGGGTAAGGGTTAGGTTTAGGGTTAGGGTTAGGGTTATGGTTAGGGGATGGGGACGGTTTAGGGTACAGGTTAGGATATGACAAAGTTTAGGGTGAGCGTACGTGTTAGGGTACAGGTTAGTCTTAGCGTACGGGTTAGGATTAGGCGACGGGTGAGGGTAAGGCTTCGGGTAAGGGTTAGGGTTAGGGATAAGGTTAGGGTTAGGGGACGGGGACCGTTTAGGGTACAGGTTAGGGTACGACAACGGTTTAGTGTGAGCGTACGTGTTAGGGTACGGGTTAGTGTTAGCGTACGGGTTAGGATTTGGGGACGAGTTAGTGTAAGACTTCGGGTAAGGGTTAGGGTTAGGGTTAGGGTTAGGGGACGGGGACGGTTTAGGGTACAGTTTAGGGTATGACAATGGTTTAGGGTGAGCGTACGTGTTAGGGTATGTGTTAGTGTTAGCGTACGGGTTAGGATTATGGGACGGGTTAGGGTAAGGCTTCGGGTAAGTGTTAGGCTTAGAGTTAGGTTTAGGGTTAGGGTTAGGGGATGGGCACGGTTTAGGGTACAGGTTAGTGTACGACAAGGTTTTAGGGTGAGCGTACGTGTTAGGGTACGGTTTAGTGTTAGCGAACGTGTTAGGATTAGGGGACATGTTAGGGTAAGGCTTCGGGTAAGTGTTAGTGTTAGGGTTAGAGTTAGGGTTAGGGGATGGGGATGTTTTAGGTTACAGGTTAACGTACGACAACGATTTAGTGTGAGCGTACGTGTTAGGGTATGTGTTAATGTTAGCGTAGGGGTTAGAATTAGGGGACGGCTTAGGCTAAGGCTTCGGGTAAGGTTTAGGTTTAGGGTTACGGTTAGGGTTAGGGGACGGTGACGGTTTAGGTTACAGGTTAGGGTACGACAACGGTTTAGGGTGAGCGTACTTGTTAGGGTATGGGTTAGTGTTAGCGTACGGTTTAGGATTAGGGGACGGGTTAGGGTAAGGCTTCGGGTAAGGGTTAGGGTTAGGGTTATGGGATGGGGACGGTTTAGGGTACAGGTTAGGGTACGAAAACAGTTCAGGGTGAGCGTAAGTGTTAGGGTATGGGTTAGTGTTAGCGTACGGGTTAGGATTAGGGGAAGGGTTAGGGTAAGGCTTCCGGTAAGGGTTAGTGTTCGGTTTAGGGTTAGGGTTAGGGGACGGGGATGGGGACGGTTTAGGGTACAGGTTAGGGTACGACAACGGTTTAGGGTGAGTGTACGTCTTATGGTACGGGTTAGTGTTAGCGTACGGGTTAGGAGTAGTTGACGGGTTAGGGTAAGGCTTTGGTTAAGGGTTAGGGTTAGGGTTAGGGTTAGGGTTAGGGTTAGGGTTACGGGACGGGGACGGTTTAGGGTACAGATTAGTGTACGACAACGGTTTAGGGTGAGTGTATGTGTTAGGGCACGGGTTAGTGTTAGTGTACGAGTTAGGCTTAGGGGACGGGTTAAGGTAAGGCTTCGGGTAAGGGTTAGTGTTAGGGTTAGGGTTACAGTTAGTGTTAGGGGGCCGGGATGGTTTAGGGTACAGTTTAGGGTACGACAACGGTTTAGGGTGAGCGTACGTGTTAGGGTACGGTTTAGTGTTAGCGTATGGGTTAGGATTAAGGGACGGGTTTGGGTAATGGTTAGGTTTAGAGTTAGGGTTAGGGTTATGGTTAGGGGATGCTGACGGTTTAGGTTTCAGGTTAGTGTACGACAACGGTTTAGTGTGAGCGTATGTGTTAGGGTACAGTTTAGTGTTAGCGTACGGGTTAGGATTAGGGGAAGGGTTAGGTTAAGGCTTCAGGTAAGGGTTAGGGTTAGGGTTAGTAGACGGGGAAGGTTTAGGGTACAGGTTAGGGTACGACAACGGTTTCGTGTGAGCGTACGTGTTAGGGTACGGGTTAGTGTTAGCGTACGGTTTAGGATTATGTGACGGGTTAGTGTAAGGCTTCGGGTAAGGGTTAGGGTTAGGGTTAGGGTTAGGGTAAGGGTTAGGGGACAGGGACGATTTAGGGTACAGGTTAGGGTACGACAACCTTTTAGGGTGAGCGTACGTGTTAAGGTATGGGTTAGTGTTAGCGTACGGTTTAGGGTTAGGGGACGGGTTAGGGTAAGGCTTCGGGTAAGGGTTAGGGTTAGGGTTAGGATTTGGGTTAGGGGACGGGGACGGGGACGGTTTAGGGTACAGGTTAGGGTACGACAAAGGTTTAGTATGAGCGTTCGTTTTACGGTACGGTTTAGCGTTAGCGTATGTGTTAGGATTAGGTGACAGGTTAGTGTAAGGATTCGGGTAAGGGTTTGGGTTAGGTTTAGGGTTAGGGTTAGGGGATGGGGACGGTTTAGGGTACAGGTTTGTGTACGTCAACGGTTTAGGGTGAGCGTACGTGTTAGGGTATGTGTTAGTGTTACCGTTCAGGATAAGATTATGGGACAGGTTAGGGTAAGGCTTCGGGTAAGAGTTAGGGTACGTTTAGGGTTAGGGTTAGGGTTAGGGGACGGGGACGGTTTAGGGTACAGTTTAGGGTATGACAACGGTTTAGGGTGAGTGTACGTGTTAGGGTACGGGTTAGTGTTAGCGTACGGGTTAGGATTAGGTGACGGGTTAGGTTAAGGGTTAGGTTTAGGGGTAGGGTTAGGGTTAGGTGACGGGGACGGTTTAGGTTACAGGTTAGGGTACGACAACAGTTTAGTGTGAGCGTACATGTTAGGGTATGTGTTAGTGTTAGCGTACGGGTTAGTATTAGGGGACGGGTTAGGGTAAGGCCTCGGGTAAGCGTTAGGGTTAGGGGACGGGGACGGTTTAGGGTATAGGTTATGGTACGACAATGGATTAGGGTGAGCGTACGTGTTAGGGTATGGGTTAGTGTTAGTGTACGGGATAGGATTAAAGGACGGGTTAGGGTAAGGTTTCGGGTAAGGGTTAGGTTTAGGTTTATTGTTATGGTTAGGGTTATGGGACGGGGACGGTTTAGGGTACAGGGTAGAGTACAACAACGATTTAGGGTGAGCGTACGTATTAGGGAACGGGTTAGTGTTAGCGTACGGGTTAGGATTAGGGGACGGTTTTGGGTAAGGCTTCGGGTAAGGCTTAGGTTTAGGGTTAGGGTTAGGGTTATGGTTAGGGAATGGGGACGGTTTAGCATACAGGTTAGGATACAACAACGGTTTAGGGTGAGCGTACGTGTTAGGTAACTGGTTAGTGTTAGCGTACGGGTTAGGATTAGGGGCGGGTGAGGGTAAGGCTTCGGGTAAGGGTTAGGGTTAGGGATAAGGTTAGGGTTAGGGGATGGGGACCGTTTAGGGTACAGGTTAGGGTACGACAGCGGTTTAGGGTGAGCGTATGAGTTAGGGTACGGGTTAGTGTTAGCGTACGGTTTAGGAATTGGGGCGAGTTAGGTTAAGGCTTCGGGTAAGGGTTAGGGTTAGGGTTAGGGTTAGGGGACCGGGACGGTTTAGGGTACAGGTTAGGGTTAGGGTTAGGGTTAAGGTTAGGGTTAGGGGACAGAGACGGTTTAGGGTACAGTTTAGGGTACCACAAAGGTTTAGGGTGAGCGTACATGTTAGGGTATGGGTTAGTGTTAGCGTACAGGTTAGTAGTAGGGGACAGGTTAGGGTAAGACTTCATGTAACGGTTAGTGTTAGGGTTACGTTTTGGGTTAGGGTTAGGGGACGGGGATGGTTTAGGGTACAGGTTAGTGTACGACAACGGTTTAGGGTGAGCGAACGTGTTAGGGTATGGGTTAGTTTTAGCGTACGGGTTAGGATTAGGTGACGGGTTGGTGTAAGGCTTCAGGTAAGGTTTAGTGTTAGGGTTACGGTTAGGGGATGGGGCGGTTTAGGGTACAGGTTAGTGTACGACAAGAATTTAGGGTGAGTGTACGTGTTAGGGTACGGGTAAGTGTTAGCGTATGGGTTAGGATTAGGGGACGGGTTAGGGTAAGGCTTCGGGTAAGGGTTAGGGTTAGGGTTAGGGATAGGGGACGGGGACGGTTTAGGGTACAGTTTAGGGTACGACAAGGTTTTAGAGTGAGCGTACGTGTTAGGGTTTGGGTTAGGATCAGGGGACGAGTTAGGGTAAGGCTTCGGGTAAGGGTTAGGGTTAGGGTTACAGTACGGGGATGGTTTAGGATACAGGTTAGTGTACGACAACGGTTTAGGGTGAGTGTACGTGTTAGGGTACGGGTTAGTGTTAGCCTATGGGTTAGGATTAGGGGACGGGTTAGGGTAAAGCTTCGAATAAAGGTTAGGGTTAGGTTTAGGGTTAGGGTTAGTGGACGGGGACGGTTTAGGTTACATGTTAGGGTACGACAACGGTTTAGCGTGAGCGTACGAGTTAGGGTAAGGTTTAGTGTTACCGTACGGGTCAGGATTAGGGTACGTGTTAGGTTAAGGCTTCGGGTAAGGCTTATGGTTAGGGTTAGGGTTAGGGTTAGGGGATTGGGATGGTTTAGGGTACAGGTTAGGGTACGACAACGGTTTAGGGTGAGCGTACGTGTTAGGGTATGGGTTAGTGTTAGCGTACGGGTTAGATTAGGGGACGGGTTAGGGGAAGGCTTCGGGTAAGGGTTAGGGTTAGGGTTAGTGTTAGGGTTAGGGTTAGGGGACAGTTTAGGGTACAGGTTAGGGTATGACAACGGTTTAGTGTGAGCGTACATGTTAGGGTATGTGTTAGTGTTAGCGTACGAGTTAGGATTAGGGGACAGGTTAGGGTAAGGCTTCGGGTAAGGGTTAGGGTTAGGGTTAGGGTTAGGGTTAGGGTTACGAAAACGGTTTAGGGTTAGCGTACGTGTTAGGGTAGGGGTTAGTGTTAGCGTACGGTTTAGGATTAGGGGACGTGTTAGGGTAAGGCTTCGGGTAAGAATTAGGGTTAGGTTTAGGGGACGGGGACGGATTAGGGTACAGGTTAGGGTACGACAACGGTTTAGGGTGAGCGTACATGTTAGGGTACGTGTTAGTGTTAGCGTACGGGTCAGGATTATGGGACGGGTTAGGGTAAGGCTTTGGGTAAGGGTTAGTTTTAGGGTTAGGGTTAGGGTTAGTGTTACGGGAGGGGGACGGTTTGGGATACAGGTTAGCGTACGACCACGGTTCAGGGTGAGCGTACATATTAGGGTATGGGTTAGTGTTAGCGTATGGGTTAGGAATGGGGTCGGGTCATGGTAAGGCTTCGGATAAGGGTTAGGGTTAGGGTTAGGGTTAGGGGACGGGGACGGTTTAGGTTACAGGTTAGGGTACGACAACGGTTTAGCGTGAGCATACATGTTAGGGTATATTTGAGTGTTAGCGTACGGGTCAGGATTAGGGGACTGGTTTGTTTAAGGCTTTGTGTAAGTGTTAGGGTTAGGGTTAGGGTTAGAGTTAGGGTTAGGGGACGGGGACGGTTTAGGGTACAGGTTAGGGTACGTCAACGGTTTAGGGTGAACGTACGTGTTAGGGTACGGGTTAGGGTTAGTGTATGGGTTAGGATTAGGGGACGGGTTAGGGTAAGCCTTCATTTCAGTGTTAGGATTAGGGTTAGGGTTAGGGTTAGGGTTAGTGTTAGGGTTAGGGTACGGGAACGGTTTAGGGTACAGGTTAGTGTACGACAATGGTTTAGGCTGAGCGTACATATTAGGGTACGCGTTACATTTAGCGTACGGGTTAGGATTAGGGGACGGGTTAGGGTAAGGATTCGGGTAAGGTTTAGGGTTAGGGTTAGGGTTAGGGTTAGGTTTAGGGTTAGGGGACGGGGTTGGTTTAGGGTACAGGTTAGTGTATGAAAATGGTTTAGGCTGAGCGTACATATTAGGCTACGGGTTAGTGTTAGCGTACGGGTTAGGATTAGGGGACGGGTTAGGGTAAGGCTTCGAGTAAGGGTTAGGGTTAGGGTTAGGGTTAGGGTTAGGGGACGGTTTAGGTTACAGGTTAGGGTACGACAACGGTTTAGGGTGAGCGTAGGTTTTAGGGTATGTGTTAGTGTTAGCGTACGGGTTAGGATTAAGGAACGGGTTAGGTTAAGGCTTCGGTTAAGGGTTAGGTTTAGGTTTAGGGTTAGGGTTAGGGTTAGGGGATGGGGACGGTTTAGGTGACAGGTTAGGGTACGACAACGGTTTAGCGTGAGCGTACGTGTTAGGGTACGGTTTAGTGTTAGCGTACGGGTCAGGATTAGGGGACGGTTTTGGTTAAGGTTTCGGGTAAGTGTTAGGCTTAGGGTTACGGTTAGGGTTGGGGACGGTTAAGGGTACAGGTTAGGGTACGACAAAGGTTTAGGGTAAGCGTATGTGTTAGGGTACAGGTTAGTGTCAGCTTACGGGTCAGGATTAGGGGACGGGTTAGGTTAAGGCTTCGGATAAGGGTTTGGGTTAGGGTTAGGGTTAGAGGACGGGGATGGGGAAGGGGACGGTTTAGGGTACAGGTTAGTGTACAACAACAGTTTAGGTTGAGCGTACATGTTAGGGTATGGGATAGTGTTAGCGTACGGGTTAGGATTGGGGATGGGTTAGCGTAAGGTTCCGGTAAGGGTTAGGGTTAGGGTTAGGGTTAGGGTTAGTGTTAGGGGACGGGGACGGTCTAGGGTACAGGTTAGAGTACGACAACGGTTTACGGTGAGCGTACGTGTTAGGGTACGTATTAGTGTTAGGGTACGGGTTAGGATTAGGGGACGGGTTAGGGTAAGGCTTCGGGTAAGGTTTAGGGTTAGGGTTAGGGTTAGGGTTAGGGTACGGGGACAGTTTAGGGTACAGGTTAGGCTACGACAACGGTTTAGGATGAGCGTACGTGTTAGGGCAATGGTTAGAGTTAGCGTACGGGTTAGGATTAGGGGACGGGTTAGGTTAAGGCTTCAGGTAAGGGTTAGGTTTAGGGTTAGGTTTAGGGTTAGGGTTAGGGGACGGGGACGGTTTAGGGTACAGGTTAGGGTTTGACAATGTTTTAGGGTGAGCGTACATGTTAGGGTACGTGTTAGTGTTAGCGTACGGGTTAGGATTAGGAGTCGGGATAGGGTAAGGCTTCGGGTAAGGGTTAGGGTTAGGGTTAGGGGACGGGGACAGTTTAGGGTACAGTTTAGGGTACAATAACGGTTTAGGGTGAGCGTACGTGATAGGGTATGGGTTAGTGTTAGCGTACGGATTAGGATTATGGGACGGGTTAGGGTAAGACTTCGGGTAAGGGATAGGGTTAGGGTTAGGGTTAGGGGACCGGGACGGGGATGCTTTAGGGTACAGGTTAGGGTACGACAAAGGTTTAGGGTGAGCGTACATGTTAGGGTACGGGTTAGTGATAGCCTACGGGTTAGAATTAGGGGACGAGTTAGGATAAAGCTTCGGGTAAGTGTTAGGGTTAAAGTTAGAGTTAGGGGACGGGGACGGGGAAGGGGACGGTTTAGGGTACAGGTTAGTCTACAACAACAGTTTAGGGTGAGCGTACGTGTTAGGGTATGGGATAGTGTTAGCGTACGGGTTAGGATTAGGGGACAGGTTAGCGTAAGTTTCGGGTAAGGGTTAGGGTTAGGGTTAGGGTTAGGGTTAGGGTTAGGGGACGGGGACGGTTTAGGGTACCGGTTAGGGTACGTCAACGGTTTAGGGTGAGCGTACGTGTTAGAATACGGGTTAGTGTTAGCGTAAGGGTTAGGATTAGGGGACGGGTTAGGGTAAGGCTTCGGGTAAGGGTTAGGGTTAGTGTTAGGGTTAGGGTTAGGGTTAGGTTTAGGGGACAGGAATGGTTTAGGTTAGAGGTTAGGGTACGACAACAGTTTAGGGTGAGCGTACGTGTTAGGGTAGTTGTTAGTGTTAGTGTACCGGTTAGGATTAGGGGAGGGATTACTGTAAGGCTTCGGGTAAGGGTTAGGGTTAGGGTTAGGATTAGGGGACGGGGACGGTTTAGGGTACAGTTTAGGGTATGAGAACGGTTTAGGGTGAGCGTACGTGTTAGGGTACAAGTTAGTGTGAGCGTACGGGTTAGGATTAGGGGACGGGTTAGGTTAACGCTTCGGGTAAGTGTTAGGCTTAGGGTTAGGGAACGGGGACGGTTTAGGGTACAGGTTAGGGTACGACAACGGTTTAGTGTGAGCGTACGTGTTAGGTATGTGTTAATGTTAGCGTAGGGGTTAGAATTAGGGGACGGCTTAGGCTAAGGCTTCGGGTAAGGTTTAGGGTTAGGGTTACGGTTAGGGTTAGGGGACGGGGACGGTTTAGGTTACAGGTTAGGGTACGACAACGGTTTAGGGTGAGCGTACGTGTTAGGATACAGGTTAGTGTTAGCGTACGGTTTAGGATTAGGGGACGGGTTAGGGTAAGGCTTCCGGTAAGTGTTAGCGTTCGGGTTAGGGTTAGGGTTAGGGGACGGGGACGGGGACCATTTAGGGTACACGGTGGGTACGACAACGGTTTAGGGTGAGCGTACATCTTATGGTACGGGTTAGTGTTAGCGTACGGGTTAGGATTAGGGGACGGGTTATTGTAAGGCTTCGGTTAAGGTTTAGGGTTAGGGTTAGGGTTAGGGTTAGGGTTACGAGACGGGGACGGTTTAGGGTACAGATTAGTGTACGACAACGGTTTAGGGTGAGCGTACGTGTTAGGGCACGGGTTAGTGTTAGTGTACGAGTTAGGGTTAGGGGACGTGTTAAGGTAAGGCTTCGGGTAAATGTTAGTGTTAGGGTTAGGGTTAGGGTTAGGGGACCGGGACGGTTTAGGGTACAGCTTAGGGTTAGTGTTAGGGTTAGGGTTAGGGTTAGGGGACAGGGACGCTTTAGGGTACAGGTTAGGGTACGACAACAGTTTAGGGTGAGCGTACGTGTTAGGGTATGGGTTAGTGTTAGCGTATGGGTTAGGATTACGTGACGGGTTAGGGTAAGGATTCAGGTAACGGTTAGGGTTAGGGTTACGTTTAGGTTTAGGGTAAGGGGACGGGGATGGTTTAGGGTACAGGTTAGGGTACGACAACGGTTTAGGGTGAGCGAACGTGTTAGGGTACGGGTTAGTTTTAGCGTACGGGTTAGGATTAGGTGACAGGTTAGTGTAAGGCTTCAGGTAAGGTTTAGTGTTAGGGTTAGGGTTAGGGGACCGGGACGGTTTAGGGTACAGGTTAGGGTACGACAGCGGTTTAGGTTGAGCGTACGTGTTACGGTACGGGTTAGTGTTAGCGTACGGGTTAGGATTAGGGGACGGGTAAGGGTAAGGCTTCGGGTAAGGATTAGGGTTAGTGTTAGGGTTACGGTTAGGTTTAGGAGACGGGGACGATTTAGGGTACAGGTTAGGGTAAGACAACGGTTTAGGGTGAGTGTACGTGTTGGGTACGGGTTAGTGTTTGCGTACGGGTTAGGATTAGGGGAAGGGTTAGGGTAAGGCTTCAGGTAAGGGTTAGGGTTATGGTTAGGGTTAGGGGACGGGGACTGTTTATGGTACAGGTTAGAGTGCGACAACATTTTAGGCTGAGCGTACATTTTAGGGTACGGGTTAGTGTTAGCGTACGGGTTAGGATTAGGGGATGGGTTCAGGTAAGGCTTCGGGTAAGGGTTAGGGTTAGGGTTAGGGTTAGGGTGAGGGGATGGGGACGGGGACGGTTTAGGGTACACGTTAGGGTACGACAACGATTTAGGGTGAGCGAACATGTTAGGGTACGGGTTAGTGTTAGCGTGCGGGTTAGGATTAGGGGACGGGTTAGTGTAAGACTTCGGGTAAGGTTTAGGGTTAGGTTTAGGGTTAGGGTTAGGGGACAGGGACGGTTTAGTGTACAGGTTAGGGTACGTCAAAGGTTTAGGGTGAGCATACGTGTTAGGGTACGGGTTAGTGTTAGCGTACCGGTTAGGATTAGGGGACGGGTTAGGGGAAGGCTTCGGGTAAGGGTTAGGGTTAGGGTTAGGGTTAGGGGATGGGGACGGTTTAGGCTACAGGTTAGGTTATGACAACTGTTTATGGTGAGCGTTCTTGTTAGGGTACAGGTTAGTGTGAGCGTACGGGTTAGGATTAGGGGACGGGTTAGGGTAAGGCTTCGGGGAAGGTTTAGTGTTAGGGTTAGGGTTAGGGTTAGGGGACTGGGATGGGGATGGTTTAGGGTACAGGTTAGTGTACGACAATGGTTAGGGTGATGGTACGTGTTCGGGTACGGGTTAGTGTTAGCGTACGTGTTAGGATTATGGGACGGGTTAGGGTAAGGCTTCGGGTAAGGGTTAGGTTTAGGGTTAGCGTAAGGTTTACGGGGCGGGGATGGTTTAGTGTACAGGTTAGGGTAGGACAACGTTTTAGCGTGAGCGTATGTTGTAGGGTATGGGTTAGTGTTAGCGTACGGTTTAGGATTATTGGACGGGTTAGTGTAAGACTTCGGGTAAGGGTTAGGGTTAGGTTTAGGTTTAGGGTTAGGGGATGGGGACGGTTAAGGGTACACGTTAGGGTATGACAACGGTTTAGGGTGTGCGTACGTGATAGGGTACGGGTTAGTGTTAGCGTACGGGTTAGGATTAGGGGACGGGTTAGGGTAAGGCTTCGGGTAAGTGTTAGGGTTATGGTTAGGGGACGGGGACGGGGACGGTTTAGGATACAGGTTAGGGTACGAAAACGTTTCAGGGTGAGCGTACGTGTTATGGTACGGGTTAGTGTTAGTGTACGGGTTAGTATTAGGGGACGGGTTAGAGTAAGGCTTCGGGTAAATGTTAGGGTTAGGGTTAGGGAATGGGGACGGTTTAGGGTACAGGTTAGGGTACGACAACAGTTTAAGTTGAGCGTACGTGTTAGGGTACCGGTTAGCGTTAGCGTACGGGTTACGGTAAGGCTTCGGGTAAAGGTTAGGTTTAGGGTTAGGGTTAGGGTACGGTGACGGTTTAGGGTACAGGTTAGGGTACGACAACGTTTTCGGGTGAGCGTACGTGTTAGGGTATGGTTTAGTGTTAGCGTACGGGTTAGGTTTAGGTGACGGTTTAGCGTAAGGCTTCGGGTAAGGGTTAGGGTTAGGTTTAGGGTAAAGCGACGGTTTAGGGTACAGGTTAGGGTACGACAACGGTTTAGGTTGAGCGTATGTGTTAGGGTTCCGGTTAGTGTTAACGTACGGGTTATGCTAAGACTTCGGGTAAGGGATAGTGTTAGGGTTAGGGGACGGGGACGGTTTAGGGTATAGGTTAGTGTACGACAACGGTGTAGGGTGAGCATAACTGTTAGGGTACGTGTTAGTGTTAGCGTACGGGTAGGAGTAGGGGATGGATTACGGTAAGGCTTCGGGTAAGGGTTACAGTTAGGATTAGGGTACAGGGGCGGTTTAGGGTACAGGTTAGGGTACGACAATGGTTTAGGTTGAGCGTACGTGTTAGGGTACCGGTTAGTGTTAGCGTATGGGTTATGGTAAGGCTTCGGGTAAGGGTTAGGGTTAGGGTTAGGGTTAGGGTTAGGGCACGTTGAAAGTTTAGGGTACAGATTAGGGTACTACAACGGCTTAGGGTGAGCGTACGTGTTAGGGTACGGGTTAGTGTTAGCGTACGGTTTAGGATTAGGGGACGGGTTAGGGTAAGGCTTCGGGTAAGGGTTAGTGTTAAGGTTAGGGGACGGTGACGGGGACGGTTTAGGGTACAGGTTAGGGTACGATAACGGTTTAGGGTGAGCGTACGTGTTAGGGTACGGGTTAGTGTTAGTGTACGGGTTAGGATTAGGGGACGGGTTAGGGTAAGGCTTCGGGTAAGAGTTAGTGTTAGGGTTAGGATTAGGGTTAAGGGACGGGGACGGGGACGGTTTAGGGTACAGGTTAGGGTTCGACAATGGTTTAGTATGAGCGTACGTTTTAGAGTACGGTTTAGCGTTAGCGTACGTGTTAGGATTAGGTGACAGCTTAGGGTAAGGATTCGGGTAAGGGTTTGGGTTAGGGTTAGGGGACGGGGACGGTCTAGGGTACAGGTTAGGGTACGTCAACGATTTAGGGTGAGCGTACGTGTTAGGGTACGGGTTACTGTTACCGTTCGGGATAAGATTATGGGACGTGTTAGGGTAAGGCTTCGGGTAAGAGTTAGGGTAGGGTTAGGGTTAGGGTAAGGGTTAGGGGACGGGGACGGTTTAGGGTACAGGTTAGGGTACGACAACAGTTTAGTGTGAGCGTACGTGTTAGGGTATGTGTTAGTGTTAGCGTACGGGTTAGTATTAGGGGAAGGGTTAGGGTAAGGCCTCGGGTAAGTGTTAGGGTTAGGTTTAGCGTTATGGTTAGGGGACGGGGACGGTTTAGGGTATAGGTTAGGGTACAAGAACTGTTTAGGGTGAGCGTACGTGTTAGAGTACGGGTTAGTGTTAGCGTACGGGATAGGATTAGGGGACGGGTTAGGGTAAGGTTTCGGGTAAGGGTTAAGTTTAGGGTTATTGTTAGGGTTAGGTTTATGGGACGGGGATGGTTTAGGGTACAGGGTAGAGTACAACAACGGTTTAGGTTGAGCGTACGTATTAGGGTATGGGTTAGTGTTAGCGTACGGTTTAGGATTAGGGGACGGTTTTGGGTACGGCTTCGGGTAAGGGTTAGGTTTAGGGTTAGGGTTAGGGTTATGGTTAGGGGATGGGGACGGTTTAGGGTACAGGTTAGGATATGACAAAGTTTAGGGTGAGCGTACGTGTTAGGGTACAGGTTAGTCTTAGCGTACGGGTTAGGATTAGGCGACGGGTGAGGGTAAGGCTTCGGGTAAGGGTTAGGGTTAGGGATAAGGTTAGGGTTAGGGGACGGGGACCGTTTAGGGTACAGGTTAGGGTACGACAACGGTTTAGTGTGAGCGTACGTGTTAGGGTACGGGTTAGTGTTAGCGTACGGGTTAGGATTTGGGGACGAGTTAGTGTAAGACTTCGGGTAAGGGTTAGGGTTAGGGTTAGGGTTAGGGGACGGGGACGGTTTAGGGTACAGTTTAGGGTATGACAATGGTTTAGGGTGAGCGTACGTGTTAGGGTATGTGTTAGTGTTAGCGTACGGGTTAGGATTATGGGACGGGTTAGGGTAAGGCTTCGGGTAAGTGTTAGGCTTAGAGTTAGGTTTAGGGTTAGGGTTAGGGGATGGGCACGGTTTAGGGTACAGGTTAGTGTACGACAAGGTTTTAGGGTGAGCATACGTGTTAGGGTACGGTTTAGTGTTAGCGAACGTGTTAGGATTAGGGGACATGTTAGGGTAAGGCTTCGGGTAAGTGTTAGTGTTAGGGTTAGAGTTAGGGTTAGGGGATGGGGATGTTTTAGGTTACAGGTTAACGTACGACAACGATTTAGTGTGAGCGTACGTGTTAGGGTATGTGTTAATGTTAGCGTAGGGGTTAGAATTAGGGGACGGCTTAGGCTAAGGCTTCGGGTAAGGTTTAGGTTTAGGGTTACGGTTAGGGTTAGGGGACGGTGACGGTTTAGGTTACAGGTTAGGGTACGACAACGGTTTAGGGTGAGCGTACTTGTTAGGGTATGGGTTAGTGTTAGCGTACGGTTTAGGATTAGGGGACGGGTTAGGGTAAGGCTTCGGGTAAGGGTTAGGGTTAGGGTTATGGGATGGGGACGGTTTAGGGTACAGGTTAGGGTACGAAAACAGTTCAGGGTGAGCGTAAGTGTTAGGGTATGGGTTAGTGTTAGCGTACGGGTTAGGATTAGGGGAAGGGTTAGGGTAAGGCTTCCGGTAAGGGTTAGTGTTCGGTTTAGGGTTAGGGTTAGGGGACGGGGACGGGGACGGTTTAGGGTACAGGTTAGGGTACGACAACGGTTTAGGGTGAGTGTACGTCTTATGGTACGGGTTAGTGTTAGCGTACGGGTTAGGAGTAGTTGACGGGTTAGGGTAAGGCTTTGGTTAGGTTAGGGTTAGGGTTAGGGTTAGGGTTAGGGTTAGGGTTACGGGACGGGGACGGTTTAGGGTACAGATTAGTGTACGACAACGGTTTAGGGTGAGTGTATGTGTTAGGGCACGGGTTAGTGTTAGTGTACGAGTTAGGCTTAGGGGACGGGTTAAGGTAAGGCTTCGGGTAAGGGTTAGTGTTAGGGTTAGGGTTACAGTTAGTGTTAGGGGGCCGGGATGGTTTAGGGTACAGTTTAGGGTACGACAACGGTTTAGGGTGAGCGTACGTGTTAGGGCACGGGTTAGTGTTAGCGTACGGGTTAGGATTAGTGGACGGGTTAGGGTAGCTTTTCGGGTTAGTGTTAGGATTAGGGTTAGGGTTAGGGGACCGGGACGGTTTAGGGTACAGTTTAGGGTTAGGGTTAGGGTTAGGGTTAGGAGACAGGGACGATTTAGGGTACAGGTTAGGGGAAGACAACGGTTTAGGGTGAGTGTACATGTTGGGTACGGGTTAGTGTTTGCATACGGGTTAGGATTAGGGGAAGGGTTAGGTTAAGGCTTCAGGTAAGGGTTAGGGTTAGGGTTAGGGTTAGGGTTAGTAGACGGGGAAGGTTTAGGGTACAGGTTAGGGTACGACAACGGTTTAGTGTGAACGTACGTGTTAGGGTACGGTTTAGTGTTAGCCTATGTGTTAGGATTAGGGGACGGATTAGGGTAAGGCTTCGGGTAAGGTTTAGGGTTAGGGCTAGGGGACGGGGACGGTTTAGGGTACAGGTTAGTGTACGACAAGTATTTAGGGTGAGCGTACGTGTTAGGGTACGGGTTAGTGTTAGCGTACGGGTTAGGATAAGGGGACAGGTTAGGGTAAGGCTTTGGGTAAGGGTTAGGGTTAGGGCTAGGGTTAGGGTTAGGGTTAGGGGACGGGGACGGTTTAGGGTACAGGTTAGGGTTCGACGACGGTTTAGGGTGAGCGTACGTGTTAGGGTATGTGTCAGTGTTAGCGTACGGGTTAGGAATAGGGGACGGGTTAGGTTAAGGCTTCGGGTAAGGGTTAGCCTTACGGTTAGGGTTAGGGTTAGGGTTAGGGGACAGGGACGCTTTAGGGTACAGGTTAGAGTAGGACAACAGTTTATGCTGAGCGTACGTGTTAGGGTATGGGTTAGTGTTAGCGTATGGGTTAGGATTACGTGACGGGTTAGGGTAAGGTTTCAGGTAACGGTTAGGGTTAGGGTTACGTTTAGGTTTAGGGTAAGGGGACGGGGATGGTTTAGGGTACATGTTAGGGTACGACAATGGTTTAGGGTGAGCGAACGTGTTAGGGTACGGGTTAGTTTTAGCGTACGGGTTAGGATTAGGTGACGGGTTAGTGTAAGGCTTCAGGTAAGGTTTAGTGTTAGGGTTAGGGTTAGGGGACCGGGACGGTTTAGGGTACAGGTTAGTGTACAACAATGGTTTAGGGTGAGCGTACGTGTTAGGATATGGGTTAGTGTTAGCGTACGGGATAGGATTAGGGGACGGTTAGGTTAAGGCTTCGGGTAAGGGTAAGGTTTAGGGTTAGGGTTAGGGTTAGGGTTATGGGACGGGTACGGTTTAGGGTACAGGTTAGTGTACAACAATGGTTTAGGGTGAGCGTACGTGTTAGGGTACGGTTTAGTGTTAGCGTATGGGTTAGGATTAAGGGACGGGTTTGGGTAATGGTTAGGTTTAGAGTTAGGGTTAGGGTTATGGTTAGGGGATGCTGACGGTTTAGGTTTCAGGTTAGTGTACGACAACGGTTTAGTGTGAGCGTATGTGTTAGGGTACAGTTTAGTGTTAGCGTACGGGTTAGGATTAGGGGAAGGGTTAGGTTAAGGCTTCAGGTAAGGGTTAGGGTTAGGGTTAGTAGACGGGGAAGGTTTAGGGTACAGGTTAGGGTACGACAACGGTTTCGTGTGAGCATACGTGTTAGGGTACGGGTTAGTGTTAGCGTACGGTTTAGGATTATGTGACGGGTTAGTGTAAGGCTTCGGGTAAGGGTTAGGGTTAGGGTTAGGGTTAGGGTAAGGGTTAGGGGACAGGGACGATTTAGGGTACAGGTTAGGGTACGACAACCTTTTAGGGTGAGCGTACGTGTTAAGGTATGGGTTAGTGTTAGCGTACGGTTTAGGGTTAGGGGACGGGTTAGGGTAAGGCTTCGGGTAAGGGTTAGGGTTAGGGTTAGGATTTGGGTTAGGGGACGGGGACGGGGACGGTTTAGGGTACAGGTTAGGGTACGACAAAGGTTTAGTATGAGCGTACGTTTTACGGTACGGTTTAGCGTTAGCGTACGTGTTAGGATTAGGTGACAGGTTAGTGTAAGGATTCGGGTAAGGGTTTGGGTTAGGTTTAGGGTTAGGGTTAGGGGATTGGGACGGTTTAGGGTACAGGTTTGTGTACGTCAACGGTTTAGGGTGAGCGTACGTGTTAGGGTATGTGTTAGTGTTACCGTTCAGGATAAGATTATGGGACAGGTTAGGGTAAGGCTTCGGGTAAGAGTTAGGGTACGTTTAGGGTTAGGGTTAGGGTTAGGGGACGGGGACGGTTTAGGGTACAGTTTAGGGTATGACAACGGTTTAGGGTGAGTGTACGTGTTAGGGTACGGGTTAGTGTTAGCGTACGGGTTAGGATTAGGTGACGGGTTAGGTTAAGGGTTAGGTTTAGGGGTAGGGTTAGGGTTAGGTGACGGGGACGGTTTAGGTTACAGGTTAGGGTACGACAACAGTTTAGTGTGAGCGTACATGTTAGGGTATGTGTTAGTGTTAGCGTACGGGTTAGTATTAGGGGACGGGTTAGGGTAAGGCCTCGGGTAAGCGTTAGGGTTAGGGGACGGGGACGGTTTAGGGTATAGGTTATGGTACGACAATGGATTAGGGTGAGCGTACGTGTTAGGGTATGGGTTAGTGTTAGTGTACGGGATAGGATTAAAGGACGGGTTAGGGTAAGGTTTCGGGTAAGGGTTAGGTTTAGGTTTATTGTTATGGTTAGGGTTATGGGACGGGGACGGTTTAGGGTACAGGGTAGAGTACAACAACGATTTAGGGTGAGCGTACGTATTAGGGAACGGGTTAGTGTTAGCGTACGGGTTAGGATTAGGGGACGGTTTTGGGTAAGGCTTCGGGTAAGGCTTAGGTTTAGGGTTAGGGTTAGGGTTATGGTTAGGGAATGGGGACGGTTTAGCATACAGGTTAGGATACAACAACGGTTTAGGGTGAGCGTACGTGTTAGGTAACTGGTTAGTGTTAGCGTACGGGTTAGGATTAGGGGCGGGTGAGGGTAAGGCTTCGGGTAAGGGTTAGGGTTAGGGATAAGGTTAGGGTTAGGGGATGGGGACCGTTTAGGGTACAGGTTAGGGTACGACAGCGGTTTAGGGTGAGCGTATGAGTTAGGGTACGGGTTAGTGTTAGCGTACGGTTTAGGAATTGGGGCGAGTTAGGTTAAGGCTTCGGGTAAGGGTTAGGGTTAGGGTTAGGGTTAGGGGACCGGGACGGTTTAGGGTACAGGTTAGGGTTAGGGTTAGGGTTAAGGTTAGGGTTAGGGGACAGAGACGGTTTAGGGTACAGTTTAGGGTACCACAAAGGTTTAGGGTGAGCGTACATGTTAGGGTATGGGTTAGTGTTAGCGTACAGGTTAGTAGTAGGGGACAGGTTAGGGTAAGACTTCATGTAACGGTTAGTGTTAGGGTTACGTTTTGGGTTAGGGTTAGGGGACGGGGATGGTTTAGGGTACAGGTTAGTGTACGACAACGGTTTAGGGTGAGCGAACGTGTTAGGGTATGGGTTAGTTTTAGCGTACGGGTTAGGATTAGGTGACGGGTTGGTGTAAGGCTTCAGGTAAGGTTTAGTGTTAGGGTTACGGTTAGGGGATGGGGCGGTTTAGGGTACAGGTTAGTGTACGACAAGAATTTAGGGTGAGTGTACGTGTTAGGGTACGGGTAAGTGTTAGCGTATGGGTTAGGATTAGGGGACGGGTTAGGGTAAGGCTTCGGGTAAGGGTTAGGGTTAGGGTTAGGGATAGGGGACGGGGACGGTTTAGGGTACAGTTTAGGGTACGACAAGGTTTTAGAGTGAGCGTACGTGTTAGGGTTTGGGTTAGGATCAGGGGACGAGTTAGGGTAAGGCTTCGGGTAAGGGTTAGGGTTAGGGTTACGGTACGGGGATGGTTTAGGATACAGGTTAGTGTACGACAACGGTTTAGGGTGAGTGTACGTGTTAGGGTACGGGTTAGTGTTAGCCTATGGGTTAGGATTAGGGGACGGGTTAGGGTAAAGCTTCGAATAAAGGTTAGGGTTAGGTTTAGGGTTAGGGTTAGTGGACGGGGACGGTTTAGGTTACATGTTAGGGTACGACAACAGTTTAGCGTGAGCGTACGAGTTAGGGTAAGGTTTAGTGTTACCGTACGGGTCAGGATTAGGGTACGTGTTAGGTTAAGGCTTCGGGTAAGGCTTATGGTTAGGGTTAGGGTTAGGGTTAGGGGATTGGGATGGTTTAGGGTACAGGTTAGGGTACGACAACGGTTTAGGGTGAGCGTACGTGTTAGGGTATGGGTTAGTGTTAGCGTACGGGTTAGATTAGGGGACGGGTTAGGGGAAGGCTTCGGGTAAGGGTTAGGGTTAGGGTTAGTGTTAGGGTTAGGGTGAGGGGACAGTTTAGGGTACAGGTTAGGGTATGACAACGGTTTAGTGTGAGCGTACATGTTAGGGTATGTGTTAGTGTTAGCGTACGAGTTAGGATTAGGGGACAGGTTAGGGTAAGGCTTCGGGTAAGGGTTAGGGTTAGGGTTAGGTTTAGGGTTAGGGTTACGAAAACGGTTTAGGGTTAGCGTACGTGTTAGGGTAGGGGTTAGTGTTAGCGTACGGTTTAGGATTAGGGGACGTGTTAGGGTAAGGCTTCGGGTAAGAATTAGGGTTAGGTTTAGGGGACGGGGACGGATTAGGGTACAGGTTAGGGTACGACAACGGTTTAGGGTGAGCGTACATGTTAGGGTACGTGTTAGTGTTAGCGTACGGGTCAGGATTATGGGACGGGTTAGGGTAAGGCTTTGGGTAAGGGTTAGTTTTAGGGTTAGGGTTAGGGTTAGTGTTACGGGAGGGGGACGGTTTGGGATACAGGTTAGCGTACGACCACGGTTCAGGGTGAGCGTACATATTAGGGTATGGGTTAGTGTTAGCGTATGGGTTAGGAATGGGGTCGGGTCATGGTAAGGCTTCGGATAAGGGTTAGGGTTAGGGTTAGGGTTAGGGGACGGGGACGGTTTAGGTTACAGGTTAGGGTACGACAACGGTTTAGCGTGAGCATACATGTTAGGGTATATTTGAGTGTTAGCGTACGGGTCAGGATTAGGGGACTGGTTTGTTTAAGGCTTTGGGTAAGTGTTAGGGTTAGGGTTAGGGTTAGAGTTAGGGTTAGGGGACGGGGACGGTTTAGGGTACAGGTTAGGGTACGTCAACGGTTTAGGGTGAACGTACGTGTTAGGGTACGGGTTAGGGTTAGTGTATGGGTTAGGATTAGGGGACGGGTTAGGGTAAGCCTTCATTTCAGTGTTAGGATTAGGGTTAGGGTTAGGGTTAGGGTTAGTGTTAGGGTTAGGGTACGGGAACGGTTTAGGGTACAGGTTAGTGTACGACAATGGTTTAGGCTGAGCGTACATATTAGGGTACGCGTTACATTTAGCGTACGGGTTAGGATTAGGGGACGGGTTAGGGTAAGGATTCGGGTAAGGTTTAGGGTTAGGGTTAGGGTTAGGGTTAGGTTTAGGGTTAGGGGACGGGGTTGGTTTAGGGTACAGGTTAGTGTATGAAAATGGTTTAGGCTGAGCGTACATATTAGGCTACGGGTTAGTGTTAGCGTACGGGTTAGGATTAGGGGACGGGTTAGGGTAAGGCTTCGAGTAAGGGTTAGGGTTAGGGTTAGGGTTAGGGTTAGGGGACGGTTTAGGTTACAGGTTAGGGTACGACAACGGTTTAGGGTGAGCGTAGGTTTTAGGGTATGTGTTAGTGTTAGCGTACGGGTTAGGATTAAGGAACGGGTTAGGTTAAGGCTTCGGTTAAGGGTTAGGTTTAGGTTTAGGGTTAGGGTTAGGGTTAGGGGATGGGGACGGTTTAGGTGACAGGTTAGGGTACGACAACGGTTTAGCGTGAGCGTACGTGTTAGGGTACGGTTTAGTGTTAGCGTACGGGTCAGGATTAGGGGACGGTTTTGGTTAAGGTTTCGGGTAAGTGTTAGGCTTAGGGTTACGGTTAGGGTTGGGGATGGTTAAGGGTACAGGTTAGGGTACGACAAAGGTTTAGGGTAAGCGTATGTGTTAGGGTACAGGTTAGTGTCAGCTTACGGGTCAGGATTAGGGGACGGGTTAGGTTAAGGCTTCGGATAAGGGTTTGGGTTAGGGTTAGGGTTAGGATTAGGGTTAGGGTACGGGGATGGTTTATGGTACAGTTTAGTGTACGAAAATGGTGTAGGGTGAACGTACGTGTTCGGGTACGTGTTAGTGTTAGCGTACGGGTTAGGATTATGTGACGGGTTAATGTAAGGGTTCGGGTAAGGGTTAGGGTTAGGGCTAGGGTTAGGGTTAGGGGACGGTGATGGTTTAGCATAAAGGGTAGGGTACGAAAACGGTTTAGGGTGAGCGTACATGTTAGGGTATATGTTAGTGTTAGCGTACGGGTTACTATTAGGGGACGGTTTAGGGTAAGGCTTCGGGTAAGGGTTAGGGTTAGGGTTAAGGTTTGGGTTAGGTGATGGGGAAGGTTTAGGGTACAGGTTAGGGTACGACAACTGTTTAGGGTGAGCGTACGTGTTAGGGTACGGGTTAGGGTTAGTGTACGGGTTAGGATTAGGGGACGGATTAGGGTAAGCCTTCGTTTAAGGGTTAGGGTTAAGGTTAGGGTTAGGGTTAGGGGACGGGGATGGTTTAGGCTACAGATTAGGGTATGCCAACAGTTTAGGGTGAGCGTACGTGTTAGGGTATGGGTTAGTGTTATCGTACTGGTTAGGATTAGGGGACGGGTTAGGGTAAGCCTTCGTTTAAGGGTTAGGGTTAGGGTTAAGGTTAGGGGATGGGGATGATTTAGGGTACAGGTTTGTGTACGACAACGGTTTAGGGTGAGCGTACGTGTTAGGGTACGGGTTAGTGTTAGTGTAAGTGTCAGGATTAGGGGACGGGTTAGGGTAAGCCTTCGTTTAAGGGTTAGGGTTAGGGTTAGGGTTAGGGGATGGGGACGGTTTAGCTTACAGGTTAGGGTACGACAACGGTTTAGTGTGAACGTACGTTTTAGGGTATGGCCTAAAGTTAGAGTACGGGTTAGGATCAAGGGAAGGGATAGAGTAAGGCTTCGGGTACGGATTAGGGTTAGTGTTAGGGTTAGGGGACTGGGACACGGATGGTTTAGGGTACAGTTTATGGTACAACAACGGTTTAGGTTGAGCGTACATGTTAGGGTACGGGTTAGTGTTAACGTATGGGTTAGGATTAGGGGACGGGTTAGGGTAAAGTTTCGGGTAAGGGTTAGCGTTAGGGTTAGGGTTTTGGTTAGGGTTACGGGATGGGGACGGTTTAGGGTACAGGTTAGGGTACGACCACGGTTTAGGGTGAGAGTACATGTTAAGGTACAGGTTAGTGTTAGCGTACGGTTTAGGATTAGGGGACGGGTTAGTGTAAGGCTTCTGGTAAGGGTTAGGGTAAGGGTTATGGTTAGGGTTAGGGGACAGGGACGGTTTAGGGTACAGGTTAGGGTACGACAACGGTTTAGGGTGAACGTACGTGTTAGGGTATGGGTTAGTGTTAGCGTACGGGTTAGGATTAGGGGTCAGGTTAGGGTAAGGCTCGGGTAAGGGTTGGGGTTAGGGTTAGGGTTATGGTTAGGGGACCGGGACAGTTTAGGGTAGAGTTTAGGGTATGACAACGGTTTAGGGTGAGCGTACCTGTTAGGGTACTGGTTAGTGTTAGCGTAAGTGTTAGGATTACTGGACGGGTTAGGGTAAGGCTTCGGGTAAGGGTTAGGGTTAGGGTTAGGGTTAGGGTTAGGGGACGGGGACGGGGACGGGGATGGTTTAGGGTAAAGTTTACGGTACGACAATGGTTTAGGGTGAGCGTACGTGTTAGGGTACGGGTTAGTGTTAGGGTACGGGTTAGGATTAGGGGACGGGTTAGGGTAAAGCTTCGGGTAAGGGTTAGGATTACGGTTAAAGGACGGGGACGGTTTAGGGTACAGGTTAGGGTACAACAACGTTTTAGGGTCAGCGTATGTGTTAGGGTACGGGTTAGTGTTAGCGTACGGATTAGGATTAGTAGACGGGTTAGGGTAAGGCTTCGGGTAAGGGTTAGGGTTAGGGTTAGGGGACGGGGACAATTTAGGGTACAGGTTAGGGTATGATAACGGTTTAGATTGAGCGTAAGTCTTAGGGTACGGGTTAGTGTTAGCGTACGGATTAGGATTAGGGGACGGGTTAGGGTAAGACTTCGGTTAAGGGATAGGGTTAGGGTTAGGGTTAGGGTTAGGGTTAGGGGACCGGGACGGGGATGGTTTAGGGTACAGGTTAGTGTAAGACAAAGGTTTAGGGTGAGCGCACATGTTAGGGTATGGGTTAGTGTTAGCGTACGGGTTAGGATTAGGGGACGGGTTAGGATAAGGCTTCGGGTAAGGGTTAGGGTTAAAGTTAGGGTTAGAGGACGGGGATGGGGAAGGGGACGGTTTAGGGTACAGGTTAGTGTACAACAACAGTTTAGGTTGAGCGTACATGTTAGGGTATGGGATAGTGTTAGCGTACGGGTTAGGATTGGGGATGGGTTAGCATAAGGTTCGGGTAAGGGTTAGGGTTAGGGTTAGGGTTAGGGTTAGTGTTAGGGGACGGGGACGGTCTAGGGTACAGGTTAGAGTACGACAACGGTTTACGGTGAGCGTACGTGTTAGGGTACGTATTAGTGTTAGGGTACGGGTTAGGATTAGGGGACGGGTTAGGGTAAGGCTTCGGGTAAGGTTTAGGGTTAGGGTTAGGGTTAGGGTTAGGGTACGGGGACAGTTTAGGGTACAGGTTAGGCTACGACAACGGTTTAGGATGAGCGTACGTGTTAGGGCAATGGTTAGAGTTAGCGTACGGGTTAGGATTAGGGGACGGGTTAGGTTAAGGCTTCAGGTAAGGGTTAGGTTTAGGGTTAGGTTTAGGGTTAGGGTTAGGGGACGGGGACGGTTTAGGGTACAGGCTAGGGTTTGACAATGTTTTAGGGTGAGCGTACATGTTAGGGTACGTGTTAGTGTTAGCGTACGGGTTAGGATTAGGAGTCGGGATAGGGTAAGGCTTCGGGTAAGGGTTAGGGTTAGGGTTAGGGGACGGGGACAGTTTAGGGTACAGTTTAGGGTACAATAACGGTTTAGGGTGAGCGTACGTGATAGGGTATGGGTTAGTGTTAGCGTACGGATTAGGATTATGGGACGGGTTAGGGTAAGACTTCGGGTAAGGGATAGGGTTAGGGTTAGGGTTAGGGGACCGGGACGGGGATGCTTTAGGGTACAGGTTAGGGTACGACAAAGGTTTAGGGTGAGCGTACATGTTAGGGTACGGGTTAGTGATAGCCTACGGGTTAGAATTAGGGGACGAGTTAGGATAAAGCTTCGGGTAAGTGTTAGGGTTAAAGTTAGAGTTAGGGGACGGGGACGGGGAAGGGGACGGTTTAGGGTACAGGTTAGTCTACAACAACAGTTTAGGGTGAGCGTACGTGTTAGGGTATGGGATAGTGTTAGCGTACGGGTTAGGATTAGGGGACAGGTTAGCGTAAGTTTCGGGTAAGGGTTAGGGTTAGGGTTAGGGTTAGGGTTAGGGTTAGGGGACGGGGACGGTTTAGGGTACCGGTTAGGGTACGTCAACGGTTTAGGGTGAGCGTACGTGTTAGAATACGGGTTAGTGTTAGCGTAAGGGTTAGGATTAGGGGACGGGTTAGGGTAAGGCTTTGGGTAAGGGTTAGGGTTAGTGTTAGGGTTAGGGTTAGGGTTAGGTTTAGGGGACAGGAATGGTTTAGGTTAGAGGTTAGGGTACGACAACAGTTTAGGGTGAGCGTAGGTGTTAGGGTAGTTGTTAGTGTTAGTGTACCGGTTAGGATTAGGGGACGGATTACTGTAAGGCTTCGGGTAAGGGTTAGGGTTAGGGTTAGGATTAGGGGACGGGGACGGTTTAGGGTACAGTTTAGGGTATGAGAACGGTTTAGGGTGAGCGTACGTGTTAGGGTACAAGTTAGTGTGAGCGTACGGGTTAGGATTAGGGGACGGGTTAGGTTAACGCTTCGGGTAAGTGTTAGGCTTAGGGTTAGGGAACGGGGACGGTTTAGGGTACAGGTTAGGGTACGACAACGGTTTAGTGTGAGCGTACGTGTTAGGTATGTGTTAATGTTAGCGTAGGGGTTAGAAATAGGGGACGGCTTAGGCTAAGGCTTCGGGTAAGGTTTAGGGTTAGGGTTACGGTTAGGGTTAGTGGACGGGGACGGTTTAGGTTACATGTTAGGGTACGACAACGGTTTAGCGTGAGCGTACGAGTTAGGGTAAGGTTTAGTGTTACCGTACGGGTCAGGATTAGGGTACGTGTTAGGTTAAGGCTTCGGGTAAGGCTTATGGTTAGGGTTAGGGTTAGGGTTAGGGGATTGGGATGGTTTAGGGTACAGGTTAGGGTACGACAACGGTTTAGGGTGAGCGTACGTGTTAGGGTATGGGTTAGTGTTAGCGTACGGGTTAGATTAGGGGACGGGTTAGGGGAAGGCTTCGGGTAAGGGTTAGGGTTAGGGTTAGTGTTAGGGTTAGGGTTAGGGGACAGTTTAGGGTACAGGTTAGGGTATGACAACGGTTTAGTGTGAGCGTACATGTTAGGGTATGTGTTAGTGTTAGCGTACGAGTTAGGATTAGGGGACAGGTTAGGGTAAGGCTTCGGGTAAGGGTTAGGGTTAGGGTTAGGGTTAGGGTTACGAAAACGGTTTAGGGTTAGCGTACGTGTTAGGGTAGGAGTTAGTGTTAGCGTACGGTTTAGGATTAGGGGACGTGTTAGGGTAAGGCTTCGGGTAAGAATTAGGGTTAGGTTTAGGGGACGGGGACGGATTAGGGTACAGGTTAGGGTACGACAACGGTTTAGGGTGAGCGTACATGTTAGGGTACGTGTTAGTGTTAGCGTACGGGTCAGGATTATGGGACGGGTTAGGGTAAGGCTTTGGGTAAGGGTTAGTTTTAGGGTTAGGGTTAGGGTTAGTGTTACGGGAGGGGGACGGTTTGGGATACAGGTTAGCGTACGACCACGGTTCAGGGTGAGCGTACATATTAGGGTATGGGTTAGTGTTAGCGTATGGGTTAGGAATGGGGTCGGGTCATGGTAAGGCTTCGGATAAGGGTTAGGGTTAGGGTTAGGGTTAGGGGACGGGGACGGTTTAGGTTACAGGTTAGGGTACGACAACGGTTTAGCGTGAGCATACATGTTAGGGTATATTTGAGTGTTAGCGTACGGGTCAGGATTAGGGGACTGGTTTGTTTAAGGCTTTGGGTAAGTGTTAGGGTTAGGGTTAGGGTTAGAGTTAGGGTTAGGGGACGGGGACGGTTTAGGGTACAGGTTAGGGTACGTCAACGGTTTAGGGTGAACGTACGTGTTAGGGTACGGGTTAGGGTTAGTGTATGGGTTAGGATTAGGGGACGGGTTAGGGTAAGCCTTCATTTCAGTGTTAGGATTAGGGTTAGGGTTAGGGTTAGGGTTAGTGTTAGGGTTAGGGTACGGGAACGGTTTAGGGTACAGGTTAGTGTACGACAATGGTTTAGGCTGAGCGTACATATTAGGGTACGCGTTACATTTAGCGTACGGGTTAGGATTAGGGGACGGGTTAGGGTAAGGATTCGGGTAAGGCTTAGGGTTAGGGTTAGGGTTAGGGTTAGGTTTAGGGTTAGGGGACGGGGTTGGTTTAGGGTACAGGTTAGTGTATGAAAATGGTTTAGGCTGAGCGTACATATTAGGCTACGGGTTAGTGTTAGCGTACGGGTTAGGATTAGGGGACGGGTTAGGGTAAGGCTTCGAGTAAGGGTTAGGGTTAGGGTTAGGGTTAGGGTTAGGGGACGGTTTAGGTTACAGGTTAGGGTACGACAACGGTTTAGGGTGAGCGTAGGTTTTAGGGTATGTGTTAGTGTTAGCGTACGGGTTAGGGTTAAGGAACGGGTTAGGTTAAGGCTTCGGTTAAGGGTTAGGTTTAGGGTTAGGGTTAGGGTTAGGGTTAGGGGATGGGGACGGTTTAGGTGACAGGTTAGGGTACGACAACGGTTTAGCGTGAGCGTACGTGTTAGGGTACGGTTTAGTGTTAGCGTACGGGTCAGGATTAGGGGACGGTTTTGGTTAAGGTTTCGGGTAAGTGTTAGGCTTAGGGTTACGGTTAGGGTTGGGGACGGTTAAGGGTACAGGTTAGGGTACGACAAAGGTTTAGGGTAAGCGTATGTGTTAGGGTACAGGTTAGTGTCAGCTTACGGGTCAGGATTAGGGGACGGGTTAGGTTAAGGCTTCGGATAAGGGTTTGGGTTAGGGTTAGGGTTAGGATTAGGGTTAGGGTACGGGGATGGTTTATGGTACAGTTTAGTGTACGACAATGGTGTAGGGTGAACGTACGTGTTCGGGTACGTGTTAGTGTTAGCGTACGGGTTAGGATTATGTGACGGGTTAATGTAAGGGTTCGGGTAAGGGTTAGGGTTAGGGCTAGGGTTAGGGTTAGGGGACGGTGATGGTTTAGCATAAAGGGTAGGGTACGAAAACGGTTTAGGGTGAGCGTACATGTTAGGGTATATGTTAGTGTTAGCGTACGGGTTACTATTAGGGGACGGTTTAGGGTAAGGCTTCGGGTAAGGGTTAGGGTTAGGGTTAAGGTTTGGGTTAGGTGATGGGGAAGGTTTAGGGTACAGGTTAGGGTACGACAACTGTTTAGGGTGAGCGTACGTGTTAGGGTACGGGTTAGGGTTAGTGTACGGGTTAGGATTAGGGGACGGATTAGGGTAAGCCTTCGTTTAAGGGTTAGGGTTAGGGTTAGGGTTAGGGTTAGGGGACGGGGATGGTTTAGGCTACAGATTAGGGTATGCCAACAGTTTAGGGTGAGCGTACGTGTTAGGGTATGGGTTAGTGTTATCGTACTGGTTAGGATTAGGGGACGGGTTAGGGTAAGCCTTCGTTTAAGGGTTAGGGTTAGGGTTAAGGTTAGGGGATGGGGATGATTTAGGGTACAGGTTTGTGTACGACAACGGTTTAGGGTGAGCGTACGTGTTAGGGTACGGGTTAGTGTTAGCGTAAGTGTCAGGATTAGGGGACGGGTTAGGGTAAGCCTTCGTTTAAGGGTTAGGGTTAGGGTTAGGGGACGGGGACGGTTTAGCTTACAGGTTAGGGTACGACAACGGTTTAGTGTGAACGTACGTTTTAGGGTATGGCCTAATGTTAGAGTACGGGTTAGGATCAAGGGAAGGGATAGAGTAAGGCTTCGGGTACGGATTAGGGTTAGTGTTAGGGTTAGGGGACTGGGACACGGATGGTTTAGGGTACAGTTTATGGTACAACAACGGTTTAGGTTGAGCGTACATGTTAGGGTACGGGTTAGTGTTAACGTATGGGTTAGGATTAGGGGACGGGTTAGGGTAAAGTTTCGGGTAAGGGTTAGCGTTAGGGTTAGGGTTTTGGTTAGGGTTACGGGATGGGGACGGTTTAGGGTACAGGTTAGGGTACGACCACGGTTTAGGGTGAGAGTACATGTTAGGGTACAGGTTAGTGTTAGCGTACGGTTTAGGATTAGGGGACGGGTTAGTGTAAGGCTTCTGGTAAGGGTTAGGGTAAGGGTTATGGTTAGGGTTAGGGGACAGGGACGGTTTAGGGTACAGGTTAGGGTACGACAACGGTTTAGGGTGAACGTACGTGTTAGGGTATGGGTTAGTGTTAGCGTACGGGTTAGGATTAGGGGTCAGGTTAGGGTAAGGCTTCGGGTAAGGGTTGGGGTTAGGGTTAGGGTTATGGTTAGGGGACCGGGACAGTTTAGGGTAGAGTTTAGGGTACGACAACGGTTTAGGGTGAGCGTACCTGTTAGGGTACTGGTTAGTGTTAGCGTAAGTGTTAGGATTACTGGACGGGTTAGGGTAAGGCTTCGGGTAAGGGTTAGGGTTAGGGTTAGGGTTAGGGTTAGGGGACGGGGACGGGGATGGTTTAGGGTAAAGTTTACGGTACGACAATGGTTTAGGGTGAGCGTACGTGTTAGGGTACGGGTTAGTGTTAGGGTACGGGTTAGGATTAGGGGACGGGTTAGGGTAAAGCTTCGGGTAAGGGTTAGGATTACGGTTAAAGGACGGGGACGGTTTAGGGTACAGGTTAGGGTACAACAACGTTTTAGGGTCAGCGTATGTGTTAGGGTACGGGTTAGTGTTAGGGTACGGTTTAGGATTAGTAGACGGGTTAGGGTAAGGCTTCGGGTAAGGGTTAGGGTTAGGGTTAGGGGACGGGGACAATTTAGGGTACAGGTTAGGGTATGATAACGGTTTAGATTGAGCGTAAGTCTTAGGGTATGGGTTAGTGTTAGTGTACGGATTAGGATTAGGGGACGGGTTAGGGTAAGACTTCGGTTAAGGGATAGGGTTAGGGTTAGGGTTAGGGTTAGGGTTAGGGGACCGGGACGGGGATGGTTTAGGGTACAGGTTAGTGTAAGACAAAGGTTTAGGGTGAGCGCACATGTTAGGGTATGGGTTAGTGTTAGCGTACGGGTTAGGATTAGGGGACGGGTTAGGATAAGGCTTCGGGTAAGGGTTAGGGTTAAAGTTAGGGTTAGAGGACGGGGATGGGGAAGGGGACGGTTTAGGGTACAGGTTAGTGTACAACAACAGTTTAGGTTGAGCGTACATGTTAGGGTATGGGATAGTGTTAGCGTACGGGTTAGGATTGGGGACGGGTTAGCATAAGGTTCCGGTAAGGGTTAGGGTTAGGGTTAGGGTTAGGGTTAGTGTTAGGGGACGGGGACGGTCTAGGGTACAGGTTAGAGTACGACTACGGTTTACGGTGAGCGTACGTGTTAGGGTACGTATTAGTGTTAGGGTACGGGTTAGGATTAGGGGACGGGTTAGGGTAAGGCTTCGGGTAAGGTTTAGGGTTAGGGTTAGGGTTAGGGTTAGGGTACGGGGACAGTTTAGGGTACAGGTTAGGCTACGACAACGGTTTAGGATGAGCGTACGTGTTAGGGCAATGGTTAGAGTTAGCGTACGGGTTAGGATTAGGGGACGGGTTAGGTTAAGGCTTCAGGTAAGGGTTAGGTTTAGGGTTAGGTTTAGGGTTAGGGTTAGGGGACGGGGACGGTTTAGGGTACAGGTTAGGGTTTGACAATGTTTTAGGGTGAGCGTACATGTTAGGGTACGTGTTAGTGTTAGCGTACGGGTTAGGATTAGGAGTCGGGATAGGGTAAGGCTTCGGGTAAGGGTTAGGGTTAGGGTTAGGGGACGGGGACAGTTTAGGGTACAGTTTAGGGTACAATAACGGTTTAGGGTGAGCGTACGTGATAGGGTATGGGTTAGTGTTAGCGTACGGATTAGGATTATGGGACGGGTTAGGGTAAGACTTCGGGTAAGGGATAGGGTTAGGGTTAGGGTTAGGGGACCGGGACGGGGATGCTTTAGGGTACAGGTTAGGGTACGACAAAGGTTTAGGGTGAGCGTACATGTTAGGGTACGGGTTAGTGATAGCCTACGGGTTAGAATTAGGGGACGAGTTAGGATAAAGCTTCGGGTAAGTGTTAGGGTTAAAGTTAGAGTTAGGGGACGGGGACGGGGAAGGGGACGGTTTAGGGTACAGGTTAGTCTACAACAACAGTTTAGGGTGAGCGTACGTGTTAGGGTATGGGATAGTGTTAGCGTACGGGTTAGGATTAGGGGACAGGTTAGCGTAAGTTTCGGGTAAGGGTTAGGGTTAGGGTTAGGGTTAGGGTTAGGGTTAGGGGACGGGGACGGTTTAGGGTACCGGTTAGGGTACGTCAACGGTTTAGGGTGAGCGTACGTGTTAGAATACGGGTTAGTGTTAGCGTAAGGGTTAGGATTAGGGGACGGGTTAGGGTAAGGCTTCGGGTAAGGGTTAGGGTTAGTGTTAGGGTTAGGGTTAGGGTTAGGTTTAGGGGACAGGAATGGTTTAGGTTAGAGGTTAGGGTACGACAACAGTTTAGGGTGAGCGTAGGTGTTAGGGTAGTTGTTAGTGTTAGTGTACCGGTTAGGATTAGGGGAGGGATTACTGTAAGGCTTCGGGTAAGGGTTAGGGTTAGGGTTAGGATTAGGGGACGGGGACGGTTTAGGGTACAGTTTAGGGTATGAGAACGGTTTAGGGTGAGCGTACGTGTTAGGGTACAAGTTAGTGTGAGCGTACGGGTTAGGATTAGGGGACGGGTTAGGTTAACGCTTCGGGTAAGTGTTAGGCTTAGGGTTAGGGAACGGGGACGGTTTAGGGTACAGGTTAGGGTACGACAACGGTTTAGTGTGAGCGTACGTGTTAGGTATGTGTTAATGTTAGCGTAGGGGTTAGAATTAGGGGACGGCTTAGGCTAAGGCTTCGGGTAAGGTTTAGGGTTAGGGTTACGGTTAGGGTTAGGGGACGGGGACGGTTTAGGTTACAGGTTAGGGTACGACAACGGTTTAGGGTGAGCGTACGTGTTAGGATACAGGTTAGTGTTAGCGTACGGTTTAGGATTAGGGGACGGGTTAGGGTAAGGCTTCCGGTAAGTGTTAGCGTTCGGGTTAGGGTTAGGGTTAGGGGACGGGGACGGGGACCATTTAGGGTACACGGTGGGTACGACAACGGTTTAGGGTGAGCGTACATCTTATGGTACGGGTTAGTGTTAGCGTACGGGTTAGGATTAGGGGACGGGTTATTGTAAGGCTTCGGTTAAGGTTTAGGGTTAGGGTTAGGGTTAGGGTTAGGGTTACGAGACGGGGACGGTTTAGGGTACAGATTAGTGTACGACAACGGTTTAGGGTGAGCGTACGTGTTAGGGCACGGGTTAGTGTTAGTGTACGAGTTAGGGTTAGGGGACGTGTTAAGGTAAGGCTTCGGGTAAATGTTAGTGTTAGGGTTAGGGTTAGGGTTAGGGGACCGGGACGGTTTAGGGTACAGCTTAGGGTTAGTGTTAGGGTTAGGGTTAGGGTTAGGGGACAGGGACGCTTTAGGGTACAGGTTAGGGTACGACAACAGTTTAGGGTGAGCGTACGTGTTAGGGTATGGGTTAGTGTTAGCGTATGGGTTAGGATTACGTGACGGGTTAGGGTAAGGATTCAGGTAACGGTTAGGGTTAGGGTTACGTTTAGGTTTAGGGTAAGGGGACGGGGATGGTTTAGGGTACAGGTTAGGGTACGACAACGGTTTAGGGTGAGCGAACGTGTTAGGGTACGGGTTAGTTTTAGCGTACGGGTTAGGATTAGGTGACGGGTTAGTGTAAGGCTTCAGGTAAGGTTTAGTGTTAGGGTTAGGGTTAGGGGACCGGGACGGTTTAGGGTACAGGTTAGGGTACGACAGCGGTTTAGGTTGAGCGTACGTGTTACGGTACGGGTTAGTGTTAGCGTACGGGTTAGGATTAGGGGACGGGTAAGGGTAAGGCTTCGGGTAAGGATTAGGGTTAGTGTTAGGGTTACGGTTAGGTTTAGGAGACGGGGACGATTTAGGGTACAGGTTAGGGTAAGACAACGGTTTAGGGTGAGTGTACGTGTTGGGTACGGGTTAGTGTTTGCGTACGGGTTAGGATTAGGGGAAGGGTTAGGGTAAGGCTTCAGGTAAGGGTTAGGGTTATGGTTAGGGTTAGGGGACGGGGACTGTTTATGGTACAGGTTAGAGTGCGACAACATTTTAGGCTGAGCGTACGTTTTAGGGTACGGGTTAGTGTTAGCGTACGGGTTAGGATTAGGGGATGGGTTCAGGTAAGGCTTCGGGTAAGGGTTAGGGTTAGGGTTAGGGTTAGGGTGAGGGGATGGGGACGGGGACGGTTTAGGGTACACGTTAGGGTACGACAACGATTTAGGGTGAGCGAACATGTTAGGGTACGGGTTAGTGTTAGCGTGCGGGTTAGGATTAGGGGACGGGTTAGTGTAAGACTTCGGGTAAGGTTTAGGGTTAGGTTTAGGGTTAGGGTTAGGGGACAGGGACGGTTTAGTGTACAGGTTAGGGTACGTCAAAGGTTTAGGGCGAGCATACGTTTTAGGGTACGGGTTAGTGTTAGCGTACCGGTTAGGATTAGGGGACGGGTTAGGGGAAGGCTTCGGGTAAGGGTTAGGGTTAGGGTTAGGGTTAGGGGATGGGGACGGTTTAGGCTACAGGTTAGGTTATGACAACTGTTTATGGTGAGCGTTCTTGTTAGGGTACAGGTTAGTGTGAGCGTACGGGTTAGGATTAGGGGACGGGTTAGGGTAAGGCTTCGGGGAAGGTTTAGTGTTAGGGTTAGGGTTAGGGTTAGGGGACTGGGATGGGGATGGTTTAGGGTACAGGTTAGTGTACGACAATGGTTAGGGTGATGGTACGTGTTCGGGTACGGGTTAGTGTTAGCGTACGTGTTAGGATTATGGGACGGGTTAGGGTAAGGCTTCGGGTAAGGGTTAGGTTTAGGGTTAGCGTAAGGTTTACGGGGCGGGGACGGTTTAGTGTACAGGTTAGGGTAGGACAACGTTTTAGCGTGAGCGTATGTTGTAGGGTATGGGTTAGTGTTAGCGTACGGTTTAGGATTATTGGACGGGTTAGTGTAAGACTTCGGGTAAGGGTTAGGGTTAGGTTTAGGTTTAGGGTTAGGGGATGGGGACGGTTAAGGGTACACGTTAGGGTATGACAACGGTTTAGGGTGTGCGTACGTGATAGGGTATGGGTTAGTGTTAGCGTACGGGTTAGGATTAGGGGACGGGTTAGGGTAAGGCTTCGGGTAAGTGTTAGGTTTATGGTTAGGGGACGGGGACGGGGACGGTTTAGGATACAGGTTAGGGTACGAAAACGTTTCAGGGTGAGCGTACGTGTTATGGTATGGGTTAGTGTTAGTGTACGGGTTAGTATTAGGGGACGGGTTAGAGTAAGGCTTCGGGTAAATGTTAGGGTTAGGGTTAGGGAATGGGGACGGTTTAGGGTACAGGTTAGGGTACGACAACAGTTTAAGTTGAGCGTACGTGTTAGGGTACCGGTTAGCGTTAGCGTACGGGTTACGGTAAGGCTTCGGGTAAAGGTTAGGTTTAGGGTTAGGGTTAGGGTACGGTGACGGTTTAGGGTACAGGTTAGGGTACGACAACGTTTTCGGGTGAGCGTACGTGTTAGGGTATGGTTTAGTGTTAGCGTACGGGTTAGGTTTAGGTGACGGTTTAGCGTAAGGCTTCGGGTAAGGGTTAGGGTTAGGTTTAGGGTAAAGCGACGGTTTAGGGTACAGGTTAGGGTACGACAACGGTTTAGGTTGAGCGTATGTGTTAGGGTTCCGGTTAGTGTTAACGTACGGGTTATGCTAAGACTTCGGGTAAGGGATAGTGTTAGGGTTAGGGGACGGGGACGGTTTAGGGTATAGGTTAGTGTACGACAACGGTGTAGGGTGAGCATAACTGTTAGGGTACGTGTTAGTGTTAGCGTACGGGTAGGAGTAGGGGATGGATTACGGTAAGGCTTCGGGTAAGGGTTACAGTTAGGATTAGGGTACAGGGGCGGTTTAGGGTACAGGTTAGGGTACGACAATGGTTTAGGTTGAGCGTACGTGTTAGGGTACCGGTTAGTGTTAGCGTATGGGTTATGGTAAGGCTTCGGGTAAGGGTTAGGGTTAGGGTTAGGGTTAGGGTTAGGGCACGTTGAAAGTTTAGGGTACAGATTAGGGTACTACAACGGCTTAGGGTGAGCGTACGTGTTAGGGTACGGGTTAGTGTTAGCGTACGGTTTAGGATTAGGGGACGGGTTAGGGTAAGGCTTCGGGTAAGGGTTAGTGTTAAGGTTAGGGGACGGTGACGGGGACGGTTTAGGGTACAGGTTAGGGTACGATAACGGTTTAGGGTGAGCGTACGTGTTAGGGTACGGGTTAGTGTTAGTGTACGGGTTAGGATTAGGGGACGGGTTAGGGTAAGGCTTCGGGTAAGAGTTAGTGTTAGGGTTAGGATTAGGGTTAAGGGACGGGGACGGGGACGGTTTAGGGTACAGGTTAGGGTTCGACAATGGTTTAGTATGAGCGTACGTTTTAGAGTACGGTTTAGCGTTAGCGTACGTGTTAGGATTAGGTGACAGCTTAGGGTAAGGATTCGGGTAAGGGTTTGGGTTAGGGTTAGGGGACGGGGACGGTCTAGGGTACAGGTTAGGGTACGTCAACGATTTAGGGTGAGCGTACGTGTTAGGGTACGGGTTACTGTTACCGTTCGGGATAAGATTATGGGACGTGTTAGGGTAAGGCTTCGGGTAAGAGTTAGGGTAGGGTTAGGGTTAGGGTAAGGGTTAGGGGACGGGGACGGTTTAGGGTACAGGTTAGGGTACGACAACAGTTTAGTGTGAGCGTACGTGTTAGGGTATGTGTTAGTGTTAGCGTGCGGGTTAGTATTAGGGGAAGGGTTAGGGTAAGGCCTCGGGTAAGTGTTAGGGTTAGGTTTAGCGTTATGGTTAGGGGACGGGGACGGTTTAGGGTATAGGTTAGGGTACAAGAACTGTTTAGGGTGAGCGTACGTGTTAGAGTACGGGTTAGTGTTAGCGTACGGGATAGGATTAGGGGACGGGTTAGGGTAAGGTTTCGGGTAAGGGTTAAGTTTAGGGTTATTGTTAGGGTTAGGTTTATGGGACGGGGATGGTTTAGGGTACAGGGTAGAGTACAACAACGGTTTAGGTTGAGCGTACGTATTAGGGTATGGGTTAGTGTTAGCGTACGGTTTAGGATTAGGGGACGGTTTTGGGTACGGCTTCGGGTAAGGGTTAGGTTTAGGGTTAGGGTTGGGGTTATGGTTAGGGGATGGGGACGGTTTAGGGTACAGGTTAGGATATGACAAAGTTTAGGGTGAGCGTACGTGTTAGGGTACAGGTTAGTCTTAGCGTACGGGTTAGGATTAGGCGACGGGTGAGGGTAAGGCTTCGGGTAAGGGTTAGGGTTAGGGATAAGGTTAGGGTTAGGGGACGGGGACCGTTTAGGGTACAGGTTAGGGTACGACAACGGTTTAGTGTGAGCGTACGTGTTAGGGTACGGGTTAGTGTTAGCGTACGGGTTAGGATTTGGGGACGAGTTAGTGTAAGACTTCAGGTAAGGGTTAGGGTTAGGGTTAGGGTTAGGGGACGGGGACGGTTTAGGGTACAGTTTAGGGTATGACAATGGTTTAGGGTGAGCGTACGTGTTAGGGTATGTGTTAGTGTTAGCGTACGGGTTAGGATTATGGGACGGGTTAGGGTAAGGCTTCGGGTAAGGGTTAGGCTTAGAGTTAGGTTTAGGGTTAGGGTTAGGGGATGGGCACGGTTTAGGGTACAGGTTAGTGTACGACAAGGTTTTAGGGTGAGCGTACGTGTTAGGGTACGGTTTAGTGTTAGCGAACGTGTTAGGATTAGGGGACATGTTAGGGTAAGGCTTCGGGTAAGTGTTAGTGTTAGGGTTAGAGTTAGGGTTAGGGGATGGGGATGTTTTAGGTTACAGGTTAACGTACGACAACGATTTAGTGTGAGCGTACGTGTTAGGGTATGTGTTAATGTTAGCGTAGGGGTTAGAATTAGGGGACGGCTTAGGCTAAGGCTTCGGGTAAGGTTTAGGTTTAGGGTTATGGTTAGGGTTAGGGGACGGTGACGGTTTAGGTTACAGGTTAGGGTACGACAACGGTTTAGGGTGAGCGTACTTGTTAGGGTATGGGTTAGTGTTAGCGTACGGTTTAGGATTAGGGGACGGGTTAGGGTAAGGCTTCGGGTAAGGGTTAGGGTTAGGGTTATGGGATGGGGACGGTTTAGGGTACAGGTTAGGGTACGAAAACAGTTCAGGGTGAGCGTAAGTGTTAGGGTATGGGTTAGTGTTAGCGTACGGGTTAGGATTAGGGGAAGGGTTAGGGTAAGGCTTCCGGTAAGGGTTAGTGTTCGGTTTAGGGTTAGGGTTAGGGGACGGGGACGGGGACGGTTTAGGGTACAGGTTAGGGTACGACAACGGTTTAGGGTGAGTGTACGTCTTATGGTACGGGTTAGTGTTAGCGTACGGGTTAGGAGTAGTTGACGGGTTAGGGTAAGGCTTTGGTTAAGGGTTAGGGTTAGGGTTAGGGTTAGGGTTAGGGTTAGGGTTACGGGACGGGGACGGTTTAGGGTACAGATTAGTGTACGACAACGGTTTAGGGTGAGTGTATGTGTTAGGGCACGGGTTAGTGTTAGTGTACGAGTTAGGCTTAGGGGACGGGTTAAGGTAAGGCTTCGGGTAAGGGTTAGTGTTAGGGTTAGGGTTACAGTTAGTGTTAGGGGGCCGGGATGGTTTAGGGTACAGTTTAGGGTACGACAACGGTTTAGGGTGAGCGTACGTGTTAGGGCACGGGTTAGTGTTAGCGTACGGGTTAGGATTAGTGGACGGGTTAGGGTAGCTTTTCGGGTTAGTGTTAGGATTAGGGTTAGGGTTAGGGGACCGGGACGGTTTAGGGTACAGTTTAGGGTTAGGGTTAGGGTTAGGGTTAGGAGACAGGGACGATTTAGGGTACAGGTTAGGGGAAGACAACGGTTTAGGGTGAGTGTACATGTTGGGTACGGGTTAGTGTTTGCATACGGGTTAGGATTAGGGGAAGGGTTAGGTTAAGGCTTCAGGTAAGGGTTAGGGTTAGGGTTAGGGTTAGGGTTAGTAGACGGGGAAGGTTTAGGGTACAGGTTAGGGTACGACAACGGTTTAGTGTGAACGTACGTGTTAGGGTACGGTTTAGTGTTAGCCTATGTGTTAGGATTAGGGGACGGATTAGGGTAAGGCTTCGGGTAAGGTTTAGGGTTAGGGCTAGGGGACGGGGACGGTTTAGGGTACAGGTTAGTGTACGACAAGTATTTAGGGTGAGCGTACGTGTTAGGGTACGGGTTAGTGTTAGCGTACGGGTTAGGATAAGGGGACAGGTTAGGGTAAGGCTTTGGGTAAGGGTTAGGGTTAGGGCTAGGGTTAGGGTTAGGGTTAGGGGACGGGGACGGTTTAGGGTACAGGTTAGGGTTCGACGACGGTTTAGGGTGAGCGTACGTGTTAGGGTATGTGTCAGTGTTAGCGTACAGGTTAGGAATAGGGGACGGGTTAGGTTAAGGCTTCGGGTAAGGGTTAGCCTTACGGTTAGGGTTAGGGTTAGGGTTAGGGGACAGGGACGCTTTAGGGTACAGGTTAGAGTAGGACAACAGTTTATGCTGAGCGTACGTGTTAGGGTATGGGTTAGTGTTAGCGTATGGGTTAGGATTACGTGACGGGTTAGGGTAAGGATTCAGGTAACGGTTAGGGTTAGGGTTACGTTTAGGTTTAGGGTAAGGGGACGGGGATGGTTTAGGGTACATGTTAGGGTACGACAACGGTTTAGGGTGAGCGAACGTGTTAGGGTACGGGTTAGTTTTAGCGTACGGGTTAGGATTAGGTGACGGGTTAGTGTAAGGCTTCAGGTAAGGTTTAGTGTTAGGGTTAGGGTTAGGGGACCGGGACGGTTTAGGGTACAGGTTAGTGTACAACAATGGTTTAGGGTGAGCGTACGTGTTAGGATATGGGTTAGTGTTAGCGTACGGGATAGGATTAGGGGACGGTTAGGTTAAGGCTTCGGGTAAGGGTAAGGTTTAGGGTTAGGGTTAGGGTTAGGGTTATGGGACGGGTACGGTTTAGGGTACAGGTTAGTGTACAACAATGGTTTAGGGTGAGCGTACGTGTTAGGGTACGGTTTAGTGTTAGCGTATGGGTTAGGATTAAGGGACGGGTTTGGGTAATGGTTAGGTTTAGAGTTAGGGTTAGGGTTATGGTTAGGGGATGCTGACGGTTTAGGTTTCAGGTTAGTGTACGACAACGGTTTAGTGTGAGCGTATGTGTTAGGGTACAGTTTAGTGTTAGCGTACGGGTTAGGATTAGGGGAAGGGTTAGGTTAAGGCTTCAGGTAAGGGTTAGGGTTAGGGTTAGTAGACGGGGAAGGTTTAGGGTACAGGTTAGGGTACGACAACGGTTTCGTGTGAGCATACGTGTTAGGGTACGGGTTAGTGTTAGCGTACGGTTTAGGATTATGTGACGGGTTAGTGTAAGGCTTCGGGTAAGGGTTAGGGTTAGGGTTAGGGTTAGGGTAAGGGTTAGGGGACAGGGACGATTTAGGGTACAGGTTAGGGTACGACAACCTTTTAGGGTGAGCGTACGTGTTAAGGTATGGGTTAGTGTTAGCGTACGGTTTAGGGTTAGGGGACGGGTTAGGGTAAGGCTTCGGGTAAGGGTTAGGGTTAGGGTTAGGATTTGGGTTAGGGGACGGGGACGGGGACGGTTTAGGGTACAGGTTAGGGTACGACAAAGGTTTAGTATGAGCGTACGTTTTACGGTACGGTTTAGCGTTAGCGTACGTGTTAGGATTAGGTGACAGGTTAGTGTAAGGATTCGGGTAAGGGTTTGGGTTAGGTTTAGGGTTAGGGTTAGGGGATGGGGACGGTTTAGGGTACAGGTTTGTGTACGTCAACGGTTTAGGGTGAGCGTACGTGTTAGGGTATGTGTTAGTGTTACCGTTCAGGATAAGATTATGGGACAGGTTAGGGTAAGGCTTCGGGTAAGAGTTAGGGTACGTTTAGGGTTAGGGTTAGGGTTAGGGGACGGGGACGGTTTAGGGTACAGTTTAGGGTATGACAACGGTTTAGGGTGAGTGTACGTGTTAGGGTACGGGTTAGTGTTAGCGTACGGGTTAGGATTAGGTGACGGGTTAGGTTAAGGGTTAGGTTTAGGGGTAGGGTTAGGGTTAGGTGACGGGGACGGTTTAGGTTACAGGTTAGGGTACGACAACAGTTTAGTGTGAGCGTACATGTTAGGGTATGTGTTAGTGTTAGCGTACGGGTTAGTATTAGGGGACGGGTTAGGGTAAGGCCTCGGGTAAGCGTTAGGGTTAGGGGACGGGGACGGTTTAGGGTATAGGTTATGGTACGACAATGGATTAGGGTGAGCGTACGTGTTAGGGTATGGGTTAGTGTTAGTGTACGGGATAGGATTAAAGGACGGGTTAGGGTAAGGTTTCGGGTAAGGGTTAGGTTTAGGTTTATTGTTATGGTTAGGGTTATGGGACGGGGACGGTTTAGGGTACAGGGTAGAGTACAACAACGATTTAGGGTGAGCGTACGTATTAGGGAACGGGTTAGTGTTAGCGTACGGGTTAGGATTAGGGGACGGTTTTGGGTAAGGCTTCGGGTAAGGCTTAGGTTTAGGGTTAGGGTTAGGGTTATGGTTAGGGAATGGGGACGGTTTAGCATACAGGTTAGGATACAACAACGGTTTAGGGTGAGCGTACGTGTTAGGTAACTGGTTAGTGTTAGCGTACGGGTTAGGATTAGGGGCGGGTGAGGGTAAGGCTTCGGGTAAGGGTTAGGGTTAGGGATAAGGTTAGGGTTAGGGGATGGGGACCGTTTAGGGTACAGGTTAGGGTACGACAGCGGTTTAGGGTGAGCGTATGAGTTAGGGTACGGGTTAGTGTTAGCGTACGGTTTAGGAATTGGGGCGAGTTAGGTTAAGGCTTCGGGTAAGGGTTAGGGTTAGGGTTAGGGTTAGGGGACCGGGACGGTTTAGGGTACAGGTTAGGGTTAGGGTTAGGGTTAAGGTTAGGGTTAGGGGACAGAGACGGTTTAGGGTACAGTTTAGGGTACCACAAAGGTTTAGGGTGAGCGTACATGTTAGGGTATGGGTTAGTGTTAGCGTACAGGTTAGTAGTAGGGGACAGGTTAGGGTAAGACTTCATGTAACGGTTAGTGTTAGGGTTACGTTTTGGGTTAGGGTTAGGGGACGGGGATGGTTTAGGGTACAGGTTAGTGTACGACAACGGTTTAGGGTGAGCGAACGTGTTAGGGTATGGGTTAGTTTTAGCGTACGGGTTAGGATTAGGTGACGGGTTGGTGTAAGGCTTCAGGTAAGGTTTAGTGTTAGGGTTACGGTTAGGGGATGGGGCGGTTTAGGGTACAGGTTAGTGTACGACAAGAATTTAGGGTGAGTGTACGTGTTAGGGTACGGGTAAGTGTTAGCGTATGGGTTAGGATTAGGGGACGGGTTAGGGTAAGGCTTCGGGTAAGGGTTAGGGTTAGGGTTAGGGATAGGGGACGGGGACGGTTTAGGGTACAGTTTAGGGTACGACAAGGTTTTAGAGTGAGCGTACGTGTTAGGGTTTGGGTTAGGATCAGGGGACGAGTTAGGGTAAGGCTTCGGGTAAGGGTTAGGGTTAGGGTTACGGTACGGGGATGGTTTAGGATACAGGTTAGTGTACGACAACGGTTTAGGGTGAGTGTACGTGTTAGGGTACGGGTTAGTGTTAGCCTATGGGTTAGGATTAGGGGACGGGTTAGGGTAAAGCTTCGAATAAAGGTTAGGGTTAGGTTTAGGGTTAGGGTTAGTGGACGGGGACGGTTTAGGTTACATGTTAGGGTACGACAACGGTTTAGCGTGAGCGTACGAGTTAGGGTAAGGTTTAGTGTTACCGTACGGGTCAGGATTAGGGTACGTGTTAGGTTAAGGCTTCGGGTAAGGCTTATGGTTAGGGTTAGGGTTAGGGTTAGGGGATTGGGATGGTTTAGGGTACAGGTTAGGGTACGACAACGGTTTAGGGTGAGCGTACGTGTTAGGGTATGGGTTAGTGTTAGCGTACGGGTTAGATTAGGGGACGGGTTAGGGGAAGGCTTCGGGTAAGGGTTAGGGTTAGGGTTAGTGTTAGGGTTAGGGTTAGGGGACAGTTTAGGGTACAGGTTAGGGTATGACAACGGTTTAGTGTGAGCGTACATGTTAGGGTATGTGTTAGTGTTAGCGTACGAGTTAGGATTAGGGGACAGGTTAGGGTAAGGCTTCGGGTAAGGGTTAGGGTTAGGGTTAGGGTTAGGGTTAGGGTTACGAAAACGGTTTAGGGTTAGCGTACGTGTTAGGGTAGGGGTTAGTGTTAGCGTACAGTTTAGGATTAGGGGACGTGTTAGGGTAAGGCTTCGGGTAAGAATTAGGGTTAGGTTTAGGGGACGGGGACGGATTAGGGTACAGGTTAGGGTACGACAACGGTTTAGGGTGAGCGTACATGTTAGGGTACGTGTTAGTGTTAGCGTACGGGTCAGGATTATGGGACGGGTTAGGGTAAGGCTTTGGGTAAGGGTTAGTTTTAGGGTTAGGGTTAGGGTTAGTGTTACAGGAGGGGGACGGTTTGGGATACAGGTTAGCGTACGACCACGGTTCAGGGTGAGCGTACATATTAGGGTATGGGTTAGTGTTAGCGTATGGGTTAGGAATGGGGTCGGGTCATGGTAAGGCTTCGGATAAGGGTTAGGGTTAGGGTTAGGGTTAGGGGACGGGGACGGTTTAGGTTACAGGTTAGGGTACGACAACGGTTTAGCGTGAGCATACATGTTAGGGTATATTTGAGTGTTAGCGTACGGGTCAGGATTAGGGGACTGGTTTGTTTAAGGCTTTGGGTAAGTGTTAGAGTTAGGGTTAGGGTTAGAGTTAGGGTTAGGGGACGGGGACGGTTTAGGGTACAGGTTAGGGTACGTCAACGGTTTAGGGTGAACGTACGTGTTAGGGTACGTGTTAGTGTTAGCGTACGGGTCAGGATTATGGGACGGGTTAGGGTAAGGCTTTGGGTAAGGGTTAGTTTTAGGGTTAGGGTTAGGGTTAGTGTTACGGGAGGGGGACGTTTTGGGATACAGGTTAGCGTACGACCACGGTTCAGGGTGAGCGTACATATTAGGGTATGGGTTAGTGTTAGCGTATGGGTTAGGAATGGGGTCGGGTCATGGTAAGGCTTCGGATAAGGGTTAGGGTTAGGGTTAGGGTTAGGGGACGGGGACGGTTTAGGTTACAGGTTAGGGTACGACAATGGTTTAGCGTGAGCATACATGTTAGGGTATATTTGAGTGTTAGCGTACGGGTCAGGATTAGGGGACTGGTTTGTTTAAGGCTTCGGGTAAGTGTTAGGGTTAGGGTTAGGGTTAGAGTTAGGGTTAGGGGACGGGGACGGTTTAGGGTACAGGTTAGGGTACGTCAACGGTTTAGGGTGAACGTACGTGTTAGGGTACGGGTTAGGGTTAGTGTATGGGTTAGGATTAGGGGACGGGTTAGGGTAAGCCTTCATTTCAGTGTTAGGATTAGGGTTAGGGTTAGGGTTAGGGTTAGTGTTAGGGTTAGGGTACGGGAACGGTTTAGGGTACAGGTTAGTGTACGACAATGGTTTAGGCTGAGCGTACATATTAGGGTACGCGTTACATTTAGCGTACGGGTTAGGATTAGGGGACGGGTTAGGGTAAGGATTCGGGTAAGGTTTAGGGTTAGGGTTAGGGTTAGGGTTAGGTTTAGGGTTAGGGGACAGGGTTGGTTTAGGGTACAGGTTAGTGTATGAAAATGGTTTAGGCTGAGCGTACATATTAGGGTACGGGTTAGTGTTAGCGTACGGGTTAGGATTAGGGGACGGGTTAGGGTAAGGCTTCGAGTAAGGGTTAGGGTTAGGGTTAGGGTTAGGGTTAGGGGACGGTTTAGGTTACAGGTTAGGGTACGACAACGGTTTAGGGTGAGCGTAGGTTTTAGGGTATGTGTTAGTGTTAGCGTACGGGTTAGGATTAAGGAACGGGTTAGGTTAAGGCTTCGGTTAAGGGTTAGGTTTAGGTTTAGGGTTAGGGTTAGGGTTAGGGGACGGGGACGGTTTAGGTGACAGGTTAGGGTACGACAACGGTTTAGCGTGAGCGTACGTGTTAGGGTACGGTTTAGTGTTAGCGTACAGGTCAGGATTAGGGGACGGTTTTGGTTAAGGTTTTGGGTAAGTGTTAGGCTTAGGGTTAGGGTTAGGGTTGGGGACGGTTAAGGGTACAGGTTAGGGTACGACAAAGGTTTAGGGTAAGCGTATGTGTTAGGGTACAGGTTAGTGTCAGCTTACGGGTCAGGATTAGGGGACGGGTTAGGTTAAGGCTTCGGATAAGGGTTTGGGTTAGGGTTAGGGTTAGGATTAGGGTTAGGGTACGGGGATGGTTTATGGTACAGTTTAGTGTACGACAATGGTGTAGGGTGAACGTACGTGTTCGGGTACGTGTTAGTGTTAGCGTACGGGTTAGGATTATGTGACGGATTAATGTAAGGGTTCGGGTAAGGGTTAGGGTTAGGGCTAGGGTTAGGGTTAGGGGACGGTGATGGTTTAGCATAAAGGGTAGGGTACGAAAACGGTTTAGGGTGAGCGTACATGTTAGGGTATATGTTAGTGTTAGCGTACGGGTTACTATTAGGGGACGGTTTAGGGTAAGGCTTCGGGTAAGGGTTAGGGTTAGGGTTAAGGTTTGGGTTAGGTGATGGGGAAGGTTTAGGGTACAGGTTAGGGTACGACAACTGTTTAGGGTGAGCGTACGTGTTAGGGTACGGGTTAGGGTTAGTGTACGGGTTAGGATTAGGGGACGGATTAGGGTAAGCCTTCGTTTAAGGGTTAGGGTTAGGGTTAGGGTTAGGGTTAGGGGACGGGGATGGTTTAGGCTACAGATTAGGGTACGCCAACAGTTTAGGGTGAGCATACGTGTTAGGGTATGGGTTAGTGTTATCGTACTGGTTAGGATTAGGGGACGGGTTAGGGTAAGCCTTCGTTTAAGGGTTAGGGTTAGGGTTAAGGTTAGGGGATGGGGATGATTTAGGGTACAGGTTTGTGTACGACAACGGTTTAGGGTGAGCGTACGTGTTAGGGTACGGGTTAGTGTTAGCGTAAGTGTCAGGATTAGGGGACGGGTTAGGGTAAGCCTTCGTTTAAGGGTTAGGGTTAGGGTTAGGGGACGGGGACGGTTTAGCTTACAGGTTAGGGTACGACAACGGTTTAGTGTGAACGTACGTTTTAGGGTATGGCCTAATGTTAGAGTACGGGTTAGGATCAAGGGAAGGGATAGAGTAAGGCTTCGGGTACGGATTAGGGTTAGTGTTAGGGTTAGGGGACTGGGACACGGATGGTTTAGGGTACAGTTTATGGTACAACAACGGTTTAGGTTGAGCGTACATGTTAGGGTACGGGTTAGTGTTAACGTATGGGTTAGGATTAGGGGACGGGTTAGGGTAAAGTTTCGGGTAAGGGTTAGCGTTAGGGTTAGGGTTTTGGTTAGGGTTACGGGATGGGGACGGTTTAGGGTACAGGTTAGGGTACGACCACGGTTTAGGGTGAGAGTACATGTTAGGGTACAGGTTAGTGTTAGCGTACGGTTTAGGATTAGGGGACGGGTTAGTGTAAGGCTTCTGGTAAGGGTTAGGGTAAGGGTTATGGTTAGGGTTAGGGGACAGGGACGGTTTAGGGTACAGGTTAGGGTACGACAACGGTTTAGGGTGAACGTACGTGTTAGGGTATGGGTTAGTGTTAGCGTACGGGTTAGGATTAGGGGTCAGGTTAGGGTAAGGCTTCGGGTAAGGGTTGGGGTTAGGGTTAGGGTTATGGTTAGGGGACCAGGACAGTTTAGGGTAGAGTTTAGGGTACGACAACGGTTTAGGGTGAGCGTACCTGTTAGGGTACTGGTTAGTGTTAGCGTAAGTGTTAGGATTACTGGACGGGTTAGGGTAAGGCTTCGGGTAAGGGTTAGGGTTAGGGTTAGGGTTAGGGTTAGGGGACGGGGACGGGGATGGTTTAGGGTAAAGTTTACGGTACGACAATGGTTTAGGGTGAGCGTACGTGTTAGGGTACGGGTTAGTGTTAGGGTACGGGTTAGGATTAGGGGACGGGTTAGGGTAAAGCTTCGGGTAAGGGTTAGGATTACGGTTAAAGGACGGGGATGGTTTAGGGTACAGGTTAGGGTACAACAACGTTTTAGGGTCAGCGTATGTGTTAGGGTACAGGTTAGTGTTAGCGTACGGGTTAGGATTAGGGGACGGGTTAGCGTAACGTTTCGGGTAAGGGTTAGGGTTAGGGGACGGGGACAGGGACGGTTTAGGGTACAGTTTAGGGTTCACCAACGGTTTAGGGTGAGCGTACGTGTTAGGGTACGGGTTAGTGTTAGCGCATGTGTTAGGATTAGGGGACGGGTTAGTGTAAGGCTTCGGGTAAGGGTTAAGGTTAGGGTTAGGGTTAGGGTTAGGGGACGTGGCGGTTTAGGTTACAGGTTAGGGTACGACAACGGTTTAGGGTGAGGGTACGTGTTAGGGTATTGGTCAGTGTTAGCGTACGGGTTACGATTAAGGGACGGATTAGAGTAAGGCTTCGGGTAACGGTTAGGGTTAGGGTTAGGGTTAGGTTTAGGGGAAGGGGACGGGGACGGTTTAGGGTACAGGTTAGGGTATGACAAAGGATTAGAGTGAGCATACATGTTAGGGTATGGGTTAGTGTTAGCGTACGGGTTAGGATTAGGGGACGGGTTAGGGTAAGGCTTCGGGTAAGGGTTAGGGTTAGGGTTAGGGTTAGGGTTACGGTTAGGGGACTGGGACGGTTTAGGGTTCCGGTTAGGGTACGACAACGGTTTAGGGTGAGCGTACGTGTTAGGGTATGGGTTAGTGTTAGCGTACGGGTTAGGATTAGGTGACGTGTTAGGGTAAGGCTTCGAGTAAGGGTCAGGGTTAGGATTAGGGGACGGGGACGGGGACAGTTTAGAGTACAGGTTAGGATTCGCCAATGGTTTAGGGTGAGCATACATGTTAGGGTACGGGTTAGTGTTAGCGCACGGGTTAGGATTAGGGGACGGGTTAGTGTAAGGCTTCGGGTAAGGGTTAAGGTTAGGGTTAGGGTTAGGGGACGGGGACGGTTTAGGTTACAGGTTAGGGTACGACAACGGTTTAGGGTGAGCGTACGTTTCAGGGTATGGGTTAGTGTTAGCGTACGGGTTAGGATTAAAGGAAGGGTTAGAGTAAGGCTTTGGGTAAGGATTAGGGTTAGGGTTTGGGTTAGGGGACTGGGACACGGATGGTTTAGGGTACAGCTTAGGGTACAAAAACGGTTTAGGGTGAGCGTACGTGTTAGGGTACGGGTTATTGTTCGCGTACGGGTTAGGATTAGGGGACGGGTTAGGGTAAGGTTTCGGGTAAGGGTTATCGTTAGGGTTAGGGTTAGGTTTAGGGTTACTGGATGGGGACGTTTTAGGGTACAGCTTAGTGTACGACCACGGTTTAGGGTGAGAGTACATGTTAGGGTACAGTTTAGTGTTAGCGTACGTCTTACGATTATGGGACGGTTTAGGGTAAGGGTTTGGGTAAGAGTTAGGGTTAGGATTTGTTAGGGTTTGGGGACGGGGACGGTTTAGGGTACAGGTTAGGGTACGACAACGGTTTAAGATGAGCGTACGTGTTAGGATACGGGTTAGTGTTAGCGTATGATTAGGGGACGGATAAGGTTAAGGCTTCGGGTAAGGGTTAGGTTGAGACATAAGGCTGGACACTTCGGGCTGATGGCATTGGTGAGGTTCGATGAGCAAATGCAGACCCTTTGAAGTCATACTGCATGGTACCCATTCCATGGGTCCCAACTCTCCAGGTTTAAGGGATTCTTCCTTCAGCTAAAACATGCATGGGAAACCCAGAGTACGTTCCACCGTGTCATTGGGAAACGTTTTCAAATGCATCTCAGTTTTCGTCCCCTGGTACTCGGGTTCACCATTCCAGACGCTTTACTAACACTCTCCCCACTTGGAGAGTCAGTGCCTTTAACCTCCTGTTTGGCACACTTTGCAATTTCTGCGCAAGATGAACAGGAATTTGGAGATCCAATGAGAGACTAGCTGTAGGTGTCTGCACGGGCAAATGGAACGCTTATTTCCCACCAGGAAGAGGAATTAACCAAAGGCTCAGCGTGCCCTGCCAGAAACAGATTAGGGCCTGAAGCAATCCTGCGGTTTTGCGGTCAGCTCACAAGAAAGCGAGTTGAAGAAAAGAGCTCAAGGGCACTGTAATCCACAAACCTGCAGAGTTATGAATGATAGCTATCGTCCAAAATATATTCAAGTAAGTCTGTGAAGAGGGCTTTAAAGCGGTGCAGAATTTCAGGAAAACGATTTCAGGGGGTAGACTGGAATTGCACTTAAAGCATAGGAAAAGAGGCAGAATGTCGACAATGATGCACTTGGCCAAAAAGAGCATATGGGTTTTTTCCTGAATATATTCAGGAAAAAACGCATACGCACTCTTTGGCCAACCAAGCCAGTGTTTAAAGGAAATCTGCACTACAATGAAGTCTCACTGCCCCCCGGTCAAAAGGGCCATGTGAAAAAAGTGTAAAAGAAGGTATCATTGAAGACTAATACAGAATACCAAGTCCTGGTCGTTGGTAGAATAACCAGCAGGGTATAGGATTTAGGAACTACTGGAGGTATATCCTCGGTGGCTTCACTGACTCTCCTGACATCCGTTACCTTGACTGCTGCAGCCCATGGGGCTCTCAAAGTCAGGCCAATCCCAGGATATGGAGCTCACCCAGGCAGGTACCCCACCCCCACCCCAGCCCACAGGGCCCTCGTGTTCAGGCCCCTCCCAGGATATGGTGTTCCCTGGGCAGGTCACCTGCAGCCCATGGGGCTCTCGTTGTCACGTCCCTCCCAGGATACAGAGCTACCCTTGCATGTTCCGTGGCAAGTCTGGGCAAACAGGAGCCGTGCACATAGTGCACATTGCAAAGCACTCCCAGCTCACCTGTCGCTCAGATCTGACACAGAGCACCTCAGAGCAGGACTTGAACTAACAAACAGCAGCTCCAAAACGTCTGTGATCTTGGGGATCACTCTGTGAGGCCTCCCTCCACCTGGTCTTCCAGAGACTTCCACTGCACCTGGGGCACCAGGCCTCTGTCTCCACCCACCACCCTCCCCTCCTCTCCCTGACTCCTGGGTTCCTCTCATTAGGAGAGGGTTTTCTTGAAGTTGTCTCCCACTCATGGGCCAGATAAAATGATTAGAAAACAAGCCAGAACTACAGCCCCTTGTCTATCCTGACTCTCAAGAGCCCACACCTGTTCCTTGGACCTGGCCGATTCAGCAAGTTCCATTTTCTGCAACTGTGAGCCCCTGAGGGGTGATGATTGGCTGACCTGGGCAGCCTGACCGTGCCGGCCAGACCTCCCCAGGTGTGCCTGGGTTGAGATCGATATAAACACCGCTCCAGGCAGCAAGAGCCCCTGCAGCTGTGCCTGACGCCATTTTCTCTGCCCTGTCAACAGTCTCGGGGCTGGGCTGGTGGGAGGGAGTGAGAGGCCACGGCTTTGTGGGTGGTCCAGTGTGAGTGGGGCTCTGCTGGACTTTCTGCAGCAGTTGCCAAGATGCCACCTGCTAAGGAAGAGGATGTGTCACCCATATCTGCCGCTGGAATTTCTTCCTGGGGAGAGGTGAGGAAGGAAGAAAGCAGTGGGGGCCAGGACAGGAGGGGTATCTCAGGCAGGGAAATGGAAAGCTTCCAGAAGAGCACCCAGGGCCAGGACCATCCTGGCTGGGCTGCAGGCATCAAGTCGGCCGGCATGCTGTCGCTCGTGTGGCTCCATGGCCCTTCCTCTAGGCTTTCAAGTCCTTGTACATATTCAGGTGTTTTACCTGGGAAGGGTGGGAACATTTCAGCAGCAGCTGGCCTGGGGCTTGGCCCACGTTTACTCACAGATGCCTCGGCATGGTCCCCCAGCTTTGCAATGAGGACGCTTATTGCGTGGGGCCTGCTGGCTGAATGGGAGATGATTCCCCACCACTGACCAACTTCAGAATTGTTTACAACTGGAGCAAGTGACCTGATAGGGTTTTCCTCTGTGTAACTGGTGGGTTCTGTTTTTCTCTTTCTTTTTTTCGTTTTTGGTTCAAGGTAGATTTTATTCTTCTCCTCTGTATTTACAGATATATGCATGGAAATAATTTATTCATATAAATACATGTATGTGAGGGAAGAATATTTTTTCTGTTTTACTTTTTTTAATTTTATTTTTTTTAATTTTGAATTTTATTTTATTTTTTATACAGCAGGTTCTTTTTGGTTATCTGTTTTATACATATAAATGTATACATGCCAATCCCAATCTCTCAACACCTCCCACCACCATCCCCCCAACAGCTTTCTCCCCTTGGTGTCCATACGTTCGTTGTTTACATCTGTTGCTCTATTTCTGCCTTGCAAAACGGTTCATCTGTACAATTTTTCTAGGTTCCACATATATGCATTAATATACAAGATTTGTTTTGTTTTCCTCTTTCTGACTTACTTCACTGTGTATGACAGTCTCTAGATTCATCAACGTCTCTACAGGTGACCCAATTTCATTCCTTTTTATGGCTTAGTAATATTCCATTTTATATATGTACCACATCTTTATGCATTCGTCTGTCTGTGGGCATTTAGGTTGCTTCCATTACGTGGATATTGTAAATAGTGATGCAATGAACATTGCGCTGAATGTTGTTTTCTAATTTATGGTTTTGTCTGGGTATATGACCAGTAGTGGGATTGCTGTATCATATGGTAATTCTATTGTTAGTTTTATAAGAAACTCCATAATGTTCTCCACAGTGACTGTATCAATTTACATTCCCAACAATACTGGAAGAGGGTTCCATATCTCCACACCCTTTCCAGCATTTGTTGTTTGTAGATTTTTCTGATGATGCCCATTCTAACCAGTGTGAGGTGATACACCATGGATGAGTCTATTTCGTTGAGCAAGGAGTAGGTCTTGTCTATTACATTTTTGGCTTATGGAAAGGTATCTGTGCTAATTTCAATCTCTGGTTTTATACAGCACCCCAACTCAACTTTCCCCTTAAGCAAGCATAAGTTTTTTATCTAAATGTGAGACTCTGTTCGGTTTTGTAATCCAGTTCATGTGGAGCCAAGTTTACACTCCCTCTATTAGTGATATCTTATGATAACTATCTTTCTCTGTGTGACATATTTCTCTTAGAATCATCGTGCTTAAATCCACTCAATTTGCTGCTACAGGCCTGATGACATTGATCTCATTGCTGAGTGATATTCCATTGTACATAAGTAGCACAACTTCTTTATCCATTTTTTTCTTTCTGGGATATTTAATGTGCACAGGACTCAAGGTTCTTGTAAACACAGCAGCCCTAAATTTTGTGTTGGCTGTGTCTTGTTGATTTTAATATTCCTAAGCTATAGGGCCATAAGTGGAAGTGACCTAGGCTCTGTAGCTTTGTTTTTTAGATGTTTCAGGATACATCATAAACATCTCCAGAGTGTCTGTTGGCAATTGACATCCCACCCATCAGCATAACAAGGCTCCCTGTTCTCCATGGCCTGTCCTGTGTTTCTTGTTTTTACACTTTTTTCAGATGGCCATTTTGACGAATGGGAAAAGAGACTTCATTGTAGTGCAGATTTCCATTGCTCCAGTGCTTGGTTGACAAAAAAGAGCGTATGCGTTTTTTCCTGAATGTATTCAGGAAAAAATGTATATGCACTTTTTGTCCAAGTGCATCACTGTCAAAGATCTGCTGCTTTTCATATGCTTTAAAGGCAATTCAAATCTACCTCCTGAAATCTGATTCCTGCAATTCTGCCTCGTTTTCAAGTCCTCTTTGCAGCCTTACTTCAATATATTTTTGACAATAGCTGTCATTTATAACTCTGCAGGTTTGAGAATTACAGTGCCCCTGATTTCCTTTCTTAACTCGCTTCCTTGTGAGCTGGCCACAAAACCGCAGGTTTGCTTCAGGCTGTAATCTGGTTCTGGCATGGCATGCTCAGCGTTTGGTTAATTCCTCTTCCTGGTGGGAAATGAGAGTTAAATGTGCCCGTCCAGACACCTGCCTCATTCCCAGCCCCTTGGTGATGTGTGTCCTCTGGTTCGAGACCACATGTGCTGGGTTCCTCACCTTTCAATGATGTGGCCCCAATGGTGTGAGGAAACTCCTGCCTGGTTCCCATCCCCTTGGTGATGTGGGCCCTCTGGTGAGAGTCTGACACTGGCTGCGTTCCTCACCCTTCTGTGTGGTGGGCCCTCTGCTCTTAGGTAAATCCTGCCTGGCTTGCTCCCATTGCCTTGGAGACATAGGCCCTCTGGTGGCAGTTGGAGCCTGCTGGGAGCCTCCTCTCCTCAGTGATGAGTGTCCTCTGGCGTCAGGTTCTAACTGCTGTGCTCCCCACGTTTTCTGATGTGAGCCCAGTGATGCCAGGACACTCCTGCCAGGTTCCCATCCCCATTGGGATGTGGGCCTTCTGCTCTGAGGTCCCAACGCCTGGGTTCCTTACAGTTTCATGGTGTTGGCTCTGTGATGTTAGTTCACTCAGGCCTAGATCCCATAGCCCCTGTGTTCTGGGCCGCCTGCTGCGAGGTTCCAACTGCTGGATTCCTCACCTTTTTTATTCTTTGTGCCCTGTGTTGTGAGGCTCCTCCTGCCTTCCTCACTCCCCCCATTGGTGATGTAGGTCCTGTGGTTTGAGGCTACATGTGCTGGTTTCCTCACCTTTATTGATGTGGCCCCACTGGTGTGAGGACACTCCTGCCTGGTTCCCATCCCCTTGGTGATGTGGGCCCTCTGGTGAGAGTCTGATCCTGGCTGGATACCTCACACTTCTGGGAGGTGGGCTCTCTGCTGTGAGGTCACTCGTGCCTGGATGGCACATGTCGCCTTGGCCAAGTGGGCCCTCTGGTTGCAGTTGGAGCGGGATGGGAGCCTCCTCCCCTCGGTGATGAGGGCCCTCTGGCATCAGGCCCTAACTGCTGGGCTCCCCACATTTTCTGATGTGCGCCCACTGGTGCGATGACACTCCTGCCAGTTTCCCATCCCCATGGGGATGTGGGCCTTCTGCTCTGAGGTCCCAATGGCTGGGTTGCTCACAGTATCATGATGTGGGCCCTCTGCTGTGAGTTCACTGCGGCCTAGATCTCATAGACTGGGTGCCCTGGGCCGCCTGCTGGGAGCTTCCAATTACTGGATTCCTCACCTTTTTATTCTATGGGCCCTGTGTTGTAAGGCTACTCCTGCCTACCTCACTCCGAGTCCCTTGGAGATGTGGGTCCTCTGCTTTGAGGCCACATATTTTGGGTTCCTCACCTTTCTATGATGTGGCCACATTGGTGTTAGGACACTCCTCACCTTTCTATGATGTGGCCACATTGGTTCTGATCCCCTTGGTGATGTGGGCCCTCTGGCGAGAGTCTTATCCTGGTTGGTTTCCTCACCCTTCTGTTAGGTAGGCCCTGTGCTGTGAGGTCACTCCTGCCTGACTGGCACACGTCACCTTGGCGACGTGGGCCCTCAATTGTGTGTTGGTGCCTGCTGGGAGTCTCCTTTCCTCGGTAATGAGGGCTCTCTGGCGTCAGGCCCTAACTCCTGGGCTCTCAAAATTTTCTGATGTGCGCCCTGTGGTGCGAGTACACTCCTGTCAGGTTCCCAAGCCCATGGGAATGTGGGCCTTCTGCTGTGAGGTCCCAACGTCTGGATTTCTCACAGTTTCATGATGAGGACCCTCTGGTGTGAGTTCACTCACCCTGGATCCCATAGCCTCGCTACTCCAGGCCGCCTGCTGGGAGGTTCCAACTGCGGGATTCCTCACCTTTTTTATTCTATGGGCCCTCTGTTTTGAGGCTCCTCCTGCCTGCCTCATTCCCAGCCCCTTGTTTATGTGTGTCCTCTGATTAGAGGCCACGTGTGCTGGGTCCCTCACCTTTCGATGATGTGGCCCCACTGGTGTGAGGATACTTGTGCCTGGTTCCCATCCCCTTGGTGATATGAGCCCTCTGGTGAGAGTCTGATCCTGGCTGGGTTCCTCACCCTTCTGTGAGGTGGGCCCTCTGCTGTGAGGTAACTCCTGCCTGGCTTCCCATTGCCTTGGTGACATCGGCCCTCTGGTGGCAGTTGGAACCTACTGGGAGCCTCCTCCCCTCGGTGATGAGGGCCCTCTGGCGTGAGGCCATCACTGCTGGGCTCCCCATGTTATCTGATGTGAGCCCAGTGATAACAGGACACTCCTGTAAGTTTCCCATCCCCATGGGGATGTGGGCCTTCTGCTCTGTGGTTCCAACGTCTGGGTTGCTCACAGTTCCATGATATAGGCTCTCTGGTGTTAGTTCACTCAGGCCAGGATCCCATAGTCTCTGTGCTCTGGGCCGCCTGCTGCGAGGTTCCAACTGCTGGATACCTCACCTTTTTTATTCTTTGGGCCCTGTGTTGTGAGGCTCCTCCTGCCTGCCTCACTCCCAGCTCCTTGGTGATGTGGGTCCTGTGGTTTCAGGCCACATGTGCCGGTTTACTCACCTTTTAGTGATGTGAACCCACTGGTGTGAGGACACTCCTGCCTGGTTCCCATCCCCTTGGTGATGTGGGCCGTCTGGTGAGAGTCTGATCCTGACTGGTTTCGTCACACTTCTGGGAGGTGGGACCTCTGCTGTGAGGTCACTCCTGCCTGGCTTGCTCCCGTTGCCTTGGTGACGTCGGCCCTCTGGTGGCAGTTGGAGCTTGCTGGGAGCCTCCTCCCCTCGGTGATGAGGGCCCTGTGGCGTCAGTCACTAACTGCTGGGTACCCATATTTTCTGATGTGTGCCCACTGGTGTGATGGCACTCCTGCCAGTTTCCCATACCCATGTGGATGTGGGCCTTCTGCTCTGAGGTCCCAACGGCTGGGTTGCTCACAGTATAATGGTGAGGGCCCTCTGGTGTGAGTTCATTCTGGCCTGGATCCCATAGCCTCGCTGCTCCTGGCCGCCTGCTGGGAGGATCCAACTGCGCGATTCCTCACCTTTTTTATTCTATGGGCCCTCTGTTTTGAGGCTCCTCCTGCCTGCCTCACTCCCAGTCCCTTGGTGATGTGTGTCCTCTGGTTTGAGGTCACATGTGCTGTGTTCCTCAACTTTGGATGATGTGGCCCCACTGGTGTGAGGACACTCCTGACTGGTTCCCATCCCCTTGGTGATGTGGGCCCTCTGGTGAGAGTCTGATCCTCGCTGGGTGCCTCACCCTTCTGTGAGGTAGACCCTGTGATATGAGGTCTCTCCTGCCTGGCTGGCACATGTCGCCTTGATGACATGGGCCGTCTGTTGGCCTTTGGTGTGTGCTGGGAGCCTCCTCCCCTCATTAATGAGGGTCCTCTATAAAACGCATATGCCCTTCTTGGCCAAGTGCATCACTGTAGACGTTCTGCTTCTTTTCCTATGCTTTAAAAGCAATTACTGTCTACATCATGAAATCGGTTTCCTGCAATTCTGCCCCACTTTCAGGTCTTCTTCGCTGCCTTACTTCAATATATTTTTGGACGATAGCTGTCATTTATAACTGCAGGTTTGTGAATGACAGTGCCCCTGAGTTCCTTTCTTAACTCGCTTCCTTGTAAGCTGGCCACAAAACCACAGGTTTGCTTCAGGCCGTAATCAGGGTCCGGCACGGCACTCTGACCCTTTGGTTAATTCCTCTTCCTGGTGGGAAATTATAGTTAAATGTGCCCGTCCAGACACCTGCCTCACTCCCAGCCCCTTGGTGATGTGTGTCCTCTGGTTTGAGGCCACATGTGCTGGGTTCCTCATCTTTCGCTGATGTGGCCCCACTGGTGTGAGGACACTCCTGCCTGGTTCCCATCCCCTTGGTGATGTGGGCCCCCTGGTGAGAGTCTGATCCTGGTTGGGTTCCTCACACTTCTTTGAGGTGGGCCCTCTGCTCTGAGGTCACTCCTGCCCAGCTGGCACACCCCGCCTTGGCGACGTCGGCCCTTTTGTGGCAGTTGGAGCCTGCTGTGAGCCTCCTCCCCTTGGTGATGAGGGCCCTCTGGTGTCAGGCCCTAACTGCTGGGTACCCACATTTTCTGATACGTTCTAAGTGGTGCGAGGACACTCTTACCATGTTCCCAACCCCATGAGGATGTGGGCCTTCTGCTCTGAGGTCCCAACGTCTGGGTTGCTCACAGTTTCATGATATGGGTCCTCTGCTGTGAGTTCACTGAGGCCTGGATCGCATAGACTGGGTGCTCTGGGCCGTCTGTTGGGAGGTTCCCACTGCTAGATTCCTCAGCTTTTTTATTCTATGGGCCCTGTGTTGTGAGGCTACTCCTGCCTGCCTCACTCCGAGCCCCTTGGAGATGTGGGTTCTCTGGTTTAGGCCACATTTGCTGGGTTCCTCACCTTTCTATGATATTGCCACACTGGCGTGAGGACACTCCTGCCTGGTTCTGATTCCCTTGGTAATGTGGGCCCTCTGGTGAGAGTCTTATCCTGGCTTTGTTCCTCACCCTTCTGTGAGGTAGGCCCTGTGCTGTGAGCTCACTCCTGCCTGGCTGTCACACGTTACCTTGGTGACCTGGGCCCTCAATTGGGAGTTGGTGCCTTCTTGGAGTCTCCTCCCCTCGGTAATGAGGGCCCTCTGGCGTCAGGTCCTAACTTCTGGGCTCCCAAAATTCTCTGATGTGTGCCCTGTGGTGTGAGTACACTTCTGACAGGTTCCCAACCCCATGGAAATGTGGGCCTTCTGCTCTGAGGTCCTAACGGCTAGGTTGCTCACAGTTTCATGATGAGGGCCCTCTGTTGTGAGTTCAGTCAGGACTGGATCCCATAGCCTCGCTGCTGCTGGCTGCCTGCTGGGAGGTTCCAACTGTGGGATTCCTCACCTTTTTTATTCTATGGTCCCGCTGTTTTGAGGCTCCTCCTGCCTGCCTCACTCCCAGCTCCTTTTTGATGTGTGTCCTCTGGTTTGAGGCCACGTGTGCTGGGTCCCTCACATTTCGGTGATGTGGCCCCACTGGTGTGAGGACACTCCTGCCCTGTTCCCATTCCCTTGGTGATGTGGGCCCTCTGGTGAGAGTCTGATCATCTTTGGTTTCCTCACACTTCTGTGAGGTTGGCCGTCTGCTCTGAGGTCACTCCTGCCTGGCTGGCACACCCCGCATTGGTGACATCGGGCCTCTGGTAGCAGTTGGAGCCTTCTGGGAGCTACGTCCCCTCAGTGATGAGGGCTCTCTGGCATCAGGCCCTAACTGCTGTGCTCCCCACCTTTTCTGATGTGTGCCCACTGGTGCGATGACACTCCTGCTTGGTTCCCTTCCCCATGGGGATGTGGGCCTTGTGCTCTGAGGTCACAACGGCTGGGTTGCTTACAGTATCACGATGAGGGCCCTCTGCTGTGAGTTCACTATGGCCTGGATCTCATACCCTCGGTGCTCTGGGCCGCCTGCTGGGAAGTTCCAACTGCTGGATTCCTCACCTTTTTTATACAGTGGGCCATGTGTTGTGAGGTTAATCCTGCCTGCCTCACTCCGAGACCCATGGTGATGTGGGTCCTCTGATTTGAGGCTACATGTGCTGGGTACCTCAACTTTCGATGATGTGGCCCCACGGGTGTGAGGACACTCCTGCCTGGTTCCCACCCCCTTGGTGATGTGGGCCCTCTGGTGAGAGTCTGATCCTGGCTGGGTTCCTTACCCTTCTGTGAGGTGGGCCCTCTGATGTGAGGTCACACGTGGCTGGCTGGCTCACGTCACCTTGGCAACGTGGGGCCTCTGTTGGCCCCTGGAGCATGCTGGGAGCCTCCTACCCTCGTAAATGAGGGCCCTGGAAAAAAACGCATATGCACTTTTTGGTCAAGTGCATCATTGTCGAGGTTTTGCCTCTTTTCTTATGCTTTCAGAGCAATTCCCGTCTACCTCCTGAAATCGCATTCCGGCAATTCTGCCCCGTTTTCAAGTCCTCTTTGCAGCCTTACTTGAATACATTTTTGGACGATAGCTGTCATTCATAACTCTGCAGGTTTGTGAATTACAGTGCCCCTGAGCCTCTTACTTCAACTCGCTTTCTTGTGAATTGGCCGCAAAACCGCAGGATTGCTTCAGGCCTTAATCTGGTTCCGGCATGGAACGCTGAGCCTGTGGTTAGTTCCTCTTCCTGGAGGGAAATGAGAGTTAAATGTGCCTGTCCACAAACCCACAGCTAGTCTCTCATTGGTTCTCCCTATTCCTGTTCATCTTCCGCAGAAATTGCAAACTGTACCAAACAGGAGGTTAAAGGCACTGACTCTCCAAGTGGGGAGAGTGTTAGTAAAGTGTCTTGAATGGTGAACCCGAGGACCAGGGGACGAAAACTGAGATGCATTTAAAAACGCTTTCTGATCACACGGTGGACCATACTCTGCATTCCCCATGCATGTTTGAGCTGAAGGACGAATCCCTTAAACCTGGAAAGCTGGGACCCTTGGAATAGGTACCATGCAGTATTACTTCTAGTGATCTGCATTTGCTGACCGAACCTCACCAATCCTATCAGCCCCAAGTGTCCAGCCTTATGTCTAACCCAGCTGTGGGTGTGGATGTGGTAAACCCAGGTCTCATCACAAGCCATGAATGAATTATTTAAGAATTGCTCTCTATTTCACAGTCTTTGTGATAGTTTTTAAAATTTATTTGTATAATGGGATTTAGCTGATTTTCAATGCTGCGTTTATGCCGCTGTACACACACTGGATTCCCTTATGGAGACATATAAATACATAGGTTTTAAGACTCGTTCTAGTCACGTATATTCTTGGGGTTGAATATGTGATGTTGAGTCCATTTCATTGAGCAAGGAGTAGATCATGTATATTACATATATGGCTTATGGAACGGTATCTGTGCTAATTTCATTCTCTGGTTTAATGCGGCACCTCAACTCACCTTTCCCCATAAGCAAACGTAAGTTGGTTGTGTAAATGTGAGAACCTGTTGTGTTTTGTAATTCACTTCATGTGTAGCCAAGTTTACATTCCGTGTATTAGTGATATCTTATGATGTTTCTTTTTCTGTGTGACTTATTTCACGTAGAATCATCGTACCTGAATCCACTCATTATGCCGCTACGGGCCTGATGACAAAGATTTCATTGCTGAGTGATATACCATTGTACGTACGTACCACAACTTTTTTATCCATTTTTTGCTTTCTGAGATATTTAGCTTGTACCATAGACGAGGTTCTTGTAAACAGAGCTGTCCGAAATTTGGAGTGGCTGTGTGTTTTCGATTTTAATTTCCCTAAGCTATAGGACCATAAGTGGAAGTGCCATAGGCTGTGTTGCTTTGTTTTCTACGTGTTTCAGGAAACACCATACACTTCTCCAGAGTGGCTGTTGGCAATTTACATCCCGCCCATCAGCATAACAAGGCTCCCTGTTCTCCAGGGCCTGTGCTGCTTTTCTGGATTTTACACATTTTTAAAATGGCCCTTTTGATCCGGGGGCAGTGAGACTTCATTGTAGTGCAGATTTCCTTTACACGCTTGCTTGGTTGGCCAAAAAGGGCGTATGCCTTTTTTCCTGAATATATTCAGGAAAAAACGCATACGCCCTTTTTGGCCAAGTGCATCATTGTCGACATTCTGCCTCTTTTCCTATGCTTAAAGTGCAATTCCAGTCTACCCCCTGAAATCGTTTTCCTGAAATTCTGCCCCACTTTCTAGTCCTCTTTGAAGACTTACTTCAATATATTTTTGGATGATAGCTGTCATTCATAACTCTGCAGGTTTGTGAATTACAGTGCCCCTGAGCTCCTTTCTTCAACTCGCTTTCTTGTGAGCTGGCCACAAAACCGCAGGATTGCTTTAGGCCCTAATTTTTTCTGGCAGGGCACGCTTAGCCTTTGGTTAATTCCTCTTCCTGGTGGGAAATGAGCATTCGATTTGCCCGTGTAGACACCTACAGCTAGTCTCTCATTGGTTCTCCCTATTCCTGTTCATCTTGCGCAGAAATTGCAAACTGTGCCAAACAGGAGGTTAAAGGCACTGACTCTCCAAGTGGGGAGAGTGTTAGTAAAGCGTCTGGTATGGTGAACCCGAGTTCCAGGGGACGAAAACTGAGATGCATTTGAAAACGTTTCCCAACCACACGGTGGATCATACTCTGGGTTACCCATGCATGTTTTAGCTGAAGGAAGAATCACTTAAACCTGGAGAGTTGGGACCCATGGAATGGGTACCATGCAGTATGATTTCAAAGGGTCTGCGTTTGCTCACTGAACCTCAAAAATGCTATCAGCGTGAAGTATCCAGACTTATTTCTCACCCAGCTCTTGGTGTGGATGTGGTAAATCCAGGTTGCATCACAAGCCCTGAATGAATTATTTAAGAATTGCTCTCTATTTCACTGTCATTGTGTTTTGTTTTGGAAATTTATTTTGATAATGGGATTTATCGGATTTTTGCTGCTGCGTTTAGGCCTCTGTACACATGCTTGATTTCCTTATGGAGACATATAAATCCATGGGTTTTAAGATTCTTACTTGTCAGGTATATTCCCAGGCGTTGAATATGGGGTGTTGAGTCCATTTGGTTGAGCAAGGGGTAGGTCTTGTCTATTATATATTTGGCTTATGGAACGGTATCTGTGCTAATTTTAATCTCTGGTTTTATGCAGCACCCCAACTCACCTTTCCCATAAGCAAGCATAAGTTGGTGTTCTAAATTTGAGACCCTGTTCTGTTTTGTAATTCAGTTCATGTGTAGCCAAGTTTACATTCCGTGTATTAGTGATATTTTATGAGGTTTCTTTTTTTCTGTGACTTATTTCTCGTAGAATCATCGTACCTGTATCCACTCATTATGCCGCTACGGGCCTAATGACGTAGATTTCATTGCTGAGTGATATTCCATTGTACATGCGTACCACAACTTCTTTATCCATTTTTTGCTTTCTCGGATATTTAACTTGTACCATAGATGAGGTTCTTGTAAACAGAGCCAACCCAAATTTGGGGTGGCTGTGTGTTTTTGATTTTAATTTCCCTAAGCTATAGGACCATAAGTGGAAGTGCCATAGGCTGTGTTTCTTTGTTTCCTACGTGTTTGAGGAAACACCATACACTTCTCCAGAGTGGCTGTTGGCAATTTACATCCTGCCCATCAGCATAACAAGGCTCCCTGTTCTCCATGACGTGTCCTGCCTTTCTGGATTTTACACTTGTTTCAGATGGCCCTTTAGCCTGGCGGGCAATGAGACTTCATTGTAGTGCAGATTTCCTTTACACGCTTGCTTGGTCGGCCAATAAGGGCGTATGCGTTTTTTCCTGAATATATTCAGGAAAACACGCATACGCCCTTTTTGGGCAAGTGCATCATTGTCGACATTCTGCCTCTTTTACTATGCTTTAAGTGCAATTCCAGTCTAACCCTTGAAATCGTTTTCCTGAAATTCTGCCCCGCTTTCAAGTCCTCTTTGAAGACTTACTTCAATACATTTTTGGACGATAGTTGTCATTCATAACTCTGCAGGTTTGTGAATTACAGTGCCCCTGAGCTCCTTTCTTCAGCTCGCTTTCTTGTGAGCTGGCCGCAAAACCGCAGGATTGTTTCAGGCCCTAATCCTGTTCCGGCAGGGCATGCTGAGCCTTTGGTTAATCCCTCTTCCTGGTGGGAAATGAGCGTTCCATTTGCCCGTGCAGACACCTACAGCTAGTCTCTCATTGCTTCTCCCTATTCCTGTTCATCTTGCGCAGAAATTGTAAACTGTGCCAAACAGAGGGTTAAAGGCACTGACTTTCCAAGTGGGGAGAGTGTTAGTAAAGTGTCTGGAATGGTGCACCCGAGTAGCAGGGGATGAAACCTGAGATGCATTTGAAAACGTTTCCCAATCACACGGTGGAACATACTCCGGGTTTCCCATGCATGTTTTAGCTGAAGGAAGAATCCCTTAAACCTGGAGAGTTGGGACCCATGGAATGGGTACCATGCAGTATGACTTCAAAAGGTCTGCGTTTGCTCACCAAACATCACCAATGCTATCAGCCCGAAGTGTTCAGCCTTATGTCTCAACCAGCTCTGGGTGTAGATGTGGTAAATCCAGGTTGCATCACAAACCCTGAATGAATTATTTAAGAATTGCTCTCTATTTCACTGTCATTGTGTTTTGTTTTTGAAATTTATTTTGTTAATGGGATTTATCGGATTTTCACTGCTGCGTTTAGGCCACTGTACACACGCTTGACTTCCTTATTTAGACATATAAATCCATGGGTCTTAAGATTCTTACTTGTCAGGTATATTCCCAGGCGTTGAATATGGGGTGTTGATTCCATTTCGTTGAGCAAGGAGTAGGTCTTTTCTATTATATATTTGGCTTATGGAACGGTATCTGTGCTAATTTCAATCTCTGGTTTGATGCAGCACCCCAAATCACCTTTCGCAATAAGCAAGCATAAGTTGGTTTTCTAAATTTGAGACCCTGTTCTGTTTTGTAATTCAGTTCATGTGTAGCCAAGTTTACGTTCCGTGTATTAGTGATATCTTATGATGTTTCTTTTTCTGTGTGACTTATTTCTCGTAGAATCGTCGTACCTTAATGCACTCATTATGCCGCTACGGGCCTGATGACGTAGATCTCATTGTTGAGTGATATTCCATTGTACGTACGTACCACAACTTCTTTATCCATATTTTGCTTTCTCGGATATTTAACTTGTACCGTAGACGAGGTTCTTGTAAACAGAGCCGTCCCAAACTTTGGGGTGGCTGTGTGTTTTTGATTTTAATTTCCCTAAGCTATAGGACCCTAAGTGTAAGGGCCATAGGCTGTGTTGCTTTGTTTCCTACGTGTTTCAGGAAACACCATACACTTCTCCAGAGTGGCTGTTGGCAGTTTACATCACGCCCATCAGCATAACAAGGCTCCCTGTTCTCCATGACCTGTCCTGCCTTTCTGGATTTTACACTTTTTTCAGATGGCCCTTCTGACCGGGGGGCAGTGAGACTTCATTGTAGTGCAGATTTCCTTGACACGCTTGCTTGGTTGACCAAAAAGTGCGTATACGTTTTTTCCTGAATATATTCAGGAAAAAACGCATACGCCCTTTTTGGCCAAGTGCATCATTGTCGACATTCGGCCTCTTTTCCTATGTTTAATTGCAATTCCAGTCTACCCCCTGAAACCGTTTTCCTGAAATTCTGCCCCGCTTTCAAGTCCACTTCGAAGACTTACTTCAATACATTTTTGGACGATAGCTGTCATTCATAACTCTGCAGGTTTGTGAATTACAGTGCCCCTGAGCTCCTTTCTTCAACTCGCTTTCTTGTGAGCTGGCCGCAAAACTGCTGGATTGCTTTAGGCCCTAATCTGGTTCCAGCAGGGCATGCTGAGCCTTTGGTTAATTCCTCTTCCTGGTGGGAAATCAGCGTTCCATTTGCCCGTGCAGACACCTACAGCTAGTCTCTCATTGGTTCTCCCTATTCCTGTACATCTTGCGCAGAAATTGCAAACTGTGCCAAACAGGAGGTTAAAGGCACTGACTCTCCAAGTGGGGAGAGTGTTAGTAAAGTGTCTGGAACGGTGCACCCCAGTACCAGGGGTCGAAACCTGAGATGCATTTGAAAACGTTTCCCAATCACATGGTGGACCATACTCTCGGTTTCCCATGCATGTTTTAGCTGAAGGAAGAATCCCTTAAACCTGGAGAGTTGGAACCCATGGAATGGCTACCATGCAGTATGACTTCAAAGGGTCTGCGTTTGCTCACCGAACCTCACCAATGCTATCAGCCCGAAGTGTCCAGCCTTATGTCTCACCCAGCTCTGGGTGTAGATGTGGTAAATCCAGGTTGCATCACAAGCCCTGAATGAATTATTTAAGAATTGCTCTCTATTTCACTGTCATTGTGTTTTGTTTGTGAAATTTATTTTGATAATGGTATTTATCGGATTTTCACTGCTGCGTTAGGCCGCTGTACACACGCTTGACTTCCTTATGGAGACATATAAATCCATGGGTATTAAGATTCTTACTTGTCAGGTATATTCCCAGGCGTTGAATATGGGGTGTTGAGTCCATTTCGTTGAGCAAGGAGTAGGTCTTGTCTATTATATATTTGGCTTATGGAAGGTATCTGTGCTAATTTCAATCTCTGGTTTGATGCAGCACCCCAACTCACCTTTCCCCATAAGCAAGCATAAGTTGGTTTTCTAAATTTGAGACCCTGTTCTGTTTTGTAATTCAGTTCATGTGTAGCCAAGTTTACGTTCCGTGTATTAGTGATATCTTATGATGTTTCTTTTTCTGTGTGACTTATTTCTCGTAGAATCGTCGTACCTTAATGCACTCATTATGCCGCTATGGGCCAGATGACGTAGATCTCATGGCTGAGTGATATTCCATTGTACGTACGTACCACAACTTCTTTATCCTTTTTTTGCTTTCTCGGATATTTAACATGTACCGTAGACGAGGTTCTTGTAAACAGAGCCGTCCCAAACTTTGGGGTGGCTGTGTGTTTTTGATTTTAATTTCCCTAAGCTATAGGACCCTAAGTGGAAGTGCCATAGGCTGTGTTGCTTTGTTTCCTACGTGTTTCAGGAAACACCATACACTTCTCCAGAGTGGCTGTTGGCAATTTACATCCTGCCCATCAGCATAACAAGGCTCCCTGTTCTCCATGACCTGTCCTGCCTTTCTGGATTTTACACTTGTTTCAGATGGCCGTTTGGACCGGGGGGCAGTGAGACTTCATTGTAGTGCAGATTTCCTTTACAAGCTTGCTTGGTTGGCCAAAAAGGGCGTATGCGTTTTTTCCTGAATATATTCAGGTAAAAACGCATACGCCCTTTTTGGCCCAGTGCATCATTGTCGACATTCTGCCTCTTTTTCTTTGCTTTAAGTGCAATTCCAGTCTACCCCCTGAAATCGTTTTCCTGAAATTCTGCCCCGCTTTCAAGTCCTCCTAGAAGAATTACTTCAATACATTTTTGGACGATAGCTGTCATTCATAACTCTTCAGGATTGTGAATTACAGTGCACCTGAGCTCCTTTCTTCAACTCGCTTTCTTGTGAGCTGGCCGCAAAACCGCAGGATTGCTTCAGGCCCTAATCTGGTTCCGGCAGGGCACGCTGAGCCTTTGGTTAATTCCTCTTCCTGGTGGGAAATGAGCGTTCCATTTGCCCGTGCAGACACCTACAGCTAGTCTCTCATTGGTTCTCCCTATTCCTGTTCATCTTGCGCAGAAATTGCAAACTGTGCCAAACAGAGGGTTAAAGGCACTGACTTTCCAAGTGGGGAGAGTGTTAGTAAAGTGTCTGGAACGGTGCACCCGAGTACCAGTGGATGAAACCTGAGATGCATTTGAAAACGTTTCCCAATCACACGGTGGAACATACTCCGGGTTTCCCATGCATGTTTTAGCTGAAGGAAGAATCCCTTAAACCTGGAGAGTTGGGACCCATGGAATGGGTACCATGCAGTATGACTTCAAAAGGTCTGCGTTTGCTCACCAAACATCACGAATGCTATCAGCCCGAAGTGTTCAGCCTTATGTCTCAACCAGCTCTGGGTGTAGATGTGGTAAATCCAGGTTGCATCACAAGCCCTGAATGAATTATTTAAGAATTGCTCTCTATTTCACTGTCATTGTGTTTTGTTTGTGAAATTTATTTTGTTAATGGGATTTATCGGATTTTCACTGCTGCGTTTAGGCCACTGTACACACGCTTGACTTCCTTATTTAGAAATATAAATCCATGGGTCTTAAGATTCTTACTTGTCAGGCATATTCCCAGGCGTTGAATATGGGGTGTTGATTCCATTTCGTTGAGCAAGGAGTAGGTCTTTTCTATTATATATTTGGCTTATGGAACGGTATCTGTGCTAATTTCAATCTCTGGTTTGATGCAGCACCCCAACTCACCTTTCCCCATAAGCAAGCATAAGTTGGTTTTCTAAATTTGAGACCCTGTTCTGTTTTGTAATTCAGTTCATGTGTAGCCAAGTTTACGTTCCGTGTATTAGTGATATCTTATGATGTTTCTTTTTCTGTGTGACTTATTTCTCGTAGAATCGTCGTACCTTAATGCACTCATTATGCCGCTACGGGCCTGATGACGTAGATCTCATTGTTGAGTGATATTCCATTGTACGTACGTACCACAACTTCTTTATCCATATTTTGCTTTCTCGGATATTTAACTTGTACCGTAGACGAGGTTCTTGTAAACAGAGCCGTCCCAAACTTTGGGGTGGCTGTGTGTTTTTGATTTTAATTTCCCTAAGCTATAGGACCCTAAGTGTAAGGGCCATAGGCTGTGTTGCTTTGTTTCCTACGTGTTTCAGGAAACACCATACACTTCTCCAGAGTGGCTGTTGGCAGTTTACATCCCGCCCATCAGCATAACAAGGCTCCCTGTTCTCCATGACCTGTCCTGCCTTTCTGGATTTTACACTTTTTTCAGATGGCCCTTCTGACCGGGGGGCAGTGAGACTTCATTGTAGTGCAGATTTCCTTGACACGCTTGCTTGGTTGACCAAAAAGGGCGTATACGTTTTTTCCTGAATATATTCAGGAAAAAACGCATACGCCCTTTTTGGCCAAGTGCATCATTGTCGACATTCGGCCTCTTTTCCTATGTTTAATTGCAATTCCAGTCTACCCCCTGAAACCGTTTTCCTGAAATTCTGCCCCGCTTTCAAGTCCACTTCGAAGACTTACTTCAATACATTTTTGGACGATAGCTGTCATTCATAACTCTGCAGGTTTGTGAATTACAGTGCCCCTGAGCTCCTTTCTTCAACTCGCTTTCTTGTGAGCTGGCCGCAAAACTGCTGGATTGCTTTAGGCCCTAATCTGGTTCCAGCAGGGCATGCTGAGCCTTTGGTTAATTCCTCTTCCTGGTGGGAAATCAGCGTTCCATTTGCCCGTGCAGACACCTACAGCTAGTCTCTCATTGGTTCTCCCTATTCCTGTACATCTTGCGCAGAAATTGCAAACTGTGCCAAACAGGAGGTTAAAGGCACTGACTCTCCAAGTGGGGAGAGTGTTAGTAAAGTGTCTGGAACGGTGCACCCCAGTACCAGGGGTCGAAACCTGAGATGCATTTGAAAACGTTTCCCAATCACACGGTGGACCATACTCTCGGTTTCCCATGCATGTTTTAGCTGAAGGAAGAATCCCTTAAACCTGGAGAGTTGGAACCCATGGAATGGCTACCATGCAGTATGACTTCAAAGGGTCTGCGTTTGCTCACCGAACCTCACCAATGCTATCAGCCCGAAGTGTCCAGCCTTATGTCTCACCCAGCTCTGGGTGTAGATGTGGTAAATCCAGGTTGCATCACAAGCCCTGAATGAATTATTTAAGAATTGCTCTCTATTTCACTGTCATTGTGTTTTGTTTGTGAAATTTATTTTGATAATGGTATTTATCGGATTTTCACTGCTGCGTTAGGCCGCTGTACACACGCTTGACTTCCTTATGGAGACATATAAATCCATGGGTATTAAGATTCTTACTTGTCAGGTATATTCCCAGGCGTTGAATATGGGGTGTTGAGTCCATTTCGTTGAGCAAGGAGTAGGTCTTGTCTATTATATATTTGGCTTATGGAAGGTATCTGTGCTAATTTCAATCTCTGGTTTGATGCAGCACCCCAACTCACCTTTCCCCATAAGCAAGCATAAGTTGGTTTTCTAAATTTGAGACCCTGTTCTGTTTTGTAATTCAGTTCATGTGTAGCCAAGTTTACGTTCCGTGTATTAGTGATATCTTATGATGTTTCTTTTTCTGTGTGACTTATTTCTCGTAGAATCGTCGTACCTTAATGCACTCATTATGCCGCTATGGGCCAGATGACGTAGATCTCATGGCTGAGTGATATTCCATTGTACGTACGTACCACAACTTCTTTATCCTTTTTTTGCTTTCTCGGATATTTAACATGTACCGTAGACGAGGTTCTTGTAAACAGAGCCGTCCCAAACTTTGGGGTGGCTGTGTGTTTTTGATTTTAATTTCCCTAAGCTATAGGACCCTAAGTGGAAGTGCCATAGGCTGTGTTGCTTTGTTTCCTACGTGTTTCAGGAAACACCATACACTTCTCCAGAGTGGCTGTTGGCAATTTACATCCTGCCCATCAGCATAACAAGGCTCCCTGTTCTCCATGACCTGTCCTGCCTTTCTGGATTTTACACTTGTTTCAGATGGCCGTTTGGACCGGGGGGCAGTGAGACTTCATTGTAGTGCAGATTTCCTTTACAAGCTTGCTTGGTTGGCCAAAAAGGGCGTATGCGTTTTTTCCTGAATATATTCAGGTAAAAACGCATACGCCCTTTTTGGCCCAGTGCATCATTGTCGACATTCTGCCTCTTTTTCTTTGCTTTAAGTGCAATTCCAGTCTACCCCCTGAAATCGTTTTCCTGAAATTCTGCCCCGCTTTCAAGTCCTCCTAGAAGAATTACTTCAATACATTTTTGGACGATAGCTGTCATTCATAACTCTTCAGGATTGTGAATTACAGTGCACCTGAGCTCCTTTCTTCAACTCGCTTTCTTGTGAGCTGGCCGCAAAACCGCAGGATTGCTTCAGGCCCTAATCTGGTTCCGGCAGGGCACGCTGAGCCTTTGGTTAATTCCTCTTCCTGGTGGGAAATGAGCGTTCCATTTGCCCGTGCAGACACCTACAGCTAGTCTCTCATTGGTTCTCCCTATTCCTGTTCATCTTGCGCAGAAATTGCAAACTGTGCCAAACAGAGGGTTAAAGGCACTGACTTTCCAAGTGGGGAGAGTGTTAGTAAAGTGTCTGGAACGGTGCACCCGAGTACCAGTGGATGAAACCTGAGATGCATTTGAAAACGTTTCCCAATCACACGGTGGAACATACTCCGGGTTTCCCATGCATGTTTTAGCTGAAGGAAGAATCCCTTAAACCTGGAGAGTTGGGACCCATGGAATGGGTACCATGCAGTATGACTTCAAAAGGTCTGCGTTTGCTCACCAAACATCACGAATGCTATCAGCCCGAAGTGTTCAGCCTTATGTCTCAACCAGCTCTGGGTGTAGATGTGGTAAATCCAGGTTGCATCACAAGCCCTGAATGAATTATTTAAGAATTGCTCTCTATTTCACTGTCATTGTGTTTTGTTTGTGAAATTTATTTTGTTAATGGGATTTATCGGATTTTCACTGCTGCGTTTAGGCCACTGTACACACGCTTGACTTCCTTATTTAGAAATATAAATCCATGGGTCTTAAGATTCTTACTTGTCAGGCATATTCCCAGGCGTTGAATATGGGGTGTTGATTCCATTTCGTTGAGCAAGGAGTAGGTCTTTTCTATTATATATTTGGCTTATGGAACGGTATCTGTGCTAATTTCAATCTCTGGTTTGATGCAGCACCCCAACTCACCTTTCACAATAAGCAAGCATAAGTTGGTTTTCTAAATTTGAGACCCTGTTCTGTTTTGTAATTCAGTTCATGTGTAGCCAAGTTTACGTTCCGTGTATTAGTGATATCTTATGATGTTTCTTTTTCTGTGTGACTTATTTCTCGTAGAATCGTCGTACCTTAATGCACTCATTATGCCGCTACGGGCCTGATGACGTAGAATTCATTGCTGAGTGATATTCCATTTTACGTACGTACCACAACTTCTTTATCCATTTTTTGCTTTCTCGGATATTTAACTTGTACCGTAGATGAGGTTCTTGTAAACAGAGCCGTCCCAAACTTTGGGGTGGCTGTGTGTTTTTGATTTTAATTTCCCTAATCTATAGGACCCTAAGTGGAAGTGCCATAGGCTGTGTTGCTTTGTTTCCTACGTGTTTCAGGAAACACCATACACTTCTCCAGAGTGGCTGTTGGCAATTTACATCCCGCCCATCAGCATAACAAGGCTCCCTGTTCTCCATGACCTGTCCTGCCTTTCTGGATTTTACACTTTTTTCAGATGGCCCTTCTGACCGGGGGGCAGTGAGACTTCATTGTAGTGCAGATTTCCTTGACACGCTTGCTTGGTTGACCAAAAAGGGCGTATGCGTTTTTTCCTGAATATATTCAGGAAAAAACGCATACGCCCTTTTTGGCCAAATGCATCATTGTCGACATTCGGCCTCTTTTCCTATGCTTTAAGTGCAATTCCAGTCTACCTCCTGAAATCGTTTTCCTGAAATTCTGCCCTGCTTTCAAGTCCACTTCGAAGACTTACTTCAATACAGTTTTGGACGATAGTTATCATTCATAACTCTGCAGATTAGTGAGTTACAGTGCCCCTGAGCTCCTTTCTTCAACTCGCTTTCCTGTGAGCTGGCCGCAAAACTGCTGGATTGCTTTAGGCCCTAATCTGGTTCCAGCAGGGCATGCTGAGCCTTTGGTTAATTCCTCTTCCTGGTGGGAAATGAGCGTTCCATTTGCCTGTGCAGACACCTACAGCTAGTCTCTCATTGGTTCTCCCTATTCCTGTTCATCTTGCGCAGAAATTGCAAACTGTGCCAAACAGGAGGTTAAAGGCACTGACTCTCCAAGAGGGGAGAGTGTTAGTAAAGCGTCTGGAACGGTGCACCCCAGTACCAGGGGTCGAAACCTGAGATGCATTTGAAAACGTTTCCCAATCACACGGTGGACCATACTCTGGGTTTCCCATGCATGTTTTAGCTGAAGGAAGAATCCCTTAAACCTTTAGAGTTGGGACCCATGGAATGGCTACCATGCAGTATGACTTCAAAGGGTCTGCGTTTGCTCACCGAACCTCACCAATGCTATCAGCCCGAAGTGTCCAGCCTTATGTCTCACCCAGCTCTGGGTGTAGATGTGGTAAATCCAGGTTGCATCACAAGCCCTGAATGAATTATTTAAGAATTGCTCTCTATTTCACTGTCATTGTGTTTTGTTTGTGAAATTTATTTTGATAATGGGATTTATCGGATTTTCACTGCTGCGTTTAGGCCACTGTACACACGCTTGATTTCCTTATGGAGACATATAAATCCATGGGTCTTAAGATTCTTACTTGTCAGGTATATTCCCAGGTGTTGAATATGGGGTGTTGAGTCCATTTCGTTGAGCAAGTAGTAGGTCTTGTCTATTATATATTTGGCTTATGGAACGGTATCTGTGCTAATTTCAATCTCTGGTTTGATGCAGCACCCCAACTCACCTTTCCCCATAAGCAAGCATAAGTTGGTTTTCTAAATTTGAGACCCTGTTCTGTTTTGTAATTCAGTTCATGTGTAGCCAAGTTTACGTTCCGTGTATTAGTGATATCTTATGATGTTTCTTTTTCTGTGTGACTTATTTCTCGTAGAATCGTCGTACCTTAATGCACTCATTATGCCGCTATGGGCCAGATGACGTAGATCTCATGGCTGAGTGATATTCCATTGTACGTACGTACCACAACTTCTTTATCCATTTTTTGCTTTCTCGGATATTTAACATGTACCGTAGACGAGGTTCTTGTAAACAGAGCCGTCCCAAACTTTGGGGTGGCTGTGTGTTTTTGATTTTAATTTCCCTAAGGTATAGGACCCTAAGTGGAAGTGCCATAGGCTGTGTTGCTTTGTTTCCTACGTGTTTCAGGAAACACCATACACTTCTCCAGAGTGGCTGTTGGCAATTTACATCCTGCCCATCAGCATAACAAGGCTCCCTGTTCTCCATGACCTGTCCTGCCTTTCTGGATTTTACACTTGTTTCAGATGGCCGTTTGGACCGGGGGGCAGTGAGATTTCATTGTAGTGCAGATTTCCTTTACAAGCTTGCTTGGTTGGCCAAAAAGTGCGTATGCGTTTTTTCCTGAATATATTCAGGTAAAAACGCATACGCCCTTTTTGGCCCAGTGCATCATTGTCGACATTCTGCCTCTTTTCCTATGCTTTAAGTGCAATTCCAGTCTACCCCCTGAAATCGTTTTCCTGAAATTCTGCCCCGCTTTCAAGTCCTCTTAGAAGACTTACTTCCATACATTTTTGGACGATAGCTGTCATTCATAACTCTGCAGGATTGTGAATTACAGTGCACCTGAGCTCCTTTCTTCAACTCGCTTTCTTGTGAGCTGGCCGCAAAACCGCAGGATTGCTTCAGGCCCTAATCTGGTTCCGGCAGGGCACGCTGAGCCTTTGGTTAATTCCTCTTCCTGGTGGGAAATGAGCGTTCCATTTGCCCATGCAGACACCTACAGCTAGTCTCTCATTTCTTCTCCCTATTCCTGTTCATCTTGCGCAGAAATTGCAAACTGTGCCAAACAGAGGGTTAAAGGCACTGACTTTCCAAGTGGGGAGAGTGTTAGTAAAGTGTCTGGAATGGTGCACCCGAGTACCAGGGGATGAAACCTGAGATGCATTTGAAAACGTTTCCCAATCACACGGTGGAACATACTCCGGGTTTCCCATGCATGATTTAGCTGAAGGAAGAATCCCTTAAACCTGGAGAGTTGGGACCCATGGAATGGGTACCATGCAGTATGACTTCAAAAGGTCTGCGTTTGCTCACCAAACATCACGAATGCTATCAGCCCGAAGTGTTCAGCCTTATGTCTCAACCAGCTCTGGGTGTAGATGTGGTAAATCCAGGTTGCATCACAAGCCCTGAATGAATTATTTAAGAATTGCTCTCTATTTCACTGTCATTGTGTTTTGTTTTTGAAATTTATTTTGTTAATGGGATTTATCGGATTTTCACTGCTGCGTTTAGGCCACTGTACACACGCTTGACTTCCTTATTTAGACATATAAATCCATGGGTCTTAAGATTCTTACTTGTCAGGTATATTCCCAGGCGTTGAATATGGGTTGTTGATTCCATTTCGTTGAGCAAGGAGTAGGTCTTTTCTATTATATATTTGGCTTATGGAACGGTATCTGTGCTAATTTCAATCTCTGGTTTGATGCAGCACCCCAAATCACCTTTCGCAATAAGCAAGCATAAGTTGGTTTTCTAAATTTGAGACCATCTTCTGTTTTGTAATTCAGTTCATGTGTAGCCAAGTTTACGTTCCGTGTATTAGTGATATCTTATGATGTTTCTTTTTCTGTGTGACTTATTTCTCGTAGAATCGTCGTACCTTAATGCACTCATTATGCCGCTACGGGCCAGATGACGTAGATCTCATGGCTGAGTGATATTCCGTTGTACGTACGTACCACAACTTCTTTATCCATTTTTTGCTTTCTCGGATATTTAACTTGTACCGTAGACGAGGTTCTTGTAAACAGAGCCGTCCCAAACTTTGGGGTGGCTGTGTGTTTTTGATTTTAATTTCCCTAAACTATAGGACCCTAAGTGGAAGTGCCATAGGCTGTGTTGCTTTGTTTCCTACGTGTTTCAGGAAACACCATACACTTCTCCAGAGTGGCTGTTGGCAATTTACATCCCGCCCATCAGCATAACAAGGCTCCCTGTTCTCCATGACCTGTCCTGCCTTTCTGGATTTTACACTTTTTTCAGATGGCCCTTCTGACCGGGGGGCAGTGAGACTTCATTGTAGTGCAGATTTCCTTGACACGCTTGCTTGGTTGACCAAAAAGGGCGTATGCGTTTTTTCCTGAATATATTCAGGAAAAAACGCATACGCCCTTTTTGGCCAAATGCATCATTGTCGACATTCGGCCTCTTTTCCTATGCTTTAAGTGCAATTCCAGTCTACCTCCTGAAATCGTTTTCCTGAAATTCTGCCCCGCTTTCAAGTCCACTTCGAAGACTTACTTCAATACAGTTTTGGACGATAGTTATCATTCATAACTCTGCAGGTTAGTGAGTTACAGTGCCCCTGAGCTCCTTTCTTCAACTCGCTTTCTTGTGAGCTGGCCGCAAACCTGCTGGATTGCTTTAGGCCCTAATCTGGTTCCAGCAGGGCATGCTGAGCCTTTGGTTAATTCCTCTTCCTGGTGGGAAATGAGCGTTCCATTTGCCTGTGCAGACACCTACAGCTAGTCTCTCATTGGTTCTCCCTATTCCTGTTCATCTTGCGCAGAAATTGCAAACTGTGCCAAACAGGAGGTTAAAGGCACTGACTCTCCAAGAGGGGAGAGTGTTAGTAAAGCGTCTGGAACGGTGCACCCCAGTACCAGGGGTCGAAACCTGAGATGCATTTGAAAACGTTTCCCAATCACACGGTGGACCATACTCTGGGTTTCCCATGCATGTTTTAGCTGAAGGAAGAATCCCTTAAACCTTTAGAGTTGGGACCCATGGAATGGCTACCATGCAGTATGACTTCAAAGGGTCTGCGTTTGCTCACCGAACCTCACCAATGCTATCAGCCCGAAGTGTCCAGCCTTATGTCTCACCCAGCTCTGGGTGTAGATGTGGTAAACCCAGGTTGCATCACAAGCCCTGAATGAATTATTTAAGAATTGCTCTCTATTTCACTGTCATTGTGTTTTGTTTGTGAAATTTATTTTGATAATGGGATTTATCGGATTTTCACTGCTGCGTTTAGGCCACTGTACACACGCTTGATTTCCTTATGGAGACATATAAATCCATGGGTCTTAAGATTCTTACTTGTCAGGTATATTCCCAGGTGTTGAATATGGGGTGTTGAGTCCATTTCGTTGAGCAAGGAGTAGGTCTTGTCTATTATATATTTGGCTTATGGAACGGTATCTGTGCTAATTTCAATCTCTGGTTTGATGCAGCACCCCAACTCACCTTTCCCCATAAGCAAGCATAAGTTGGTTTTCTAAATTTGAGACCCTGTTCTGTTTTGTAATTCAGTTCATGTGTAGCCAAGTTTACGTTCCGTGTATTAGTGATATCTTATGATGTTTCTTTTTCTGTGTGACTTATTTCTCGTAGAATCGTCGTACCTTAATGCACTCATTATGCCGCTATGGGCCAGATGACGTAGATCTCATGGCTGAGTGATATTCCATTGTACGTACGTACCACAACTTCTTTATCCATTTTTTGCTTTCTCGGATATTTAACATGTACCGTAGACGAGGTTCTTGTAAACAGAGCCGTCCCAAACTTTGGGGTGGCTGTGTGTTTTTGATTTTAATTTCCCTAAGGTATAGGACCCTAAGTGGAAGTGCCATAGGCTGTGTTGCTTTGTTTCCTACGTGTTTCAGGAAACACCATACACTTCTCCAGAGTGGCTGTTGGCAATTTACATCCTGCCCATCAGCATAACAAGGCTCCCTGTTCTCCATGACCTGTCCTGCCTTTCTGGATTTTACACTTGTTTCAGATGGCCGTTTGGACCGGGGGGCAGTGAGACTTCATTGTAGTGCAGATTTCCTTTACAAGCTTGCTTGGTTGGCCAAAAAGTGCGTATGCGTTTTTTCCTGAATATATTCAGGTAAAAACGCATACGCCCTTTTTGGCCCAGTGCATCATTGTCGACATTCTGCCTCTTTTCCTATGCTTTAAGTGCAATTCCAGTCTACCCCCTGAAATCGTTTTCCTGAAATTCTGCCCCGCTTTCAAGTCCTCCTAGAAGACTTACTTCAATACATTTTTGGACGATAGCTGTCATTCATAACTCTGCAGGATTGTGAATTACAGTGCACCTGAGCTCCTTTCTTCAACTCGCTTTCTTGTGAGCTGGCCGCAAAACCGCAGGATTGCTTCAGGCCCTAATCTGGTTTCGGCAGGGCACGCTGAGCCTTTGGTTAATTCCTCTTCATGAGCGTTCCATTTGCCCGTGCAGACACCTACAGCTAGTCTCTCATTTCTTCTCCCTATTCCTGTTCATCTTGCGCAGAAATTGCAAACTGTGCCAAACAGAGGGTTAAAGGCACTGACTTTCCAAGTGGGGAGAGTGTTAGTAAAGTGTCTGGAATGGTGCACCCGAGTACCAGGGGATGAAACCTGAGATGCATTTGAAAACGTTTCCCAATCACACGGTGGAACATACTCCGGGTTTCCCATGCATGTTTTAGCTGAAGGAAGAATCCCTTAAACCTGGAGAGTTGGGACCCATGGAATGGGTACCATGCAGTATGACTTCAAAAGGTCTGCGTTTGCTCACCAAACATCACGAATGCTATCAGCCCGAAGTGTTCAGCCTTATGTCTCAACCAGCTCTGGGTGTAGATGTGGTAAATTCAGGTTGCATCACAAGCCCTGAATGAATTATTTAAGAATTGCTCTCTATTTCACTGTCATTGTGTTTTGTTTTTGAAATTTATTTTGTTAATGGGATTTATCGGATTTTCACTGCTGCGTTTAGGCCACTGTACACACGCTTGACTTCCTTATTTAGACATATAAATCCATGGGTCTTAAGATTCTTACTTGTCAGGTATATTCCCAGGCGTTGAATATGGGTTGTTGATTCCATTTCGTTGAGCAAGGAGTAGGTCTTTTCTATTATATATTTGGCTTATGGAACGGTATCTGTGCTAATTTCAATCTCTGGTTTGATGCAGCACCCCAAATCACCTTTCGCAATAAGCAAGCATAAGTTGGTTTTCTAAATTTGAGACCCTCTTCTGTTTTGTAATTCAGTTCATGTGTAGCCAAGTTTACGTTCCATGTATTAGTGATATCTTATGATGTTTCTTTTTCTGTGTGACTTATTTCTCGTAGAATCGTCGTACCTTAATGCACTCATTATGCCGCTACGGGCCAGATGACGTAGATCTCATGGCTGAGTGATATTCCGTTGTACGTACGTACCACAACTTCTTTATCCATTTTTTGCTTTCTCGGATATTTAACTTGTACCGTAGACGAGGTTCTTGTAAACAGAGCCATCCCAAACTTTGGGGTGGCTGTGTGTTTTTGATTTTAATTTCCCTAAACTATAGGACCCTAAGTGGAAGTGCCATAGACTGTGTTGCTTTGTTTCCTACGTGTTTCAGGAAACACCATACACTTCTCCAGAGTGGCTGTTGGCAATTTACATCCCGCCCATCAGCATAACAAGGCTCCCTGTTCTCCATGACCTGTCCTGCCTTTCTGGATTTTACACTTTTTTCAGATGGCCCTTCTGACCGGGGGGCAGTGAGACTTCATTGTAGTGCAGATTTCCTTGACACGCTTGCTTGGTTGACCAAAAAGGGCGTATGCGTTTTTTCCTGAATATATTCAGGAAAAAACGCATACGCCCTTTTTGGCCAAATGCATCATTGTCGACATTCGGCCTCTTTTCCTACGCTTTAAGTGCAATTCCAGTCTACCTCCTGAAATCGTTTTCCTGAAATTCTGCCCTGCTTTCAAGTCCACTTCGAAGACTTACTTCAATACAGTTTTGGACGATAGTTATCATTCATAACTCTGCAGGTTAGTGAGTTACAGTGCCCCTGAGCTCCTTTCTTCAACTCGCTTTCTTGTGAGCTGGCTGCAAACCTGCTGGATTGCTTTAGGCCCTAATCTGGTTCCAGCAGGGCATGCTGAGCCTTTGGTTAATTCCTCTTCCTGGTGGGAAATGAGCGTTCCATTTGCCTGTGCAGACACCTACAGCTAGTCTCTCATTGGTTCTCCCTATTCCTGTTCATCTTGCGCAGAAATTGCAAACTGTGCCAAACAGGAGGTTAAAGGCACTGACTCTCCAAGAGGGGAGAGTGTTAGTAAAGCGTCTGGAACGGTGCACCCCAGTACCAGGGGTCGAAACCTGAGATGCATTTGAAAACGTTTCCCAATCACACGGTGGACCATACTCTGGGTTTCCCATGCATGTTTTAGCTGAAGGAAGAATCCCTTAAACCTTTAGAGTTGGGACCCATGGAATGGGTACCATGCAGTATGACTTCAAAGGGTCTGCGTTTGCTCACCGAACCTCACCAATGCTATCAGCCCGAAGTGTCCAGCCTTATGTCTCACCCAGCTCTGGGTGTAGATGTGGTAAATCCAGGTTGCATCACAAGCCCTGAATGAATTATTTAAGAATTGCTCTCTATTTCACTGTCATTGTGTTTTGTTTGTGAAATTTATTTTGATAATGGGATTTATCGGATTTTCACTGCTGCGTTTAGGCCACTGTACACACGCTTGATTTCCTTATGGAGACATATAAATCCATGGGTCTTAAGATTCTTACTTGTCAGGTATATTCCCAGGTGTTGAATATGGGGTGTTGAGTCCATTTCGTTGAGCAAGGAGTAGGTCTTGTCTATTATATATTTGGCTTATGGAACGGTATCTGTGCTAATTTCAATCTCTGGTTTGATGCAGCACCCCAACTCACCTTTCCCCATAAGCAAGCATAAGTTGGTTTTCTAAATTTGAGACCCTGTTCTGTTTTGTAATTCAGTTCATGTGTAGCCAAGTTTACGTTCCGTGTATTAGTGATATCTTATGATGTTTCTTTTTCTGTGTGACTTATTTCTCGTAGAATCGTCGTACCTTAATGCACTCATTATGCCGCTATGGGCCAGATGACGTAGATCTCATGGCTGAGTGATATTCCATTGTACGTACGTACCACAACTTCTTTATCCATTTTTTGCTTTCTCGGATATTTAACATGTACCGTAGACGAGGTTCTTGTAAACAGAGCCGTCCCAAACTTTGGGGTGGCTGTGTGTTTTTGATTTTAATTTCCCTAAGGTATAGGACCCTAAGTGGAAGTGCCATAGGCTGTGTTGCTTTGTTTCCTACGTGTTTCAGGAAACACCATACACTTCTCCAGAGTGGCTGTTGGCAATTTACATCCTGCCCATCAGCATAACAAGGCTCCCTGTTCTCCATGACCTGTCCTGCCTTTCTGGATTTTACACTTGTTTCAGATGGCCGTTTGGACCGGGGGGCAGTGAGACTTCATTGTAGTGCAGATTTCCTTTACAAGCTTGCTTGGTTGGCCAAAAAGTGCGTATGCGTTTTTTCCTGAATATATTCAGGTAAAAACGCATACGCCCTTTTTGGCCCAGTGCATCATTGTCGACATTCTGCCTCTTTTCCTATGCTTTAAGTGCAATTCCAGTCTACCCCCTGAAATCGTTTTCCTGAAATTCTGCCCCGCTTTCAAGTCCTCTTAGAAGACTTACTTCAATACATTTTTGGACGATAGCTGTCATTCATAACTCTGCAGGATTGTGAATTACAGTGCACCTGAGCTCCTTTCTTCAACTCGCTTTCTTGTGAGCTGGCCGCAAAACCGCAGGATTGCTTCAGGCCCTAATCTGGTTCCGGCAGGGCACGCTGAGCCTTTGGTTAATGCCTCTTCCTGGTGGGAAATGAGCGTTCCATTTGCCCGTGCAGACACCTACAGCTAGTCTCTCATTGCTTCTCCCTATTCCTGTTCATCTTGCGCAGAATTTGCAAACTGTGCCAAACAGAGGGTTAAAGGCACTGACTTTCCAAGTGGGGAGAGTGTTAGTAAAGTGTCTGGAATGGTGCACCCGAGTACCAGGGGATGAAACCTGAGATGCATTTGAAAACGTTTCCTAATCACACGGTGGAACATACTCCGGGTTTCCCATGCATGTTTTAGCTGAAGGAAGAATCCCTTAAACCTGGAGAGTTGGGACCCATGGAATGGGTACCATGCAGTATGACTTCAAAAGGTCTGCGTTTGCTCACCAAACATCACCAATGCTATCAGCCCGAAGTGTTTAGCCTTATGTCTCAAACAGCTCTGGGTGTAGATGTGGTAAATCCAGGTTGCATCACAAGGCCTGAATGAATTATTTAAGAATTGCTCTCTATTTCACTGTCATTGTGTTTTGTTTTTGAAATTTATTTTGTTAATGGGATTTATCGGATTTTCACTGCTGCGTTTAGGCCACTGTACACACGCTTGTCTTCCTTATTTAGACATATAAATCCATGGGTCTTAAGATTCTTACTTGTCAGGTATATTCCCAGGCGTTGAATATGGGGTGTTGATTACATTTCGTTGAGCAAGGAGTAGGTCTTGTCTATTATATATTTGGCTTATGGAACGGTATCTGTGCTAATTTCAATCTCTGGTTTGATGCAGCACCCCAACTCACCTTTCCCCATAAGCAAGCATAAGTTGGTTTTCTAAATTTGAGACCCTGTTCTGTTTTGTAATTCACTTCATGTGTAGCCAAGTTTACGTTCCGTGTATTAGTGATACCTTATGATGTTTCTTTTTCTGTGTGACTTATTTCTCGTAGAATCGTCGTACCTTAATGCACTCATTATGCCGCTACGGGCCTGATGACGTAGATCTCATTGTTGAGTGATATTCCATTGTACGTACGTACCACAACTTCTTTATCCATTTTTTGCTTTCTCGGATATTTAACTTGTACCGTAGACGAGGTTCTTGTAAACAGAGCCGTCCCAAACTTTGGGGTGGCTGTGTGGTTTTGATTTTAATTTCCCTAAGCTATAGGACCCTAAGTGGAAGTGCCATAGGCTGTGTTGCTTTGTTTCCTACGTGTTTCAGGAAACACCATACACTTCTCCAGAGTGGCTGTTGGCAATTTACATCCCGCCCATCAGCATAACAAGGCTCCCTGTTCTCCATGACCTGTCCTGCCTTTCTGGATTTTACACTTTTTTCAGATGGCCCTTCTGACCGGGGGGCAGTGAGACTTCATTGTAGTGCAGGTTTCCTTGACACGCTTGCTTGGTTGACCAAAAAGGGCGTATACGTTTTTTCCTGAATATATTCAGGAAAAAACGCATACGCCCTTTTTGGCCAAGTGCATCATTGTCGACATTCGGCCTCTTTTCCTATGCTTTAAGTGCAATTCCAGTCTCCCCCCTGAAACCGTTTTCCTGAAATTCTGCCCCGCTTTCAAGTCCACTTCGAAGACTTACTTCAATACATTTTTGGACGATAGCTGTCATTCATAACTCTGCAGGTTTGTGAATTACAGTGCCCCTGAGCTCCTTTCTTCAACTCGCTTTCTTGTGAGCTGGCCGCAAAACTGCTGGATTGCTTTAGGCCCTAATCTGGTTCCAGCAGGGCATGCTGAGCCTTTGGTTAATTCCTCTTCCTGGTGGGAAATCAGCGTTCCATTTGCCCGTGCAGACACCTACAGCTAGTCTCTCATTGGTTCTCCCTATTCCTGTACATCTTGCGCAGAAATTGCAAACTGTGCCAAACAGGAGGTTAAAGGCACTGACTCTCCAAGTGGGGAGAGTGTTAGTAAAGCGTCTGGAACGGTGCACCCCAGTACCAGGGGTCGAAACCTGAGATACATTTGAAAACGTTTCCCAATCACACGGTGGACCATACTCTCGGTTTCCCATGCATGTTTTAGCTGAAGGAAGAATCCCTTAAACCTGGAGAGTTGGAACCCATGGAATGGCTACCATGCAGTATGACTTCAAAGGGTCTGCGTTTGCTCACCGAACCTCACCAATGCTATCAGCCCGAAGTGTCCAGCCTTATGTCTCACCCAGCTCTGGGTGTAGATGTGGTAAATCCAGGTTGCATCACAAGCCCTGAATGAATTATTTAAAAATTGCTCTCTATTTCACTGTCATTGTGTTTTGTTTGTGAAATTTATTTTGATAATGGTATTTATCGGATTTTCACTGCTGCGTTAGGCCGCTGTCCACACGCTTGACTTCCTTATGGAGACATATAAATCCATGGGTATTAAGATTCTTACTTGTCAGGTATATTCCCAGGCGTTGAATATGGGGTGTTGATTACATTTCGTTGAGCAAGGAGTAGGTCTTGTCTATTATATATTTGGCTTATGGAACGGTATCTGTGCTAATTTCAATCTCTGGTTTGATGCAGCACCCCAACTCACCTTTCCCCATAAGCAAGCATAAGTTGGTTTTCTAAATTTGAGACCCTGTTCTGTTTTGTAATTCACTTCATGTGTAGCCAAGTTTACGTTCCGTGTATTAGTGATATCTTATGATGTTTCTTTTTCTGTGTGACTTATTTCTCGTAGAATCGTCGTACCTGAATCCACTGATTATGCCTCTACGGGCCAGATGACGTAGATCTCATTGTTGAGTGATATTCCATTGTACGTACGTACCACAACTTCTTTATCCATTTTTTGCTTTCTCGGATATTTAACTTGTACCGTAGACGAGGTTCTTGTAAACAGAGCCGTCCCAAACTTTGGGGTGGCTGTGTGTTTTTGATTTTAATTTCCCTAAGCTATAGGACCCTAAGTGGAAGTGCCATAGGCTGTGTTGCTTTGTTTCCTACGTGTTTCAGGAAACACCATACACTTCTCCAGAGTGGCTGTTGGCAATTTACATCCCGCCCATCAGCATAACAAGGCTCCCTGTTCTCCATGACCTGTCCTGCCTTTCTGGATTTTACACTTGTTTCAGATGGCCGTTTGGACTGGGGGGCAGTGAGACTTCATTGTAGTGCAGATTTCCTTTACAAGCTTGCTTGGTTGGCCAAAAAGTGCGTATGCGTTTTTTCCTGAATATATTCAAGTAAAAACGCATACGCCCTTTTTGGCCCAGTGCATCTTTGTCAACATTCTGCCTCTTTTCCTATGCTTTAAGTGCAATTCCAGTCTACCCCCTGAAATCGTTTTCCTGAAATTCTGCCCCGCTTTAAAGTCCTCTTAGAAGACTTACTTCAATACATTTCTGGACGATAGCTGTCATTCATAACCCTGCAGGATTGTGAATTACAGTGCACCTGAGCTCCTTTCTTCAACTCGCTTTCTTGTGAGCTGGCCGCAAAACCGCAGGATTGCTTCAGGCCCTAATCTGGTTCCGGCAGGGCACGCTGAGCCTTTGGTTAATTCCTCTTCCTGGTGGGAAATGAGCGTTCCATTTGCCCGTGCAGACACCTACAGCTAGTCTCTCATTGCTTCTCCCTATTCCTGTTCATCTTGGGCAGAAATTGCAAACTGTGCCAAACAGAGGGTTAAAGGCACTGACTTTCCAAGTGGGGAGAGTGTTAGTAAAGTGTCTGGAACGGTGCACCCGAGTACCAGGGGATGAAACCTGAGATGCATTTGAAAACGTTTCCCAATCACACGGTGGAACATACTCCGGGTTTCCCATGCATGTTTTAGCTGAAGGAAGAATCCCTTAAACCTGGAGAGTTGGGACCCATGGAATGGGTACCATGCAGTATGACTTCAAAAGTTCTGCGTTTGCTCACCAAACATCACCAATGCTATCAGCCCGAAGTGTTCAGCCTTATGTCTCAACCAGCTCTGGGTGTAGATGTGGTAAATCCAGGTTGCATCACAAGCCCTGAATGAATTATTTAAGAATTGCTCTCTATTTCACTGTCATTGTGTTTTGTTTGTGAAATTTATTTTGTTAATGGGATTTAACGGATTTTCACTGCTGCGTTTAGGCCACTGTACACACGCTTGACTTCCTTATTTAGAAATATAAATCCATGGGTCTTAAGATTCTTACTTGTCAGGTATATTCCCAGGCGTTGAATATGGGGTGTTGATTCCATTTCGTTGAGCAAGGAGTAGGTCTTTTCTATTATATATTTGGCTTATGGAACGGTATATGTGCTAATTTCAATCTCTGGTTTGATGCAGCACCCAAACTCACCTTTCGCAATAAGCAAGCATAAGTTGGTTTTCTAAATTTGAGACCCTGTTCTGTTTTGTAACTCAGTTCATGTGTAGCCAAGTTTACGTTCCGTGTATTAGTGATATCTTATGATGTTTCTTTTTCTGTGTGACTTATTTCTCGTAGAATCGTCGTACCTTAATGCACTCATTATGCTGCTACGGGCCAGATGACGTAGATCTCATGGCTGAGTGATATTCCATTGTACGTACGTACCACAACTTCTTTATCCATTTTTTGCTTTCTCGGATATTTGACTTGTACCGTAGACGAGGTTCTTGTAAACAGAGCCGTCCCAAATTTTGGGGTGGCTGTGTGTTTTTGATTTTAATTTCCCTAAACTATAGGACCCTAAGTGGAAGTGCCATAGGCTGTGTTGCTTTGTTTCCTACGTGTTTCAGGAAACACCATACACTTCTCCAGAGTGGCTGTTGGCAATTTACATCCCGCCCATCAGCATAACAAGGCTCCCTGTTCTCCATGACCTGTCCTGCCTTTCTGGATTTTACACTTTTTTCAGATGGCCCTTCTGACCGGGGGGCAGTGAGACTTCATTGTAGTGCAGATTTCCTTGACACGCTTGCTTGGTTGACCAAAAAGGGGCGTATGCGTTTTTTCCTGAATATATTCAGGAAAAAACGCATACGCCCCTTTTTGGCCAAATGCATCATTGTCGACATTCGGCCTCTTTTCCTATGCTTTAAGTGCAATTCCAGTCTACCTCCTGAAATCGTTTTCCTGAAATTCTGCCCCGCTTTCAAGTCCACTTCGCAGACTTACTTCAATACAGTTTTGGACGATAGTTATCATTCATAACTCTGCAGGTTTGTGAGTTACAGTGCCCCTGAGCTCCTTTCTTCAACTCGCTTTCTTGTGAGCTGGCCGCAAAACTGCTGGAGTGCTTTAGACCCTAATCTGGTTCCAGCAGGGCATGCTGAGCCTTTGGTTAATTCCTCTTCCTTGTGGGAAATCAGCGTTCCATTTGCCCGTGCAGACACCTACAGCTAGTCTCTCATTGGTTCTCCCTATTCCTGTTCATCTTGCGCAGAAATTGCAAACTGTGCCAAACAGGAGGTTAAAGGCACTGACTCTCCAAGTGGGGAGAGTGTTAGTAAAGCGTCTGGAACGGTGCACCCCAGTACCAGGGGTCGAAACCTGAGATGCATTTGAAAACGTTTCCCAATCACACGGTGGACCATACTCTGGGTTTCCCATGCATGTTTTAGCTGAAGGAAGAATCCCTTAAACCTGGAGAGTTGGGACCCATGGAATGGCTACCATGCAGTATGACTTCAAAGGGTCTGCGTTTGCTCACCGAACCTCACCAATGCTATCAGCCCGAAGTGTCCAGCCTTATGTCTCACCCAGCTCTGGGTGTAGATGTGGTAAATCCAGGTTGCATCACAAGCCCTGAATGAATTATTTAAGAATTGCTCTCTATTTCACTGTCATTGTGTTGTTTTTTTTTTAAACATCTTTATTGGGGTATAATTGCTTTACAATGTTGTGTTAGTTTCTGCTTTATAACAAAGTGAATCAGTTATACATATACATATGTTCCCATATGTCTTCCCTCTTGCGTCTCCCTCCCTCCCACTCTCCCTATCCCACCCCTCCAGGCTGTCACAAAGTACCAAGCTAATATCCCTGTGCCTTGCGGCTGCTTCCCACTAGCTATCTACCTTACTACGTTTGTTAGTGTGTATATGTCCATGACTCTCTCTCGCCCTGTCAAAGCTCACCCCTCCCCCTCCCCATATCCTCAAGTCCGTTCTCCAGTAGGTCTGCGTCTTTATTCCTGTCTTACCCCTAGGTTCTTCATGACATTTTTTTCCCCCTTAAATTCCATATATATGTGTTAGCATACGGTATTTGTCTTTTTCTTTCTGACTTACTTCACTCTGTATGACAGACTCTAGGTCTATCCATCTCATTACAAATAGCTCAATTTCATTTCTTTATAAGGCTGAGTAATATTCCATTGTATATATGTGCCACATTTTCTTTATCCATTCATCCGATGATGGGCGCTTAGGTTGTTTCCATCTCCGGGCTATTGTAAATAGAGCTGCAATGAACATTTTGGTACATGACTCTGTTTGAATTTTGGTTTTCCCAGGGTATATGCCCAGTAGTGGGATTGCTGGGTCATATGGTAATTCTATTTGTAGTTTTTTAAGGAACCTCCATACTGTTCTCCATAGTGGCTGAACCAATTCACATTCCCACCAGCAGTGCAAGAGTGTTCCCTTTTCTCCACACCCTCTCCAGCATTTATTGTTTCTAGATTTTTTGATGATGGCCATTCTGACTGGTGTGAGATGATATCTCATTGTAGTTTTGATTTGCATTTCTCTAATGATTAATGATGTTGAGCATTCTTTCATGTGTTTGTTGCCATTCTGTATATCTTCTTTGGAGAAATGTCTATTTAGGTCTTCTGCCCATTTTTGGATTGGGTTGTTTGTTTTTTTGTTATTGAGCTGCATGAGCTGCTTGTAAATTTTGGAGATTAATCCTCTGTCATTTGCTTCATTTGCATGTCATTGTGTTTTGTTTGTGAAATTTATTTTGTTAATGGGATTTATCGGATTTTCACTGCTGGGTTTAGGCCACTGTACACACGCTTGACTTCCTTATGGAGACATATAAATCCATGGGTCTTAAGATTCTTACTTGTCAGGTATATTCCCAGGCGTTGAATATGGGGTGTTGAGTCCATTTCGTTGAGCAACAGTAGGTCTTGTCTATTATATATTTGATTATGGAACGGTATCTGTGCTAATTTCAATCTCTGGTTTGATGCAGCACCCCAACTCACCTTTCCCCATAAGCAAGCATAAGTTGGTTTTCTAAATTTGAGACCCTGTTCTGTTTTGTAATTCAGTTCATGTGTAGCCAAGTTTATGTTCCGTGTATTAGAGATATCTTATGATGTTTCTTTTTCTGTGTGACTTATTTCTCGTAGACTCCTCGTACATTAATCCACTCATTATGCCGCTACGGGCCTGATGACGTAGATCTCATTGCTGAGTGATATTCCATTGTACGTACGTACCACAACTTCTTTATCCATTTTTTGCATTCTCGGATATTGAACTTGTACCGTAGACGAGGTTCTTGTAAACAGAGCCATCCCAAATTTTGGGTGGCTGTGTGTTTTTGAATTTAATTTCCCTAAGCTATAGGACCCTAAGTGGAAGTGCCATAGGCTGTGTTGCTTTGTTTCCTACGTGTTTCAGGAAACACCATACACTTCTCCAGAGTGGCTGTTGGCAATTTACATCCCGCCCATCAGCATAACAAGGCTCCCTGTTCTCCATGACCTGTCCTGCCTTTCTGGATTTTACACTTGTTTCAGATGGCCCTTTTGACCGGGGGGCAGTGAGACTTCAATGTAGTGCAGATTTCCTTTACACGCTTGCTTGGTTGGCCAAAAAGGGCTTATGCATTTTTTCCTGAATATATTCAGGAAAAAACGCATACGCCCTTTTTGGCTAAGTGCATCATTGTGGACATTCTGCCTCTATTCCTATGCTTTAAGTGCAATTCCAGTCTACCCCCTGAAATCGTTTTCCTGAAATTCTGCCCCGCTTTCAAGTCCTCTTCGAAGACTTACTTCAATACATTTTTGGACGATAGCTGTAATTCATAACTCTGCAGGTTTGTGAATTACAGTGCCCCTGGGCTCTTTTCTTCAACTCGCTATATTGTGAGCTGGCCGCAAAACCGCAGGATTGCTTCAGGCCCTAATCTGGTTCCGGCAGGGCATGCTGAGCCTTTGGTTAATTCCTCTTCCTGGTGGGAAATGAGCGTTCCATTTGCCCGTGCAGACACTTACAACTAGTCTCCATTGGTTCTCCCTATTCCTGTTCATCTTGCGCAGAAATTGCAAACTGTGCCAAACAGAAGGTTAAAGGCACTGACTTTCCATGTGGGGAGAGTGTTAGTAAAGTGTCTGGAACGGTGCACCCGAGTACCAGGGGATGAAAACTGAGATGCATTTGAAAACGTTTCCCAATCACACGGTGGAACATACTCCGGGTTTCCCATGCATGTTTTAGCTGAAGGAAGAATCCCTTAAAACTGGAGAGTTGGGACCCATGGAATGGCTACCATGCAGTATGACTTCAAAGGGTCTGCATTTGCTCACCAAACATCATCAATGCTATCAGCCCGAAGTGTTCAGCCTTATGTCTCAACCAGCTCTGGGTGTAGATGTGGTAAATCCAGGTTGCATCACAAGCCCTGAATGAATTATTTAAGAATTGCTCTCTATTTCACTGTCATTGTGTTTTCTTTTTGAAATTTATTTTGTTAATGGGATTTATCGGATTTTCACTGCTGCGTTTAGGCCACTGTACACACGCTTGTCTTCCTTATTCAGACATATAAATCCATGTTTCTTAAGATTCTTACTTGTCAGGTATATTCCCAGGCGTTGAATATGGGGTGTTGATTCCATTTCGTTGAGCAAGAAGTAGGTCATGTCTATTATATATTTGGCTTATGGAACGGTATCTGTGCTAATTTCAATCTCTGGTTTGATGCAGCACCCCAACTCACCTTTCCCCATAAGCAAGCATAAGTTGGTTTTGTAAATTTGAGACCCTGTTCTGTTTTGTAATTCAGTTCATGTGTAGCCATGTTTACGTTCCATGTATTAGTGATATCTTATGATGTTTCTTTTTCTGTGTGACTTATTTCTCGTAGAATCGTCGTACCTGAATGCACTCATTATGCCGCTACGGGCCTGATGACGTAGATCTCATTGCTGAGTGATATTCCATTGTACGTACGTACCACAACATCTTTATCCATTTTTTGCTTTCTCGGATATTTAACTTGTACCGTAGATGAGGTTCTTGTAAACAGAGCCGTCCCAAATTTTGGGGTGGCTGTGTGTTTTTCATTTTAATTTCCCTAAGCTATAAGACCCTAAGTGGAAGTGCCATAGGCTGTGTTGCTTTGTTTCCTACGTGTTTCAGGAAACACCATACACTTCTCCAGAGTGGCTGTTGGCAATTTACATGCCGCCCATCAGCATAACAAGGCTCCCTGTTCTACCTGACCTGTCCTGCCTTTCTGGATTTTACATCTGTTTCAGATGGCCTTTTCGAATGGGGGACAATGAGACTTCATTGTAGTGCAGATTTCGTTTACACGCTTCCTTGGCTGGCCAAAAAGGAAGTACGCGTTTTTTCCCTGAATATATTCAGGAAAAAACGCATACGCACTTTTTGGCCAAGTGCATCATTGTGGACATTCTGCCTCTTTTCCTATGATTTAAGTGCAATTCCAGTCTACCCCCTGAAATCGTTTTCCTGAAATTCTGGCCCGCTTTCAAGTCCTCTTCGAAGACTTACTTCAATACATTTTTGGACGATAGCTGTCATTCATAACTCTGCAGGTTTGTGGATTACAGTGCCCCTGAGCTCCTTTCTTCAACTCGCTTTCTTGTGAGCTGGCCACAAAACCGCAGGATTGCTTCAGGCCCTAATCTTGTTCCGGCAGGGCACGCTGAGCCTTTGTTTAATCCCTCTTCCTGGTGGGAAATGAGCGTTCCATTTGCCCGTGCAGACACCTACAGCTAGTCTCTCATTGGTTCTCCCTATTTCTGTTCATCTTGCGCAGAAATTGCAAACTGTGCCAAACAAGAGGTTAAAGGCACTGACTCTCCATGTGGGGAGAGTGTTAGTAAAGCGTCTGGAACGGTGCACCCGAGTACCAGGGGGCGAAACCTGAGATGCATTTGAAAACGTTTCCCAATCACACGGTGGACCATACTCTGGGTTTCCCATGCATGTTTTAGCTGAAGGAAGTATCCCTTAAACCTGGAGACTTGGGACCCATGGAAAGGGTACCATGCAGTATGACTTCAAAGGGTCTGCGTTTGCTCACCGAACTTCACCAATGCTATCATCCCGAAGTGTCCAGCCTTATGTCTCTCCCAGCTCTGGGTGTAGATGTGGTAAATCCAGGTTACATCACAAGCCCTGAATGAATTATTTAAGAATTGCTCTCTATTTCACTGTCATTTTGTTTTGTTTGTGAAATTTATTTTGATAATGGGATTTATCGGATTTTCACTGCTGCGTTTAGGCCGCTGTACACACGCTTGCTTTCCTTATGGAGACATATAAATCCATGGGTCTTAAGTTTCTTACTTGTCAGGTATATTCCCAGGCGCTGAATATGGTGTGTTGAGTCCATTTCGTTGAGCAAGGAGTAGGTCTTGTCTATTATATATTTGGCTTATGGAACGGTATCTGTGCTAATTTCAATCTGTGGTTTTATGCAGCACCCCAACTCACCTTTCCCCATAAGCAAGCATAAGTTGGTTTTCTAAATTTCAGTCCCTGTTCTGTTTTGTAATTCAGTTCATGTGTAGACAAGTTTACGTTCTCTGTATTAGTGATATCTTATGATGTTTCTCTTTCTGTGTGACTTATTTCTCGTAGAATAGTCGTACCTGAATGCACTCATTATGGCGCTACGGGCCTGATGACGTAGATCTCATTGCTGAGTGATATTCCATTGTACGTACGTACCACAACTTCTTTATCCATTTTTTGCTTTCTCGGATATTGAACTTGTTCCGTAGACGAGGTTCTTGTAAACAGAGCCGTCACAAATTTTGGGTGGCTGTGTGTTTTTGAATTTAATTTCCCTAAGCTATAGGACCCTAAGTGGAAGTGCCATAGGCTGTGTTGCTTTGTTTCCTACGTGTTTCAGGAAACACCATACACTTCTCCAGAGTGGCTTTTGGCAATTTAAATCCCGCCCATCAGCATAACAAGGCTCCCTGTTCTCCATGACCTGTCCTGCCTTTCTGGATTTTACACTTTTTTCAGATGGCCCTTTTGACCGTGGGGCAGTGAGACTTCATTGTAGTGCAGATTTCCTTTACACGCTTGCTTGGTTGGCCAAAAAGGGCATATGCGTTTTTTCATGAATATATTCAGGAAAAAACGCATACGCCCTTTTGGGCCAAGTGCATCATTGTCGACATTCTGCCTCTTTTCCTATGCTTTAAGTGCAATTCCAGTCTACCCCCTGAAATCGTTTTCCTGAAATTCTGGCCCGCTTTCAAGTCCACTTCGAAGACTTACTTCAATATATTTTTGGACGATAGCTGTCATTCATAACTCTGCAGGTTTGTGACTTACAGTGCCCCTGAGCTCCTTTCTTCAACTCGCTTTCTTGTGAGCTGGCCGCAATACCACAGGATTGTTTCAGGCCCTAATCTGGTTCTGGCAGGGCACGCTGAGCCTTTGGTTAATTCCTCTTCCTGGTGGGAAACGAGCGTTCCATTTGCCCGTGCAGGCACCTAAAGCTAGTCTCTCATTGGTTCTCCCTATTCCTGTTCATCTTGCGCAGAAATTGCAAACTGGGACAAACAGGAGGTTAAAGGCACTGACTCTCCAAGTGGGGAGAGTGTTAGTAAAGCGTCTGGAACGGTGAACCCGAGTACCAGGGGGCGAAATCTGAGATGCATTTGAAAACGTTTCCCAATCACACGGTGGACCATACTCTGGGTTTCCCATGCATATTTTAGCTGAAGGAAGAATCCCTTAAACATGGAGAGTTGGGAAACATGGAATGGCTACCATGCAGTATGACTTCAAAGGGTCTGCGTTTGCTCACCGAACCTCACCAATGCTATCAGCCCAAAGTGTCCGGCCTTATGTCTCACCCAGCACTGGGTGTAGATGTGGTAAATCCAGGTTGCAACACAAGCCCTGAATGAATTATTTAAGAATTGCTCTCTATTTCACTGTCATTGTGTTTTGTTTTTGAAATTTATTTTGATAATGGGATTTATCGGATTTTCACTGTTGTGTTTAGGCCGCTGTACACATGCTTGATTTCCTTATGGAGACATATAAATCCATGGGTTTTAAGATTCTTACTTGTCAGGTATATTCCCAGGCGTTGAATAAGGGGTGTTGAGTCCAATTCGTTGAGCAAGGAGTAGGTCTTGTGTATTATATATTTGGCTTATGGAATGGTATCTGTACTAATTTCAATCTCTGGTTTTATGCAGCACCCCAACTCACCTTTCCCCATAAGCAACCATAAGTTGGTTTTGTAAATTTGAGACCCTGTTCTGTTTTGTAATTCAGTTCATGTGTAGCCAAGTTTACGTTCCGTGTATTAGTGATATCTTATGATGTTTCTTTTTCTGTGTGACTTATTTCTCGTAGAGTCGTCGTACCTGAATCCACTCATTATGCCGCTATGGGCCTGATGACGTAGATCTCATTGCTGAGTGATATTCCATTGTACGTACGTACCACAACTTGTTTATCCATTTTTTGCTTTCTCGGATATTTAACTTGTACCTTAGATGAGGTTCTTGTAAACAGAGCCGTCCCAAACTTTGGAGTGGCTGTGTGTTTTTGATTTTAATTTCCCTAAGCTATAGGACCCTAAGTGGAAGTGCCATAGGCTGTGTTGCTTTGTTTCCTACGTGTTTCAAGAAACACCGTACACTTCTCCAGAGTGGCTGTTGGCAATTTACATCCCGCCCATCAGCATAACTAGGCTCCCTCTTCTCCATGACCTGTCCTGCCTTTCTGGATTTTACACTTGTTTTAGATGGCCGTTTGGAACGGGGGGCAGTGAGACTTCATTGTAGTGCAGATTTCCTTTACACGCTTCCTTGGTTGGCCAAAAAGGGCGTATGCGTTTTTTCCTGAATATATTCAGGAAAAAACGCATACGCCCTTTTTGGCCAAGTGCATCACTGTGGACATTCTGCCTCATTTCCTATGCTTTAAGTGCAATTCCAGTCTACCCCCTGAAATCGTTTTCCTGAAATTCTGCCCCGCTTTCAAGTCCTCTTCGAAGACTTACTTCAATACATTTTTGGACGATAGCTGTCATTCATAACTCTGCAGATTTGTTAATTACAGTGCCCCTGAGCTCCTTTCTTTAACTCGCTTTCTTGTGAGCTGACCGCAAAACCGCAGGATTGCTTCAGGCCCTAATCTGGTTTCGGCAGGGCACGCTGAGCCTTTGGTTTATTCCTCTTCCTGGTGGGAAATGAGCGTTCCATTTGCCCGTGCAGACACCTACAGCTAGTCTCTCATTGGTTCTCCCTATTCCTGTTCATCTTGCGCAGAAATTGCAAACTGTGCCAAACAGGAGGTTAAAGGCACTGACTCTCCAAGTGGGGAGAGTGTTAGTAAAGCGTCTGGAACGGTGAACCCGAGTACCAGGGTACGAAACCTGAGATGCATTTGGAAACGTTTCCCAATCACACGGTCGACCATACTCTGGGTTTCCCATGCATGTTTTAGCTGAAGGAAGAATCCCTTAAACCTGGAGAGTTGGGAACCATGGAATGGGTACCATGCAGTATGACTTCAAAGGGTCTGCGTTTGCTCACAGAACTTCACCAATGCTATCAGCCCGAAGTGTCCTGCATTATGTATCACCCAGCTCTGGGTGTAGATGTGGTAAATCCAGGTTGCATCACAAGCCCTGAATGAATTATTTAAGAATTGCTCTCTATTTCACTGTCATTGTGTTTTGTTTGTGAAATTTATTTTGATAATGGGATTTATCGGATTTTCACTGCTGCGTTTAGACCCCTGTACACACGCTTGATTTCCTTATGGAGACATATAAATCCATGGGTCTTAAGATTCTTACTTGTCGGGTATATTCCCAGGCGTTGAATATGGGGTGTTGAGTCCATTTCGTTGAGCAAGTTTTAGGTTTGTCTATTATATATTTGGCTTATGGAACGGTATCTGTGCTAATTTCAATCTCTGGTTTGATGCAGCACCCCAACTCACCTTTCCCCATAAGCAAGCATAAGTTGGTTTTCTAAATTTGAGACCCTGTTCTGTTTTGTAATTCAGTTCATGTGTAGCCAAGTTTACGTTCCATGTATTAGTGATATCTTATTTTATTTCTGTTTCTGTGTGACTTATTTCTCGTAGAATCGTCGTACCTGAATCCACTCATTATGCCGCTATGGGCCTGATGACCTAGATTTCATTGCTGAGTGATATTCCATTGTATGTACGTACCACAAATTCTTTATCCATTTTTTGCTTTCTCAGATATTTAACTTGTACCGTAGACGAGGTTCTTGTAAACAGAGCCGTCCCAAACTTTGGGGTGGCTGTGTGTTTTTGATTTTAATTTCCCTAAGCTATAGGACCCTAAGTGGAAGTGCCATAGGCTGTGTTGCTTTGTTTCCTACGTGTTTCAGGAAACACCATACACTTCTCCAGAGTGGCTGTTGGCAATTTACATCCCGCCCATCAGCATAACAAGGCTCCCTGTTCTCCATGACCTGTCTTGCATTTCTGTATTTTACACATTTTTCAGATGGCCCTTTTGACCAGGGGGCAGTGAGACTTCATTGTAATGCAGATTTCCTTTACACGCTTGCTTGGTTGTCCAAAAAGGGCGTATGCGTTTTTTCCTGAATATATTCAGGAAAAAACGCATACGCCCTTTTTGGCCAAGTGCATCATTGTGGACATTCTGCCTCTTTTCCTATGCTTTAAGTGCAATTCCAGTCTACCCCATGAAATCGTTTTCCTGAAATTCTGCCCCGCTTTCAAGTCCTCTTCGAAGACTTACTTCAATACCTTTTTGGACTATAGCTGTCATTCTTAACTCTGCAGGTTTGTGAAATACAGTGCCCCTGAGCTCCTTTCTTTAACTCGCTTTCTTGTGAGCTGGCCGCAAAACCGCAGGATTGCTTCAGGCCCTAATCTGGTTCCGGCAGGGCACGCTGAGCCTTTGGTTAATTCCTCTTCCTGGTGGGAAATGAGCGTTCCATTTGCCCGTGCAGATACCTACAGCTAGTCTCTCATTGGTTCTCCCTATTCCTGTTCATCTTGCGCAGAAATTGCAAACTGTGCCAAACAGGAGGTTAAAGGCACTGACTCTACAAGTGGGGAGAGTGTTAGTAAAGCGTCTGGAACGGTGAACCCGAGTACCAGGGGATGAAACCTGAGATGCATTTGAAAACGATTCCCAATCACACGGTGGACCATACTCTGGGTTTCCCATGCATGTTTTAGCTGAAGGAAGAATCCCTTAAACCTGGAGAGTTGGGACCCATGGAATGGGTACCATGCAGTATGTCTTCAAACGGTCTGCGTTTGCTCACCGAACCTCACCAATGCTATCAGCCCGAAGTGCCCAGCCTTATGTCTCACCCAGCTCTGGGTGTAGATATGGTAAATCCAGGTTGCATCACAAGCCCTGAATGAATTATTTAAGGATTGCTCTCTATTCCACTGTCATTGTGTTTTGTTTTTGAAATTTATTTTGATAATGGGATTTATCGGATTTTCACTGCTGCGTTTAGGTCGCTGTACACACGATTGTTTTCCTTATGGAGACATATAAATCCATGGGTCTTAAGATTCTTACTTGTCAGGTATATTCCCAGGCGTTGAATATGGGGTGTTGAGTCCATTTCGTTGAGCAAGGAGTAGGTCTTGTCTATTATATATTTGGCTTATGGAACGATATCTGTGCTAATTTCAATCTCTGGTTTTATGCAGCACCCCAACTCACCTTTCCCCATAAGCAAGCATAAGTTGGTTTTCTAAATTTGAGACCCTGTTCTGTTTTGTAATTCAGTTCATGTGTAGACAAGTTTACGTTCCGTGTATTAGTGATATCTTATGATGTTTCTTTTTCTGTGTGACTTATTTCTCGTAGAATCGTCGTACCTGAATCCACTCATTATGCCGCTATGGGCCTGATGACCTAGATTTCATTGCTTAGTGATATTCCATTGTATGTACGTACCACAAATTCTTTATCCATTTTTTGCTTTCTCAGATATTTAACTTGTACCGTAGACGAGGTTCTTGTAAACAGAGCCGTCCCAAACTTTGGGGTGGCTGTGTGTTTTTGATTTTAATTTCCCTAAGCTATAGGACCCTAAGTGGAAGTGCCATAGGCTGTGTTGCTTTGTTTCCTACGTGTTTCAGGAAACACCATACACTTCTCCAGAGTGGCTGTTGGCAATTTACATCCCGCCCATCAGCATAACAAGGCTCCCTGTTCTCCATGACCTGTCTTGCCTTTCTGTATTTTACACATTTTTCAGATGGCCCTTTTGACCAGGGGGCAGTGAGACTCCATTGTAGTGCAGATTTCCTTTACACGCTTGCTTGGTTGGCCAAAAAGGGCGTATGCGTTTCTTCCTGAATATATTCAGGAAAAATCGCATACGCCCTTTTTGGCCAAGTGCATCATTGTGGACATTCTGCCTCTTTTCCTATGCTTTAAGTGCAATTCCAGTCTACCCCATGAAATCGTTTTCCTGAAATTCTGCCCCGCTTTCAAGTCCTCTTCGAAGACTTACTTCAATACATTTTTGGACGATAGCTGTCATTCTTAACTCTGCAGGTTTGTGAATTACAGTGCCCCTGAGCTCCTTTCTTCAACTCGCTTTCTTGTGAGCTGGCCGAAAAACCGTAGGATTGCTTCAGGCCCTGATCTGGTTCCTGCAGGGCACGCTGAGCCTTTGGTTTATTCCTCTTCCTGGTGGGAAATGAGCGTTCCATTTGCCCGTGCAGACACCTACAGCTAGTCTCTCATTGGTTCTCCCTATTCCTGTTCATCTTGCGCAGAAATTGCAAACTGTGCCAAACAGGAATTTAAAGGCACTGACTCTCCAAGTGGGGAGAGTGTTAGTAAAGCGTCTGGAACTTTGAACCCGAGTACCAGGGGACGAAACCTGAGATGTATTTGAAAACGTTTCCCAATCACACGGTCGACCATACTCTGGGTTTCCCATGCATGTTTTAGGTGAAGGAAGAATCCCTTAAACCTGGAGAGTTGGGACCCATGGAACGGGTACCATGCAGTATGACTTCAAAGGGTCCGCGTTTGCTCACCGAACCTCACCAATGCTATCAGCCCGAAGTGACCAGCGTTATGTCTCAACCAGCTCTGGGTGTAGATGTGGTAAATCCAGGTTGCATCACAAGCCCTGAATGAATTATTTAAGAACTGCTCTCTATTTCACTGTCATTGTGTTTTGTTTTTGAAATTTATTTTGATAATGGGATTTATCGGATTTTCACTGCAGCGTCTAGGCCGCTGTACACACGCTTGATTTCCTTATGGAGACATATAAATCCATGGGTCTTAAGATTCTTACTTGTCAGGTAAATTCCCCGGCGTTGAATATGGGTTGTTGAGGCCATTTCGTTGAGCAAGGAGTAGGTCTTGTCTATTATATATTTGGCTTATGGAACGGTATCTGTGCTAATTTCAATCTCTGGTTTTATGCAGCACCCCAACTCTCCTTTCCCCATAAGCAAGCATAAGTTGGTTTTCTAAATTTGAAACCCTGTTCTGTTTTGTAATTCAGTTCCTGTGTAGCCAAGTTTACGTTCCGTGTATTAGTGATATCTTATGATGTTTCTATTTCTGTGTGACTTATTTCTCGTAGAGTCGTCGTACCTGAATCCACTCATTATGCCGCTACGGGCCTGATGACGTAGATCTCATTGCTGAGTGATATTCAATTGTACGTATGCACCACAAATTCTTTATCCATTTTTCGCATTCTGGGATATTTAACTTGTACCGTAGACGAGGTTCTTGTAAACACAGCCGTCCCAAACTTTGGGGTGGCTGTGTGTTTTTGATTTTAATTTCCCTAAGTTATAGGGCCATAAGTGGAAGTGCCGTAGGCTCCGTTGCTTAGTTTTTTAGTTGTTTCAGGAAACACTGTTCATTTCTCCAGAGTGGCTGTTAGCAATTTAAATCCCGCCCATCAGCATACCAAGGCTCCCTGTTCTCCATGACCTGTCCTGCCTTTCTGGATTTTACACGTTTTTCAGATGGCCCTTTTGCCCGTGGGGAAGTGAGACTTCATTGTAGTGCAGATTTCCTTTAAACGCTTGCTTGGTTGGCCAAAAAGTGTGTATTCGTTTTTTCCTGAATATATTCAGGAAAAAACGCATACGCCCTTTGTGGCCAAGTGAATCATTGTGGACATTCTGCCTCTTTTCCTATGCTTTAAGTGCAATTGTAGTCTACCTCCTGAAATCGTTTTCCTGAAATTCTGCCCTGCTTTCAAGTCCTCTTCGTAGACTTACTTTAATACATTTTTGGACGAGAGCTGTCATTCATAACTCTGCAGGTTTGTGAATTACAGTGCCCCTGAGCTCCTTTCTTCAACTCGCTTTCTTTTGAGCTGACCGCAAAACCGCAGAATTGCTTCAGACCCTAATCTGGTTCCGGCAGGGCACACTGAGCCTTTGGCTAATTCCCCTTCCTTGGGGGAAACGAGCGTTCCATTTGCCCGTGCAGGCACCTAAAGCTATTCTCTTATTGGTTCTCCCTATTCCTGTTCATCTTGCGCAGAAATTGCAAACTGGGACAAAGAGGAGGTTAAAGGCACTGACTCTCCAAGTGGGGAGAGTGTTAGTAAAGCGTCTGGAACGGTGAACCCGAGTACCAGGGGGCGAAATCTGAGATGCAGTTGAAAACGTTTCCCAATCACACGGTGGACCATACTCTGGGTTTCCCATGCATGTTTTAGCTGAAGGAAGAATCCCTTAAACCTGGAGAGTTGGGACCCATGGAATGGCTACCATGCAGTATGACTTCAAAGGGTCTGTGTTTGCTCACCGAACCTCACCAATGCTATCAGCCCAAAGTGTCCGGCCTTATGTCTCACCCAGCACTGGGTGTAGATGTGGTAAATCCAGGTTGCAACACAAGCCCTGAATGAATTATTTAAGAATTGCTCTCTATTTCACTGTCATTGTGTTTTGTTTTTGAAATTTATTTTGATAATGGGATTTATCGGATTTTCACTGTTGTGTTTAGGCCGCTGTACACATGCTTGATTTCCTTATGGAGACATATAAATCCATGGGTTTTAAGATTCTTACTTGTCAGGTATATTCCCAGGCGTTGAATAAGGGGTGTTGAGTCCAATTCGTTGAGCAAGGAGTAGGTCTTGTGTATTATATATTTGGCTTATGGAACGGTATCTGTACTAATTTCAATCTTTGGTTTTATGCAGCACCCCAACTCACCTTTCCCCATAAGCAACCATAAGTTGGTTTTGTAAATTTGAGACCCTGTTCTGTTTTGTAATTCAGTTCATGTGTAGCCAAGTTTACGTTCCGTGTATTAGTGATATCTTATGATGTTTCTTTTTCTGTGTGACTTATTTCTCGTAGAGTCGTCGTACCTGAATCCACTCATTATGCCGCTATGGGCCTGATGACGTAGATCTCATTGCTGAGTGATATTCCATTGTACGTACGTACCACAACTTGTTTATCCATTTTTTGCTTTCTCGGATATTTAACTTGTACCGTAGATGAGGTTCTTGTAAACAGAGCCGTCCCAAACTTTGGGGTGGCTGTGTGTTTTTGAATTTAATTTCCCTAAGCTATAGGACCCTAAGTGGAAGTGCCATAGGCTGTGTTGCTTTGTTTCCTACGTGTTTCAAGAAACACCGTACACTTCTCCAGAGTGGCTGTTGGCAATTTACATCCCGCCCATCAGCATAACTAGGCTCCCTCTTCTCCATGACCTGTCCTGCCTTTCTGGATTTTACATTTGTTTTAGATGGCCGTTTGAAACGGGGGGCAGTGAGACTTCATTGTAGTGCAGATTTCCTTTACAAGCTTCCTTGGTTGGCCAAAAAGGGCGTATGCGTTTTTTCCTGAATATATTCAGGAAAAAACGCATATGCCCTTTTTAGCCAAGTGCATCATTGTGGACATTCTGCCTCATTTCCTATGCTTTAAGTGCAATTCCAGTCTACCCCCTGAAATCGTTTTCCTGAAATTCTGCCCCGCTTTCAAGTCCTCTTCGAAGACTTACTTCAATACATTTTTGGACGATAGCTGTCATTCATAACTCTGCAGGTTTGTGAATTACAGTGCCCCTTAGCTCCTTTCTTCAACTCGCTTTCTTGTGAGCTGACCGCAAAACCGCAGGATTGCTTCAGGCCCTAATCTGGTTTCGGCAGGGCACGTTGAGCCTTTGGTTAATTCCTCTTCCTGGTGGGAAATGAGCGTTCCATTTGCCCGTGCAGACACCTACAGCTAGTCTCTCATTGGTTCTCCCTATTCCTGTTCATCTTGCGCAGAAATTGCAAACTGTGCCAAACAGGAGGTTAAAGGCACTGACTCTCCAAGTGGGGAGAGTGTTAGTAAAGCGTCTGGAACGGTGAACCCGATTACCAGGGTACGAAACCTGAGATGCATTTGAAAACGTTTCCCAATCACACGGTCGACCATACTCTGGGTTTCCCATGCATGTTTTAGCTGAAGGAAGAATCCCTTAAACCTGGAGAGTTGGGAACCATGGAATGGGTACCATGCAGTATGACTTCAAAGGGTCTGCGTTTGCTCACAGAACTTCACCAATGCTATCAGCCCGAAGTGTCCAGCATTATGTCTCACCCAGCTCTGGGTGTAGATGTGGTAAATCCAGGTTGCATCACAAGCCCTGAATGAATTATTTAACAATTGCTCTCTATTTCACTGTCATTGTGTTTTGTTTGTGAAATTTATTTTGATAATGGGATTTATCGGATTTTTTCTGCTGCGTTTAGACCCCTGTACACACGCTTGATTTCCTTATGGAGACATATAAATCCATGGGTCTTAAGATTCTTACTTGTCAGGTATATTCCCAGGCGTTGAATATGGGGTGTTGAGTCCATTTCGTTGAGCAAGTTGTAGGTTTGTCTATTATATATTTGGCTTATGGAACGGTATCTGTGCTAATTTCAATCTCTGGTTTGATGCAGCACCCCAACTCAACTTTCCCCATAAGCAAGCATAAGTTGGTTTTCTAAATTTGAGACCCTGTTCTGTTTTGTAATTCAGTTCATGTGTAGCCAAGTTTACGTTCCGTGTATTAGTGATATCTTATTTTATTTTTGCTTCTGTGTGACTTATTTCTCGTAGAATCGTCGTACCTGAATCCACTCATTATGGCGCTATGGGCCTGATGACCTAGATTTCATTGCTGAGTGATATTCCATTGTATGTACGTACCACAATTTCTTTATCCATTTTTTGCTTTCTCGGATATTTAACTTGTACCGTAGACGAGGTTCTTGTAAACAGAGCCGTCCCAAACTTTGGGGTGGCTGTGTGTTTTTGATTTTAATTTCCCTAAGCTATAGGACCCTAAATGGAAGTGCCATAGGCTGTGTTGCTTTGTTTCCTACGTGTTTCAGGAAACACCATACACTTCTCCAGAGTGGCTGTTGGTAATTTACATCCCGCCCATCAGCATAACAAGGCTCCCTCTTTCCATGAGCTGTCCTGCCTTTCTGGATTTTACACTTGTTTCAGATGGCCGTTTGGACCGGGGGGCAATGAGACTTCATTGTAGTGCAGATTTCCTTTAAGCGCTTGCTTGGTTGGCCAAAAAGGGCGTATGCGTTTTTTCCTGAATATATTCAGGAAAAAACGCATACGCCCTTTTTGGCCAAGTGCATCATTGTGGACATTCTGCCTCTTTTCCTATGCTTTAAGTGCAATTCCAGTCTACTCCCGAAATCGTTTTCCTGAAATTCTTCCCCGCTTTCAGGTCCTCTTCGAAGACTTACTTCAATACATTTTTGGACGATAGCTGTCATTCATAACTCTGCAGGTTTGTGAATTACAGTGCCCCTGAGCTCCTTTCTTCAACTCGCTTTCTTCTGAGCTGGCTGCAAAACCGCAGGATTGCTTCAGACCCTCATCTTGTTCCGGCAGGGCACGCTGAGCCTTTGCTTAATTCCTCTTCCTGGTGGGAAATGAACGTTCCATTTGCCCGTGCAGACACCTACAGCTAGTCTCTCATTGGTTCTCCCTATTCCTGTTCATCTTGCCCAGAAATTGCAAACTGTGCCAAACAGGAGGTTAAAGGCACTGACTCTCCAAGTGGGGAGAGTGTTAGTAAAGCGTCTGGAACGGTGACCCCGAGTACCAGGGGACGAAACCTGAGATGCATTTGAAAACGTTTCCCAATGACAAGGTGGAAAATACTCTGGGTTTCCCATGCATGTTTTAGCTGAAGGAAGAATCCCTTAAACCTGGAGAGTTGGGACCCATGGAATGGTTACCATGCAGTATGACTTCAAAGGGTCTGCGTTTGCTCACCGAACCTCACCAATGCTATCAGCCCGAAGTGTCCAGCCTTATGTCTCACCCAGCTATGGGTGTAGGTGTGGTAAATCCAGGTTGCATCACAAGCCCTGAATGAATTATTTAAGAATTGTTCTCTATTTCACTGTCATTGTGTTTTGTTTGTGAAATTTATTTTGATAATGGGATTTATCGGATTTTCACTGCTGCGTTTAGGCCGCTGTAAACACGCTTGATTTCCTTATGGAGACATATAAATCCATGGGTCTTAAGATTCTTACTTTTCAGGTATATTCCCAGGCGTTGAATATGGGGTGTTGAGTCCATTTCGTTGAGCAAGGAGTAGGTCTTGTCTATTATATATTTGGCTTATGGAACGGTATCTGTGCTAATTTCAATCTCTGGTTTGATGCAGCACCCCAACTCACCTTCCCCATAAGCAAGCATATGTTGGTTTTCTAAATTTGAGACCCTGTTCTGTTTTGTAATTCAGTTCATGTGTAGCCAAGTTTACGTTCCGTGTATTAGTGATATCTTATGATGTTTCTTTTTCTGTGTGACTTATTTCTCGTAGAATCGTCGTACTGGAATCCACTCGTTATGCCGCTACGGGCCTGATGACGTAGATCTTATTGCTGAGTGATATTCCATTGTACGTGCGTACCACAACTTCTTTATCCATTTTTTGCTTTGTCGGATATTTAACTTGTACCGTAGACGAGGTTCTTGTAAACAGAGCCGTCCCAAACTTTGGGGTGGCTGTGTGTTTTTGATTTTAATTTCCCTAAGCTATAGGACCATAAGTTGAAGTGCCATAGGCTGTGTTGCTTTGTTTCCTACGTGTTTCAGGAAACACCATACACTTCTCCAGAATAGCTGTTGGCAATTTACATCCCGCCCATCAGCATAACAAGGCTCCCTGTCTTCCATGACCTGTCCTGCCTTTCTGGATTTTACACTTGTTTTAGATGGCCCTTTTGACCGGGGGGCAGTGAGACTTCATTGTAGTGCAGATTTCCTTTACACGCTTGCTTGGTTGGCCTAAAAGGGCCTATGCGTTTTTTCCTGAATATATTCAGGGAAAAACGCATACGCCCTTTTTGGCCAAGTGCATCATTGTCGACATTCTTCCTCTTTTCCTATGCTTTAAGTGCAATTCCAGTCTACCCCCTGAAATCGTTTTCCTGAAATTCTGCCCCACTTTCAGTCCTCTTCGAGGACTTAATTCAATACATTTTTGGACCATAGCTGTCATTCATAACTCTGCAGGTTTGTGAATTACAGTGCCCCTGAGCTCCTTTCTTCAACTCGCTTTCTTGTGAGCTGGCCGCAAAACCACAAGATTGCTTCAGACACAAATCTGGTTCCGGCAGGGCATGCTGAGCCTTTGGTTAATTCCTCTTCCTGGTGGGAAATGAGCGTTCCATTTGCCCGTGCAGACACCTACAGCTAGTCTCTCATTGGTTCTCCCTATTCCTGTTCATCTTGCGCAGAAATTGCAAATTGTGCCAAACAGGAGGTTAAAGGCACTGACTCTCCAATTGGGGAGTGTGTTAGTAAAGCGTCTGGAACGGTGAACCCGAGTACCAGGGGACGAAACCTGAGATGCATTTGAAAACGTTTCCCAATCACATGGTGGACCATACTCTGGGTTACCCATGCATGTTTTAGCTGAAGGAAGAATCCCTTAAACCTGGAGAGTTGGGACCCTTGGAATGGGTACGATGCAGTATGACTTCAAAGGGTCTGCTTTTGCTCATCCAACCTCACCAATGCTATCAGCCCGAAGTGTCCAGCCCTATGTCTCCCCCAGCTCTGGGTGTCGATGTGGTAAATCCAGGTTGCATCACAAGCCCTGAATGAATTATATAAGAATTGCTCTCTATTTCACTGTCATTGTGTTGTGTTTTTGAAATTTATTTTGATAATGGGATTTATCGGATTTTCACTGCAGCGTTTAGGCCGCTTTACACACACTTGATTTCCTTATGGAGACATATAAATCCATGGGTCTTAAGATTCTTACTTGTCAGGTATATTCCCAAGAGTTGAATATGGGGTGTTGAGTCCATTTCGTTGAACAAGGAGAAGGTCTTCTCTATTATATATTTTTCTTATGGAACGGTATCTGTGCTAATTTCATTCTCTGGTTTGATGTAGCACCCCAACTCACCTTTCCCCATAAGCAAGCATAAGTTGGTTTTCTAAATTTGAGACCCTGTTCTGTTTTGTAATTCAGTTCATGTGTAGCCATGTTTAAGTTCCGTGTATTAGTGATATCTTATGATGTTTCTTTTTCTGTGTGACTTATTTCGCGTAGAATCGTCGTACCTGAATCCACTCATTATGCCGCTACGGGCCTGATGACGTACATCTAATTGCTGTGTGATATTCCATTGTACGTACGTACCACAACTTCTGTATCCATTTTTTGCTTTCTGGGATGTTCAACTTGTACCGTAGACGAGGTTCTTGTAAACAGAGCCGTCCCAAACTTTGGGTTGGCTGTGTGTTTTTGATTTTAATTTCCCTAAGCTATAGGACCCTAAGTGGAAGTGCCATAGGCTGTGTTGCTTTGTTTCCTACATGTTTCAGAAAACACCATACACTTCTCCAGAGTGGCTGTTGGGAATTTACATCCCGCCCATCAGCATAACAAGGCTCCCTGTTCTCCATGACCTGTCCTGCCTTTCTGGATTTTACACTTGTTTCAGATGGCCCTTTGGACTGGGGGGCAGTGAGACTTCATTGTAGTGCAGATTTCCTTTACACGCTTACTTGGTTGGCCAAAAATTGCGTATGTGTTTTTTCCTGAATATATTCAGGAAAAAACGCATACGCCCTTTTTGGCCAAGTGCATCATTGTCGACATTCTGCCTCTTTTCCTATGCTTTAAGTGCAATTCCAGTCTACCCCCTGAAATCGTTTTCCTGAAATTCTGCCCCGCTTTTAAGTCCTCTTCGAAGACTTACTTCAATACATTTTTGGACGATAGCTGTCATTCATAACTCTGCAGGTTTGTGAATTACAGTGCCCCTGAGCTCCTTTCTTCAACTCGCTTTCATGTGAGCTGGCCGCAAAACCGCAGGATTTCTTCAGGCCCTAATCTGGTTCCGGCAGGGCACGATGAGCCTTTGGTTAATTCCTCTTCCTGGTGGGAAATGAGCGTTCCATTTGCCCGTGCAGACACCTACAGCTAGTCTCTCATTGGTTCTCCCTATTCCTGTTCATCTTGCGCAGAAATTGCAAACTGTGCCAAACAGGAGGTTAAAGGCACTGACTCTCCAAGTGGGGAGAGTGTTAGTAAAGCGTCTGGAACGGTGAACCCGATTACCAGGGTACGAAACCTGAGATGCATTTGAAAACGTTTCCCAATCACACGGTCGACCATACTCTGGGTTTCCCATGCATGTTTTAGCTGAAGGAAGAATCCCTTAAACCTGGAGAGTTGGGAACCATGGAATGGGTACCATGCAGTATGACTTCAAAGGGTCTGCGTTTGCTCACAGAACTTCACCAATGCTATCAGCCCGAAGTGTCCAGCATTATGTCTCACCCAGCTCTGGGTGTAGATGTGGTAAATCCAGGTTGCATCACAAGCACTGAATGAATTATTTAACAATTGCTCTCTATTTCACTGTCATTGTGTTTTGTTTGTGAAATTTATTTTGATAATGGGATTTATCGGATTTTCACTGCTGCGTTTAGACCCCTGTACACACGCTTGATTTCCTTATGGAGACATATAAATCCATGGGTCTTAAGATTCTTACTTGTCAGGTATATTCCCAGGCGTTGAATATGGGGTGTTGAGTCCATTTCGTTGAGCAAGTTGTAGGTTTGTCTATTATATATTTGGCTTATGGAACGGTATCTGTGCTAATTTCAATCTCTGGTTTGATGCAGCACCCCAACTCACCTTTCCCCATAAGCAAGCATAAGTTGGTTTTCTAAATTTGAGACCCTGTTCTGTTTTGTAATTCAGTTCATGTGTAGCCAAGTTTACGTTCCGTGTATTAGTGATATCTTATTTTATTTTTGCTTCTGTGTGACTTATTTCTCGTAGAATCGTCGTACCTGAATCCACTCATTATGGCGCTATGGGCCTGATGACCTAGATTTCATTGCTGAGTGATATTCCATTGTATGTACGTACCACAATTTCTTTATCCATTTTTTGCTTTCTCGGATATTTAACTTGTACCGTAGACGAGGTTCTTGTAAAAAGAGCCGTCCCAAACTTTGGGGTGGCTGTGTGTTTTTGATTTTAATTTCCCTTAGCTATAGGACCCTAAGTGGAAGTGCCATAGGCTGTGTTGCTTTGTTTCCTACGTGTTTCAGGAAACACCATACACTTCTCCAGAGTGGCTATTGGCAATTTACATCCCGCCCATCAGCATAACAAGGCTCCCTGTTCTGCATGACCTGTCTTGCATTTCTGTGTTTTACACATTTTTCAGATGGCCCTTTTGACCAGGGGGCAGTGAGACTTCATTGTAGTGCAGATTTCCTTTACACGCTTGCTTGGTTGTCCAAAAAGGGCGTATGCGTTTTTTCCTGAATATATTCAGGAAAAAACGCATACGCCCTTTTTGGCCAAGTGCATCATTGTGGACATTCTGCCTCTTTTCCTATGCTTTAAGTGCAATTCCAGTCTACCCCATGAAATCGTTTTCCTGAAATTCTGCCCCGCTTTCAAGTCCTCTTCGAAGACTTACTTCAATACATTTTTGGACGATAGCTGTCATTCTTAACTCTGCAGGTTTGTGAATTACAGTGCCCCTGAGCTCCTTTCTTCAACTCGCTTTCTTTTGAGCTGGCCGCAAAACTGCTGGATTGCTTTAGGCCCTAATCTGGTTCCAGCAGGGCACGCTGAGCCTTTGGTTAATTCCACTTCCTGGTGGGAAATGAGCGTTCCATTTGCCCGTGCAGACACCTACAGCTAGTCTCTCATTGGTTCTCCCTATTCCTGTTCATCTTGCGCAGAAATTGCAAACTGTGCCAAACAGGAGGTTAAAGGCACTGACTCTCCAAGTGGGGAGAGTGTTAGTAAAGCGCCTGGAACGGTGAACCCGAGTACCAGGGGGCGAAACCTGAGATGCATTTGAAAACGTTTCCCAATCACAAGGTGGACCATACTCTGGGTTTCCCATGCATGTTTTAGCTGAAGGAAGAATCCCTTAAACCTGGAGAGTTGGGACCCATGAAATGGGTACCATGCAGTATGACTTCAAAGGGTCTGCGTTTGCTCACCGTACCTCACCAATGCTATCAGCCCGACGTGTCTAGCCTTATGTCTCACCCAGCTCTGGGTGTAGATGTGGTAAATCCAGGTTGCATCACAAGCCCTGAATGAATTATTTAAGAATTGCTCTCTATTTCACTGTCATTGTGTTTTCTTTTTGAAATTTATTTTGATAATTGTATTTTTCGGATTTTCACTGCTGCGTTTAGGCCGCTGTACACACGCTTGATTTCCTTATGGAGACATATAAATCCATGGGTCTTAACATTCTTACTTGTCAGGTATATTCCCAGGCGTTGAATATGGGGTGTTGAGTCCATTTCGTTGAGCAAGGAGTAGGTCTTGTCTATTATATATTTGGCTTATAGAACGGTATCTGTGCTAATTTCAATCTCTGGTTTGATGCAGCACCCCAACTCACCTTTCCCCATAAGCAAGCATAAGTTGGTTTTCTAAATTTGAGACCCTGTTCTGTTTTGTAATTCAGTTCATGTGTAGCCAAGTTTACGTTCCGTGTATTAGTGATATCTTATGATGTTTCTTTTTCTGTGTGACTTATTTCTCGTATAATCGTCGTACCTGAATGCACTCATTATGCCGCAATGGGCCTGATGACGTAGATCTCATTGCTGAGTGATATTCCATTGTACGTACGTACCACAACTTCTTTATCCATTTTTTGCTTTATCGGATATTTAACTTGTACCGTAGACGAGGTTCTTGTAAACAGAGCCGTCCCAAACTTTGGGGTGGCTGTGTGTTTTTGATTTTAATTTCCCTAAGCTATAGGACCCTAAATGGAAGTGCCATAGGCTGTGTTGCTTTGTTTCCTACGTGTTTCAGGAAACACCATACACTTCTCCAGAGTGGCTGTTGGTAATTTACATCCCGCCCATCAGCATAACAAGGCTCCCTCTTTCCATGAGCTGTCCTGCCTTTCTGGATTTTACACTTGTTTCAGATGGCCGTTTGGACCGGGGGCAATGAGACTTCATTGTAGTGCAGATTTCCTTTAAGCGCTTGCTTGGTTGGCCAAAAAGGGCGTATGCGTTTTTTCCTGAATATATTAAGGAAAAAACGCATACGCCCTTTTTGGCCAAGTGCATCATTGTGGACATTCTGCCTCTTTTCCTATGCTTTAAGTGCAATTCCAGTCTACTCCCGAAATCGTTTTCCTGAAATTCTTCCCCGCTTTCAGGTCCTCTTCGAAGACTTACTTCAATACATTTTTGGACGATAGCTGTCATTCATAACTCTGCAGGTTTGTGAATTACAGTGCCCCTGAGCTCCTTTCTTCAACTCGCTTTCTTCTGAGCTGGCTGCAAAACCGCAGGATTGCTTCAGACCCTCATCTTGTTCCGGCAGGGCACGCTGAGCCTTTGCTTAATTCCTCTTCCTGGTGGGAAATGAACGTTCCATTTGCCCGTGCAGACACCTACAGCTAGTCTCTCATTGGTTCTCCCTATTCCTGTTCATCTTGCCCAGAAATTGCAAACTGTGCCAAACAGGAGGTTAAAGGCACTGACTCTCCAAGTGGGGAGAGTGTTAGTAAAGCGTCTGGAACGGTGACCCCGAGTACCAGGGGACGAAACCTGAGATGCATTTGAAAACGTTTCCCAATGACAAGGTGGAAAATACTCTGGGTTTCCCATGCATGTTTTAGCTGAAGGAAGAATCCCTTAAACCTGGAGAGTTGGGACCCATGGAATGGTTACCATGCAGTATGACTTCAAAGGGTCTGCGTTTGCTCACCGAACCTCACCAATGCTATCAGCCCGAAGTGTCCAGCCTTATGTCTCACCCAGCTATGGGTGTAGGTGTGGTAAATCCAGGTTGCATCACAAGCCCTGAATGAATTATTTAAGAATTGTTCTCTATTTCACTGTCATTGTGTTTTGTTTGTGAAATTTATTTTGATAATGGGATTTATCGGATTTTCACTGCTGCGTTTAGGCCGCTGTAAACACGCTTGATTTCCTTATGGAGACATATAAATCCATGGGTCTTAAGATTCTTACTTTTCAGGTATATTCCCAGGCGTTGAATATGGGGTGTTGAGTCCATTTCGTTGAGCAAGGAGTAGGTCTTGTCTATTATATATTTGGCTTATGGAACGGTATCTGTGCTAATTTCAATCTCTGGTTTGATGCAGCACCCCAACTCACCTTCCCCATAAGCAAGCATATGTTGGTTTTCTAAATTTGAGACCCTGTTCTGTTTTGTAATTCAGTTCATGTGTAGCCAAGTTTACGTTCCGTGTATTAGTGATATCTTATGATGTTTCTTTTTCTGTGTGACTTATTTCTCGTAGAATCGTCATACCTGAATCCACTCATTATGCCGCTACGGGCCTGATGACGTAGATCTTATTGCTGAGTGATATTCCATTGTACGTGCGTACCACAACTTCTTTATCCATTTTTTGCTTTGTCGGATATTTAACTTGTACCGTAGACGAGGTTCTTGTAAACAGAGCCGTCCCAAACTTTGGGGTGGCTGTGTGTTTTTGATTTTAATTTCCCTAAGCTATAGGACCATAAGTGGAAGTGCCATAGGCTGTGTTGCTTTGTTTCCTACGTGTTTCAGGAAACACCATACACTTCTCCAGAATAGCTGTTGGCAATTTACATCCCGCCCATCAGCATAACAAGGCTCCCTGTCTTCCATGACCTGTCCTGCCTTTCTGGATTTTACACTTGTTTTAGATGGCCCTTTTGACCGGGGGGCAGTGAGACTTCATTGTAGTGCAGATTTCCTTTACACGCTTGCTTGGTTGGCCTAAAAGGGCCTATGCGTTTTTTCCTGAATATATTCAGGGAAAAACGCATACGCCCTTTTTGGCCAAGTGCATCATTGTCGACATTCTTCCTCTTTTCCTATGCTTTAAGTGCAATTCCAGTCTACCCCCTGAAATCGTTTTCCTGAAATTCTGCCCCACTTTCAGTCCTCTTCGAAGACTTAATTCAATACATTTTTGGACCATAGCTGTCATTCATAACTCTGCAGGTTTGTGAATTACAGTGCCCCTGAGCTCCTTTCTTCAACTCGCTTTCTTGTGAGCTGGCCGCAAAACCACAAGATTGCTTCAGACACAAATCTGGTTCCGGCAGGGCATGCTGAGCCTTTGGTTAATTCCTCTTCCTGGTGGGAAATGAGCGTTCCATTTGCCCGTGCAGACACCTACAGCTAGTCTCTCATTGGTTCTCCCTATTCCTGTTCATCTTGCGCAGAAATTGCAAATTGTGCCAAACAGGAGGTTAAAGGCACTGACTCTCCAAGTGGGGAGTGTGTTAGTAAAGCGTCTGGAACGGTGAACCCGAGTACCAGGGGACGAAACCTGAGATGCATTTGAAAACGTTTCCCAATCACATGGTGGACCATACTCTGGGTTTCCCATGCATGTTTTAGCTGAAGGAAGAATCCCTTAAACCTGGAGAGTTGGGACCCTTGGAATGGGTACGATGCAGTATGACTTCAAAGGGTCTGCTTTTGCTCATCCAACCTCACCAATGCTATCAGCCCGAAGTGTCCAGCCCTATGTCTCCCCCAGCTCTGGGTGTCGATGTGGTAAATCCAGGTTGCATCACAAGCCCTGAATGAATTATATAAGAATTGCTCTCTATTTCACTGTCATTGTGTTGTGTTTTTGAAATTTATTTTGATAATGGGATTTATCGGATTTTCACTGCAGCGTTTAGGCCGCTTTACACACACTTGATTTCCTTATGGAGACATATAAATCCATGGGTCTTAAGATTCTTACTTGTCAGGTATATTCCCAAGCGTTGAATATGGGGTGTTGAGTCCATTTCGTTGAACAAGGAGAAGGTCTTCTCTATTATATATTTTTCTTATGGAACGGTATCTGTGCTAATTTCATTCTCTGGTTTGATGCAGCACCCCAACTCACCTTTCCCCATAAGCAAGCATAAGTTGGTTTTCTAAATTTGAGACCCTGTTCTGTTTTGTAATTCAGTTCATGTGTAGCCATGTTTAAGTTCCGTGTATTAGTGATATCTTATGATGTTTCTTTTTCTGTGTGACTTATTTCTCGTAGAATCGTCGTACCTGAATCCACTCATTATGCCGCTACGGGCCTGATGACGTACATCTAATTGCTGTGTGATATTCCATTGTACGTACGTACCACAACTTCTGTATCCATTTTTTGCTTTCTGGGATGTTCAACTTGTACCGTAGACGAGGTTCTTGTAAACAGAGCCATCCCAAACTTTGGGTTGGCTGTGTGTTTTTTATTTTAATTTCCCTAAGCTATAGGACCCTAAGTGGAAGTGCCATAGGCTGTGTTGCTTTGTTTCCTACATGTTTCAGAAAACACCATACACTTCTCCAGAGTGGCTGTTGGGAATTTACATCCCGCCCATCAGCATAACAAGGCTCCCTGTTCTCCATGACCTGTCCTGCCTTTCTGGATTTTACACTTGTTTCAGATGGCCCTTTGGACTGGGGGGCAGTGAGACTTCATTGTAGTGCAGATTTCCTTTACACGCTTACTTGGTTGGCCAAAAATTGCGTATGTGTTTTTTCCTGAATATATTCAGGAAAAAACGCATACGCCCTTTTTGGCCAAGTGCATCATTGTCGACATTCTGCCTCTTTTCCTATGCTTTAAGTGCAATTCCAGTCTACCCCCTGAAATCGTTTTCCTGAAATTCTGCCCCGCTTTTAAGTCCTCTTCGAAGACTTACTTCAATACATTTTTGGACGATAGCTGTCATTCATAACTCTGCAGGTTTGTGAATTACAGTGCCCCTGAGCTCCTTTCTTCAACTCGCTTTCATGTGAGCTGGCCGCAAAACCGCAGGATTGCTTCAGGCCCTAATCTGGTTCCGGCAGGGCACGATGAGCCTTTGGTTAATTCCTCTTCCTGGTGGGAAATGAGCGTTCCATTTGCCCGTGCAGACACCTACAGCTAGTCTCTCATTGGTTCTCCCTATTCCTGTTCATCTTGCGCAGAAATTGCAAACTGTGCCAAACAGGAGGTTAAAGGCACTGACTCTCCAAGTGGGGAGAGTGTTAGTAAAGCGTCTGGAACGGTGAACCCGATTGCCAGGGTACGAAACCTGAGATGCATTTGAAAACGTTTCCCAATCACACGGTCGACCATACTCTGGGTTTCCCATGCATGTTTTAGCTGAAGGAAGAATCCCTTAAACCTGGAGAGTTGGGAACCATGGAATGGGTACTATGCAGTATGACTTCAAAGGGTCTGCGTTTGCTCACCGAACCTCACCAATGCTATCTGCCCGAAGTGTCCAGCCTTATATCTCACCCAGCTCTGGGTGTAGATGTGGTAAATCCAGGTTGCATCACAAGCCCTGAATGAATTATTTAAGAATTGCTCTCTATTTCACTGTCATTGTGTTTTGTTTGTGAAATTTATTTTGATAATGGGATTTATCGGATTTTCACTGCTGCGTTTAGGCCCCTATACACACGCTTGATTTCTTTATGGAGACATAGAAATCCATGGGCCTTAAGATTCTTACTTGTCAGGTATATTCCCAGGCGTTGAATATAGGGTGTTGAGTCCATTTCGTTGAGCAAGGAGTAGGTCTTGTCTATTATATATTTGGCTGATGGAACGGTATCTGTGCTAATTTCAATCTCTGGTTTTATGCAGCACCCCAACTCACCTTTCCCCATAAACAAGCATAAGTTGGTTTTCTAAATTTGAGACCCTGTTCTGTTTTGTAATTCAGTTCATGTGTAGCCAAGTTTACCGTCCGTATATTAGAGATATCTTATGATGTTTCTTTTTCTGTGTGACTTATTTCTCCTAGTATCGTCGTACCTGAATCCACTCATTATACCGCTACGGGCCTGATGACGTAGATTTCATTGCTGAGTGATATTCCATTGTACATACGTACCACAACTTTTTTATCCATTTTTTGCTTTCTCGGATATTTAACTTGTACCGTAGACGAGGTTCTTGTAAACAGAGCCGTCCCAAACTTTGGGGTGGCTGTGTGTTTTTGATTTTAATTTCCCTAAGCTATAGGACCCTAAGTGGAAGTGCCATAGGCTGTGTTGCTTTGTTTCCTACGTGTTTCAGGAAAAACCATACACTTCTCCAAAGTGGCTGTTGGCAATTTACATACTGCCCATCAGCATAACAAGGCTCCCGGTTCTCCATGACATGTCCTGCCTTTCTGGATTTTACACCTGTTTCAGATGGCCTTTTGGAACGGGGGGCAATGTGACTTCATGGTAGTGCAGATTTCCTTTACACGCTTGCTTGGTTGGCCAAAAGGGGCGTATGCGTTTTTTCCTGAATATATTCAGGAAAAAACGCATACGCCCTTTTTGGCCAAGTGCATCATTGTGGACATTCTGCCTCTTTTCCTATGCTTTAAGTGCAATTCCAGTCTACCCCCTGAAATCGTTTTCCTGAAATTCTGCCCCGCTTTCAAGTCCTCTTCGAAGACTTACTTCAATACATTTTTGGACGATAGCTGTCATTTATAACTCTGCAGTTTTGTGAATTACAGTGCCCCTGAGCTCTTTCTTCAACTCGCTTTCTTGTGAGCCTGCCGCAAACCCACATGATTGCTTCAGGCCCTAATCTGGTTCTGGCACGGCATGCTGAGCCTTTGGTTAATTCCTCTTCCTGGTGGGAAATGAGCATTAAATTTGCTCGTGCAGACACCTACAGCTAGTCTCTGATTGGTTCTCACTATTCCTGTTCACCTTGCGCAGAATTTCCAAACTGTGCCAAACAGGAAGTTAAAGGCACTGACCCTCCAAGTGGAGAGAGTGTTAGTAAAGGGTCTGGAATGGTGAACCCGTGTAAAAGGGGACAAAAACTGAGATGCATTTGAAAACGCTTCCCAGTCACACGGTGGACCTTACTTTGGGTTTCCCATGCATGTTTTAGCTGAAGGAAGAATCTCTTAAACCTGGAGAGTTGGGACCCATGGAATGGGTACCATGCAGTATGACTTCAAAGGATCTGCATTTCTTCATCGTACCTCACCAGTGCTATCCGCCCGAAGTGTCCAACCTTATGTCTCACTCAGCTCTTGGTGCAGATGTGGTTAATCCAGGTTGCATCACAAGCTCTGAATGAATTATATAAGAATAGCTCTCTATTTCACTGTCATTATGTTTTGTTTTTGTAATTCATTTTGATAATTGGATTTATCGGATTTTCTCTGCTGCGTTCATAAATCTATACACACGCTTGATTCTGTTACGGAGACATATAAATCCATGGGTTTGAAGATTCTTACTAGTCAGGTGTATTCCTAGGCGTTGAATATGGGGTGTTTAGTTCATTTCGTTGAGCAACTGGTAGGTCTTGACTATTACATATTTGGCTTATGGAAAGGTATCTGTGCTAATTTCTATCTCTGGTTTTATGCAGCACCCCAGCTCTCCTTTACCCTTAAGCAAGCATATGTTGGTTTTCTAAATTTGAGACCCCATTCTGTTTTGTAATTCAGTTCATTTGTAGCCACGTTTACATTCCATATATTAGTAATATCGTGTGTCTTTTTCTTTTTGAATTATGTGACTTCGAATGATCATACGTAACTCCTCTGTGGTTGTTACAACTGGCCATATTTCATTGATTTCCAGGCTGAGTAATATTCCACTCTACATAAGTGCCACATCTCTATCCATTTTTTCCCTCCAGAGACTTATAAATTATATCCTAGTCGAGGATCTTTTAAACATAGAGGCGGTAAATATTGGGGTGCCTGTGTCCTCTCGATTTTTGTTTTTCCCAAGATATACGTCCATGAGTGCAAGTGCCCTGTGCTCTGTAGCTCATTTTTTAGGTGCTTTAGTAAACACAATACACTTCTCCAGAGTGACCGTTGGCAATATACATTTCCAGTATAAGCCTCAGAGGGCTCCCTTTTCTCCTTGCCCTGTCCTGCATTTCTGGTGTTTACACTTTATGAGGAAGGCTCTTCTGACTGATGCGAAGTGATATGTTTTGTAGTATTGATTTCCAGTGCCCACCTGTTTGGTTGGCTAAAAAAGTGTATGCCCTTTTCTTGAATACATACAGAAAAAGACGCATACACCCTTTTTGGCCAATTGCAATGTTGGCAATGTTCAGCCCCTTTTCTTGTGCTTAATGGCGAGTCCTTTCTACCTCTTCCAATCCCTTTCCTGCCATTCTCCGTTGCTTACAAGTCCTTTCCTCTGACTTTCCTCAAGACATTTTTCAGTGATAGATATTTTCAACTCTGCAGTTTCGTGAATTTTAGTGTCCCTGAGTTCCATTTTTCAACTTGTGTTTATGGGAACTGGCCACAAAGCAGCGGAATTTCCTCAAGCCCTATTCTGTTTCCATGGGCAACCCTAGCCTTTGGTCAATTCGTCTTCCTGATTGGAAATAAGAGTGACATGTGCCTGTCCGAACACCTAGGACTTGTCTCTCATTGTTCCTCCTCCTTCTGCTTCATCCTCTGGACAAATTCCAAACTGTCTGCAACAGGATGTTGACAGTGCTGACATCTCCAAGTGGGGAGACTGTTCGTAAAGACGCTGGAGGGGTGAACCCGAGAACCAGGAGATGAGGAGATGAGATGCCTTTTCCAAACTCTTCCCGATCAGACGGTATACCATCCTCTGGGTGTGACAGGCATGTTTTAGCTGTAGGAAGTGTCCCATTCATGTGAGGAGAACACCAGGGCTTTTACAAAATCAGTGTCTCTCCACAACCCAAACTGGGGAATTTTTTAAGCTACGGCTACACATATGTTCATTAAGGGCCTTGGGAAGTAGGCAGAGTCCAAACTTTAGATGATTGAAGTCTTCAGGGTCAGAAGCACTCACCACCGGCTTCCCTTACGTTCCATTTTAACTGTCATGAATAGATGATGTCAATAAAAATATCTATTCTTTTTCAGATGATTTCCCCTTATAGGTTATTGTAAAATATTGAGTGTAGTTCCCTGTGCTATACAGTAGTTCCTTGTTGATGATCGATTTTATACATAGCAGTGTGTATGTGTTAATCCCAAACTGTTAATTTATCCCTCCTCCCACCTTTCCCCTTTGGTAATAATAAATTATAAGATTTTATACTTCTCAGAATTGGGGGAGCTGAAAGAGAGAGGTATCATTTTCAATGGAAAAGCATTTAAAACAAGATTGAAGCTTTAACCAAGATTATTAGATGTACATCCTTGGAAAGAAATCACTTCGTTTCTCTAATATTGACCTGACAAATAAGACAAACCTTTTCACTGAACTTGCTTCTAATAAAGTGATGGAAATATCAAATGGGAGTGTTAGAAACATCTTATTTTACCCGAGCCTTATACACTGTTCTATGTTAATTACAGTTTGGCTCAAACATCTGTTCATTGAAGTTACAATGTTCTCAATTTCTGTTACTGATCCTCCAGAGTGGACCCCAACAAGTGTCCCCCTGCCCAGTGTCATTGGAGCCAACAGATTGAGACTGAGTTTGGTTCAGAAGCAAAGGAAACTTTATATTTTGATCAGAGAATGGAGAGGTGAGAGCATGTGCTACCCCGTGGGCTGTGGGCTGGGCTGCTGTGTAGAGATCCTGTCAGAGTCAGTGGGAGGGAGGGGGCGGAGCTCTCGAGGGCCCGGTTGGCTGCAGCTCAGGCTCTATATCACAGAGTGTGCACTGTGTCCCAGGAGCTGAGGTGTCGACCCAGCCATTCCGCACTAGGAAATCTGGTCTGAAGTGCCGGCTGTTGAACCTCTGTATGCGGGACCCTAGGAGCATGTGAAATTAGACAAAGCACAAAGGATAAAAAAGGTTAGACTTTATTTTATTGCCCAGATTCTATTTTTATCTCCCAGGGATTTTTAAGGGGCTTTGCCTGGGAAAAAGCCCTCTTCTGCCATTTTTCCCCTTCCTCATTCTTAGAGTGCTGAGGGTGCAGACCCTTCTTCTGTAACTGCTGAGTGCTGAGTTAGGAGCCCTCATACCCGTGGGCGAGGGTCAGAACTTCTCCCCAGCAGCCTCCAGGTGACGTTGATTGTCCCCAGGCCTCCTGCCTCCCCGCTCGTCCACCTGAGCACCAGTATTGGAAGCGTTATAGATTCTAATGACCTTTAAGGGTCCAGGAAGGAGATGTGCAGTGACGCTGTGAGGTCCAGTTTCACCCCACCCTGCATTTGTTCGGCCACCTTAGGCTGACCGTTTCTGCCAGCCTAGATGCTCTGACCAGTAGTCTGCACTTTCTTCAATTAGGCCCCTGAATTAACGTAAAAAGAGCACCAGGTGTCAGGACCCTGCCTGCTAAACTCCCAGACAGCCCAGGGTCAGTGGTGATGAAGGACCATGATGGCCACTGAGTCAACAGCCTTTTGAAGTAAACAGGAGTCCAGCTGGTCTTATTGGCCACCATCATCACAGTGTCTGTAGGCTCTTCTATGGTGACAGCGTGATATACGTTTCCCCCGCCAAGATTATTAGGTCCGCTCTGGGTGCAGTAAGTCCTGCAAGCAGTAGTCTACTCTTTTGGGACACACTCTTGTTGTTTTATGAGAGAAACTCCAGGTCAAGTGATGGTCACATGAGTCGTCATGGTGCCCCTTTACCCCGGTTATCTCTCTGGAGGTTGGAGTTGGAGGGCCTCCTCACTCGAGGTCAGTGTGCCCACGGAGCAAACCCTGCAACTTCAGGGCATGGTTGGGGCTTAGGATCACCACGTGGGGTCCTTTTCCCTTAGGAGGGAGGTGGCCTTTTGTGCTGCTGATTTCCAGGTTTTCAGATACCGCCAGTATCTTGGCCAGATGTGGCGGTGGGCCAAGCCCATTGGTGACCGTAGTTTGTCCTACCGGGATGGCATTCTTGCATTGTTCCATTTCAAGTGGTCCCAGTTTTTGCACTAATACTCCAATAGCGATTCACCATTCACCAGGAATGTAAAGGTCAAAGGGTTTAGCTAAATTAGGGAGTTCCAGGGCAAGGGTCTGAATTGACTGCTCTTTCCATTCTTGAAAGGCCACTTCTGGATTCTATTCAAAAGGATCATCATCTTTTCCTTTCAGTGTTTCATATAGAGGCCCAGCTAGTAGACTGTAGTTAGGGATCCAGAAGCACCAACCCTGGCCTCCCCAGGAACCCCTAAGCTGTCTTCTAGTTTTAGAAATGGGTAAGGCTGTAAATTGTTTCTTCCCTTTCCTGAGATGGGTTTCTCCGACCTTCTGTGAGAATGAAGCCCAGGCAGGTCACCATAGTCTGTGATATTTGAGCTTTTTATTTGACAACTTCTATCCTTTATTGGCTTGGTAGTTCAGAGGTCTCCTTAGTAGGGCTGGCGATCAGAATGTCGTCTGCATATTGAAGGAGTGTTTCCTTTTCCAGAGGTAGAACTTTTAGGTCTTTAACTGAGCTTTCCCCAAAGATGGTGTGGGAATTTTTGAACCCTTGGGGCAACACGGCCCAGAAGTATTGTTTTAGTTGTATGTTGAGTCCTGCCACTCACAAGCCAAAATTTCTTGTGACTCTGGGACTAATAGAATACAAAAGAAGGCATCATTGAAGACTAATACAGAATACCATGTCCCGGTGGTTGGTAGAATGACCAGCAGGGTGTAGGATTTAGGAACTACTGGAGGTATATCCTCGGTGGCTTCACTGACTGTCCTGACATCCTTTACCAGGACTCCAGCAGCCCATGGGGCTCTCGAGGTCAGGCCAATCCCAGGATATGGAGCTCACCTGGGCAGGTACCCCACCCCCACCGCAGCCCACGGTGCTCTCCTGTTCAGGCCCCTCCCAGGATATGGGGTTCCCTGGGCAGGTTCCCCTGCAGCCCATGGGGCTCTCATGGTCAGGCCCCTCCCAGGATACAGAGCTACCCTTGCAGTTACCCTGGCAGGGCTGGGCACACAGGTACCGTGCACATCGCCCTCATTGCAGAGCACTTCCAGCTCACCTGTCACTCAGATCTGACACAGAACACCTCAGAGCAGGACTTGAACTAAGAAACAGCAGCTCCAACAGGTCTGTGACCCTGGGCATCACTCTGTGTGGCCTCCCTCCACCTGGTCTTCCAGAGACTTCCACCGCACCTGGGGCACCAGGCCTCTGTCTCCACCCACCACCCACCCCTCCTCTCCCTGACTCCTGGGTTCCTCTCATTAGGAGAGGGTTTTCTTGAAGTTGTCTCCCACTCATGGGGCAGATAATATAATTAGAAAACAAGCCAGAGCTGCAACCCCTTGTCTATCCTGACTCTCAGGAGCCCACACCTGTTCCTTGGACCTGGCCGATTCAGCAAGTTCCAGTTTCTGCAACTGTGAGCGCCTGAGGGGTGATTATTGGCTGGCCTGGGAAGCCTGACCGTGCCGGCCAGCCCTCCCCAGGTGTGCCTGTTTGAGATCAATATAAACACCGCTCCAGGCAGCAAGAGCCCCTGCAGCTGTGCCTGACGCCATTTTCTCTGCCCTGTCAGCAGCCTCGGGGCTGGACTGGTGGGAGGGAGTGAGAGGCCACGGCTTTGTGGGTGGCCCAGTGTGAGTGGGGCTCTGCTGGACTTTCTGCAGCAGTTACCAAGATGCCACCTGCTAAAGAAGAGGATGTGCCACCCATACCTGCCTCTGGAATTTCTCCCTGGGCAGAGGTGAGTGAGGAAGAAAGCAGTGGGGGCCCGGACAGCAGGGGTATCTCAGGCAGGGAAATGGAAAGCTTCCAGAAGAGTACCCAGGGCCAGGACCATCCTGGCTGGCCTGCAGGCACCAAATCGGCTGGCATGCTGTCGCTCATGTGGCTCCATGGCCCTTCCTCTAGGCTTTCAAGTCCTTGTACATATTCAGGTGTTTTACCTGGGAAGGGTGGGAACATTTCAGCAGCAGCTGGCCTGGGGCTCGGCCCACATTTACTCACAGATGCCTTGGCACGGTCCCCCAGCTTTGCAATGAGGACGCTTGTTGCGTGGGGCCTGCTGGCTGAATGGGAGATGATTCCCCACCACTGGCCAACTACAGAATTGTTTACAACTGGAGCAAGTGCCCTGATACGGTTTTCCTCTGTGTAACTGGTGGGTTCTGTTTTTTTTTTCTTTTTTTCATTTTTGGTTCAAGGTAGATTTTATTCCTCTTTTTTGTATTTACAGATATAAGCATGGAAATAATTTATTCATATAAATACATGTATGTGAAGGGAAGAATATTTTTTCTGTTTTACTTTTTGTAATTTTGAATTTTATTTTATTTTTTTATACAGCAGGTTCTTTTTGGTTATCTATTTTATACATATAAATGTATACATGCCAATCCCAATCTCTCAATCCTCCCACCACCACCCCCCAACAGCTTTCCCCCCTTGGTGTCCATACGTTTGTTGTCTACATCTGTTGCTCTATTTCTGCCTTAAAAAACGGTTCATCTGTATAATTTTTCTAGGTTCCACATATATGCATTAATATACAAGATTTGTTTTTCTATTTCTGACTTACTTCACTCTGTATGACAGTCTCTAGATCCATCAACGTCTCTACAAATGACCCAATTTCATTCCTTTTTATGGCTTAGTAATATTCCATTTTATATTTGTACCACATCTTTATGCATTCGTCTGTCTGTGGGCATTTAGGTTGCTTCCATTACCTGGATATTGTAAATAGTGATGCAATGAACATTGAGGTGAATGTCTCTTTTTGATTTATGGTTTTGTCTGGGTATATGCCCAGTAGTGGGATTGCTGGATCATATGGTAATTCTATTCTTAGTTTTATAAGAAACTCCATAATGTTCTCCACAGTGACTGTATCAATTTACATTCCCAACAATAGTGGAAGAGGGTTCCTTATCTCCACACCCTTTCCAGCATTTGTTGTTTGTAGATTTTCTGATGATGCCCATTCTAACAGGTGTGAGGTGATACACCATGGATGAGTCTATTTCGTTGAGCAAAGAGTAGGTCTTGTCTATTACATATTTGGCTTATGGAATGGTATGTGTGCTAATTTCAAGCTCTGGTTTTATACAGCACCCCAACTCAACTTTCCCCTTAAGCAAGCATAAGTTTTTATCTAAATGTGAGACTGTTCGGTTTTGTAATTCAGTTTATGTGTAGCCAAGTTTACACTCCCTCTATTAGTGATATCTTATGATAATTATCTTTCTCTGTGTGACATATTTCTCTTAGAATCATCATACTTAAATCCACTCAATTTGCTGCTACAGGCCTGATGACATTGATTTCATTGCTGAGTGATATTCCATTGTACGTAAGTAGCACAACTCCTTTATCCATTTTTTTCTTTCTGGGATATTTAATTTGTACTGGACTCGAGGTTCTTGTAAACACAGCAGCCCTAAATTTTGTGTTGGCTGTGTCTTGTTGATTTTAATTTTCCTAAGCTATAGGGCCAAAAGTGGAAGTGCCCTAGTCTCCGTAGCTTTGTTTTTCAGATGTTTCAGGATACACCATAAACATCTCCAGAGTGTCTGTTGGCAATTTACATCCCGCCCATCAGCATAACAAGGCTCCCTGTTCTCCATGGCCTGTCCTGTGTTTCTGGTTTTTACACTTTTTTCAGATGGCCCTTTTGACGAATGGGAAATGAGACTTCATTGTAGTACGGATTTCCATTGCTCGAGTGCTTGGTTGGCCAAAAAGGGCATATGCGTTTTTTCCTGAATATATTCAGGAAAAAATGTATACGCACTGTTCGTCCAAGTGCATCACTGTCAAAGATCTGCCGCTTTTCACATGTTTTAAATGCAATTCCAATCTACCTCCTGAAATATGATTCCTCAATTCTGCCTCGTTTTCAAGTCCTCTTTGCAGACTTACTTCAATATATTTTTGCCAATAGCTGTCATTTATAACTCTGCAGGTTTGTGAATTACAGTGCCCGTGATTTCCTTTCTTAACTCACTTCCTTGAAAGCTGGCCACAAAACCGCAGGTTTGCTTCAGGCCGTAATCAGGGTGTGGCACGGCACTCTGAGCCTTTGGTTAATTCCTCTTCCTGGTGGGAAATTAGAGTTAAATGTGCCCCTCCAGACACCTGCCTCACTCCCAGCCCCTTGGTGATGTGTGTCCTCTGGTTTGAGGCCACATGTGATGGGTTCCTCATCTTTTGATGATGTGGCCCCACTGGTGTGAGGACACTCCTGCCTGCTTCCCATCCCCTTGGTGATGTGGTCCCTCCGGCGAGAGTCTGATCCTGGTTGGGTTCCTCACACTTCTGTGAGGTGGGCCCTCTTCTCTGAGGTCACTCCTGCCTGGCTAGCACACCCCGCCTTGGCGAAGTCGGACCTCTGGTGGCAGTTGGAGCCTGCTGGGAGCCTCCTCCCCTCGGTGATGAGGCCCTCTGGCATCAGGCCCTAACTGCTGGGTTCCCACATTTTCTGATACGTCCTAAGTGGTGCGAGGGCACTCCTGCCAGGTTCCCATCCCCATGGGCATGTGGGCCTTCTGCTCTAAGGTCCCAACACCTGTGTTGTTCACCGTTTCATGATGTTGGCTCTCTGGTGTTAGTTCACTCAGGCCTAGATCCCATAGAGTCTGTGCTCTGAGCCGCCTGCTGGGAGGTTCCTACTGCTGAATTCCTTACCTTTTCATTCTTTGGGTTCTGTGTTTTCATGCTCCTCCTTCCTGACTCACTCCCAGCCCCTTTGTGATGTAGGTCCTCTGGTTTGAGGCCACATGTGCCGGTTTCCTCACCTTTATTGATGTGGCCCCACTGGTGTGAGGACACTCCTGCCTGGTTCCCATCCACTTGGTGATGGGGGCCCTCTGGTGAGAGCCTGATCCTGGCTGGATTCCTCACCCTTCTGTGAGGTAGACCCTCTGCTGTGAGGTCACTCCTGCCTGGCTGGCACACGTCACCTTGGCGATGTGGGCCCTCAGTTGGGAGTTGGTGCCTGCTGGGAGTCTCCTCCCCTCGGTAATGAGGGCCCTCTGGCGTCAGGCCCTAACTCATGGGCTCCCAAAATTTTCTGATGTGCGCCCTGTCGTGCGAGTACACTCCTGCCGGGGTCCCATGCCCATGGGGATGTTGGCTTTCTGCTCTGAGGTCCCAACGGCTGGGTTGCTCACAGTGTCAGAACGTGGGCCCTCTGCTGTGAGTTCACTCCGGCATGGATCCCATAGCCTCGGTGCTCTGGGCCACCTGCTTGGAGCTTCCAACTGTGGGGTTCCTCACCTTTTTATTCTATGGGCCCTCTGTTGTGAGTCTCCTCCTGCATGCCTCACTCCCAGCCCTTTCGTGATGTGTGTCCCCTTATTTGAGGCCACATGTGCTGTGTTCCTCACCTTTGGCTGATGTGGCCCCACTGGTGTGAGGACACTCCTGCCTGGTTTCCATCCCCTTGGTGATGTGGGCCCTCTGGTTAGAGTCTGATCCTGGTTGGGTTCCTCACACTTCTGTGAGGTGGGCCCTCTGCTGTGAGGTAACTCCTGCCTGGCTTGCTCCCATTGCCTTGGTGACGTCGGCCCTCTGGTGGCATTTGGAGCCTGCTGGTAGCCTCCTCTCCTCGGTGATGAGGGCCCTCTGGCGTCAGGCCCTAACTGCTGGGTTCCCACATTTTCTGATACGTGTTAAGTTGTGCGAGGACACTCCTGCGAGGTTCCTATCCCCATGGGGATGTGGGTCTTCTGCTCTGAGGTTCCACCGGCTGGGTTGCTCACAGTTTCATGATGTGGGCCCTCCGCTGTGAGTTCACTGTGGCCTGGATCCCATAGACTCCATGCTCTGGGCCACCTGCTGGGAGGTTCAAACTGCTGGATTCCTCACATTTTTTATTCTGTGGGCCCTGTGTTGTTAGGCTACTCCTGCTTGCCTCACTCGGAGCACCTTGGAAATGTGGGTCCTCTGGTTTAGGCCACATGTGCTGGGTTCCTCACCTTTCTATAATGTGGCCACACTGGTGTGAGGACACTGCTGCCTTTTTCCGATCCCCTTGGTGATGTGGGCTCTCTGGTGAGAGTCTTATCCTGGCTGGTTTCCTCACCCTTCTGTGAGGTAGACCCTCTGCTGTGAGGTCACTCCTGCCTGGCTGGCACACATCACCTTGGCGACGTGGGCCCTCAGTTGGGAGTTGGTTCCTGCTGGGGGTCTCCACCCCTCGGTAATGAGGGCCCTCTGGCGTCAGACCCTAACTCCTGGGCTCCCAAAATTTTCTGATGTGCGCCCTGTGGTGCGACTACACTCCTGCCAGGTTCCCAACCCCATGGGAATGTGGGCCTTCTGCTCTGAGGTCCCAACGGTGGGTTGCTCAGTTTCATGATGAGGGTCCTCTGGTGTGAGTTCACTCCGCCCTGGATCCAATAGCCTCGCTGCTCCTGGCTGCCTGCGGGGAGGTTCCAACTGCGGGATTCCTCACCTTTTTTCTTCTATGGGCCCTCTGTTTTGAGACTCCTCCTGCCTGCCTGACTCCCAGCCCCTTGGTGATGTGTGTCCTCTGGTTTGAGGCTACGTGTGCTGGGTCCCTCACCTTTCGATTATGTGGCCCCACTGGTGTGAGGACACTCCTGCCTGGTTCCTATCCCCTTGGTGATGTGGGCCCTCTGGTGAGAGTCTGATCCTGGCTGGGTTCCTCACCGTTCTGTGAGGTGGACCCTCTGCTGTGAGGTCACTCCTGCCTGGCTGGCACACCCCACCTTGGCAACGTCGGACCTCTTGTGGCAGTTGGAGCCTGCTGGGAGCTTCCTCTCCTCGGTGATGAGGGCCCTCTGGCGTCAGGCCCTAACTTCTGGGCTCCCAAAATTCTCTAATGTGCGCCCTGTGGTGCGAGTACACTCCTGCCAGGTTCCCAACCACATGGGAATGTGGGCCTTCTGCTCTGAGGTCCCAACGGCTGGGTTGCTCACAGTTTCATGATGAGGGCCCTCTGTTTTGTGTTCAGTCAGGCCTGGATCCCATATCCTCGCTGCTCCTGGCCGCCTGCTGGGAGGTTCCAACTGCGGGATTCCTCACCTTTTTTATTCTATGGGCCCTCTGTTTTGAGGCTCCTCCTGCCTGCCTCACTCCCAGCCCCTTGGTGATGTGTGTCCTCTAGTTTGAGGCCACGTGTGCTGGGTCCATCACATTTCGGTGATGTGGCCCCACTGGTGTGAGGACACTCCTGCCTGGTTTCCATTCCCTTGGTGATGTGGGCCCTCTGGTGAGAGTCTGATCCTCTTTGGGTTCCTCACACTTTTGTGTGGTTGGCCCTCTGCTCTGAGGTCACTCCTGCCTGGCTGGCACACACCGCATTGGCGACGTCAGCCCTCTGGTAGCAGTTGGAGCTTGCTGGGAGCCTCCTCTCCTCAGTGATGAGGGCCCTCTGGCGTCTGGCCCTAACTGCTGGGCTCCCCACATTTTCTGATGTGTGCCCACTGGTGCGATGACACTCCTGCTTGGTTCCCTCCCCCATGGGGATGTGGGCCTTGTGCTCTGAGGTCACAACGGCTGGGTTGCTTACAGTATCACGATGAGGGCCCTCTGTTGTGAGTTCATCACTGCCTGGATCCCATAGCCTCGGTGATCTGGGCCGCCTGCTGGGATGTTCCAACGGCTGGATTCCTCACCTTTTTTATACAATGGGCCATGTGTTGGGAGGATAATCCTGCCTGCCTCGCTCCGAGACCCATGGTGATGTGGGTCCTCTGGTTTGAGGCCACATGTGCTGGGTACCTCAACTTTCGATGATGTGGTCCCACGGGTGTGAGGACACTCCTGCCTGGTTCCCAGCCCCTTGCTGTTGTGGGCACTCTGGTGAGGGTCTGATCCTTCCTGGGTTCCTTAGCCTTCTGTGAGGTGGGCCCTCTGATGTGAGGTCACTCCTGCATGGCTGGCTCACGTCGCCTTGGCGACGTGGGTCTTCTGTTGGCCACTGAAGCATACTGGGAGCCTCCTACCCTCTTTAATGAGGGCCCTGGAAAAAACGCATATGCCCTTTTTGACCAAGTGCATCATTGTGGACATTCTGCCTCTTTTCCTATGCTTTAAGTGTAATTCCAGTCTGACCCCGGAAATCGTTTTCCTGAAATTCTGCCCCGCTTTCAAGTCCTCTTCGACGACTTACTTCAATATATTTTTGGACGATAGCTGTCATTCATAACTCTGCAGGTTTGTGAATTACAGTGCCCCTGAGCTCCTTTCTTCAACTCGCTTTCTTGTGAGCTGGCCGCAAAACCGCAGGATTGCTTCAGGCCTTCTTCTGGTTCCGGCAGGGCATGCTGAGCCTTTGGTTAATTCCTCTTCCTGGTGGGAAATGAGCGTTCCATTTGCCCGTGCAGACACCTACAGCTAGTCTCTCATTAGTTCTCCCTATTCCTGTTCATCTTGCGCAGAAAGTGCAAACTGTGCCAAACAGGAGGTTAAAGGCACTGACTTTCCAATTGGGGAGTGTTTTAGTAAAGTGTCTGGAACGGTGCACCCGAGTACCAGGGGACGAAACCTGAGATGCATTTGAAAACGTTTCCCAATCACACGGTGGAACATACTCTGGGTTTCCCATTCATGTTTTAGCTGAAGGAAGAATCCCTTAAACCTGGAGAGTTGGGACGCATGGAATGGGTACCATGCAGTATGACTTCAAAGGGTCTGCATTTGCTCACCAAACCTCACCAATGCTATCAGCCCAAAGTGTCCAGCCTTATGTCTCAACCAGCTCTGGGTGTAGATATGGTAAATCCAGGTTGCATCACAAGCCCTGAATGAATTATTTAAGAATTGCTCTATTTCACTGTCATTGTGTTTTGTTTGTGAAATTTATTTTGTTAATGGGATTTATCGGATTTTCACTGCTGCGTTTAGGCCACTGTACACACGCTTGACTTCCTTATGGAGACATATAAATCCATGGGTCTTAAGATTCTTACTTGTCAGGTATATTCCCAGGCGTTGAATATGGGGTGTTGAGTCCATTTCGTTGAGCAACTGTAGGTCTTGTCTATTATATATTTGGCTTATGGAACGGTATCTGTGCTAATTTCAATCTCTGGTTTTATGCAGCACCCCAACTCACCTTTCCCCATAAGCAAGCATAAGTTGGTTTTCTAAATTTGAGACCCTGTTCTGTTTTGTAATTCAGTTCATGTGTAGCCAAGTTTATGTTCCGTGTATTAGTGATATCTTATGATGTTTCTTTTTCTGTGTGACTTATTTCTCGTAGAATCGTCGTACCTGAATCCACTCATTATGCCGCTATGGGCCTGATGACGTAGATCTCATTGCTGAGTGATATTCCATTGTACGTACGTACCACAACTTCCTTATCCATTTTTTGCTTTCTTGGATATTTAACTTGTACCGTAGACGAGGTTCTTGTAAACAGAGCCGTCCCAAACTTTGGTGTGGCTGTGTGTTTTTGAATTTAATTTCCCTAAGCTATAGGACCCTAAGTGGAAGTGCCATAGGCTGTGTTGCTTTGTTTCCTACGTGTTTCAGGAAACACCATACACTTCTCCAGAGTGGCTGTTGGCAATTTAAATCCCGCCCATCAGCATAACAAGACTCCCTGTTCTCCATGAGCTGTCCTGCCTTTCTGGCTTTTACACATTTTTCAGATGGCCCTTTAGTCCGGGGGGCAGTGAGACTACATTGTAGTGCAGATTTACTTTACACGCTTGCTTGGTTGGCCAAAAATGGCGTATGCGTTTTTTCTTGAATATATTCAGGAAAAAACGCATACGCCCTTTTTGGCCAAGTGCATCATTGTCGACATTCTGCCTCTTTTCCTATGCTTTAAGTGCAATTCCAACTACCCCCTGAAATCGTTTTCCTGAAATTCTGACCCACTTTCAGTCCTCTTCGAAGACTTACTTCAATACATTTTTGGACCATAGCTGTCATTCATAACTCTGCAGGTTTGTGAATTACAGTGCCCCTGAGCTCCTTTCTTCAACTTGCTTTCTTGTGAGCTGGCCGCAAAACCGCAGGATTGCTTCAGGCCCTAATCTTTTTCCGGCAGGGCACGCTGAGCCTTTGGTTAATTCCTCTTCCTGGTGGGAAATGAGTGTTCCATTTGCCCATGCAGACACCTACAACTAGTCTCTCATTGCTTCTCCCTATTCCTGTTCATCTTGTGCAGAAATTGCAAATTGTGCCAAACAGGAGGTTAAAGGCACTGACTCTCCAAGTGGGGAGAGTGTTAGTAAAGCGTCTGGAATGGTGAACCCGAGTACCAGGGGACGAAACCTGAGATGCATTTGAAAACGTTTCCCAATCACACGGTGGACCATTCTCTGGGTTTCCCATGCATGTTTTAGCTGAAGGAAGAATCCCTTAAACCTGGAGAGTTGGGACCCATGGAATGGCTACCATGCAGTATGACTTCAAAGGATCTGCGTTTGCTCAACCAGCCTCACCAATGCTATCAGCCCGAAGTGTCCAGCATTATGTCTCACCCAGCTCTGGGTGTAGATGAAGTAAATCCAGGTTGCATCACAAGCCCTGAATGAATTATTTAAGAATTGCTCTCTATTTCACTGTCATTGTGTTGTGTTTGTGAAATTTATTTTGTTAATGGGATTTATCGGATTTCCACTGCTGCGTTTAGGCCGCTGTACACACGCTTGATTTCCTTATGGAGACATAAATATCCATGGGTCTTAAGATTCTTACTTGTCAGGTATATTCCCAGGCATTGAATATGTGGTGTTGAGTCCATTTCGTAGAGCAAGGAGTAGGTCTTCTCTATTATATATTTGGCTTATGGAACGGTATAGGTGCTAATTTCAATCTCTCGTTTGATGCAGCACCCCAACTCACCTTTCCCCATAAGCAAGAATAAGTTGGTTTTCTAAATTTGAGACCCTGTTCTGTTTTGTAATTCAGTTCATGTGTAGCCAAGTTTACGTTCCGTGTATTAGTGATATCTTATGATGTTTCTATTTCTGTGTGAATTATTTGTCGTAGACTCGTCGTACGTGAATCCACTCATTATGCCGCTATGGGCCTGATGACGTAGATCTTATTGCTGAGTGATATTCCATTGTACGTGCGTACCACAACATCTTTATCCATTTTTTGCTCTGTCGGATATTTAACTTGTACTGTAGACGAGGTTCTTGTAAACAGAGCCGTCCCAAACTTTGGGGTGGCTGTGTGTTTTTGATTTTAATTTCCCTAAGCTATAGGACCATAAGTGGAATTGCCATAGGCTGTGTTGCTTTGTTTCCTACGTGTTTCAGGAAACACCATACACTTCTCCAGAGTGGCTGTTGGCAATTTACATCCCGCCCATCAGCATAACAATGCTCCCTGTTCTCCATGACCTGTCCTGCCTTTCTAGATTTTACACTAGTTTTAGATGGCCCTTTTGACCGTGGGGCAGTGAGACTTCATTGTAGTGCAGATTTCCTTTACACGCTTGCTTGGTTGGCCAAAAAGGGAGTATGCGTTTTTTCCTGAATATATTCAGGAAAAAACGCATACGCCCTTTTTGGCCAAGTGCATCAATGTTGACATTCTGCCTCTTTTCCTATGCTTTAAGTGTAATTCCAGTCTGCCCCCTGAAATCGTTTTCCTGAAATTCTGCCCCGCTTTCAAGTCCTCTTCGACGACTTACTTCAATATATTTTTGGACGATAGCTGTCATTCATAACTCTGCAGGTTTGTGAATTACAGTGCCCCTTAGCTCCTTTCTTCAACTCGCTTTCTTGTGAGCTGGCCGCAAAACCGCAGGATTGCTTCAGGCCTTCTTCTGGTTCCGGCAGGGCACGCTAAGCCTTTGGTTAATTCCTCTTCCTGGTGGGAAATGAGCGTTCCATTTGCCCGTGCAGACACCTACAGCTAGTCTCTCATTGGTTCTCCCTATTCCTGTTCATCTTGCGCAGAAAGTGCAAACTGTGCCAAACAGGAGGTTAAAGGCACTGACTCTCCAAGTGTGGAGAGTGTTCGTAAAGCGTCTGGAATGGTGAACCCGAGTACCAGGGGACGAAACCTGAGATGCATTTGATAACGTTTCCCAATCACACTTTGGACCATATTCTGGGTTTCCCATGCATGTTTTAGCTGAAGGAAGAATCCCTTAAACCTGGAGAGTTGGGACCCATGGAATGGGTACCATGCAGTATGACATCAAAGGGTCTGCGTTTGCTCACCGAACCTCACCAATGCTATCAGCCCGAAGTGTCCAGCCTTATGTCTCACCCAGCTCTGGGTGTCGATGTGGTAAAGCCAGGTTGCATCACAAGCCCTGAATGAATTATTTAAGAATTGCTCTCTATTTCACTGTCATTGTGTTTTGTTTTTGAAATTAATTTTGATAATGGGATTTATCGGATTTTCACTGCTGCGTTTAGGCCGCTGTACACACGCTTGATTTCCTTATGGAGACATATAAATCCATGGGTCTTAACATTCTTACTTGTCAGGTATATTCCCAGGCGTTGAATATGGGGTGTTGAGTCCATTTCGTTTAGCAAGGAGTAGGTCTTGTCTATTATATATTTGGCTTATGGAACGGTATCTGTGCTAATTTCAATCTCTGGTTTGATGCAGCACCCCAACTCACATTTCCCCATAAGCAAGCATAAGTTGGTTTTCTAAATTTCAGACCCTCTTCTGTTTTGTAATTCAGTTCATGTGTAGCCAAGTTTACGTTCCGTGTATTAGTGATATCTTATGATGTTTCTTTTTCTGTGTGAATTATTTCTCGTAGAATCGTCGTACCTGAATCCACTCATTATGCCGCTACGTGCCTCATGACGTAGATTTCATTGCTGAGTGATATTCCATTGTACGTGCGTACCACAACTTCTTTATCCATTTTTTGCTTTCTCTGATATTTAACTTGTACCGTAGACAAGGTTCTTGTAAACAGAGCCGTCCCAAACTTTGGGGTGGCTGTGTGTTTTTGATTTTAATTTCCCTAAGCTATAGGACCCTAAGTGGAAGTGCCATAGGCTGTGTTGCTTTGTTTCCTACGTGTTTCAGGAAACACCATACACTTCTCCAGAGTGGCTGTTGGCAATTTACATCCCGCCCATCAGCATAACAAGGCTCCCTCTTCTCCATGACCTGTCCTGCCTTTCTGGATTTTACACTTTTTTCAGATGGCCCTTTTGACAGGGGGGCAGTGAGACTTCATTGCAGTGCAGATTTCCTTGACACGCTTGCTTGGTTGGCCAAAAAGGGCGTATGCGTTTTTTCCTGAATATATTCAGGAAAAAGCGAATACGCCCTTTTTGGCCAAGTGCATCATTGTGGACTTTCTGCCTCTTTTCCTATGCTTTAAGTGCAATTCCAGTCCACTCCCTGAAATCGTTTTCCTGAAATTCTGCCCCGCTTTCAAGTCCTCTTCGAAGACTTACTTCAATACATTTTTGGACGATAGCTGTAATTCATAACTCTGCAGGTTTGTGAATTACAGTGCCCCTGAGCTCCTTTCTTCAACTCGCTTTCTTGTGAGCTGGCCGCAAAACCGCAGGGTTGCTTCAGGCCCTAATCTGGTTCCGGCAGGGCACGCTGAGCCTTTGGTGAATCCGTCTTCCTGGTGGGAAATGAGCGTTCCATTTGCCCGTGCAGACCCCTACAGCTAGTCTCTCATTGGTTCTCCCTATTCCTGTTCATCTTGCGCAGAAATTGCAAACTGTGCCAAACAGGAGGTTAAAGGCACAGACTCTCCATGTGGGGAGAGTGTTAGTAAAGCGTCTGGAACGGTGAACCCGTGTACCAGGGGACGAAACCTTAGATGCATTTGATAACGTTTCCCAATCACACGGTGGACCATACTCTGGGTTTCCCATGCATGTTTTAGCTGAAGGAAGAATCCCTTAAACCTGGAGAGTTGGGACCCATGGAATGGGTACCATGCAGTATGACTTCAAAGGGTCTGCGTTTGCTCACCGAACCTCACCAATGCTATCAGCCCGAAGTGTCCAGCCTTATGTCTCACCCAGCTCTGGGTGTCGATGTGGTAAATCCAGGTTGCATCACAAGCCCTGAATGAATTATTTAAGAATTGCTCTCTATTTCACTGTCATTGTGTTTTGTTTTTGAAATTAATTTTGATAATGGGATTTATCGGATTTTCACTGCTTCGTTTAGGCCGCTGTACACACGCTTGATTTCCTTATGGAGACATATAAATCCATGGGTCTTAACATTCTTACTTGTCAGGTATATTCCCAGGCGTTGAATATGGGGTGTTGAGTCCATTTCGTTTAGCAAGGAGTAGGTCTTGTCTATTATATATTTGGCTTATGGAACGGTATCTGTGCTAATTTCAATCTCTGGTTTGATGCAGCACCCCAACTCACATTTCCCCATAAGCAAGCATAAGTTGGTTTTCTAAATTTCAGACCCTCTTCTGTTTTGTAATTCAGTTCATGTGTAGCCAAGTTTACGTTCCGTGTATTAGTGATATCTTATGATGTTTCTTTTTCTGTGTGAATTATTTCTCGTAGAATCGTCGTACCTGAATCCACTCATTATGCCGCTACGTGCCTCATGACGTAGATTTCATTGCTGAGTGATATTCCATTGTACGTGCGTACCACAACTTCTTTATCCATTTTTTGCTTTCTCTGATATTTAACTTGTACCGTAGACAAGGTTCTTGTAAACAGAGCCGTCCCAAACTTTGGGGTGGCTGTGTGTTTTTGATTTTAATTTCCCTAAGCTATAGGACCCTAAGTGGAAGTGCCATAGGCTGTGTTGCTTTGTTTCCTACGTGTTTCAGGAAACACCATACACTTCTCCAGAGTGGCTGTTGGCAATTTACATCCCGCCCATCAGCATAACAAGGCTCCCTCTTCTCCATGACCTGTCCTGCCTTTCTGGATTTTACACTTTTTTCAGATGGCCCTTTTGACAGGGGGGCAGTGAGACTTCATTGCAGTGCAGATTTCCTTGACACGCTTGCTTGGTTGGCCAAAAAGGGCGTATGCGTTTTTTCCTGAATATATTCAGGAAAAAGCGCATACGCCCTTTTTGGCCAAGTGCATCATTGTGGACATTCTGCCTCTTTTCCTATGCTTTAAGTGTAATTCCAGTCTGACCCCGGAAATCGTTTTCCTGAAATTCTGCCCCGCTTTCAAGTCCTCTTCGACGACTTACTTCAATATATTTTTGGACGATAGCTGTCATTCATAACTCTGCAGGTTTGTGAATTACAGTGCCCCTGAGCTCCTTTCTTCAACTCGCTTTCTTGTGAGCTGGCCGCAAAACCGCAGGATTGCTTCAGGCCATCTTCTGGTTCCGGCAGGGCATGCTGAGCCTTTGGTTAATTCCTCTTCCTGGTGGGAAATGAGTGTTCCATTTGCCCATGCAGACACCTACAACTAGTCTCTCATTGGTTCTCCCTATTCCTGTTCATCTTGCGCAGAAAGTGCAAACTGTGCCAAACAGGAGGTTAAAGGCACTGACTTTCCAATTGGGGAGTGTTTTAGTAAAGTGTCTGGAACGGTGCACCCGAGTACCAGGGGACGAAACCTGAGATGCATTTGAAAACGTTTCCCAATCACACGGTGGAACATACTCTGGGTTTCCCATTCATGTTTTAGCTGAAGGAAGAATCCCTTAAACCTGGAGAGTTGGGACGCATGGAATGGGTACCATGCAGTATGACTTCAAAGGGTCTGCATTTGCTCACCAAACCTCACCAATGCTATCAGCCCGAAGTGTCCAGCATTATGTCTCACCCAGCTCTGGGTGTAGATGAGGTAAATCCAGGTTGCATCACAAGCACTGAATGAATTATTTAAGAATTGCTCTCTATTTCACTGTCATTGTGTTGTGTTTGTGAAATTTATTTTGATAATGGGATTTATCAGATTTTCACTGCTGCGTTTAAGCCCCTGTACACACGCTTGACTTCCTTATGGAGACGTATAAATCCATGGGTTTTAAGATTCTTACTTGTCAGGTATATTCCCAGACGTTGAATATGGGGTGTTGAGTCCATTTCGTTGAGCAAGGAGTAGGTCTTGTCTATTATATATTTTGCTTCTGGAATGGTATCTGTGCTAATTTCAATCTCTGGTTTGATGCAGCACCCCAACTCACCTTTCCCCATAAGCAAGCATAAGTTGGTTTTCTAAATTTGAGACCCTGTTCTGTTTTGTAATTCAGTTCATGTGTAGCCAAGTTTACGTTCCGTGTATTAGTGATATCTTATGATGTTTCTTTTTCTGTGTGACTTATTTCTCGTAGAATCGTCGTACCGGAATCCACTCATTATGCCACTACGGGCCTGATGACGTAGATCTCATTGCTGAGTGATATTCCATTGTACGTACGTACCACAACTTCTTTATCCATTTTTTGCTTTCTCCGATATTTAACTTGTACCGTAGACGAGGTTCTTGTAAACAGAGCCGTCCCAAATTTTGGGGTGGCTGTGTGTTTTGGATTTTAATTTCCCTAAGCTATAGGACCCTAAGTGGAATTGCCATGGGCTGTGTTGCTTTGTTTCCTACGTGTTTCAGGAAACACCATACACTTCTCCAGAGTGGCTGTTGGCAATTTACATCCCGCCCATCAGCATAACAAGGCTCCCTCTTCTCCATGACCTGTCCTGCCTTTCTGGATTTTACACTTGTTTCAGATGGCTGTTTGGACCGTGGGGCAGTGAGACTTAATTGTAATGCAGATTTCCTTTACACGCTTGCTTGGTTGGCCAAAAAGGGCGTATGCGTTTTTTCCTGAATATATTCAGGAAAAAACGCATACGCCCTTTTTGGCCAAGTGCATCATTGTCGACATTCTGCCTCTTTTCCTATGCTTTAAGTGCAATTCCAGTCTACCCCCTGAAATCGTTTTCCTGAAATTCTGCCCCGCTTTCAGTCCTCTTCGAAGAATTACTTCAATACATTTTTGGACGACAGCTGTCATTCATAACTCTGCAGGTGTGTGAATTACAGTGCCCCTGAGCTCCTTTCTTCAACTCGCTTTCTTGTGAGCTGGCCGCAAAACCGCACGATTGATTCAGGCCCTGATCTGGTTCCGGCAGGTCATGCTGAGCCTTTGGTTAATCCCTCTTCCTGGTGGGAAATGACCGTTCCATTTGCCCGTGCAGACACCTACAGCTAGTCTCTCATTGGTTCTCCCTATTCCTGTTCATCTTGCGCAGAAATTGCAAACTGTGCCAAACAGGAGGTTAAAGGCACTGACTCTACAAGTGGGGAGAGTGTTAGTAAAGCGTCTGGAACGGTGAACCCGAGTACCAGGGGACGAAACCTGAGATGCATTTGAAAACGTTTCCCAATTACACGGTGGACCATACTCTGGGGTTCCCATGCATGTTTTAGCTGAAGGAAGAATCCCTTAAACCTGGAGAGTTGGGACCCATGGAATGCCTACCATGCAGTATGACTTCAAAAGGTCTGCGTTTGCTCACCAAACCTCACCAATGCTATCAGCCCGAAGTGTCCAGCCTTATGTCTCACCCAGCTCTGGGTGTAGATGTGGTAAATCCAGGTTGCATCACAAGCCCTGAATGAATTATTTAAGAATTGCTCTCTATTTCACTGTCATTGTGTTTCGTTTTTGAAATTTATTTTCATAATGGGATTTATCGGATTTTCACTGCTGTGTTTAGGCCGCTGTACACACGCTTGATTTCCTTATGGAGACATATAAATCCATGTTTCTTAAGATTCTTACTTGTCAGGTATATTCCCAGGCGTTGAATATGGGGTGTTGAGTCCATTTCGTTGAGCAAGGAGTAGGTGTTTTCTATTGTATATTTTGCTTCTGGAATGGTATCTGTGCTAATTTCAATCTCTGGTTTGATGCAGCACCCCAACTCACCTTTCCCCATAAGCAAGCATAAGTTGGTTTTCTAAATTTGAGACCCTGTTCTGTTTTGTAATTCAGTTCATGTGTAGCCAAGTTTACGTTCCGTGTATTAGTGATATCTTATGATGTTTCTTTTTCTGTGTGACTTATTTCTCGTAGAATCGTCGTACCGGAATCCACTCACTATGCCACTACGGGCCTGATGACGTAGATCTCATTGCTGAGTGATATTCCATTGTACGTACGTACCACAACTTCTTTATCCATTTTTTGCTTTCTCGGATATTTAACTTGTACCGTAGACGAGGTTCTTGTAAACAGAGCCGTCCCAAATTTTGGGGTGGCTGTGTGTTTTGGATTTTAATTTCCCTAAGCTATAGGACCCTAAGTGGAATTGCCATGGGCTGTGTTGCTTTGTTTCCTACGTGTTTCAGGAAACACCATACACTTCTCCAGAGTGGCTGTTGGCAATTTACATCCCGCCCATCAGCATAACAAGGCTCCCTCTTCTCCATGACCTGTCCTGCCTTTCTGGATTTTACACTTGTTTCAGATGGCTGTTTGGACCGTGGGGCAGTGAGACTTCATTGTAGTGCAGATTTCCTTTACACGCTTGCTTGGTTGGCCTAAAAGAGCCTATGCGTTTTTTCCTGAATATATTCAGGAAAAAACGCATACGCACTTTTTGGCCAAGTGCATCATTGTCGACATTCTGCCTCTTTTCCTATGCTTTAAGTGCAATTCCAGTCTACCCCCTGAAATCGTTTTCCTGAAATTCTGCCCCACTTTCAGTCCTCTTCGAAGAATTATTTCAGTGCATTTTTGGACCATAGCTGTCATTCATAAGTCTGCAGGTTTGTGAATTACAGTGCCCTTGAGCTCCTTTCTTCAACTCGCTTTCTTGTGAGCTGGCCGCAAAACCGCAGGATTGTTTCAGGCCCTAATCTGGTTCCGCAGGGCATGCTGAGACTTTGGTTAATTCCTCTTCCTGGTGGGAAATGAGCGTTCCATTTGCCCGTGCAGACACCTACAGCTAGTCTCTCATTGGTTGTCCCTATTCCTGTTCATCGTGCGCAGAAATTGCAAACTGTGCCAAACAGGAGTTTAAAGGCACTGTCTCTGCAAGTGTGGAGAGTGTTAGTAAAGCGACTGGAATGGTGAACCCGAGTACCAGGGGACGAAACCTGAGATGCATTTGAAAACTTTTCCCAATCACACGGTGGACCATACTCTGGGTTTCCCATGCATGTTTTAGCTGAAGGAAGAATCCCTTAAACCTGGAGAGTTGGGACCCATGGAATGGCTACCATGCAGTATGACTTCAAAAGGTCTGCATTTGCTCACCGAACCTCACCAATGCTATCAGCCCGAAGTGTCCAGCATTATGTCTCACCCAACTCTGGGTGTAGATTTGGTAAATCCAGGTTGCATCACAAGCCCTGAATGAATTATTTAAGAATTGCTCTCTATTTCACTGTCATTGTGTTGTGTTTGTGAAATTAATTTTGATAATGGGATTTATCGGATTTTCACTGCTGCGTTTAGGCCGCTGTACACACGCTTGATTTCCTTATGGAGACATATAAATCCATGTTTCTTAAGATTCTTACTTGTCAGGTATATTCCCAGGCGTTGAATATGGGGTGTTGAGTCCATTTCGTTGAGCAAGGAGTAGGTGTTTTCTATTGTATATTTTGCTTCTGGAATGGTATCTGTGCTAATTTCAATCTCTGGTTTGATGCAGCACCCCAACTCACCTTTCCCCATAAGCAAGCATAAGTTGGTTTTCTAAATTTGAGACCCTGTTCTGTTTTGTAATTCAGTTCATGTGTAGCCAAGTTTACGTTCCGTGTATTAGTGATATCTTATGATGTTTCTTTTTCTGTGTGACTTATTTCTCGTAGAATCGTCGTACTGGAATCCACTCGTTATGCTGCTACGAGCCTGATGACGTAGATCTCATTGCTGAGTGATATTCCACTGTACGTACGTACCACAACTTCTTTATCCATTTTTTGCTTTCTCGGATATTTAACTTGTACCGTAGACGAGGTTCTTGTAAACAGAGCCGTCCCAAACTTTGGGGTGGCTGTGTGTTTTTGATTTTATTTTCCCTAATCTATAGGGCCCGAAGTGGAATTGCCATAGGCTCTGTTGCTTTGTTTCCTACGTGTTTCAGGAAACACCATACACTTCTCCAGAGTGGCTGTTGGCAATTTACATCCCGCCCATCAGCATAACAAGGCTCCCTCTTCTCCATGACCTGTCCTACCTTTCTGGATTTTACACTTGTTTCAGATGGCCGTTTGGACCGGGGGGCAGTGAGACTTCATTGTAGTGCAGATTTCCTTTACACGCTTGCTTGGTTGGCCAAAAAGTGCGTATGCGTTTTTTCCTGAATATATTCAGGAAAAAACGCATACGCCCTTTTTGGCCAAGTGCATCATTGTGGACATTCTGCCTCTTTTCCTATGCTTTAAGGGCAATTCCAGTCTACCCCCTGAAATCGTTTTCCTGAAATTCTGCCCCGCTTTCAAGTCCTCTTCGAAGACTTACTTCAATACATTTTTGGACGATAGCTGTCATTCATAACTCTGCAGGTTTGTGAATTACAGTGCCCCTGAGCTCCTTTCTTCAACTCGCTTTCTTGTGAGCTGGCCGAAAAACCGCAGGATTGCTTCAGGCCCTAATCTGGTTCCGGCAGGTCATGCTGAGCCTTTGGTTAATCCCTCTTCCTGGTGGGAAATGACCGTTCCATTTGCCCGTGCAGACACCTACAGCTAGTCTCTCATTGGTTCTCCCTATTCCTGTTCATCTTGCGCAGAAATTGCAAACTGTGCCAAACAGGAGGTTAAAGGCACTGACTCTACAAGTGGGGAGAGTGTTAGTAAAGCGTCTGGAACGGTGAACCCGAGTACCAGGGGACGAAACCTGAGATGCATTTGAAAACGTTTCCCAATTACACGGTGGACCATACTCTGGGGTTCCCATGCATGTTTTAGCTGAAGGAAGAATCCCTTAAACCTGGAGAGTTGGGACTCATGGAATGGCTACCATGCAGTATGACTTCAAAAGGTCTGCGTTTGCTTACCGAACCTCACCAATGCTATCAGCCCGAAGTGTCCAGCCTTATGTCTCACCCAGCTCTGGGTGTAGATGTGGTAAATCCAGGTTGCATCACAAGCCCTGAATGAATTATTTAAGAATTGCTCTCTATTTCACTGTCATAGTGTTTTGTTTTTGAAATTTATTTTGATAATGGGATTTATCGGATTTTCACTGCTGTGTTTAGGCCGCTGTACACACGCTTGATTTCCTAATGGAGACATATAAATCCATGGGTCTTAAGATTCTTACTTGTCAGGTATATTCCCAGGCGTTGAATATGGGGTCTTGATTCCATTTCGTTGAGCAAGGAGTAGGTCTTGTCTATTATATATTTGGCTTATGGAACGGTATCTGTGCTAATTTCAATCTCTGGTTTGATGCAGCACCCCAACTCACCTTTCCCCATAAGCAAGCATAAGTTGGTTTTCTAAATTTGAGACCCTGTTCTGTTTTGTAATTCAGTTCATGTGTAGCCAAGTTTACGTTCCGTGTATTAGTGATATCTTATGATGTTTCTTTTTCTGTGTGACTTATTTCTCGTAGAATCGTCGTACCTGAATCCACTCATTATGCCGCTACGGGCCTGATGACGTAGATTTCATTGCTGAGTGTTATTCCTTTGTACGTACGTACCACAACTTCTTTATCCATTTTTTGCATTCTCGGATATTTAACTTGTACCGTAGACGAGGTTCTTGTAAACAGAGCTGTCCCAAACTTTGGGGTGGCTGTGTGTTTTTGATTTTAATTTCCCTAAACTATAGGACCCTAAGTGGAAGTGCCATAGGCTGTGTTGCTTTGTTTCCTACGTGTTTCAGGAAACACCATACACTTCTCCAGAGTGGCTGTTGGCAATTTACATCCCGCCCATCAGCATAACAAGGCTCCCTCTTCTCCATGACCTGTCCTGCCTTTCTGGATTTTACACTTTATTCAGATGGCCCTTTTGACCGGGGGGCAGTGAGACTTCATTGTAGTGCAGATTTCCTTTACACGCTTGCTTGGTTGGCCAAAAAGGGCGTATGCGTTTTTTCCTGAATATATTCAGGAGAAAACGCATACGCCCTTTTTGGCCAAGTGCATCATTGTTGACATTCTGCCTCTTTTCCTATGCTTTAAGTTTAATTCCAGTCTGCCCCCGGAAATCGTTTTCCTGAAATTCTGCCCCGCTTTCAAGTCCTCTTCGACGACTTACTTCAATATATTTTTGGACGATAGCTGTCATTCATAACTCTGCAGGTTTGTGAATTACAGTGCCCCTGAGCTCCTTTCTTCAACTCGCTTTCTTGTGAGCTGGCCGCAAAACCGCAGGATTGCTTCAGGCCTTCTTCTGGTTCCGGCAGGGCACGCTGAGCCTTTGGTTAATTCCTCTTCCTGGTGGGAAATGAGCGTTCCATTTGCCCGTGCAGACACCTACAGCTAGTCTCTCATTGGTTCTCCCTATTCCTGTTCATCTTGCGCAGAAAGTGCAAACTGTGCCAAACAGGAGGTTAAAGGCACTGACTTTCCAATTGGGGAGTGTTTTAGTAAAGTGTCTGGAACGGTGCACCCGAGTACCAGGGTACGAAACCTGAGACGCATTTGAAAACGTTTCCCAATCACACGGTGGAACATACTCTGAGTTTCCCATTCATGTTTTAGCTGAAGGAAGAATCCCTTAAACCTGGAGAGTTGGGACGCATGGAATGGGTACCATGCAGTATGACTTCAAAGGGTCTGCATTTGCTCACCAAACCTCACCAATGCTATCAGCCCAAAGTGTCCAGCCTTATGTCTCAACCAGCTCTGGGTGTAGATATGGTAAATCCAGGTTGCATCACAAGCCCTGAATGAATTATTTAAGAATTGCTCTATTTCACTGTCATTGTGTTTTGTTTGTGAAATTTATTTTGTTAATGGGATTTATCGGATTTTCACTGCTGCGTTTAGGCCACTGTACACACGCTTGACTTCCTTATGGAGACATATAAATCCATGTGTCTTAAGATTCTTACTTGTCAGGTATATTCCCAGGCGTTGAATATGGGGTGTTGAGTCCATTTCGTTGAGCAACTGTAGGTCTTGTCTATTATATATTTGGCTTATGGAACGGTATCTGTGCTAATTTCAATCTCTGGTTTTATGAAGCACCCCAACTCACCTTTCCCCATAAGCAAGCATAAGTTGGTTTTCTAAATTTGAGACCCTGTTCTGTTTTGTAATTCAGTTCATGTGTAGCCAAGTTTATGTTCCGTGTATTAGTGATATCTTATGATGTTCCTTTTTCTGTGTGATTTATTTCTCATAGAATCGTCGTACCTGAATCCACTCATTATGCCGCTACGGGCCTGATGACGTAGATCTCATTGCTGAGTGATATTCCATTGTACGTACGTACCACAACTTCTTTATCCATTTTTTGCTTTCTCGGATATTTAACTTGTACCGTAGACGAGGTTCTTGTAAACAGAGCTGTCCCAAACTTTGGGGTGGCTGTGTGTTTTTGATTTTAATTTCCCTAAGCTATAGGACCCTAAGTGGAAGTGCCATAGGCTGTGTTGCTTTGTTTCCTACGTGTTTCAGGAAACACCATACACTTCTCCAGAGTGGCTGTTGGCAATTTACATCCCGCCCATCAGCATAACAAGGCTCCCTCTTCTCCATGACCTGTCCTGCCTTTCTGGATTTTACACTTTTTTCAGATGCCCCTCTTGACCGGCGGAGAGTGAGACTTCATTGTAGTGAAGTTTTCCTTTACACGCTTGCTTGGTTGGCCAAAAAGGGCGTATGCGTTTTTTCCTGAATATATTCAGGAAAAAACGCATACGCCATTTTTGGCCAAGTGCATCATTGTCGACATGCTGCCTCTTTTCCTCTGCTTTAAGTTCAATTGCAGTCTACCCCCTGAAATCATTTTCCTGAAATTCTGCACCGCTTTCAAGTCCTCTTCGAAGACTTACTTCAATACATTTTTGGACGATAGCTGTCATTCATAACTCTGCAGGTTTGTGAATTACAGTGCCCCTGAGCTCCTTTCTTCAACTCGCTTTCTTGTGAGCTGGCCGCAAAACCGCAGGATTGCTTCAGGCCCTAATCTTGTTCTGGCAGGGCACGCTGAGTCTTTGGTTAATCCCTCTTCCTGGTGGGAAATGAGCATTCCATTTGCCCGTGCAGACACCTACAGCTAGTCTCTCATTGGTTCTCCCTATTCATGTTCATCTTGCGCAGAAATTGCAAACTGTGCCAAACAGGAGGTTAAAGGCACTGACTCTCCAAGTGGGGAGAGTGTTAGTAAAGCGTCTGGAACGGTGAATCCGAGTACCAGGGGATGAATCCTGAGATGCATTTGAAAACGTTTCCCAATCACACAGTGGACCATACTCTGGGTTTCCCATGCATGTTTTAGCTGAAGGAAGAATCCCTTAAACCTGGAGAGTTGGGACCCATGGAATGGCTACCATGCAGTATGACTTCAAAGGGTCTGCGTTTGCTCACCGAAACTCACCAATGCTATCAGCCCGAAGTGTCCAGCCTTATGTCTCACCCAGCTCTGGGTGTAGATGTGGTAAATCCAGGTTGCATCACAAGCCATGAATGAGTTATTTAAGAATTGCTCTCTATTTCACTGCCATTGTGTTTTGTTTGTGAAATTTATTTTGATAATGGGATTTATCGGATTTTCACTGCGGCGTTTAGGCCGCTGTACACACGCTTGATTTCCTTATGGAGACATATAAATCCATGGGTCTTAAGATTCTTACTTGTCAGGTATATTCCCCGGCGTTGAATATGAGGTGTTGAGTCCATTTCGTTGAGCAAGGAATAGGTCGTGTCTATTATATATTTGCCTTATGGAACGGTAACTGTGCTAATTTCAATCTCTGGTTTGATACAGCACCCCAACTCACCTTTCCCCATAAGCAAGCATAAGTTGGTTTTCTAAATTTGAGACCCTGTTCTGTTTTGTAATTCAGTTCATGTGCAGCCAAGTTTACCTTCCGTGTATTAGTGATATCTTATGATGTTTCTTTTTCTGTGTGACTTATTTCTCGTAGAATCGTCATACCTGAATCCACTCATTATGCCGCTATGGGCCTGATGAGCTAGATTTCTTTGCTGAGTGATATTCCATTGTACGTACGTACCACAACTTCTTTATCCATTTTTTACTTTCTCATATATTTAACTTGTACCGTAGACGAGGTTCTTGTAAACAGAGCCGTCCCAAACTTTGGGGTGGCTGTGTGTTTTTGATTTTAATGTCCCTAAGCTATAGGACCCTAAGTGGAAGTGCCATAGGCTGTGTTGCTGTGTTTCCTACGTGTTTCAGGAAACACCATACACTTCTCCAGAGTGGCTGTTGGCAATTTACATCCCGCCCATCAGCATAACAAGGCTCCCTGTTCTCCATGACCTGTCCTGCCTTTCTGAATTTTACACTTTTTTCAGATGGCCCTTTTGACCGGGGGGCAGTGAGACTTCATTGTAGTGCAGATTTCATTTACACGCTTGCTTGGTTGGCCAAAAAGGGCGTATGCGTTTTTTCCTGAATATATTCAGGAAAAAACGCATACGCCCTTTTTGGCCAAGTGCATCATTGTCGACATTCTGCCTCTTTTCCTATGCTTTAAGTGCAATTCCAGTCTACCCCCTGAAATCGTTTTCCTGAAATTCCGCCCCGCTTTCAAGTCCTCTTCGAAGACTTACTTCAATACATTTTTGGACGATAGCTGTCATTCATAACTCTGCAGGTTTGTGAATTACAGTGCCCCTGAGCTCCTTTCTTCAACTCGCTTTCTTGTGAGCTGGCCGCAAAACCGCAGGATTGTTTCAGGCCCTAATCTGGTTCCGGCAGGGCACGCTGAGCCTTTGGTTAATTCCACTTCCTGGTGGGAAATGAGCGTTCCATTTGTCCGTGCATACACCTACAGCTAATCTCTCATTGGTTCTCCCTATTCCTGTTCATCGTGCGCAGAAATTGCAAACTGGGCCAAACAGGAGGTTAAAGGCACTGACTCTCCAAGTGGGGAGAGTGTTAGTAAAGCGTCTGGAACGGTGAACCCGAGTACCAGGGGACGAAACCTGAGATGCATTTGAAAACCTTTCCCAATCACACGGTGAACCATACTCTGGGATTCCCATGCATGTTTTAACTGAAGGAAGAATCCCTTACACCTGGAGAGTTGGGACCCATGGAATGGGTACCATGCAGTATGACTTCAAAGGGTCTGCGTTTGCTCACCGAACCTCACCAATGCTATCAGCCCGAAGTGTCCAGCCTTATGTCTCACCCAGCTCTGGGTGTACATGTGGTAAATCCAGGTTGCATCACAAGCCCTGAATGAATTATTTAAGAATTGCTCTCTATTTCACTGTCATTGTGTTTTGTTTGTGAAATTTATTTTGATAATGGGATTTATCGGATTTTCACTGCTGGGTTTCGGCTGCTGTACACACGCTTGATTTCCTTATGGAGACATATAAATCCATGGGTCTTAAGATTCTTACTTGTCAGGTATATTCCCAGGCGTTGAATATGGGGTGTTGAGTCCATTTCGTTGAGCAAGGAGTAGGTCTTGTTTATTATATATTTGGCTTATGGAACGGTATCTGTGCTAATTTCAATCTCTGGTTTTATGCAGCACCCCAACTCACCTTTCCCCATAAGCAAGCATAAGTTGGTTTTCTAAATTTGAGACCCTGTTCTGGTTTGTAAATCAGTTCATGTGTAGACAAGTTTACATTCTCTGTATTAGTGATATCTTATGATGTTTCTCTTTCTGTGTGACTTATTTCTCGTAGAATCGTCGTACCTGAATGCACTCATTATGCCGCTACGGGCCTGATGACGTAGATTTCATTGCTGAGTGATATTCCATTGTACGTACGTACCACAACTTCTTTATCCATTTTTTGCTTTCTCGGATATTTAACTTGAACCGTAGACGAGGTTCTTGTAAACAGAGCCGTCCCAAAGTTTGGGGTGGCTGTGTGTTTTTTATTTTAATTTCCCTAAGCTATAGGACCATAAGTGGAAGTGCCACAGGCTGTGTTGCTTTGTTTCCTACGTGTTTCAGGAAACACCATACACTTCTCCAGATTGGCTGTTGGCAATTTACATCCCGCCCATCAGCATAACAAGGCTCCCTGTTCTCCATGACCTGTCCTGCCTTTCTGGATTTTACACTTGTTTCAGATGGCCCTTTTGACCGGGGGGCAGTGAGACTTCATTGTAGTGCAGATTTCCTTTACACGCTTGCTTGGTTGGCCAAAAAGGGCGTATGCGTTTTTTCATGAATATATTCAGGAAAAAACCCATACGACCTTTTTGGCCAAGTGCATCATTGTGGACATTCTGCCTCTTTTCCTATGCTTTAAGTGCAATTCCAGTCTACCCCCTGAAATCGTTTTCCTGAAATTCTGCCCCGCTTTCAAGTCCACTTCGAAGACTTACTTCAATATATTTTTGGACGATAGCTGTCATTCATAACTCTGAAGGTTTGTGAATTACAGTGCCCCTGAGCTCCTTTCTTCAACTCGCTTTCTTGTGAGCTGGCCGCAAAACCGCAGGATTGCTTCAGGCCCTAATCTGGTTCCGGCAGGGCACGCTGAGCCTTTGGTTAATTCCTCTTCCTGATGGGAAATGAGCGTTCCACTTCCCCGTGCAGACACCTACAGCTAGTCTCTCATTGGTTCTCCCTATTCCTGTTCATCTTGCGCAGAAATTGCAAACTGTGCCAAACAGGAGGTTAAAGGCACTGACTCTCCGAGTGGGGAGAGTGTTAGTAAAGCGTCTGGAACGATGAACCCGAGTACCAGGGTACAAAACCTGAGATGCATTTGAAAATGTTTCCCAATCACACGGTGGACCATACTCTGGGTTTCCCATGCATGTTTTAGCTGAAGGAAGAATCCCTTAAACCTGGAGAGTCGGGACCCATGGAATGGCTACCATGCAGTATGACTTCAAAGGGTCTGCGTTTGCTCACCGAACCTCACCAATGCTATCAGCCCGAAGTGTCCAGCCTTATGTCTCACCCAGCTCTGGATGTAGATTTGGTAAATCCAGGTTGCATCACAAGCCCTGAATGAATTATGTAAGAATTGCTCTCTATTTCACTGTCATTGTGTTTTGTTTGTGAAATTTATTTTGATAATGGGATTTATCGGATTTTCACTGCTGCGTTTAGGCCGCTGTACACACGCTTGATTTCCTTATGGAGACATATAAATCCATGGGTCTTAAGATTCTTACTTGTCAGGTATATTCCCAAGCGTTGAACATGTGGTGTTGAGTCCATTTCGTTGAGCAAGGAGTAGGTCGTGTCTATTATATATATGCCTTATGGAATGGTATCTGCGCTAATTTCAATCTCTGGTTTTATACAGCACACCAACTCACCTTTCCCCATAAGCAAGCATAAGTTGGTTTTCTAAATTTGAGACCCTGTTCTGTTTTGTAATTCAGTTCATGTTTAGACAAGTTTACGTTCCGTGTATTAGTGATATCTTAGGATATTTCTTTTTCTGTGTGACTTATTTCTCGTAGAATCGTCGTACCTGAATCCACTCATTATGCCGCTACGGGCCTGATGACGTAGAACGCATTGCTGAGTGATATTACATTGTACATACGTACCACGACTTCTTTATCCATTTTTTGCTTTCTCGGATATTTAACTTGTACCGTAGACGAGGTTCTTGTAAACAGAGCCGTCCCAAACTTTGGGGTGGCTGTGTGTTTTTATTTTAATTTCCCTAAGCTATAGGACCATAAGTGGAAGTGCCACAGGCTGTGTTGCTTTGTTTCCTACGTGTTTCAGGAAACACCATACACTTCTCCAGAATGGCTGTTGGCAATTTACATCCCTCCCATCAGCATAATAAGGTTCCGTGTTCTCCATGACCTGTGCTGCCTTTCTGGATTTTACACTTTTTTCAGATGCCCCTTTTGACCGGGGTGCAGTGAGACTTCATTGTAGTGCAGATTTCCTTTACACGCTTGCTTGGTTGGCCAAAAAGGGCGTATGCGTTTTTTCCTGAATATATTCAGGAAAAAACGCATACGCCCTTTTTGGCCAGGTGCATCATTGTCCACATTCTGCCTCTTTTCCTATGCTTTAAGTGCAATTCCAGTCTACCCCCTGAAATCGTTTTCCTGAAATTCTGCCCCGCTTTCAAGTCCTCTTCGAAGACTTACTTCAATACATTTTTGGACGATAGCTGTCATTCATAACTCTGCAGTTTTGTGAGTTACAGTGCCCCTGAGCTCCTTTCTTCAACTCGCTTTCTTGTGATCTGGCCGCAAACCCACATGATTGCTTCAGGCCCTAATCTGGTTCTGGCACGGCATGCTGAGCCTTTGGTTAATTCCTCTTCCTGGTGGGAAATGAGCATTAAATTTGCACGTGCAGACACCTATAGCTAGTCTCTGATTGGTTCTCACTATTCCTGTTCACCTTGCGCAGAATTTCCAAACTGTGCCAAACAGGAGGTTAAAGGCAGTGACTCTTCAAGTGGAAAGAGTGTTAGTAAACGGTCTGGAATGGTGAACCCGTGTAAAAGGGGACAAAAACTGAGATGCATTTGAAAACGCTTCCCAGTCACACGGTGGACCTTACTTTGGGTTTCCCATGCATGTTTTAGCTGAAGGAAGAATCTCTTAAACCTGGAGAGTTGGGACCCATGGAATGGGTACCATGCAGTATGACTTCAAAGGATCTGCATTTCTTCATCGTACCTCACCAGTGCTATCCGCCCGAAGTGTCCAACCTTATGTCTCACTCAGCTCTTGGTGCAGATGTGGTTAATCCAGGTTGCATCACAAGCTCTGAATGAATTATTTAAGAATAGCTCTCTATTTCACTGTCATTATGTTTTGTTTTTGTAATTCATTTTGATAATTGGATTTATCGGATTTTCTCTGCTGCGTTCATAAATCTATACACACGCTTGATTCTGTTACGGAGTCATATAAATCCATGGGTTTGAAGATTCTTACTAGTCAGGTGTATTCCTAGGCGTTGAATGTGTGGTGTTTAGTCCATTTCGTTGAGCAACTGGTAGGTCTTGACTATTACATATTTGGCTTATGGAAAGGTATCTGTGCTAATTTCTATCTCTGGTTTTATGCAGCACCCCAGCTCTCCTTTATCCTTAAGCAAGCATATGTTGGTTTTCTAAATTTGAGACCCCATTCTGTTTTGTAATTCAGTTCATTTGTAGCCACGTTTACATTCCATATATTAGTAATATCGTGTGTCTTTTTCTTTTTGAATTATGTGACTTCGAATGATCATACGTAACTCCTCTGTGGTTGTTACAACTGGCCATATTTCATTGATTTCCAGGCTGAGTAATATTCCACTCTACATAAGTCTCACATCTCTATCCATTTTTTCCCTCCAGAGACTTACAAATTATATCCTAGTCGAGGATCTTTTAAACATAGAGGCAGTAAATATTGGGGTGCCTGTGTCCTCTCGATTTTTGTTTTTCCCAAGATATACGTCCATGAGTGCAAGTGCCCTGTGCTCTGTAGCTCATTTTTTAGGTGCTTTAGTAAACACAATACACTTCTCCAGAGTGACCGTTGGCAATATACATTTCCAGTATAAGCCTCAGAGGGCTCCCTTTTCTCCTTGCCCTGTCCTGCATTTCTGGTGTTTACACTTTATGAGGAAGGCTCTTCTGACTGATGCGAAGTGATATGTTTTGTAGTATTGATTTCCAGTGCCCACCTGTTTGGTTGGCTAAAAAAGTGTATGCCCTTTTCTTGAATACATACAGAAAAAGACGCATACACCCTTTTTGGCCAATTGCAATGTTGGCAATGTTCAGCCCCTTTTCTTGTGCTTAATGGCGAGTCCTTTCTACCTCTTCCAATCCCTTTCCTGCCATTCTCCGTTGCTTACAAGTCCTTTCCTCTGACTTTCCTCAAGACATTTTTCAGTGATAGATATTTTCAACTCTGCAGTTTCGTGAATTTTAGTGTCCCTGAGTTCCATTTTTCAACTTGTGTTTATGGGAACTGGCCACAAAGCAGCGGAATTTCCTCAAGCCCTATTCTGTTTCCATGGGCAACCCTAGCCTTTGGTCAATTCGTCTTCCTGATTGGAAATAAGAGTGACATGTGCCTGTCCGAACACCTAGGACTTGTCTCTCATTGTTCCTCCTCCTTCTGCTTCATCCTCTGGACAAATTCCAAACTGTCTGCAACAGGATGTTGACAGTGCTGACATCTCCAAGTGGGGAGACTGTTCGTAAAGACGCTGGAGGGGTGAACCCGAGCACCAGGAGATGAGGAGATGAGATGCCTTTTCCAAACTCTTCCCGATCAGACGGTATACCATCCTCTGGGTGTGACAGGCATGTTTTAGCTGTAGGAAGGGTCCCATTCATGTGAGGAGAACACCAGGGCTTTTACAAAATCAGTGTCTCTCCACAACCCAAACTGGGGAATTTTTTAAGCTACGGCTACACATATGTTCATTAAGGGCCTTGGGAAGTAGGCAGAGTCCAAACTTTAGATGATTGAAGTCTTCAGGGTCAGAAGCACTCACCACCGGCTTCCCTTACGTTCCATTTTAACTGTCATGAATAGATGATGTCAATAAAAATATCTATTCTTTTTCAGATGATTTCCCCTTATAGGTTATTGTAAAATATTGAGTGTAGTTCCCGGTGCTATACAGTAGTTCCTTGTTGACGATCGATTTTATACATAGCAGTGTGTATGTGTTAATCCCAAACTGTTAATTTATCCCTCCTCCCACCTTTCCCCTTTGGTAATAATAAATTATAAGATTTTATACTTCTCAGAATTGGGGGAGCTGAAAGAGAGGTATCATTTTCAATGGAAAAGCATTTAAAACAAGATTGAAGCTTTAACCAAGATTATTAGATGTACATCCTTGGAAAGAAATCACTTCGTTTCTCTAATATTGACCTGACAAATAAGACAAACCTTTTCACTGAACTTGCTTCTAATAAAGTGATGGAAATATCAAATGGGAGTGTTAGAAACATCTTATTTTACCCGAGCCTTATACACTGTTCTATGTTAATTACAGTTTGGCTCAAACATCTGTTCATTGAAGTTACAATGTTCTCAATTTCTGTTACTGATCCTCCAGAGTGGACCCCAACAAGTGTCCCCCTGCCCAGTGTCATTGGAGGCAACAGATTGAGACTGAGTTTGGTTCAGAAGCAAAGGAAACTTTATATTTTGATCAGAGAATGGAGAGGTGAGAGCATGTGCTACCCCGTGGGCTGTGGGCTGGGCTGCTGTGTAGAGATCCTGTCAGAGTCAGTGGGAGGGAGGGGGCGGAGCTCTCGAGGGCCCGGTTGGCTGCAGCTCAGGCTCTATATCGCAGAGTGTGCACTGTGTCCCAGGAGCTGAGGTGTCGACCCAGCCATTCCGCACTAGGAAGTCTGGTCTGAAGTGCCGGCTGTTGAACCTCTGTATGCGGGACCCTAGGAGCATGTGAAATTAGACAAAGCACAAAGGATAAAAAAGGTTAGACTTTATTTTATTGCCCAGATTCTATTTTTATCTCCCAGGGATTTTTAAGGGGCTTTGCCTGGGAAAAAGCCCTCTTCTGCCTTTTTTCCCCTTCCTCATTCTTAGAGTGCTGAGGGTGCAGACCCTTCTTCTGTAACTGCTGAGTGCTGAGTTAGGAGCCCTCATACCCGTGGGCGAGGGTCAGAACTTCTCCCCAGCAGCCTCCAGGTGACGTTGATTGTCCCCAGGCCTCCTGCCTCCCCGCTCGTCTGCCTGAGCACCAGCATTGGAAGCGTTATAGATTCTAATGACCTTTAAGGGTCCAGGAAGGAGATGTGCAGTGACGCTGTGAGGTCCAGTTTCACCCCGCCCTGCATTTGTTCGGCCACCTTAGGCTGACCGTTTCTGCCAGCCTAGATGCTCTGACCAGTAGTCTGCACTTTCTTCAATTAGGCCCCTGAATTAACGTAAAAAGAGCACCAGGTGTCAGGACCCTGCCTGCTCAACTCCCAGACAGCCCAGGGTCAGTGGTGATGAAGGACCATGATGGCCACTGAGTCAACAGCCTTTTGAAGTAAACAGGAGTCCAGCTGGTCTTATTGGCCACCATCATCACAGTGTCTGTAGGCTCTTCTATGGTGACAGCGTGATATACGTTTCCCCCGCCAAGATTATTAGGTCCGCTCTGGGTGCAGTAAGTCCTGCAAGCAGTAGTCTACTCTTTTGGGACACACTCTTGTTGTTTTATGAGAGAAACTCCAGGTCAAGTGATGGTCACATGAGTCGTCATGGTGCCCCTTTACCCCGGTTATCTCTCTGGAGGTTGGAGTTGGAGGGCCTCCTCACTCGAGGTCAGTGTGCCCACGGAGCAAACCCTGCAACTTCAGGGCATGGTTGGGGCTTAGTGTCACCACGTGGGGTCCTTTTCCCTTAGGAGGGAGTTGGCCTTTTGTGCTGCTGATTTCCAGGTTTTCAGATACCGCCAGTATCTTGGCCAGATGTGGCGGTGGGCCAAGCCCATTGGTGACCGTAGTTTATCCTACCGGGATGGCATTCTTGCATTGTTCCATTTCAAGTGGTCCCAGTTTTTGCACTAATACTCCAATAGCGATTCACCATTCACCAGGAATGTAAAGGTCAAAGGGTTTAGCTAAATTAGGGAGTTCCAGGGCAAGGGTCTGAATTGACTGCTCTTTCCATTCTTGAAAGGCCACTTCTGGATTCTATTCAAAAGGATCATCATCTTTTCCTTTCAGTGTTTCATATAGAGGCCCAGCTAGTAGACTGTAGTTAGGGATCCAGAAGCACCAACCCTGGCCTCCCCAGGAACCCCTAAGCTGTCTTCTAGTTTTAGAAATGGGTAAGGCTGTAAATTGTTTCTTCCCTTTCCTGAGATGGGCTTCTCCGACCTTCTGTGAGAATGAAGCCCAGGCAGGTCACCGTAGTCTGTGATATTTGAGCTTTTTATTTGACAACTTCTATCCTTTATTGGCTTGGTAGTTCAGAGGTCTCCTTAGTAGGGCTGGCGATCAGAATGTCGTCTGCATATTGAAGGAGTGTTTCCTTTTCCAGAGGTAGAACTTTTAGGTCTTTAACTGAGCTTTCCCCAAAGATGGTGTGGGAATTTTTGAACCCTTGGGGCAACACGGCCCAGAAGTATTGTTTTAGTTGTATGTTGAGTCCTGCCACTCACAAGCCAAAATTTCTTGTGACTCTGGGACTAATAGAATACAAAAGAAGGCATCATTGAAGACTAATACAGAATACCATGTCCCGGTGGTTGGTAGAATGACCAGCAGGGTGTAGGATTTAGGAACTACTGGAGGTATATCCTCGGTGGCTTCACTGACTGTCCTGGCATCCTTTACCAGGACTCCAGCAGCCCATGGGGCTCTCGAGGTCAGGCCAATCCCAGGATATGGAGCTCACCTGGGCAGGTACCCCACCCCCACCGCAGCCCACGGTGCTCTCCTGTTCAGACCCCTCCCAGGATATGGGGTTCCCTGGGCAAGTTCCCCTGCAGCCCATGGGGCTCTCATGGTCAGGCCCCTCCCAGGATACAGAGCTACCCTTGCAGTTACCCTGGCAGGGCTGGGCACACAGGTACCGTGCACATCGCCCTCATTGCAGAGCACTTCCAGCTCACCTGTCACTCAGATCTGACACAGAGCACCTCAGAGCAGGACTTGAACTAAGAAACAGCAGCTCCAACAGGTCTGTGACCCTGGGCATCACTCTGTGTGGCCTCCCTCCACCTGGTCTTCCAGAGACTTCCACTGCACCCGGGGCACCAGGCCTCTGTCTGCACCCACCACCCACCCCTCCTCTCCCTGACTCCTGGGTTCCTCTCATTAGGAGAGGGTTTTCTTGAAGTTGTCTCCCACTCATGGGCCAGATAATATAATTAGAAAACAAGCCAGAGCTGCAACCCCTTGTCTATCCTGACTCTCAGGAGCCCACACCTGTTCCTTGGACCTGGCCGATTCAGCAAGTTCCAGTTTCTGCAACTGTGAGCGCCAGAGGGGTGATTATTGGCTGGCCTGGGAAGCCTGACCGTGCCGGCCAGCCCTCCCCAGGTGTGCCTGTTTGAGATCAATATAAACACCGCTCCAGGCAGCAAGAGCCCCTGCAGCTGTGCCTGACGCCATTTTCTCTGCCCTGTCAGCAGCCTCGGGGCTGGACTGGTGGGAGGGAGTGAGAGGCCACGGCTTTGTGGGTGGCCCAGTGTGAGTGGGGCTCTGCTGGACTTTCTGCAGCAGTTACCAAGATGCCACCTGCTAAAGAAGAGGATGTGCCACCCATACCTGCCTCTGGAATTTCTCCCTGGGCAGAGGTGAGTGAGGAAGAAAGCAGTGGGGGCCCGGACAGCAGGGGTATCTCAGGCAGGGAAATGGAAAGCTTCCAGAAGAGTACCCAGGGCCAGGACCATCCTGGCTGGCCTGCAGGCACCAAATCGGCTGGCATGCTGTCGCTCATGTGGCTCCATGGCCCTTCCTCTAGGCTTTCAAGTCCTTGTACATATTCAGGTGTTTTACCTGGGAAGGGTGGGAACATTTCAGCAGCAGCTGGCATGGGGCTCGGCCCACATTTACTCACAGATGCCTCGGCACGGTCCCCCAGCTTTGCAATGAGGACGCTTGTTGCGTGGGGCCTGCTGGCTGAATGGGAGATGATTCCCCACCACTGGCCAACTACAGAATTGTTTACAACTGGAGCAAGTGCCCTGATACGGTTTTCCTCTGTGTAACTGGTGGGTTCTGTTTTTTTTTTTCTTTTTTTCATTTTTGGTTCAAGGTAGATTTTATTCCTCTTTTTTGTATTTACAGATATAAGCATGGAAATAATTTATTCATATAAATACATGTATGTGAAGGGAAGAATATTTTTTCTGTTTTACTTTTTGTAATTTTGAATTTTATTTTATTTTTTTATACAGCAGGTTCTTTTTGGTTATCTATTTTATACATATAAATGTATACATGCCAATCCCAATCTCTCAATCCTCCCACCACCACCCCCCAACAGCTTTCCCCCCTTGGTGTCCATACGTTTGTTGTCTACATCTGTTGCTCTATTTCTGCCTTAAAAAACGGTTCATCTGTATAATTTTTCTAGGTTCCACATATATGCATTAATATACAAGATTTGTTTTTCTATTTCTGACTTACTTCACTCTGTATGACAGTCTCTAGATCCATCAACGTCTCTACAAATGACCCAATTTCATTCCTTTTTATGGCTTAGTAATATTCCATTTTATATTTGTACCACATCTTTATGCATTCGTCTGTCTGTGGGCATTTAGGTTGCTTCCATTACCTGGATATTGTAAATAGTGATGCAATGAACATTGAGGTGAATGTCTCTTTTTGATTTATGGTTTTGTCTGGGTATATGCCCAGTAGTGGGATTGCTGGATCATATGGTAATTCTATTCTTAGTTTTATAAGAAACTCCATAATGTTCTCCACAGTGACTGTATCAATTTACATTCCCAACAATAGTGGAAGAGGGTTCCTTATCTCCACACCCTTTCCAGCATTTGTTGTTTGTAGATTTTCTGATGATGCCCATTCTAACAGGTGTGAGGTGATACACCATGGATGAGTCTATTTCGTTGAGCAAAGAGTAGGTCTTGTCTAGTACATATTTGGCTTATGGAATGGTATGTGTGCTAATTTCAAGCTCTGGTTTTATACAGCACCCCAACTCAACTTTCCCCTTAAGCAAGCATAAGTTTTTATCTAAATGTGAGACTGTTCGGTTTTGTAATTCAGTTTATGTGTAGCCAAGTTTACACTCCCTCTATTAGTGATATCTTATGATAATTATCTTTCTCTGTGTGACCTATTTCTCTTAGAATCATCATACTTAAATCCACTCAATTTGCTGCTACAGGCCTGATGACATTGATTTCATTGCTGAGTGATATTCCATTGTACGTAAGTAGCACAACTCCTTTATCCATTTTTTTCTTTCTGGGATATTTAATTTGTACTGGACTCGAGGTTCTTGTAAACACAGCAGCCCTAAATTTTGTGTTGGCTGTGTCTTGTTGATTTTAATTTTCCTAAGCTATAGGGCCAAAAGTGGAAGTGCCCTAGTCTCCGTAGCTTTGTTTTTCAGATGTTTCAGGATACACCATAAACATCTCCAGAGTGTCTGTTGGCAATTTACATCCCGCCCATCAGCATAACAAGGCTCCCTGTTCTCCATGGCCTGTCCTGTGTTTCTGGTTTTTACACTTTTTTCAGATGGCCCTTTTGACGAATGGGAAATGAGACTTCATTGTAGTACGGATTTCCATTGCTCGAGTGCTTGGTTGGCCAAAAAGGGCATATGCGTTTTTTCCTGAATATATTCAGGAAAAAATGTATACGCACTGTTCGTCCAAGTGCATCACTGTCGAAGATCTGCCGCTTTTCACATGTTTTAAATGCAATTCCAATCTACCTCCTGAAATATGATTCCTCAATTCTGCCTCGTTTTCAAGTCCTCTTTGCAGACTTACTTCAATATATTTTTGCCAATAGCTGTCATTTATAACTCTGCAGGTTTGTGAATTACAGTGCCCGTGATTTCCTTTCTTAACTCGCTTCCTTGAAAGCTGGCCACAAAACCGCAGGTTTGCTTCAGGCCGTAATCAGGGTGTGGCACGGCACTCTGAGCCTTTGGTTAATTCCTCTTCCTGGTGGGAAATTAGAGTTAAATGTGCCCCTCCAGACACCTGCCTCACTCCCAGCCCCTTGGTGATGTGTGTCCTCTGGTTTGAGGCCACATGTGATGGGTTCCTCATCTTTTGATGATGTGGCCCCACTGGTGTGAGGACACTCCTGCCTGCTTCCCATCCCCTTGGTGATGTGGTCCCTCCGGCGAGAGTCTGATCCTGGTTGGGTTCCTCACACTTCTGTGAGGTGGGCCCTCTTCTCTGAGGTCACTCCTGCCTGGCTAGCACACCCCGCCTTGGCGAAGTCGGACCTCTGGTGGCAGTTGGAGCCTGCTGGGAGCCTCCTCCCCTCGGTGATGAGGCCCTCTGGCATCAGGCCCTAACTGCTGGGTTCCCACATTTTCTGATACGTCCTAAGTGGTGCGAGGGCACTCCTGCCAGGTTCCCATCCCCATGGGCATGTGGGCCTTCTGCTCTAAGGTCCCAACACCTGTGTTGTTCACCGTTTCATGATGTTGGCTCTCTGGTGTTAGTTCACTCAGGCCTAGATCCCATAGAGTCTGTGCTCTGAGCCGCCTGCTGGGAGGTTCCTACTGCTGAATTCCTTACCTTTTCTATTCTTTGGGTTCTGTGTTTTCATGCTCCTCCTTCCTGACTCACTCCCAGCCCCTTTGTGATGTAGGTCCTCTGGTTTGAGGCCACATGTGCCGGTTTCCTCACCTTTATTGATGTGGCCCCACTGGTGTGAGGACACTCCTGCCTGGTTCCCATCCACTTGGTGATGGGGGCCCTCTGGTGAGAGCCTGATCCTGGCTGGATTCCTCACCCTTCTGTGAGGTAGACCCTCTGCTGTGAGGTCACTCCTGCCTGGCTGGCACACGTCACCTTGGCGATGTGGGCCCTCAGTTGGGAGTTGGTGCCTGCTGGGAGTCTCCTCCCCTCGGTAATGAGGGCCCTCTGGCGTCAGGCCCTAACTCATGGGCTCCCAAAATTTTCTGATGTGCGCCCTGTCGTGCGAGTACACTCCTGCCGGGGTCCCATGCCCATGGGGATGTTGGCTTTCTGCTCTGAGGTCCCAACGGCTGGGTTGCTCACAGTGTCAGAACGTGGGCCCTCTGCTGTGAGTTCACTCCGGCATGGATCCCATAGCCTCGGTGCTCTGGGCCACCTGCTTGGAGCTTCCAACTGTGGGGTTCCTCACCTTTTTATTCTATGGGCCCTCTGTTGTGAGTCTCCTCCTGCATGCCTCACTCCCAGCCCTTTCGTGATGTGTGTCCCCTTATTTGAGGCCACATGTGCTGTGTTCCTCACCTTTGGCTGATGTGGCCCCACTGGTGTGAGGACACTCCTGCCTGGTTTCCATCCCCTTGGTGATGTGGGCCCTCTGGTTAGAGTCTGATCCTGGTTGGGTTCCTCACACTTCTGTGAGGTGGGCCCTCTGCTGTGAGGTAACTCCTGCCTGGCTTGCTCCCATTGCCTTGGTGACGTCGGCCCTCTGGTGGCATTTGGAGCCTGCTGGTAGCCTCCTCTCCTCGGTGATGAGGGCCCTCTGGCGTCAGGCCCTAACTGCTGGGTTCCCACATTTTCTGATACGTGTTAAGTTGTGCGAGGACACTCCTGCGAGGTTCCTATCCCCATGGGGATGTGGGTCTTCTGCTCTGAGGTTCCACCGGCTGGGTTGCTCACAGTTTCATGATGTGGGCCCTCTGCTGTGAGTTCACTGTGGCCTGGATCCCATAGACTCCGTGCTCTGGGCCACCTGCTGGGAGGTTCAAACTGCTGGATTCCTCACATTTTTTATTCTGTGGGCCCTGTGTTGTTAGGCTACTCCTGCTTGCCTCACTCGGAGCACCTTGGAAATGTGGGTCCTCTGGTTTAGGCCACATGTGCTGGGTTCCTCACCTTTCTATAATGTGGCCACACTGGTGTGAGGACACTGCTGCCTTTTTCCGATCCCCTTGGTGATGTGGGCTCTCTGGTGAGAGTCTTATCCTGGCTGGTTTCCTCACCCTTCTGTGAGGTAGACCCTCTGCTGTGAGGTCACTCCTGCCTGGCTGGCACACATCACCTTGGCGACGTGGGCCCTCAGTTGGGAGTTGGTTCCTGCTGGGGGTCTCCACCCCTCGGTAATGAGGGCCCTCTGGCGTCAGACCCTAACTCCTGGGCTCCCAAAATTTTCTGATGTGCGCCCTGTGGTGCGACTACACTCCTGCCAGGTTCCCAACCCCATGGGAATGTGGGCCTTCTGCTCTGAGGTCCCAACGGTGGGTTGCTCAGTTTCATGATGAGGGTCCTCTGGTGTGAGTTCACTCCGCCCTGGATCCAATAGCCTCGCTGCTCCTGGCTGCCTGCGGGGAGGTTCCAACTGCGGGATTCCTCACCTTTTTTCTTCTATGGGCCCTCTGTTTTGAGACTCCTCCTGCCTGCCTGACTCCCAGCCCCTTGGTGATGTGTGTCCTCTGGTTTGAGGCTACGTGTGCTGGGTCCCTCACCTTTCGATTATGTGGCCCCACTGGTGTGAGGACACTCCTGCCTGGTTCCTATCCCCTTGGTGATGTGGGCCCTCTGGTGAGAGTCTGATCCTGGCTGGGTTCCTCACCCTTCTGTGAGGTGGACCCTATGCTGTGAGGTCACTCCTGCCTGGCTGGCACACACCGCATTGGCGACGTCAGCCCTCTGGTAGCAGTTGGAGCTTGCTGGGAGCCTCCTCTCCTCAGTGATGAGGGCCCTCTGGCGTCTGGCCCTAACTGCTGGGCTCCCCACATTTTCTGATGTGTGCCCACTGGTGCGATGACACTCCTGCTTGGTTCCCTCCCCCATGGGGATGTGGGCCTTGTGCTCTGAGGTCACAACGGCTGGGTTGCTTACAGTATCACGATGAGGGCCCTCTGTTGTGAGTTCATCACTGCCTGGATCCCATAGCCTCGGTGATCTGGGCCGCCTGCTGGGATGTTCCAACGGCTGGATTCCTCACCTTTTTTATACAATGGGCCATGTGTTGGGAGGTTAATCCTGCCTGCCTCGCTCCGAGACCCATGGTGATGTGGGTCCTCTGGTTTGAGGCCACATGTGCTGGGTACCTCAACTTTCGATGATGTGGTCCCACGGGTGTGAGGACACTCCTGCCTGGTGCCCAGCCCCTTGCTGTTGTGGGCACTCTGGTGAGGGTCTGATCCTCCTGGGTTCCTTAGCCTTCTGTGAGGTGGGCCCTCTGATGTGAGGTCACTCCTGCATGGCTGGCTCACGTCGCCTTGGCGACGTGGGTCTTCTGTTGGCCACTGAAGCATACTGGGAGCCTCCTACCCTCTTTAATGAGGGCCCTGGAAAAAACGCATATGCCCTTTTTGACCAAGTGCAACATTGTCGACATTCTGACTCTTTTCCTATACTTTCAGAGGATTTCCCTTCTACCTCCTGAAATTGTAGTCCTGGAATTCTGCCCCACGTTCAAGTCCTCTTTGTAGCCTTACTTCAATATATTTTTGGATGATAGCTGTCATTTATAACTCTGCAGGTTTGTGAATTACAGTGCCCCTGAGCTCCTTTCTTCAACTCGCTTTCTTGTGAGCTGGCCGCAAAACCGCAGGATTGCTTCAGGCCCTAATCTGGTTCTGGCAGGGCACGCTGAGCCTTTGGCTATTTCCCCTTTCTTGTGGGAAACGAGCGTTCCAGTTGCCCGTGCAGACACCTACAGCTAGTCTCTCATTGGTTCTCCCTATTCCTGTTCATCTTGCGCAGAAATTGCAAACTGTGCCAAACAGGAAGTTAAAGGCACTGACTCTCCATGTGGGGAGAGTGTTAGTAAAGCGTCTGGAATGGTGAACCCGAGAACCAGGGGACGAAATCTGAGATGAATTTGAAAACGTTTCCCAATCACACGGTGGACCATACTCTGGGTTTCCCATGCATGTTTTAGCTGAAGGAAGAATCCCTTAAACCTGGAGAGTTGGGACCCATGGAATGGGTACCATGAAGTATGACTTCAAAGGGTCTGCATTTGCTCACCGAACCTCACCAATGCTATCAGCCCAAAGTGTCCGGCCTTATGTCTCACCCAGCTCTGGGTGTAGATGTGGTAAATCCAGGTTGCATCACAAGCCCTGAATGAATTATTTAAGAATTGCTCTCTATTTCACTGTCATTGTGTTTTGTTTTTGAAATTTATTTTGATAATGGGATTTATCGGATTTTCACTGTTGTGTTTAGGCCGCTGTACACACGCTTGATTTCCTTATGGAGACATATAAATCCATGGGTCTTAAGATTCTTACTTGTCAGGTATATTCCCAGGCGTTGAATATGGGGTGTTGAGTCCATTTCGTTGAGCAAGGAGTAGGTCTTGTTTATTATATATTTGGCTTATGGAACGGTATCTGTGCTAATTTCAATCTCTGGTTTGATGCAGCACCCCAACTCACCTTTCCCCATAAGCAAGCATAAGTTGGTTTTCTAAATTTGAGACCCTGTTCTGGTTTGTAAATCAGTTCATGTGTAGACAAGTTTACATTCTCTGTATTAGTGATATCTTATGATGTTTCTCTTTCTGTGTGACTTATTTCTCGTAGAATCGTCGTACCTGAATGCACTCATTATGCCGCTACGGGCCTGATGACGTAGATCTCATTGCTGAGTGATATTCCATTGTACGTACGTACCACAACTTCTTTATCCATTTTTTGCTTTCTCGGATATTTAACTTGAACCGTACACGAGGTTCTTGTAAACAGAGCCGTCCCAAAGTTTGGGGTGGCTGTGTGTTTTTTATTTTAATTTCCCTAAGCTATAGGACCATAAGTGGAAGTGCCACAGGCTGTGTTGCTTTGTTTCCTACGTGTTTCAGGAAACACCATACACTTCTCCAGATTGGCTGTTGGCAATTTACATCCCGCCCATCAGCATAACAAGGCTCCCTGTTCTCCATGACCTGTCCTGCCTTTCTGGATTTTACACTTGTTTCAGATGGCCCTTTTGACCGGGGGGCAGTGAGACTTCATTGTAGTGCAGATTTCCTTTACACGCTTGCTTGGTTGGCCAAAAAGGGCGTATTTGTTTTTTCATGAATATATTCAGGAAAAAACCCATATGACATTTTTGGCCAAGTGCATCATTGTGGACATTCTGCCTCTTTTCCTATGCTTTAAGTGCAATTCCCGTCTACCTCCTGAAATCCTTTTCCTGAAATTCTGCCCTGCTTTCAAGTCCTCTTCGAAGACTTACTTCAATACATTTTTGGACGATAGCTGTCATTCATAACTCTGCAATATTGTGAATTACAGTGCCCCTGAGCTCCTTTCTTCAACTCGCTTTCTTGTGAGCTGGCCGCAAAACCGCAGGATTGCTTCAGGCCCTAATCTGGTTCCGGCAGGGCACGCTGAGCCTTTGGTTAATTCCTCTTCCTGGTGGGAAATGAGCGTTCCATTTGCCCGTGCAGACACCTACAGCTAGTCTCTCATTGGTTCTCCCTATTCCTGTTCATCTTGCGCAGAAATTGCAAACTGTGCCAAACAGGAGGTTAAAGGCACTGACTTTCCAAGTGGGGAGAGTTTTAGTAAAGTGTCTGGAACGGTGCACCCGAGTACCAGGGGACGAAACCTGAGATGCATTTGAAAACGTTTCCCAATCACACGGTGGAACATACTCCGGGTTTCCCATGCATGATTTAGCTGAAGGAAGAATCCCTTAAACCTGGAGAGTTGGGACCCATGGAATGGGTACCATGCAGTATGACTTCAAAGGGTCTGCGTTTGCTCACCAAACCTCACCAATGCTATCAGCCCAAAGTGTCCAGCCTTATGTCTCAACCAGCTCTGGGTGTAGATGTGGTAAATCCAGGTTGCATCACAAGCCCTGAATGAATTATTTAAGAATTGCTCTCTATTTCACTGTCATTTTTTTTTTAAACATCTTTATTGGGGTATAATTGCTTTACAATGGTGTGTTAGTTTCTGCTTTATAACAAAGTGAATCAGTTATACATATACATATGTTCCCATATGTCTTCCCTCTTGCGTCTCCCTCCCTCCCACTCTCCCTATCCCACCCCTCCAGGCTGTCACAAAGCACCAAGCTAATATCCCTGTGTCTTGCGGCTGCTTCCCACTAGCTATCTACCTTACTACGTTTGTTAGTGTGTATATGTCCATGACTCTCTCTCGCCCTGTCAAAGCTCACCCCTCCCCCTCCCCATATCCTCAAGTCCGTTCTCCAGTAGGTCTGCGTCTTTATTCCTGTCTTACCACTAGGTTCTTCATGACATTTTTTTTCCCCTTAAATTCCATATATATGTGTTAGCATACGGTATTTGTCTTTTTCTTTCTGACTTACTTCACTCTGTATGACAGACTCTAGGTCTATCCATCTCATTACAAATAGCTCAATTTCATTTCTTTTTAAGGCTGAGTAATATTCCATTGTATATATGTGCCACATTTTCTTTATCCATTCATCCGATGATGGGCGCTTAGGTTGTTTCCATCTCCAGGCTATTGTAAATAGAGCTGCAATGAACATTTTGGTACATGACTCTTTTTGAATTTTGGTTTTCCCAGGGTATATGCCCAGTAGTGGGATTGCTGGGCCATATGGTAATTCTATTTGTAGTTTTTTAAGGAACCTCCATACTGTTCTCCATAGTGGCTGAACCAATTCACATTCCCACCAGCAGTGCAAGAGTGTTCCCTTTTCTCCACACCCTCTCCAGCATTTATTGTTTCTAGATTTTTTGATGATGGCCATTCTGACTGGTGTGAGATGATATCTCATTGTAGTTTTGATTTGCATTTCTCTAATGATTAATGATGTTGAGCATTCTTTCATGTGTTTGTTGGCATTCTGTATATCTTCTTTGGAGAAATGTCTATTTAGGTCTTCTGCCCATTTTTGGATTGGGTTGTTTGTTTTTTTGTTATTGAGCTGCATGAGCTGCTTGTAAATTTTGGAGATTAATCCTTTGTCATTTGCTTCATTTGCATGTCATTGTGTTTTGTTTGTGAAATTTATTTTGTTAATGGGATTTATCGGATTTTCACTGCTGCGTTTAGGCCACTGTACACACGCTTGACTTCCTTATGGAGACATATAAATCCATGGGTCTTAAGATTCTTACTTGTCAGGTATATTCCCAGGCGTTGAATATGGGTTGTTGAGTCCATTTCGTTGAGCAACAGTAGGTCTTGTCTATTATATATTTGGCTTATGGAACGGTATCTGTGCTAATTTCAATCTCTGGTTTTATGCAGCACCCCAACTCACCTTTCCCCATAAGCAAGCATAAGTTGGTTTTCTAAATTTGAGACCCTGTTCTGTTTTGTAATTCAGTTCATGTGTAGCCATGTTTACGTTCCATGTATTAGTGATATCTTATGATGTTTCTTTTTCTGTGTTACTTATTTCTCGTAGAATCGTCATACCTGAATCCACTCATTATGCCGCTACGGGCCTGATGACGTAGATCTCATTGCTGAGTGATATTCCATTGTACGTACGTAGCACAACTTCTTTATCCATTTTTTGCTTTCTCGGATATTTAACTTGTACCGTAGACGAGGTTCTTGTAAACAGAGCCGTCCCAAACTTTGGGGTAGCTGTGTGTTTTTGATTTTAATTTCCCTAAGCTATAGGACCCTAAGTGGAAATGCGATAGGCTGTGTTGCTTTGTTTCCTATGTGTTTCAGGAAACACCATACACTTCTCCAGAGTGGCTGTTGGCAATTTACATCCCACCCATCAGCATAACAAGGCTCCCTGTTCTCCATGACCTGTTCTGCCTTTCTGGATTTTACACTTTTTTCAGATGGCCCTTTTGACCGGGGGGCAGTGAGACTGCATTGTAGTGCAGATTTCCTTTACACGCTTGCTTGGTTGTCCAAAAAGTGCGTATGCGTTTTTTCCTGAATATATTCAGGAAAAAACGCATACGCCCTTTTTGGGCAAGTGCATCATTGTGGACATTCTGCCTCTTTTCCTATGCTTTAAGTGCAATTCCAGTCTACCTCCTGAAATCCTTTTCCGGAAATTCTGCCCCGCTTTCAAGTCCTCTTCGAAAACTTACTTCAATACATTTTTGGATGATAGCTGTCATTCATAACTCTGCAGGATTGTGAATTACAGTGCCCCTGAGCTCCTTTCTTCAACTCGCTTTCTTGTGAGCTGGCCGCAAAACCGCAGGATTGCTTCAGGCCCTAATCTGGTTCCGGCAGAGCACGCTGAGCCTTTGGTTAATTCCTCTTCCTGGTGGGAAATGAGCGTTCCATTTGCCCGTGCAGACACCTACAGCTAGTCTCTCATTGCTTCTCCCTATTCCTGTTCATCTTGCGCAGAAATTGCAAACTGTGCCAAACAGGAGGTTAAAGGCACTGACTTTCCAAGTGGGGAGAGTTTTAGTAAAGTGTCTGGAACGGTGCACCCGAGTACCAGGGGACGAAACCTGAGATGCATTTGAAAACGTTTCCCAATCACAGGTTGGAACATACTCCGGGATTCCCATGCATGTTTTAGCTGAAGGAAGAATCCCTTAAACCTGGAGAGTTGGGACCCATGGAATGGGTACCATGCAGTATGACTTCAATGGGTCTGCGTTTGCTCACCAAACCTCACCAATGCTATCAGCCCAAAGTGTCCAGCCTTATGTCTCAACCAGCTCTGGGTGCAGATGTGATAAATCCAGGTTGCATCACAAGCCCTGAATGAATTATTTAAGAATTGCTCTCTATTTCACTGTCATTGTGTTTTTTTTTTTAAACATCTTTATTGGGGTAAAATTGCTTTACAATGGTGTGTTAGTTTCTGCTTTATAACAAAGTGAATCAGTTATACATATACATATGTTCCCATATGTCTTCCCTCTTGCGTCTCCCTCCCTCCCACTCTCCCTATCCCACCCCTCCAGGCTGTCACAAAGCACCAAGCTAATATCCCTGTGCCTTGCGGCTGCTTCCCACTAGCTATCTACCTTACTACGTTTGTTAGTGTGTATATGTCCATGACTCTCTCTCGCCCTGTCAAAGCTCACCCCTCCCCGTCCCCATATCCTCAAGTCCGTTCTCCAGTAGGTCTGCGTCTTTATTCCTGTCTTACCCCTAGGTTCTTCATGACATTTTTTTCCCCTTAAATTCCATATATATGTGTTAGCATACGGTATTTGTCTTTTTCTTTCTGACTTAATTCACTCTGTATGACAGACTCTAGGTCTATCCATCTCATTACAAATAGCTCAATTTCATTTCTTTTTAAGGCTGAGTAATATTCCATTGTATATATGTGCCACATTTTCTTTATCCATTCATCCGATGATGGGCGCTTAGGTTGTTTCCATCTCCGGGCTATTGTAAATAGAGCTGCAATGAACATTTTGGTACATGACTCTTTTTGAATTTTGGTTTTCCCAGGGTATATGCCCAGTAGTGGGATTGCTGGGTCATATGGTAATTCTATTTGTAGTTTTTTAAGGAACCTCCATACTGTTCTCCATAGTGGCTGAACCAATTCACATTCCCACCAGCAGTGCAAGAGTGTTCCCTTTTCTCCACACCCTCTCCAGCATTTATTGTTTCTAGATTTTTTGATGATGGCCATTCTGACTGGTGTGAGATGATATCTCATTGTAGTTTTGATTTGCATTTCTCTAATGATTAATGATGTTGAGCATTCTTTCATGTGTTTGTTGGCATTCTGTATATCTTCTTTGGAGAAATGTCTATTTAGGTCTTCTGCCCATTTTTGGATTGGGTTGTTTGTTTTTTTGTTATTGAGCTGCATGAGCTGCTTGTAAATTTTGGAGATTAATCCTTTGTCATTTGCTTCATTTGCATGTCATTGTGTTTTGTTTGTGAAATTTATTTTGTTAATGGGATTTATCGGATTTTCACTGCTGCGTTTAGGCCACTGTACACACGCTTGACTTCCTTATGGAGACATATAAATCCATGGGTCTTAAGATTCTTACTTGTCAGGTATATTCCCAGGCGTTGAATATGGGTTGTTGAGTCCATTTCGTTGAGCAACAGTAGGTCTTGTCTATTATATATTTGGCTTATGGAACGGTATCTGTGCTAATTTCAATCTCTGGTTTGATGCAGCACCCCAACTCACCTTTCCCCATAAGCAAGCATAAGTTGGTTTTCTAAATTTGAGACCCTGTTCTGTTTTGTAATTCAGTTCATGTGTAGCCAAGTTTATGTTCCGTGTATTAGTGATATCTTACGATGTTTCTTTTTCTGTGTGACTTATTTCTCGTAGAATCGTCGTACCTGAATCCACTCATTATGCCGCTATGGGCCTGATGACGTAGATCTCATTGTTGAGTGATATTCCATTGTACGTACGTAGCACAACTTCTTTATCCATTTTTTGCTTTCTCGGATATTTAACTTGTACCGTAGACGAGGTTCTTGTAAACAGAGCCGTCCCAAACTTTGGGGTGCCTGTGTGTTTTTGATTTTAATTTCCCTAAGCTATAGGACCCTAAGTGGAAGTGCCATAGGCTGTGTTGCTTTGTTTCCTACGTGTTTCAGGAAACACCATACACTTCTCCAGAGTGGCTGTTGGCAATTTACATCCCGCCCATCAGCATAACAAGGCTCCCTCTTCTCCATGACCTGTCCTGCCTTTCTGGATTTTACACTTTTTTCAGATGGCCCTTTTGACCGGGGGGCAGTGAGACTTCAATGTAGTGCAGATTTCCTTTACACGCTTGCTTGGTTGGCCAAAAAGGGCGTATGCATTTTTTCCTGAATATATTCAGGAAAAAACGCATACGCCCTTTTTGGGCAAGTGCATCATTGTGGACATTCTGCCTCTTTTCCTATGCTTTAAGTGCAATTCCAGTCTACCTCCTGAAATCGTTTTCCTGAAATTCTGCCCCGCTTTCAAGTCCTCTTCGAAAACTTACTTCAATACATTTTTGGACGATAGCTGTCATTCATAACTCTGCAATATTGTGAATTACAGTGCCCCTGAGCTCCTTTCTTCAACTCGCTTTCTTGTGAGCTGGCCGCAAAACCGCAGGATTGCTTCAGGCCCTAATCTGGTTCCGGCAGGGCACGCTGAGCCTTTGGTTAATTCCTCTTCCTGGTGGGAAATGAGCGTTCCATTTGCCCGTGCAGACACCTACAGCTAGTCTCTCATTAGTTCTCCCTATTCCTGTTCATCTTGCGCAGAAATTGCAAACTGTGCCAAACAGGAGGTTAAAGGCACTGACTTTCAAAGTGGGGAGAGTTTTAGTAAAGTGTCTGGAACGGTGCACCCGAGTACCAGGGGACGAAACCTGAGATGCATTTGAAAACGTTTCCCAATCACACGGTGGAACATACTCCGGGTTTCCCATGCATGTTTTAGCTGAAGGAAGAATCCCTTAAACCTGGAGAGTTGGGACCCATGGAATGGGTACCATGCAGTATGACTTCAAAGGGTCTGCGTTTGCTCACCAAACCTCACCAATGCTATCAGCCCAAAGTGTCCAGCCTTATGTCTCAACCAGCTCTGGGTGTAGATGTGGTAAATCCAGGTTGCATCACAAGCCCTGAATGAATTATTTAAGAATTGCTTCTATTTCACTGTCATTGTGTTTTTTTTTTTAAACATCTTTATTGGGGTATAATTGCTTTACAATGGTGTGTTAGTTTCTGCTTTATAACAAAGTGAATCAGTTATACATATACATATGTTCCCATATGTCTTCCCTCTTGCGTCTCCCTCCCTCCTACTCTCCCTATCCCACCCCTCCAGGCTGTCACAAAGCACCAAGCTAATATCCCTGTGCCTTGCGGCTGCTTCCCACTAGCTATCTACCTTACTACGTTTGTTAGTGTGTATATGTCCATGACTCTCTCTCGCCCTGTCAAAGCTCACCCCTCCCCCTCCCCATATCCTCAAGTCCGTTCTCCAGTAGGTCTGCGTCTTTATTCCTGTCTTACCCCTAGGTTCTTCATGACATTTTTTTCCCCCTGAAATTCCATATATATGTGTTAGCATACGGTATTTGTCTTTTTCTTTCTGACTTACTTCACTCTGTATGACAGACTCTAGGTCTATCCATCTCATTACAAATAGCTCAATTTCATTTCTTTTTAAGGCTGAGTAATATTCCATTGTATATATGTGCCACATTTTCTTTATCCATTCATCCGATGATGGGCGCTTAGGTTGTTTCCAACTCCGGGCTATTGTAAATAGAGCTGCAATGAACATTTTGGTACATGACTCTTTTTGAATTTTGGTTTTCCCAGGGTATATGCCCAGTAGTGGGATTGCTGGGTCATATGGTAATTCTATTTGTAGTTTTTTAAGGAACCTCCATACTGTTCTCCATAGTGGCTGAACCAATTCACATTCCCACCAGCAGTGCAAGAGTGTTCCCTTTTCTCCACACCCTCTCCAGCATTTATTGTTTCTAGATTTTTTGATGATGGCCATTCTGACTGGTGTGAGATGATATCTCATTGTAGTTTTGATTTGCATTTCTCTAATGATTAATGATGTTGAGCATTCTTTCATGTGTTTGTTGGCATTCTGTATATCTTCTTTGGAGAAATGTCTATTTAGGTCTTCTGCCCATTTTTGGATTGGGTTGTTTGTTTTTTTGTTATTGAGCTGCATGAGCTGCTTGTAAATTTTGGAGATTAATCCTTTGTCATTTGCTTCATTTGCATGTCATTGTGTTTTGTTTGTGAAATTTATTTTGTTAATGGGATTTATCGGATTTTCACTGCTGCGTTTAGGCCACTGTACACACGCTTGACTTCCTTATGGAGACATATAAATCCATGGGTCTTAAGATTCTTACTTGTCAGGTATATTCCCAGGCGTTGAATATGGGTTGTTGAGTCCATTTCGTTGAGCAACAGTAGGTCTTGTCTATTATATATTTGGCTTATGGAACGGTATCTGTGCTAATTTCAATCTCTGGTTTGATGCAGCACCCCAACTCACCTTTCCCCATAAGCAAGCATAAGTTGGTTTTCTAAATTTGAGACCCTGTTCTGTTTTGTAATTCAGTTCATGTGTAGCCATGTTTACGTTCCATGTATTAGTGATATCTTATGATGTTTCTTTTTCTGTGTGACTTATTTCTCGTAGAATCGTCGTACCTGAATCCACTCATTATGCCGCTACGGGCCTGATGACGTAGATCTCATTGCTGAGTGATATTCCATTGTACGTACGTAGCACAACTTCTTTATCCATTTTTTGCTTTCTCGGATATTTAACTTGTACCGTAGACGAGGTTCTTGTAAACAGAGCCGTCCCAAACTTTGGGGTGGCTGTGTGTTTTTGATTTTAATTTCCCTAAGCTATAGGACCCTAAGTGGAAATGCGATAGGCTGTGTTGCTTTGTTTCCTATGTGTTTCAGGAAACACCATACACTTCTCCAGAGTGGCTGTTGGCAATTTACATCCCACCCATCAGCATAACAAGGCTCCCTGTTCTCCATGACCTGTTCTGCCTTTCTGGATTTTACACTTTTTTCAGATGGCCCTTTTGACCGGGGGGCAGTGAGACTTCATTGTAGTGCAGATTTCCTTTACACGCTTGCTTGGTTGTCCAAAAAGTGCGTATGCGTTTTTTCCTGAATATATTCAGGAAAAAACGCATACGCCCTTTTTGGGCAAGTGCATCATTGTGGACATTCTGCCTCTTTTCCTATGCTTTAAGTGCAATTCCAGTCTACCTCCTGAAATCGTTTTCCTGAAATTCTGCCCCGCTTTCAAGTCCTCTTCGAAAACTTACTTCAATACATTTTTGGACGATAGCTGTCATTCATAACTCTGCAGGATTGTGAATTACAGTGCCCCTGAGCTCCTTTCTTCAACTCGCTTTCTTGTGAGCTGGCCGCAAAACCGCAGGATTGCTTCAGGCCCTAATCTGGTTCCGGCAGGGCACACTGAGCCTTTGGTTAATTCCTCTTCCTGGTGGGAAATGAGCGTTCCATTTGCCCGTGCAGACACCTACAGCTAGTCTCTCATTGGTTCTCCCTATTCCTGTTCATCTTGCGCAGAAATTGCAAACTGTGCCAAACAGGAGGTTAAAGGCACTGACTTTCCAAGTGGGGAGAGTTTTAGTAAAGTGTCTGGAACGGTGCACCCGAGTACCAGGGGACGAAACCTGAGATGCATTTGAAAACGTTTCCCAATCACAGGGTGGAACATACTCCGGGTTTCCCATGCATGTTTTAGCTGAAGGAAGAATCCCTTAAACCTGGAGAGTTGGGACCCATGGAATGGGTACCATGCAGTATGACTTCAATGGATCTGCGTTTGCTCATCAAACCTCACCAATGCTATCAGCCCAAAGTGTCCAGCCTTATGTCTCAACCAGCTCTGGGTGCAGATGTGATAAATCCAGGTTGCATCACAAGCCCTGAATGAATTATTTAAGAATTGCTCTCTATTTCACTGTCATTGTGTTTTTTTTTTTTTAAACATCTTTATTGGGGTATAATTGCTTTACAATGGTGTGTTAGTTTCTGCTTTATAACAAAGTGAATCAGTTATACATATACATATGTTCCCATATGTCTTCCCTCTTGCGTCTCCCTCCCTCCCACTCTCCCTATCCCACCCCTCCAGGCTGTCACAAAGCACCAAGCTAATATCCCTGTGCCTTGCGGCTGCTTCCCACTAGCTATCTACCTTACTACGTTTGTTAGTGTGTATATGTCCATGACTCTCTCTCGCCCTGTCAAAGCTCACCCCTCCCCCTCCCCATATCCTCAAGTCCGTTCTCCAGTAGGTCTGCGTCTTTATTCCTGTCTTACCCCTAGGTTCTTCATGACATTTTTTTCCCCTTAAATTCCATATATATGTGTTAGCATACGGTATTTGTCTTTTTCTTTCTGACTTACTTCACTCTGTATGACAGACTCTAGGTCTATCCATCTCATTACAAATAGCTCAATTTCATTTCTTTTTAAGGCTGAGTAATATTCCATTGTATATATGTGCCACATTTTCTTTATCCATTCATCCGATGATGGGCGCTTAGGTTGTTTCCATCTCCGGGCTATTGTAAATAGAGCTGCAATGAACATTTTGGTACATGACTCTTTTTGAATTTTGGTTTTCCCAGGGTATATGCCCAGTAGTGGGATTGCTGGGTCATATGGTAATTCTATTTGTAGTTTTTTAAGGAACCTCCATACTGTTCTCCATAGTGGCTGAACCAATTCACATTCCCACCAGCAGTGCAAGAGTGTTCCCTTTTCTCCACACCCTCTCCAGCATTTATTGTTTCTAGATTTTTTGATGATGGCCATTCTGACTGGTGTGAGATGATATCTCATTGTAGTTTTGATTTGCATTTCTCTAATGATTAATGATGTTGAGCATTCTTTCATGTGTTTGTTGGCATTCTGTATATCTTCTTTGGAGAAATGTCTATTTAGGTCTTCTGCCCATTTTTGGATTGGGTTGTTTGTTTTTTTGTTATTGAGCTGCATGAGCTGCTTGTAAATTTTGGAGATTAATCCTTTGTCATTTGCTTCATTTGCATGTCATTGTGTTTTGTTTGTGAAATTTATTTTGTTAATGGGATTTATCGGATTTTCACTGCTGCGTTTAGGCCACTGTACACACGCTTGACTTCCTTATGGAGACATATAAATCCATGGGTCTTAAGATTCTTACTTGTCAGGTATATTCCCAGGCGTTGAATATGGGGTGTTGAGTCCATTTCGTTGAGCAACAGTAGGTCTTGTCTATTATATATTTGGCTTATGGAACGGTATCTGTGCTAATTTCAATCTCTGGTTTGATGCAGCACCCCAACTCACCTTTCCCCATAAGCAAGCATAAGTTGGTTTTCTAAATTTGAGACCCTGTTCTGTTTTGTAATTCAGTTCATGTGTAGCCATGTTTACGTTCCATGTATTAGTGATATCTTATGATGTTTCTTTTTCTGTGTGACTTATTTCTCGTAGAATCGTCGTACCTGAATCCACTCATTATGCCGCTACGGGCCTGATGACGTAGATCTCATTGCTGAGTGATATTCCATTGTACGTACGTAGCACAACTTCTTTATCCATTTTTTGCTTTCTCGGATATTTAACTTGTACCGTAGACGAGGTTCTTGTAAACAGAGCCGTCCCAAACTTTGGGGTGGCTGTGTGTTTTTGATTTTAATTTCCCTAAGCTATAGGACCCTAAGTGGAAATGCGATAGGCTGTGTTGCTTTGTTTCCTATGTGTTTCAGGAAACACCATACACTTCTCCAGAGTGGCTGTTGGCAATTTACATCCCACCCATCAGCATAACAAGGCTCCCTGTTCTCCATGACCTGTTCTGCCTTTCTGGATTTTACACTTTTTTCAGATGGCCCTTTTGACCGGGGGGCAGTGAGACTTCATTGTAGTGCAGATTTCCTTTACACGCTTGCTTGGTTGTCCAAAAAGTGCGTATGCGTTTTTTCCTGAATATATTCAGGAAAAAACGCATACGCCCTTTTTGGGCAAGTGCATCATTGTGGACATTCTGCCTCTTTTCCTATGCTTTAAGTGCAATTCCAGTCTACCTCCTGAAATCGTTTTCCTGAAATTCTGCCCCGCTTTCAAGTCCTCTTCGAAAACTTACTTCAATACATTTTTGGACGATAGCTGTCATTCATAACTCTGCAGGATTGTGAATTACAGTGCCCCTGAGCTCCTTTCTTCAACTCGCTTTCTTGTGAGCTGGCCGCAAAACCGCAGGATTGCTTCAGGCCCTAATCTGGTTCCGGCAGGGCACACTGAGCCTTTGGTTAATTCCTCTTCCTGGTGGGAAATGAGCGTTCCATTTGCCCGTGCAGACACCTACAGCTAGTCTCTCATTGGTTCTCCCTATTCCTGTTCATCTTGCGCAGAAATTGCAAACTGTGCCAAACAGGAGGTTAAAGGCACTGACTTTCCAAGTGGGGAGAGTTTTAGTAAAGTGTCTGGAACGGTGCACCCGAGTACCAGGGGACGAAACCTGAGATGCATTTGAAAACGTTTCCCAATCACAGGGTGGAACATACTCCGGGTTTCCCATGCATGTTTTAGCTGAAGGAAGAATCCCTTAAACCTGGAGAGTTGGGACCCATGGAATGGGTGCCATGCAGTATGACTTCAATGGATCTGCGTTTGCTCATCAAACCTCACCAATGCTATCAGCCCAAAGTGTCCAGCCTTATGTCTCAACCAGCTCTGGGTGCAGATGTGATAAATCCAGGTTGCATCACAAGCCCTGAATGAATTATTTAAGAATTGCTCTCTATTTCACTGTCATTGTGTTTTTTTTTTTTAAACATCTTTATTGGGGTATAATTGCTTTACAATGGTGTGTTAGTTTCTGCTTTATAACAAAGTGAATCAGTTATACATATACATATGTTCCCATATGTCTTCCCTCTTGCGTCTCCCTCCCTCCCACTCTCCCTATCCCACCCCTCCAGGCTGTCACAAAGCACCAAGCTAATATCCCTGTGCCTTGCGGCTGCTTCCCACTAGCTATCTACCTTACTACGTTTGTTAGTGTGTATATGTCCATGACTCTCTCTCGCCCTGTCAAAGCTCACCCCTCCCCCTCCCCATATCCTCAAGTCCGTTCTCCAGTAGGTCTGCGTCTTTATTCCTGTCTTACCCCTAGGTTCTTCATGACATTTTTTTCCCCTTAAATTCCATATATATGTGTTAGCATACGGTATTTGTCTTTTTCTTTCTGACTTACTTCACTCTGTATGACAGACTCTAGGTCTATCCATCTCATTACAAATAGCTCAATTTCATTTCTTTTTAAGGCTGAGTAATATTCCATTGTATATATGTGCCACATTTTCTTTATCCATTCATCCGATGATGGGCGCTTAGGTTGTTTCCATCTCCGGGCTATTGTAAATAGAGCTGCAATGAACATTTTGGTACATGACTCTTTTTGAATTTTGGTTTTCCCAGGGTATATGCCCAGTAGTGGGATTGCTGGGTCATATGGTAATTCTATTTGTAGTTTTTTAAGGAACCTCCATACTGTTCTCCATAGTGGCTGAACCAATTCACATTCCCACCAGCAGTGCAAGAGTGTTCCCTTTTCTCCACACCCTCTCCAGCATTTATTGTTTCTAGATTTTTTGATGATGGCCATTCTGACTGGTGTGAGATGATATCTCATTGTAGTTTTGATTTGCATTTCTCTAATGATTAATGATGTTGAGCATTCTTTCATGTGTTTGTTGGCATTCTGTATATCTTCTTTGGAGAAATGTCTATTTAGGTCTTCTGCCCATTTTTGGATTGGGTTGTTTGTTTTTTTGTTATTGAGCTGCATGAGCTGCTTGTAAATTTTGGAGATTAATCCTTTGTCATTTGCTTCATTTGCATGTCATTGTGTTTTGTTTGTGAAATTTATTTTGTTAATGGGATTTATCGGATTTTCACTGCTGCGTTTAGGCCACTGTACACACGCTTGACTTCCTTATGGAGACATATAAATCCATGGGTCTTAAGATTCTTACTTGTCAGGTATATTCCCAGGCGTTGAATATGGGTTGTTGAGTCCATTTCGTTGAGCAACAGTAGGTCTTGTCTATTATATATTTGGCTTATGGAACGGTATCTGTGCTAATTTCAATCTCTGGTTTTATGCAGCACCCCAACTCAACTTTCCCCATAAGCAAGCATAAGTTGGTTTTCTAAATTTGAGACCCTGTTCTGTTTTGTAATTCAGTTCATGTGTAGCCATGTTTACGTTCCATGTATTAGTGATATCTTATGATGTTTCTTTTTCTGTGTGACTTATTTCTCGTAGAATCGTCGTACCTGAATCCACTCATTATGCCGCTACGGGCCTGATGACGTAGATCTCATTGCTGAGTGATATTCCATTGTACGTACGTAGCACAACTTCTTTATCCATTTTTTGCTTTCTCGGATATTTAACTTGTACCGTAGACGAGGTTCTTGTAAACAGAGCCGTCCCAAACTTTGGGGTGGCTGTGTGTTTTTGATTTTAATTTCCCTAAGCTATAGGACCCTAAGTGGAAATGCGATAGGCTGTGTTGCTTTGTTTCCTATGTGTTTCAGGAAACACCATACACTTCTCCAGAGTGGCTGTTGGCAATTTACATCCCACCCATCAGCATAACAAGGCTCCCTGTTCTCCATGACCTGTTCTGCCTTTCTGGATTTTACACTTTTTTCAGATGGCCCTTTTGACCGGGGGGCAGTGAGACTTCATTGTAGTGCAGATTTCCTTTACACGCTTGCTTGGTTGTCCAAAAAGTGCGTATGCGTTTTTTCCTGAATATATTCAGGAAAAAACGCATACGCCCTTTTTGGGCAAGTGCATCATTGTGGACATTCTGCCTCTTTTCCTATGCTTTAAGTGCAATTCCAGTCTACCTCCTGAAATCGTTTTCCTGAAATTCTGCCCCGCTTTCAAGTCCTCTTCGAAAACTTACTTCAATACATTTTTGGACGATAGCTGTCATTCATAACTCTGCAGGATTGTGAATTACAGTGCCCCTGAGCTCCTTTCTTCAACTCGCTTTCTTGTGAGCTGGCCGCAAAACCGCAGGATTGCTTCAGGCCCTAATCTGGTTCCGGCAGGGCACACTGAGCCTTTGGTTAATTCCTCTTCCTGGTGGGAAATGAGCGTTCCATTTGCCCGTGCAGACACCTACAGCTAGTCTCTCATTGGTTCTCCCTATTCCTGTTCATCTTGCGCAGAAATTGCAAACTGTGCCAAACAGGAGGTTAAAGGCACTGACTTTCCAAGTGGGGAGAGTTTTAGTAAAGTGTCTGGAACGGTGCACCCGAGTACCAGGGGACGAAACCTGAGATGCATTTGAAAACGTTTCCCAATCACAGGGTGGAACATACTCCGGGTTTCCCATGCATGTTTTAGCTGAAGGAAGAATCCCTTAAACCTGGAGAGTTGGGACCCATGGAATGGGTGCCATGCAGTATGACTTCAATGGATCTGCGTTTGCTCATCAAACCTCACCAATGCTATCAGCCCAAAGTGTCCAGCCTTATGTCTCAACCAGCTCTGGGTGCAGATGTGATAAATCCAGGTTGCATCACAAGCCCTGAATGAATTATTTAAGAATTGCTCTCTATTTCACTGTCATTGTGTTTTTTTTTTTTTAAACATCTTTATTGGGGTATAATTGCTTTACAATGGTGTGTTAGTTTCTGCTTTATAACAAAGTGAATCAGTTATACATATACATATGTTCCCATATGTCTTCCCTCTTGCGTCTCCCTCCCTCCCACTCTCCCTATCCCACCCCTCCAGGCTGTCACAAAGCACCAAGCTAATATCCCTGTGCCTTGCGGCTGCTTCCCACTAGCTATCTACCTTACTACGTTTGTTAGTGTGTATATGTCCATGACTCTCTCTCGCCCTGTCAAAGCTCACCCCTCCCCCTCCCCATATCCTCAAGTCCGTTCTCCAGTAGGTCTGCGTCTTTATTCCTGTCTTACCCCTAGGTTCTTCATGACATTTTTTTCCCCTTAAATTCCATATATATGTGTTAGCATACGGTATTTGTCTTTTTCTTTCTGACTTACTTCACTCTGTATGACAGACTCTAGGTCTATCCATCTCATTACAAATAGCTCAATTTCATTTCTTTTTAAGGCTGAGTAATATTCCATTGTATATATGTGCCACATTTTCTTTATCCATTCATCCGATGATGGGCGCTTAGGTTGTTTCCATCTCCGGGCTATTGTAAATAGAGCTGCAATGAACATTTTGGTACATGACTCTTTTTGAATTTTGGTTTTCCCAGGGTATATGCCCAGTAGTGGGATTGCTGGGTCATATGGTAATTCTATTTGTAGTTTTTTAAGGAACCTCCATACTGTTCTCCATAGTGGCTGAACCAATTCACATTCCCACCAGCAGTGCAAGAGTGTTCCCTTTTCTCCACACCCTCTCCAGCATTTATTGTTTCTAGATTTTTTGATGATGGCCATTCTGACTGGTGTGAGATGATATCTCATTGTAGTTTTGATTTGCATTTCTCTAATGATTAATGATGTTGAGCATTCTTTCATGTGTTTGTTGGCATTCTGTATATCTTCTTTGGAGAAATGTCTATTTAGGTCTTCTGCCCATTTTTGGATTGGGTTGTTTGTTTTTTTGTTATTGAGCTGCATGAGCTGCTTGTAAATTTTGGAGATTAATCCTTTGTCATTTGCTTCATTTGCATGTCATTGTGTTTTGTTTGTGAAATTTATTTTGTTAATGGGATTTATCGGATTTTCACTGCTGCGTTTAGGCCACTGTACACACGCTTGACTTCCTTATGGAGACATATAAATCCATGGGTCTTAAGATTCTTACTTGTCAGGTATATTCCCAGGCGTTGAATATGGGGTGTTGAGTCCATTTCGTTGAGCAACAGTAGGTCTTGTCTATTATATATTTGGCTTATGGAACGGTATCTGTGCTAATTTCAATCTCTGGTTTGATGCAGCACCCCAACTCACCTTTCCCCATAAGCAAGCATAAGTTGGTTTTCTAAATTTGAGACCCTGTTCTGTTTTGTAATTCAGTTCATGTGTAGCCATGTTTACGTTCCATGTATTAGTGATATCTTATGATGTTTCTTTTTCTGTGTGACTTATTTCTCGTAGAATCGTCGTACCTGAATCCACTCATTATGCCGCTACGGGCCTGATGACGTAGATCTCATTGCTGAGTGATATTCCATTGTACGTACGTACCACAACTTCTTTATCCATTTTTTGCTTTCTCGGATATTTAACTTGTACCGTAGACGAGGTTCTTGTAAACAGAGCCGTCCCAAACTTTGGGGTGGCTGTGTGTTTTTGATTTTAATTTCCCTAAGCTATAGGACCCTAAGTGGAAATGCGATAGGCTGTGTTGCTTTGTTTCCTATGTGTTTCAGGAAACACCATACACTTCTCCAGAGTGGCTGTTGGCAATTTACATCCCACCCATCAGCATAACAAGGCTCCCTGTTCTCCATGACCTGTTCTGCCTTTCTGGATTTTACACTTTTTTCAGATGGCCCTTTTGACCGGGGGGCAGTGAGACTTCATTGTAGTGCAGATTTCCTTTACACGCTTGCTTGGTTGTCCAAAAAGTGCGTATGCGTTTTTTCCTGAATATATTCAGGAAAAAACGCATACGCCCTTTTTGGGCAAGTGCATCATTGTGGACATTCTGCCTCTTTTCCTATGCTTTAAGTGCAATTCCAGTCTACCTCCTGAAATCGTTTTCCTGAAATTCTGCCCCGCTTTCAAGTCCTCTTCGAAAACTTACTTCAATACATTTTTGGACGATAGCTGTCATTCATAACTCTGCAGGATTGTGAATTACAGTGCCCCTGAGCTCCTTTCTTCAACTCGCTTTCTTGTGAGCTGGCCGCAAAACCGCAGGATTGCTTCAGGCCCTAATCTGGTTCCGGCAGGGCACACTGAGCCTTTGGTTAATTCCTCTTCCTGGTGGGAAATGAGCGTTCCATTTGCCCGTGCAGACACCTACAGCTAGTCTCTCATTGGTTCTCCCTATTCCTGTTCATCTTGCGCAGAAATTGCAAACTGTGCCAAACAGGAGGTTAAAGGCACTGACTTTCCAAGTGGGGAGAGTTTTAGTAAAGTGTCTGGAACGGTGCACCCGAGTACCAGGGGACGAAACCTGAGATGCATTTGAAAACGTTTCCCAATCACAGGGTGGAACATACTCCGGGTTTCCCATGCATGTTTTAGCTGAAGGAAGAATCCCTTAAACCTGGAGAGTTGGGACCCATGGAATGGGTGCCATGCAGTATGACTTCAATGGATCTGCGTTTGCTCATCAAACCTCACCAATGCTATCAGCCCAAAGTGTCCAGCCTTATGTCTCAACCAGCTCTGGGTGCAGATGTGATAAATCCAGGTTGCATCACAAGCCCTGAATGAATTATTTAAGAATTGCTCTCTATTTCACTGTCATTGTGTTTTTTTTTTTTAAACATCTTTATTGGGGTATAATTGCTTTACAATGGTGTGTTAGTTTCTGCTTTATAACAAAGTGAATCAGTTATACATATACATATGTTCCCATATGTCTTCCCTCTTGCGTCTCCCTCCCTCCCACTCTCCCTATCCCACCCCTCCAGGCTGTCACAAAGCACCAAGCTAATATCCCTGTGCCTTGCGGCTGCTTCCCACTAGCTATCTACCTTACTACGTTTGTTAGTGTGTATATGTCCATGACTCTCTCTCGCCCTGTCAAAGCTCACCCCTCCCCCTCCCCATATCCTCAAGTCCGTTCTCCAGTAGGTCTGCGTCTTTATTCCTGTCTTACCCCTAGGTTCTTCATGACATTTTTTTCCCCTTAAATTCCATATATATGTGTTAGCATACGGTATTTGTCTTTTTCTTTCTGACTTACTTCACTCTGTATGACAGACTCTAGGTCTATCCATCTCATTACAAATAGCTCAATTTCATTTCTTTTTAAGGCTGAGTAATATTCCATTGTATATATGTGCCACATTTTCTTTATCCATTCATCCGATGATGGGCGCTTAGGTTGTTTCCATCTCCGGGCTATTGTAAATAGAGCTGCAATGAACATTTTGGTACATGACTCTTTTTGAATTTTGGTTTTCCCAGGGTATATGCCCAGTAGTGGGATTGCTGGGTCATATGGTAATTCTATTTGTAGTTTTTTAAGGAACCTCCATACTGTTCTCCATAGTGGCTGAACCAATTCACATTCCCACCAGCAGTGCAAGAGTGTTCCCTTTTCTCCACACCCTCTCCAGCATTTATTGTTTCTAGATTTTTTGATGATGGCCATTCTGACTGGTGTGAGATGATATCTCATTGTAGTTTTGATTTGCATTTCTCTAATGATTAATGATGTTGAGCATTCTTTCATGTGTTTGTTGGCATTCTGTATATCTTCTTTGGAGAAATGTCTATTTAGGTCTTCTGCCCATTTTTGGATTGGGTTGTTTGTTTTTTTGTTATTGAGCTGCATGAGCTGCTTGTAAATTTTGGAGATTAATCCTTTGTCATTTGCTTCATTTGCATGTCATTGTGTTTTGTTTGTGAAATTTATTTTGTTAATGGGATTTATCGGATTTTCACTGCTGCGTTTAGGCCACTGTACACACGCTTGACTTCCTTATGGAGACATATAAATCCATGGGTCTTAAGATTCTTACTTGTCAGGTATATTCCCAGGCGTTGAATATGGGGTGTTGAGTCCATTTCGTTGAGCAACAGTAGGTCTTGTCTATTATATATTTGGCTTATGGAACGGTATCTGTGCTAATTTCAATCTCTGGTTTGATGCAGCACCCCAACTCACCTTTCCCCATAAGCAAGCATAAGTTGGTTTTCTAAATTTGAGACCCTGTTCTGTTTTGTAATTCAGTTCATGTGTAGCCATGTTTACGTTCCATGTATTAGTGATATCTTATGATGTTTCTTTTTCTGTGTGACTTATTTCTCGTAGAATCGTCGTACCTGAATCCACTCATTATGCCGCTACGGGCCTGATGACGTAGATCTCATTGCTGAGTGATATTCCATTGTACGTACGTACCACAACTTCTTTATCCATTTTTTGCTTTCTCGGATATTTAACTTGTACCGTAGACGAGGTTCTTGTAAACAGAGCCGTCCCAAACTTTGGGGTGGCTGTGTGTTTTTGATTTTAATTTCCCTAAGCTATAGGACCCTAAGTGGAAATGCGATAGGCTGTGTTGCTTTGTTTCCTATGTGTTTCAGGAAACACCATACACTTCTCCAGAGTGGCTGTTGGCAATTTACATCCCACCCATCAGCATAACAAGGCTCCCTGTTCTCCATGACCTGTTCTGCCTTTCTGGATTTTACACTTTGTTCAGATGGCCCTTTTGACCAGGGGGCAGTGAGACTTCATTGTAGTGCAGATTTCCTTTACACGCTTGCTTGGTTGTCCAAAAAGTGCGTATGCGTTTTTTCCTGAATATATTCAGGAAAAAACGCATACGCCCTTTTTGGGCAAGTGCATCATTGTGGACATTCTGCCTCTTTTCCTATGCTTTAAGTGCAATTCCAGTCTACCTCCTGAAATCGTTTTCCTGAAATTCTGCCCCGCTTTCAAGTCCTCTTCGAAAACTTACTTCAATACATTTTTGGACGATAGCTGTCATTCATAACTCTGCAGGATTGTGAATTACAGTGCCCCTGAGCTCCTTTCTTCAACTCGCTTTCTTGTGAGCTGGCCGCAAAACCGCAGGAGTGCTTCAGGCCCTAATCTGGTTCCGGCAGGGCACACTGAGCCTTTGGTTAATTCCTCTTCCTGGTGGGAAATGAGCGTTCCATTTGCCCGTGCAGACACCTACAGCTAGTCTCTCATTGGTTCTCCCTATTCCTGTTCATCTTGCGCAGAAATTGCAAACTGTGCCAAACAGGAGGTTAAAGGCACTGACTTTCCAAGTGGGGAGAGTTTTAGTAAAGTGTCTGGAACGGTGCACCCGAGTACCAGGGGACGAAACCTGAGATGCATTTGAAAACGTTTCCCAATCACAGGGTGGAACATACTCCGGGTTTCCCATGCATGTTTTAGCTGAAGGAAGAATCCCTTAAACCTGGAGAGTTGGGACCCATGGAATGGGTGCCATGCAGTATGACTTCAATGGATCTGCGTTTGCTCATCAAACCTCACCAATGCTATCAGCCCAAAGTGTCCAGCCTTATGTCTCAACCAGCTCTGGGTGCAGATGTGATAAATCCAGGTTGCATCACAAGCCCTGAATGAATTATTTAAGAATTGCTCTCTATTTCACTGTCATTGTGTTTTTTTTTTTTAAACATCTTTATTGGGGTATAATTGCTTTACAATGGTGTGTTAGTTTCTGCTTTATAACAAAGTGAATCAGTTATACATATACATATGTTCCCATATGTCTTCCCTCTTGCGTCTCCCTCCCTCCCACTCTCCCTATCCCACCCCTCCAGGCTGTCACAAAGCACCAAGCTAATATCCCTGTGCCTTGCGGCTGCTTCCCACTAGCTATCTACCTTACTACGTTTGTTAGTGTGTATATGTCCATGACTCTCTCTCGCCCTGTCAAAGCTCACCCCTCCCCCTCCCCATATCCTCAAGTCCGTTCTCCAGTAGGTCTGCGTCTTTATTCCTGTCTTACCCCTAGGTTCTTCATGACATTTTTTTCCCCTTAAATTCCATATATATGTGTTAGCATACGGTATTTGTCTTTTTCTTTCTGACTTACTTCACTCTGTATGACAGACTCTAGGTCTATCCATCTCATTACAAATAGCTCAATTTCATTTCTTTTTAAGGCTGAGTAATATTCCATTGTATATATGTGCCACATTTTCTTTATCCATTCATCCGATGATGGGCGCTTAGGTTGTTTCCATCTCCGGGCTATTGTAAATAGAGCTGCAATGAACATTTTGGTACATGACTCTTTTTGAATTTTGGTTTTCCCAGGGTATATGCCCAGTAGTGGGATTGCTGGGTCATATGGTAATTCTATTTGTAGTTTTTTAAGGAACCTCCATACTGTTCTCCATAGTGGCTGAACCAATTCACATTCCCACCAGCAGTGCAAGAGTGTTCCCTTTTCTCCACACCCTCTCCAGCATTTATTGTTTCTAGATTTTTTGATGATGGCCATTCTGACTGGTGTGAGATGATATCTCATTGTAGTTTTGATTTGCATTTCTCTAATGATTAATGATGTTGAGCATTCTTTCATGTGTTTGTTGGCATTCTGTATATCTTCTTTGGAGAAATGTCTATTTAGGTCTTCTGCCCATTTTTGGATTGGGTTGTTTGTTTTTTTGTTATTGAGCTGCATGAGCTGCTTGTAAATTTTGGAGATTAATCCTTTGTCATTTGCTTCATTTGCATGTCATTGTGTTTTGTTTGTGAAATTTATTTTGTTAATGGGATTTATCGGATTTTCACTGCTGCGTTTAGGCCACTGTACACACGCTTGACTTCCTTATGGAGACATATAAATCCATGGGTCTTAAGATTCTTACTTGTCAGGTATATTCCCAGGCGTTGAATATGGGGTGTTGAGTCCATTTCGTTGAGCAACAGTAGGTCTTGTCTATTATATATTTGGCTTATGGAACGGTATCTGTGCTAATTTCAATCTCTGGTTTGATGCAGCACCCCAACTCACCTTTCCCCATAAGCAAGCATAAGTTGGTTTTCTAAATTTGAGACCCTGTTCTGTTTTGTAATTCAGTTCATGTGTAGCCAAGTTTATGTTCCGTGTATTAGTGATATCTTATGATGTTTCTTTTTCTGTGTGACTTATTTCACGTAGAATCGTCGTACCTGAATCCACTCATTATGCCGCTATGGGCCTGATGACGAAGATCTCATTGTTGAGTGATATTCCATTGTACGTACGTAGCACAACTTCTTTATCCATTTTTTGCTTTCTCGGATATTTAACTTGTACCGTAGACGAGGTTCTTGTAAACAGAGCCGTCCCAAACTTTGGGGTGCCTGTGTGTTTTTTATTTTAATTTCCCTAAGCTATAGGACCCTAAGTGGAAGTGCCATAGGCTGTGTTGCTTTGTTTCCTACGTGTTTCAGGAAACACCATACACTTCTCCAGAGTGGCTGTTGGCAATTTACATCCCGCCCATCAGCATAACAAGGCTCCCTCTTCTCCATGACCTGTCCTGCCTTTCTGGATTTTACACTTTTTTCAGATGGCCCTTTTGACCGGGGGGCAGTGAGACTTCAATGTAGTGCAGATTTCCTTTACACGCTTGCTTGGTTGGCCAAAAAGGGCGTATGCGTTTTTTCCTGAATATATTCAGGAAAAAACGCATACGCCCTTTTTGGCCAAGTGCATCATTGTGGACATTCTGCCTCTTTTCCTATGCTTTAAGTGCAATTCCAGTCTACCTCCTGAAATCGTTTTCCTGAAATTCTGCCCCGCTTTCAAGTCCTCTTCGAAAACTTACTTCAATACATTTTTGGACGATAGCTGTCATTCATAACTCTGCAGGATTGTGAATTACAGTGCCCCTGAGCTCCTTTCTTCAACTCGCTTTCTTGTGAGCTGGCCGCAAAACCGCAGGAGTGCTTCAGGCCCTAATCTGGTTCCGGCAGGGCACGCTGAGCCTTTGGTTAATTCCTCTTCCTGGTGGGAAATGAGCGTTCCATTTGCCCGTGCAGACACCTACAGCTAGTCTCTCATTGGTTCTCCCTATTCCTGTTCATCTTGCGCAGAAATTGCAAACTGTGCCAAACAGGAGGTTAAAGGCACTGACTTTCCAAGTGGGGAGAGTTTTAGTAAAGTGTCTGGAACGGTGCACCCGAGTACCAGGGGACGAAACCTGAGATGCATTTGAAAACGTTTCCCAATCACACGGTGGAACATACTCCGGGTTTCCCATGCATGTTTTAGCTGAAGGAAGAATCCCTTAAACCTGGAGAGTTGGGACCCATGGAATGGGTACCATGCAGTATGACTTCAAAGGGTCTGCGTTTGCTCACCAAACCTCACCAATGCTATCAGCCCAAAGTGTCCAGCCTTATGTCTCAACCAGCTCTGGGTGTAGATGTGGTAAATCCAGGTTGCATCACAAGCCCTGAATGAATTATTTAAGAATTGCTTCTATTTCACTGTCATTGTGTTTTTTTTTTTAAACATCTTTATTGGGGTAAAATTGCTTTACAATGGTGTGTTAGTTTCTGCTTTATAACAAAGTGAATCAGTTATACATATACATATGTTCCCATATGTCTTCCCTCTTGCGTCTCCCTCCCTCCCACTCTCCCTATCCCACCCCTCCAGGCTGTCACAAAGCACCAAGCTAATATCCCTGTGCCTTGCGGCTGCTTCCCACTAGCTATCTACCTTACTACGTTTGTTAGTGTGTATATGTCCATGACTCTCTCTCGCCCTGTCAAAGCTCACCCCTCCCCCTCCCCATATCCTCAAGTCCGTTCTCCAGTAGGTCTGCGTCTTTATTCCTGTCTTACCCCTAGGTTCTTCATGACATTTTTTTCCCCTTAAATTCCATATATATGTGTTAGCATACGGTATTTGTCTTTTTCTTTCTGACTTACTTCACTCTGTATGACAGACTCTAGGTCTATCCATCTCATTACAAATAGCTCAATTTCATTTCTTTTTAAGGCTGAGTAATATTCCATTGTATATATGTGCCACATTTTCTTTATCCATTCATCCGATGATGGGCGCTTAGGTTGTTTCCATCTCTGGGCTATTGTAAATAGAGCTGCAATGAACATTTTGGTACATGACTCTTTTTGAATTTTGGTTTTCCCAGGGTATATGCCCAGTAGTGGGATTGCTGGGTCATATGGTAATTCTATTTGTAGTTTTTTAAGGAACCTCCATACTGTTCTCCATAGTGGCTGAACCAATTCACATTCCCACCAGCAGTGCAAGAGTGTTCCCTTTTCTCCACACCCTCTCCAGCATTTATTGTTTCTAGATTTTTTGATGATGGCCATTCTGACTGGTGTGAGATGATATCTCATTGTAGTTTTGATTTGCATTTCTCTAATGATTAATGATGTTGAGCATTCTTTCATGTGTTTGTTGGCATTCTGTATATCTTCTTTGGAGAAATGTCTATTTAGGTCTTCTGCCCATTTTTGGATTGGGTTGTTTGTTTTTTTGTTATTGAGCTGAATGTGCTGCTTGTAAATTTTGGAGATTAATCCTTTGTCATTTGCTTCATTTGCATGTCATTGTGTTTTGTTTGTGAAATTTATTTTGTTAATGGGATTTATCGGATTTTCACTGCTGCGTTTAGGCCACTGTACACACGCTTGACTTCCTTATGGAGACATATAAATCCATGGGTCTTAAGATTCTTACTTGTCAGGTATATTCCCAGGCGTTGAATATGGGGTGTTGAGTCCATTTCGTTGAGCAACAGTAGGTCTTGTCTATTATATATTTGGCTTATGGAACGGTATCTGTGCTAATTTCAATCTCTGGTTTTATGCAGCACCCCAACTCACCTTTTCCCATAAGCAAGCATAAGTTGGTTTTCTAAATTTGAGACCCTGTTCTGTTTTGTAATTCAGTTCATGTGTAGCCAAGTTTATGTTCCGTGTATTAGTGATATCTTATGATGTTTCTTTTTCTGTGTGACTTATTTCTCGTAGAATCATCGTACCTGAATCCACTCATTATGCCGCTATGGGCCTGATGACGTAGATCTCATTGTTGAGTGATATTCCATTGTACGTACGTACCACAACTTCTTTATCCATTTTTTGCTTTCTCGGATATTTAACTTGTACCGTAGACGAGGTTCTTGTAAACAGAGCCGTCCCAAACTTTGGGGTGCCTGTGTGTTTTTGAATTTAATTTCCCTCAACTATAGGACCCTAAGTGGAAGTGCCATAGGCTGTGTTGCTTTGTTTCCTACGTGTTTCAGGAAACACCATACACTTCTCCAGAGTGGCTGTTGGCAATTTACATCCCGCCCATCAGCAGAACAAGGCTCCCTCTTCTCCATGACCTGTCCTGCCTTTCTGGATTTTACACTTTTTTCAGATGGCCCTTTTGACCGGGGGGCAGTGAGACTTCAATGTAGTGCAGATTTCCTTTACACTCTTGCTTGGTTGGCCAAAAAGGGCGTATGCATTTTTTCCTGAATATATTCAGGAAAAAACGCATACGCCCTTTTTGGCCAAGTGCGTCATTGTGGACATTCTGCCTATTTTCCTATGCTTTAAGTGCAATTCCAGTCTACCTCCTGAAATCGTTTTCCTGAAATTCTGCCCCGCTTTCAAGTCCTCTTCGAAAACTTACTTCAATACATTTTTGGACGATAGCTGTCATTCATAACTCTGCAATATTGTGAATTACAGTGCCCCTGAGCTCCTTTCTTCAACTCGCTTTCTTGTGAGCTGGCCGCAAAACCGCAGGATTGCCTCAGGCCCTAATCTGGTTCCGGCAGGGCACGCTGAGCCTTTGGTTAATTCCTCTTCCTGGTGGGAAATGAGCGTTCCATTTGCCCGTGCAGACACCTACAGCTAGTCTCTCATTGGTTCTCCCTATTCCTGTTCATCTTGCGCAGAAATTGCAAACTGTGCCAAACAGGAGGTTAAAGGCACTGACTTTCCAAGTGGGGAGAGTTTTAGTAAAGTGTCTGGAACGGTGCACCCGAGTACCAGGGGACGAAACCTGAGATGCATTTGAAAACGTTTCCCAATCACAGGGTGGAACATACTCCGGGTTTCCCATGCATGTTTTAGCTGAAGGAAGAATCCCTTAAACCTGGAGAGTTGGGACCCATGGAATGGGTACCATGCAGTATGACTTGAAAGGGTCTGCGTTTGCTCACCAAACCTCACCAATGCTATCAGCCCAAAGTGTCCAGCGTTATGTCTCAACCAGCTCTGGGTGTAGATGTGGTAAATCCAGGTTGCATCACAAGCCCTGAATGAATTATTTAAGAATTGCTCTCTATTTCACTCTCATTGTGTTTTTTTTTTAAACATCTTTATTGGGGTATAATTGCTTTACAATGGTGTGTTAGTTTCTGCTTTATAACAAAGTGAATCAGTTATACATATACATATGTTCCCATATGTCTTCCCTCTTGCGTCTCCCTCCCTCCCACTCTCCCTATCCCACCCCTCCAGGCTGTCACAAAGCACCAAGCTAATATCCCTGTGCCTTGCGGCTGCTTCCCACTAGCTATCTACCTTACTACGTTTGTTAGTGTGTATATGTCCATGACTCTCTCTCGCCCTGTCAAAGCTCACCCCTCCCCCTCCCCATATCCTCAAGTCCGTTCTCCAGTAGGTCTGCGTCTTTATTCCTGTCTTACCCCTAGGTTCTTCATGACATTTTTTTCCCCTTAAATTCCATATATATGTGTTAGCATACGGTATTTGTCTTTTTCTTTCTGACTTACTTCACTCTGTATGACAGACTCTAGGTCTATCCATCTCATTACAAATAGCTCAATTTCATTTCTTTTTAAGGCTGAGTAATATTCCATTGTATATATGTGCCACATTTTCTTTATCCATTCATCCGATGATGGGCGCTTAGGTTGTTTCCATCTCCGGGCTATTGTAAATAGAGCTGCAATGAATATTTTGGTACATGACTCTTTTTGAATTTTGGTTTTCCCAGGGTATATGCCCAGTAGTGGGATTGCTGGGTCATATGGTAATTCTATTTGTAGTTTTTTAAGGAACCTCCATACTGTTCTCCATAGTGGCTGAACCAATTCACATTCCCACCAGCAGTGCAAGAGTGTTCCCTTTTCTCCACACCCTCTCCAGCATTTATTGTTTCTAGATTTTTTGATGATGGCCATTCTGACTGGTGTGAGATGATATCTCATTGTAGTTTTGATTTGCATTTCTCTAATGATTAATGATGTTGAGCATTCTTTCATGTGTTTGTTGGCATTCTGTATATCTTCTTTGGAGAAATGTCTATTTAGGTCTTCTGCCCATTTTTGGATTGGGTTGTTTGTTTTTTTGTTATTGAGCTGCATGAGCTGCTTGTAAATTTTGGAGATTAATCCTTTGTCATTTGCTTCATTTGCATGTCATTGTGTTTTGATTGTGAAATTTATTTTGTTATTGGGATTTATCGGATTTTCACTGCTGCGTTTAGGCCACTGTACACACGCTTGACTTCCTTATGGAGACATATATATCCATGGGTCTTAAGATTCTTACTTGTCAGGTATATGCCCAGGCGTTGAATATGGGGTGTTGAGTCCATTTCGTTGAGCAACAGTAGGTCTTGTCTATTATATATTTGGCTTATGGAACGGTATCTGTGCTAATTTCAATCTCTGGTTTTATGCAGCACCCCAACTCACCTTTCCCCATAAGCAAGCATAAGTTGGTTTCCTAAATTTGAGACCCTGTTCTGTTTTGTAATTCAGTTCATGTGTAGCCAAGTTTATGTTCCGTGTATTAGTGATATCTTACGATGTTTCTTTTTCTGTGTGACTTATTTCTCGTAGAATCGTCGTACCTGAATCCACTCATTATGCCGCTATGGGCCTGATGATGTAGATCTCATTGTTGAGTGATATTCCATTGTACGTACGTACCACAACTTCTTTATCCATTTTTTGCTTTCTCGGATATTTAACTTGTACCGTAGACGAGGTTCTTGTAAACAGAGCCGTCCCAAACTTTGGGGTGCCTGTGTGTTTTTGATTTTAATTTCCCTAAGCTATAGGACCCTTAGTGGAAGTGCCATAGGCTGTGTTGCTTTGTTTCCTACGTGTTTCAGGAAACACCATACACTTCTCCAGAGTGGCTGTTGGCAATTTACATCCCGCCCATCAGCATAACAAGGCTCCCTCTTCTCCATGACCTGTCCTGCCTTTCTGGATTTTACACTTTTTTCAGATGGCCCTTTTGCCCGGGGGGCAGTGAGACTTCAATGTAGTGCAGATTTCCTTTACACGCTTGCTTGGTTGGCCAAAAAGGGCGTATGCGTTTTTTCCTGAATATATTCAGGAAAAAACGCATACGCCCTTTTTGGCCAAGTGCATCATTGTGGACATTCTGCCTCTTTTCCTATGCTTTAAGTGCAATTCCAGTCTACCTCCTGAAATCGTTTTCCTGAAATTCTGCCCCGCTTTCAAGTCCTCTTCGAAAACTTACTTCAATACATTTTTGGACGATAGCTGTCATTCATAACTCTGCAATATTGTGAATTACAGTGCCCCTGAGCTCCTTTCTTCAACTCGCTTTCTTGTGAGCTGGCCGCAAAACCGCAGGATTGCTTCAGGCCCTAATCTGGTTCCGGCAGGGCACGCTGAGCCTTTGGTTAATTCCTCTTCCTGGTGGGAAATGAGCGTTCCATTTGCCCGTGCAGACACCTACAGCTAGTCTCTCATTGGTTCTCCCTATTCCTGTTCATCTTGCGCAGAAATTGCAAACTGTGCCAAACAGGAGGTTAAAGGCACTGACTTTCCAAGTGGGGAGAGTTTTAGTAAAGTGTCTGGAACGGTGCACCCGAGTACCAGGGGACGAAACCTGAGATGCATTTGAAAACGTTTCCCAATCACACGGTGGAACATACTCCGGGTTTCCCATGCATGTTTTAGCTGAAGGAAGAATCCCTTAAACCTGGAGAGTTGGGACCCATGGAATGGGTACCATGCAGTATGACTTGAAAGGGTCTGCGTTTGCTCACCAAACCTCACCAATGCTATCAGCCCAAAGTGTCCAGCGTTATGTCTCAACCAGCTCTGGGTGTAGTTGTGGTAAATCCAGGTTGCATCACAAGCCCTGAATGAATTATTTAAGAATTGCTCTCTATTTCACTGTCATTGTGTTTTTTTTTTTAAACATCTGTATTGGGGTATAATTGCTTTACAATGGTGTGTTAGTTTCTGCTTTATAACAAAGTGAATCAGTTATACATATACATATGTTCCCATATGTCTTCCCTCTTGCGTCTCCCTCCCTCCCACTCTACCTATCCCACCCCTCCAGGCTGTCACAAAGCACCAAGCTAATATCCCTGTGCCTTGCGGCTGCTTCCCACTAGCTATCTACCTTACTACGTTTGTTAGTGTGTATATGTCCATGACTCTCTCTCGCCCTGTCAAAGCTCACCCCTCCCCCTCCCCATATCCTCAAGTCCGTTCTCCAGTAGGTCTGCGTCTTTATTCCTGTCTTACCCCTAGGTTCTTCATGACATTTTTTTCCCCTTAAATTCCATATATATGTGTTAGCATATGGTATTTGTCTTTTTCTTTCTGACTTACTTCACTCTGTATGACAGACTCTAGGTCTATCCATCTCATTACAAATAGCTCAATTTCATTTCTTTTTAAGGCTGAGTAATATTCCATTGTATATATGTGCCACATTTTCTTTATCCATTCATCCGATGATGGGCGCTTAGGTTGTTTCCATCTCCGGGCTATTGTAAATAGAGCTGCAATGAACATTTTGGTACATGACTCTTTTTGAATTTTGGTTTTCCCAGGGTATATGCCCAGTAGTGGGATTGCTGGGTCATATGGTAATTCTATGTGTAGTTTTTTAAGGAACCTCCATACTGTTCTCCATAGTGGCTGAACCAATTCACATTCCCACCAGCAGTGCACGAGTGTTCCCTTTTCTCCACACCCTCTCCAGCATTTATTGTTTCTAGATTTTTTGATGATGGCCATTCTGACTGGTGTGAGATGATATCTCATTGTAGTTTTGATTTGCATTTCTCTAATGATTAATGATGTTGAGCATTCTTTCATGTGTTTGTTGGCATTCTGTATATCTTCTTTGGAGAAATGTCTATTTAGGTCTTCTGCCCATTTTTGGATTGGGTTGTTTGTTTTTTTGTTATTGAGCTGCATGAGCTGCTTGTAAATTTTGGAGATTAATCCTTTGACATTTGCTTCATTTGCATGTCATTGTGTTTTGATTGTGAAATTTATTTTCTTATTGGGATTTATCGGATTTTCACTGCTGCGTTTAGGCCACTGTACACACGCTTGACTTCCTTATGGAGACATATAAATCCATGGGTCTTAAGATTCTTACTTGTCAGGTATATGCCCAGGCGTTGAATATGGGGTGTTGAGTCCATTTCGTTGAGCAACAGTAGGTCTTGTCTATTATATATTTGGCTTATGGAACGGTATCTGTGCTAATTTCAATCTCAGGTTTTATGCAGCACCCCAACTCACCTTTCCCCATAAGCAAGCATAAGTTGGTTTTCTAAATTTGAGACCCTGTTCTGTTTTGTAATTCAGTTCATGTGTAGCCAAGTTTATGTTCCGTGTATTAGTGATATCTTACGATGTTTCTTTTTCTGTGTGACTTATTTCTCGTAGAATCGTCGTACCTGAATCCACTCATTATGCCGCTATGGGCCTGATGACGTAGATCTCATTGTTGAGTGATATTCCATTGTACGTACGTACCACAACTTCTTTATCCATTTTTTGCTTTCTCGGATATTTAACTTGTACCGTAGACGAGGTTCTTGTAAACAGAGCCGTCCCAAACTTTGGGGTGCCTCTGTGTTTTTGAATTTAATTTCCCTAAGCTATAGGACCCTAAGTGGAAGTGCCATAGGCTGTGTTGCTTTGTTTCCTACGTGTTTCAGGAAACACCATACACTTCTCCAGAGTGGCTGTTGGCAATTTACATCCCGCCCATCAGCATAACAAGGCTCCCTCTTCTCCATGACCTGTCCTGCCTTTCTGGATTTTACACTTTTTTCAGATGGCCCTTTTGACCGGGGGGCAGTGAGACTTCAATGTAGTGCAGATTTCCTTTACACGCTTGCTTGGTTGGCCAAAAAGGGCGTATGCGTTTTTTCCTGAATATATTCAGGAAAAAACGCATACGCCCTTTTTGGCCAAGTGCATCATTGTGGACATTCTGCCTCTTTTCCTATGCTTTAAGTGCAATTCCAGTCTACCTCCTGAAATCGTTTTCCTGAAATTCTGCCCCGCTTTCAAGTCCTCTTCGAAAACTTACTTCAATACATTTTTGGACGATAGCTGTCATTCATAACTCTGCAATATTGTGAATTACAGTGCCCCTGAGCTCCTTTCTTCAACTCGCTTTCTTGTGAGCTGGCCACAAAACCGCAGGATTGCCTCAGGCCCTAATCTGGTTCCGGCAGGGCACGCTGAGCCTTTGGTTAATTCCTCTTCCTGGTGGGAAATGAGCGTTCCATTTGCCCGTGCAGACACCTACAGCTAGTCTCTCATTGGTTCTCCCTATTCCTGTTCATCTTGCGCAGAAATTGCAAACTGTGCCAAACAGAAGGTTAAAGGCACTGACTTTCCAACTGGGGAGAGTGTTAGTAAAGTGTCTGGAACGGTGCACCCGAGTACCAGGGGATGAAACCTGAGATGCATTTGAAAACGTTTCCCAATCACACGGTGGAACATACTCCGGGTTTCCCAAGCATGTTTTAGCTGAAGGAAGAATCCCTTAAACCTGGAGAGTTGAGACCCATGGAATGGGTGCCATGCAGTATGACTTCAAAGGGTCTGCGTTTGCTCACCAAACATCACCAATGCTATCAGCCCGAAGTGTTCAGCCTTATGTCTCAACCAGCTCTGGGTGTAGATGTGGTAAATCCAGGTTGCATCACAAGCCCTGAATGAATTATTTAAGAATTGCTCTCTATTTCACTGTCATTGTGTTTTGTTTATGAAATTTATTTTGTTAATGGGATTTATCGGATTTTCACTGCTGCGTTTAGGCCACTTTACACACGCTTCACTTCCTTATTTAGACATATAAATCCATGGGTCTTAAGATTCTTACTTGTCAGGTATATTCCCAGGCGTTGAATATGGGGTGTTGATTCCATTTCGTTGAGCAAGGAGTAGGTCATGTCTATTATATATTTGGCTTATGGAACGGTATCTGTGCTAATTTCAATCTCTGGTTTTATGCAGCACCCCAACTCACCTTTCCCCATAAGCAAGCATAAGTTGGTTTTGTAAATTTGAGACCCTGTTCTGTTTTGTAATTCAGTTCATGTGTAGCCATGTTTACGTTCCATGTATTAGTGATATCTTATGATGTTTCTTTTTCTGTGTGACTTATTTCTCGTAGAATCGTCGTACCTGAATGCACTCATTATGCCGCTACGGGCCTGATGACGTAGATCTCATTGCTGAGTGATATTCCATTGTACGTACGTACCACAACTTCTTTATCCATTTTTTGCTTTCTCGGATATTTAACTTGTACCGTAGACGAGGTTCTTGTAAACAGAGCCGTCCCAAACTTTGGGGTGGCTGTGTGTTTTTCATTTTAATTTCCCTAAGCTATAGGACCCTAAGTGGAAGTGCCATAGGCTGTGTTGCTTTGTTTCCTACGTGTTTCAGGAAACACCATACACTTCTCCAGAGTGGCTCTTGGCAATTTACATGCCGCCCATCAGCATAACAAGGCTCCCTGTTCTACCTGACCTGTCCCGCCTTTCTGGATTTTACATCTGTTTCAGATGGCCGTTTGGACCGGGGGGCAGTGAGACTTCATTGTAGTGCAGATTTCCTTTACACGCTTGCTTGGTTGGCCAAAAAGGGCGTATGCGTTTTTTCCTGAATATATTCAGGAAAAAACGCATACGCCCTTTTTGGCCAAGTGAATAACTGTGGACATTCTGCCTCTTTTCCTATGCTTTAAATGCAATTCCAGTCTACCCCCTGAAATCTTTTTCCTGAAATTCTGCCCCGCTTTCAAGTCCTCTTCGAAGACTTACTTCAATATATTTTTGGACGATAGCTGTCATTCATAACTCTGCAGGTTTGTGAATTACAGTGGCCCTGAGCTCCTTTCTTCAACTCGCTTTCTTGTGTGCTGGCCGAAAAACCGCAGGATGGCTTCAGGCCCTCATCTGGTTCCGGCAGCGCATGGTGAGCCTTTGGTTAATTCCTCATTCTGGTGGGAAATGAGCGTTCCATTTGCCCGTGCAGACACCTACAGCTAGTCTCTCATTGGTTCTCCCTATTCCTGTTCATCTTGCGCAGAAATTGCAAACTGTGCCAAACAGGAGGTTAAAGGCACTGACTCTCCAAGTGGGGAGAGTGTTAGTAAAGCGTCTGGCATGGTGAACCCGAGTACCAGGGGACGAAATCTGAGATGCATTTGAAAACGTTTCCCAATCACACGGTGGACCATACTCTGGGTTTCCCATGCATGTTTTAGCTGAAGGAAGAATCCCTTAAACCTGGAGAGTTGGGACCCATGGAATGGCTACCATGCAGTATGACTTCAAAGGGTCTGTGTTTGCTCACCGAACCTCACCATTGCCATCATCCCGAAGTGTCCAGCCTTATGTCTCAAGCAGCTTTGGGTGTAGCGGTGGTAAATCTAGGTTGCATCACAAGCCCTGAATGAATTATTTAAGAACTGCTCTCTATTTCACTTTCATTGTGTTTTGTTTTTTAAATTTATTTTGATAATGGGATTTATCGGATTTTCACTGCTGCGTTTAGGCCACTGTACAGATGCTTGATTTCCTTATGGAGACATATAAATCCATGGGTCTTAAGATTCTTTCTTGTCAGGTATATTACCAGGCGTTGAATATGGGGTGTTGAGTCCATTTCGTTGAGCAAGGAGTAGGTCTAGTCTATTATATATTTGGCTTATGGAACGATATCTGTGCTAATTTCAATCTCTGGTTTTATGCAGCACCCCAACTCACCTTTCCCCATAAGCAAGCATCAGTTGGTTTTCTAAATTTGAGACCCTGTTCTGTTTTGTAATTCAGTTCATGTGTAGCCAAGTTTACGTTCCGTGTATTAGTGATATCTTATGATGTTTCTTTTTCTGTGTGACTTATTTCTCGTAGAATCGTCGTACCTGAATCCACTCATTATGCCCCTATGGGCCTGATGACCTAGATTTCATTGCTGAGTGATATTCCATTGTACGTACGTACCACAATTTCTTTATCCATTTTTTGCTTTCTCGGATATTTAACTTGTACCGGAGACGAGGTTCTTGTAACCAGAGCCGTCCCAAGCTTTGGGGTGGCTGTGTGTTTTTGATTTTAATTTCCCTAAGCTATAGGACCCTAAGTGGAAGTGCCATAGGCTGTGTTGCTTTGTTTCCTACGTGTTTCAGGAAACACCATACACTTCTCCAGAGTGGCTGTTGGCAATTTACATCCCGCCCAGCAGCATAACAAGGCTCCCTGTTCTCCATGACCTGTACTGCCTTTCTGGATTTTACAATTGTTTCAGATGGCCGTTTGGACCGGGGGGCAGTGAGACTTCATTGTAGTGCAGATTTCTTTACACGCTTCCTTGGTTGGCCAAAAAGTGTGTATGCGTTTTTTCCTGAATATATTCAGGAAAAAACGCATACGCCCTTTTTGGCCAAGTGCATCATTGTCGACATTCTGCCTCTATTCCTATGCTTTAAGTGCAATTCCAGTCTACCCCCTGAAATCGTTTTCCTGAAATTCTGCCCCGCTTTCCAGTCCTCTTCGAAGACTTACTTCAATACATTTTTGGACGATAGCTGTCATTCATAATTCTGCAGGTTTGTGAATTACAGTGCCCCTGAGCTCCTTTCTTCAACTCGCTTTCTTGTGAGCTGGCCGCAAAACCGCAGGATTGCTTCAGGCCCTAAACTGTTTCCGGCAGGGCATGCTGAGCCTTTGGTTATTTCGTCTTCCTGGTGGGAAATGTGCGTTCCATTTGCCCGTGCAGACACCTACAGCTAGTCTCTCATTGGTTCTCCCTATTCCTGTTCATCTTGCGCAGAAATTGCAAACTGTGCCAAACAGGAGGTTAAAGGCACTGACTCTCCAAGTGGGGAGAGTGTTAGCAAAGCGTCTGGAATGGTGCACCCAAGTACCAGGGGACGAAAACTGAGATGCAGTTGAAAACGTTTCCCAACACACAGTGAAACATACTCTGGGTTTCCCATGCATGTTTTAGCTGAAGGAAGAATCCCTTAAACCTGGAGAGTTGAGACCCATGGAATGGGTACCATGTAGTATGTCTTCCAAGGGTCTGCGTTTGCTCAGGGAACCTCACCAATGCTATCAGCCCGAAGTGTCCAGCTTTATGTCTCACCGAGCTCTGGGTGCAGATGTGGGAAATCCAGATTGCATCACAAGCCGTGAATGAATTATTTAAGAATTGCTCTCTATTTCACTGTCACTGTGTTTTGTTTTTGAAATTTATTTGGATAATGGGATTTATCGGATTGTCACTGCTGCGTTTAGCCCGCTGTACACACGCTTCATTTCCTTATGGAGACATATAAATCCATGGGTTTTAAGATTCTTACTTGTCAGGTATATTCCCAGGCGTTGTATATGGGGTGTTGAGTCCATTTCGTTGAGCAAGGAGTAGGTGTTGTCTATTATATATTTGGCTTATGGAGTGGTATCTGTGCTAATTTCAATCTCTGGTTTTATGCAGCACCCCAACTCACCTTTCCCCATAAGCAAGCATATGTTGGTTTTCTAAATTTGAGACCCTGTTCTGTTTTGTAATTCAGTTCATGTGTAGCCAAGTTTACATGCCGTGTATTAGTGATATCTTATGATGTTCCTTTTTCTGTGTGACTTATTTCACTTAGAATCATCGTACCTTAATCCACTCATTATGCCGCTACGGGCCTGATGACGTAGATTTCATTGCTGAGTGATATTCCATTGTACGTGCGTACCACAACTTCTTTATCCATTTTTTGCTTTCTCGGATATGTAACTTGTACCGTAGACGAGGTTCTTGTAAACAGAGCCGTCCCAAACTTTGGGATGGCTGTGTGATTTTGATTTTAATTTCCCTAATCTATAGGACCATAAGTGGAAGTGCCATAGGCTGTGTTGCTTTGTTTCTTACGTGTTTCAGGAAACACCATACACTTCTCCAGAGTGGCTCTTGGCAATTTATATCCCGCCCATCAGCATAACAAGGCTCTCTGTTCTCCATGAACTGTCCTGCCTTTCTGGATATTACACTTTTTTCAGAAGGAACTTTTGACTGGGGGACAGAGAGACTTCATGGTAGTGCAGATTCCTTTACACGCTTGCTTGGTTGGCCAAAAAGGGCGTATGCGTTTTTTCCTTAATATATTCAGGAAAAAACGCATACGCCCTTTTTGGCCAAGTGCATCATTTCGACATTCTGCCTCTTTTCCTATGCTTTAAGTGCAATTCCAGTCTAACCCCTGAAATCGTTTTCCTGAAATTCTGCCCCGCTTTCAAGTCCTCTTCGAAGACTTACTTCAATACATTTTTGGACGGTAGCTGTCATTCATAACTCTGCAGGTTTGTGAATTACAGTGCCCCTGAGCTACTTTCTTCAAGTCCCTTTCTTGTGAGCTGGCCACAAAACCGCAAGATTGCTTCAGGCCCTAATCTGTTTCCGGCAGGGCACGCTGAGCCTTTGGTTAATCCCTCTTCCTGGTGGGAAATGTGCGTTCCATTTGCCCGTGCAGACACCTACAGCTAGTCTCTCATTTGTTCTCCCTATTCCTGTTCATCTTGCGCAGAAATTGCAAACTGTGCCAAACAGGAGGTTAAAGTCACTGACTCTCCAAGTGGGGAGAGTGTTAGTAAAGCGTCTGGAATGGTGAACCCGTGTAACAGGGGACGAAAACTGAAGTGCATTTAAAAACGTTTCCCAACCACATGGTGGACCATACTCTGGGTTTCCCATGCATGTGTTAGCTGAAGGAAGAATCCCTTAAACCTGGAGAGTTGGCAACCATGGAATGGGTACCATGCAGTATGACTTCAAAGGGTCTGCGTTTGCTCACCGAACCTCACCAATGCTGTCAGCCCGAAGTGTCCAGCCTTATGTCTCACCCTGCTCTGGGTGTAGATGTGGTAAATCCAGGTTGCATCACAAGCCCTGAATGAATTATTTAAGAATTGCTCTCTATTTCACTGTCATTGTGTTTTGTTTTTGAAATTTATTTTGATAATGGGATTTATCGGATTTTCACTGCTGTGTTTAGGCCTCTGTACACACACTTGATTCTCTTATGGAGACATATAAATCCATAGGTATTAAGACTCTTACTCGCCCGGTATATTCCTAGTCGCTGAATATGAGGTGTTGAGTCCATTTCGTTGACCCAGGAGTAGGTTTTTTCTATTACATATTTGGCTTATGCAATGGTATCTGTGCTAATTTCAATCCCTGGTTTTATGCAGCACCCCAACTCACCTTTATCCTTAAGCAAGAATAAGTTGGTTTTCTAAATTTGAGACCCCATTCTGTTTTGTAATTCAGTTCATGTGTAGCCACGTTTACATTCCATGTATTAGTGATATCGTATGTCTTTTTCTTTTTGAATTATATGACTTTGAATGATCATACGTAACTCCTCTGGAGTTGTTACAAGTGGCCATATTTCATTGATTTCCAGGGTGAGTAATATTTCACTCTACCTAAGTAATACATCTCTATCCATTTTTTCCCTCCAGAGACATTTAAGTTATATCCTGTTCGAGGATCTTTTAAACAGAGAGGAGGTAGACATTGGGGTGCCTGTGTCCTCTCGATTTTTGTTTTTCCCAAGATATACGTCCATGAGTGCAAGTGCCCTGTACTCTGTAGCCCATTTTTTAGATGCTTTAGTAAACACAATACACTTCTCCAGAGTGACCGTTGGCAATATACATTTCCACTATAAGCCTCACAGGGCCACCTTTTCTCCTTGCCCTGTCCTGCGTTTCTGGTGTTTGCCCTTTATGAGGACGGCTCTCCTGACTGATGCGAAGTGATGTTTTGTAGTATTGATTTCCAGTGCCCACCTGTTTGGTTGGCCAAAAAATGTATGCCCTTTTCTTGAATATATACAGAAAAAGACGCATACACCCTTTTTGGCCAACTGCAATGTTGGCAATGTTCAGCCCCTTTTCTTGTGCTTAATGGCGAGTCCTTTCTACCTCTTCCAATCCCTTTCCTGCCATTCTCCGTTGCTTACAAGTCCTTTTCTCTGACTTTCTTCAAGACATTTTTCAGTGATAGATATTTTCAACTCTGTAGTTTCGTGAATTTTAGTGCCCCTGAGTTCCATTTTTCAACTTGTGTTTATGGGTACTGGCCACAAAGCAGCGGGATTTCCTCAAGCCCTATTCTGTTTCCATGGGCAACACTAGCCTTTGGTCAATTCGTCTTCCTGATTGGAAATTAGAGTGACATGTGCCTGTCCGAACACCTAGGACTTGTCTCTCATTGTTCCTCCTCCTTCCACTTCATCCTCTAGACAAATTCCAAACTCTACACAACAGGATGTTGACAGTGCTGACATCTCCAAGTGGGGAGACTGTTAGTAAAGACGCTGGTGCTGTGAACCGGAGCACCAGGAGATGAGGAGATGAGATGCCTTTTCCAAACTCTTCCCGATCAGACGGTATACCATCCTCTGGGTGTGACAGGCAAGTTTTAGCTGTAGGAAGGGTCCTATTCATGTGAGGAGAACACCAGGGCTTTTTCAAAATCAGTGTCTCTCTGCAACCCAAACTGGGGAATTTTTTAAGCTACGGCTACACATATGTTCATTAAGGGCCTTGGGAAGTAGGCAGAGTCCAAACTTCAGATGATTGAAGTCTTCAGGGTCAGAAGCACTCACCACCGGCTTCCCTTACGTTCCATTTTAACTGTCATTGATAGATGATGTCAATAAAAATATCTATTCTTTTCCAGATTATTTCCCCTTATAGGTTATTGCAAATTATTGAGTGTAGTTCCCTGTGCTAGGCAGTAGTTCCTTGTTGATGATCGATTTTATACATAGCAGTGTGTATGTGTTAATCCCAAACTGTTAATTTATCCCTCCTCCCACCTTTCCCCTTTGGTAATAATAAATTATAAGATTTTATACTTCTCAGAAACGGGGGAGCTGAAAGAGAGGTATCATTTTCAATGGAAAAGCATTTAAAACAAGATTGAAGCTTTAACCAAGATTATTAGATGTATATCCTTGGAAAGAAACCACTTTGTTTCTCTAATATTGACCTGACAAATAAGACAGATCTTTTCACTGAACTTGCTTATAATAAAGTGATGGAAATATCAAATGGAAGTGTTAGAAACATCTTATTTTACCCGAGCCTTATACACTGTTCTATGTTAATTACAGTTTGGCTCAAACATCTGTTCATTGAAGTTACAATGTTCTCAATTTCTGTTACTGATCCTCCAGAGTGGACCCCAACAAGTGTCCCCCTGCCCAGTATCATTGTAGCCAACAGATCGAGACTGAGTTTTGTTCAGAAGCAAAGAAAACTTTATATTTTGATCAGAGAATGGAGAGGTGAGAGCATGTTCTACCCCGTGGGCTGTGGGCTGGGCTGCTGTGTAGAGATCCTGTCAGAGTCAGTGGGAGGGAGGGGGCGGAGCTCTTGAGGGCCCGGTTGGCTGCAGCTCAGGCTCTATATCACGGAGTGTGCACTGTGCCCCAGGAGCTGAGGTGTCGACCCAGCCATTCTGCACTAGGAAATCTGGTCTGAAGTGCCGGGTGTGGAACCTTTGTATGCGGGACCCTAGGAGCACGTGAAATTAGACAAAGCACAAAGGATAAAAAAGGTTAGACTTTGTTTTATTGCCCAGATTCTATTTTTATCTCCCAGGGATTTTTAAGGGGCTTTGCCTGGGACAAACCCCTCTTCTGCCTTTTGTCCCCTTCCTCATTCTTGGAATGCTGAGGGTGCAGACCCTTCTTCTGTAACTGCTGAGTGCTGAGTTAGGAGCCCTCATACCCGTGGGCGAGGGTCAGAACTTCTCCCCAGCAGCCTCCAGGTGACGTTGATTGTCCCCAGGCCTCCTGCCTCCGTGCTCGTCCGCCTGAGCACCAGTATTGGAAGTGTTATAGATTCTAATGACCTTTAAGGGTTCAAGAAGGAGATGTGCAGTGACGCTGTGAGGTCCAGTTTCAACCCGCCCCACATTTGTTCGGCCACCTTAGGCTGACCGTTTCTGCCAGCCTAGATGCTCTGACCAGTAGTCTGCGCTTTCTTCAATTACGACCCTGAATTAACGTAAAAACAGCATCAGGTGTCAGGACCCTGTCCGCTCAACTCCCAGACAGTCCAGGGTCACTGGTGATGAAGGACCATGATGGCCACTGAGTCAACAGCCTTTTGAGGTTAACAGGAGTCCAGCCGTTCTTATTGGCCATCATCATCACAGTGTCTGTAGGCTTTTCTATGGTGACAGCGTCATATACAGTTTCCCAGCCAAGATTATTAGCTCCCCTCTGGGTGCAGTAAGTCCTGCAAGCAGTAGTCTACTCTTTTGGGACACACTCTTGTTGTTTTATGAGAGAAACTCCAGGTCAAGTGATGGTCACACGAGTTGTCATGGTGCCCCGTTGCCCCCGGTTATCTCTCTGGAGGTTGGAGTTGGAGGGCCTCCTCACTCGAGGTCAGTGTGCCCATGGAGCAAACCCTTCAACTTCAGGGCATGGTTGGGGATTAGGATCACCACGTGGGTTCCTTTTCCCTTAGGAGAGAGGTGACCTTTTGGGCTGCTTATTTCCAGGTTTTTAGATACTGCCAGTATCTTGGCCAGATGTGGTGGTGGGCCAAGCCCCTTGGTGACCATAGTTTATCCTACCTGGATGGCATTCTTGCATTGTTCCATTTCAAGTGGTCCCAGTTTTTGCACTAATATTCCAATGGCGATTCACCTTTCACCAGGAATGTAAAGGTCAAAGGGTTTAGCTAAATTAGGGAGTTCTAGGGCAAGGGTCTGAATTGACTGCTCTTTCCATTCTTGAAAGGCCACTTCTGGATTCTATTCAAAAGGATCATCATCTTTTCCTTTCAGTGTTTCATATAGAGGCCCAGCTAGTAGACTGTAGTTAGGGATCCAGAAGCAGCAAACCCTGGCCTCCCCAGGAACCCCTATGCTGTCTTGTAGTTTTAGAAATGGGTAAGGCTGTAAATTGTTTCTTCCCTTTCCTGAGATGGGCTTCTCCGACCTTCTGTGAGAATGAAGCCCAGGCAGGTCACCGTAGTCTGTGATATTTGAGCTTTTTATTGGACAACTTCTATCCTTTATTGTCTTGGTAGTTCAGAGGTCTCCTTAGTAGGGCTGGCGATTAGAATGTTGTCTGCATATTGAAGGAGTGTTTCCTTTTCCAGAGGTAGAACTTTTAGGTCTTTAGCTGAGCTTTCCCCAAAGATGGTGTGGGAATTTTTGAACCCTTGGGGGAACACGGCCCGGAAGTATTGTTTTAGTTGTATGTTGAGTCCTGCCACTCACAAGCCAAAATTTCTTGTGACTCTGGGACTAATGGAATACAAAAGAACGCATCATTGGAGACTAATACAGAATAACATGTCCTGGTGGTTGGTAGAATGACCAGCAGGGTGTAGGATTTAGTAACTACTGGAGGTATATCCTCGGTGGCTTCACTGACTGTCCTGACATCCTTTACCAGGACTCCAGCAGACCATGGGGCTCTCGAGGTCAGGCCAATCCCAGGATATAGAGCTCACCTGAGCAGGTAGCCCACCCCGACCCCAGCCCATGGTGCTCTCGTGTTCAGGCCCCTCCCAGGATATGGGATTCCCTGGGCAGGTCCCCTGCAGCCCATGGGGCTCTCGTGGTCAGGTCCCTCCCAGGATACAGACCTACCCTTACAGGTACCTTGGCAGGGCTGGGCACACTGGAACCGTGCACATCACCCTCATTGCAGAGCACTCCCAGCTCACCTGTCACTCAGATCTGACACAGAGCACCTCAGAGCAGGACTTGAACTAACAAACAGCAGCTCCGACAGGTCTGTGACCCTGGGCATCACTCTGTGTGGCCTCCGTCCACCTGATCTTCCAGAAACTTCCACTGCACCAGGGGCACCAGGCCTCTGTCTCCACCCACCACCCACCCCTCTTCTTTCATGAGTCCTGGGTTCCTGTCATTAGGAGAGGGTTTTCTTGAAGTTGTCTCCCACTCATGCACCAGATAATATAGTTAGAAAACAAGCCAGAGCTGCAGCCCCTTGTCTATCCTGAGACTCAGGAGGCCACACCTGTTCCTTGGACCTGGCTGATTCAGCAAGTTCCATTTTCTGCAACTGTGAGCCCCTGAGGGGTGATTATAGGCTGGCCTCGGAAGTCTGACCATGCCGGCCAGCCCTCCCCAAGTGTGCCTGGGTTGAGATCAATATAAACACCGCTCCAGGCAGCAAGAGCCCCTGCAGCTGTGCCTGATGCCATTTTCTCTGCCCAGTCAGCAGTCTCGGGGCTGGGCTGGTAGGAGGGAGTGAGAGGCCACGGCCTTGTGGGTGCCCCAGTGTGAGTGGGGCTCTGCTGGACTTTCTGCAGCAGTTGCCAAGATGCCACCTGCTAAAGGAGAGGATGTGTCACCCATACCTGCCGCTGGAGTTTCTCCCTGGGCAGAGGTGAGGAAGGAAGAAAGCAGTGGGGGCTGGGACAGCAGGGATATCTCAGGCAGGGAAATGGAAAGCTTCCAGAAGAGTACCCAGGGCCAGGACCATCCTGGCTGGCCTGCAGGCACCAAGTCGGCTGGCATGCTGTCGCTCATGTGGCTCCATGGCCCTTCCTCTAGGCTTTCAAGTCCTTGTACATATTCAGGTGTTTTACCTGGGAAGGGTGGGAACATTTCAGCAGCAGCTGGCCTGGGGCTCGGCCCACGTTTACTCACAGATGTCTCGGCACGGTCCCCCAGCTTTGCAATGAGGACGCTTGTTGCGTGGGGCCTGCTGGCTGAATGGGAGATGATTCCCCACCACTGACCAACTTCAGAATTGTTTACAACTGGAGCAAGTGCCCTGATAGGGTTTTCCTCTGTGTAACTGGTGGGTTCTGTCTTTTTTTTTCTTTTTCCGTTTTTAGTTCAAGGTAGATTTTATTCCTCTTTTTTGTATTTACAGATATAAGCATGGAAATAATTTATTCATATAAATACATGTATGTGAAGGGAAGAATATTTTTTCTGTTTTAATTTTTTTAATTTTATTTTTTTAATTTTGGATTTTATTTTATTTTTTTATAAAGCAGGTTCTTTTTGGTTATCTCTTTTATCCATATAAATGTATATATGCCAATCCCAATATCTCAACTCCTCCCACCACCACCCCCAACAGCTTTCCCACCTTGGTGTCCATACGTTTGTTGTCTACATCTGTTGCTCTATTTCTGCCTTGCAAAACGGTTCATCTGTACAACTTTTCTAGGTTCCACATATATGCATTAATATGCAAGATTTGTTTTTCTCTTTCTGACTTACTTCACTCTGTATGACAGTCTCTAGATCCATCAACGTCTCTACAAATAACCCAATTTCATTCCTTTTTATGGCTTAGTAATATTCCATTTTATATATGTACCACATTTGTATGCATTCGTCTGTCTGTGGGCATTTAGGTTGCTTCCATTACCTGGATATTGTAAATAGTGATGCAATGAATATTGTGGTAAATGTCTCTTTTTGATTTATGGTTTTGTCTGGGTATATGCCCAGTAGTGGGATTGCTGTATCATATGGTAATTCTATTCTTAGTTTTATAAGAAACTCCATAATGTTCTCCACAGTGACTGTATCAATTTACATTCCCAACAATAGTGGAAGAGGGTTCCTTATCTCCACACCCTTTCCAACATTTTTTGTTTGAAGATTTTCTGATGATGCCTATTCTAACAGATGTGAGGTGATACACCATGGATGAGTCTATTTCGTTGAGCAAAGAGTAGGTCTTGTCTATTACATATTTGGCTTATGGAACGGTATGTGTGCTAATTTCAATCTCTGGTTTTATACAGCACCCTAACTCAACTTTGCCCTTAAGCAAGCATAAGGTTTTTATCTAAATGTGAGGCTCTGTTTGGTTTTGTAATTCAGTTTATGTGTAGCCAAGTTTACACTCCCTCAATTAGTGATATCTTATGATAATTATCTTTCTGTGTGTGACATATTTCTCTTAGAATCATCATACTTAAATCCACTCAATTTGCTGCTACAGGCCTGATGACATTGATTTCATTGCTGAGTGATATTCCGATGTACGTAAGTAGCACAACTTCTTTATCCATTTTTTTCTTTCTGGGATATTTAATTTGTACTGGACTCGAGGTTCTTGTAAACACAGCAGCCCTAAATTTTGTGTTGGCTGGGTTTTGTTGATTTTAATTTTCCTAAGCTATAGGGCCAAAAGTGGAAGTGCCCTAGGCTCTGTAGCTTTGTTTTTTAGATGTTTCACGATACACCATAAATATCTCCAGAGTGTCTGTTGGCAAATTATATCCCGCCCATCAGCATAGCAAGGCTCCCTGTTCTCCATGGCCTGTCCTCTGTTTCTGGTTTTTACACTTTTTTCAGATGGCCCTTTTGACGAATGGGAAATGAGACTTCATTGTAGTGCGGATTTCCATTGCTCGAGTGCTTCGTTGGCCAAAAAGTGCATATTTGTTTTTTCCTGAATATATTCAGGAAAAAATGTATATGCACTTTTTGTCCAAGTGCATCTCTGTCAAAGATCTGCCGATTTTCATATGTTTTAAATGCAATTCCAATCTACCTCCTGAAATATGATTCCTGCAATTCTGCCTCGTTTTCAAGTCCTCTTCGCAGCCTTACTTCAATATATTTTTGCCAATAGCTGTCATTTATAACTCTGCAGATTTGTGAATTACAGTGCCCGTGATTTCCTTTCTTAACTTGCTTCCTTGTAAGCTGGCCCCAAAACCCCAGGTTTGCTTCAGGCTGTTCTCAGGGTGCGGCACAGCACTCTGAGCCTTTGGTTAATTCCTCTTCCTGGTGGGAAGTTAGAGTTAAATGTACCCCTCCAATCACCTGCCTCACTCCCAGCTCCCTGGTGATGTGTGTCCTCTGGTTTGAGGCTACATATGATGGGTTCCTCATCTTTTGATGATGTGGCCCCAATGATGTGTGGACACTCCTGCCTGGTTCCCATCCCCTTGGTGATGTGGGCCCTCTGATGAGACTCTGATCCTTGTTGGGTTCCTCACACTTCTGTGAGGTGGGCCCTCTTCTCTGAGGTCACTCCTGCCTGGCTGGCACACCCTGCCTTGGTGACGTCGGCCCTATGGTGGCAGTTGGAGCCTGCTGGGAGCCTCCTCCCCTCGGTGATGAGGCCATCTGGCGTCAGGCCCTAACGGTTGGGTTCCCACATTTTCTGATACGTTCTAAGTGGTGCGAGGGCACTCCTGCCAGGTTCCCATCCCCATGGGCATGTGGGCCTTCTGTTCTGAGGTCCCAACGGCTGGGTTGCTCACACTTTCATGATGTGGGCCCTCTGCAGTGAGGTCAATCCTGCCTGGCTGGGACACGTCGCCTTGGCGACGTGGATCCTCTGGTGGCAGTTGGAGCGTTCTGGGGCCTCCTGCCCTCAGTGATGAGGGCCCTCTGGTGTCAGGTCCTAAGTGCTGGGCTCCACACATTTTCTGATGTGTGCCCGGCGGTACCAGGACACTCCTGCCAGGTTCCCATCTCCATGGGCATGTGGGACTTCTGTTCTGTGATCCCAACGGCTGGGTTGCTCACAGTTTCATGATGTGGGCCCTTTGCTGTGAGTTGACTCCGGCCTGTATCCCATAGCGTCAGTGCTCTGGGCCTCCTGCTTTGAGTTTCCAACTCCTGGATTCCTCACCTTTTTTTATTCTATTTGCCCTCTGTTGTGCGTCTCCTCCTGCATGTCTCACTCCCAGCCCCTTCGTGATGTGTTTCCCCTTGTTTGAGGCCACATGTGCTGTGTTCCTCACCTTTCTATAATGTGGCCACACTGGTGTGAGGACACTCCTGCCTTGTTCCGATCCCCTTGGTGATGTGGGCTCTCTGGTGAGAGCCTTATCCTGGCTGGGTTCCTCACACTTCTGGGAGGAGGGCCCTCTGCTGTGAGGTCACTCCTGCCTGGCTGGCACACGTCGCCTTGGCCACATGGGCCCTCTGGTTGCAATTGGAGTGTGCTGGGAGACTCCTCCCCTCGGTGATGAGGGCCCTCTGGCGTCAGGCCCTAACTGCTGGGCTCCCCACATTTTCTGATGTGTGCCCACTGGTGCGATGACACTCCTGCCAGGTTCCCATCCCCATGGGGATTTGGGCCTTCTGCTATGAAGTCCCAACGGCTGGGGTGCTCACAGTGTCAGGATGTGAGCCCTCTGCTGTGAGTTCACTCTGGCATGGATCCCATAGCCTCGGTGATCTGGGCCACCTGCTTGGAGCTTCCAACTGCTAGATTCCTTACCTTTTTTATTCTATGGGCCCTGTGTTGTGAGACAACTCCTGCCTGCCTCACTCGGAGCCCCTTGGTGATTTGGGTCTTCTGGTTTGAGGCCACATGTGCTGGGTTCCTCACCTTTCGCTGATGTGGCCCCACTGGTGTGAGGACACTCCTGCCTGGTTCCCATCCCCTTGGTGATGTTGGCCCTCTGGTGAGAGTCTGATCCTGGTTGGGTTCCTCACACTTCTGTGAGGTGGGCCCTCTGCTCTGAGGTCATTTCCTGCCTGGCTGACACACCCCGCCTTGGTGACGTCGGCCATATGGTGGCAGTTGGAGCCTGCTGGGAGCCTCCTCCCCTCGGTGATGAGGGCCCTGTGGCCTCAGGCCCTAACTGCTGGGCTCCCCACGTTTTCTGATGTGAGCCCAGTGATGCCAGGACATTCGTGTAAGGTTCCCTTTCCCATGGCGATGTGGGCCTTCTGCTCTGAGGTCCCAACGCCTGGGTTGCTCACAGTTTCCTGATGTTGGCTCTCTGGTGTTAGTTCACTCATTCCTGGATCCCGTAACCTCTGTGCTCTGGGCCACCTGCTGGTAAGTTAGAACTGCTGGGTTCCTCACCTTTTTTATCCTTTGGGCCCTGTGTTGTGAGGCTCCTCCTGCCTGCCTCACTCCCAGCCCCTTGGTGATGTTTCCTCTGGTTTGAGGCCACATGTGATGGGTTCCTCATCTTTTGATGATGTGGCCCCACTGGTGTGAGGACACTCGTGCCTGGTTCCAATCCCCTTGGTGATATGGGCCCTCTGGTGAGAGTCTGATCGTGGCTGGATTCCTCACCATTCTGTGAGGTGGGCCCTCTGCTGTGAGGTCAATTGTGCCTGGCTGGCACACGTTGCCTTGGCGACGTAGGCTCTCTGGCTGCAGTTGGAGCGTGCTGGGGACTCCTCTTCTCGGTGATGAGGGTCCTCTGGTGTCAGGCCCTAAGTGCTGGGCTCCACACATTTTCTGATGTGTGCCCAGTGGTGCAAGGACACTCCTGCCAGGTTCCCATCCCCATGGGCATGTGGGACTTCTGTTCTGTGGTCCCAACGGCTGGGTTGCTCACAGTTTCATGATGTGGGCCCTCTGCTGTGAGTTCACTCTGGCCTGTATCCCATAGCGTCAGTGCTCTGGGCTGCCTGCTTTGAGTTTCCAACTCCTGGATTCCTCACCTTTTTTATTCTATGGGCCCTCTGTTGTGAGTCTCCTCCTGCATGCCTCACTCCCAGCCCATTCGTGATTTGTGTCCCCTTGTTTGAGGCCACATGTGCTGGGTTCCTCACCTTCTGCTGATGTGGCCACACTGGCGTGAGGACACTCCTGACTGGTTCTGATTCCCTTGTTGATGTGGGCCCTCTGGTGAGAGTCTTATCCTGGCTGGGTTCCTCACCCTTCTGTGAGGTAGGCCCTCTGCTGTGAGGTCACCCCCGCCTGGCTAGCTCACGTCGCCTTGGCAATGTGGGCCCTCTGTTGGCCAATAGAGCATGCTGGGAGCCTCCTGCCCTCGTTAATAAGGGCCCTGGAAAAACGTATACGTCCTTTTCGGCCAAGTGCCTCACTGTCGAGTTTCTGCCTCTTTTCCTATGCTTTCAGAGGAATTCCCGTCTACCTCCTGAAATCGGATTCCGGCAATTCTGCCCCGCTTTCAAGTCTTCTTCGCAGCCTTACTTCAATATATTTTTGGATGATAGCTGTCATTTATAACTCTGCAGGTTTGTGAATGACAGTGTCCCTGAGCCTCCTTCTTCAACTCGCTTTCTTGTGACCTAGCTGCAAAACCGCAGGATTGCTTCAGGCCCTAATCTGGTTCCGGCACGGCACGCTGAGATTTTCATTAATTCCTCTTCCTGGAGGGAATTGAGCATTAAATTTGCCCGTGCAGACGCCTACAGCTAGTCTTTCATTAGTTCTCCCTATTCCTGTTCATCTTGCGCAGAAATTGCGAACTGTGCCAAACAGGAGGTTAAAGGCACTGACTCACCAAGTGGAGAGAGTGTTAGTAAAGCGTCTGGAATGGTGAACAGAGTACCAGGGGATGAAAACTGAGATGCATTTAAAAACGTTTCCCGGTCACAAGGTGGACCATAATCTGGGTTTCCCATGCATGTCTTAGCTGAAGGAAGAATCCCTTAAACCTGGAGAGTTGGGACACATGGAATGGGGACCATGCAGTATGACTTCAAAGGGTCTGCATTGCTCACCGAACCTCATTAATGCTATCAGCCCGAAGTGGTCCAGCCTTATGTCTCACCCAGCTCTGGGTGTAGATGTGGTAAATCCAGGTTGCATCACAAGCCCTGAATGAATTATTTAAGAATTGCTCTCTATTTCGCTGTCACTGTGTTTTGTTTTTGTAATTTATTTTGATAATGGGATTTATCGGATTTTCACTGCTGCGTTTAGGCCGCTGTACACACGCTTGATTTCGTTATGGAGACATATAAATCCATGGGTTTTAAGATTCTTACTTGTCAGGTATATTCCCAGGTGTTGAATATGGGGTGTTGATTCCATTTCGTTGAGCAAGGAGTAGGTCTTGACTATTACATATTTGGCTTATGGAACGGTATTTGTGCTGATTTCAATCTCCGGTTTTATGCAGCACCCCAACTCACCTTTCCCCATAAACAAGCATAAGTTGGTTTTCTAAATTTGAGACCCTGTTCTGTTTTGTAATTCAGTTCATGTGTAGCGAAGTTTACATTCCGTGTATTAGTGATATCTTATGATGTTTCTTTTTCTGTGTGACTTATTTCACTTAGAATCATCGTACCTGAATCCCCTCATTATGGCGCGACGGGCCTGATGACATAGATTTCATTGCTGAGTGATATTCCATTGTACGTACGTACCACAACTTCCTTATCCATTTTTCGCTTTCTGGGATATTTAATTTGTACTGTAGATGAGGTTCTTGTAAACAGAGACGTCCGAAACATTGGGGTGGCTGTGTCTTTTTTATTTTAATTTCCGTAAGCTATAGGACTGTAAGTGGAAGTTCCATAGGATCCGTTGCTTTGTTTTTTACGTCTCTCAGGAAACACCATACACTTCTCCAGAATGGCTGTTGGCAATTTACATCCCGCCCATCAGCATAACAAGTCTCCCGCTTTTCCATGGCCTTTTCTGCCTTTCTGGATTTTACACTTTTTTCAGATGGCCCTTTTGAGCTGCGGGCAATGAGACTTCATTTTATTGCAGATTTCCTTTACATGCTTTCTTGGTTGGCCAAAAAGAGCGTATGCATATTTTCCTGAATATATTACAATATATTATTATATTTAGATATATATATATATTTACATTATATATTATATTTAGTTTGAGTGTATGTGTTAGGGTATGGGTTAGTGTTAGCGTACGGGTTAGGATTAGGGGACAGGTTAGGGTAAGGCTTCGGGTAAGGGTTAGGGTTAGGGTTAGGGGACGGGAAATGTTTAGGGTACAGGTTAGGGTACGACAACGGTTTAGGGTGAGCGTACATGTTAGGGTACGGGTTAGTGTTAGCATACGGGTTAGGATTAGGGGATGAGTTAGGGTAAGGCTTCGGGTAAGGGATATGGTTAGGGTTAGGGTTAGGGTTTTCGGACGAGGATGGTTTAGGATACAAGTTAGGTTACGACAAAGGTTTAGGGTGAGTGTACGTGTTAGCATACGGGTTAGTGTTAGCGTACAGGTTAGGATTAGTGTACAGGTTAGGGTGAGGCTTCGGGTAAGGGTTAGGGTTAGGGTTAGGGGACTGGGATGGTTTAGGTTACAGGTTAGTGTACGACAAAGGTTTAGGGTGAGCATAAGTGTTAGCGTACAGGTTAGTGTTAGCGTATGAGTTAGTGTTAGCGGACGGGTTAGTATTAGGGGAAGGGTTAGGGTAAGGCTTCTAGTAAGGTTTAGGGTTAGGGTTAGGTGACGGGGATGGTTTAGGGTACAGGTTAGTGTACGACAACGGTTTAGGGTGAGCGTACATGTTAGGGTATTGGTTACTGTTAGCGTACGGGTTAGGATTAAGGGACGTATTAGGGTAAGGCTTCGGGTAAGTGTTAGGGTTAGGTTTAGGGTCAGGGTTAGGGGACAGGGACGGTTTAGGGTACAAGTTTGTGTACGACAACGGTTTAGGGTGAGCGTACGTGTTAGGGTATGGGTTAGTGTTAGCGTAGGAGTTAGTGTTAGCGTACGGGTTAGTATTAGGTGACGGGTTAGGGTAAGGCTTCTGGCAAGGGTTAGGGATAGGGGACAGCGACGGTTTAGGATACAGGTGAGGGTACGACAAAAGTTTAGTTTGAGCATATGTGTTAGGGTCCGGGTTAGTGTTTGCGTACGGATTAAGATTGGGGACGGGTTAGGGTAAGGCTTCGGGTAAGTTTTAGGGTTAGGGTTAGGGAATGGGGACGGGGACGGGGATGGTTTAGGGTACAGGTTAGGGTACGACAACGGTTTAGGGTGAGCATACGTGTTAGGGTACGGGTTAGTGATAGCGTATGGGTTAGGATTTGGGGACGGGTTAGGGTAAGGCTTCGGGTAAGTGTTAGAGTTAGGGTTAGGGTTAGTGGACGAGGACGGTATAGGGTACAGGTTAGGGTACAACAATGGTTTAGGGTGAGTGAAAGTGTTAGGGTTCGGGTTAGTGTTAGTGTATGGGAAGGATTAGGGGATGTTTTAGGGTAAGCCTTCAGGGAAGGTTTAGGATGAGGGGACTGGGACGGGGACGGGTACAGTTTAGGGTACAGGTTAGTGTACAACAAAAATTTTGGGTGAGTGTACGTTTTAGGGTACGGGTTAGTGTTAGCGTATGGGTTAGGATTGCGGGACGGGTTAGGGTAAGGCTTCGGGTAAGGGTTAGGGTTAGGGGACGGGGACGGTTTAGGGTACCGGTAACTGTATGACAAAGGTTTACGGTGAGCGTACGTGTTATGGTACGGGTAAGTGTTAGGGTATGGTTTAGGATTAGGTTACAGGTTAGGGTAAGGCTTAGGATTATGGTTAGGGTTAGGTTTTGGGGACGGGGACAGTTTAGGATACATGTTAGGGTATGACAGCGGTTTAGGGTGAGCGTACGTGTTAGGGTACGGGTTAGTTTTAGCATACGCGTTAGGATTAGTGGACGTGTTAGTGTAAGGCTTCGGTTAGGGTTGGGTTAGGGTTAGGGTTAGGGTTGGGGTCAGAGGACGGGGACGGTTTAGGGTACAGGTTAGGATACGACAATGGTTTAGGGTGAGCGTACGTGTTATGGTAAGGGTTAGTGTTAGCGTACGGGTTAGGATTAGGGGACGGGTTAGGGTAAGGTTTCGGGTAAGTGTTAGGGTTAAGGTTAGGGGATGGGAACGGCATAGGGTACAGGTTAGGGTATGACAAAGGTGTAGGATGAGCATACGTTTTAGGGTATGGGTTAGTGTTAGCGTACGTGTTAGGATTAGGGGACAGTTTGGGGTAAGGCTTCGGGTAAGGGTTGGGGTTAGGTTTAGGGTTATGTGACGGGGACGGGGACGGTTTAGGGTTCAGGTTAGTGTAGAACAATGGATTAGAGTGAGCGTATGTGTTAAGGTACGATTTAGTGTTAGCGTATGGGCTAGGATTAGGGGACAGGTTAGGGTAAGGCTTCGGGTAAGGTTTATTGTTAGGTTTAGGGTTAGGGTTAGTGTTAGGCGACGGGGACGGTTTAGGGTACAGCTTAGGGTACGACAATGGTTTAGGGTGAGCGTACGTGTTACGTTACGGATTAGTGTTAGCGTACGGGTTAGGATTATGGGAGGGGTTACAGTAAGGCTTCGGGTAAGGGTTAGGGTCAGTGTTAGGGTTAGAGTTAGGGGACGGGGATGGTTTAGGGTACAGGTAAGGGTACGACAACGGTTTAGGGTGAGCATACGTGTTAGGGTACTGGTTAGTGTTAGAGTACGTGTTAGGATTAGGTGACGGGTTAGGGTAAGGCTTTGGGTAAGGGTTAGGGTCAGGGTTAGGGTTAGGGTTAGGGGACGGTTTAGGGTACAGGTTAGGGTACGACAACGGTTTAGGTTGAGCGTACATATTAGGGTACGGGTCAGTGTTAACGTACGGGTTAGGATTAGGGGACGGGTTAGGGTAAGGCTTCCGGTAACGGTTAGGGTTAGGGGACAGGGACGGTTTAGGGTACAGGTTAGGGTACGACCACAGTTTAGGGTGAGCGTACGTGTTAGGGTACAGGTTAGTGTTAGCGTACGGGTTAGGATTAGGGGACGGATTAGGGTAAGGCTTCAGGTAAGGGTTAGAGTTAGGGTAAGGGTTAGGGGACGGGGACGGTTTAGGGTACAGGTTAGGGTACGACAACGGTTTAGAGTGAGCATAAGTGTTAGGCTATGGGTTAGTGTTAGCGTACGGGTTAGGATTAGGGGACGGGTTAGCATAAGGCTTCGGGTAAGGGTTAGGGTTAGGTGTAGGGGACTGGGACGGTTTGGGGTACAGCTTAGTGTATGACAACGGTTTAGGGTGAGCGTACGTTTTAGGGTATGGGTTAGTGTTTCCGTACCCGTTAGGATTAGGGGACGGGTTAGGGTAAGGCTTCGGGTAAGGGTTAGGGTTACGGATAGGTTAGGGGACGGTGACAGTTTAGGGTACAGTTTAGGGTACGACAACGGATTAGGATGAGCGTACGTGTTAGGGTATGGGTTAGTGTTAGAGTACGGGTTAGGATTAGGGGACGGGTTAGGGTAAGGCTTCGAGTAAGTGTTACAGTTAGAGTTAGGGTTAGGGTTAGGGGAGGGGGACGGTTTAGGGTAAGGGTTAGGGTATGACAACGGTTTAGTGTGAGCTTACCTGTTAGGGTACGGGTTAGTGTTAGCGTACAGGTTAGGATTAGGGGACGGTTTAGGGTAAGGCTTCGAGTAAGTGTTAGGGTTAGGGTTAGTTTTAGGGTTAGGTTTAGGGGATGGGGACCGTTTAGGGTACAGTTTAGGGTACGACAACGGTTTAGGGTGAGAGTACGTGTTAGGGTACGGGTTAGTGTTAGCGTATGGTTTAGGATTAGGGGATGGGTTAGGGTAAGGCTTCAGGTAAGTGTTAGTGTTAGGGTTAGGGGATGGGGACGGGTACGGGGACGGTTTAGGGTACAGTTTAGGGAACGAAAACGGTTTAGGGTGAGCGTACGTGTTAGGGTACGGTTTAGTGTTAGCGTACAAGTTAGGATTAGGTGACGGGTTACGGTAAGGTTCGGGTAAGGGTTAGGGTTAGGGTTAGGTTTATGGGTTTGGGACGGTTTGGGGTACAGCTTAGGGTACGACAAAGGTTTAGGGTGAGCGTACGTTTTAGGGTATGGGTTAGTGTTAGTGTACGGGTTAGGATTAGGGGACGGGTTAGGGTAAGGCTTCGGTTAAGGGTTAGGGTTACGGTTAGGTTAGGGGACGGTGACAGTTTAGGGTACAGGTTAGGGTACGACAACGGATTAGGATAAGCGTACGTGTTAGGGTATGGGTTAGTGTTAGAGTACGGGTTAGGATTAGGGGACGGGTTAGGGTAAGGCTTCGGGTAACGGTTAAGTTTACGGTTAGGGTTAGGGTTAGGGGATGGGGACAGTTTAGGGTACAGGTTAGGGTACGACAACGGTTTAGGGTGAGCGTACCTGTTAGGGTACGGGTTAGTGTTAGCGTACGGGTTAGGATTAGGGGACGGGTTAGTGTAAGTCTTCGGGTAAGGGTTACGGTTAGGGTTAGGGGACGGGGACGGGGACGGGGACAGGGACGGTTTAGGGTACAGTTTAGGGTACGACAACGGTTTAGGGTGAGCGTACGTGTTAGGTTACGGGTTAGTGTTAGCGTACAGGTTAGGATTAGGGGACGGGTTAGGGTAAGGCTTCGGGTAAGGGTTAGCGTTAGGGTTAGGGTTAGAGGACGGGGACGGCTTAGGGTACAGGTTAGGCTATGACAATGATTTAGGGTGAGCATACGTGTTAGGTTACGGGTTAGTGTTAGCGTACGGCTTAGGATTGGGGACAGGTTAAGGTAAGGCTTCGGGGAAGGGTTAGGGTTAGGGGACGGGGACGGGGACAGTTTAGGGTACAGGTTAGGGTACGACAACGGTATAGGGTGAGCATACGTGTTAGGGTATGGGTTAGTGTTAACGTACGGTTTAGGATTAGGCGACGGGATAGGGTAAGGTTTCGGGTAAGAGTTAGGGTTAGGGTTAGGGGACGGTGACGGGGAAGGTTTAGGGTACAGGTTAGATTACGACAGTTTACGGTGAGCGTACGTGTTAGGGTATGTGTTACTGTTAGCATACGGGTTAGGATTAGGGGACGGGTTAGGGTAAGGGTTCGGGTAAGGGTTAGGGTTAGGGTTAGGGTTAGGGGACGGGGACGGTTTAGGGTACAGTTTAGTGTACGACAACGGTTTAGGGTGAGCGTACGTGTTAGGGTACAGGTTAGTGTTAGCCTATGGGTTAGGATTAGGGGACGTGTTAGGGTAAGGCTTTGGGTAAGGGTTAGGGTTATGGTTAGGGTTAGGATTAGAGGACGGGGACGGTTTAGGGTATAGGTTAGGCTATAACAACGGTTTAGGGTGAGCGTACGTGTTAGGGTACGGGTGAGTGTTAGCATACGGTTTAGGATTAGGGGACGGGTTAGTGTAAGGCTTCGGGTAAGTGTTAGGGTTAGGGTTAGGTTTAGAGTTAGGGGACGGGCACGGGGACAGAGACGGTTTAGGGTACAGTTTAGGGTACGACAACGGTTTAGGGTGAGCGTTTGTGTTAGGGTACAAGTTAGTGTTAGCATACGGGTTAGGATTAAGGGATGGGTTAGGGTAAGGCTTCGGGTAAGTGTTAGGGTTAGGGTTAGTGTTAGGTTACGGAGACGTTTTAGGGTACAGGTTAGTGTACGACAACGGTTTAGGGAGAGCGTACGTGTTAGGGTACGGGTTAGTGTTAGCATACGTATTAGGATTAGGGGAAGGGTTACCGTAAGGCTTCGGGTAAGGGTTAGCGTTAGGGTTAGGGTTAGAGGACGGGGATGGTTTAGGGTACAGGTTAGGCTATGACAACGGTTTAGGGTGAGCGTACGTGTTAGGGTACGGGTTAGTGTTAGCGTACGGGTTAGGATTAGGGGACGGGTTAGGGTAAGGCTTCGGTTAAGGGTTAGGGTTAGGGTTAGGGGATGGGGACGGGGATGGTTTAGGGTACAGGTTAGATTACGACAACGGTTTAGGGTGAGCGTACATGTTAGGGTACGTGTTAGTGTTAGCGTACGTGTTAGGATTAAGTGACGGGTTAGTGTAAGGCTTCGGGTAAGGGTTAGGGTTAGGGTTAGTGTTAGGGGACGGGGACGGTTTAGGGTACAGGTTAGTGTACGACAACGGTTTAGGGTGAGCGTACGTATTAGGGTACAGGTTAGTGTTAGCGTACGGGTTAGGATTAGGGGACGGGTTAGTGTAAGGCTTCGGGTAAGGGTTAGGGTTAGTGTTAGGGTTAGGGTTAGGGCACGGGGATGGTTTAGGGTACAGGTTAGGGTACGACAACGGTTTAGGGAGAGCATACGTGTTAGGTTATGGGTTAGTGTTAACGAGCGGGTTAGGATTAGGGGACGGGTTAGGTTAAGTCCTTGAGTAAGGGTTAGGGTTAGGGTTAGGGTTAGAGGACGAGGACGGTTTAGGGTACAGCTTAGGCTATGACAACGGTTTAGGGTGAGCGTACATGTTAGGGTACGAGTAAGTGTTAGCGTACGGTTTAGAATTAGGGGACGGATTAGGGTAAGGCTTCGGCTAAGGGTTAGGGTTAGGGTTAGGGGACGGGGACGGGGACGGGGATGGTTTAGGGTACAGGTTAGGATATGACAATGGTTTAGGGTGAGCGTAAGTGTTAGGGTATGGGTTAGTGTTAGCGTACAGGTCAGGATTAGGGGACGGGTTAGGGTAAGACTTCGGGTAAGGGTTAGTGTTAGGGTTAGGCTTAGGGTTAGGGGACGGGGACGGGGACAGTTTAGGGTACAGGTTAGTGTACGATAACGGTTTAGGGTGAATATATGTGTTAGGTTATGTGTTAGTGTTAGCGTACGGTTTAGGATTAGGGGACGTGTTAGGGTAAGGCTTCGGGTTAGTGTTAGGTTTAGGGTTAGGGTTAGGGTTAGGGGACGGGGACGGTTTAAGGTACAGGTTAGGGTACGACAACAGTTTAGGGTGAGTGTACGTGTTAGGGTACGTGTTAGTGTTAGCGTACGTGTTAGGATTAGGGGACGGGTTAGGGTAAGGCTTCGGGTAAGGGTTAGGGTTAGGGTTAGGGTTAGGGTTATGGCACGGGGACGGTTGAGGGTACAGGTTAGTGTACGACAACGGTTTAGGGTGAGTGTTTGTGTTAGGGTACAGGTTAGAGTTAGCATACGGTTTAGGATTAGGGGACGGGTTAGGGTAAGGCTACAGGTAAGAGTTAGGATTAGGGTTAGTGTTAGGGTTAGGGTTAGGGGACAGGGATGTTTTAGGGTACAGGTTAGGGTATGACAACGGTTTAGGGAGTGCGTACGTGTTAGGGTTCGGGTTAGTGTTAGCATACGTGTTAGGATTAGGGGACGGGTTACGGCAAGGCTTCGGGTAAGGGTTAGCGTTAGGGTTAGGGTTAGAGGACGGGGACGGTTTAGGGTACAGGTTAGGCTATGACAACGGTTTAGGGTGAGCGTACGTGTTAGGGTACGGTTTAGTGTTACGTACGGCTTAGGATTAGGGGACGGGTTAGGGCAAGGTTTCGGGTAAGTGTTAGGGTTAGGGTTAGGGTTAGGGGACGGGGACAGTTTAGGGTACAGGTTAGGATACGAGAACGGTATAGGGTGAGCATACGTGTTAGGGTATGGGTTAGTGTTAGCATACGGTTTAGGATTAGGGAACGGGTTAGGGTAAGGCTTCGGGTAAGGGTTAGGGTTAGGGGACGGGGAAGGGGACGGGGACGGTTGAGTGTACAGGTTAGGGTATGTCCACGGTTTAGGGTGAGCATACGTTTTAGAGTATGGGTTACTGTTAGCGTACGGGTTAGGATTAGGGAACGGGTTAGGGTAAGGTTTCGAGTAAGGGTTAGGGTTAGGGTTAGGGGACGGGCACGGGGATGGGGACAGTTTAGGGTACAGGTTTAGGTACGACAACGTTTTAGGGTGAGCGTACGTGTTAGGGTACGGGTTCGTGTTAGCGTACAGTTTAGGATTAGTTGAAGGGTTAATATAAAGCTTCGGGTAAGGGTTAGGGTTAGGGTTAGGGTTAGCGTTAGGGGACGGGTACGGGGACGGTTTAGGGTACAGTTTAGGGTACCACAACGGTTTAGGGTGAGCGTACATGTTAGGGTACGTGTTAGTGTTAGCGTACATGTTAGGATTAGGGGACGGGTTAGGGTAAGGCTTCAGGTAAGGGTTAGGGTTAGGGTTAGGTTAAGGGGATGGGGACGGTTTAGGGTACAGGTTAGGGTACGACAATGGTTTAGGGTGAGCGTACGTGTTAGGGTACAGGTTAGTGTTAGGGTACGGGTTAGGATTAGGGGACGGGTTAGGGTAAGGCTTCAGGTAAGGGTTAGGGTTAGGGTTAGTGTTAGGGTTAGGGTTGGGTGACAGGGATGGTTTAGGGTACAGGTTAGTGTACGACAACTGTTTAGGGAGAGCGTACGTGTTAGGGTACGGGTTAGTGTTAGCGTACGCTTTAGGATTAGTGAATGGGTAAGCGTAAGGCTTCGGGTAAGGTTTAGGGTTAGGGTTAGGGTCAGGGTTAGAGGACGGGCACGGTTTAGGGTACAGGTTCGGATATGACAACGGTTTAGGCTGAGCGTATGTTTTAGGGTATGGGTAAGAGTTAGCGTACGGGTTAGGATTAGGGGACGAGTTAGGGTAAGGCTTCGGATAAGGGTTAGGATTAGGTTTAGGTTAGGGTTAGGGTTAGGGGATGGGGACGGTTTATGGTACAGGTTAGGGTACGACAACTGTTTAAGGAGAGCGTACGTGTTAGGGTACGGGTTAGTGTTAGCGTACAGGTTAGGATTAGGGGACAGGTTCGGGTAAAGCTTCGGGTAAGGGTTAGGGTTAGGGTTAGGGGACGGGGACGGGGACAGTTTAGGTTACAGGTTAGGGCACGACAACTGTTTAGGGTGAGCATACGTGTTAGGGTACGGGTTACTGTTAGCGTACGGGTTAGGATTAGGGGACGGGTTAGGGTAAGGCTTCGGGTAAGGGCTAGGGTTAGGGTTAGGGTTAGGGGACAGGGACGGCTTAGGGTACAGGTTAGGGTACGACAACGGTTTAGGGTGAGCGTACGTGTTAGGGTACGTGTTAGTGTTAGCGTACGGGTTAGGATTAGGGGACGGGTTAGGGTAAGGCTTCGGGTAAGGGTTAGTGGTAGGGTTAGGGTTAGGGTTAGGGGACGAGGACAGTTTAGGGTACAGGTTAGTGTACGACAACGGTTTAGGGTGAGGGTACGTGTTAGGTTACAGGTTAGTGTTAGCGTACGGGTTAGGTTTAGGGGACGGGTTAGGGTAAGGCTTCGGGTAAGGGTTAGGGTTAGGGGACGGGGACGGGGACGGTTTAGGGTACAGGTTAGTGTACGACAACGGTTTAGGGTGAGCGTACATGTTAGGGTACGTGTTAGTGTTGGCGTCCGGGTTAGGATTAAGGGACGGGTTAATGTAAGGCTTCGGGTAAGAGTTCGGGTTAGGGTTAGGGTTAGGGTTAGGGTTAGGGGACGGGGACGGTTTAGGGTACAGGTTAGTGTACAACAACGGTTTAGGGTGAGCGTACGTGTTAGGGTACGTTTTAGTGTTAGCGTACGTGTTAGGATTAGGGGACGGGTTAGGGTAAGGCTTCGGGTAAGGGTTAGGGTTAGGGTTTTGGTTAGGGTTAGGGTTAGGGGATGGGGACGGGGACATTTAAGGGTACAGTTTAGGGTACGACAACGGTTTAGGGTGAGCGTACGTGTTAGGGTACGGGTTCGTGTTAGCGTACGGTTTAGGATTAGAGGACGGGTTAGGGTAAGGCTTCGAGTTAGGGTTAGGGTTAGGGTTAAGGTTAGGGAATGGGGACGTGGATGGGGACAGTTTAGGGTACAGGTTAGTGTACGGCAACGGTTTATGGTGAGCGTACGTGTTAGGGTATGGGTTAGTGTTAGCATACGTGTTAGGATTAGGGGACGGGTTACGGTAAGGCTTCGGGTAAGGGTTAGCGTTAGGGTTAGGGTTAGAGGACGGGGACGGTTTGGGGTACAGGTTAGGTTATGACAATGGTTTAGGGTGAGCGTACGTGTTAGGTTACGTGTTAGTGTTAGCGTACGGGTTAGGATTAGGGGACGGGTTAGGTTAAGGGTTCGGGTAAGGGTTAGGGTAAGGGTTAGGGGACGGGGACGGTTTAGGGTACAGTTTAGTGTACGACAACGGTTTAGGGTGAGCATATGTGTTAGGGTACAGATTAGTGTTAGCGTACGGTTTAGGATTAGGGGACGTGTTAGTGTAAGGCTTTGGGTAAGGGTTAGGGTTAGGGTTAGTGTTAGGTTTAGGGTTAGGGGATGGGGACGGTTTAGGGTACAGGTTAGTGTACAACAACGGTTTAGGGAGAGCGTACGTGTTAGGGTACGGGTTAGTGTTAGCGTACGGGTTAGGATTAGGGGACGGGTTAGTGTTAGGCTTTGGGTAAGGGTTAGGGTTATGGTTAGTGTTAGGGTTAGAGGACGGGGACTGTTTAGGGTACAGGTTAGGCTATGACAACGGTTTAGGGTGAGCGTACGTGTTAGGGTACGGGTTAGTGTTAGCATACGGGTTAGGATTAGGGGACGGGTTAGTGTAAGGCTTCGTGTAAGTGTTAGGGTTAGGGTTAGGGTTAGGGGACGGGCCCGGGGTACAGGTTAGGGTACGACAACGGTTTAGGGTGAGCATACGTGTTAGGGTACGGGTTAGTGTTAACGTACGGGTTAGGATTAGGCGACGGGTTAGGGTAAGGCTTCGGGTAAGGGTTAGGGATAGGGTTAGTGTTAGGTTTAGGGTTAGGGGACGGGGATGGTTTAAGGTACAGGTTAGTATATGACAACAGTTTAGGGTGAGCGTACGTGTTAGGGTACGTGTTAGTGTTTGCGTACGGGTTAGGATAAAGATACGGGTTAGTGTAAGGCTTCGGGTAAGGGTTAGTGTTAGGGTTAGGGTTAGGGGACGGGCACGGGTACGGGGACAGTTTAGGGTACTGGTTAGGGTACGACAACTGTTTAGGGTGAGCATTCGTGTTAGGGTACGGGTTAGTGTTAGCATACGTGTTAGGATTAGGGGATGGATTACGGTAAGGCTTCGGGTTAGGGTTAGGGGACGGGGATGGGGACGGGGATGGTTTAGGGTACAGGTTAGTGTACGACAACGGTTTAGGGTGAGCGTACATGTTAGGGTACGTGTTAGTGTTAGCATAAGGGTTAGGATTAAGGGACGGGTTAGTGTAAGGCTTCGGGTAAGGGTTAGAGTTAGGGTTAGGGGACGGGGACGGTTTAGGGTACAGATTAGTGTACGACAAGGTTTTAGGGTGAGCGTACGTGTTAGGGTACAGGTTAGTGTTAGCGTACGGGTTAGGATTAGGGGATGGATTAGGGTAAGGCTTCGGGTAAGGGTTAGCGTTAGGGTTAGGGTGAGGGTTTTCGGTTAGTTGACGGCGACGGTTTAGGGTACAGGTTAGGGTACGACAACGGTTTAGGGAGAGCGTACGTGTTAGGGTACGGGTTACTGTTAGCGTATGGGTTAGGATTAGGGGACGGTTTAGTGTAAGACTTCGGGTAAGGGTTAGGGTTAGGGTTAGGGTTAGGGGACGGGGAAGGGGACGGGGACGGTTGAGTGTACAGGTTAGGGTATGTCAACGGTTAAGGTTGAGCATACGTTTTAGAGTACGGGTTACTGTTAGCGTATGGGTTAGGATTAGGGGACGGGTTAGGGTAAGGCTTCGAGTAAGGGTTAGGGTTAGGATTAGGGGACGGGCACGGGGACGGGGACAGTTTAGGGTACAGGTCAGGTACGACAACGTTTTAGGGTGAGCGTACGTGTTAGGGTACGGGTTCGTGTTAGCGTACGGTTTAGGATTAGGGGAAGGGTTAATATAAGGCTTCGGGTAAGGGTTAGGGTGAGGGTTAGGGTTAGCGTTAGGGGACGGGGACGGTGACGGTTTAGGGTACAGTTTAGGGTACCTCAACGGTTTAGGGTGAGCGTACGTGTCAGGGTACGTGTTAGTGTTAGCGTACGTTTTAGGATTAGGGGACGGGTTAGGGTAAGGCTTCAGGTAAGGGTTAGGGTTAGGGTTAGGTTAAGGGGATGGGGATGGTTTAGGGTACAGGTTAGGGTACGACAACGGTTTAGGGTGAGCGTACGTGTTAGGGTACAGTTTAGTGTTAGAGTACGGGTTAGGATTAGGGGACGGGTTAGGGTAAGGCTTCAGGTAAGGGTTAGGGTTAGGGTTAGTGTTAGGTTTAGGGTAGGGGACAGGGACGGTTTAGGGTACAGGTTAGGGTACGACAACTGTTTAGGGAGAGCATATGTGTGAGGGTACTGCTTAGTGTTAGCGTACGCTTTAGGATTAGAGAACGGGTAAGCGTAAGGCTTCGGGTAAAGGTTAGGGTTAGGGTTAGGGTTAGGGTTAGAGGACGGGGACGGTTTAGGATACAGGTTAGGCTATGACAACGGTTTAGGCTGAGCGTACGTGTTAGGGTACGGGTAAGTGTTAGCGTACGGGTTAGGATTAGGGGACGAGTTAGGGTAAGGCTTCGGATAAGGGTTAGGATTAGGTTTAGGGTTAGGGTTAGGGGACGGGGACGGTTTAGGGTACAGGTTAGGGTACGAAAACAGTTTAAGGAGAGCGTACGTGTTAGGGTACAGGTTAGTGTTAGCATACAGGTTAGGATTAGGGGACAGGTTAGGGTAAGGCTTTGGGTAAGGGTTAGGGTTAGGGTTAGAGGATGGGGACGGTATAGGGTACAGGTTAGGCTATGACAATGGTTTAGGGTGAGCGTATGTGTTAGGTTACGGGTTAGTGTTAACGTATGGTTTAGGATTAGGGGACGGGTTAGGGTAAGGCTTCGGGTAAGGGTTAGGGTTACGGTTAGGGTTAGGGGACGGGGACGGGGACAGTTTAGGGTACAGGTTAGGACACGTCAACTGTTTAGGGTGAGCATACGTGTTAGGGTCCGGGTTAGTGTTAGCGTACGGGTTAGGATTAGGGGACGGGTTAGGGTAAGGCTTCGGGTAAGGCCTAGGGTTAGGGTTAGGGTTAGGGTTAGGGGACCGGGACGGCTTAGGGTCAAGGTTAGGGTACGACAACGGTTTAGGCTGAGCGTACGTGTTAGGGTACGTGTTAGTGTTAGCGTACGGGTTAGGATTAGGAGACGGGTTAGGGTAAGGCTTCGGGTAAGGGTTAGTGGTAGGGTTAGGGTTAGGGTTAGGGTTAGGGGACAGGGACAGTTTAGGGTACAGGTTAGTGTATGACAACGGTTTAGGGTGAGGGTACGTGTTAGGGTACAGGTTAGTGTTAGCGTACGGGTTAGGTTTAGGGGACGGGTTAGGGTAAGGCTTCGGGTAAGGGTTAGAGTTAGGGTTAGGGGACGGAGACGGGGACGGTTTAGGGTACAGGTTAGTGTACGACAACGGTTTAGGGTGAGCGTACATGTTAGGGTATGTGTTAGTGTTAGCGTCCGGGTTAGGATTAAGGGACGGGTTAGTGTAAGGCTTCGGGTAAGGGTTAGGGTTACGGTTAGGGTTAGGGGACGGGGACGGTTTAGGGTACAGGTTAGTGTACGACAACGGTTTAGGGTGAGCGTACGTGTTAGGGTACGTGTTAGTGTTAGCGTACGTGTTAGGATTAAGTGACGGGTTAGTGTAAGGCTTAGGGTAAGGTTAAGGGTTAGGGTTAGGGTTAGGGGACGGGGAGGGGGATGGTTTAGGGTACGGGTTAGTGTACGACAAGTGTTTAGGGCGAGCGTACGTATTTGGGTACAGGTTAGTGTTAGCGTACGGGTTAGTATTGGGGACGGGTTAGGGTAAGGCTTCGGGTAAGGGTTAGGGTTAGGGTTAGGGTTAGGTTTAGGGTTATGGGACGGGGATGGTTGAGGGTACAAATTAGGGTACGACAACGGTTTAGGGAGAGCATACGTGTTAGGGTATGGGTTAGTGTTAGCGAACGGGTTAGGATTAGGGGATGGGTTAGGGTAAGGCTTCGGGTAAGGGTTAAGTTTAGGGTTAGGGTTAGAGGACGAGGACGGTGTAGGGTACAGGTTAGGCTATGACAACGGTTTAGGTTGAGCGTACATGTTAGGGTACGGGTAAGTGTTAGCGTACGGTTTAGGATTAGGGGATGGGTTAGGTTAAGGCTTCGGCTAAGGGTTAGGGTTAGGGTTAGGGGACGGGGACGGTTTAAGGTACAGGTTAGTGTACGACAACAGTTTAGGGTGAGCATACGTGTTAGGGTACATGTTAGTGTTAGCGTACGGGTTAGGCTTAGGGGACGTGTTAGGGTAAGGCCTCGGGTAAGTGTTAGGGTTAGGGTTAGTTTTAGTGTTAGGTTTAGGGGATGGGCACGGTTTAGGGTACAGATTAGTGTACGACAACGTTTTAGGGTGAGCGTACGTGTTAGGGTACAAGTTTGTGTTAGCGTACGCGTTAGGATTAGGGGACGGGTGAGGGTAAGGCTTCGGGTAAGGGTTAGGGTTAGGGTTAGGGGACGGGGATGGGGACGGTGACGGTTTAGGGTACAGGTTAGCGTACGACAACACTTTAGGGTGAGCGTACGTGTTAGGGTACGAGTTAGTGTTAGCGTACGGGTTAGGATTAAGGGACGGGTTAGTGTAAGGCTTCGGGTAAGGGTTAGGGTTAGGGTTAGGGGACGGGGACGGTTTAGGGTACAGATTAGTTTACAACAACGTTTTAGGGTGAGCGTACATGTTAGGGTACAGGTTTGTGTTAGTGTACGGGTTAGCATTAGGGGACGGTTTAGGGTAAGGCTTCGGGTAAGTGTTAGGGTTAGGCTTAGGTTTAGGGTTAGTTGACGGCGACGGTTTAGGGTACAGTTTAGGGTACGACAACAGTTTAGGGAGAGCGTACGTGTTAGGGTACGGGTTACTGTTAGCGTACGGTTTAAGATTAGGGGACGGGTTAGTGTAACGCTTCGGGTAAGTGTTAAGGTTAGGTTTAGAGTTAGGGGCGGAGACTGGGACGGTTTAGGGTACAGGTTAGTGTACGACAACGGTTTAGGGTGAGCGTACGTGTTAGGGTACTGGTTAGTGTTAGCGTTTGGGTTAGGATTAGGGGACGGGTTAGGGTAAGGCTTCGGGTAAGGGTTAGGCTTACGGTTAGGGTTAGGGTTAGGGGACGGGGACAGTTTAGGGTACAGTTTAGGGTACGACAACGGTTTAGAGTGAGCGTAAGTTTTAGGGTACGTGTTAGTGTTAGCGTTCGGGTTAGGATTAGGGGACGGGTTAGGGTAAGGCTTCTGGTAAGGGTTAGGGTTAGGGTTAGGGTTAGGTTAAGGGGAAGGGGACGATTTAGTGTACAGGTTAGTGTAAGACAACGGTTTAGGGTGAGCGTACGTGTTAGGGTACAGGTTAGTGTTAGGGTACGGGTTAGGATTAGGGGACGGTTTAGGGTAAGGCTTCAGGTAAGGTTTAGGGTTAGGGTTAGGGTTACGGTTAGGGTTAGAGGATGGGCACGGTTTAGGGTACAGGTTAGGCTATGACAATGGTTAAGGTGAGCGTTCGTGTAAGGTTACGGGTTAGTATTAGCGTACGGGTTAGGATTAGGGGACGGGTTAGGGTAAGGCTTCGGGTAAGGGTTAGGGTTAGGGTTAGAGGATGGGGACAGTTTAGGGTACAGGTTACGCTATGACAACGGTTTAGGGTGAGCGTACGTGTTAGGTTACGGGTAAGTGTTAGCGTACGGGTTAGGATTAGGGGACGGGTTAGGGTAAGGCTTCGGTTAAGGGTTAGGGTTAGGGGATGGGGACGGGGACAGTTTAGGGTACAGGTTAGGGTACGACAACAGTTTAGGGAGAGCATACGTGTTAGGGTACGGGTTAGTGTTAGCGTACGGGTTAGGATTAGGGGACGGGTTAGGGTAAGGCTTCGGGTAAGGGTTAAGGATAGGGTTAGGGTTAGGTTTAGGGTTAGGGGACGGGGATGGTTTAAGGTACAGGTTAGTATATGACAACAGTTTAGGGTGAGCATACGTGTTAGGGTACGTGTTAGTGTTTGCGTACGGGTTAGGATAAAGATACGGGTTAGTGTAAGGCTTCGGGTAAGGGTTAGTGTTAGGGTTAGGGTTAGGGGACGGGCACGGGTACGGGGACAGTTTAGGGTACTGGTTAGGGTACGACAACTGTTTAGGGTGAGCATTCGTGTTAGGGTACGGGTTAGTGTTAGCATACGTGTTAGGATTAGGGGATGGATTAGGGTAAGGCTTCGGGTTAGGGTTAGGGGACGGGGATGGGGACGGGGATGGTTTAGGGTACAGGTTAGTGTACGACAACGGTTTAGGGTGAGCGTACATGTTAGGGTACGTGTTAGTGTTAGCGTAAGTGTTAGGATTAAGGGACGGATTAGTGTAAGGCTTCGAGTAAGGGTTAGGGTTAGGGTTAGCGTTAGGGTTAGAGGACGGGGACGGTTTAGGGTACAGATTAGTGTACGACAAGGTTTTAGGGTGAGCGTACGTGTTAGGGTACAGGTTAGTGTTAGCGTACGGGTTAGGATTAGGGGACGGATTAGGGTAAGGCTTCGGGTAAGGATTAGGGTTAGGGTTAGGGTGAGGGTTTGGGTTAGTTGACGGCGACGGTTTAGGGTACAGGTTAGGGTACGACAACGGTTTAGGGAGAGCGTACGTGTTAGGGTACGGGTTAGTGTTAGCGTACGGGTTAGTATTAGGGGACGGGTTAGGGTAAGGCTTCGTGTAAGGGTTAGGGTTAGGGTTAGGGTGAGGGTTTGGGTTAGTTGACGGCGACGGTTTAGGGTACAGGTTAGGGTACGACAACGGTTTAGGGAGAGCGTACGTGTTAGTGTACGGGTTAGTGTTAGCGTACGGGTTAGTATTAGGGGACGGGTTAGGGTAAGGCTTCGTGTAAGGGTTAGGGTTAGGATTAGGGGACGGGGATGGTTTAGGGTACAGGTTAGTGTACTACAACGGTTTAGGGTGAGCGTATGTGTTAGGGTACAGGTTAGTGTTAGTGTACGGCTTAGGATTAGGGGATATGTTAGGGTAAGGATTCGGGTAAGGGTTAGGGTTAGGGTTAGGGTTAGGGCATGGGGACAGTTTAGGGTACAGGTTAGTGTACGACAACGGTTTAGGGAGAGAGTACGTGTTAGGGTATGGGTTAGTGTTAGCGTACGGGTTAGGATTAGGGGACGGGTTAGGGTAAGGCTTCGGGTAAGGGTTAGGGTTTGGGTTAGGGTTAGGGTTAGAGGACAGGGACGGTTTAGGGTACAGGTTAGGCTATAACAACGGTTTAGGGTGAGCGTACGTGTTAGGTTATGGGTTAGTGTTAGCGTACGGGTTAGGATTAGGGGACGGGTTAGGGTAAGGCTTTGGGTAAGGGTTAGGGTTAGGGTTAGGGGATAGGGACGGGGACAGGGACGGTATAGGGTACAGGCTAGTGTACGACAATGGTTTAGGGTGAGCGTACGTGTTAGGGTACGGGTTAGTTTTAGCGTACGGGTTAGGATTAGGGGACGTGTTACGGTAAGGCTTCAGGTAAGGGTTAGGGATAAGGTTAGGGTTAGGGTTAGGGGACGGGGACGGGGATGGTTTAAGGTACAGGTTAGTGTACGACAACAGTTTAGGGTGAGCGTACGTGTTAGGGTACATATTAGTGTTAGCGTCCGGGTTAGGATTAGTGGACGTGTTAGGGTAAGGCTTCGGGTAAGGGTTAGGGTTAGGGTTAGGGTTAGGGTTAGGGTTAGGGTTAGAGAACGGGGACGGTTTGGGGTACAGGTTAGGCTATGACAACGGTTTCGGGTGAGCGTACGTGTTAGGGCACGTGTTAGTGTTTGCGTATGGGTTAGGATTAAGATACGGGTTAGTGTAAGGCTTCGGATAAGGGTTAGTGTTAGGGTTAGGGTTAGGGGACGGGCACGGGGACGGGGACAGTTTAGGGTACTGGTTAGGGTACGACAACTGTTTAGGGTGAGCATTCGTGTTAGGGTACGGGTTAGTGTTAGCATACGTGTTAGGATTAGGGGATGGATTAGGGTAAGGCTTCGGGTAAGGGTTAGGGTTAGGGTAAGGGTTAGGGGACGGGGATGGGGATGGGGATGATTTAGGGTACAGGTTAGTGTACGACAACGGTTTAGGGTGAGCGTACATGTTAGGGTACGTGTTAGTGTTAACGTACGGGTTAGAATTAAGGGACGAGTTAGTGTAAGGCTTCGGGTAAGGGTTAGGGTTAGGGTTAGGGTTAGGGGACGGGGACGGTTTAGGGTACAGGTTAGGGTACGACAACGGTTTAGGGAGAGCGTATGTGTTAGGGTACGGGTTACTGTTAGCGTACGGTTTAGGATTAGGGGACGGGTTAAGGTAAGGCTTCAGGTACGGGTTAGGCTTAGGGTTAGTGTTAGGGTTAGGGTTAGGGGATGGGGACGGTTTAGGGTACAGGTTAGTGTACGACAACAGTTTAGGGAGAGAGTACGTGTTAGGGTACGGGTTAGTGTTAGCGTACGCGTTAGGATTAGGGAACGGGTTAGGGTAAGGCTTCGGGTAAGTGTTAGGGTTAGGGGACGGGGAAGGGGACGGGGACGGTTGAGTGTACAGGTTAGGGTATGGCAACGGTTCAGGGTGAGCATACGTTTTAGAGTATGGGTTACTGTTAGCGTACGGGTTAGGATTAGGGAACGGGTTAGGGTAAGGTTTCGAGTAAGGGTTAGGGTTAGGGTTAGGGTTAGGGGACGGGCACGGGGATGGGGACAGTTTAGGGTACAGGTTAGGTACGACAACGTTTTAGGGTGAGCGTATGTGTTAGGGTACGGGTTCGTGTTAGCGTACAGTTTAGGATTAGTTGAAGGGTTAATATAAAGCTTCGGGTAAGGTTTAGGGTTAGGGTTAGCGTTAGGGGATGGGTACGGGGACGGTTTAGGGTACAGTTTAGGGTACCACAACGGTTTAGGGTGAGCGTACATGTTAGGGTACGTGTTAGTGTTAGCGTACATGTTAGGATTAGGGGACGGGTTAGGGTAAGGCTTCAGGTAAGGGTTAGGGTTAGGGTTAGGTTAAGGGGATGGGGACGGTTTAGGGTACAGGTTAGGGTATGACAATGGTTTAGGGTGAGCGTACGTGTTAGGGTACAGGTTAGTGTTAGGGTACGGGTTAGGATTAGGGGACGGGTTAGGGTAAGGCTTCAGGTAAGGGTTAGGGTTAGGGTTAGTGTTAGGGTTAGGGTTGGGTGACAGGGATGGTTTAGGGTACAGGTTAGTGTACGACAACTGTTTAGGGAGAGCGTACGTGTTAGGGTACGGGTTAGTGTTAGCGTACGCTTTAGGATTAGTGAACGGGTAAGCGTAAGGCTTCGGGTAAGGTTTAGGGTTAGGGTTAGGGTCAGGGTTAGAGGACGGGCACGGTTTAGGGTACAGGTTCGGATATGACAACGGTTTAGGCTGAGCGTACGTTTTAGGGTATGGGTAAGTGTTAGCGTACGGGTTAGGATTAGGGGACGAGTTAGGGTAAGGCTTCGGATAAGGGTTAGGATTAGGTTTAGGGTTAGGGTTAGGGTTAGGGGATGGGGACGGTTTATGGTACAGGTTAGGGTACGACAACTGTTTAAGGAGAGCGTACGTGTTAGGGTACGGGTTAGTGTTAGCGTACAGGTTAGGATTAGGGGACAGGTTCGGGTAAAGCTTCGGGTAAGGGTTAGGGTTAGGGGTAGGGGACGGGGACGGGGACAGTTTAGGTTACAGGTTAGGGCACGACAACTGTTTAGGGTGAGCATACGTGTTAGGGTACGGGTTACTGTTAGCGTACGGGTTAGGATTAGGGGACGGGTTAGGGTAAGGCTTCGGGTAAGGGCTAGGGTTAGGGTTAGGGTTAGGGGACAGGGACGGCTTAGGGTACAGGTTAGGGTACGACAACGGTTTAGGGTGAGCGTACGTGTTAGGGTACGTGTTAGTGTTAGCGTACGGGTTAGGATTAGGGGACGGGTTAGGGTAAGGCTTCGGGTAAGGGTTAGTGGTAGGGTTAGGGTTAGGGTTAGGGGACGAGGACAGTTTAGGGTACAGGTTAGTGTACGACAACGGTTTAGGGTGAGGGTACGTGTTAGGTTACAGGTTAGTGTTAGCGTACGGGTTAGGTTTAGGGGACGGGTTAGGGTAAGGCTTCGGGTAAGGGTTAGGGTTAGGGGACGGGGACGGGGACGGTTTAGGGTACAGGTTAGTGTACGACAACGGTTTAGGGTGAGCGTACATGTTAGGGTACGTGTTAGTGTTGGCGTCCGGGTTAGGATTAAGGGACGGGTTAGTGTAAGGCTTCGGGTAAGAGTTCGGGTTAGGGTTAGGGTTAGGCTTAGGGGACGGGGACGGTTTAGGGTACAGGTTAGTGTACAACAACGGTTTAGGGTGAGCGTATGTGTTAGGGTACGTTTTAGTGTTAGCGTACGTGTTAGGATTAGGGGACGGGTTAGGGTAAGGCTTCGGGTAAGGGTTAGGGTTAGGGTTAGGGTTAGGGTTAGGGTTAGGGGACGGGGACGGGGACATTTAAGGGTACAGTTTAGGGTACGACAACGGTTTAGGGTGAGCGTACGTGTTAGGGTACGGGTTCGTGTTAGCGTACGGTTTAGGATTAGAGGACGGGTTAGGGTAAGGCTTCGAGTTAGGGTTAGGGTTAGGGTTAGGGTTAGGGAACGGGGACGTGGATGGGGACAGTTTAGGGTACAGGTTAGTGTACGGCAACGGTTTATGGTGAGCGTACGTGTTAGGGTACGGGTTAGTGTTAGCATACGTGTTAGGATTAGGGGACGGGTTACGGTAAGGCTTCGGGTAAGGGTTAGTGTTAGGGTTAGGGTTAGAGGACGGGGACGGTTTGGGGTACAGGTTAGGTTATGACAATGGTTTAGGGTGAGCGTACGTGTTAGGGTACGGGTTAGTGTTAGCATACGGGTTAGGATTAGGGGACGGGTTAGTGTAAGGCTTCGTGTAAGTGTTAGGGTTAGTGTTAGGGTTAGGGGACGGGCCCGGGGTACAGGTTAGGGTACGACAACGGTTTAGGGTGAGCGTACGTATTAGGGTACAGGTTAGTGTTAGCGTACGGGTTAGTATTAGGGGACGGGTTAGGGTAAGGCTTCGGGTAAGGGTTAGGGTTAGGGTTAGGTTTAGTGTTATGGGACGGGGATGGTTGAGGGTACAGGTTAGTATATGACAACAGTTTAGGGTGAGCGTACGTGTTAGGGTACGTGTTAGTGTTTGCGTACGGGTTAGGATAAAGATACGGGTTAGTGTAAGGCTTCGGGTAAGGGTTAGTGTTAGGGTTAGGGTTAGGGGACGGGCACGGGTACGGGGACAGTTTAGGGTACTGGTTAGGGTACGACAACTGTTTAGGGTGAGCATTCGTGTTAGGGTACGGGTTAGTGTTAGCATACGTGTTAGGATTAGGGGATGGATTAGGGTAAGGCTTCGGGTTAGGGTTAGGGGACGGGGATGGGGACGGGGATGGTTTAGGGTACAGGTTAGTGTACGACAACGGTTTAGGGTGAGCGTACATGTTAGGGTACGTGTTAGTGTTAGCGTAAGTGTTAGGATTAAGGGACGGGTTAGTGTAAGGCTTCGAGTAAGGGTTAGGGTTAGGGTTAGGGTTAGGGTTAGAGGACGGGGACGGTTTAGGGTACAGATTAGTGTACGACAAGGTTTTAGGGTGAGCGTACGTGTTAGGGTACAGGTTAGTGTTAGCGTACGGGTTAGGATTAGGGGACGGGTTAGGGTAAGGCTTCGGGTAAGGGTTAGGGTTAGGGTTAGGGTGAGGGTTTGGGTTAGTTGATGGCGACGGTTTAGGGTACAGGTTAGGGTACGACAACGATTTAGGGAGAGCGTACGTGTTAGGGTACGGGTTACTGTTAGCGTATGGGCTAGGATTATTGGACGGTTTAGGGTAAGGCTTCGGGTAAGGGTTAGGGTTAGGGTTAGGGTTAGGGGACGGGGAAGGGGACGGGGACGGTTGAGTGTACAGGTTAGGGTATGACAACGGTTAAGGGTGAGCATACGTTTTAGAGTGCGGGTTACTGTTAGCGTACGGGTTAGGATTATGGGACGGGTTAGGGTAAGGCTTCGAGTAAGGGTTAGGGTTAGGGTTAGGGGACGGGCACGGGGACGGGGACAGTTTAGGGTACAGGTCAGGTACGACAACGTTTTAGGGTGAGCGTACGTGTTAGGGTACGGGTTCGTGTTAGCGTACGGTTTAGGATTAGAGGAAGGGTTAATATAAGGCTTCGGGTAAGGGTTAGGGTGAGGGTTAGGGTTAGCGTTAGCGGACGGGGACGGGGACGGTTTAGGGTACAGTTTAGGGTACCACAACGGTTTAGGGTGAGCGTTTGTGTCAGGGTACGTGTTAGTGTTAGCGTACGTGTTAGGATTAGGGGACGGGTTAGGGTAAGGCTTCAGGTAAGGGTTAGGGTTAGGGTTAGGTTAAGGGGACGGGGACGGTTTAGGGTACAGGTTAGGGTACGACAAGAATTTAGGGTGAGCGTACGTGTTAGGGTACAGTTTAGTGTTAGGGTACGGGTTAGGATTAGGGGACGGGTTAGGGTAAGGCTTCAGGTAAGGGTTAGGGTTAGGGTTAGTGTTAAGTTTAGGGTAGGGGACAGGGACGGTTTAGGGTACAGGTTAGGGTACGACAACTGTTTAGGGAGAGCGTACGTGTGAGGGTACTGGTTAGTGTTAGCGTACGCATTAGGATTAGAGAACGGGTAAGCGTAAGGCTTCGGGTAAAGGTTAGGGTTAGGGTTAGGGTTAGGGTTAGAGGACGGGGACGGTTTAGGATACAGGTTAGGCTATGACAACGGTTTAGGCTGAGCGTACGTGTTAGGGTACGGGTAAGTGTTAGCGTACGGGTTAGGATTAGGGGACGAGTTAGGGTAAGGCTTCGGATAAGGGTTAGGATTAGGTTTAGGGTTAGGGTTAGGGGACGGGGACGGGGACGGTTTAGGGTACAGGTTAGGGTACGAAAACGGTTTAAGGAGAGCGTACGTGTTAGGGTACAGGTTAATGTTAGCGTACAGGTTAGGATTAGGGGACAGGTTAGGGTAAGGCTTTGGGTAAGGGTTAGGGTTAGGGTTAGGGTTAGAGGATGGGGACGGTATAGGGTACAGGTTAGGCTATGACAATGGTTTAGGGTGAGCGTATGTGTTAGGTTACGGGTTAGTGTTAGCGTACGGTTTAGGATTAGGGGACGGGTTAGGGTAAGGCTTCAGGTAGGGGATAGGGTTACGGTTAGGGTTAGGGGACGGGGACGGGGACAGTTTAGGGTACAGGTTAGGGCACGTCAACTGTTTAGGGTGAGCATACGTGTTAGGGTCCGGGTTAGTGTTAGCGTACGGTTTAGGATTAGGGGACGGGTTAGGGTAAGGCTTTGGGTAAGGGCTAGGGTTAGGGTTAGGGTTAGGGTTAGGGGACCGGGACGGTTTAGGGTACAGGTTAGGGTACGACAACGGTTTAGGCTGAGCGTACGTGTTAGGGTACGTGTTAGTGTTAGCGTACGGGTTAGGATTAGGGGACGGGTTAGGGTAAGGCTTCGGGTAAGGGTTAGTGGTAGGGTTAGGGTTAGGGTTAGGTTTAGGGGATGGGGACAGTTTAGGGTACAGGTTAGTGTACGACAACGGTTTAGGGTGAGGGTACGTGTTAGGGTACAGGTTAGTGTTAGCGTACGGGTTAGGTTTAGGGAACGGGTTAGGGTAAGGCTTCGGGTAAGGGTTAGAGTTAGGGTTAGGGGACGGAGACGGGGACGGTTTACGGTACAGGTTAGTGTCCGACAACGATTTAGGGCGAGCGTACATGTTAGGGTACGTGTTAGTGTTAGCGTCCGGGTTAGGATTAAGGGACGGGTTAGTGTAAGGCTTCGGGTAAGGGTTAGGGTTACGGTTAGGGTTAGGGGACGGGGACGGTTTAGGGTACAGGTTAGTGTACGACAACGGTTTAGGGTGAGCGTACGTGTTAGGTTACATGTTAGTGTTAGCGTACGTGTTAGGATTAAGTGACGGATTAGTGTAAGGCTTAGGGTAAGGTTAAGGGTTAGGGTTAGGGTTAGGGGATGGAGACGGGGACGGTTTAGGGTACGGGTTAGTGTACAACAAGGGTTTAGGGCGAGCGTACGTATTTGGGTACAGGTTAGTGTTAGCGTACGGGTTAGTATTAGGGGACGGGTTAGGGTAAGGCTTCGGGTAAGGGTTAGGGTTAGGGTTAGGGTTAGGTTTAGGGTTACGGGACGGGGATGGTTGAGGGTACAAGTTAGGGTACGACAACGGTTTAGGGAGAGCATACGTGTTAGGGTATGGGTTAGTGTTAGCGAACGGGTTAGGATTAGGGGACGGGTTAGGGTAAGGCTTCGGGTAAGGGTTAATGTTAGGGTTAGGGTTAGAGGACGAGGACGGTTTACGGTACAGTTTAGGTTATGACAACGGTTTAGGTTGAGCGTACATGTTAGGGTACGGGTAAGTGTTAGCGTAAGGTTTAGGATTAGGGGATGGGTTAGGTTAAGGCTTCAGCTAAGGGTTAGGGTTAGGGTTAGGGTTAGGGGACGGGGACGGTTTAAGGTACAGGTTAGTGTACGACAACAGTTTAGGGTGAGCGTACGTGTTAGGGTACATGTTAGTGTTAGCGTACGGGTTAGGATTAGGGGACGTGTTAGGGTAAGGTCTCGGGTAAGTGTTAGGGTTAGGGCTAGTTTTAGGGTTAGGTTTAGGGGACGGGGACGGTTTAGGGTACAGATTACTGTACGACAACGTTTTAGGGTGAGCGTACATGTTAGGGTACAGGTTAGTGTTAGTGTACGGGTTAGGATTAGGGGACGGTTTAGGGTAAGGCTTCGGGTAAGTGTTAGGGTTAGGGTTAGGTTTAGGGTTAGTTGACGGCGACGGTTTAGGGTACAGGTTAGGGTACGACAACGGTTTAGGGTGAGCGTACGTGTTAGGGTACTGGTTAGTGTTAGCGTTCGGGTTAGGATTAGGGGACGGGTTAGGGTAAGGCTTTGGGTAAGGGTTAGGCTTACGGTTAGGGTTAGGGTTAGGGGACAGGGACAGTTTAGGGTACAGTTTAGGGTACGACAACGGTTTAGGGTGAGCGTAAGTTTTAGGGTACGTGTTAGTGTTAGCGTTCGGGTTAGGATTAGGGGACGGGTTAGGGTAAGGCTTCTGGTAAGGGTTAGTGTTAGGGTTAAGGTTAGGTTAAGGGGATGGGGACGGTTTAGTGTACAGGTTAGTGTACGACAACGGTTTACGGTGAGCATACGTGTTAGCGTATGGGGTAGTGTTAGCGTACGGTTTAGGATTAGAGATCGGGTTAGGGTAAGGCTTCGGGTAAGTGTTAGGCTTAGGGTTAGGGTTAGGGAACGGGGACGGGGGCAGTTTAAGGTACAGGTTAGTGTACGACAATGGTTTAGGGTGAGCATATGTGTTAGGGTACGGGTTCGTGTTAGCGTACGGTTTAGGATTAGGGGACGGGTTAGTGTAAGGCTTTGGGTAAGGTTTACGGTTAGGTTTAGGTTTAGGGTTAGGAGACGGGGACGGGGACGGTTTAGGGTGCAGGTTAGTGTACGAAAAGTTTTAGGGTGAGCGTACATGTTAGGGTACCTGTCAGTGTTAGCGTACGTGTTTGGATTAGGGGACGGTTTAGGGTAAGGCTTTGGGTAAGCTTTAGGGTTAGGGGATGGGCTCGGGGATGGATTAGGGTACAGGATAGTGTACGATAACGGTTTAGGGTGAGCGTACGAGTTAGGGTACAGTTTAGTGTTAGCGTACGGGTTAGGATTAGGGGACAGGTTAGGGTAAGGGTTCGGGTAAGTGTTAGGGTTAGGGTAAGAGGACGGGGAGGGTTTAGGGTACAGGATAGGCTATGACAATGGTTTAGGGTGAGCGTACGTGTTAGGGTATGTGTTAGTGTTAGTGTACGTGTTAGGTTTAAGTGACGGGTTAGTGTAAGGCTTAGGGTAAGGGTAAGGTTTAGGGTTAGGGTTAGGGGACGGGGACGGGGACGGTTTAGGGTACAGGTTAGTGTACGACAACGGTTTAGGGTGAGCGTACGTATTAGGGTACAGGTTAGTGTTAGCGTACGGGTTAGTATTAGGGGACGGGTTAGGGTAAGGCTTCGGGTAAGGGTTAGGGTTAGGGTTAGGGTTAGGTTTAGGGTTATGGGACGGGGATGGTTGAGGGTACAGGTTAGGGTACGACAACGGTTTAGGGAGAGCATACGTGTTAGGGTACGGGTTAGTGTTAGCGAACGGGTTAGGATTAGGGGACGGGTTAGTGTAAGGCTTCAGGTAAGGGTTAGGTTTAGGGTTAGGGTTAGAGGACGAGGACGGTTTAGGGTACAGGTTAGGCTATGACAGCGGTTTAGGTTGAGCGTACATGTTAGGGTACGGGTAAGTGTTAGCGTACGGTTTAGGATTAGGGGACGGGTTAGGGTAAGGCTTCGGCTAAGTGTTAGGGTTAGGGGACGGGGACGGGGACGGGCATGGTTTAGGGTACAGGTTAGTATATGACAATGGTTTAGGGTGAGCGTAAGTGTTATGGTATGGGTTAGTGTTAGCGTACGTGTCAGGATTAGGGGACGGGTTAGGGTAAGGCTTCGGGTAAGGGTTAGGGTTAGGGTTTTGGTTAGGGTTAGGGTTAGGGGACGGGGACGGGGACATTTAAGCATACAGGTTAGGGTACGACAACGGTTTATGTTGAGTGTACGTGTTAGGGTACGGGTTCGTGTTAGCGTACAGTTTAGGATTAGAAGACGGGTTAGGGTAAGGCTTCGGGTAAGGGTTAGGTTTAGGCTTAGGGTTAGGGGACAGGGACGGGGACGGTTTAGGGTACAGGTTAGGGTACGAAAACGGTTTAGGGTGAGCGTACGTGTTCGGGTACGTGTTAGTGTTAGCGTACGGGTTAGGATTAGGAGACGGGTTAGTGTAAGACTTCGGGTAAGGGTTAGGGTTAGGGTTAGGGTTAGGGTTAGGGCACGGGGACGGTTTAGGGTACAGGTTAGTGTACGACAATGGTTTAGGGTGAGCGTACATGTCAGGGTAGAGGTTAGTGTTAGCGTACGGGTTAGGATTAGGGGACGTGTTAGGGTAAGGCTTCTGGTAAGTGTTAGGTTTAGGTTTAGTGTTAGGGTTAGGGTTAGGGGATGGGGACGGTTTAGGGTACAGGTTGAAGTACGACAACGGTTTAGGGAGAGCATACGTGTTAGGGTACGGGTTAGTGTTAGTGTACAGGTTAGGATTAGGGGACGGGTTAGGGTAAGGCTTCGGGTAAGGGTTAGGGTTAGGGTTAGGGTTAGAGGACGGGGACGGTTTAGGGTACAGGTTAGGCTATAAAAACGGTTTAGGGTGAGCGTACGTGTTAGGGTACGGGTTAGTGTTAGTGTACAGGTTAGGATTAGGGGACGGGTTAGGGTAAGGCTTCGGGTAAGGGTTAGGGTTAGGGTTAGGATTGGGTTAGGGGATGGGCACGGGGACAGGGACGGTTTAGGGTACAGGTTAGGGTACGACAACGGTTTAGGGTGAGCGTACGTGTTAGGGTACTGGTTAGTTTTAGCGTACGGCTTAGGATTAGGGGACGGTTTAGGGTAATGCTTCGGGTAAGGGTTAGGGATAGGGTTAGTGTTAGGGTTAGTTGACGGCGACGGTTTAGGGTACAGGTTAGGGTACGACAACAGTTTAGGGAGAGCATACGTGTTAGGGTACGGGTTACTGTTAGCTTACGGGTTAGGATTAGGGGACGGGTTAGTGTAAGGCTTCGGGTAAGTGTTAGGGTTAGGGTTAGGGGACTGGGACGGGGACGGGGACGGTTTAGGGTACAGGTTAGTGTACGACAACGGTTTGGGGTGAGCGTACGTGTTAGGGTACAGGTTAGGGTTAGTGTACGGGTTAGGATTAGGGGACGGGTTAGGGTAAGGCTTCGGGTAAGGGTTACGGTTAGGGTTAGGGGACGGGGACGGGGACAGTTTAGGGTACAGGTTAGGGTACGACAACAGTATAGGGTGAGCATACGTGTTAGGGTACGGGTTAGTGTTAGCATACGGGTTAGGATTAGGGGACGGGTTAGGGTAAGGCTTCGGGTAAGGGTTAGGGATAGGGTTAGGGTTAGGGTTAGGGTACGGGGACGGTTTAAGGTACAGGTTAGTGTACGACAACACTTTAGGGTGAGAGTACGTGTTTGGGTACATGTTAGTGTTAGCGTACGTGTTAGGATTAGGGGACGGGTTAGGGCAAGGCTTCGGGTAAGGGTTAGGTTTAGGGTTAGGGTTAGAGGACGGGGACGGTTTCGGGTACAGGTTAAGCTATGACAACGGTTTAGGGTGAGCGTACGTGTTAGGGTACGGGTTAGTTTTAGCGTACGGCTTAAGATTAGGGAACGGGTTAGGGCAAGGCTTCGGGTAAGGGTTAGGGTTAGGGTTAGGGGATGGGGACTGGGACAATTTAGGGTACAGGTTAGGGTACGAGAACGGTTTAGGGTGAGCATACGTGTTAGGGTACGTGTTAGTGTTAGCGTACGGTTTAGGATTAGGGGACGGGATAGGGTAAGGCTTCGGGTAAGGTTTAGGGTTAGGGTTATGGTTAGGGGACGGGGACGGGGACAGTTTACGGTACAGGTTAGAATACGACAACGGTTTAGTGTTAGCGTACGTGTTAGGGTACGTGTTAGTGTTAGCGTACGGGTTAGGATTAGGGGACGGGTTAAGGTATGGCTTCGTGTAAGGGTTAGGGTTAGGTTTAGGGTTAGGGGACGGGATCGGGGACGGTTTAGGGTACAGGTTAGTGTACTACAACGGTTTAGGGTGAGCGTATGTGTTAGGGTACAGGTTAGTGTTAGCGTACGGGTTAGGATTAGGGGACGGTTTAGGGTAAGGCTTCAGGTTACGGTTAGGGTTAGGGTTAGTGTTAGGGTTAGGGTTAGGGGATGGGGACGGTTTAGGGTACAGGTTAGGGTACGACAACGGTTTAGGGTGAGCGTACGTGTTAGGGTACGGGTTAGTGTTAGCGTACGGGTTAGGATTAGGGGACGGGTTAGGGTAAGGCTTTGGGTAAGGGTTAGTGTTAGGGTTAGGGTTAGGGGATAGGGACGGGGACAGGGACGGTATATGGTACAGGTTAGGTTACGACAACGGTTTAGGGTGAGCGTACGTGTTAGGGTACGTTTTAGTGTTAGCGTACGGGTTAGTTTTATGGGACGGTTTAGGGTAAGGCTTCGGGTAAGGGTTAGGGATAGGGTTAGGGTTAGGGTTAGGGGACGGGACGGGGACGGTTTAAGGTACAGGTTAGTGTACGACAACAGTTTAGGGTGAGCGTACATGTTAGGGTACATGTTAGTGTTAGCGTACGGGTTAGGATTAGTGGACGGCTTACGGTAAGGCTTCGGGTAAGCGTTAGGCTTAGGGTTAGGGTTAGGGGACGGGCATGGGGATGGGGACAGTTTAGGGTACTGGTTAAGGTACGACAACTGTTTAGGGTAAGCATACGTGTTAGGGTACAGGTTAGTGTTAGCATACGTGTTAGGATTAGGGGATGGATTAGGGTAAGGCTTCGGGTAAGGGTTAGGTTTAGGGTTAGTGTTAGGGTTAGGGTTGGGGACTGGGACGTTTTAGGGTACAGGTTAGGGTATGAGAACGGTTTAGGGAGAGCGTACGTGTTAGGGTACGGGTTAGTGTAAGCGTACGGGTTAGGATTAGGGGACGGGTTAGGGTAAGGCTTTGGGTAAGGGTTAGGGTTAGGGGATGTGGACAGTTGAGGGTACAGGTTAGGGTACGACAATGTTTTAGGGTGATCGCACATGTTAGGGTATGGGTTAGTGTTAGCGTACGGGTTAGGATTAGGGGACGGGTTAGGGTAAGGCTTTGGGTAAGGGTTAGTGTTAGGGTTAGAGTTAGGGGATAGGGACGGGGACAGGGACGGTATATGGTACAGGTTAGGTTACGACAACGGTTTAGGGTGAGCGTACGTGTTAGGGTACGTGTTAGTGTTAGCGTACGTGTTAGGTTTATGGGACGGTTTAGGGTAAGGCTTCGGGTAAGGGTTAGGGATAGGGTTAGGGTTAGGGTTAGGGGACGGGACGGGGACGGTTTAAGGTACAGGTTAGTGTACGACAACAGTTTAGGGTGAGCGTACATGTTAGGGTACATGTTAGTGTTAGCGTACGGGTTAGGATTAGTGGACGGCTTACGGTAAGGCTTCGGGTAAGGGTTAGGGTTAGGGTTAGGGTTAGGGGACGGGCACGGGGTCGGGGACAGTTTAGGGTACTGGTTAAGTTACGACAACTGTTTAGGGTAAGCATACGTGTTAGGGTACAGGTTAGTGTTAGCATACGTGTTAGGATTAGGGGATGGATTAGGGTAAGGCTTCGGGTAAGGGTTAGGTTTAGGGTTAGGGTTAGGGTTAGGGTTAGAGGACTGGGACGGTTTAGCGTATAGGTTAGGGTATGAGAACGGTTTAGGGTGAGCGTACGTGTTAGGGTACTGGTTAGTGTTAGCGTACGGTTTAGGATTAGGGGACGGGTTAGGGTAAGGCTTCGGGTAAGGTTTAGGGTTAGGGTTAGGGTTAGGGGATGTGGACAGTTGAGGGTACAGGTTAGGGTACGACAATGGTTTAGGTTGATCGCACATGTTAGGGTATGGGTTAGTGTTGGCGTACGGGTTAGGATTAGGGGACGGGTTAGGGTAAGGCTTTGGGTAAGTGTTAGGTTTAGGGTTAGGGTTAGGGTTAGGGGACGGGGACGGTTTAGGGTACAGGTTAGTGTACGTTAACGGTTTAGGGTGATCGAGTGTTTGGGTACGTGTTAGTGTTAGCGTACGGGTTAGGATTAGGAGACGGGTTAGGGTAAGGCTTTGGGTAAGGGTTAGGGTTAGGATTAGGGTTAGGGTTAGGGGACGGGGACAGGGACAGTTTAAGGTACAGGTAAGGGTACGACAATGGTTTAAGGTCAGCATATGTGTTAGGGTACGGGTTCGTGTTAGCGTATGGTTTAGGATTAGGGGACGGGTTAGGGTAAGTCTACGGGTAAGGGTTAGGTTTAGAGTTAGAGTTAGGGTTAGGGTTAGAGGACGGGGACGGTGTAGGGTACAGGTTAGTCTATGACAACGGTTTAGATTGATCGTACATGTTAGGGTACGGGTTAGTGTTAGCGTACGGGTTAGGATTAGGGGACGGGTTAGGGTAAGGCTTCAGGTAAGGGTTAGTGTTAGGTTTAGTGCTAGGGTTAGAGGATGGGGACGGTTTAGGGTACAGGTTAGGCTATGACAATGGTTTAGGGTGAGCCTACGTGTTAGGGTACGGGTTAGTGTTAGCTTACATGTTAGGAGTACAGGACGGGTTAGGGTAAGGCTTCGGGTAAGGGTTAGGGTTAGGGAAAGTGGACGGGGACTTTTTAGGGTACAGGTTAGGATACAACAACGGTTTAGGGTGAGCCTACGTGTTAGGGTACGTGTTAGTGTTAGCGTACGTGTTAGGATTAGGGGACGTGTTAGGGTAAGGCTTTGGGTAAGGTTTAGGTTTAGGGTTAGGGTTAGGGTTAGGGTTAGAAGACGGGAACGGTTTAGGGTACAGGTTAGGCTATGACAACGGTGTAGCGTGAGCGTACGTGTTAGCGTACGGGTTAGTGTTAGCGTACGAGTAAGGATTAGGGGACGGGTTAGGGTAACGCTTCGGGTAAGGGTTAGCGTTAGGGTTAGGGTTAGGGGACGGGGACGGGGACGGTTTAGGGTACAGGTTAGGGTACGACAAAGGTTTACGGTGAGCGTACGTGTTAGGGTATGGTTTAGAGTTAGTGTACGGTTTAGGATTAGGGGATGTGATAGGATAAGGCTTCGGGTAAGGGTTAGGGTTAGGGTTATGGTTAGGAGACTGGGACAGTTTAGAGTGCAAGTTAGCATTCGACAACGTTTTAGGGAGAGCGTACGTGTTAGGATACTGGTTAGTGTTATCGTACGGGTTAGGATTAGGGGACTGGCTAGGGTAAGGCTTCGGGTAAGAGTTAGGGTTAGGGTTAGGGTTAGGGGACGGGGATGTTTTAGGGTACAGGTTAGGGTACGACAACGGTTTAGGGAGAGCGTACGTGTTAGGGTACGGGTTAGTGATAGCATACGTGTTAGGATTAGGGGACGGGTTAGGGCAAGGCTTCGGGTCAGGGTTAGGTTTAGGGTTAGGGTTAGAGGACGGGGACGGTTTAGGGTACAGGTTAAGCTATGACAACGGTTTAGGGTGAGCGTACGTGTTAGGGTACGGGTTAGTTTTAGCGTACGGCTTAAGATAAGGGAACGGGTTAGGGCAAGGCTTCGGGTAAGGGTTAGGGTTAGGGTTAGGGGACGGGGACAGGGACAATTTAGAGTACAGGTTAGGGTACGAGAACGGTTTAGGGTGAGCATACGTGTTAGGGTACGTGTTAGTGTTAGCGTACAGTTTAGGATTAGGGGACGGGATAGGGTAAGGCTTCGGGTAAGGTTTAGGGTTAGGGTTATGGTTAGGGGACGGGGACGGGGACGGTTTACGGTACAGGTTAGAACACGACAACGGTTTAGTGTTAGCGTACGTGTTAGGGTACGTGTTAGTGTTAGCGTATGGGTTAGGATTAGGGGACGGGTTAAGGTATGGCTTCGTGGAAGGGTTAGGGTTAGGTTTAGGGTTAGGGGACGGGATCAGGGACGGTTTAGGGTACAGGTTAGTGTACTACAACGGTTTAGGGTGAGCGTATGTGTTAGGGTACAGGTTAGTGTTAGCGTACGGGTTAGGATTAGGGGACGGTTTAGGGTAAGGCTTCAGGTAACGGTTAGGGTTAGGGTTAGTGTTAGGGTTAGGGTTAGGGGATGGGGACGGTTTAGGGTACAGGTTAGTGTACGACAACGGTTTAGGGTGAGCGTACGTGTTAGGGTACGGGTTAGTGTTAGCGTACGGGTTAGGATTAGGGGACGGGTTAGGGTAAGGCTTTGGGTAAGGGTTAGTGTTAGGGTTAGGGTTAGGGGATAGGGACGGGGACAGGGACGGTATATGGTACAGGTTGGGTTACGGCAACGGTTTATGGTGAGCGTACGTGTTAGGGTACGTTTTAGTGTTAGCGTACGGGTTAGTTTTATGGGACGGTTTAGGGTAAGGCTTCGGGTAAGGGTTAGGGATAGGGTTAGGGTTAGGGTTAGGGGACGGGACGGGGACGGTTTAAGGTACAGGTTAGTGTACGACAACAGTTTAGGGTGAGCGTACATGTTAGGGTACATGTTAGTGTTAGCGTACGGGTTAGGATTAGTGGACGGCTTACGGTAAGGCTTCGGGTAAGCGTTAGGCTTAGGGTTAGGGTTAGGGGATGGGCATGGGGATGGGGACAGTTTAGGGTACTGGTTAAGGTACGACAACTGTTTAGGGTAAGCATACGTGTTAGGGTACAGGTTAGTGTTAGCATACGTGTTAGGATTAGGGGATGGATTAGGGTAAGGCTTCGGGTAAGGGTTAGGTTTAGGGTTAGTGTTAGGGTTAGGGTTGGGGACTGGGACGTTTTAGGGTACAGGTTAGGGTATGAGAACGGTTTAGGGAGAGCGTACGTGTTAGGGTATGGGTTAGTGTAAGCGTACGGGTTAGGATTAGGGGACGGGTTAGGGTAAGGCTTCGGGTAAGGGTTAGGGTTAGGGTTAGGGTTAGGGGATGTGGACAGTTGAGGGTACAGGTTAGGGTACGACAATGTTTTAGGGTGATCGCACATGTTAGGGTATGGGTTAGTGTTAGCGTACGGGTTAGGATTAGGGGACGGGTTAGGGTAAGGCTTTGGGTAAGGGTTAGTGTTAGGGTTAGAGTTAGGGGATAGGGACGGGGACAGGGACGGTATATGGTACAGGTTAGGTTACGACAACGGTTTAGGGTGAGCGTACGTGTTAGGGTACGTGTTAGTGTTAGCGTACGTGTTAGGTTTATGGGACGGTTTAGGGTAAGGCTTCGGGTAAGGGTTAGGGATAGGGTTAGGGTTAGGGTTAGGGGACGGGACGGGGACGGTTTAAGGTACAGGTTAGTGTACGACAACAGTTTAGGGTGAGCGTACATGTTAGGGTACATGTTAGTGTTAGCGTACGGGTTAGGATTAGTGGACGGCTTACGGTAAGGCTTCGGGTAAGGGTTAGGTTTAGGGTTAGGGTTAGGGGACGGGCACGGGGTCGGGGACAGTTTAGGGTACTGGTTAAGTTACGACAACTGTTTAGGGTAAGCATACGTGTTAGGGTACAGGTTAGTGTTAGCATACGTGTTAGGATTAGGGGATGGATTAGGGTAAGGCTTCGGGTAAGGGTTAGGTTTAGGGTTAGTGTTAGGGTTAGGGTTAGGGGACTGGGACGTTTTAGGGTACAGGTTAGGGTACGAGAACGTTTTAGGGAGAGCGTACGTGTTAGGGTACGGTTAGTGTAAGAGTACGGGTTAGGATTAGGGGACGGGTGAGGGTAAGGCTTCGGGTAAGGGTTAGGGTTAGGGTTAGGGTTAGGGGATGTGGACAGTTGAGGGTACAGGTTAGGGTACGACAATGGTTTAGGTTGATCGCACATGTTAGGGTATGGGTTAGTGTTGGCGTACGGGTTAGGATTAGGGGACGGGTTAGGGTAAGGCTTTGGGTAAGTGTTAGGTTTAGGGTTAGGGTTAGGGTTAGGGGATGGGGATGGTTTAGGGTACAGGTTAGTGTACGACAACGGTTTAGGGTGAGCGTATGTGTTAGGGTACGTGTTAGTGTTAGCGTACGGGTTAGGATTAGGAGACAGGTTAGGGTAAGGCTTCGGGTAAGGGTTAGGGTTAGGTTTAGTGTTAGGGTTAGAGGATGGGGACGGTTTAGGGTACAGGTTAGGCTATGACAATGGTTTAGGGTGAGCCTACGTGTTAGGGTACGGGTTAGTGTTAGCTTACGTGTTAGGAGTACAGGACGGGTTAGGGTAAGGCTTCGGGTAAGGGTTAGGGTTAGGGAACGTGGACGGGGACTTTTTAGGGTACAGGTTAGGATACAACAACGGTTTAGGGTGAGCCTACGTGTTAGGGTACGTGTTAGTGTTAGCGTACGTGTTAGGATTAGGGGACGTGTTAGGGTAAGGCTTTGGGTAAGGTTTAGGTTTAGGGTTAGGCTTAGGGTTAGGGTTAGAAGACGGGGACGGTTTAGGGTACAGGTTAGGCTATGACAACGGTGTAGCGTGAGCGTACGTGTTAGCGTACGGGTTAGTGTTAGCGTACGAGTAAGGATTAGGGGACGGGTTAGGGTAACGCTTCGGGTAAGGGTTAGCGTTAGGGTTAGGGGACGGGGACGGGGACGGTTTAGGGTACAGGTTAGGGTACGACAAAGGTTTACGGTGAGCGTACGTGTTAGGGTATGTTTTAGAGTTAGTGTACGGTTTAGGATTAGGGGATGTGATAGGATAAGGCTTCGGGTAAGGGTTAGGGTTAGGGTTATGGTTAGGAGACTGGGACAGTTTAGAGTGCAAGTTAGCATTCGACAACGTTTTAGGAGGAGCGTACGTGTTAGGATACTGGTTAGTGTTATCGTACGGGTTAGGATTAGGGGACGGGCTAGGGTAAGGCTTCGGGTAAGAGTTAGGGTTAGGGTTAGGGTTAGGGGACGGGGATGTTTTAGGGTACAGGTTAGTGTAGAACAATGGTTTAGCATGAGCGTACGTGTTAGGGTACAGGTTAGTGTTAGCGTACGGGTTAGGATTAGGAGACGGGTTAGGGTAAGGCTTCGGGTAAATGTTAGTGTTAGGGTTAGTGGTAGGGTTAGGGTTAGGGTACGGGGATGGTTTAAGGTACAGGTTAGGGTACCACAACGGTTTAGGGAGCGCGTACGTGTTAGGATACGTGTTAGTGTTAGCCTACGGGTTAGGATTAGGAGACGGGTTAGGGTAAGGCTTGGGATAAGGGTTAGGTTGAGGGTTAGGGTTAGGGTTAGGGGACGGGAACGGTTTAGGGTACAGGTTAGTGTACGACAATGGTTTAGGGTGAGCGTACATGTTAGGGTACAAGTTAGTGTTAGCATACGGGTTAGGATTAGGGGAAGTGTTCGGGTAAGGATTCGGGTAACGTTTAGTGTTAAGGTTAGTGTTAGGGTTAGGGTTAGGGCACGGGGACTGTTTAGGGTACAGGTTAGTGTACGACAATGGTTTAGGGAGAGCGTACGTGTTAGGGTACGGTTTAGTGTTAGCGTACGGGTTAGGATTACGGGACGGGTTAGGGTAAGGCTTCGTGTAAGGGTTAGGGTTAGGGTTAGGTTTAGGGTTAGAAGATGGGGACGATTTAGGGTACAGGTTAGGCTATGAAAACGGTTTAGGGTGAGAGTACATATTAGGGTATGGGTTAGTGTTAGCGTACGTGTTAGGATTAGGGGACGGTTTAGGGTAAGGCTTCGGGTAAGGCTTAGGGTTATGGTTAGGGTTAGGGGACGGAGACGGGGACGGGGACGTTTTAGGGTACAGGTTAGTGTACGACAAAGTTTTAGGGTGAGCGTACGTGTTAGGGTACGGGTTAGTGTTAGCGTACAGGTTAGTATTAGGGGACGGGTTAGGGTAAGGCTTCGGATAAGGGTTAGGTTTTAGGGTTAGGGTTAGGGTTAGTGTTAGGGGACAGGGACGGGAACAGTTTAAGGTACAGGTTAGGGTACGACAATGGTTTAGGGTGAGCATATGTGTTAGGGTACGGGTTCGTGTTAGCGTACGGTTTAGGATTAGGGGACGGGTTAGGGTAAGGCTTCAGGTAAGGTTTAGGTTTAGGGTTAGGGGACGGGGACAGGGACGGGGACGGTTTAGGGTACAGGTTAGGGTACGACAACGGTTTAGGGTGAACGTACATGTTAGGGTACGTGTCAGTGTTAGCGTACGTGTTAGGATTCGGGGACGGGTTAGGGTAAGGCTTTGCGTAAGGTTTAGGGTTAGGGTTAGGGGACGGGGACGGGGACGGTTTAGGGTACAGGAAAGTGTACGCCAAAGGTTTAGGGTCAGCGTACAAGTTAGGATACAGTTTAGTGTTAGCGTATGGGTTAGGATTAGGGGACGGGTTAGGGTAAGGCTTCGGGTAAGGGTTAGGGTTAGGGTTAGTGTTAGGGTTAGAGTTAGGGGACGGGGACGGTTTAGGGTACAGGTTAGTGCACGACAACGGTTTAGGGTGAGCGTACGTGTTAAGGTATGTGTTAGTGTTAGCGTACGAGTTAGGATTAGGAGACGGGTTAGGGTAAGGCTTCGGCTAAGGGTTAGGGTTAGGGGACCGGGACGGGGACGGGCACGGTTTAGGGTACAGGTTAGTATATGACAATGGTTTAGGGTGAGCGTACGTGGTAGTGTATGGGTTAGTGTTAGCGTACGGGTCAGGATTAGGGGACGGGTTAGGGTAAGGCTTCGGGTAAGGGTTAGTGTTAGGGTTAGGCTTAGGGTTAGGGGACGGGGACGGGGACATTTCAGGGTACATGTTAGGGTACGACAACAGTTTAGGGTGAACATATGTGTTAGGGTATGTGTTATTGTTAGCGTACGGTTTAGGATTAGGGGACGTGTTAGGGTAAGGCTTCGGGTAAAGTTTAGGGTTAGGTTTAGGGTTACGGGACGGGGACGGTTTAAGGTACAGGTTAGGTTTCGACAACAGTTTAGGGTGAGCGTACGTGTTAGGGTACGTGTTAGGAATAAGGGACGGGTTAGGGTAAGGCTTCGGGTAAGGGTTAGGGTTAGGGTTTTGGTTAGGGTTAGGGTTACGGGACGGTTTAGGGTACAGGTTAGTGTACGACAATGGTTTAGGGTGAGCGTACGTGTTAGGGTAGAGGTTAGTGTTACCGTACGGGTTAGGATTAGGGGACGTGTTAGGGTAAGGCTTCTGGTAAGGGTTAGGTTTAGGGTTAGTGTTAGGGTTAGGGTTAGGGGACGGGGACCGTTTAGGGTACAGGTTAAAGTACGACAACGGTTGAGGGAGAGCATACGTGTTAGGGTACGGGTTAGTGTTTGCGTACGGTTTAGGATTAGTGGATGGGTTAGGGTAAGGCTTCGGGTAAGGGTTAGGGTTAGGGTTAGGGTTAGAGGACGGGGACGGTTTAGGATACAGGTTAGGTTATAAAAACGGTTTAGGGTGAGCGTACGTGTTAGGATACGGGTTAGTGTTAGCGTACGGGTTAGGATTAGGTGACGGTTTAGGGTAAGGCTTCGGGTAAGGGTTAGGTATAGGGTTAGTGTTAGGGTTAGTTGACAGCGACGGTTTAGGGTACAGGTTAGGGTACGACAACGGTTTAGGGACAGCATACGTGTTAGGGTACGGGTTACAGTTAGGGTACGGGTTAGGATTAGGGGACGGGTTAGGGTAAGGCTTCGGGTAAGGGTTAGGGTTAGGGTTAGGGGACGGGGACGGGGACAGTTTAGGGTACAGGTTAGGGTACGACAACTGCATAGGGTGAGCATACGTGTTAGGGTACGGGTTCGTGTTAGCGTACGGTTTAGGATTAGGGGACGGGATAGGGTAAGGCTTCGGGTAAGAGTTAGGGTTAGGGTTAGGGTTAGGGGACGGGGACGGGGACGGTTTAGGGTACAGGTTAGTGTACGACAACGGTTTAGGGTGAGCGTATGTGTTAGGGTACGGGTTAGTGTTAGCGTACGGGGTAGGATTAGGGGACGGGTTAGGGTAAGGCTTCGGGTAAGTGTTAGGGATAGGGTTAGGGTTAGGGTTAGGGTTAGGGGACGGGGACGGTTTAAGGTACAGGTTAGTGTACGACAACAGTTTAGGGTGAGCGTACGTGTTAGGGTATATATTAGTGTTAGCGTACGGGTTAGGATTAGGGGACGTGTTTGGGTAAGGCTTCGGGTAAGTGTTAGGGTTAGGGTTAGTGTTAGGGTTAGGGTTAGGGGACGGGGACGGTTTAGGGTACAGGTTAGGGTACGACAACGGTTTAGGGAGAGCGTACGTGTTAGGGTACGGGTTAGAGTTAGCGTACGGGTTAGGATTAGTGGACGGGTTAGGGTAAGGCTTCGGATAAGTGTTAGGATTAGGGTTAGGGTTAGGGTTAGAGGACGGGGACGGTTTGGCGTACAGGTTAGGCTATGACAACGGTTTAGGGTGAGCGTACGTTTTAGGGTATGTGTTAGTGTTAGCGTATGTGTTAGGATTAAGGGACGGGTTAGTGAAAGGCTTCGGGTAAGGGTTAAGGTTAGGGTTAGGGGACGGGGACGGTTTAAGGTACTGGTTAGTGTACGACAACAGTTTAGTGTGAGCGTACGTATTAGGGTACATGTTAGTGTTAGCATACGGGTTAGGATTAGGGGACGTGTTAGGGTAAGGCTTCGGGTAAGTGTTAGGGTTAGGGTTAATGTTAGGGTTAGGGTTAGGGGATGGGGAGGTTTAGGGTACAGGTTAGGGTACGACAACGGTTAGGGAGAGCGTACGTGTTAGGGTACGTGTTAGAGTTAGCGTACGGGTTAGGATTAGTGGACGGGTTAGGGTAAGGCTTCGGATAAGTTTTAGGGTTAGGGTTAGGGTTAGGGTTAGGGTTAGAGGACGGAGACGGTTTGGGGTACAGGTTAGGCTATGACAACGGTTTAGGGTGAGCGTACGTGTTAGGGTACGTGTTAGTGTTAGCATACGTGTTAGGATTAGGGGACGGGTTAGGGTGAGGCTTCGGCTAAGAATTAAGGGTTAGGCTTAGGGTTAGGGGACGGGGACGGGGACAGTTTAGGGTACAGGTTACGGTACGACAACGGTTTAGGGTGAGCATATGTGTTAGGGTACGTGTTAGTGTTAGCGTACGGTTTAGGATTAGGGGACGTGTTAGGGTAAGGCTTTGGATAAGGGTTAGGGTTAGGTTTAGGGTTAGGATTAGGGTTAGGGGACGGGGACGGTTTAAGGTACAGGTTAGGGTACGACAACGGTTTAGGGTGAGCGTACATTTTAGGGTACGTGTTAGTGTTAGCGTACGGGTTAGGATTAGGGGACGGGTTATTGTAAGGCTTCGCGTAAGGTTTAGGGTTAGGGTTAGGGTTAGGGGACGGATACAGGGACATTTGAGGGTACAGGTTAGGGTACGACAACGGTTTAGGGTGAGCGTACGTGTTAGAGTACGGATTCGTGTTAGCGTTCGGTTTAGGATTAGGGGACGGGTTAGGGTAAGGCTTCAGGTAAGGGTTAGGGTTAGGTTTAGGGTTAGGGGACGGGGACAGTTTAGGGTACAGGTTAGTGTACGACAACCGTTTAGGGTGAGCGTACGTGTTAGAGTACGTGTTAGTGGTAGCGTACGGGTTACGCTTAGGAGACAGGTTAGGGTAAGGCTTCGGGTAAGGGTTAGGGTTAGGGATAGTGTTAGGTTTAGGGTTAGGGGACGGGGACGTTTTAGGGTACAGGTTAGTGTACGACAACGATTTAGGGACAGCATACGTGTTAGGGTATGGGTTAGTGTTAGCGTACGTGTTAGGAATAGATGACGGGTTATGGTAAGGCTTCAGGTAAGGGTTAGGGTTAGGGTTAGGGTTAGGGTTAGAAGACAGGGAGGGTTTAGGGTGCAGGTTAGTCTATGACAACGGTTTAGGGTGAGCGTACGTGTTAGGGTACGGGTTAGTGTTAGAGTACGGTTTAGGATTAGGGGACGGGTTAGGGTAAGGCTTCGGGTAAGGGTTAGGGTTAGGGGATGGGGCGGGGACAGTTTAGGGTTCAGGTTAGGGTACGACAACGGTTTAGGGTGAGCATACGTGTTAGCGTACGTGTTAGTCTTAGCGTACGGTTTAGGATTACAGATCGGGTTTGGGTAAGGCTTAGGGTAAGTGTTAGGTTTAGGGTTAGGGTTAGGGTTAGGGAACGGGGACGGGGACAGTTTAAGGTACAGGTTAGGGTACGACAATTGTTTTGGGTGAGCATATGTGTTAGGGTATGGGTTCGTGTTAGCGTACGGTTTAGGATTAGGGGACGGGTTAGTGTAAGGCTTCGGGTAAGGTTTAGGGTTAGGTTTAAGTTTAGGGTTAGGGGATGGGGACGGGGACGGTTTATGGTACAGGTTAGTGTACGAAAACATTTAGGGTGAGCGTACATGTTAGGGTACGTGTCAGTGTTAGCGTATGGGTTAGGATTAGGGGACGGTTTAGGGTAAGGCTTTGGGTAAGCTTTAGGGTTAGGGGACGGGGTCGGGGATGGTTTAGGGTACAGGATAGTGTACGACAACGGTTTAGGGTAAGCGTACGAGTTAGGGTAGAGTTTAGTGTTAGCGTACGGGTTAGGATTAGGGGACGGGTTAGGGTAAGGCTTCGGGTAAGGGTTAGGGTTAGGGTTAGTGTTAGGGTTAGGGTTAGGGGACGGGGAGGGTTTAGGGTACAGGTTACGGTACGACAAAGATTTAGGGAGAGCGTACGTGTTAGGGTACGGGTTAGTGTTAGCGTACGGGTTAGGAATAGGGGACGGGTTAGGGTAAGGCCTCGGATAAGGGTTAGGATTAGGGTTAGGGTTAGGGTTAGGGTTAGAGGACGAGGACGGTTTAGGGTACAGGTTAGGCTATGACTACAGTTTAGGGTGAGCGTACATGTTAGGGTACGTGTTAGTGTTAGCGTACAGGTTAGGATTAGGAGACGGGTTAGTGTAAGGCTTCGGGTAAGGGTTAGGGTTAGGGTTAGGGTTAGGGTTAGGGCACGGGAATGATTTAGGGTACAGGTTAGTGTACGACAACGGTTTAGGGTGAGCGTTTGTGTTAGGGTACAGGTTAGTGTTAGCATACGGGTTAGGATTAAGGGACCGGTTAGGGTAAGGCTTAGGGTAAGGTTAGGATTAGGGTTAGTGTTAGTGTTAGGGTGCGGACGTTTAGGGTACAGGTTAGTGTACGACAACGGTTTAGGGAGAGCGTACGTGTTAGAGTACGGGTTAGTGTTAGCATACGTGTTAGCATTAGGGGACGGGTTACCGTAAGGCTTCGGGTAAGGCTTAGCTCTAGGGTTAGGGTTAGAGGACGGGGACGGTTTAGAGTACAGGTTAGGCTGTCACAACGTTTTAGGGTGAGCGTACGTGTTAGGGTACGTGTTAGTGTTAGCGTACGGATTAGGATTAGGGGACGGGTTAGTGTAAGGCTTCGGGTAAGGGTTAGGGTTGGGGTTAGGGTTAGGGGACGGGGACGGTTTAGGGTACAGGTTAGGGTACGACAACGTTTTAGGGTGAGCGTACGTGTTAGGGTACGTGTTAGTGTTAGATTACATGTTAGGATTAAGTGACAGGTTAGTGTAAAGCTTAGGGTAAGGGTTAGGGTTAGTGTTAGGGGACGGGGACGTTTTAGGGTACAGGTTAGTGTACGACAACGGTTTAGGGTGAGCGTACGTATTAGGGTACAGGTTAGTGTTAGCGTACGGGTTAGGATTAGGGGACGGGTTAGGGTAAGGCTTCGGGTAAGTGTTAGGGTTAGGGTTAGAGTTAGGGTTAGGGTTAGGGGACGGGGATGGTTTAGGGTACAGGTTAGGGTATGACAACGGTTAAGGGAGAGCATACGTGTTAGGGTACGGGTTAGGGTTAGCAAACGGCTTAGGATTAGGGGACGGGTTAGGGTAAGGGTACAGGTAAGGGTTAGGCTTAGGTTTAGTGTTAGGTTTAGGGTTAGGGGACGGGGACGTTTTAGGGTACAGGTTAGGGTACGACAACGGTTTAGGGAGAGCGTACGTGTTAGGGTATGGGTTAGTGATAGCATACGTGTTAGGATTAGGGGACGGGTTAGGGCAAGGCTTCGGGTAAGGGTTAGGGTTAGGGTTAGGGTTAGAGGATGGGGACGGTTTAGGGTACAGGTTAAGCTATGACAACGGTTTAGTGTGAGCATACGTGTTAGGGTACGGGTTAGTGTTAGCGTACGGTTTAGGATTAGGGGACGGGATAGGGTAAGGCTTCGGGTAAGGTTTAGGGTTAGGGTTAGGGTTAGGGGACGGGGATGGGGACGGTTTAGGGTACAGGTTAGAATACGACAACGGTTTAGTGTTAGCGTACGTGTTACGTTACGTGTTAGTGTTAGCGTACGGGTTAGGATTAGGGGACGGGTTAGGGTATGGCTTCGTGTAAGGGTTAGTGTTAGGTTTAGGGTTAGGGGACGGGATTGGGGACGGTTTAGGGTACAGGTTAGTGTACTACAACGGTTTAGGGTGAGCGTATGTGTTAGGGTACAGGTTAGTGTTAGCGTACGGGTTAGGTTTAGGGGACGGTTTAGGGTAAGGCTTCAGGTAACGGTTAGGGTTAGGGTTAGTGTTAGGGTTAGGGTTAGGGGATGGGGACGGTTTAGGGTACAGGTTAGGGTACGACAACGGTTTAAGGAGAGAGTATGTGTTAGGGTACGGGTTAGTGTTAGTGTACGGGTTAGGATTAGGGGAAGGGTTAGGGTAAGGCTTCGGGTAAGGGTTAGGGTTAGGGTTAGGGTTAGAGGACGGGGACGGTTTAGGGTACAGGTTAGGCTATAACAACGGTTTAGGGTGAGCGTACGTGTTAGGGTACGGGTTAGTGTTAGCGTACGGGTTAGGATTAGGGGACGGGTTAGGGTAAGGCTTTGGGTAAGGGTTAGTGTTAGGGTTAGGGTTAGGGGATAGGGACGGGGACAGGGACGGTATATGGTACAGGTTAGGTTACGACAACGGTTTAGGGTGAGCGTACCTGTTAGGGTACGTGTTAGTGTTAGCGTACGGGTTAGGTTTATGGGACGGTTTAGGGTAAGGCTTCGGGTAAGGGTTAGGGATAGGGTTAGGGTTAGGGTTAGGGGACGGGACGGGGACGGTTTAAGGTACAGGTTAGTGTACGACAACAGTTTAGGGTGAGCGTACATGTTAGGGTACATGTTAGTGTTAGCGTACGGGTTAGGATTAGTGGACGGCTTACGGTAAGGCTTCGGGTAAGGGTTAGGGTTAGGGTTAGGGTTAGGGGATGTGCACGGGGACGGGGACAGTTTAGGGTACTGGTTAAGGTACGACAACTGTTTAGGGTAAGCATACGTGTTAGGGTACAGGTTAGTGTTAGCATACGTGTTAGGATTAGGGGATGGATTAGGGTAAGGCTTCGGGTAAGGGTTAGGTTTAGGGTTAGTGTTAGGGTTAGGGTTGGGGACTGGGACGTTTTAGGGTACAGGTTAGGGTATGAGAACGGTTTAGGGAGAGCGTACGTGTTAGGGTACGGGTTAGTGTAAGCGTACGGGTTAGGATTAGGGGACGGGTTAGGGTAAGGCTTCAGGTAAGGGTTAGGGTTAGGGTTAGGGTTAGGGGATGTGCACAGTTGAGGGTACAGGTTAGGGTACGACAATGGTTTAGGGTGATCGCACATGTTAGGGTATGGGTTAGTGTCAGCGTACGGGTTAGGATTAGGGGACGGGTTAGGGTAAGGCTTTGGGTAAGTGTTAGGTTTAGGGTTAGGGTTAGGGTTAGGGGACGGGGACAGGGACAGTTTAAGGTACAGGTAAGGGTACGACAATGGTTTAGGGTTAGCATATGTGTTAGCGTACGGGTTCCTGTTAGCGTACGGTTTAGGATTAGGGGACGGGTTAGGGTAAGGCTTCGGGTAAGGGTTAGGTTTAGGGTTAGAGTTAGGGTTAGGGTTAGAGGACGGGGACGGTGTAGGGTACAGGTTAGGCTATGACAATGTTTTAGGGTGAGCCTACGTGTTAGGGTACGGGTTAGTGTTAGCGTACGGGTTAGGATTACAGGACGGGTTAGGGTAAGGCTTCGGGTAAGGGTTAGGGTTAGGGTTAGGGGACGTGGACGGGGACTTTTTAGAGTACAGGTTAGGATACAACAACGGTTTAGGGTGAGCCTACGTGTTAGGGCACGTGTTAGTGTTAGCGTACGTGTTAGGATTAGGGGACGTGTTAGGGTAAGGCTTCGGGTAAGTTTTAGTGTTAGGGTTAGGGTTAGGGTTAGGGTTAGAAGATGGGGACGGTTTAGGGTACAGGTTAGGCTATGACAACGGTGTAGGGTGAGCGTACGTGTTAGCGTACGGGTTAGTGTTAGCGTACGAGTAAGGATTAGGGGACGGGTTAGGGTAACGCTTCGGGTAAGGGTTAGGGTTAGGGTTAGGGGACGGGGACGAGGACGGGGACGGTTTAGGGTACAGGTTAGGGTACGACAAAGGTTTACGGTGAGCGTACGTGTTAGGGTATGGTTTAGAGTTAGTGTACGGTTTAGGATTAGGGGATGTGATAGGGTAAGGCTTCGGGTAATGGTTAGGGTTAGGGTTATGGTTAGGGGACTGGGACAGTTTAGAGTACAAGTTAGCATACGACAACGTTTTAGGGAGAGCATACGTATTAGGATACTGGTTACTGTTATCGTACGGGTTAGGATTAGGGGACGGGCTAGGGTAAGGCTTCGGGTAAGAGTTAGGGTTATGTTTAGGGGACTGGGACATTTTAGAGTACAAGTTAGCATACGACAACGTTTTAGGGAGAGCGTACGTATTAGGATACTGGTTAGTGTTATCGTACGGGTTAGGATTAGGGGACGGGCTAGGGTAAGGCTTCGGGTAAGAGTTAGGGTTAGGGTTAGGGTTAGGGGACGGGGATGTTTTAGGGCACAGGTTAGTGTACAACAATGGTTTAGCATGAGCGTACGTGTTAGGGTACAGGTTAGTGTTAGTGTACGGGTTAGGATTAGGAGACGGGTTAGGGTAAGGCTTCGGGTAAAGGTTAGGGTTAGGGTTAGTGGTAGGGTTAGGGTTAGGGTACGGGGATGGTTTAAGGTACAGTTTAGTGTACCACAACGGTTTAGGGAGCGCGTACGTGTTAGGGTACATGTTAGTGTTAGCCTACGGGTTAGGATTAGGAGACGGGTTAGGGTAAGGCTTGGGATAAGGGTTAGGTTGAGGGTTAGGGTTAGGGTTAGGGGACGGGAACGGTTTAGGGTACAGGTTAGTGTACCACAATGGTTTAGGTTGAGCGTACATGTTAGGGTACAAGTTAGTGTTAGCATACGTGTTAGGATTAGGGGAAGTGTTCGGGTAAGGATGCGGGTAACGTTTAGGGTTAAGGTTAGTGTTAGGGTTAGGGTTAGGGCACGGGGACTGTTTAGGGTACAGGTTAGTGTACGACAATGGTTTAGGGAGAGCGTACGTGTTAGGGTACGGTTTAGTGTTAGCGTACGTGTTAGGATTACGGGACTGGTTAGGGTAAGGCTTCGTGTAAGGGTTAGGGTTAGGGTTAGGTTTAGGGTTAGAAGATGGGGACGATTTAGGGTACAGTTTAGGCTATGACAACGGTTTAGGGTGAGAGTACATATTAGGGTATGGGTTAGTGTTAGCGTATGTGTTAGGATTAGGGTTCGGTTTAGGGTAAGGCTTCGGGTAAGGCTTAGGGTTATGGTTAGGGTTAGGGGACGGAGACGGGGACGGGGACGTTTTAGGGTACAGGTTAGTGTACGACAAAGTTTTAGGGTGAGCGTACGTGTTAGGGTACGGGTTAGTGTTAGCGTACAGGTTAGTATTAGGGGACGGGTTAGGGTAAGGCTTCGGATAAGGGTTAGGTTTTAGGGTTAGGGTTAGGGTTAGGGTTAGGGGACAGGGACGGGAACAGTTTAAGGTACAGGTTAGGGTACGACAATGGTTAGGGTGAGCATATGTGTTAGGGTACGGGTTCGTGTTAGCGTACGGTTTAGGATTAGGGGACTGGTTAGGGTAAGGCTTCGGGTAAGGGTTAGGTTTTAGGGTTAGGGTTAGGGTTAGGGGACGGGGACAGGGACGGGGACGGTTTGGGGTACAGGTGAGGGTACAACAACGGTTTAGGGTGAACGTACATGTTAGGGTACGTGTCAGTGTTAGCGTACGTGTTAGGATTCAGGGACGGGTTAGGGTAAGGCTTTGCGTAAGGTTTAGGGTTAGGGTTAGGGCTAGGGTTAGGGGACGGGGACGGTTTAGGGTACAGGAAAGTGTACGCCAAAGGTTTAGGGTCAGTGTACAAGTTAGGATACAGTTTAGTGTTAGCGTATGGGTTAGGATTAGGGGACAGGTTAGGGTAAGGCTTCGGGTAAGGGTTAAGATTAGGGTTAGTGTTAGGGTTAGAGTTAGGGGACGGGGACGGTTTAGGGTACAGGTTAGGGCACGACAACGGTTTAGGGTGAGCGTACGTGTTAGGGTATGTGTTAGTGTTAGCGTACGAGTTAGGATTAGGAGACGGGTTAGGGTAAGGCTTCGGCTAAGGGTTAGGGTTAGGGGACGGGGACGGGGACGGGCACGGTTTAGGGTACAGGTTAGTATATGACAATGGTTTAGGGTGAGCGTACGTGCTAGGGTATGGGTTAGTGTTAGCGTACGGGTCAGGATTAGGGGACGGGTTAGGGTAAGGCTTCGGGTAAGGGTTAGTGTTAGGGTTAGGGTTAGAGGACGAGGACGGTTTAGGGTATAGGTTAGGCTATGACTACAGTTTAGGGTGAGCGTACATGTTAGGGTACGTGTTAGTGTTAGCGTACAGGTTAGGATTAGGAGACGGGTTAGTGTAAGGCTTCGGGTAAGGGTTAGGGTTAGGGTTAGGGTTAGGGTTAGGGCACGGGGACGATTTAGGGTACACGTTAGTGTACGACAACGGTTTAGGGTGAGCGTTTGTGTTAGGGTACAGGTTAGTGTTAGCATACGGGGTAGGATTAAGGGACGGGTTAGGGTAAGGCTTAGGGTAAGTTTAGGATTAGGGTTAGTGTTAGTGTTAGGGTTAGGGGACGGGGACGTTTTAGGGTACAGGTTACTGTACGACAACGGTTTAGGGAGAGCGTACGTGTTAGGGTACGGGTTAGTGTTAGCATACGTGTTAGCATTAGGGGACGGGTTACCGTAAGGCTTCGGGTAAGGCTTAGCTTTAGGGTTAGGGTTAGAGGACGGGGACGGTTTAGAGTACAGGTTAGGCTGTCACAACGTTTTAGGGTGAGCGTAAGTGTTAGGGTACAGGTTAGTGTTAGCGTACGGCTTAGGATTAGGGGACGGGTTAGAGTAAGGCTTCGGGTAAGGGTTAGGGTTAGGATTAGGGGATGGGGACGGGGACGGTTTAGGGTACAGGTTAGATTACGACAACGGTTTAGGGTGAGCGTACGTGTTAGGGTACGTGTTAGTGTTAGCGTACGGATTAGGATTAGGGGACGGGTTAGTGTAAGGCTTCGGGTAAGGGTTAGGGTTGGGGTTAGGGTTAGGGGACGGGGACGGTTTAGGGTACAGGTTAGGGTACGACAACGTTTTAGGGTGAGCGTACGTGTTAGGGTACGTGTTAGTGTTAGATTACATGTTAGGATTAAGTGACGGGTTAGTGTAAAGCTTAGGGTAAGGGTTAGGGTTAGTGTTAGGGGACGGGGACGGTTTAGGGTACAGGTTAGTGTACGACAACGCTTTAGGGTGAGCGTACGTATTAGGGTACAGGTTAGTGTTAGCGTACGGGTTAGGATTAGGGGACGGGTTAGGGTAAGGCTTCGGGTAAGTGTTAGGGTTAGGGTTAGAGTTAGGGTTAGGGTTAGGGAACGGGGATGGTTTAGGGTGCAGGTTAGGGTACGACAACGGTTTAGGGAGAGCATACGTGTTAGGGTACGGGTTAGGGTTAGCAAACGGGTTAGGATTAGGGGACGGGTTAGGGTAAGGCTTCGGGTAAGGGTTAGGGTTAGGGTTAGGGGACGGGGACGGGGACGGGGACATTTGAGGGTACAGGTTAGGGTACGACAACGGTTTAGGGTGAGCGTACTTGTTAGGGTACTGATTCGTGTTAGCGTACGGTTTAGGATTATGAGACGGGTTAGGGTAAGGCTTCCGGTAAAGTTTAGGGCTAGGGTTAGGGTTAGGGCACGGGGACGGTTTAGGGTACAGGTTAGTGTACGTCAACGGTTTAGGGTGAGTGTTTGTGTTAGGGTATGGGTTAGAGTTAGCATACGGGTTAGGATTAGGGGACGGGTTAGGGTAAGGCTACAGGTAAGGGTTAGGCTTAGGTTTAGTGTTAGGTTTAGGGTTAGGGGACGGGGACGTTTTAGGGTACAGGTTAGGGTACGACAACGGTTTAGGGAGAGCGTACATGTTAGGGTATGGGTTAGTGATAGCATACGTGTTAGGATTAGGGGACGGGTTAGGGCAAGGCTTCGGGTAAGGGTTAGGGTTAGGGTTAGGGTTAGAGGATGGGGACGGTTTAGGGTACAGGTTAAGCTATGACAACGGTTTATGGTGAGCGTATGTGTTAGGGTACGGGTTAGTTTTAGCGTACGGCTTAAGATTAGGGGACGGGTTAGGGCAAGGCTTCGGGTAAGGGTTAGGATTAGGGTTAGGGGACGGGGGCGGGGACAATTTAGGGTACAGGTTAGGGTACGAGAACGGTTTAGGGTGAGCATACGTGTTAGGGTACGGGTTAGTGTTAGCGTACGGTTTAGGATTAGGGGACGGGATAGGGTAAGGCTTCGGGTAAGGTTTAGGGTTAGGGTTAGGGTTAGGGGACGGGGATGGGGACGGTTTAGGGTACAGGTTAGAATACGACAACGGTTTAGTGTTAGCGTACATGTTAGGGTACGTGTTAGTGTTAGCGTACGGGTTAGGATTAGGGGACGGGTTAGGGTATGGCTTCGTGTAAGGGTTAGTGTTAGGTTTAGGGTTAGGGGACGGGATTGGGGACGGTTTAGGGTACAGGTTAGTGTACTACAACGGTTTAGGGTGAGCGTATGTGTTAGGGTACAGGTTAGTGTTAGCGTACGGGTTAGGATTAGGGGACGGTTTAGGGTAAGGCTTCAGGTAACGGTTAGGGTTAGGGTTAGTGTTAGGGTTAGGGTTAGGGGATGGGGACGGTTTAGGGTACAGGTTAGGGTACGACAACGGTTTAAGGAGAGAGTACGTGTTAGGGTACGGGTTAGTGTTAGTGTACGGGTTAGGATTAGGGGAAGGGTTAGGGTAAGGCTTCGGGTAAGGGTTAGGGTTAGGGTTAGGGTTAGAGGACGGGGACGGTTTAGGGTACAGGTTAGGCTATAACAACGGTTTAGGGTGAGCGTACGTGTTAGGGTACGGGTTAGTGTTAGCGTACGGGTTAGGATTAGGGGACGGGTTAGGGTAAGGCTTTGGGTAAGGGTTAGTGTTAGGGTTAGGGGATAGGGACGGGGACAGGGACGGTATATGGTACAGGTTAGGTTACAACAACGGTTTATGGTGAGCGTACCTGTTAGGGTACCTGTTAGTGTTAGCGTACGGGTTAGGTTTATGGGACGGTTTAGGGTAAGGCTTCGGGTAAGGGTTAGGGATAGGGTTAGGGTTAGGGTTAGGGGACGGGACGGGGCCGGTTTAAGGTACAGGTTAGTGTACGACAACAGTTTAGGGTGAGCGTACATGTTAGGGTACATGTTAGTGTTAGCGTACGGGTTAGGATTAGTGGACGGCTTACGGTAAGGCTTCGGGTAAGGGTTAGGGTTAGGGTTAGGGTTAGGGGACGTGCATGGGGACGGGGACAGTTTAGGGTACTGGTTAAGGTACGACAACTGTTTAGGGTAAGCATACGTGTTAGGGTACAGGTTAGTGTTAGCATACGTGTTAGGATTAGGGGATGGATTAGGGTAAGGCTTCGGGTAAGGGTTAGGTTTAGGGTTAGTGTTAGGGTTAGGGTTGGGGACTGGGACGTTTTAGGGTACAGGTTAGGGTATGAGAACGGTTTAGGGAGAGCGTACGTGTTAGGGTACGGGTTAGTGTAAGCGTACGGTTTAGGATTAGGGGACGGCTTAGGGTAAGGCTTCGGGTAAGGGTTAGGGTTAGGGTTAGGGTTAGGGGATGTGGACAGTTGAGGGTACAGGTTAGGGTACTACAATGGTTTAGGGTGATCGCACATGTTAGGGTATGGGTTAGTGTTAGCGTACGGGTTAGGATTAGGGGACGGGTTAGGGTAAGGCTTTGGGTAAGTGTTAGGTTTAGGGTTAGGGTTAGGGTTAGGGGACGGGGACAGGGACAGTTTAAGGTACAGGTAAGGGTACGACAATGGTTTAGGGTCAGCATATGTGTTAGGGTACGGGTTCGTGTTAGCGTACGGTTTAGGATTAGGGGACGGGTTAGGGTAAGGCTTCGGGTAAGGGTTAGGTTTAGGGTTAGAGTTAGGGTTAGGGTTAGAGGACGGGGACGGTGTAGGGTACAGGTTAGTCTATGACAACGGTTTAGGTTGATCGTACATGTTAGGGTACGGGTTAGTGTTAGCGTACGGGTTAGGATTACAGGACGGGTTAGGGTAAGGCTTCGGGTAAGGGTTAGTGTTAGGGTTAGTGTTAGGGTTAGAGGACGGGGACGGTTTAGAGTACAAGTTAGCATACGACAACGTTTTAGGGAGAGCGTACGTGTTAGGATACTGGTTAGTGTTAGCGTACGGGTTAGGATTAGGAGACGGGTTAGGGTAAGGCTTCGGGTAAAGGTTAGGGTTAGGGTTAGTGGTAGGCTTAGGGTTAGGGTACGGGGATGGTTTAAGGTACAGGTTAGTGTACCACAACGGTTTAGGGAGCGCGTACGTGTTAGGGTACGTGTTAGTGTTAGCCTACGGGTTAGGATTAGGAGACGGGTTAGGGTAAGGCTTGGGATAAGGGTTAGGTTGAGGGTTAGGGTTAGGGTTAGGGGACGGGAATGGTTTAGGGTACAGGTTAGTGTACCAAAATGGTTTAGGTTGAGCGTACATGTTAGGGTACAAGTTAGTGTTAGCATACGGGTTAGGATTAGGGGAAGTGTTCGGGTAAGGATTCGGGTAACCTTTAGAGTTAAGGTTAGTGTTAGGGTTAGGGCACGGGGACTCTTTAGGGTACAGGTTAGTGTACGACAATGGTTTAGGGAGAGCGTACGTGTTAGGGTACGGTTTAGTGTTAGCCTACGGGTTAGGATTACGGGACGGGTTAGGGTAAGGCTTCGTGTAAGGGTTAGGGTTAGGGTTAGGTTTAGGGTTAGAAGATGGGGACGATTTAGGGTACAGTTTAGGCTATGACAACGGTTTAGGGTGAGAGTACATATTAGGGTATGGGTTAGTGTTAGCGTACGTGTTAGGATTAGGGGACGGTTTAGGGTAAGGCTTCAGGTAAGGCTTAGGGTTATGGTTAGGGTTAGGGGACGGAGACGGGGACGGGGCCGTTTTAGGGTACAGGTTAGTGTACGACAAGGTTTTAGAGTGAGCGTACGTGTTAGGGTACAGGTTAGTGTTAGCGTACAGGTTAGTATTAGTGGACGGGTTAGGGTAAGGCTTCGGATAAGGGTTAGGTTTTAGGGTTAGGGTTAGGGTTAGTGTTAGGGGACAGGGACAGGAACAGTTTAAGGTACAGGTTAGGGTACGACAATGGTTTAGGGTGAGCATATGTGTTAGGGTACGGGTTCATGTTAGCGTACGGTTTAGGATTAGGGGACGGGTTAGGGTAAGGCTTCGGGTAAGGTTTAGGGTTAGGGTTAGGGGACGGGGACAGGGACGGGGACGGTTTAGGGTACAGGTTAGGGTACGACAACGGTTTAGGGTGAACGTACATGTTAGGGTACGTGTCAGTGTTAGCGTACGTGTTAGGATTCGGGGACGGGTTAGGGTAAGGCTTTGCATAAGGTTTAGGGTTAGGGTTAGGGGACGGGGACGGGGACGGTTTAGGGTACAGGAAAGTGTACGCCAAAGGTTTAGGGTCAGCGTACAAGTTAGGATACAGTTTAGTGTTAGCGTATGGGTTAGGATTAGGGGACAGGTTAGGGTAAGGCTTCGGGTAAGGGTTAGGGTTAGGGTTAGTGTTAGGGTTAGAGTTAGGGGACGGGGATGGCTTAGGGTACAGGTTAGGGCACGACAACGGTTTAGGGTGAGCGTACGTGTTAGGGTTTGTGTTAGTGTTAGCGTACGAGTTAGGATTAGGAGACGGTTTAGGGTAAGGCTTCGGCTAAGGGTTAGGGTTAGGGGACGGGGACGGGGACGGGCACGGTTTAGGGTACAGGTTAGTATATGACAATGGTTTAGGGTGAGCGTACGTGCTAAGTTTTGGGTTAGTGTTAGCGTACGGATCAGGTTTAGGGGACGGGTTAGGGTAAGGCTTCGGGTAAGGGTTAGTGTTAGGGTTAGGCTTAGGGTTAGGGGACGGGGACGGGGACATTTCAGGGTACAGGTTAGGGTACGACAAAGGTTTAGGGTGAACATATGTGTTAGGGTATGTGTTAGTGTTAGCGTACGGTTTAGGATTAGTGGACGTGTTAGGGTAAGGCTTCGGGTAAAGTTTAGGGTTAGGTTTAGGGTTACGGGACGGGGACGGTTTAAGGTACAGGTTAGGTTTCGACAACAGTTTAGGGTGAGCGTACATGTTAGGGTACGTTTTAGTGTTAACGTACGTGTTAGGAATAAGGGACGGGTTGGGTAAGGCTTCGGGTAAGGGTTAGGGTTAGGGTTTTGGTTAGGGTTAGGGTTAGGGGACGGGGACGGGGACGTTTAAGGGTACAGTTTATGGTACGAAAACGGTTTAGGGTGAGCGTACGTGTTAGGGTACATGTTAGTGTTAGCGTACGGGTTAGGATTAGGAGACGGGTTAGTGTAAGACTTCGGGTAAGTGTTAGGGTTAGGGTTAGGGTTAGGGTTAGGGCACGGGGACGGTTTAGGGTACAGGTTAGTGTACGACAATGGTTTAGGGTGAGCGTACGTGTTAGGGTAGAGGTTAGTGTTACCGTACGGGTTAGGATTAGGGGATGTGTTAGGGTAAGGCTTCTGGTAAGGGTTAGGTTTAGGGTTAGTGTTAGGGTTAGGGTTAGGGGACGGGGACGGTTTAGGGTACAGGTTAAAGTACGACAACGATTGAGGGAGAGCATACGTGTTAGGGTACGGGTTAGTGTTAGCGTACTGGTTAGGATTAGGTGATGGGTTAGGGTAAGGCTTCGGGTAAGGGTTAGGGTTAGGGTTAGGGTTAGAGGACGGGGATGGTTTAGGATACAGGTTAGGTTATAAAAACGCTTTAGGATGAGCGTACGTGTTAGGATACGGGTTAGTGTTAGCGTACGGGTTAGGATTAGGTGACGGTTTAGGGTAAGGCTTCGGGTAAGGGTTAGGTATAGGGTTAGTGTTAGGGTTAGTTGACGGCGATGGTTCAGGGTACAGGTTAGGGTACGACAACGGTTTAGGGAGAGCATACGTGTTAGGGTACGGGTTACTTTTAGGGTACGGGTTAGGATTAGGGGACGGGTTAGGGTAAGGTTTCGGGTAAGGGTTAGGGTTAGGGGACGGGGACGGGGACAGTTTAGGGTACAGGTTAGGGTACGACAACGGTATAGGGTGAGCATACGTGTTAGGGTACGGGTTAGTGTTAGCGTACGGTTTAGGATTAGGGGACGGGTTAGGGTAAGGCTTCGGATAAGTTTTAGGGTTAGGTTTAGGGTTAGGGTTAGGGTTAGGGGACGGGGACGGTTTAAGGTACAGGTTAGGGTACGACAACGGTTAGGGTGAGCGTACGTGTTAGGGTACGTGTTAGTGTTAGCGTACGGGTTAGGATTAGGGGACGGGTTATTGTAAGGCTTCGCGTAAGGGTTAGGGTTAGGGTTAGTGTTAGGGTTAGGGGACGGATACTGGGACATTTGTGGGTACAGGTTAGGGTACGACAACTGTTTAGGATGAGCGTACGTGTTAGGGTACGGATTCGTGTTAGCGTTCGGTTTAGGATTAGGGGAAGTGTTAGGGTAAGGCTTCGGGTAAGTGTTAGGGTTAGGGTTATGGTTAGAGGACGGGGAGGGTTTAGGATACAGGATAGGCTATGACAACGGTTTAGGGTGAGCGTACGAGTTAGGGTACGTGTTAGTTTTAGCGTACGTGTTAGGATTAAGTGACGGGTTAGTGTAAGGCTTAGGGTAAGGGTAAGGGTTAGGGTTAGGGTTAGGGTTAGGGGACGGGGACGGTTTAGGGTACAGGTTAGTGTACGACAACGGTTTAGGGTGAGCGTACGTATTAGGGTACAGGTTAGTGTTAGCGTACGGGTTAGTATTAGGGGACGGGTTAGGGTAAGGCTTCGGATCAGGGTTAGGGTTAGCGTTAGGGTTAGGTTTAGGGTTATGGGACGGGGATGGTTGAGGGTACAGGTTAGGGTATGACAACGGTTTAGGGAGAGCATACGTGTTAGGGTACGGGTTAGTGTTAGCGAACGGGTTAGGAATTAGGGGACGGGTTAGGGTAAGGCTTCGGGTAAGTGTTAGGGTTAGGGTTAGGGTTAGGGTTGGAGAACGAGGACGGTTTAGGGTACAGGTTAGGCTATGACAACGGTTTAGGATGAGCGTACATGTTAGGGTACGGGTAAGTGTTAGTGTACGGTTTAGGATTAGGGGACGTATTAGGGTAAGGCTTCGGCTAAGGGTTAGGGTTAGGGGATGGGGACGGGGACGGGGACGGTTTAGGGTACAGGTTAGGATACGACAACGGTTTAGGGTGAGCATACGTATTAGGGTATGGGTTAGTGTTAGCATACGTGTTAGGATTAGGGGACGGGTTACGTTAAGGCTTCGGGTAAGGGTTAGCGTTAGGGTTAGGGTTAGAGGACTGGGACAGATTTGGGTACAGGTTAGGCTATGACAATGATTTAGGGTGAGTGTACGTGTTAGCTTACAGGTTAGTGTTAGCGTACGGCTTAGGATTAGGGGACAGGTTAGGGTAGGGCTTCGGGTAAGGGTTAGGGTTAGGGTTAGGGGACGGGGATGGGGACAGTTTAGGGTACAGGTTAGGGTACGACAACGGTATAGGGTGAGCATATGTGTTAGGGTATGGGTTAGTGTTAGCATACGGTTTAGGATTACGTGACGGGTTATGGTAAGGCTTCGGGTAAGTGTTAGGGTTAGGGGACGGGGACGGTTTAGGGTACAGGTGAGTGTACGACAACGGTTTAGGGTGAGCGTATGTGTTAGGGTACAGGTTAGTGTTAGCATAGGGGTTAGGATTAGGGGACGTGTTAGAGTAATGCTTCAGGTAAGGGTTAGGGTTAGGGTTAGAGGACGGGGACGGTTTAGGGTACACGTTATGCTATAACAACGGTTTAGGGTGAGCGTACGTGTTAGGGTACGGGTTAGTGTTAGCATATGGGTTAGGATTAGGGGACGGGTTAGTGTAAGGCTTTGGGTAAGGGTTAGGGTTAGGGTTAGGGTTAGGTGACGGCGACGGTTTAGGGTACAGGTTAGGGTACGACAACGTTTTAGGGAGAGCGTACGTGTTAGGATACGGGTTATTGTTAGCGTACCGGTTAGGATTAGGGGACGGGTTAGGGTAAGGCTTTGGGTAAGGGTTAGGGTTAGGGTTAGGTTTAGGGTTAGGGTTAGGGGACGGGGACAGTTTAGGGTACAGGTTAGTGTACGACAACGGTTTCGGGTGAGCGTATATGTTAGGGTACAGGTTAGTGTTAGCGTACGGGTAAGGATGAGGGGACGGGTTAGGGTAAGGCTTCGGGTAAGTGTTAGGGTTAGTGATAGGTTTAGGGTTAGGGTTAGGGGACGGGGTCTGTTTAGGGTACAGGTTCATGTACGGCATCGGTTTAGGGGGAGCGTACGTGTTAGGCTACAGGTTAGTGTTACCGTACGGGTTAGGATTAGGGGACGGGTTAGGGTAAGGCTTCGGGTAAGGTTTAGTGGTAGGGTTAGCGTTAGGGTTAGGGTTAGGGGACGGGGACAGTTTAGGGTACAGGTTAGTGTACGACAACGGTTTAGGTTGAGGGTACGTGTTACGGTACAGGTTAGTGTTAGCGTACGGGTTAGGTTTAGGGGACGGGTTAGGGTAAGGCTTCGGGTAAGGGTTAGGGTTAGGGTTAGGGGATTGGGACGGTTTAGGGTACAGGTTAGTGTAAGGCAACGGTTTAGGGGGAGCATACGTGTTAGCGTACAGGTTAGTGTGAGCGTACGGGTTAGGATTAGCGGACGGGTTAGGGTAAGTCTTCGGGTAAGGGTTAGGGTTAGGGTTAGTGTTAGGGTTAGGGTTAGGTGACGGCGACGGTTTAGGGTACAGGTTAGCATACGACAACGGTTTAGGGAGAGCGTACGTTTTAGGATACGGGTTAGTGTTAGCGTACGGGTTAGGATTAGGGAACGGGTTAGGGTAAGGCTTCAGGTAAGGTTTAGGGTTAGGGTTAGGGTTAGGGGATGCGGATGGGGACGGGGACGGGGACGGTTTAGGGTACAGGTTAGGGTACGACAACGGTTTAGGGTGAGCGAACGTGTAAGGGTACGGGTTAGTGTTAGCATAAGGGTTAGGATTAGGGGACGTTTTAGGGTAAGGCCTCGGGTAAGGGTTAGTGTTAGTGTTAGGCTTAGGGTTAGGGGACGGGGACAGTTTAGGGTACAGGTTAGTGTACGACAATGGTTTAGGGTGAGCTTATGTGTTAGGGTACGTTGTAGTGTTAGCGTACGGTTTAGGATTAGGGGACGTTTTACGGTAAGGCTTCGGGTAAGGGTTAGTTTTAGTTTTAAGGTTAGGGTTAGGGTTAGGGGAAAGGGACGGTTTAGGGTACAGGTTAGTGTACGACAACGGTTTAGGTGAGCGTACGTGTTAGGGTACGTGTTAGTGTTAGCATACGGGTTAGGATTATGGGACGGGTTATGGTAAGGCTTCGGGTAAGGATTAGGGTTAGGGTTAGGTTTAGGGTTAGAGATAGGGGACAGGGACAGTTTAGGGTACAGGTTAGTGTAGGACAACGGTTTAGGGTTAGCGTACGTCTTAGGGTATAAGTTAGTGTTAGCGTACGGGTTAGGATTATGTGACGGGTTAGGGTAAGGCTTCGGGTAAGGGTTAGGTTTAAGGTTAGTGTTAGGGTTAGGGTTAGGGGAAGGGGACGGTTTAGGGTACAGGTTAGGGTACGACAACTCTTTAGGTTGAGCATACGTGTTAGGGTACGGGTTAGTGTTAGCGTGCGGGTTAGGATTAGGGGACGTGTTAGGGTAAGGCTTCGGGTAATTACTAGGGTTAGGGTTAGGTTTAGGATTAGGGTTAGGGGACGGGGACGGTTTAGGGTAGAGGTTAGGGTACGACAACGGTTTAGGGTGAGCGTATGTGTTAGGGTACGTGTTAGTGTTAGCGTACGGGTTAGGATTGGGGGACGGTTTACGGTAAGGCTTCGAGTAAGGGTTAGTGTTAGTGTTAGGGTTAGGGTTAGGGTTAGGGGACGGGGACGGTTTAGGGTACAGGTTAGTGTACGACAACGGTTTAGGGTGAGCGTACGTGTTAGGGTACGGGTTAGTGTTAGCGTACGGGTTGGGATTAGGGGACGGGTTAGGGTAAGGCTTCGGGTAAGTGTTAGGGTTAGGGTTAGTGGACGGGGATGGTTTAGGGTACAGGTTAAGGTACGACAACGGTTTAGGATGAGCATACGTGTTAGGGTACGGGTTCGTGTTAGCGTATGCTGTAGGATTAGGGGACGGGTAAGGGTAAGGCTTCGTGTAAGGGTTAGGGTTAGGGTTAGGGTTAGGGTTAGGGGACGGGGAAGGGGACGGTTTAGCGTACAGGTTAGGGTACGACAACAGTTTAGGGTGAGTGTACGTGTTAGGGTACGGGTTAGTGTTAGCGTACGGGTTATCATTAGGGGACCGGTTAGTGTAAGGCTTCGGGTAAGGGTTAGTGTTAGAGTTAGGGTTAGGGTTAGGGGACAGGGATGGTTTAGCTTACAGGTTAGGGTACGGCAACGGTTTAGGGTGAGCGTACGTGTTAGGGTACGGGTTAGTGTTAGAGTACGGGTTAGGATTAGGGGACGTGTTAGGGTAAAGCTCCGGGTAAGGCTTAGGTTTAGGGTTAGTGTTAGGGTTAGGGGACGAGGAAGGGGACGGTTTAGGGTACAGGTTAGGGTACAACAACAGTTTACGGTGAGTGTACGTGTTAGGGTATGGGTTAGTGTTAGCGTACGGGTTATCATTAGGGGACCGGTTAGTGTAAGGCTTCGGGTAAGGGTTAGTGTTAGGGTTAGGGTTAGGGTTAGGGGACAGTGATGGTTTAGCTTACAGGTTAGGGCACGGCAACGGTTTAGGGTGAGCATACGTGTTAGGGTACGGGTTAGTGTTAGAGTATGGGTTAGGAGTAGGGGACGTGTTAGGGTAAGGCTCCGGGTAAGGGTTAGGTTTAGGGTTTGGGTTAGGGGACGGAGACGGGGCCGGGAACGGTTTAGGGTACAGGTTAGGGTACGACAACGGTTTAGGGTGAGCATACGTGTTAGGGTACGGGTTAGTGTTAGCGTACGGTTTAGGATTGTGGACGGTTTAGGGTAAGGCTTCGGGTAAGGGTTAGGGTTAGGGTTAGGATTAGGGATAGGGAACGGAGACGGTTTAGTGTACAGGTTTGGGTACGACAACGGTTTTTGGTGAGCGTACGTGTTAGCGTACGGTTTAGTGTTATCGTACGTGTTAGGATTAGGGAATGGGTTAGGGTAAGGCTTCGGGTAAGGGTTAGGTTTAGATTTAGGGTTAGGGTTAGTGTTAGGATTAGGGTTAGGGTACGGCGACGGTTTATGGTACAGGTAAGGGTACGACAACGGTTTAGAGTGAGCGTACACTTAGGGTACGGGTTAGTTTTAGCGTACGGGTTAGGATTAAGGGACGGGTTAGGGTAAGGCTTTGGGTAAGGGTTAGGGTTAGGGTTAGGGGACGGGGACGGGGACAGGGACGGTTTAGGGTAGAGGTTAAGGTACGACAACTGTTTAGGGTGAGCGTAAGTGTTAGGGTACGGGTTAGTGTTAGCGTACGGGTTAGGATTAGGGGACTGGTTAGGGTAAGGCTTCGGGTAAGTGTTAGGGTTAGGGTTAGGGTTAGGGGACGGGTACGGTTTAGGGTACAGGTTAAGGTACGACAACGGTTTAGGGTGAGCGTACGTGTTAGGGTACGGGTTAGTGTTAGCGTACGGGTTAGGATTAGGGGACGGGTTAGGGTAAGGCTTCGGGTAAGGGTTAGGGTTAGGGTTAGGGTTAGGGTTAGGGGATGGGGACGGTTTAGGGTACAGGTTAGGTTACGACAATGGTTTAGGGTGAACGTACTTCTTAGGGTACGGCTTAGTGTTAGCGTACGGGTTAGGATTAGGGCACGGTTTATGGTAAGGCTTCGGGTAAGGGTTAGAGTTAGGGTTAGGGTTAGGGTTAGAGTTAGGGGAAGGGGACAGTTTAGGCTACAGGTTAGGGTTCGACAATGGTTTAGGGTGAGCATACGTGTTAGGGTACGGGTTAGTGTTAGCGTACGGGTTAGGATTAGGGGAAGGGTTAGGGTAAGGCTTCGGGTAAGGGTTAGGGTTACGGTTAGGGTTAGGGTTACGGGATGGGGACGGTTTAGGGTACAGGTTAGGTTACGACAATGGTTTAGGGTGAACATACTTCTTAGGGTACGGCTTAGTGTTAGCGTACAGGTTAGGATTAGGGCACGGTTTATGGTAAGGCTTTGGGTAAGGGTTAGGGTTAGGTATGGGTTTGGGTTAGGGTTAGGGGACGGCGACGGTTTAGGGTACAGCTTAGGGTACGACAACGGTTTTGGGTGAGCTTACATGTTAGGGTATGGTTTAGTGTTAGCGTATGGGTTAGGATTATGGGACGGGTTAGGTTAAGGCTTTGGGTAAGGGTTAGGGTTAGGGTTAGGGGACGGGGACGGGGACGGTTTAGGGTACAGGTTAAAGTACGACAACGGTTTTGGGTGAGTATACGTATTAGGGTACGGGTTACGATTAGGGGAAAGGTTGGGGTAAGGCTTCGGGTAAGGGTTACGGTTAGGGTTTGGGTTAGGGTTAGGGTTAGGGGATAGGGCCGGTTTAGCGTACAGCTTAGGGTACGACAACGGTTTAGGTTGAGCGTACGTGTTAGGGTACGTGTTAGTGTTAGCGTATGGGTTAGGATTAGGGGACAGGTTAGGGTAAGGCTTCGGGTAAGGGTTAGGCTTAAGGTTAGGGTTAAGGTTAGGGTACGGAGACGGTTTATGGTACAGGGTAGGGTACGACAACGGTTTAGCGTGGGCGTACGTGTTAGGGTACTGGTTAGTGTTAGCGTACGGGTTAGGATTAGGGGATGGGTTAGGTTAAGGCTTCGGGTAAGGGTTAGGGTTAGGGTTAGTGTTAGGGGATGGGGACGGGGATGGTTTAGGGTACAGGTTAGGGTATGACAACGTTTTAGGGTGAGTGTACGTGTTAGTGTACGGGTTAGTGTTAGCGTACGGTTTAGGATTAGTGGACGGGTTAGGGTAAGGCTTCGGGTAAGGTTTAGGTTTAGGGTTAGGGTTAGGGGTACGGTTAGGGACGGGTTAGGGTTAAGGTTAGGGTTAGGGTTAGGGGACGGGGACGGGGACGGGGACGGGGACGGTTTAGGGTACAGGTTAGGGGACGACAATGGTTTAGGGTGAGCGTACGTGTTAGGGTACTTGTTAGTGTTAGCGTACGGGTTAGGATTAGGGGACGGGTGAGGGTAAGGCTTCGGGTAAGGGTTAGGGTTAGGGTTAGGGTTAGGGTATGGGGACGGTTTAGTGTACAGTTTAGTGTACGAAAATGGTTTAGGGTGAACGTACGTGTTAGGGTACGGGTTAGTGTTAGCGTACGGGTCAGGATTAGGGGACGTGTTAGTGTAAGGCTTCGGGTAAGGGTTAGGGTTAGGTATGGGGTAGGGTTAGGGGACGGGGATGGTTTAGGGTGCAGGTTAAGGTACGACAACGGTTTAGTTTGAGCGTATATGTTAGGGCACGGGTTAGTGTTAGCGTACGTGTTAGGATTAGGGGACAGGTTAGGGTAAGGCTTCGGGTAAGGGTTAGGGTTAGGGTTAGGGTTAGGGTTAGGGGACGTGGATGGTTTAGGGTACAGGTTAGGGTACGACAACGGTTTAGGGTGAGCATACGTGTTAGGGTACGGGTTAGTGTTAACGTACGGGTTAGGATTAGGGGACGGGTTAGGTTAAGGGTTCGGGTAAGGGTTAGGGTTAGGGTTAGGGTTAGGGGATGGGGACGGTTTAGGGTACAAGTTAGGGTACGACAACGGTTTAGGATGAGCATACGTGTTAGAGTACGGTTTAGTGTTAGCGTACGGGTTAGAATTAAGGGACGGGTTAGGGTAAGGCTTTGGGTAAGGGTTAGGGTTAGGGTTTGGGTACGGGGACAGTTTAGGGTACAGGTTAGTGTACGACAATGGTTTAGGGTGAGGGTACATGTTAGGGTACAGGTTAGTGTTAGCGTACGGGTTAGGATTAGAGCACGGGTTACGGTAAGGCTTCGGGTAAGGGTTAGGGTTACGGTTAGGGTTAGGGTTAGCGTTAGGGGACGGGGATGCTTTAGGGTACAGGTTAGGGTACGACAACGGTTTAGGGTGAGCGTACGTGTGAGGGTACGGTTTAGTGTTAGCGTACGGTTTAGGATTAGGGAACGGGTTAAGGTAAGGCTTCGTGTAAGGGTTAGGGTTAGGGGACGGGGACAGGGACGGGGACGGGGACGGTTTAGGGTACATGTTAGGGTACGACAACGGTTTAGGGTGAGCGTACGTGTTAGGGCACGGGTTAGTGTTAGCATACGGGTTAGGATTAGGGGACGGGTTAGGGTAAGGCTTCGGGTAATGGTTAGGGTTAGGGTTAGTGTTAGGGGACGGGGACGGTTTAGGGTACAGGTTAGGGTACGAAAACAGTTTATGGTGAGCGTACGTGTTAGGTTACGGTTTAGTGTTAGCATACGGTTTAGGATTCGGGAACAGATTAGGGTACGGCTTCGGGTAAGGGTTAGGTTTAGAGTTAGGGTTAGGGTTAGGGTTAGGGGACGGGGACGGTTTAGGGTACAGGTTATGGTATGAAAATGGTGTAGGGTGAGCGTACGTGTTAGGGCACGGGTTAGTGTTAGCATACGGGTTAGGATTAGGGGACGGGTCAGGGTAAGGCTTCGAGTAAGGTTTAGGGTTAGGGTTACGGTTAGGGTTAGGGTTTGGGGACGGGGACGATTTAGGGTACAGTTTAGTGTACGACAACGGTTTAGGTTGAGCGTACGTGTTAGGGTACGGCTTATTGTTAGCGTACGGGTTAGGATTAGGGGACGTGTTAGGGTAAGGCTTCGTGTAAGGGTTAGGGTTTGGGTTAGGATTAGGGTTAGGGGATGGGGAAGGTTTAGGGTACACGTTAGGGTACAACAACGGTTTGGGGTGAGCGTACGTGTTAGGGTACGTGTTAGTGTTAGCCTACGGATTAGGATTAGAGGACGTGTTAGTTTAAGGCTACGGGTAAGGGTTAGATTTAGGGTTAGGGTTAGGGTTAGGGGACGGGGATGGGGACGGTTTAGGGTACAGGTTAGGGTACGACAACGGTTTAGCGTGAACGTACGTGTTAGGGTACGGGCTAGCTTTAGCGTACGTGTTAGGATTAGGGGACAGTTTAGAGTAAGGCTTCGGGTAAGGGTTAGGGTTAGGGTTAGCGTTAGGGGACAGGGACGGTTTAGGGTACAGGTTAGGGTACGAAAACAGTTTATGGTGAGCGTACGTGTTAGGTTACGGGTTAGTGTTAGCGTACGGTTTAGGATTCGGGAACGGATTAGGGTACGGCTTCGGGTAAGGGTTAGGTTTAGAGTTAGGGTTAGGGTTAGGGGACGGGGACGGTTTAGGGTACATGTTAGGGTATGACAACGGTGTAGGGTGAGCGTACGTGTTAGCGTACGGTTTATTGTTAGCGTACGGGTTAGGATTAGGGGACGGGTTAGGGTAAGGCTTCGGGTAAGGTTTAGGGTTAGGGTTAGTGTTAGGGGATGGGGACGGGTACGGGGACGGTTTAGTGTACAGGTTAGTGTACAACAAAGGTTTAGGGTGAGTGTACGTGTTAGGGTACAGCTTAGTGTTAGCGTACGGGTTAGCATTAGGGGACGGGTTAGGGTACGACTTCGGGTAAGGGTTAGGGTTAGGGTTAGGAGACGGGGACGGTTTAGGGTACAGGTTAGGGTACGACAAGGGTTTATGGTGAGCGTACATGTTAGAGTACGGGTTAGTGTTAGCGTACGGGTTAGGATTAGGGGACGGGTTAGTGTAAGGCTTCGGGTAAGTGTTATGGTTAGGGTTAGGGGAAAGGGACGGGGACGGTTTAGGGTACAGGTTAGGGTACGACAACGGTTTAGGGTGAGCGTACGTGTTAGCCTACGGGTTACTGTTAGCGTACGGGTTAGGATTAGGGAACGGGTTAGAGTAAGGCTTCGGGTAAGGGTTGGTGTTAGGGTTAGGGTTAGGGGACGGGGACGGTTTAGGGTACATGTTAGTGTACGACAACGGTTTAGGGTGAGCGTACGTGTTAGGGCACGGGTCAGTGTTAGTGTACGTGTTAGATTTAGGGGACGGGTTAGGGTAAGGCTTCGGGTAAGGGTTAGGGCTAGGGTTAGGGTTAGGGTTAGTGTTACGGGATGGGGACGGTTTAGGGTACAGGTTAAGGTACGACAACGGTTTAGACTGAGTGTACGTGTTAGGGTACGGGTTAGTGTTAGCGTACGTGTGCGGATTATGGGACGGGTTAGGGTAATGCTTCGGGTAAGGGTTAGGGTTTGTGTTAGGGTTAGGGTTAGGGGACGGGGACGGTTTAGTGTACCAGTTAGGGTACGACAACGGTTTAGGGTGAGCGTACGAGTTAGGGCATGGGTTATTGTTAGCGTACAGGTTCAGATTAGGGGACGGGTTAGGGTAAGGCTTCGGGTAAGGATGAGGGTTAGTCTTAGGGTTAGGGTGAGGATTAGGGGGCGGGGACGGTTTAGGGAACAGGATAGTGTACGACAATGGTTTAGGGTGAGCGTACATCTTAGGGTACGGCTTAGTGTTAGCGTACGATTTAGGATTAGGGGACGGGTTAGTGTAAGGTTTCGGGTAAGAGTTAGGGTTAGGGTTAGGGTTAGGGGATGGGGACGGGGATCGTTTAGGGTACAGGTTAGGGTACGACAACGGTTTATGGTGAGCGTACGTGTTAGGGTACGGGTTAGTGTTAGCGTACGGGTTAGGATTAGGGGACGGTTTAGGTTAAGGCTTCGGGTAAGGTTTAGAGTTATGGTTAGGGTGAGGGTTAGAGTTAGGGGACGGGGACGGGGACGAGGACGGGGACGGTTTAGGGTACAGGTTAGGGTACGACAACGGATTAGGTTGAGCGTACGTGTTAGGGCACGGTTTAGTGTTAGCATACGGGTTAGGATTAGGGGACGTGTTAGTGTAAGGCTTTGGGTAAAGTTTAGGCTTAGGGTTAGGGTTAGGGGACAGGTACAGGGGCAGTTTAGGGTAGAGTTTAGGGTACGACAACGGTTTAGGTTGAGCGTACGTGTTAGGGTACAGGTTAGTGTTAGCGTATGGGTTAGGATTAGGGGACGTGTTAGGGAAGGCTTCGTGTAAGGGTCAGGGTTTGGGTTAGGGTTAAGGTTAGGGGATGGGGACGGTTTAGGGTACAGGTTAGGGTACGACAATGGTTTAGGATGAGCGTACGTGTTAGGGTATGCGTTAGAGTTAGCGTACGGGTTAGGATTAAGGGACGTGTTAGGGTAAGCCTTCGGGGAAGGGTTAGGTTTAGGGTTAGGCTTAGGGTTAGGGGACGGGGACGGGGACGGTTTAGGGTACAGGAAAGTGTACGCCAAAGGTTTAGGGTCAGCGTACAAGTTAGGATACAGTTTAGTGTTAGCGTATGGGTTAGGATTAGGGGACAGGTTAGGGTAAGGCTTCGGGTAAGGGTTAGGGTTAGGGTTAGTGTTAGGGTTAGAGTTAGGGGACGGGGATGGCTTAGGGTACAGGTTAGGGCACGACAACGGTTTAGGGTGAGCGTACGTGTTAGGGTTTGTGTTAGTGTTAGCGTACGAGTTAGGATTAGGAGACGGTTTAGGGTAAGGCTTCGGCTAAGGGTTAGGGTTAGGGGACGGGGACGGGGACGGGCACGGTTTAGGGTACAGGTTAGTATATGACAATGGTTTAGGGTGAGCGTACGTGCTAAGTTTTGGGTTAGTGTTAGCGTACGGATCAGCATTAGGGGACGGGTTAGGGTAAGGCTTCGGGTAAGGGTTAGTGTTAGGGTTAGGCTTAGGGTTAGGGGACGGGGACGGGGACATTTCAGGGTACAGGTTAGGGTACGACAAAGGTTTAGGGTGAACATATGTGTTAGGGTATGTGTTAGTGTTAGCGTACGGTTTAGGATTAGTGGACGTGTTAGGGTAAGGCTTCGGGTAAAGTTTAGGGTTAGGTTTAGGGTTACGGGACGGGGACGGTTTAAGGTACAGGTTAGGTTTCGACAACAGTTTAGGGTGAGCGTACATGTTAGGGTACGTTTTAGTGTTAACGTACGTGTTAGGAATAAGGGACGGGTTGGGTAAGGCTTCGGGTAAGGGTTAGGGTTAGGGTTTTGGTTAGGGTTAGGGTTAGGGGACGGGGACGGGGACGTTTAAGGGTACAGTTTATGGTACGAAAACGGTTTAGGGTGAGCGTACGTGTTAGGGTACATGTTAGTGTTAGCGTACGGGTTAGGATTAGGAGACGGGTTAGTGTAAGACTTCGGGTAAGTGTTAGGGTTAGGGTTAGGGTTAGGGTTAGGGCACGGGGACGGTTTAGGGTACAGGTTAGTGTACGACAATGGTTTAGGGTGAGCGTACGTGTTAGGGTAGAGGTTAGTGTTACCGTACGGGTTAGGATTAGGGGATGTGTTAGGGTAAGGCTTCTGGTAAGGGTTAGGTTTAGGGTTAGTGTTAGGGTTAGGGTTAGGGGACGGGGACGGTTTAGGGTACAGGTTAAAGTACGACAACGATTGAGGGAGAGCATACGTGTTAGGGTACGGGTTAGTGTTAGCGTACTGGTTAGGATTAGGTGATGGGTTAGGGTAAGGCTTCGGGTAAGGGTTAGGGTTAGGGTTAGGGTTAGAGGACGGGGATGGTTTAGGATACAGGTTAGGTTATAAAAACGCTTTAGGATGAGCGTACGTGTTAGGATACGGGTTAGTGTTAGCGTACGGGTTAGGATTAGGTGACGGTTTAGGGTAAGGCTTCGGGTAAGGGTTAGGTATAGGGTTAGTGTTAGGGTTAGTTGACGGCGATGGTTCAGGGTACAGGTTAGGGTACGACAACGGTTTAGGGAGAGCATACGTGTTAGGGTACGGGTTACTTTTAGGGTACGGGTTAGGATTAGGGGACGGGTTAGGGTAAGGTTTCGGGTAAGGGTTAGGGTTAGGGGACGGGGACGGGGACAGTTTAGAGTACAGGTTAGGGTACGACAACGGTATAGGGTGAGCATACGTGTTAGGGTACGGGTTAGTGTTAGCGTACGGTTTAGGATTAGGGGACGGGTTAGGGTAAGGCTTCGGATAAGTTTTAGGGTTAGGTTTAGGGTTAGGGTTAGGGTTAGGGGACGGGGACGGTTTAAGGTACAGGTTAGGGTACGACAACGGTTAGGGTGAGCGTACGTGTTAGGGTACGTGTTAGTGTTAGCGTACGGGTTAGGATTAGGGGACGGGTTATTGTAAGGCTTCGCGTAAGGGTTAGGGTTAGGGTTAGTGTTAGGGTTAGGGGACGGATACTGGGACATTTGTGGGTACAGGTTAGGGTACGACAACTGTTTAGGATGAGCGTACGTGTTAGGGTACGGATTCGTGTTAGCGTTCGGTTTAGGATTAGGGGAAGTGTTAGGGTAAGGCTTCGGGTAAGTGTTAGGGTTAGGGTTATGGTTAGAGGACGGGGAGGGTTTAGGATACAGGATAGGCTATGACAACGGTTTAGGGTGAGCGTACGAGTTAGGGTACGTGTTAGTTTTAGCGTACGTGTTAGGATTAAGTGACGGGTTAGTGTAAGGCTTAGGGTAAGGGTAAGGGTTAGGGTTAGGGTTAGGGTTAGGGGACGGGGACGGTTTAGGGTACAGGTTAGTGTACGACAACGGTTTAGGGTGAGCGTACGTATTAGGGTACAGGTTAGTGTTAGCGTACGGGTTAGTATTAGGGGACGGGTTAGGGTAAGGCTTCGGATCAGGGTTAGGGTTAGCGTTAGGGTTAGGTTTAGGGTTATGGGACGGGGATGGTTGAGGGTACAGGTTAGGGTATGACAACGGTTTAGGGAGAGCATACGTGTTAGGGTACGGGTTAGTGTTAGCGAACGGGTTAGGAATTAGGGGACGGGTTAGGGTAAGGCTTCGGGTAAGTGTTAGGGTTAGGGTTAGGGTTAGGGTTGGAGAACGAGGACGGTTTAGGGTACAGGTTAGGCTATGACAACGGTTTAGGATGAGCGTACATGTTAGGGTACGGGTAAGTGTTAGTGTACGGTTTAGGATTAGGGGACGTATTAGGGTAAGGCTTCGGCTAAGGGTTAGGGTTAGGGGATGGGGACGGGGACGGGGATGGTTTAGGGTACAGGTTAGGATACGACAACGGTTTAGGGTGAGCATACGTATTAGGGTATGGGTTAGTGTTAGCATACGTGTTAGGATTAGGGGACGGGTTACGTTAAGGCTTCGGGTAAGGGTTAGCGTTAGGGTTAGGGTTAGAGGACTGGGACAGATTTGGGTACAGGTTAGGCTATGACAATGATTTAGGGTGAGTGTACGTGTTAGCTTACAGGTTAGTGTTAGCGTACGGCTTAGGATTAGGGGACAGGTTAGGGTAGGGCTTCGGGTAAGGGTTAGGGTTAGGGTTAGGGGACGGGGATGGGGACAGTTTAGGGTACAGGTTAGGGTACGACAACGGTATAGGGTGAGCATATGTGTTAGGGTATGGGTTAGTGTTAGCATACGGTTTAGGATTACGTGACGGGTTATGGTAAGGCTTCGGGTAAGTGTTAGGGTTAGGGGACGGGGACGGTTTAGGGTACAGGTGAGTGTACGACAACGGTTTAGGGTGAGCGTATGTGTTAGGGTACAGGTTAGTGTTAGCATAGGGGTTAGGATTAGGGGACGTGTTAGAGTAATGCTTCAGGTAAGGGTTAGGGTTAGGGTTAGAGGACGGGGACGGTTTAGGGTACACGTTATGCTATAACAACGGTTTAGGGTGAGCGTACGTGTTAGGGTACGGGTTAGTGTTAGCATATGGGTTAGGATTAGGGGACGGGTTAGTGTAAGGCTTTGGGTAAGGGTTAGGGTTAGGGTTAGGGTTAGGTGACGGCGACGGTTTAGGGTACAGGTTAGGGTACGACAACGTTTTAGGGAGAGCGTACGTGTTAGGATACGGGTTATTGTTAGCGTACCGGTTAGGATTAGGGGACGGGTTAGGGTAAGGCTTTGGGTAAGGGTTAGGGTTAGGGTTAGGTTTAGGGTTAGGGTTAGGGGACGGGGACAGTTTAGGGTACAGGTTAGTGTACGACAACGGTTTCGGGTGAGCGTATATGTTAGGGTACAGGTTAGTGTTAGCGTACGGGTAAGGATGAGGGGACGGGTTAGGGTAAGGCTTCGGGTAAGTGTTAGGGTTAGTGATAGGTTTAGGGTTAGGGTTAGGGGACGGGGTCTGTTTAGGGTACAGGTTCATGTACGGCATCGGTTTAGGGGGAGCGTACGTGTTAGGCTACAGGTTAGTGTTACCGTACGGGTTAGGATTAGGGGACGGGTTAGGGTAAGGCTTCGGGTAAGGTTTAGTGGTAGGGTTAGCGTTAGGGTTAGGGTTAGGGGACGGGGACAGTTTAGGGTACAGGTTAGTGTACGACAACGGTTTAGGTTGAGGGTACGTGTTACGGTACAGGTTAGTGTTAGCGTACGGGTTAGGTTTAGGGGACGGGTTAGGGTAAGGCTTCGGGTAAGGGTTAGGGTTAGGGTTAGGGGATTGGGACGGTTTAGGGTACAGGTTAGTGTAAGGCAACGGTTTAGGGGGAGCATACGTGTTAGCGTACAGGTTAGTGTGAGCGTACGGGTTAGGATTAGCGGACGGGTTAGGGTAAGTCTTCGGGTAAGGGTTAGGGTTAGGGTTAGTGTTAGGGTTAGGGTTAGGTGACGGCGACGGTTTAGGGTACAGGTTAGCATACGACAACGGTTTAGGGAGAGCGTACGTTTTAGGATACGGGTTAGTGTTAGCGTACGGGTTAGGATTAGGGAACGGGTTAGGGTAAGGCTTCAGGTAAGGTTTAGGGTTAGGGTTAGGGTTAGGGGATGCGGATGGGGACGGGGACGGGGACGGTTTAGGGTACAGGTTAGGGTACGACAACGGTTTAGGGTGAGCGAACGTGTAAGGGTACGGGTTAGTGTTAGCATAAGGGTTAGGATTAGGGGACGTTTTAGGGTAAGGCCTCGGGTAAGGGTTAGTGTTAGTGTTAGGCTTAGGGTTAGGGGACGGGGACAGTTTAGGGTACAGGTTAGTGTACGACAATGGTTTAGGGTGAGCTTATGTGTTAGGGTACGTTGTAGTGTTAGCGTACGGTTTAGGATTAGGGGACGTTTTACGGTAAGGCTTCGGGTAAGGGTTAGTTTTAGTTTTAAGGTTAGGGTTAGGGTTAGGGGAAAGGGACGGTTTAGGGTACAGGTTAGTGTACGACAACGGTTTAGGTGAGCGTACGTGTTAGGGTACGTGTTAGTGTTAGCATACGGGTTAGGATTATGGGACGGGTTATGGTAAGGCTTCGGGTAAGGATTAGGGTTAGGGTTAGGTTTAGGGTTAGAGATAGGGGACAGGGACAGTTTAGGGTACAGGTTAGTGTAGGACAACGGTTTAGGGTTAGCGTACGTCTTAGGGTATAAGTTAGTGTTAGCGTACGGGTTAGGATTATGTGACGGGTTAGGGTAAGGCTTCGGGTAAGGGTTAGGTTTAAGGTTAGTGTTAGGGTTAGGGTTAGGGGAAGGGGACGGTTTAGGGTACAGGTTAGGGTACGACAACTCTTTAGGTTGAGCATACGTGTTAGGGTACGGGTTAGTGTTAGCGTGCGGGTTAGGATTAGGGGACGTGTTAGGGTAAGGCTTCGGGTAATTACTAGGGTTAGGGTTAGGTTTAGGATTAGGGTTAGGGGACGGGGACGGTTTAGGGTAGAGGTTAGGGTACGACAACGGTTTAGGGTGAGCGTATGTGTTAGGGTACGTGTTAGTGTTAGCGTACGGTTTAGGATTGGGGGACGGTTTACGGTAAGGCTTCGAGTAAGGGTTAGTGTTAGTGTTAGGGTTAGGGTTAGGGTTAGGGGACGGGGACGGTTTAGGGTACAGGTTAGTGTACGACAACGGTTTAGGGTGAGCGTACGTGTTAGGGTACGGGTTAGTGTTAGCGTACGGGTTGGGATTAGGGGACGGGTTAGGGTAAGGCTTCGGGTAAGTGTTAGGGTTAGGGTTAGTGGACGGGGATGGTTTAGGGTACAGGTTAAGGTACGACAACGGTTTAGGATGAGCATACGTGTTAGGGTACGGGTTCGTGTTAGCGTATGCTGTAGGATTAGGGGACGGGTAAGGGTAAGGCTTCGTGTAAGGGTTAGGGTTAGGGTTAGGGTTAGGGTTAGGGGACGGGGAAGGGGACGGTTTAGCGTACAGGTTAGGGTACGACAACAGTTTAGGGTGAGTGTACGTGTTAGGGTACGGGTTAGTGTTAGCGTACGGGTTATCATTAGGGGACCGGTTAGTGTAAGGCTTCGGGTAAGGGTTAGTGTTAGAGTTAGGGTTAGGGTTAGGGGACAGGGATGGTTTAGCTTACAGGTTAGGGTACGGCAACGGTTTAGGGTGAGCGTACGTGTTAGGGTACGGGTTAGTGTTAGAGTACGGGTTAGGATTAGGGGACGTGTTAGGGTAAAGCTCCGGGTAAGGCTTAGGTTTAGGGTTAGTGTTAGGGTTAGGGGACGAGGAAGGGGACGGTTTAGGGTACAGGTTAGGGTACAACAACAGTTTACGGTGAGTGTACGTGTTAGGGTATGGGTTAGTGTTAGCGTACGGGTTATCATTAGGGGACCGGTTAGTGTAAGGCTTCGGGTAAGGGTTAGTGTTAGGGTTAGGGTTAGGGTTAGGGGACAGTGATGGTTTAGCTTACAGGTTAGGGCACGGCAACGGTTTAGGGTGAGCATACGTGTTAGGGTACGGGTTAGTGTTAGAGTATGGGTTAGGAGTAGGGGACGTGTTAGGGTAAGGCTCCGGGTAAGGGTTAGGTTTAGGGTTTGGGTTAGGGGACGGAGACGGGGCCGGGAACGGTTTAGGGTACAGGTTAGGGTACGACAACGGTTTAGGGTGAGCATACGTGTTAGGGTACGGGTTAGTGTTAGCGTACGGTTTAGGATTGTGGACGGTTTAGGGTAAGGCTTCGGGTAAGGGTTAGGGTTAGGGTTAGGATTAGGGATAGGGAACGGAGACGGTTTAGTGTACAGGTTTGGGTACGACAACGGTTTTTGGTGAGCGTACGTGTTAGCGTACGGTTTAGTGTTATCGTACGTGTTAGGATTAGGGAATGGGTTAGGGTAAGGCTTCGGGTAAGGGTTAGGTTTAGATTTAGGGTTAGGGTTAGTGTTAGGATTAGGGTTAGGGTACGGCGACGGTTTATGGTACAGGTAAGGGTACGACAACGGTTTAGAGTGAGCGTACACTTAGGGTACGGGTTAGTTTTAGCGTACGGGTTAGGATTAAGGGACGGGTTAGGGTAAGGCTTTGGGTAAGGGTTAGGGTTAGGGTTAGGGGACGGGGACGGGGACAGGGACGGTTTAGGGTAGAGGTTAAGGTACGACAACTGTTTAGGGTGAGCGTAAGTGTTAGGGTACGGGTTAGTGTTAGCGTACGGGTTAGGATTAGGGGACTGGTTAGGGTAAGGCTTCGGGTAAGTGTTAGGGTTAGGGTTAGGGTTAGGGGACGGGTACGGTTTAGGGTACAGGTTAAGGTACGACAACGGTTTAGGGTGAGCGTACGTGTTAGGGTACGGGTTAGTGTTAGTGTACGGGTTAGGATTAGGGGACGGGTTAGGGTAAGGCTTCGGGTAAGGGTTAGGGTTAGGGTTAGGGTTAGGGTTAGGGGATGGGGACGGTTTAGGGTACAGGTTAGGTTACGACAATGGTTTAGGGTGAACGTACTTCTTAGGGTACGGCTTAGTGTTAGCGTACGGGTTAGGATTAGGGCACGGTTTATGGTAAGGCTTCGGGTAAGGGTTAGAGTTAGGGTTAGGGTTAGGGTTAGAGTTAGGGGAAGGGGACAGTTTAGGCTACAGGTTAGGGTTCGACAATGGTTTAGGGTGAGCATACGTGTTAGGGTACGGGTTAGTGTTAGCGTACGGGTTAGGATTAGGGGAAGGGTTAGGGTAAGGCTTCGGGTAAGGGTTAGGGTTACGGTTAGGGTTAGGGTTACGGGATGGGGACGGTTTAGGGTACAGGTTAGGTTACGACAATGGTTTAGGGTGAACATACTTCTTAGGGTACGGCTTAGTGTTAGCGTACAGGTTAGGATTAGGGCACGGTTTATGGTAAGGCTTTGGGTAAGGGTTAGGGTTAGGTATGGGTTTGGGTTAGGGTTAGGGGACGGCGACGGTTTAGGGTACAGCTTAGGGTACGACAACGGTTTTGGGTGAGCTTACATGTTAGGGTATGGTTTAGTGTTAGCGTATGGGTTAGGATTATGGGACGGGTTAGGTTAAGGCTTTGGGTAAGGGTTAGGGTTAGGGTTAGGGGACGGGGACGGGGACGGTTTAGGGTACAGGTTAAAGTACGACAACGGTTTTGGGTGAGTATACGTATTAGGGTACGGGTTACGATTAGGGGAAAGGTTGGGGTAAGGCTTCGGGTAAGGGTTACGGTTAGGGTTTGGGTTAGGGTTAGGGTTAGGGGATAGGGCCGGTTTAGCGTACAGCTTAGGGTACGACAACGGTTTAGGTTGAGCGTACGTGTTAGGGTACGTGTTAGTGTTAGCGTATGGGTTAGGATTAGGGGACAGGTTAGGGTAAGGCTTCGGGTAAGGGTTAGGCTTAAGGTTAGGGTTAAGGTTAGGGTACGGAGACGGTTTATGGTACAGGGTAGGGTACGACAACGGTTTAGCGTGGGCGTACGTGTTAGGGTACTGGTTAGTGTTAGCGTACGGGTTAGGATTAGGGGATGGGTTAGGTTAAGGCTTCGGGTAAGGGTTAGGGTTAGGGTTAGTGTTAGGGGATGGGGACGGGGATGGTTTAGGGTACAGGTTAGGGTATGACAACGTTTTAGGGTGAGTGTACGTGTTAGTGTACGGGTTAGTGTTAGCGTACGGTTTAGGATTAGTGGACGGGTTAGGGTAAGGCTTCGGGTAAGGTTTAGGTTTAGGGTTAGGGTTAGGGGTACGGTTAGGGACGGGTTAGGGTTAAGGTTAGGGTTAGGGTTAGGGGACGGGGACGGGGACGGGGACGGGGACGGTTTAGGGTACAGGTTAGGGGACGACAATGGTTTAGGGTGAGCGTACGTGTTAGGGTACTTGTTAGTGTTAGCGTACGGGTTAGGATTAGGGGACGGGTGAGGGTAAGGCTTCGGGTAAGGGTTAGGGTTAGGGTTAGGGTTAGGGTATGGGGACGGTTTAGTGTACAGTTTAGTGTACGAAAATGGTTTAGGGTGAACGTACGTGTTAGGGTACGGGTTAGTGTTAGCGTACGGGTCAGGATTAGGGGACGTGTTAGTGTAAGGCTTCGGGTAAGGGTTAGGGTTAGGTATGGGGTAGGGTTAGGGGACGGGGATGGTTTAGGGTGCAGGTTAAGGTACGACAACGGTTTAGTTTGAGCGTATATGTTAGGGCACGGGTTAGTGTTAGCGTACGTGTTAGGATTAGGGGACAGGTTAGGGTAAGGCTTCGGGTAAGGGTTAGGGTTAGGGTTAGGGTTAGGGTTAGGGGACGTGGATGGTTTAGGGTACAGGTTAGGGTACGACAACGGTTTAGGGTGAGCATACGTGTTAGGGTACGGGTTAGTGTTAACGTACGGGTTAGGATTAGGGGACGGGTTAGGTTAAGGGTTCGGGTAAGGGTTAGGGTTAGGGTTAGGGTTAGGGGATGGGGACGGTTTAGGGTACAAGTTAGGGTACGACAACGGTTTAGGATGAGCATACGTGTTAGAGTACGGTTTAGTGTTAGCGTACGGGTTAGAATTAAGGGACGGGTTAGGGTAAGGCTTTGGGTAAGGGTTAGGGTTAGGGTTTGGGTACGGGGACAGTTTAGGGTACAGGTTAGTGTACGACAATGGTTTAGGGTGAGCGTACATGTTAGGGTACAGGTTAGTGTTAGCGTACAGGTTAGGATTAGAGCACGGGTTACGGTAAGGCTTCGGGTAAGGGTTAGGGTTACGGTTAGGGTTAGGGTTAGCGTTAGGGGACGGGGATGCTTTAGGGTACAGGTTAGGGTACGACAACGGTTTAGGGTGAGCGTACGTGTGAGGGTACGGTTTAGTGTTAGCGTACGGTTTAGGATTAGGGAACGGGTTAAGGTAAGGCTTCGTGTAAGGGTTAGGGTTAGGGGACGGGGACAGGGACGGGGACGGGGACGGTTTAGGGTACATGTTAGGGTACGACAACGGTTTAGGGTGAGCGTACGTGTTAGGGCACGGGTTAGTGTTAGCATACGGGTTAGGATTAGGGGACGGGTTAGGGTAAGGCTTCGGGTAATGGTTAGGGTTAGGGTTAGTGTTAGGGGACGGGGACGGTTTAGGGTACAGGTTAGGGTACGAAAACAGTTTATGGTGAGTGTACGTGTTAGGTTACGGTTTAGTGTTAGCATACGGTTTAGGATTCGGGAACGGATTAGGGTACGGCTTCGGGTAAGGGTTAGGTTTAGAGTTAGGGTTAGGGTTAGGGTTAGGGGACGGGGACGGTTTAGGGTACAGGTTATGGTATGAAAATGGTGTAGGGTGAGCGTACGTGTTAGGGCACGGGTTAGTGTTAGCATACGGGTTAGGATTAGGGGACGGGTTAGGGTAAGGCTTCGAGTAAGGTTTAGGGTTAGGGTTACGGTTAGGGTTAGGGTTTGGGGACGGGGACGATTTAGGGTACAGTTTAGTGTACGACAACGGTTTAGGTTGAGCGTACGTGTTAGGGTACGGCTTATTGTTAGCGTACGGGTTAGGATTAGGGGACGTGTTAGGGTAAGGCTTCGTGTAAGGGTTAGGGTTTGGGTTAGGATTAGGGTTAGGGGATGGGGAAGGTTTAGGGTACACGTTAGGGTACAACAACGGTTTGGGGTGAGCGTACGTGTTAGGGTACGTGTTAGTGTTAGCCTACGGATTAGGATTAGAGGACGTGTTAGTTTAAGGCTACGGGTAAGGGTTAGATTTAGGGTTAGGGTTAGGGTTAGGGGACGGGGATGGGGACGGTTTAGGGTACAGGTTAGGGTACGACAACGGTTTAGCGTGAACGTACGTGTTAGGGTACGGGCTAGCTTTAGCGTACGTGTTAGGATTAGGGGACAGTTTAGAGTAAGGCTTCGGGTAAGGGTTAGGGTTAGGGTTAGCGTTAGGGGACAGGGACGGTTTAGGGTACAGGTTAGGGTACGAAAACAGTTTATGGTGAGCGTACGTGTTAGGTTACGGGTTAGTGTTAGCGTACGGTTTAGGATTCGGGAACGGATTAGGGTACGGCTTCGGGTAAGGGTTAGGTTTAGAGTTAGGGTTAGGGTTAGGGGACGGGGACGGTTTAGGGTACATGTTAGGGTATGACAACGGTGTAGGGTGAGCGTACGTGTTAGCGTACGGTTTATTGTTAGCGTACGGGTTAGGATTAGGGGACGGGTTAGGGTAAGGCTTCGGGTAAGGTTTAGGGTTAGGGTTAGTGTTAGGGGATGGGGACGGGTACGGGGACGGTTTAGTGTACAGGTTAGTGTACAACAAAGGTTTAGGGTGAGTGTACGTGTTAGGGTACAGCTTAGTGTTAGCGTACGGGTTAGCATTAGGGGACGGGTTAGGGTACGACTTCGGGTAAGGGTTAGGGTTAGGGTTAGGAGACGGGGACGGTTTAGGGTACAGGTTAGGGTACGACAAGGGTTTATGGTGAGCGTACATGTTAGAGTACGGGTTAGTGTTAGCGTACGGGTTAGGATTAGGGGACGGGTTAGTGTAAGGCTTCGGGCAAGTGTTATGGTTAGGGTTAGGGGAAAGGGACGGGGACGGTTTAGGGTACAGGTTAGGGTACGACAACGGTTTAGGGTGAGCGTACGTGTTAGCCTACGGGTTACTGTTAGCGTACGGGTTAGGATTAGGGAACGGGTTAGAGTAAGGCTTCGGGTAAGGGTTGGTGTTAGGGTTAGGGTTAGGGGACGGGGACGGTTTAGGGTACATGTTAGTGTACGACAACGGTTTAGGGTGAGCGTACGTGTTAGGGCACGGGTCAGTGTTAGTGTACGTGTTAGATTTAGGGGACGGGTTAGGGTAAGGCTTCGGGTAAGGGTTAGGGCTAGGGTTAGGGTTAGGGTTAGTGTTACGGGATGGGGACGGTTTAGGGTACAGGTTAAGGTACGACAACGGTTTAGACTGAGTGTACGTGTTAGGGTACGGGTTAGTGTTAGCGTACGTGTGCGGATTATGGGACGGGTTAGGGTAATGCTTCGGGTAAGGGTTAGGGTTTGTGTTAGGGTTAGGGTTAGGGGACGGGGACGGTTTAGTGTACCAGTTAGGGTACGACAACGGTTTAGGGTGAGCGTACGAGTTAGGGCATGGGTTATTGTTAGCGTACAGGTTCAGATTAGGGGACGGGTTAGGGTAAGGCTTCGGGTAAGGATGAGGGTTAGTCTTAGGGTTAGGGTGAGGATTAGGGGGCGGGGACGGTTTAGGGAACAGGATAGTGTACGACAATGGTTTAGGGTGAGCGTACATCTTAGGGTACGGCTTAGTGTTAGCGTACGATTTAGGATTAGGGGACGGGTTAGTGTAAGGTTTCGGGTAAGAGTTAGGGTTAGGGTTAGGGTTAGGGGATGGGGACGGGGATCGTTTAGGGTACAGGTTAGGGTACGACAACGGTTTATGGTGAGCGTACGTGTTAGGGTACGGGTTAGTGTTAGCGTACGGGTTAGGATTAGGGGACGGTTTAGGTTAAGGCTTCGGGTAAGGTTTAGAGTTATGGTTAGGGTGAGGGTTAGAGTTAGGGGACGGGGACGGGGACGAGGATGGGGACGGTTTAGGGTACAGGTTAGGGTACGACAACGGATTAGGTTGAGCGTACGTGTTAGGGCACGGTTTAGTGTTAGCATACGGGTTAGGATTAGGGGACGTGTTAGTGTAAGGCTTTGGGTAAAGTTTAGGCTTAGGGTTAGGGTTAGGGGACAGGTACAGGGGCAGTTTAGGGTAGAGTTTAGGGTACGACAACGGTTTAGGTTGAGCGTACGTGTTAGGGTACAGGTTAGTGTTAGCGTATGGGTTAGGATTAGGGGACGTGTTAGGGAAGGCTTCGTGTAAGGGTCAGGGTTTGGGTTAGGGTTAAGGTTAGGGGATGGGGACGGTTTAGGGTACAGGTTAGGGTACGACAATGGTTTAGGATGAGCGTACGTGTTAGGGTATGCGTTAGAGTTAGCGTACGGGTTAGGATTAAGGGACGTGTTAGGGTAAGCCTTCGGGGAAGGGTTAGGTTTAGGGTTAGGCTTAGGGTTAGGGGACGGGGACGGGGACAGTTTAGGGTACAGGTTAGGGTACGACAACGGTTTAGCGTGAGAGTACGTGTTAGGGTACGGGTTAATATTAGCGTACGTGATAGGATTAGGGGACGTGTTAGGGTAAGGCTTCCGTAAGCGTTAGGGTTAGGGTTAGGGTTAGGGGACGGGGACGGTTTTGGGTACAGGTTCGGGTAGGACAACGGTTTATGGTGAGCGTACGTGTTAGGGTACGGGTTAGTGTTAGCGTTCGGATTAGGATTAGGGAACGGATTAGGGTAAGGCTTCGGGTAAGGGTTAGGTTTAGAGTTAGGGTTAGGGTTAGGGTTAGGGGATGGGGACGGTTTAGGGTACAGGTTAGGGTAGGACAACGGTTTAGGGTGAGCGTACGTGTTAGGGTATGTATTAGTTTTAGCGTACGGTTTAGGATTAGGGTACGGGTTAAGGTAAGGCTTCGTGTAAGGGCTAGGGTTATGGTTAGGGTTAGGGTTAGGGGATGGGGATGGTTTAGGGTGCAGGTTAGGGTACGACAACGGTTTAGGGTGAGTGCACGTGTTAGTGTACGGGTTATTGTTAGCCTACGGTTTAGGATTAGGGGACGGGTTAGGTTAAGGCTTCGGTTAAGGGTTAAGTTTAGGGTTAGGGTTAGGGTTAGGGGACGGGGATGGTTTAGGGTACATGTTAGGGTATGACAACGATTTAACGTGAGCGTATGTGTTAGGGTACGGTTTATTGTTAGCGTACGGGTTAGGATTATGGGACGGGTTAGGGTAAGGCTACGGGTAAGGGTTAGGGTTAGGGTTAGTTTTAGGGGACAGGGACGGGGACGGGGACGGTTTAATGTACAGGTTAGGGTACAACAACAGTTTAGGGTGAGCATACGTGTTAGGGCACGGTTTAGTGTTAGCATACGGGTTAGGATTAGGGGACGTGTTAATGTAAGGCTTTGAGTAAGGTTTAGGCTTAGGGTTAGGGTTAGGGATAGGGGACGGGTACGGGGGCAGTTTAGGGTACAGGTTAGGATACGACAACGGTTTAGGTTGAGCGTACGTGTTAGGGTACGGGTTAGTGTTAGCGTACGGGTTAGGATTAGGGGACGTGTTAGGGTAAGGCTTCGTGTAAGGGTTAGGGTTTGTGTTAGGGTTAGGGTTAGGGGATTGGGACGGTTTAGGGTACAGGTTAGGGTACAACAACGGTTTAGGATGAGCGTACGTGTTAGGGTACGAGTTAGTGTTAGCGTACGGGTTAGGATTAGGGGACGGTTTACGGTAAGGCTTCGGGTAAGTTTTAGGGTAAGGGTTAGGGGACGGGGACGGTTTACAGTACAGGTTAGTGTACAAGAACAGATTAGGGTGAGCGTACGTGTTAGGGCATCGCTTAGTGTTAGGGTACGGGTTAGGATTTGGGGATGGGTTAGGGTAAGGTTTCGGGTAAGGGTTAGGCTTAGGGTTAGGGTTAGGGTTAGGGTTAGGGGACGGGGATGGTTTAGGGTACAGGTTAGGGTACGACAACTGTTTAGGGTGAGCGTACGTGTTAGGGTACAGGTTAGTGTTAGCTTACGGATTAGGATTAGGGGACAGGTTAGGGTAAGGCTTCGGGTAAGTGTTAGGGATAAGGTTAGGGTTAGGGGACGGGGACGGGGACAGGGACGGTTTAGGGTACAGGTTAGGGTACGACAACGGTTTAGGGTGAGCGCAGGTTTTAGAGTACGGGTTAGTGTTTGCGTATGGGTTAGGATTAGGGGACGGTTTAGTGTAAGGCTTCGGGTAAGGGTTAGCATTAGGTTTAGGGTTAGGGTTATGGTTAGGGGACGGGGACGGTTTAGGGTACAGGTTAGGGTATGACAACTGTTTAGGGTGAGCGTACGTGTTAGGGTACGTGTTAGTGTTAGCGTACGGGTTAGGATTAGGTGACGGGTTATGGTAAGGCTTCGGGTAAGGGTTAGGGTTAGGGTTAGGGTTAGGGTTAGGGTTAGTGGCCGGGGACAGGGACAGTTTAGAGTACAGGTTAGGGTACGACAACGGTTTAGGGTGAGCGTACGTGTTAGGGTACGGGTTAGTGTTAGCGTACGGATTAGGATTAGGGGACGGGTTAGGGTAAGGCTTCGGGTACGGGTTAGTGTTAGGTTTAGGGTCAGGGTTAGGGTTAGGAGACGGGGACAGGCACGGTTTAGGGTAAAGGTTAGTGTACGACAACGGTTTAGGGTGAGCGTACGTGTTATGGTACAGGTTAGTGTTTGCGTACGGGTTAGGATTAGGGGACGGGATAGGGTACGGTTTCGGGTAAGGGTTAGGGTTATGGTACGGGGACGGTTTAGGGTACAGGTTAGAGTACGCCAACGGTTTAGGCTGAGCATACGTTTTAGGGCAAAGGTTAGTGTTAGCGTACGGTTTAAGATTGGGGGCGGGTTAGCTTAAGGCTTCGGATACGGGTTAGATTTAGGGTTAGGTTTAGGGTTAGGGTTAGGGGATGGGGATGGTTTAGGGTACAGGTTCGCATACGACCAAGGTTTAGGGTGAGCGTACGTGTTATGGTACGGGTTAGTGTTAGCGTACATGTTAGGATTAGGGGACGGGTTAGGGTAAGGCTTCGGGTAAGGGTTAGGCTTAGGGTTAAGGTTAGGGTTAGGGTTAGGGGACGGTGACGGTTTAGGATACAGGTTAGAGTACGACAACGGTTTAGGGTGAGCGTACGTGTTAGGGCATGGGTTAGTGTTAGCGTACGGGTTAGGATTAGGGGACGGGTTAGTGTAAGGCTTCGGGTAAGGTTTAGGGTTAGGGTTAGGGTTAGGGTTAGGGGACGGGGACGGGGAAGGGGACGGTTTAGGGTTCAGGTTAGGGTACGAAAACGGTTTAGGGTGAGCGTACGTGTTAGAGTACGGTTTAGTGTTAGCGTAAGGCTTAGGATTAGGGGACGGTTTATGGTAAGGCTTCGGGTAAGGGTTAGGGTTAGGGTTAGGGTTAGGGGACGGTTTAGGGTACAGTTTAGGGTACGACAACGTTTTAGGGTGAGCATACGTGTTAGGGCATGGGTTAGTGTTAGCGTACGGGTTAGGAATAGGGGACAGGTTAGGGTAAGGCTTCGGGTAAGGGTTAGGGTTAGGGTTAGGGTTAGGATTAGTGTTAGGTTTAGGGGATGGGTATGGTTTAGGGTACATGTTAGGGTACGACAACGGTTTAGGGTGAGCGTACGTGTTAGGGTACGTATTAGTGTTACGGTACGGGTTAGCATTAGGGGACGGGTTATAGTAAGGCTTCCGGTAAGGCTTAGGGTAAAGGGACGGGGACAGTTTACGGTACAGGTTAGTGTACAACAACAGTTTAGGGTGAGCGTACGTGATAGCGTACGGGTTAGGATTCGTGACGGGTTAGGGTAAGGCTTTGGATAAGGGTTAGGGTTAGGGTTAGAGGACGGGGACGGTTTAGGGTACAGATTAGTGTACGAAAACGGTTTAGGGTAATCGTACGTGTTAGGGTACGGGTTAATGTTAGCGTACGGGTTAGGATTAGGTGACGTGTTAGGGTAAGGCTTCGGGAAAGGGTTAGGGTTAGGGTTAGTTTTAGGGAGTAGGGGACGGGGACGGGGACGGTTTAGGGTACAGATTAGGGTACGACTACGGTTTAGGGTGAGCGTATGTGTTAGGGTATGGGTTAGTGTTAGCGTACGGGTTAGGATTAGGGGACGGGTTAGCGTAAGGGTTCGGGTGAGGTTTAGGGTTAGGGATTGGGTTAGGGTTAGCGTTAGGGGACGGGGACGGTTTAGGCTACAACTTAGGTTACGACAACGGTTTAGGGTGAGCATACGTTTTAGGGTACGGTTTAGTGTTTGCGTACGGGTTAGGATTAGGGGACGGGTTAGGGTAAGGCTTCGGGTAAGGTTTAGGGATAGGGTTAGTGTTAGGGGATGGGGACGGGTACGGGGACAGTTTAGTGTACAGGTTAGGGTACGACAAAGGTTTAGGGTGAGCGTACGTGTTAGGGTACAGCTTAGTGTTAGCGTACAGGTTAGGATTAGGGGACGGGTTAGGGTAAGACTTTGGGTAAGGGTTAGGGTTAGGGTTAGGAGTCGGGGACGGTTTAGGGTACAGGTTAGGGTACGACAAAGGTTTATGGTGAGTGTACATGTTAGAGTACGGGTTAGTGTTAGCGTACGGGTTAGGATTAGGGGACGGGTTAGTGTAAGGCTTCGGGTAAGTGTTATGGTTAGGGTTAGGGGAAAGGGACGGGGACGGTTTACGGTACAGGTTAGGGTACGACAACGGTTTATGGTGAGCGTACGTGTTAGCCTACGGGTTAGTGTTAGCGTACGGGTTAGGATTAGGGAACGGGTTAGAGTAAGGCTTCGGGTAAGGGTTAGTGTTAGGGTTAGGGTTAGGGGACAGGGACGGTTTAGGGTACATGTTAGTGTACGACAACGGTTTAGGGTGAGCGTACGTGTTAGGGCACGCGTTAGTGTTAGTGTACGTGTTAGATTTAGGGGACGGGTTAGTGTAAGGCTTCGGGTAAGGGTTAGGGCTAGGGTTAGGGTTAGGGTTAGTGTTACGGGATGGGGACGGTTTAGGGTACAGGTTAAGGTACGACAACGGTTTAGGGTGAGTGTACGTGTTAGGGTACGGGTTAGTGTTAGCGGACGTGTGTGGATTATGGGACGGGTGGGTAATGCTTCGGGTAAGTGTTAGGGTTTGTTTTAGGGTTAGGGTTAGGGGACGGGGACGGTTTAGTGTACCAGTTAGTGTAAGACAACGGTTTAGGGTGAGCGTATGAGTTAGGGCATGGGTTATTGTTAGCGTACAGGTTCAGATTAGGGGACGGGTTAGGGTAAGGCTTCGGGTAAGAATGAGGGTTAGGGTGAGGGTTGGGGGCGGGGACGGTTTAGGGAACAGGATAGTGTACGACAATGGTTTAGGGTGAGCGTACATCTTAGGGTACGGCTTAGTGTTAGCGTACGGTTTAGGATTAGGGGACGGGTTAGTGTAAGGCTTCGGGTAAGAGTTAGGGTTAGGGTTAGGGTTAGGGGATGGGGACGTTTTAGGGTACAGGTTAGGTTACAACAATGGTTTAGGATGAGCGTACGTGTTCGGGTATGGGGTAGTTTTAGAGTACGGGTTAGGATTAGGGGATGTGTTAGGGTAAGGCTTCGGGGAAGGGTTAGGGTTAATGTTAGGGTTAGGGGACGGGGACGGTTTAGGGTACAGGTTAAGGTATGACCACGGTTTATGGTGAGCGTACGTGTTAGCGTAAGGGTTAGTGTTAGCGTATGGTTTAGGATTAGGGAACGGGTTAGGGTAAGGCTTCGGGAAAGTGTTAGTGTTAGGGTTAGGGTTAGGGGACGGGGACGGGGACGGTTTAGGGTACAGGTTAGGGTACGACAACGGATTAGGGTGAGCGTAGGTTTTAGGGCACGGTTTAGTGTTAGTATACGGGTTAGGATTAGGGGACTGGTTAGTGTAAGGCTTTGGGTAAGGTTTAGGGTTAGGGTCAGGGTTAGGATTAGGGGACGGGGACGGGGGCAGTTTAGGGTACAGGTTAGGGTACGACAATGGTTTAGGTTGAGCGTACGTGTTAGGGTATGGGTTAGTGTTAGCATACGGGTTACGATTAGGGGACGTGTTAGGGTAAGGCTTCGGGTTAGGGTTAGGTTTAGGGTTAGGGTTAGGGTTAGGGGACGGGGACGGTTTGGGGTACAGGTTAGGGTACGACAACGGTTTAGGGTGAGCGTACGTGTTAGGGTACGGGTTAGTGTTAGCGTACGGGTTAGGATTAGGGGACGGGTTAGCCTAAGGCTGAGGGTAAGGTTTAGGGTTAGGGATTGGGTTAGGGTTAGCGTTAGGGGACGGGGACGGTTTAGGGTACAGCTTAGGTTACGACAATGGTTTAGGGTGAGCATACGTTTTAGGGTATGGTTTAGTGTTAACGTACGGGTTAGGATTAGGGGACGGGTTAGGGTAAGGCTTCGGGTAAGGGTTAGGGTAGGGTTAGAGTTAGGGTTAGCGGATGGGGACGGTTTAGGGTACAGGTTAGGCTACGACAACGGTTTAGGGTGAGCGTACGTGTAAGGGTACGGGTCAGTGTTAGCGTACAGTTTAGGATTAGGGGACGGGTTAGGGTAACGCTTCGGGTAAGGTTTAGGGTTAGGGTTATGGTTAGGGTTAGGGTTAGGGGACATGGAGGGTTTAGGGTAGAGGTTAGTGTACGACAAAGGTTTAGGGTGAGCGTACGTGTTAGGGTACGGGTTAGTGTTAGCGTACGGGTTAGGATGAGAGAACGGGTTAGGGTAAGGCTTCGGGTAAGGGTTAGGGTTAGGGGACGGGGACGGTTTAGGGTACAGTTTAGGGTACGACAACGTTTTAGGGTGAGTGTACGTGTTAGGGTATGGGTTAGTGTTAGCGTACGGGTTAGGATTATGGTACGGGTTAGGGTAAGGCTTCGGGTTAGGGTTAGGTTTAGGGTTAGGGTTAGGGGACGGTGACGGGGACAGGGACGGTTTTGGGTACAGGTTAGTGTACGACAAAAGTTTAGGGTGAGCGTACGTGTTAGGGTACGGGTTAGTGTTAGCATACAGGTTAGGATTAGGGGACGGTTAGGGCAAGGCTTCGGGTACGGCTTAGGGTTAGGGTTAGGGGAGGGGTACGGTTTAGGGTACAGGTTAGGGTACGACAGTGGTTTAGAGTGAGCATACGTGTTAGGGTACGGGTTAGTGTTTGCGTACGGGTTAGGATTAGGAGACGGGTTAGGGTAAGGCTTTGGTTAAGTGTTAGGGTTAGGGTTAGGGTTAGGGTTAGGGGACGGGGACTGTTTAGGGTACAGGTTAGGGGACAACAACGGTTAAGCGTGAGCATACATGTTAGGGTAAGGATTAGTGTTGGCATACGGGTTAGGATTAGGGGACGGGTTAGTGTTATGCTTCGGGTAAGGGTTAGGGTTAGGGTTAGGGTTAGGGTTAGGGTTAGGGGAGTGGGACGGTTTAGGGTACAGGTTAGGGTACAACAACGGTTTAGGGTGAGCGTACGTGTTAGGCTACGGGTTAGTGTTAGCGTACAGGTTAGGATTAGGGGACGGGTTACGGTAAGGCTTCGGGTAAGGGTTACGGTTAGGGTTAGGGTTAGGGGACGGGGACGGTTTAGGGTACAGTTAGGGTACGACAACGATTTAGGGTGAGCGTAGGTGTTAGGGCACGGGAGAGTGTTACCGTACGGGTTAGGATTAGGGGACGGGTTAGGTTTAGACTTCGGGTAAGGGTTAGGGTTAGGGTTAGGTTTACGGTTAGGGTTAGGGGACGGGGATGGTTTAGGGTACATGTTAGGGTACGACAAGATTTTAGGGTGAGAGTACGTGTTAGGGAAAGTTTTAGTCTTAGCGTACGGGTTAAGATTAGGGGACGGGTTAGGGTAAGGCTTCTGGTAAGGGTTAGGGTTAAGGTTAGCATTAGGGTTAGGGGATGGGGACGGTTTAGGGTACAGGTTAGGGTACGACAACGGTTTAGTGTGAGCCTAGGTTTTAGGGTACGGGTTAGTGTTAGCGTACGGTTTAGGGTTAGGGGACGGGTTAGCGTAAGGCTTCTGGTAAGGTTTAGGGTTAGCGGACGGGGACGGGGACGGGAACGGTTTTGGGTACAGGTTAGGGTACGACAACGGTTTAGGGTGAGCGTACGTGTTAGGGCACGGGTTAGTGTTAGCGTACGGGTTAGGATTAGGGGACGGGATAGGGTAAGGCTTCGGTTAAGGTTTAGGGTTAGGGTTAGGGTTAGGGTTAGGGGATGGGAATGGGGATTGTTTAGGGTACAGATTACGGTACGACAACGGTTTAGGGTGAGCGTACGTGTTAGGGTACGGGTTAGTGTTAGCGTACGGGTTAGGATTACGGGACGGGTTAGGGTAAGGCTTCGGGTAAGTGTTAGGGTTAGGGTTAGGCTTAGGGTTAGGGGACGGGGATGGTTTAGGGTACAGGTTAGTGTACGACAACGGATTAGGTTGAGCGTACGTGTTAGGGCACGGTTTAGTGTTAGCATACGGGTTAGGATTAGGGGACGTGTTAGTGTAAGGCTTTGGGTACGGTTTAGGCTTAGGGTTAGGGTTAGGGTTAGGGGACGGGTACAGGGGCAGTTTAGGGTACAGGTTAGGGTACGACAACGGTTTAGGTTGAGCGTACATGTTAGGGTACGGGTTAGTGTTAGCGTATGGGTTAGGATTAGGGGACGTGTTAGGGAAGGCTTCGTGTAAGGGTTAGGGTTTGGGTTAGGGTTAAGGTTAGGGGATGGGGACGGTTTAGGGTACAGGTTAGGGTACGACAACGGTTTAGGATGAGCGTACGTGTTAGGGTATGGGTTAGAGTTAGCGTACGTGTTAGGATTAATGGACGTGTTAGGGTAAGGCTTCGGGTAAGGATTAGGTTTAGGGTTAGGGTTACGATTAGGGGCCGGGGACGGGGACGGTTTAGGGTACAAGTTAGGGTACGACAACGGTTTAGCATGAGAGTACGTGTTAGGGTACGGTTTAGTGTTAGTGTACGTGATAGGATTAGGGGACGTGTTAGGGTAAGGCTTCCGTAAGGGTTAGGGTTAGGGTTAGGGTTAGGGTTAGGGGATGGGGACGGTTTAGGGTACAGGTTAGGGTAGGACAACGGTTTATGGTGAGCGTACGTGTTAGGGTACGGGTTAGTGTTAGCGTACGGATTAGGATTAGGGAACGGATTAGGGTAAGGCTCAGGTAAGGGTTAGGTTTAGAGTTAGGGTTAGGGTTAGGGTTAGGGGATGGGGACGGTTTAGGGTACAGGTTAGTGTACGACAACGGTTTAGGGTGAGCGTACGTGTTATGGTACGTATTAGTTTTAGCGTACGGTTTAGGATTAGGGGACGGGTTAAAGCAAGGCTTCGTGTAAGGGCTAGGGTTAGGTTTAGGGTTAGGGTTAGGGGATGGGGATGGTTTAGGGTACAGGTTAGGGTACGACAACGGTTTAGGGTGAGTGCACGTGTTAGTGTATGGGTTATTGTTAGCCTACGGTTTAGGATTAGGGGACGGGTTAGTTTAAGGCTTCGGTTAAGGGTTAGGTTTAGGTTTAGGGTTAGGGATAGGGGACGGGGATGGTTTAGGGTACATGTTAGGGTATGACAACGATTTAAGGTGAGCGTATGTGTTAGGGTACGGTTTATTGTTAGCGTACGGGTTAGGATTATGGGACGGGTTAGTGTAAGGCTACGGGTAAGGGTTAGGGTTAGGGTTAGTGTTAGGGGACAGGGACGGGGACGGGGACGGTTTAATGTACAGGTTAGGGTACAACAACGGTTTAGGGTGAGCGTACGTGTTAGGGCACGGTTTAGTGTTAGCATACGGGTTAGGATTAGGGGTCGTGTTAGTGTAAGGCTTTGGGTAAGGTTTAGGCTTAGAGTTAGGGTTAGGGATAGGGGACGGGTACGGGGGCAGTTTAGGGTACAGGTTAGGGTACGACAATGGTTTAGGTTGAGCGTATGTGTTAGGGTACGGGTTAGTGTTAGCGTACAGGTTAGGATTAGGGGACGTGTTAGGGTAAGGCTTCGTGGAAAGGTTAGGGTTTGCGTTAGGGTTAGGGTTAGGGGATGGGGACGGTTTAGGGTACAGGTTAGGGTACAACAACGGTTTAGGGTGAGCGTACGTGTTAGAGTATGGTTTAGTGTTAGCGTAAGGCTTAGGATTAGGGGACGGTTTATGGTAAGGCTTCGGTTAAGGGTTAGGGTTAGGGTTAGGGTTAGGTTTATTGGACGGTTTAGGGTACAGATTAGGGTAAGACAATGGTTTAGTGTGAGCGTACGTGTTAGGGCACGGGTTAGTGTTAGCATACGGGTTAGGATTAGGGGACGGGTTAGGGTAAGGCTTCGGGTAAGGGTTAGGGTTAGGGTTAGGGTTAGGATTAGTGTTAGGGTTAGGGGATGGGTATGGTTTAGGGTACATGTTAGGGTACGACAACGGCTTAGGGTGAGCGTACGTGTTAGGGTACAGATTAGTGTTAGGGTACGGTTTAGGATTAGGGGACGGGTTAGAGTAAGGCTTCTGGTAAGGCTTAGGGTAAAGGGACGGGGACAGTTTACGGTACAGGTTAGTGTACGACAACAGTTTAGGGTAAGCGTACGTGATAGCGTACGGGTTAGGATTCGTGACGGGTTAGGGTAAGGCTTCGGATAAGGGTTAGGGTTAGGGTTAGGGTTAGGGTTAGAGGACGGGGACGGTTTAGGGTACAGATTAGGGTACGAAAACGGTTTAGGGTAATCGTACGTGTAAGGGTACGGGTCAGTGTTAGCGTACAGTTTAGGATTAGGGGACGGGTTAGGGTAACGTTTCGGGGAAGGTTTAGGGTTAGGGTTATGGTTAGGGTTAGGGTTAGGGGACATGGAGGGTTTAGGGTAGAGGTTAGTGTACGACAAAGGTTTAGGGTGAGCGTACGTGTTAGGGTACGGGTTAGTGTTAGCGTACGGGTTAGGATGAGAGAACGGGTTAGGGTAAGGCTTCGGGTAAGGGTTAGGGTTAGGGGACGGGGACGGTTTAGGGTACAGGTTAGGGTACGACAACGTTTTAGGGTGAGTGTACGTGTTAGGGTATGGGTTAGTGTTAGCGTACGGGTTAGGATTATGGTACGGGTTAGGGTAAGGCTTCGGGTTAGGGTTAGGTTTAGGGTTAGGTTTAGGGGACGGTGACGGGGACAGGGACAGTTTCGGGTACAGGTTAGTGTACGACAAAAGTTTAGGGTGAGCGTACGTGTTAGGGTACGGGTTAGTGTTAGCATACAGGTTAGGATTAGGGGACGGTTAGGGCAAGGCTTCGGGTACGGCTTAGGGTTAGGGTTAGGGGAGGGGTACGGTTTAGGGTACAGGTTAGGGTACGACAGTGGTTTAGAGTGAGCATACATGTTAGGGTACGGGTTAGTGTTAGCGTACGGGTTAGGATTAGGAGACGGGTTAGGGTAAGGCTTTGGTTAAGTGTTAGGGTTAGGGTTAGGGTTAGGGTTAGGGGATGGGGACTGTTTAGGGTACAGGTTAGGGGACAACAACGGTTAAGCGTGAGCATACATGTTAGGGTAAGGATTAGTGTTGGCATACGGGTTAGGATTAGGGGACGGGTTAGTGTTATGCTTCGGGTAAGGGTTAGGGTTAGGGTTAGGGTTAGGGTTAGGGGAGTGGGACGGTTTAGGGTACAGGTTAGGGTACAACAACGGTTTAGGGTGAGGGTACGTGTTAGGCTACGGGTTAGTGTTAGCGTACAGGTTAGGATTAGGGGACGGGTTACGGTAAGGCTTCGGGTAAGGGTTACGGTTAGGGTTAGGGTTAGGGGACGGGGACGGTTTAGGGTACAGTTAGGGTACGACAACGATTTAGGGTGAGCGTAGGTGTTAGGGCACGGGAGAGTGTTACTGTACGGGTTAGGATTAGGGGACGGGTTAGGTTTAGACTTCGGGTAAGGGTTAGGGTTAGGGTTAGGTTTACGGTTAGGGTTAGGGGACGGGGATGGTTTAGGGTACATGTTAGGGTACGACAAGATTTTAGGGTGAGAGTACGTGTTAGGGAAAGGATTAGTCTTAGCGTACAGGTTAAGATTAGGGGACGGGTTAGGGTAAGGCTTCTGGTAAGGGTTAGGGTTAAGGTTAGCATTAGGGTTAGGGGATGGGGACGGTTTAGGGTACAGGTTAGGGTACGACAACGGTTTAGTGTGAGCCTAGGTGTTAGGCTACGGGTTAGTGTTAGCGTACGGTTTAGGGTTAGGGGACGGGTTAGCGTAAGGCTTCTGGTAAGGTTTAGGGTTAGCGGACGGGGATGGGGACGGGAACGGTTTTGGGTACAGGTTAGGGTACGACAACGGTTTAGGGTGAGCGTACGTGTTAGGGCACGGGTTAGTGTTAGCGTACGGGTTAGGATTAGGGGACGGGATAGGGTAAGGCTTCGGTTAAGGTTTAGGGTTAGGGTTAGGGTTAGGGTTAGGGGATGGGAATGGGGATGGTTTAGGGTACAGATTACGGTACGACAACGGTTTAGGGTGAGCGTACGTGTTAGGGTACGGGTTAGTGTTAGCGTACGGGTTAGGATTACGGGACGGGTTAGGGTAAGGCTTCGGGTAAGTGTTAGGGTTAGGGTTAGGCTTAGGGTTAGGGGACGGGGACGGTTTAGGGTACAGGTTAGTGTACGAGAACGGATTAGGTTGAGCGTACGTGTTAGGGCACGGTTTAGTGTTAGCATACGGGTTAGGATTAGGGGACGTGTTAGTGTAAGGCTTTGGGTATGGTTTAGGCTTAGGGTTAGGGTTAGGGTTAGGGGACGGGTACAGGGGCAGTTTAGGGTACAGGTTAGGGTACGACAACGGTTTAGGTTGAGCGTACATGTTAGGGTACGGGTTAGTGTTAGCGTATGGGTTAGGATTAGGGGACGTGTTAGGGAAGGCTTCGTGTAAGGGTTAGGGTTTGGGTTAGGGTTAAGGTTAGGGGATGGGGACGGTTTAGGGTACAGGTTAGGGTACGACAACGGTTTAGGATGAGCGTACGTGTTAGGGTACGGGTTAGAGTTAGCGTACGTGTTAGGATTAATGGACGTGTTAGGGTAAGGCTTCGGGTAAGGATTAGGTTTAGGGTTAGGGTTACAATTAGGGGCCGGGGACGGGGACGGTTTAGGGTACAAGTTAGGGTACGACAACGGTTTAGCATGAGAGTACGTGTTAGGGTACGGTTTAGTGTTAGTGTACGTGATAGGATTAGGGGACGTGTTAGGGTAAGGCTTCCGTAAGGGTTAGGGTTAGGGTTAGGGTTAGGGTTAGGGGATGGGGACGGTTTAGGGTACAGGTTAGGGTAGGACAACGGTTTATGGTGAGCGTACGTGTTAGGGTACGGGTTAGTGTTAGCGTACGGATTAGGATTAGGGAACGGATTAGGGTAAGGCTCAGGTAAGGGTTAGGTTTAGAGTTAGGGTTAGGGTTAGGGTTAGGGGATGGGGACGGTTTAGGGTACAGGTTAGTGTACGACAACGGTTTAGGGTGAGCGTACGTGTTATGGTACGTATTAGTTTTAGCGTACGGTTTAGGATTAGGGGACGGGTTAAAGCAAGGCTTCGTGTAAGGGCTAGGGTTAGGTTTAGGGTTAGGGTTAGGGGATGGGGATGGTTTAGGGTACAGGTTAGGGTACGACAACGGTTTAGGGTGAGTGCACGTGTTAGTGTATGGGTTTTTGTTAGCCTACGGTTTAGGATTAGGGGACGGGTTAGTTTAAGGCTTCGGTTAAGGGTTAGGTTTAGGTTTAGGGTTAGGGATAGGGGACGGGGATGGTTTAGGGTACATGTTAGGGTATGACAACGATTTAAGGTGAGCGTATGTGTTAGGGTACGGTTTATTGTTAGCGTACGGGTTAGGATTATGGGACGGGTTAGTGTAAGGCTACGGGTAAGGGTTAGGGTTAGGGTTAGTGTTAGGGGACAGGGACGGGGACGGGGACGGTTTAATGTACAGGTTAGGGTACAACAACGGTTTAGGGTGAGCGTACGTGTTAGGGCACGGTTTAGTGTTAGCATACGGGTTAGGATTAGGGGTCGTGTTAGTGTAAGGCTTTGGGTAAGGTTTAGGCTTAGAGTTAGGGTTAGGGATAGGGGACGGGTACGGGGGCAGTTTAGGGTACAGGTTAGGGTACGACAATGGTTTAGGTTGAGCGTATGTGTTAGGGTACGGGTTAGTGTTAGCGTACAGGTTAGGATTAGGGGACGTGTTAGGGTAAGGCTTCGTGGAAAGGTTAGGGTTTGCGTTAGGGTTAGGGTTAGGGGATGGGGACGGTTTAGGGTACAGGTTAGGGTACAACAACGGTTTAGGGTGAGCGTACGTGTTAGAGTATGGTTTAGTGTTAGCGTAAGGCTTAGGATTAGGGGACGGTTTATGGTAAGGCTTCGGGTAAGGGTTAGGGTTAGGGTTAGGGTTAGGTTTAGTGGACGGTTTAGGGTACAGATTAGGGTAAGACAACGGTTTAGTGTGAGCGTACGTGTTAGGGCACGGGTTAGTGTTAGCGTACGGGTTAGGATTAGGGGACGGGTTAGGGTAAGGCTTCGGGTAAGGGTTAGGGTTAGGGTTAGGGTTAGGATTAGTGTTAGGGTTAGGGGATGGGTATGGTTTAGGGTACATGTTAGGGTACGACAACGGCTTAGGGTGAGCGTACGTGTTAGGGTACAGATTAGTGTTAGGGTACGGTTTAGGATTAGGGGACGGGTTAGAGTAAGGCTTCTGGTAAGGCTTAGGGTAAAGGGACGGGGACAGTTTACGGTACAGGTTAGTGTACGACAACAGTTTAGGGTAAGCGTACGTGATAGCGTACGGGTTAGGATTCGTGACGGGTTAGGGTAAGGCTTCGGATAAGGGTTAGGGTTAGGGTTAGGGTTAGGGTTAGAGGACGGGGACGGTTTAGGGTACAGATTAGGGTACGAAAACGGTTTAGGGTAATCGTACGTGTTAGGGTACGGGTTAGTGTTAGCGTACGGGTTAGGATTAGGGGACGTGTTAGGGTAAGGCTTTGGGAAAGGTTTAGGGTTAGGGTTAGTTTTAGGGAGTAGGGGACGGGGACGGGGATGGTTTAGGGTACAGATTAGGGTACGACTACGGTTTATGGTGAGCGTACGTGTTAGGGTATGGGTTAGTGTTAGCGTACGGGTTAGGATTAGGGGATGGGTTAGCCTAAGGCTGCGGGTAAGGTTTAGGGTTAGGGATTGGGTAAGGGTTAGCGTTAGGGGACGGGGACGGTTTAGGGTACAGCTTAGGTTACGACAACTGTTTAGGGTGAGCATACGTTTTAGGGTATGGTTTAGTGTTAACGTACGGGTTACGATTAGGGGACGGCTTAGGGTAAGGCTTCGGGTAAGGGTTAGGGTAGGGTTAGAGTTAGGGTTAGCAGACGGGGACGGTTTAGGGTACAGGTTAGGCTACGACAACGGTTTAGGGTGAGCGTACATGTAAGGGTACGGGTCAGTGTTAGCGTACAGGTTAGGATTAGGGGACGGGTTAGGGTAACGCTTCGGGTAAGGTTTAGGGTTAGGGTTACGGTTAGGGTTAGGGTTAGGGGATATGGAGGGTTTAGGGTAGAGGTTAGTGTACGACAAAGGTTTAGGGTGCGCGTACGTGTTAGGGTACGGGTTAGTGTTAGCGTACGGGTTAGGATGAGGGAACGGGTTAGGGTAAGGCTTCGGGTAAGTGTTAGGGTTAGGGGACGGGGACGGTTTAGGGTACAGGTTAGGGTACGACAACGTTTTAGGGTGAGTGTACGTGTTAGGGTATGGGTTAGTGTTAGCGTACGGGTTAGGATTATGGTACGGGTTAGGGTAAGGCTTCGGGTTAGGGTTAGGTTTAGGGTTAGGGTTAGGGGACGGTGACGGGGACAGGGACGGTTTCGGGTACAGGTTAGTGTACGAGAAAAGTTTAGGGTGAGCGTACGTGTTAGGGTACGGGTTAGTGTTAGCATACAGGTTAGGATTAGGGGACGGTTAGGGCAAGGTTTCGGGTACGGCTTAGGGTTAGGGTTAGGGGAGGGGTACGGTTTAGGGTACAGGTTAGGGTACGACAGTGGTTTAGAGTGAGCATACGTGTTAGGGTACGGGTTAGTGTTAGCGTACGGGTTAGGATTAGGAGACGGGTTAGGGTAAGGCTTTGGTTAAGTGTTAGGGTTAGGGTTAGGGTTAGGGTTAGGGGACGGGGACTGTTTAGGGTACAGGTTAGGGGACAACAACGGTTAAGCGTGAGCATACATGTTAGGGTACGGATTAGTGTTGTCGTACGGGTTAGGATTAGGGGACGGGTTAGTGTTATGCTTCAGGTAAGGGTTAGGGTTAGGGTTAGGGTTAGGTTTAGGGTTAGGGTTAGGGGAGTAGGACGGTTTAGGGTACAGGTTAGGGTACAACAACGGTTTAGGGTGAGCGTACGTGTTAGGCTACGGGTTAGTGTTAGCGTACAGGTTAGGATTAGGTGACGGGTTAGGGTAAGGCTTCGGGTAAGGGTTACGGTTAGGGTTTGGGTTAGGGGACGGGGATGGTTTAGGGTACATGTTAGTGTACGACAAGGTTTTAGGGTGAGAGTACGTGTTAGGGTATGGATTAGTGTTAGCGTACGGGTTAAGATTAGGGGACGGGTTAGGATAAGGCTTCTGGTAAGGGTTAGGGTTAAGGTTAGCATTAGGGTTAGGGGATGGGGACGGTTTAGGGTACAGGTTAGGGTACGACAACGGTTTAGTGTGAGCCTAGGTGTTAGGGTACGGGTTAGTGTTAGCGTACGGTTTAGGGTTAGGGGACGGGTTAGTGTAAGGCTTCTGGTAAGGTTTAGCGTTAGGGTTAGCGGACGGGGATGGGGACGGGAACGGTTTTGGGTACAGGTTAGGGTACGACAACGGTTTAGGGTGAGCGTACGTGTTAGGGCACGGGTTAGTGTTAGCGTACGGGTTAGGATTAGGGGACGGGATAGGGTAAGGCTTCGGTTAACGGTTAGGGTTAGGGTTAGGGTTAAGTTTACGGGACAGGGATGGTTTAGGGTACAGTTTAGGGTACGAGAATGGTTTAGGGTGAGCGTACGTGTTACGGTACAGATTAGTGTTGGCATACGGGTTAGGATTAAGGGACGGGTTAGGGAAAGGCTTCGGGTAAGGTTTACGGTTAGGGTTAGGGTTAGGGTTAGGGGACGAGGACGGTTTAGGGTACAGGTTAGGGTACGACAACCGTTTTCGGTGAGCATACGTGTTAGGGCACGGGTTAGTGTTACCGTACAGGTTAGGAGTAGGTGACGGGTTAAGTTTAGACTTCGGGTAAGGGTTAGGGTTAGGGTTAGGGTTAGGGTTAGGCTTAGGGTACATGTTAGGGTACTACAATGTTTTAGGGTGAGCGTACGTGTTAGGGCATGGGTTAGTGTTAGCGTACGGGTTAGCATTAGGGGACGGGATAGGCTAAGGCTTCGGGTAAGGGTTAGGGTTAGGGTTAGGGTTAAGGTTAGGGGACGGGGACAGTTTAGGGTACAGGTTAGGGTTCGACAATGGTTTAGGTTGAGCGTACGTGTTAGGGCACGGGTTAGTGATAGCGTACGGGTTGGGGTTAGGGGACAGGTTAGGTTAAGGATTCGGGTAAGGGTTAGGGTTAGGGTTAGGGTTAGAGTTAGGGGATGGGGAAGGTTTAGCGTACATGTTAGAATACGACAACGGTTTAGGGTGAGCGTACGTGTTAGGGTACGGGTGAGTGTTAGCGTACAGGTTAGGATTAGGGGACTCTTAGGGCAAGGATTCGGGTAACGCTTAGGGTTAGGGTTAGGGGACGGGGACGGTTTAGTGTACAGGTTAGTGTACGACAACGGTTTAGGATAACCGTACGTGTTAGGGTATGGGTTAGTGTTAGCGTACGGGTAAGGATTGGGGACAGGTTAGGGTAAGGCTTCGGTTAAGGGTTAGGGTTAGGGTTAGGGACGGGGACCGTGTAGGGTACAGGTTTGGGTACGACAACCGTATAGGGTGAGCGTACGTGTAAGGGTATGGGTTTGTGTTAGCGTACAGGTTAGGAATAGGGGACGGGTTAGGGTAAGGCTTCGGGTAAGGTTTAGGGTTAGGGTTAGGGTTAGGGTTAGGGGACGGGGACCGTTTAGGGTAAGGTTAGGGTACGACAACGGTTTAGGGTGAGCCTACATGTTAGGGTACAGGTTAGTGTTAGCCTACGTGTTAGGATTAGGGGACGGGTTAGGTTAAGACTTAGGGTAAGGGTTAGGGTTACGGTTACGGTTAGGGTTAGGGGACGAGGATGGTTTAGGGTACAGGTTAGGGTACGACAACTGTTTAGGGTGAGCGTACATGTTAGTGTATGGGTTAGTGTTAGCGTACGGTTTAGGATTAGGGGACGGGTTAGTTTAAGGCTTCGGGTAAGAGTTAGGTTTAGGGTTAGGGTTAGGGGACGTGGACGGGGACGGTTTAGGGTACAGGTTAGGGTACGACAACGGTTTAGGGTGAGCGTACGTGTTAAGGCAAGTGTTAGTGTTAGCGTACGGGTTAGGGTTAGTGGACGTGTTAGGGTAAGGCTTCGGGTTAGGGTTAGGTTTAGCGTTAGGGTTAGGGGACGGGGACGGGGACGGGGACGGTTTAGGGTACAGGTTAGGATACGACAACGGTTTAGGGTGAGCGTACGTGTTAGGGTATGGGTTAGTGTTAGCGTACGGGTTAGGATTAGGGGACGGGTTAGGGTAAGGCTTTGGGTATGTTTAGGGTTACGGTTAGGGTTAGGGGACGGGGACGGTACAGGGTACAGGTTAGTGTACGACAAAAGTTTAGGGTGAGCGTACGTGTTAGGGTACGGGTTAGTGTTAGCGTACAGTTTACGATTAGGGGACCGTTAGGGCAAAGCTTCGGGTACGGCTTAGGTTTAGGGATAGGGGACGGGTACGGTTTAGAGTACAGGTTAGGGTACGACAATGGTTTAGGGTGAGAATACGTGTTAGGGTACGGGTTAGTGTTAGCGTATGGGTTAGGATTAGGAGACGGGTTAGGGTAAGGCTTTGGTTAAGTGTTAGGGTTAGAGTTAGGGGACGGGGATGGTTTAGGGTACAGGTTAGGGGACAACAACGGTTAAGCGTGAGCATACGTGTTAGGGTACGGATTAGTGTTGGCGTACGGGTTAGGATTAGGGGACGGGTTAGTGTAAGGCTTCGGGTAAGGGTTAGGGTTAGGGTTAGGGTTAGTGTTAGGGGAGTGGGACGGTTTAGGGTACAGGTTAGGGTACAACAAAGTTTTAGGGTGAGCGTACGTGTTAGGGCACGGGTTAGTGTTTCCGTACGGGTTAGGATTAGGGGACGGGTTAAGTTTAGACTTCGGGTAAGGGTTAAGGTTAGGGTTACGGTTAGGGTTAGGGTTAGGGGACGGGGATGGTTTAGGGTACATGTTAGGGTACAACAAGGTTTTAGGGTGAGAGTACGTGTTAGGGTAAGGATTAGTGTTAGCGTACGGGTTAGGATTAAGGGACGTGTTAGTGTAAGACTTCGGCTAAGGGTTAGGGTTAGGGTTAGGGTTAGGGGACGGGGACGGGGACGGTTTAGGGTACAGGTTAGGGTACGACAACAGTTTAGGGTGAGGGTACGTGTTAGGTAAGTGTTAGTGTTAGCGTACGGGTTAGGATTAGGGAACGGGTTAGTGTAAGGCTTCGGGTAAGGCTTAGGGTTAGGGTTAGGGCATGGGGACGGTTTAGTGTACAGGTTAGGGTTCAACAATGGTTTAGGTTGAACGTACGTGTTAGGGGACGGGTTAGTGTCAGCGTACTGGTTAGGATTAAGGGACGGGTTAGTGTAAGGCTTTGGGTGAGCGTTAGGTTTAGGGTTAGGGTTAGAGGACAGGGACGGGGACGGTTTAGGGTACAGGTTAGGGTACGACAACGGTTTAGGGTGAACGTACATGTTAGGGTACAAGTTAGTGTTAGCCTACAGGTTTGGATTATGGGACGGGTTAGGTTAAGGCTTCAGGTAAGGGTCAGGGTTAGGGTTAGTTTTAGGGTTAGGGGAGCGGAAGGTTTAGTGTACAGGTTAGGGTAGGACAACGGTTTAGGGTGAGCCTACGTGTTAGGGTGCGGTTTAGCGTTAGCTTACGGGTTAATATTAGGGTACTGGTTAGGGTAAGTTTTCGGGTCAGGGTTAGGTTTAGGGTTAGGGCTAGTGTTAGGGTTAGGGTTAGGTATGGCTTAGGGTTAGGTTTTGGGGACGGGGACGGTTTAGGGTACATGTTAGGGTATGACAATGGTTTAGGGTGAACGTACGTGTTATGTTATGGGTTAGAGTTAGCGTACGGGTTAGGATTAGGGGACGGGTTAGGTTAAGGCTTTGGGTAAGTGTTAGGGTTAGGGTTAGGTTTAGGGGACAGGGACGGGGACAGTTTAGGGTACAGGTTAGGGTACGACAATGGTTTAGGATGAGCGTACGTGTTAGGGTACGTGTTAGTGTTAGCGTACGGGTTAGGATTAAGGGACAGGTTAGTGTAAGGCTGCGAATAAGGTTTAGGGTTAGGGTTAGGGTTAGTGTTAGGTGACGGGGACGGTTTAGGGTACAGATTAGTGTACGACAATGTTTTAGGGTGAGCGTAGGTTTTAGGGTACAGGTTAGTGTTAGCGTACAGTTTAGGATTAGGGGACGGGTTAGGGAAAGGCTTCGGGTAAGGGTTAGGGTTAGGGTTAGTGTTAGGGATAGGGTTAGCTGACGGCGACGGTTTAGGGTACAGGTTAGGGTACGACAACTCTTTAGGGTGAGCATACGTGTTAGGGTACGGGTTAGTGTTAGCGTACGAGTTAGGATTATGGGACGGGTTAGAGTAAGGCTTCAGGTAAGGGTTAGGTTTAGGGTTAGGGTTAGGGCATGGGGACGGTTTAGAGTACAGGTTAGGGTACGAAATCTGTTTTATGGTGAGCGTACGTTTTAGGGTACAAGTTAGTGTTAGCGTAGGTGTTAGGATTAGGGGACGGGGTAGGGTAAGACTTCGGGTAAGGGTTAGGTATAGGGTTAGGGTTAGGTTTAGGGGACGGGGACGGTTTAGGGTACAGGTTAGGGTACGAGAACGGTTTAGGGTGAGCATACGAGTTAGGGTACGTGTTAGTGTTAGCGTACGGGTTAGGATTAGGGCACGGGTTAGGTTAAGGCTTCGGGTAAGGCTTAGGGTTAGGGTTAGGGGACGGGGATGGTTTAGAGTACAGGTTAGTGTACGACAACGGTTTAGGGTGAGCGTACGTGTTACGGCATGGTTTAATGTTAGCGTACGGGTTAGGATTAGGGGACGTGTTAGGGTAAGACTTCGGGTAAGGGTTAGGGTTAGGGTTATGGTTAGGGTTAGGGGACGGGGACGGTTTAGGGTACAGGTTAGGGTACGACAAGAGTTTAGGGTGAGCGTACGTGTTAGGTAAGTGTTAGTGTTAGCGTACGGGTTAGGATTAGGGAACGGGTTAGTGTAAGGCTTCGGGTAAGGCTTAGGGTTAGGGTTAATGTTAGGGTTAGGGCATGGGGACGGTTTAGTGTACAGGTTAGGGTACGACAATGGTTTAGGTTGAACGTACGTGTTAGGGGACGGGTTAGTGTCAGCGTACCGGTTAGGGTTAAGGGACGGGTTAGTGTAAGGCTTTGGGTAAGGGTTAGGTTTAGGGTTAGGGTTAGAGGACAGGGACGGGGACGGTTTAGGGTACAGGTTAGGGTACGACAACAGTTTAGGGTGAACGTACATGTTAGGGTACAAGTTAGTGTTAGCCTACAGGTTTGGATTATGGGACGGGTTAGGTTAAGGCTTCGGGTAAGGGTTAGGGTTAGGGTTAGGTTTAGGGTTAGGGGAGCGGAAGGTTTAGGGTACAGGTTAGGGTAGGACAACGGTTTAGGGTGAGCCTACGTGTTAGGGTGCGGTTTAGCGTTAGCTTACGGGTTACGATTAGGGTACGGGTTAGGGTAAGGTTTCGGGTAAGGGTTAGGTTTAGGGTTAGGGCTAGGGATAGGGTTAGGGTTAGGTATGGCTTAGGGTTAGGTTTTGGGGACGGGGACTGTTTAGGGTACAGGTTAGGGTACGACAACTGTTTAGGGTGAACGTACGTGTTATGTTATGGGTTAGAGTTAGCGTACGGGTTAGGATTAGGGGACGGGTTAGGTTAAGGCTTCAGGTAAGTGTTAGGGTTAGTGTTAGGGTTAGGGTTATTGGACGGGGACGGTTTAGGGTACAGGTTAATTACGACAACGGTTTAGGATGAGCATACGTGTTAAGGTACGGGTTCGTGTTAGCGTATGGTGTAGGATTAGGGGACGGGTAAGGGTAAGGCTTCGGGTAAGGGTTAGGGTTAGGGTTAGGGTTAGGGTTAGGGGACGGGGACAGTTTAGGGTACAGGTTAGGGTATGACAACGGTTTAGTGTGAGTGTACGTGTTAGGGTACGGGTTAGTGTTAGCGTACGGCTTAAGATTAGTGGACGTGTTAGTGTAAGGCTTCGGGTAAGGGCTAGGGTTACGGTTAGGGGTCGGGGACGGGGACGGGGACAGTTTAGGGTACAGGTTAGCGTACGACATCGGTTTAGGGTGAACGTACGTGTTAGGGTACGGGTTAGTGTTAGCGTACGGGTTAGGATTAGGGGACGGGTTAGGGTAAGGCTTTGGGTAAGGTTTAGGGTTAGGGATAGGGTTAGGGTTAGGGTATGGGGACGGTTTAGGGTACAGTTTAGGGTATGACAACGTTTTAGGGTGAGTGTACGTGTTAGAGTACGGGTTATTGTTAGCGTACGGGTTAGGATTAGTGGACGGCTTAGGGTAAGGCTTCGGATAAAGGTTAGGTTTATGGTTAGTGTTAGGGTTAGAGTTAGGGGACGGGGACGGTTTAGGGTACAGGTTACGGTACGACAACGGTTTCGGGTGAGCGTACTTGTTAGGGTACATGTTAGTGTTAGCGTACGGTTTAGGATTAGGGGACGGGTAGGTTAAGGCTTCGGGTAAGGGTTAGGGTTAGGGTTAGGGTTAGGGCTAGGGGACGGGGACGGGGACGGTTTAGGGTACAGGTTAGGGTACGACAACGGTTTAGGGTGAGCGTACGTGTTAGAGAACGGGTTAGTGTTAGCGTACGGGTTAGGATTAGGGGACGGGTGAGGGTAAGGCTTCGGGTAAGGGTTAGGGTTAGGGTTAGGGTTAGGGTTAGTGTTAGGGTTAGGGTTAGGGATAGGGTTTAGGGTTAGGGTTAGGGTTAGGGTTAGGGTTAGGGTTAGGGTTTAGGGTTAGGGTTAGTGTTAGGGTTAGGGTTAGGGTTAGGGTTTAGGGTTAGGGTTAGGGTTAGGGTTAGGGTTACGGTTAGGTTTTGGGTTAGGGTTAGGGGTTAGGGTTAGGTTTAGGGTTAGGGTTAGGGTTAGGGGTTAGGTTTAGGTGTTACGGTTAGGGTTAGAGTTAGGGTTAGGGTTAGGGTTAGGGTTAGGTGTTAGGGTTAGGGTTAGGTTTAGGGTTAGGGTTAGGGTTAGGGTTAGGTTAGGGTTAGGGTTAGGTTTAGGTTTAGGTTTAGGGTTAGGGGACGGTTTAGGGTACAGGTTAGGGTACGACAACGGTTTAGGGTGAGCGTACGTGTTAGGGCACGGGTTAGTGTTAGCGTACGGGTTAGGATTGGGGACGGGTTAGGTTAAGGGTTCGGGCAAGGGTTAGAGTTAGGGTTAGGGTTAGGGTTAGGGTCAGGGGACGGTTTAGTGTACAGGTTAGAGTACGACACCGGTTTAGGATGAGCATACGTGTTAGGGTACCAGTTAGTGTTAGCGTACGGGTTAGGATTAGGGGACGGGTTAGGGTAAGGCTTCGGGTAAGGTTTAGGGTTAGGGTTAGGGTTAGGGTTAGGGGACGGGGACGGTTTAGGGTACAGTTTAGGGTATGACAATGTTTTAGGGTGAGTGTACGTGTTAGGGTATGGGTCAGTTTTAGCGTACGTGTTAGGATTAGTGGACGGGTTAGGGTAAGGCTTCGGGTAAGGGTTAGGGATAGGGTTAACGTTAGGGTTAGGGTTAGATTACCCGGAGGGTTTAGGGTACAGGTTAGTGTACGACAACAGTTTAGGGTGAGCGTACGTGATAGCGTACGGGTTAGGATTGGTGACGGGTTAGGGTAAGGCTTCGGGTGAGGTTTAGGGTTAGGTTTAGGGTTAGGGTTAGGGGACGGGGACGGTTTAGGTTACAGGTTAGGGTACGACAACGGTTTAGGGTGAGCGTACGTGTTAGGGCACGGGTTAGTTTTAGCGTACGGGTTAGGATTAAGGGACGGGTTAGGGTAAAGCTTCGGGTAAGGGTTAGGGTTAGGGTTAGGGTTAGTGTTAGGGGACGGGATGGTTTAGGGTACAGTTTATTGTACGACAACGGTTTAGTGTGACCGTACGTGTTAGGGCACGGGTTAGTGTTAGCGTACGGATTAGGATTAGGGGACGGGTTAGGGTAAGGCTTCGGGTAAGTGTTAGGGTTAGGGTTAAGGTTAGGGTTAGGGTTAGGGGACGGGGACCGTTTAGGGTACAGTTTAGGGTACGACAACGGTGTAGGGTGAGCATAAGTGTTAGGGTACGGGTTAGTGTTAGCGTACGTTTTCGGAGTAGTGGACAGGTTAGGTAAGGCTTTGGGTAAGGGTTAGAGATAGGGTTAGCTTTAGGGTTAGGTATAGGGTTAGGGGACGGGGATGGTTTAGGGTACAGGTTAGGTTACGACAACGGTTTAGGGTGAGCGTACGTGTTAGGGCACGGGTTAGTGTTAGCGTACAGGTTAGGGTTAGGGGACAGTTTAGGGTAAGGCTTCGGGTAAGGGTTAGGGTTAGGGTTAAGGTTAGGGTTAGGGGACAGGGACTGTTTAGGGTACAGGTTAGTGTACGACAACGGTTTAGGGTGAGCGTACGTGTTAGGCTATGGTTTAGTGTTAGCATACGGGTTAGGATTAGGGGACGGGTTAGGGTAAGGCTTCGGGTAAGGGTTAGGGTTAGGGGACAGGGACGGTTTAGGGTACAGGTTAGGGTACGACAACGGTAAAGGGTGAGCGTACATGTTAGGGTACAGATTAGTGTTAGGGTACGGGTTAGGATTAGGGGACGGGTTAGGGTAAGGCTTCCGGTAAGGCTTAGGGTTAGGGTTAGGGTTAGGGTTAGGGAACGGCGACGGTTTAGTGTACAGGTTAGCGTACGACAACGGTTTAGGGTGAGCTTACGTGTTAGGGCAGGGATTAGTGTTAGCGTACGGATTAGGTTTAGTAGACGAGTTAGTGTAAGGCTTCGGGTATGGGTTAGGGTTAGGGTTAGGGTTAGGGTTAGGGTTAGGGGACGGGGACGGTTTAGGGTACAGGTTAGGGTACGACAATGGATTAGGGTGAGCGTACGTTTTAGGGTATGGGTTAGTGTTAGCGTACGGGTTAGGATTAGGGGACGAGTTAGGGTAAGGCTTTGGGTAAGGGTTAGGGTTAAGGTTAGGGTTAGGGGCGGGGACGGGGACGGTTTAGCGTACAGTTTAGGGTATGACAAAGTTTTAGGGTTAGTGTACGTGTTAGGGTACGGTTTAGTGTTAGCGTACGGTTTAGGATTAGGGTACGGTTTAGGGTAAGGCTTCGGATTAGGGTTAGGGTTACGGTTAGGGTTAGGGTTAGGGTTAGGGTACGAGGACGGTTAGGGTACAGATTAGGGTAAGACAACGTTTTAGTGTGAGCGTACGTGTTAGGGTACGGATTAGAGTTAGCGTACGGGTTGGGATTAGGGGATGGGTTAGGGTAAGGCTTCGGGTAAGGTTTAGGGTTAGGGTTAGGGTTAGGGTTAGGGGATGGGGACGGTATAGGGTACAGGTTAGTGTACGACAACAGTTTAGTGTGAGCGTACGTGTTAGGGTACAGGTTAGAGTTAGCGTACGGGTTAGGATTAGGGGACGGGTTAGGGTAAGGCTTCGGGTTATGGGTAGGGTTAGGGTTAGGGTTAGGGTTAGGGGACGGGGACGTTTTAGGGTACAGGTTAGGGTACGTCAATGGTTTAGGGTGAGCGTACGTGTTAGGGTCCGTGTTAGTTTTAGCGTACGGTTTAGGATTAGGGGACGGGTTAGGGTAAGGTTTCGCACAATGTTTAGTGTTAGGGTTATGGTTAGGGTTAGGGTTAGGGGACGAGAATGGTTTAGGGTACAGGTTAGTGTACGAAATTGGTTTAGGTTGAGCGAACGTGTTAGGGTACGGATTAGTGTTATCGTACGGGTTAGGTTTAGGGGACGGGTTAGGGTAAGGCTTAAGGTAACGGTTAGGGTTAGCGTTAGGGGACGGGGACGGTCTAGGGTACAGGTTAGGGTACAACAAAGGTTTAGGTTGAGCGTACGTGTTAGGGTACGGGTTAGTGTTAGCATACGGGTTAGGATTATGGGACGTGTTAGGGTGAGGCTTCGGGTAAGGGTTAGGTTTAGGGTTAGGGTTAGGGTTAGGGTTAGGGGACGGGGAAGGTTTAGGGTACAGGTTAGGGTACGACAATGCTTTAGGTTGAGCGTACGTGTTAGGGTATGGGTTCGTGTTAGCGTACGGGTTAGGGTTAGGGGACGGGTTAGTGTAAGGCTTCGGGTAAGGGTTAGGGTAAGTGTTAGGGTTAGGGTTAGGGGACAGTGATGGTTTAGGGTACAGGTTAGTGTAGAACAATGGTTTAGTGTGAGCGTACTTGTTAGGGTATGGGTTAGTGTTATCGTACGGGTTAGGATTAGGGGACCAGAGAGGTTAAGGCTTTGCGTAAGGTTTAGGGTTAGGGTTAGGGTTAAGGTTAGGGGACCGGGACGGGGACGGTTTAAGGTACAGGTTAGGGGATGACAGCGGTTTAGGGTGATCGTACGTGTTAGGTAACGGGTTAGTGTGAGCGTACGGGTTAGGATTATTGGACGGGTTAGGGAAAGGTTTCGGGTAAGTGTTAGGGTTAGGTTTAGGGTTAGCGTTAGGGTTAGGGTTAGGGTTAGGGGACGGGGACGGTTTAGGGTACAGGTTAGGGTATGACAACCGTTTAGGGTGAGCGTACGTGTTAGGGCACGGGTTAATGTTATCGTACGGGTTAGGATTGGGGACGGGTTAGGTTAAGGCTTCGGGTAAGGGTTAGGGTTAGGGTTAGGATTAGGGTTAGGGGACGGTTTAGTGTACAGGTTAGGGTACGACACCGGTTTAGGATGATCATACGTGTTAGGGTAACGTTTAGTGTTAGCGTACGGGTTAGGATTAGGGGACGGGTTAGGGTAAGGCTTCGGGTAAGGTTTAGGGTTAGGGTTAGGGTTAGGATTAGGGGACGGGGATGGTTTAGGGTACAGGTGAGGGTACGACAACGGTTTAGTGTGAGCGTACGTGTTAGGGTACAGGTTAGTGTTAGCGTACGGGTTAGGGTAAGGCTTTGGGTAAGTGTTAGGGTTAGGGTTAGGGTTAGGGGACTGGGACGGTTTAGGGTACAGTGTAGGGTATGACAATGTTTTAAGGTGAGTGTACGTGTTAGGGTACGGGTTAGTTTTAGCGTACGTGTTATTATTAGTGGACGGGTTAGGGTAAGGCTTCGGGTAAGGGTTAGGGATAGGGTTAGGGTTAGGGTTAGGGTTAGGGGACGGGGAGGGTTTAGGGTACAGGTTAGTGTACGACAACAGTTTAGAGTGAGCGTACGTGATAGCGTACGGTTTAGGATTGGAGACGGGTTAGGGTAAGGCTTCGGGTGAGGGTTAGGGTTAGGTTTAGGGTTAGGGTTATTGGACGGGGAAGGTTTAGGGTACAGGTTAGCGTACAACAACGTTTTAGGGTGAGCATACGTGTTAGGGCAGGGATTAGTGTTAGCGTACGGATTAGGATTAGTGGACGGGTTAGGGTAAGGCTTCGGGTAAGGGTTAGGGTTAGGGTTAGGGTTAGGGTTATGTTTAGGGTTAGGGGACGGGGACGGTTTAGGGTACAGGTTAGGGTACGACAACGGTTTAGGGTGAGCGTATGTGTTAGGGTACGGGTTAGTGTTAGCATACGGGTTACGATTAGGCGATGGGTTAGGGTAAGGCTTTGGGTAAGGGTTAGGGTTATGGTTAGGGTTAGGGTTAGGGGACAGTAACGGTTTAGGGTAGAGGTTAGGGTACGACAACGGTTTAGGGTGAGCGTACGTGTTAGGGTACGGGTTAGTGTTAGCGTACGGGTTAGGATTAGGGGACGAGTTAGGGTAAGGCTTTGGGTAAGGGTTAGGGTTAGGGTTAGGGTTACGGTTAGGGGATGGGGACGGTTTACGGTACAGTTTAGGGTATGACAAAGTTTTAGGGTGAGTGTACGTGTTAGGGTACGGTTTAGTGTTAGCGTACGGGTTAGGATTAGGGGACGGTTTAGGGTAAGGATTCGGGTAAGGGTTAGGGTTAGGTTTAAGGTTAGGGTTAGGGTTAGGAGACGGGGACGGTTTAGGGTACAGGTTAGTGTGCGACAACGGTTTAGGGTGAGCGTACGTGATAGCGTATGGGTTAGGATTGGTGACGGGTTAGGGTAAGATTTCGGGTAAGGATTAGGGTTACAGTTAGGGTTAGGGTTAGAGTTAGGGGACGAGGACGGTTTAGGGTACAGGTTAGTGTACGACAACGATTTAGGGTGAGCGTACGTGTTAGGGTACGGTTTAGTTTAGCGTACGGGTTAGGTTTAGGGGACGTGTTTGTTTAAGGCTTCGGGAAAGGTTTAGGGTTAAGGTTACGGTTAGGGTTAGGGGACGGGGTCGGGGACGGTTTAGGGTACAGATTAGGGTAAGACAACGGTTTAGGGTGAGCGTACGTGTTAGGGTACGGGTTAGTGTTAGCGTACGGGTTAGTATTAGGGGATGTGATACAGTATGGCTTCGGGTAAGGGTTATGGTTAGGGTTAGGGTTAGGGTTAGGGGACGGGGACGGTTTAAGGTACAGGTTAGAGTACGTCAACGGTTTAGGTTGAGCTTACGTGTTAGGGTATGGGTTAGTGTAAGCGTATGGGTTAGGATTATGGGACGGGTTAGAGTAAGGCTTCGGGTAAGGGTTAGGGTTAAAGTTAGGGTAAGGGTTAGGGTACGGGGATGGTTTAAGGTACAGGTTAGTGTACGAGAACGGTTTAGTGTGAACGTACGTGTTAGGGCAAGGGTTATTGTTAGCGTATGGGTTAGGATTAGGGGACGGGTTAGGGTAAGGCTTCGGGTAAGGGTTAGGTTTAGGGTTAGGTTTAGGGTTAGGGTTAGGCGACGGGGACGGTTTAGGGTACATGTTAGGGTATTACAATGGTTTAGGGTGAGCGTACATGATAGGGTACGGGTTAGTGTTAGCGCACGGGTTAGGATTAGGAGTCGGGTTAGGGTAAGGCTTCGGGTAAGGGTTAGGGTTAGGGTTAGGGGACGGGGACAGTTTAGGGTACAGGTTAGGGTACAATAACGGTTTAGGGTGAGCGTACATGATAGGGTACGGGTTAGTGTTAGCGTACGGATTAGGATTAGGGGACGGGTTAGGGTAAGACTTCGGGTAAGGGATAGGGTTAGGTTTAGGTTTAGGGTTAGGGGACTGGGACGGGGATGATTTAGGGTACAGGTTAGGGTACGACAAAGGATTAGGGTGACCGTACATGTTAGGGTACGTGTTAGTGATAGCCTACGGGTTAGTATTTGGGGACGAGTTAGGATAAAGCTTCGGGTAAGGTTTAGGGTTAAAATTAGAGTTAGGGGACGGGGACGGGGAAGGGGACGGTTTAGGGTACAGGTTAGTGTACAACAACAGTTTAGGTTGAGCGTACGTGTTAGGGTATGGGATAGTGTTAGCGTACGGGTTAGGATTAGGGGACGGGTTAGCGTAAAGTTCGGGTAAGGGTTAGGGTTATGGTTAGGGTTAGGGATAGGGTTAGGGGACGGGGACGTTTTAGGGCACAGGTTAGGGTACGTCAACGGTTTATGTTGAGCGTACGTGTTAGAGTACGGGTTAGTGTTAGCGTAAGGGTTAGGATTAGGGGACGGGTTAAAGTAAGGCTTCGGGTAAGGGTTAGGTTTAGGGTTAGGGTTAGGGTTAGGGTTAGAGGACAGGAATGGTTTAGGGTAGAGGTTAGTGTACGACAACAGTTTAGGGTGAGCGTACGTGTTAGGGTAGGTGTTAGTGTTAGCGTACCGGTTAGAATTAGGGGACGGATTACTGTAAGGCTTCGGGTAAGGGTTAGGGTTAGGGTTAGGGTTAGGGGACGGGGACGGTTTAGGGTACAGGTTAGGGTATGACAACGGTTTAGGGTGAGCGTACGTGTTAGGGTACAGGTTAGTGTGAGCTTACGGGTTAGGATTAGGGGACGGGTTAGAGTAAGGCTTCGGGTAAGTGTTAGGGTTAGGGTTAGGGTACGGGGACAGTTTAGGGTACAGGTTAGGGTACGACAACGGTTTAGTGTGAGCGTACGTGTTAGGGTACGGGTTAGTGTTAGCGTACGGGTTAAGATTAGTGGACGTGTTAGTGTAAGGCTTCGGGTAAGGGTTAGGGTTAGGGTTACGGGTCGGGGACGGGGACGGGGACAGTTTAGGGTACAGGTTAGCGTACAACATCGGTTTAGGGTGAGCGTACGTGTTAGGGTACGGGTTAGTGTTAGCGTACGGGTTAGGATTAGGGGACGGGTTAGGGTAAGGCTTTGGGTAAGGTTTAGTGTTAGGGATAGGGTTAGGGTTAGGGTATGGGGACGGTTTAGGGTACAGTTTAGGGTATGACAACGTTTTAGGGTGAGTGTACGTGTTAGAGTACGGGTTATTGTTAGCGTACGGGTTAGGATTAGTGGATGGCTTCGGGTAAGGCTTCGGATAAAGGTTAGGTTTATGGTTAGGGTTAGGGTTAGAGTTAGGGGACGGGGACGGTTTAGGGTACAGGTTACGGTACGACAACGGTTTAGGGTGAGCGTACGTGTTAGGGTACAGGTTAGTGTTAGCGTACGGTTTAGGATTATGGGACGGTTTAGGGTAAGGCTTCGGGTAAGGGTTAGGGATAGGGTTAGGGTTAGGGTTTGGGTTAGGGGACGGGGAAGGTTTAGGGTACAGGTTAGGGTACGACAATGTTTTAGGGTGAGCGTACGTGTTAGGGCAAGGGTTAGTGTTAGCGTACGGGTTAGCATTAGGGGACGGGATTGGCTAAGGCTTCGGTTAAGGGTTAGGGTTAGGGTTAGGGTTAAGGTTAGGGGACGGGTACGGTTTAGGGTACGACAACGGTTTAAGTTGAGCGTACGTGTTAGGGCATGGGTTAGTGTTAGTGTACGGGTTAGGATTATGGGACGGGTTAGGGTAAGGCTTCGGGTAAGGGTTAGGGTTAGGGTTAGGGTTAGGGTTAGAGTAAGGGGACGGGGAAGGTTTAGGGTAGAGGTTAGGATACGACAACGGTTTAGGGTGAGCGTACGTGTTACGGTATGGTTTAGTGTTAGCGTACAGGTTAGGATTAGGGGACTGTTAGGGCAAGGATTCGGGTAACGCTTAGGGTTAGGGTTAGGGGACGGGGACGGTTTAGGGTACAGGTTACGGTATGACAACGGTTTAGGGTAACCGTACGTGTTAGGGTACGGATAAGTGTTAGCGTACAGTTTAGGATTGGGGACAGGTTAGGGTAAGGCTTCGGGTAAGGGTTAGGTTTAGGTTTAGGGTAAGGTGACGGGGATGGTTTAGGGGACAAGTTAGGGTACGACAATGTTTTAGGGTGAGCGTACGTGTTAGCGTACGGGTTAGTGTTAGTGTACGGGTTAGGATAAGGGGACGGGTTAGGGTAAGGCTTCGGGTAAGGGTTAGTGTTAGGGTTAGGGTTAAGAGACGGGGACAGTTTAGGGTACAGTTTAGGGTACGACAACGTTTTAGGGTGAGCGTACGTGTTGGGGTATGGGTTAGTGTTAGCATATGGATTAGGCTTAGGGGACGGTTTAGGGTAAGGCTACGGGTAAGGGATATGTTTAGGGTTAGGGTTAGGGGACGGGGACGGGGATGGTTTAGGGTACAGTTGAGGGTACGACAAAGGTTTAGGGTGAGCGTATATGTTAGGGTATGGGTTAGTGATAGCCTATGGGTTAGGATTATGGGACAGGTTAGGGTAAGGCTTCGGGTAAGGGTTAGGGTTAGGGTTAGGGTTAGGGGATGGGAACGGGGACGGGAAAGGGGACGATTTAAAGTACAGGTTAGTGTACAACAACAGTTTAGGGTGAGCATACGTGTTAGGGTACGGGTTAGTGTTAACATACGGGTTAGGATTAGGGGACGGGTTAGGGTAAGGTTCGGGTAAGGGTTAGGGTTAAGGTTAGGGTTAGGGTTAGGGTTAGGGGACGGGTACGGTTTAGGGTACAGGTTAGGCTACGACAACGGTTTAGGGTGAGGGTACGTTTTAGCGTACGGGTTCGTGTTAGCGTACGGGTTAGGATTAGGGGACGGGTTACGATAAGGCTTCTGGTAAGGGTTAGGGTTAGGGTTATGGTTAGGGTTAGGGGATGGGGACGGTTTAGGGTACAGGTTAGGGTACGACAACGATTTAGGGTGATCGTACGTGTTAGGGTATGGGTTAGTGTTAGCGTACGGTTTAGGGTTAGGGGACGGGTTAGCGTAAGGCTTCTGGTAAGGGTTAGGTTTAGGGTTAGCGGACGGGGATAGGAACGGTTTAGGGTACAGTTTAGGGTACAACAACGGTTTAGTGTGAGTGTACGTGTTAGGGCACAGGTTAGTGTTAGCGTACGGGTTAGGAATAGGGGACGGGATAGGGTAAGGCTTCGGGTAAGGGTTAGGGTTTGGGTTAGGGTTAAGGTTAGGGGACGGGGACGGTTTAGGGTACAGGTTAGGGTACGACAACGGTTTAGGGTGAACGTACGTGTTAGGGCACGGGTTAGTGTTAGCGTACGGGTTGGGATTAGGGGACGGGTTAGGGTAAGGCTTCGGGTAAGTGTTAGAGTTAGGGTTAGGGTTAGGTTTAGGGTTAGGGGACGGGGATGGTTTAGGGTACAGGTTACGGTACCGCAACGCTTTAGGCTGAGAGTAGGTGTTAGGGTAAGGGTTAGTGTTAGCGTACAGGTTAGGATTAGGTGACGGTTAGGGCAAGGCTTCGGGTACGGCTTACGGTTAGGTTTAGGGGACAGGGACGGTTTAGGGTACAGGTAAGGGTACGACAATGGTTTAGGGTGAGCGTACATGTTAGGGTACGGGTTAGTGTTAGCGTACGGGTTAGGATTAGGAGACGGGTTAGGGTAAGGTTTCGGGTAAGTGTTAGGGTTAGGGTTAGGGTTAGGGGACGGGGACGGGGCTGGTTTAGGGTACAGTTTAGGGGACAACAACGGTTTAGGGTGAGCGTACGTGTTAGGGTACGGATTAGTGTTGGCATACAGGGTAGGATTAGGAGACGGGTTAGGGTAAGGCTTCGGGTAAGTGTTAGGGTTAGGGTTAGGGTTAGGGGACGGGGACGGGGCCGGTTTAGGGTACAGGTTAGGGTACGACAACGGTTTTGGGTGAGCGTACGTGTTAGGGCACGGGATAGTGTTACCGTATGGGTTAGGATTAGGTGACGGGTTAAGTTTAGACTTCGGGTAAGGGTTAAGGTTAGGGTTAGGGTTAGGGTTAGGGTTAGGGGACGGGGAAGGTTTAGGGTACAGGTTAGGGTACGACAATGTTTTAGGGTGAGCGTACGTGTTAGGGCAAGGGTTAGTGTTAGCTTACGGGTTAGCATTAGGGGACGGGATTGGCTAAGGCTTCGGGTAAGGGTTAGGGTTAGGGTTAGGGTTAAGGTTCGGGGACGGGTACGGTTTAGGGTACGACAACGGTTTAGGTTGAGCGTACGTGTTAGGGCACGGGTTAGTGTTAGTGTACGGGTTAGGATTATGGGACGGGTTAGGGTAAGGCTTCGGGTAAGGGTTAGGGTTAGGGTTAGGGTTAGGGTTAGAGTAAGGGGACGGGGAAGGTTTAGGGTACAGTTTAGGATACGACAACGGTTTAGGGTGAGCGTACGTGTTATGGTACGGGTTAGTGTTAGCGTACAGGTTAGGATTAGGGGACTGTTAGGGCAAGGATTCGGGTAACGCTTAGGGTTAGGGTTAGGGGACGGGGACGGTTTAGGGTACAGGTTAGGGTATGACAACGGTTTAGGGTAACCGTACGTGTTAGGGTACGGATTAGTGTTAGCGTACAGTTTAGGATTGGGGACAGGTTAGGGTAAGGCTTCGGGTAATGGTTAGGGTTAGGGTTAGGGTTAGGGGACAGGGACCGTGTAGGGTACAGGTTTGGGTACGACAACACTATAGGTTGAGTGTACATGTTAGGGTACGTGTTAGTGTTAGCGTACGGGTTAGAATTGGGGACGGGCTAGGGTAACGCTTCGGGTAAGGGTTAGGGTTAGGGTTAGGGTTAGGGTTAGGGTTAGGGGACGGTGACGGTTTAGTGTACATGTTAGGGTACGACAACGGTTTAGGCTGAGCGTACGTGTTAGGGTACGGGTTAGTGTTAGCGTACGGGTTAGGATTAGGGGACGAGTTAGGGTAAGGCTTCGGGTATGTGTTAGGGTTAGGGTTAGGGTTAGGATTAGGGGACGGGGACGGTTTAGGGTACAGTTTAGTGTACGACAAAGGTTTAGGGTGAGCGTACGTGTTAGTGCATGGGTTAGTGTTAGCGTACGGGTTAGGATTAATGGACGCGTTAGGGTAAGGCTTCGGGCAAGGGGTAGGGTTAGGGTTAAGGTTAGGGACGGGGACGGGGACAGTTTAGGGTACAGTTTAGGGTATGACAACGTTTTAGGGTGAGTGTACATGTTAGGGTACCGGTTAGTGTTAGCGTATGGGTTAGTATTAGTGGACGGGTTAGTGTAAGGCTTCGGGTAAATGTTAGGTTTAGGGTTAGGGTTAGGGTTAGTGTTAGGGGACGGGGACGGTTTAGGGTACAGGTTAGGGCACGACAATGGTTTACGGTGAGCGTACGTGTTAGGGTACAGGTTAGTGTTAGCGTACGGGTTAGGATTAGGGGACGGTTTAGTGTAAGGCTTCGGGTCAGGGTTAGGGATAGGGTTAGGGTTAGGGTTAGGGTTAGGGGATGGGGACGGTTAAGGGTACAGGTTAGTGTACGACAACAGTTTAGGGTGAGCGTACCTGATAGCGTAAGGGTTAGGATTGGTGACGGGTTTAGGTAAGGCTTCGGGTGAGGGTTAGGGTTAGAGTTAGGTTTTGGGTTAGGCTTAGGGGACGGGTATGGTTTAGGTTACAGGTTAGGGTACAAAAACGGTTTAGGGTAAGCGTACGTGTTAGGGCACGGGTTAGTGTTAGCATACGGGTTAGGATTAGGGGACGGTTTAGGGTAAGGCTTCAGGTAAGGGTTATGGTTAGGGTTATGGTTAGGGTTAGGGTTAGAGGACGGGGACGGGAACGGTTTAGTGTACAGGTCAGGGTATGACAACGGTTTAGGGTGAGCATACGTGTTAGGGTACGGGTTAGTGTTGGCGTATGGGTTAGGATTAGGGGACGGGTTACGGTAAGGCTTTGGATAACGTTTAGGTCTAGGGTCAGGTTTAGGGTTACGGTTCGGGGACGGGGATGGTTTAGGGTACAGGTTAGCATACAACAATGGTTTAGGGTGAGCGTACGTGTTAGGGTACGGGTTAGTGTTAGCGTACGGGTTAGGATTATGGGACGGGGACGGGGATGGTTTAGGGTACAGTTTAGGGTACGACAAATGTTTAGGTTGAGCGTACATGTTAGGGTACGGTTAGTGATAGCCTACGGGTTAGGATTAGGGGACAGGTTAGGGTAAGTCTTCGGGTAATGTTTAGGGTTAGGGTTAGGGTTAGGGGACGGGCACGGGAAAGGGGACGGTTTAAGGTACAGGTTAGTGTACAACAGCAGTTTAGGGTGAGCATACGTGTTAGAGTACGGGTTAGTGTTAGCATAGGGGTTAGGATTAGGGGACGTGTTAGGGTAAGGTTCGGGTAAGGGTTAGTGTTAGGGTTAGGGTTAGGGGACGGGGACGGTTTAGGGTACTGGTTAGGGTACGACAACGATTTAGGGTGAGCGTACGTGTTAGGGTACGGGTTAGTGTTAGCGTACGGGTTAGGATTAGGGGACGGTTTAGGGTAAGGCTTTGGGTAAGGTTTACAGTTAGGGTTAGGTTTAGGGGACGGGGACGGTTTAGGGTACAGTTTAGGTTATAACAACGTTTTAGGGTGAGTGTAAGTGTTAGGGTATGGGATAGTGTTAGCATACGGGTTAGGATTAGGGGACGTGTTAGGGTAAGGCTTCAGGTAAGGGTTAGGGTTAGGGTTAGGGTTAGGGTTAGGGGACGGTTTAGTGTACAGGTTAGCATACGACAACGGTTTAGGGTGAGCGTACGTGTTAGGGCACAGGTTAGTGTTAGCATACGGATTAGGTTTAGTGGACGGGTTAGTGTAAGGCTTCGGGTATGGTTTAGGGTTAGGGTTAGGGTTAGGGTTAGGGTTAGGGGACGGGGACGGTTTAGGTACAGGTTAGGGTACGAGAACGGTTTAGGGTGAGCGTACATGTTAGGGTACGGGTTAGTGTTAGCGTACGGTTTAGGATTAGTGGATGTGTTAGTGTAAGGCTTCAGGTAATGGTTAGGTTTAGGGTTAGGGTTAGGGTTAGGTTTAGGGTTAGGGTTAGGGGACGGGGACGGTTTAGGGTACAGGTTAGGGTACGACAACGGTTTAGGGTGAGCGTACGTGTTAGGGCACGGGTTAGTGTTACCGTACGGGTTAGGATTAGGGGACGGGTTAGGGTAAGGCTTCGGGTAAGGGTTAGGGTTAGGGTTAGGGTTAGGGATAGGGGACGGGGACTGTTTAGGGTACAGGTTAGTGTACGACAACGTTTTAGGGTCAGTGTACGTGTTACAGTACGGTTTAGTGTTAGCATACAGGTTAGGATTAGGGGACGGTTTAGGGTAAGGCTTCGGGTAAGGGTTAGGGTTAGGTTTAGGGTTAGGGTTAGGGTTAGGAGACGTGGATGATTTAGGGTACAGGTTAGTGTGCGACAAAGGTTTACGGTGAGCGTACATGATAGCATATGGGTTAGGATTGGTGACGGGTTAGGGTAAGGCTTCGGGTAAGGATTAGGGATACAGTTAGGGTTAGGGTTAGGGTTAGGGCACGAGGAAGGTTTAGGGTACAGGTTAGGGTACGACAACTATTTAGGGTGAGCCTACGTGTTAGGGTACGGTTTAGTGTTAGCGTATGGGTTAGGATTAGGGGACGTGTTAGTGTAAGGCTTCGGGAAATGTTTAGGGTTAAGGTTATGGTTAGGGTTAGGGGACGGGGACGGGAACGGTTTAGGGTACAGATTAGGGTAAGACAACGGTTTAGGGTGAGAGTACGTGTTAGGGTACGGGTTAGAGTTAGTGTACGGGTTAGGATTAGGGGACGGGTTAGGGCAAGGCTTCGGGTAAGTTTTAGGTTTAGGGTTAGTGTTAGGGTTAAGTTTAGGGGACGGGGACGGTTTAGGATAAAGGTTAGGGTATGACAACGGTTTAGGGTGAGCATACGTTTTAGGGTAGGTGTTACTGTTAGCATACGGATTAGGTTTAGGGGAATGGTTAGGGTAAGGCTTCGGGTAAGGGTTAGGTTTAGGGTTAGGGTTAGGGTTAGGGGACTGGGACGGTATAGGGTACAGGTTAGTGTACGACAACAGTTTAGTGTGAGCGTACGTGTTAGGGTACGGGTTAGTGTTAGCGTACGGGTTAGGCTTAGGGGACGGGTTAGGGTAAGGCTTCGGGTAAGGGGTAGGGTTAGGGTTAGGGTTAGGGTTAGGGTTAGGGGACGGGGATGGTTTAGGGTACAGGTTAGGGTACGTCAACGGTTTAGGGTGAGCGTACGTGTTAGGGTACAGGTTAGTATTAGCGTACGGGTTAGGATTAAGGGACGGGTTAGTGTTATGCTGCGGGTAACGGTTAGTGTTAGGGTTATGGTTAGGGTTATGGTTAGGGGACGAGGACGGTTTAGGGCACAGGTTAGGGTACGACAACGGTTTAGGGTGAGCATACGTGTTAGGGTACGGGTTAGTGTTAGCGTACGGGTTCAGATTAGGGGACGGTTTAGGGTAAGGACTCGGGTAAGGGTTAGGTTTAGGGTTAGGGTTAGGTTTAGGGGACAGGAACGGGGATGGTTTAAGGTATAGGTTAGGGGATGACAGCAGTTTAGGGTGAGCGTACGTGTTAGGTAACGGGTTAGTGTTAGCGTACGGGTTAGGATTACGGGACGTGTTACGGTAAGGCTTCAGGTAAGGGTAAGTGTTAGGGTTAGGGTTAGGGTTAGCATACGGAGACGGTTTAGGGTAGAGGTTAGAGTACGACAACGATTTAGGGTGAGCGTACGTGTTAGGGTACGGTTTAGTGTTAGCGTACGGGTTAGGATTAGGGGACGGTTTAGGGTAAGGCTTCGGGTAAGGGTTAGGGTAAGGGGTCGGGGACGGCGACAGGGACGGTTTAGGGTACAGGTTAGTGTACGACCACGGTTTAGGGTGAACGTACGTGTTAGGGTACGGGTTAGTGTTAGCATACGGGTAAGGATTAGGGGAAGTGTTAGGGTAAGGGTTCGGGTAAGGGTTCGGGTTAGGGTTAGGGTTAGGGTTAGTGTTAGGCGACGGGGACGGTTTAGGGTACAGGTTAGTGTACGACAACGGTTTAGGGTGAGCGTACGTGTTAGGGTACGTGTTAGTGTTAGCGTACGGTTTAGTATAAGGGGACGGGTTAGGGTAAGTCTTCGGGTAAGGGTTAGGGTTAGGTTTAGGTTTAGGGTTAGGGGACGGGGATGGTTTAGGGTACAGGTTAGTGTACGAGAACGGTTTAGTGTCAGCGTACGTGTTAGGGTACGGGTTAGTGTTCGCGTACGGGTTAGGATTAGGGGACGGGTTAGTGGAAGGCTTCGGGTAAGGTTTAGGGTTAGGGTTAGGGTTAGGGTTAGGGTCAGGGGACAGAGACGGTTTAGGGTACAGGTTCGGGTACGACCACGGTTTAGGGTGAGCGTACTGGTTAGGGTACGGGTTACTGTTAGCGTACGGGTTAGGATTAGGGGCGGGTTAGGATAAGGCTTCGAGTAAGGGTGAGGCTTAGGGTTAGGGTTAGGTTTCGGGGACGGGGACCGGGACGGTTTAGGATACAGGTTAGTGTACGACAACGGTTTAGGGTGAGCATACGTGTTAGGGCACGGGTTAGTGTTAGCGTACGGTTTAGGATTAGGGGACGCGTTAGGGTAAGGCTTTGGGTAAGTGTTAGGGTTAGGGTTAGGGTTAGGGATAGGGGACGGGGACGGTTTAGGGTACAGGTTAGAGTACGACAATGGTTTAGTGTGAGCGTACGTGTTAGGGTATGGGTTAGTGTTAGCGTACGGGTTAGGATTAGGGTACGTGATAGGGTAAGGCTTCGGGTAAGGGTTAGGGTTAGGGTTAGGGGACGGGGACGGTTTAAGGTACAGGTTAGAGTACGTCAACGGTTTAGGGTGAGCGTACGTGTTAGGGTATGGGTTAGTGTAAGCGTTCGGGATAGGATTATGGGACGGGTTAGAGTAAGGCTTCGGGTAAGGGTTAGGGTTAGGGTAAGGGTTAGGGTATGGGGATGGTTTAAGGTACAGGTTAGTGTACGAGAACGGTTTAATGTGAGCGTACGTGTTAGGGCAAGGGTTATTTTTAGCGTATGGGTTAGGATTAGGGTACGGGTTAGGGTAAGGCTTCGGGTAAGGGTTAGGTTTAGGGTTAGGTTTAGGGTTAGGTTTAGGGGACGGGGACGGTTTAGGGTACATGTTAAGTTATGACAATGGTTTAGGGTGAGCGTACATGTTATGGTACGGGTTAGTGTTAGCGTACGGTTTAGGATTAGTAGACGGGTTAGGGTAAGGCTTCGGGTAAGGGTTAGGGTTAGGGTTAGGGGACGGGGACAATTTAGGGTACAGGTTAGGGTATGATAACGGTTTAGATTGAGCGTAAGTGTTAGGGTACGGGTTAGTGTTAGCGTACGGATTAGGAATAGGGGACGGGTTAGGGTAAGACTTCGGTTAAGGGATAGGGTTAGGGTTAGGGTTAGGGTTAGGGGACCGGGACGGGGATGGTTTAGGGTACAGGTTAGTGTAAGACAAAGGTTTAGGGTGAGCGCACATGTTAGGGTATGGGTTAGTGTTAGCGTACGGGTTAGGATTAGGGGACGGGTTAGGATAAGGCTTCGGGTAAGGGTTAGGGTTAAAGTTAGGGTTAGAGGACGGGGATGGGGAAGGGGACGGTTTAGGGTACAGGTTAGTGTACAACAACAGTTTAGGTTGAGCGTACATGTTAGGGTATGGGATAGTGTTAGCGTACGGGTTAGGATTGGGGACGGGTTAGCGTAAGGTTCGGGTAAGGGTTAGGGTTAGGGTTAGGGTTAGGGTTAGTGTTAGGGGACGGGGACGGTCTAGGGTACAGGTTAGAGTACGACAACGGTTTACGGTGAGCGTACGTGTTAGGGTACGTATTAGTGTTAGGGTACGGGTTAGGATTAGGGGACGGGTTAGGGTAAGGCTTCGGGTAAGGTTTAGGGTTAGGGTTAGGGTTAGGGTTAGGGTACGGGGACAGTTTAGGGTACAGGTTAGGCTACGACAACGGTTTAGGATGAGCGTACGTGTTAGGGCAATGGTTAGAGTTAGCGTACGGGTTAGGATTAGGGGACGGGTTAGGTTAAGGCTTCAGGTAAGGGTTAGGTTTAGGGTTAGGTTTAGGGTTAGGGTTAGGGGACGGGGACGGTTTAGGGTACAGGTTAGGGTTTGACAATGTTTTAGGGTGAGCGTACATGTTAGGGTACGTGTTAGTGTTAGCGTACGGGTTAGGATTAGGAGTCAGGTTAGGGTAAGGCTTCGGGTAAGGGTTAGGGTTAGGGTTAGGGGACGGGGACAGTTTAGGGTACAGTTTAGGGTACAATAACGGTTTAGGGTGAGCGTACGTGATAGGGTATGGGTTAGTGTTAGCGTACGGATTAGGATTATGGGACGGGTTAGGGTAAGACTTCGGGTAAGGGATAGGGTTAGGGTTAGGGTTAGGGGACCGGGACGGGGATGCTTTAGGGTACAGGTTAGGGTACGACAAAGGTTTCGGGTGAGCGTACATGTTAGGGTACGGGTTAGTGATAGCCTACGGGTTAGAATTAGGGGACGAGTTAGGATAAAGCTTCGGGTAAGTGTTAGGGTTAAAGTTAGAGTTAGGGGACGGGGACGGGGAAGGGGACGGTTTAGGGTACAGGTTAGTCTACAACAACAGTTTAGGGTGAGTGTACGTGTTAGGGTATGGGATAGTGTTAGCGTACGGGTTAGGATTAGGGGACAGGTTAGCGTAAGTTTCGGGTAAGGGTTAGGGTTAAGGTTAGGGTTAGGTTTAGGGGACGGGGACGGTTTAGGGTACTGGTTAGGGTACGTCAACCTTTTAGGGTGAGCGTACGTGTTAGAATACGGGTTAGTGTTAGCGTAAGGGTTAGGATTAGGGGACGGGTTAGGGTAAGGCTTCGGGTAAGGGTTAGGGTTAGTGTTAGGGTTAGGGTTAGGGTTAGGTTTAGGGGACAGGAATGGTTTAGGTTAGAGGTTAGGGTACGACAACAGTTTAGGGTGAGCGTACGTGTTAGGGTAGTTGTTAGTGTTAGTGTACCGGTTAGGATTAGGGGACGGATTACTGTAAGGCTTCGGGTAAGGGTTAGGTTTAGGGTTAGGATTAGGGGATGGGGACGGTTTAGGGTACAGTTTAGGGTATGAGAACGGTTTAGGGTGAGCGTACGTGTTAGGGTACAAGTTAGTGTGAGCGTACGGGTTAGGATTAGGGGACGGGTTAGGTTAACGCTTCGGGTAAGTGTTAGGCTTAGGGTTAGGGAACGGGGACAGTTTAGGGTACAGGTTAGGGTACGACAACGGTTTAGTGTGAGCGTACGTGTTAGGTATGTGTTAATGTTAGCGTAGGGGTTAGAATTAGGGGACGGCTTAGGCTAAGGCTTCGGGTAAGGTTTAGGGTTAGGGTTACGGTTAGGGTTAGGGGACGGGGACGGTTTAGGTTACAGGTTAGGGTACGACAACGGTTTAGGGTGAGCGTACGTGTTGGGATACAGGTTAGTGTTAGCGTACGGTTTAGGATTAGGGGACGGGTTAGGGTAAGGCTTCCGGTAAGTGTTAGCGTTCGGGTTAGGGTTAGGGTTAGGGGACGGGGACGGGGACCATTTAGGGTACACGGTGGGTACGACAACGGTTTAGGGTGAGCGTACATCTTATGGTACGGGTTAGTGTTAGCGTACGGGTTAGGATTAGGGGACGGGTTATTGTAAGGCTTCGGTTAAGGTTTAGGGTTAGGGTTAGGGTTAGGGTTAGGGTTACGAGACGGGGACGGTTTAGGGTACAGATTAGTGTACGACAACGGTTTAGGGTGAGCGTACGTGTTAGGGCACGGGTTAGTGTTAGTGTACGAGTTAGGGTTAGGGGACGTGTTAAGGTAAGGCTTCGGGTAAATGTTAGTGTTAGGGTTAGGGTTAGGGTTAGGGGACCGGGACGGTTTAGGGTACAGCTTAGGGTTAGTGTTAGGGTTAGGGTTAGGGTTAGGGGACAGGGACGCTTTAGGGTACAGGTTAGGGTACGACAACAGTTTAGGGTGAGCGTACGTGTTAGGGTATGGGTTAGTGTTAGCGTATGGGTTAGGATTACGTGACGGGTTAGGGTAAGGATTCAGGTAACGGTTAGGGTTAGGGTTACGTTTAGGTTTAGGGTAAGGGGACGGGGATGGTTTAGGGTACAGGTTAGGGTACGACAACGGTTTAGGGTGAGCGAACGTGTTAGGGTACGGGTTAGTTTTAGCGTACGGGTTAGGATTAGGTGACGGGTTAGTGTAAGGCTTCAGGTAAGGTTTAGTGTTAGGGTTAGGGTTAGGGGACCGGGACGGTTTAGGGTACAGGTTAGGGTACGACAGCGGTTTAGGTTGAGCGTACGTGTTACGGTACGGGTTAGTGTTAGCGTACGGTTTAGGATTAGGGGACGGGTAAGGGTAAGGCTTCGGGTAAGGATTAGGGTTAGTGTTAGGGTTACGGTTAGGTTTAGGAGACGGGGACGATTTAGGGTACAGGTTAGGGTAAGACAACGGTTTAGGGTGAGTGTACGTGTTGGGTACGGGTTAGTGTTTGCGTACGGGTTAGGATTAGGGGAAGGGTTAGGGTAAGGCTTCAGGTAAGGGTTAGGGTTATGGTTAGGGTTAGGGGACGGGGACTGTTTATGGTACAGGTTAGAGTGCGACAACATTTTAGGCTGAGCGTACGTTTTAGGGTATGGGTTAGTGTACAACAATGGTTTAGGGTGAGCGTACGTGTTAGGGTATGGGTTAGTGTTAGCGTACGGGATAGGATTAGGGGACGGTTAGGTTAAGGCTTCGGGTAAGGGTAAGGTTTAGGGTTAGGGTTAGGGTTAGGGTTATGGGACGGGTACGGTTTAGGGTACAGGTTAGTGTACAACAATGGTTTAGGGTGAGCGTACGTGTTAGGGTACGGTTTAGTGTTAGCGTATGGGTTAGGATTAAGGGACGGGTTTGGGTAATGGTTAGGTTTAGAGTTAGGGTTAGGGTTATGGTTAGGGGATGCTGACGGTTTAGGTTTCAGGTTAGTGTACGACAACGGTTTAGTGTGAGCGTATGTGTTAGGGTACAGTTTAGTGTTAGCGTACGGGTTAGGATTAGGGGAAGGGTTAGGTTAAGGCTTCAGGTAAGGGTTAGGGTTAGGGTTAGTAGACGGGGAAGGTTTAGGGTACAGGTTAGGGTACGACAACGGTTTCGTGTGAGCGTACGTGTTAGGGTACGGGTTAGTGTTAGCGTACGGTTTAGGATTATGTGACGGGTTAGTGTAAGGCTTCGGGTAAGGGTTAGGGTTAGGGTTAGGGTTAGGGTAAGGGTTAGGGGACAGGGACGATTTAGGGTACAGGTTAGGGTACGACAACCTTTTAGGGTGAGCGTACGTGTTAAGGTATGGGTTAGTGTTAGCGTACGGTTTAGGGTTAGGGGACGGGTTAGGGTAAGGCTTCGGGTAAGGGTTAGGGTTAGGGTTAGGATTTGGGTTAGGGGACGGGGACGGGGACGGTTTAGGGTACAGGTTAGGGTACGACAAAGGTTTAGTATGAGCGTACGTTTTACGGTACGGTTTAGCGTTAGCGTACGTGTTAGGATTAGGTGACAGGTTAGTGTAAGGATTCGGGTAAGGGTTTGGGTTAGGTTTAGGGTTAGGGTTAGGGGATGGGGACGGTTTAGGGTACAGGTTTGTGTACGTCAACGGTTTAGGGTGAGCGTACGTGTTAGGGTATGTGTTAGTGTTACCGTTCAGGATAAGATTATGGGACAGGTTAGGGTAAGGCTTCGGGTAAGAGTTAGGGTACGTTTAGGGTTAGGGTTAGGGTTAGGGGACGGGGACGGTTTAGGGTACAGTTTAGGGTATGACAACGGTTTAGGGTGAGTGTACGTGTTAGGGTACGGGTTAGTGTTAGCGTACGGGTTAGGATTAGGTGACGGGTTAGGTTAAGGGTTAGGTTTAGGGGTAGGGTTAGGGTTAGGTGACGGGGACGGTTTAGGTTACAGGTTAGGGTACGACAACAGTTTAGTGTGAGCGTACATGTTAGGGTATGTGTTAGTGTTAGCGTATGGGTTAGTATTAGGGGACGGGTTAGGGTAAGGCCTCGGGTAAGCGTTAGGGTTAGGGGACGGGGACGGTTTAGGGTATAGGTTATGGTACGACAATGGATTAGGGTGAGCGTACGTGTTAGGGTATGGGTTAGTGTTAGTGTACGGGATAGGATTAAAGGACGGGTTAGGGTAAGGTTTCGGGTAAGGGTTAGGTTTAGGTTTATTGTTATGGTTAGGGTTATGGGACGGGGACGGTTTAGGGTACAGGGTAGAGTACAACAACGATTTAGGGTGAGCGTACGTATTAGGGAACGGGTTAGTGTTAGCGTACGGGTTAGGATTAGGGGACGGTTTTGGGTAAGGCTTCGGGTAAGGCTTAGGTTTAGGGTTAGGGTTAGGGTTATGGTTAGGGAATGGGGACGGTTTAGCATACAGGTTAGGACACAACAACGGTTTAGGGTGAGCGTACGTGTTAGGTAACTGGTTAGTGTTAGCGTACGGGTTAGGATTAGGGGCGGGTGAGGGTAAGGCTTCGGGTAAGGGTTAGGGTTAGGGATAAGGTTAGGGTTAGGGGATGGGGACCGTTTAGGGTACAGGTTAGGGTACGACAGCGGTTTAGGGTGAGCGTATGAGTTAGGGTACGGGTTAGTGTTAGCGTACGGTTTAGGAATTGGGGCGAGTTAGGTTAAGGCTTCGGGTAAGGGTTAGGGTTAGGGTTAGGGTTAGGGGACCGGGATGGTTTAGGGTACAGGTTAGGGTTAGGGTTAAGGTTAGGGTTAGGGGACAGAGACGGTTTAGGGTACAGTTTAGGGTACCACAAAGGTTTAGGGTGAGCGTACATGTTAGGGTACGGGTTAGTGTTAGCGTACAGGTTAGTAGTAGGGGACAGGTTAGGGTAAGACTTCATGTAACGGTTAGTGTTAGGGTTACGTTTTGGGTTAGGGTTAGGGGACGGGGATGGTTTAGGGTACAGGTTAGTGTACGACAACGGTTTAGGGTGAGCGAACGTGTTAGGGTATGGGTTAGTTTTAGCGTACGGGTTAGGATTAGGTGACGGGTTGGTGTAAGGCTTCAGGTAAGGTTTAGTGTTAGGGTTACGGTTAGGGGATGGGGCGGTTTAGGGTACAGGTTAGTGTACGACAAGAATTTAGGGTGAGTGTACGTGTTAGGGTACGGGTAAGTGTTAGCGTATGGGTTAGGATTAGGGGACGGGTTAGGGTAAGGCTTCGGGTAAGGGTTAGGGTTAGGGTTAGGGATAGGGGACGGGGACGGTTTAGGGTACAGTTTAGGGTACGACAAGGTTTTAGAGTGAGCGTACGTGTTAGGGTTTGGGTTAGGATCAGGGGACGAGTTAGGGTAAGGCTTCGGGTAAGGGTTAGGGTTACGGTACGGGGATGGTTTAGGATACAGGTTAGTGTACGACAACGGTTTAGGGTGAGTGTACGTGTTAGGGTACGGGTTAGTGTTAGCCTATGGGTTAGGATTAGGGGACGGGTTAGGGTAAAGCTTCGAATAAAGGTTAGGGTTAGGTTTAGGGTTAGGGTTAGTGGACGGGGACGGTTTAGGTTACATGTTAGGGTACGACAACGGTTTAGCGTGAGCGTACGAGTTAGGGTAAGGTTTAGTGTTACCGTACGGGTCAGGATTAGGGTACGTGTTAGGTTAAGGCTTCGGGTAAGGCTTATGGTTAGGGTTAGGGTTAGGGTTAGGGGATTGGGATGGTTTAGGGTACAGGTTAGGGTACGACAACGGTTTAGGGTGAGCGTACGTGTTAGGGTATGGGTTAGTGTTAGCGTACGGGTTAGATTAGGGGACGGGTTAGGGGAAGGCTTCGGGTAAGGGTTAGGGTTAGGGTTAGTGTTAGGGTTAGGGTTAGGGGACAGTTTAGGGTACAGGTTAGGGTATGACAACGGTTTAGTGTGAGCGTACATGTTAGGGTATGTGTTAGTGTTAGCGTACGAGTTAGGATTAGGGGACAGGTTAGGGTAAGGCTTCGGGTAAGGGTTAGGGTTAGGGTTAGGGTTACGAAAACGGTTTAGGGTTAGCGTACGTGTTAGGGTAGGGGTTAGTGTTAGCGTACGGTTTAGGATTAGGGGACGTGTTAGGGTAAGGCTTCGGGTAAGAATTAGGGTTAGGTTTAGGGGACGGGGACGGATTAGGGTACAGGTTAGGGTACGACAACGGTTTAGGGTGAGCGTACATGTTAGGGTACGTGTTAGTGTTAGCGTACGGGTCAGGATTATGGGACGGGTTAGGGTAAGGCTTTGGGTAAGGGTTAGTTTTAGGGTTAGGGTTAGGGTTAGTGTTACGGGAGGGGGACGGTTTGGGATACAGGTTAGCGTACGACCACGGTTCAGGGTGAGCGTACATATTAGGGTATGGGTTAGTGTTAGCGTATGGGTTAGGAATGGGGTCGGGTCATGGTAAGGCTTCGGATAAGGGTTAGGGTTAGGGTTAGGGTTAGGGGACGGGGACGGTTTAGGTTACAGGTTAGGGTACGACAACGGTTTAGCGTGAGCATACATGTTAGGGTATATTTGAGTGTTAGCGTACGGGTCAGGATTAGGGGACTGGTTTGTTTAAGGCTTTGGGTAAGTGTTAGGGTTAGGGTTAGGGTTAGAGTTAGGGTTAGGGGACGGGGACGGTTTAGGGTACAGGTTAGGGTACGTCAACGGTTTAGGGTGAACGTACGTGTTAGGGTACGGGTTAGGGTTAGTGTATGGGTTAGGATTAGGGGACGGGTTAGGGTAAGCCTTCATTTCAGTGTTAGGATTAGGGTTAGGGTTAGGGTTAGGGTTAGTGTTAGGGTTAGGGTACGGGAACGGTTTAGGGTACAGGTTAGTGTACGACAATGGTTTAGGCTGAGCGTACATATTAGGGTACGCGTTACATTTAGCGTACGGGTTAGGATTAGGGGACGGGTTAGGGTAAGGATTCGGGTAAGGTTTAGGGTTAGGGTTAGGGTTAGGGTTAGGTTTAGGGTTAGGGGACGGGGTTGGTTTAGGGTACAGGTTAGTGTATGAAAATGGTTAAGGCTGAGCGTACATATTAGGCTACGGGTTAGTGTTAGCGTACGGGTTAGGATTAGGGGACGGGTTAGGGTAAGGCTTCAAGTAAGGGTTAGGGTTAGGGTTAGGGTTAGGGTTAGGGGACGGTTTAGGTTACAGGTTAGGGTACGACAACGGTTTAGGGTGAGCGTAGGTTTTAGGGTATGTGTTAGTGTTAGCGTACGGGTTAGGATTAAGGAACGGGTTAGGTTAAGGCTTCGGTTAAGGGTTAGGTTTAGGTTTAGGGTTAGGGTTAGGGTTAGGGGACGGGGACGGTTTAGGTGACAGGTTAGGGTACGACAACGGTTTAGCGTGAGCGTACGTGTTAGGGTACGGTTTAGTGTTAGCGTACAGGTCAGGATTAGGGGACGGTTTTGGTTAAGGTTTCGGGTAAGTGTTAGGCTTAGGTTTAGGGTTAGGGTTGGGGACGGTTAAGGGTACAGGTTAGGGTACGACAAAGGTTTAGGGTAAGCGTATGTGTTAGGGTACAGGTTAGTGTCAGCTTACGGGTCAGGATTAGGGGACGGGTTAGGTTAAGGCTTCGGATAAGGGTTTGGGTTAGGGTTAGGGTTAGGATTAGGGTTAGGGTACGGGGATGGTTTATGGTACAGTTTAGTGTACGACAATGGTGTAGGGTGAACGTACGTGTTCGGGTACGTGTTAGTGTTAGCGTACGGGTTAGGATTATGTGACGGGTTAATGTAAGGGTTCGGGTAAGGGTTAGGGTTAGGGCTAGGGTTAGGGTTAGGGGACGGTGATGGTTTAGCATAAAGGGTAGGGTACGAAAACGGTTTAGGGTGAGCGTACATGTTAGGGTATATGTTAGTGTTAGCGTACGGGTTACTATTAGGGGACGGTTTAGGGTAAGGCTTCGGGTAAGGGTTAGGGTTAGGGTTAAGGTTTGGGTTAGGTGATGGGGAAGGTTTAGGGTACAGGTTAGGGTACGACAACTGTTTAGGGTGAGCGTACGTGTTAGGGTACGGGTTAGGGTTAGTGTACGGGTTAGGATTAGGGGACGGATTAGGGTAAGCCTTCGTTTAAGGGTTAGGGTTAGGGTTAGGGTTAGGGTTAGGGGACGGGGATGGTTTAGGCTACAGATTAGGGTACGCCAACAGTTTAGGGTGAGCGTACGTGTTAGGGTATGGGTTAGTGTTATCGTACTGGTTAGGATTAGGGGACGGGTTAGGGTAAGCCTTCGTTTAAGGGTTAGGGTTAGGGTTAAGGTTAGGGGATGGGGATGATTTAGGGTACAGGTTTGTGTACGACAACGGTTTAGGGTGAGCGTACGTGTTAGGGTACGGGTTAGTGTTAGCGTAAGTGTCAGGATTAGGGGACGGGTTAGGGTAAGCCTTCGTTTAAGGGTTAGGGTTAGGGTTAGGGGACGGGGACGGTTTAGCTTACAGGTTAGGGTACGACAACGGTTTAGTGTGAACGTACGTTTTAGGGTATGGCCTAAAGTTAGAGTACGGGTTAGGATCAAGGGAAGGGATAGAGTAAGGCTTCGGGTACGGATTAGGGTTAGTGTTAGGGTTAGGGGACTGGGACACGGATGGTTTAGGGTACAGTTTATGGTACAACAACGGTTTAGGTTGAGCGTACATGTTAGGGTACGGGTTAGTGTTAACGTATGGGTTAGGATTAGGGGACGGGTTAGGGTAAAGTTTCGGGTAAGGGTTAGCGTTAGGGTTAGGGTTTTGGTTAGGGTTACGGGATGGGGACGGTTTAGGGTACAGGTTAGTGTACGACCACGGTTTAGGGTGAGAGTACATGTTAGGGTACAGGTTAGTGTTAGCGTACGGTTTAGGATTAGGGGACGGGTTAGTGTAAGGCTTCTGGTAAGGGTTAGGGTAAGGGTTATGGTTAGGGTTAGGGGACAGGGACGGTTTAGGGTACAGGTTAGGGTACGACAACGGTTTAGGGTGAACGTACGTGTTAGGGTATGGGTTAGTGTTAGCGTACGGGTTAGGATTAGGGGTCAGGTTAGGGTAAGGCTTCGGGTAAGGGTTGGGGTTAGGGTTAGGGTTATGGTTAGGGGACCGGGACAGTTTAGGGTAGAGTTTAGGGTACGACAACGGTTTAGGGTGAGCGTACCTGTTAGGGTACTGGTTAGTGTTAGCGTAAGTGTTAGGATTACTGGACGGGTTAGGGTAAGGCTTCGGGTAAGGGTTAGGGTTAGGGTTAGGGTTAGGGTTAGGGTTAGGGGACAGGGACGGGGATGGTTTAGGGTAAAGTTTACGGTACGACAATGGTTTAGGGTGAGCGTACGTGTTAGGGTACGGGTTAGTGTTAGGGTACGGGTTAGGATTAGGGGACGGGTTAGGGTAAAGCTTCGGGTAAGGGTTAGGATTACGGTTAAAGGACGGGGACGGTTTAGGGTACAGGTTAGGGTACAACAACGTTTTAGGGTCAGCGTATGTGTTAGGGTACGGGTAAGTGTTAGCGTACGGTTTAGGATTAGTAGACGGGTTAGGGTAAGCCTTCGGGTAAGGGTTAGGGTTAGGGTTAGGGGACGGGGACAATTTAGGGTACAGGTTAGGGTATGATAACGGTTTAGATTGAGCGTAAGTGTTAGGGTACGGGTTAGTGTTAGCGTACGGATTAGGATTAGGGGACGGGTTAGGGTAAGACTTCGGTTAAGGGATAGGGTTAGGGTTAGGGTTAGGGTTAGGGGACCGGGACGGGGATGGTTTAGGGTACAGGTTAGTGTAAGACAAAGGTTTAGGGTGAGCGCACATGTTAGGGTATGGGTTAGTGTTAGCGTACGGGTTAGGATTAGGGGACGGGTTAGGATAAGGCTTCGGGTAAGGGTTAGGGTTAAAGTTAGGGTTAGAGGACGGGGATGGGGAAGGGGACGGTTTAGGGTACAGGTTAGTGTACAACAACAGTTTAGGTTGAGCGTACATGTTAGGGTATGGGATAGTGTTAGCGTACGGGTTAGGATTGGGGACGGGTTAGCGTAAGGTTCGGGTAAGGGTTAGGGTTAGGGTTAGGGTTAGGGTTAGTGTTAGGGGACGGGGACGGTCTAGGGTACAGGTTAGAGTACGACAACGGTTTACGGTGAGCGTACGTGTTAGGGTACGTATTAGTGTTAGGGTACGGGTTAGGATTAGGGGACGGGTTAGGGTAAGGCTTCGGGTAAGGTTTAGGGTTAGGGTTAGGGTTAGGGTTAGGGTACGGGGACAGTTTAGGGTACAGGTTAGGCTACGACAACGGTTTAGGATGAGCGTACGTGTTAGGGCAATGGTTAGAGTTAGCGTACGGGTTAGGATTAGGGGACGGGTTAGGTTAAGGCTTCAGGTAAGGGTTAGGTTTAGGGTTAGGTTTAGGGTTAGGGTTAGGGGACGGGGACGGTTTAGGGTACAGGTTAGGGTTTGACAATGTTTTAGGGTGAGCGTACATGTTAGGGTACGTGTTAGTGTTAGCGTACGGGTTAGGATTAGGAGTCGGGATAGGGTAAGGCTTCGGGTAAGGGTTAGGGTTAGGGTTAGGGGACGGGGACAGTTTAGGGTACAGTTTAGGGTACAATAACGGTTTAGGGTGAGCGTACGTGATAGGGTATGGGTTAGTGTTAGCGTACGGATTAGGATTATGGGACGGGTTAGGGTAAGACTTCGGGTAAGGGATAGGGTTAGGGTTAGGGTTAGGGGACCGGGACGGGGATGCTTTAGGGTACAGGTTAGGGTACGACAAAGGTTTCGGGTGAGCGTACATGTTAGGGTACGGGTTAGTGATAGCCTACGGGTTAGAATTAGGGGACGAGTTAGGATAAAGCTTCGGGTAAGTGTTAGGGTTAAAGTTAGAGTTAGGGGACGGGGACGGGGAAGGGGACGGTTTAGGGTACAGGTTAGTCTACAACAACAGTTTAGGGTGAGCGTACGTGTTAGGGTATGGGATAGTGTTAGCGTACGGGTTAGGATTAGGGGACAGGTTAGCGTAAGTTTCGGGTAAGGGTTAGGGTTAGGGTTAGGGTTAGGGTTAGGGTTAGGGGACGGGGACGGTTTAGGGTACCGGTTAGGGTACGTCAACGGTTTAGGGTGAGCGTACGTGTTAGAATACGGGTTAGTGTTAGCGTAAGGGTTAGGATTAGGGGACGGGTTAGGGTAAGGCTTCGGGTAAGGGTTAGGGTTAGTGTTAGGGTTAGGGTTAGGGTTAGGTTTAGGGGACAGGAATGGTTTAGGTTAGAGGTTAGGGTACGACAACAGTTTAGGGTGAGCGTACGTGTTAGGGTAGTTGTTAGTGTTAGTGTACCGGTTAGGATTAGGGGACGGATTACTGTAAGGCTTCGGGTAAGGGTTAGGGTTAGGGTTAGGGGACGGGGACGGTTTAAGGTACAGGTTAGAGTACGTCAACGGTTTAGGGTGAGCGTACGTGTTAGGGTATGGGTTAGTGTAAGCGTTCGGGATAGGATTATGGGACGGGTTAGAGTAAGGCTTCGGGTAAGGGTTAGGGTTAGGGTAAGGGTTAGGGTATGGGGATGGTTTAAGGTACAGGTTAGTGTACGAGAACGGTTTAATGTGAGCGTACGTGTTAGGGCAAGGGTTATTTTTAGCGTATGGGTTAGGATTAGGGTACGGGTTAGGGTAAGGCTTCGGGTAAGGGTTAGGTTTAGGGTTAGGTTTAGGGTTAGGTTTAGGGGACGGGGACGGTTTAGGGTACATGTTAAGTTATGACAATGGTTTAGGGTGAGCGTACATGTTATGGTACGGGTTAGTGTTAGCGTACGGTTTAGGATTAGTAGACGGGTTAGGGTAAGGCTTCGGGTAAGGGTTAGGGTTAGGGTTAGGGGACGGGGACAATTTAGGGTACAGGTTAGGGTATGATAACGGTTTAGATTGAGCGTAAGTGTTAGGGTACGGGTTAGTGTTAGCGTACGGATTAGGAATAGGGGACGGGTTAGGGTAAGACTTCGGTTAAGGGATAGGGTTAGGGTTAGGGTTAGGGTTAGGGGACCGGGACGGGGATGGTTTAGGGTACAGGTTAGTGTAAGACAAAGGTTTAGGGTGAGCGCACATGTTAGGGTATGGGTTAGTGTTAGCGTACGGGTTAGGATTAGGGGACGGGTTAGGATAAGGCTTCGGGTAAGGGTTAGGGTTAAAGTTAGGGTTAGAGGACGGGGATGGGGAAGGGGACGGTTTAGGGTACAGGTTAGTGTACAACAACAGTTTAGGTTGAGCGTACATGTTAGGGTATGGGATAGTGTTAGCGTACGGGTTAGGATTGGGGACGGGTTAGCGTAAGGTTCGGGTAAGGGTTAGGGTTAGGGTTAGGGTTAGGGTTAGTGTTAGGGGACGGGGACGGTCTAGGGTACAGGTTAGAGTACGACAACGGTTTACGGTGAGCGTACGTGTTAGGGTACGTATTAGTGTTAGGGTACGGGTTAGGATTAGGGGACGGGTTAGGGTAAGGCTTCGGGTAAGGTTTAGGGTTAGGGTTAGGGTTAGGGTTAGGGTACGGGGACAGTTTAGGGTACAGGTTAGGCTACGACAACGGTTTAGGATGAGCGTACGTGTTAGGGCAATGGTTAGAGTTAGCGTACGGGTTAGGATTAGGGGACGGGTTAGGTTAAGGCTTCAGGTAAGGGTTAGGTTTAGGGTTAGGTTTAGGGTTAGGGTTAGGGGACGGGGACGGTTTAGGGTACAGGTTAGGGTTTGACAATGTTTTAGGGTGAGCGTACATGTTAGGGTACGTGTTAGTGTTAGCGTACGGGTTAGGATTAGGAGTCAGGTTAGGGTAAGGCTTCGGGTAAGGGTTAGGGTTAGGGTTAGGGGACGGGGACAGTTTAGGGTACAGTTTAGGGTACAATAACGGTTTAGGGTGAGCGTACGTGATAGGGTATGGGTTAGTGTTAGCGTACGGATTAGGATTATGGGACGGGTTAGGGTAAGACTTCGGGTAAGGGATAGGGTTAGGGTTAGGGTTAGGGGACCGGGACGGGGATGCTTTAGGGTACAGGTTAGGGTACGACAAAGGTTTCGGGTGAGCGTACATGTTAGGGTACGGGTTAGTGATAGCCTACGGGTTAGAATTAGGGGACGAGTTAGGATAAAGCTTCGGGTAAGTGTTAGGGTTAAAGTTAGAGTTAGGGGACGGGGACGGGGAAGGGGACGGTTTAGGGTACAGGTTAGTCTACAACAACAGTTTAGGGTGAGTGTACGTGTTAGGGTATGGGATAGTGTTAGCGTACGGGTTAGGATTAGGGGACAGGTTAGCGTAAGTTTCGGGTAAGGGTTAGGGTTAAGGTTAGGGTTAGGTTTAGGGGACGGGGACGGTTTAGGGTACTGGTTAGGGTACGTCAACCTTTTAGGGTGAGCGTACGTGTTAGAATACGGGTTAGTGTTAGCGTAAGGGTTAGGATTAGGGGACGGGTTAGGGTAAGGCTTCGGGTAAGGGTTAGGGTTAGTGTTAGGGTTAGGGTTAGGGTTAGGTTTAGGGGACAGGAATGGTTTAGGTTAGAGGTTAGGGTACGACAACAGTTTAGGGTGAGCGTACGTGTTAGGGTAGTTGTTAGTGTTAGTGTACCGGTTAGGATTAGGGGACGGATTACTGTAAGGCTTCGGGTAAGGGTTAGGTTTAGGGTTAGGATTAGGGGATGGGGACGGTTTAGGGTACAGTTTAGGGTATGAGAACGGTTTAGGGTGAGCGTACGTGTTAGGGTACAAGTTAGTGTGAGCGTACGGGTTAGGATTAGGGGACGGGTTAGGTTAACGCTTCGGGTAAGTGTTAGGCTTAGGGTTAGGGAACGGGGACAGTTTAGGGTACAGGTTAGGGTACGACAACGGTTTAGTGTGAGCGTACGTGTTAGGTATGTGTTAATGTTAGCGTAGGGGTTAGAATTAGGGGACGGCTTAGGCTAAGGCTTCGGGTAAGGTTTAGGGTTAGGGTTACGGTTAGGGTTAGGGGACGGGGACGGTTTAGGTTACAGGTTAGGGTACGACAACGGTTTAGGGTGAGCGTACGTGTTGGGATACAGGTTAGTGTTAGCGTACGGTTTAGGATTAGGGGACGGGTTAGGGTAAGGCTTCCGGTAAGTGTTAGCGTTCGGGTTAGGGTTAGGGTTAGGGGACGGGGACGGGGACCATTTAGGGTACACGGTGGGTACGACAACGGTTTAGGGTGAGCGTACATCTTATGGTACGGGTTAGTGTTAGCGTACGGGTTAGGATTAGGGGACGGGTTATTGTAAGGCTTCGGTTAAGGTTTAGGGTTAGGGTTAGGGTTAGGGTTAGGGTTACGAGACGGGGACGGTTTAGGGTACAGATTAGTGTACGACAACGGTTTAGGGTGAGCGTACGTGTTAGGGCACGGGTTAGTGTTAGTGTACGAGTTAGGGTTAGGGGACGTGTTAAGGTAAGGCTTCGGGTAAATGTTAGTGTTAGGGTTAGGGTTAGGGTTAGGGGACCGGGACGGTTTAGGGTACAGCTTAGGGTTAGTGTTAGGGTTAGGGTTAGGGTTAGGGGACAGGGACGCTTTAGGGTACAGGTTAGGGTACGACAACAGTTTAGGGTGAGCGTACGTGTTAGGGTATGGGTTAGTGTTAGCGTATGGGTTAGGATTACGTGACGGGTTAGGGTAAGGATTCAGGTAACGGTTAGGGTTAGGGTTACGTTTAGGTTTAGGGTAAGGGGACGGGGATGGTTTAGGGTACAGGTTAGGGTACGACAACGGTTTAGGGTGAGCGAACGTGTTAGGGTACGGGTTAGTTTTAGCGTACGGGTTAGGATTAGGTGACGGGTTAGTGTAAGGCTTCAGGTAAGGTTTAGTGTTAGGGTTAGGGTTAGGGGACCGGGACGGTTTAGGGTACAGGTTAGGGTACGACAGCGGTTTAGGTTGAGCGTACGTGTTACGGTACGGGTTAGTGTTAGCGTACGGTTTAGGATTAGGGGACGGGTAAGGGTAAGGCTTCGGGTAAGGATTAGGGTTAGTGTTAGGGTTACGGTTAGGTTTAGGAGACGGGGACGATTTAGGGTACAGGTTAGGGTAAGACAACGGTTTAGGGTGAGTGTACGTGTTGGGTACGGGTTAGTGTTTGCGTACGGGTTAGGATTAGGGGAAGGGTTAGGGTAAGGCTTCAGGTAAGGGTTAGGGTTATGGTTAGGGTTAGGGGACGGGGACTGTTTATGGTACAGGTTAGAGTGCGACAACATTTTAGGCTGAGCGTACGTTTTAGGGTATGGGTTAGTGTACAACAATGGTTTAGGGTGAGCGTACGTGTTAGGGTATGGGTTAGTGTTAGCGTACGGGATAGGATTAGGGGACGGTTAGGTTAAGGCTTCGGGTAAGGGTAAGGTTTAGGGTTAGGGTTAGGGTTAGGGTTATGGGACGGGTACGGTTTAGGGTACAGGTTAGTGTACAACAATGGTTTAGGGTGAGCGTACGTGTTAGGGTACGGTTTAGTGTTAGCGTATGGGTTAGGATTAAGGGACGGGTTTGGGTAATGGTTAGGTTTAGAGTTAGGGTTAGGGTTATGGTTAGGGGATGCTGACGGTTTAGGTTTCAGGTTAGTGTACGACAACGGTTTAGTGTGAGCGTATGTGTTAGGGTACAGTTTAGTGTTAGCGTACGGGTTAGGATTAGGGGAAGGGTTAGGTTAAGGCTTCAGGTAAGGGTTAGGGTTAGGGTTAGTAGACGGGGAAGGTTTAGGGTACAGGTTAGGGTACGACAACGGTTTCGTGTGAGCGTACGTGTTAGGGTACGGGTTAGTGTTAGCGTACGGTTTAGGATTATGTGACGGGTTAGTGTAAGGCTTCGGGTAAGGGTTAGGGTTAGGGTTAGGGTTAGGGTAAGGGTTAGGGGACAGGGACGATTTAGGGTACAGGTTAGGGTACGACAACCTTTTAGGGTGAGCGTACGTGTTAAGGTATGGGTTAGTGTTAGCGTACGGTTTAGGGTTAGGGGACGGGTTAGGGTAAGGCTTCGGGTAAGGGTTAGGGTTAGGGTTAGGATTTGGGTTAGGGGACGGGGACGGGGACGGTTTAGGGTACAGGTTAGGGTACGACAAAGGTTTAGTATGAGCGTACGTTTTACGGTACGGTTTAGCGTTAGCGTACGTGTTAGGATTAGGTGACAGGTTAGTGTAAGGATTCGGGTAAGGGTTTGGGTTAGGTTTAGGGTTAGGGTTAGGGGATGGGGACGGTTTAGGGTACAGGTTTGTGTACGTCAACGGTTTAGGGTGAGCGTACGTGTTAGGGTATGTGTTAGTGTTACCGTTCAGGATAAGATTATGGGACAGGTTAGGGTAAGGCTTCGGGTAAGAGTTAGGGTACGTTTAGGGTTAGGGTTAGGGTTAGGGGACGGGGACGGTTTAGGGTACAGTTTAGGGTATGACAACGGTTTAGGGTGAGTGTACGTGTTAGGGTACGGGTTAGTGTTAGCGTACGGGTTAGGATTAGGTGACGGGTTAGGTTAAGGGTTAGGTTTAGGGGTAGGGTTAGGGTTAGGTGACGGGGACGGTTTAGGTTACAGGTTAGGGTACGACAACAGTTTAGTGTGAGCGTACATGTTAGGGTATGTGTTAGTGTTAGCGTATGGGTTAGTATTAGGGGACGGGTTAGGGTAAGGCCTCGGGTAAGCGTTAGGGTTAGGGGACGGGGACGGTTTAGGGTATAGGTTATGGTACGACAATGGATTAGGGTGAGCGTACGTGTTAGGGTATGGGTTAGTGTTAGTGTACGGGATAGGATTAAAGGACGGGTTAGGGTAAGGTTTCGGGTAAGGGTTAGGTTTAGGTTTATTGTTATGGTTAGGGTTATGGGACGGGGACGGTTTAGGGTACAGGGTAGAGTACAACAACGATTTAGGGTGAGCGTACGTATTAGGGAACGGGTTAGTGTTAGCGTACGGGTTAGGATTAGGGGACGGTTTTGGGTAAGGCTTCGGGTAAGGCTTAGGTTTAGGGTTAGGGTTAGGGTTATGGTTAGGGAATGGGGACGGTTTAGCATACAGGTTAGGACACAACAACGGTTTAGGGTGAGCGTACGTGTTAGGTAACTGGTTAGTGTTAGCGTACGGGTTAGGATTAGGGGCGGGTGAGGGTAAGGCTTCGGGTAAGGGTTAGGGTTAGGGATAAGGTTAGGGTTAGGGGATGGGGACCGTTTAGGGTACAGGTTAGGGTACGACAGCGGTTTAGGGTGAGCGTATGAGTTAGGGTACGGGTTAGTGTTAGCGTACGGTTTAGGAATTGGGGCGAGTTAGGTTAAGGCTTCGGGTAAGGGTTAGGGTTAGGGTTAGGGTTAGGGGACCGGGATGGTTTAGGGTACAGGTTAGGGTTAGGGTTAAGGTTAGGGTTAGGGGACAGAGACGGTTTAGGGTACAGTTTAGGGTACCACAAAGGTTTAGGGTGAGCGTACATGTTAGGGTACGGGTTAGTGTTAGCGTACAGGTTAGTAGTAGGGGACAGGTTAGGGTAAGACTTCATGTAACGGTTAGTGTTAGGGTTACGTTTTGGGTTAGGGTTAGGGGACGGGGATGGTTTAGGGTACAGGTTAGTGTACGACAACGGTTTAGGGTGAGCGAACGTGTTAGGGTATGGGTTAGTTTTAGCGTACGGGTTAGGATTAGGTGACGGGTTGGTGTAAGGCTTCAGGTAAGGTTTAGTGTTAGGGTTACGGTTAGGGGATGGGGCGGTTTAGGGTACAGGTTAGTGTACGACAAGAATTTAGGGTGAGTGTACGTGTTAGGGTACGGGTAAGTGTTAGCGTATGGGTTAGGATTAGGGGACGGGTTAGGGTAAGGCTTCGGGTAAGGGTTAGGGTTAGGGTTAGGGATAGGGGACGGGGACGGTTTAGGGTACAGTTTAGGGTACGACAAGGTTTTAGAGTGAGCGTACGTGTTAGGGTTTGGGTTAGGATCAGGGGACGAGTTAGGGTAAGGCTTCGGGTAAGGGTTAGGGTTACGGTACGGGGATGGTTTAGGATACAGGTTAGTGTACGACAACGGTTTAGGGTGAGTGTACGTGTTAGGGTACGGGTTAGTGTTAGCCTATGGGTTAGGATTAGGGGACGGGTTAGGGTAAAGCTTCGAATAAAGGTTAGGGTTAGGTTTAGGGTTAGGGTTAGTGGACGGGGACGGTTTAGGTTACATGTTAGGGTACGACAACGGTTTAGCGTGAGCGTACGAGTTAGGGTAAGGTTTAGTGTTACCGTACGGGTCAGGATTAGGGTACGTGTTAGGTTAAGGCTTCGGGTAAGGCTTATGGTTAGGGTTAGGGTTAGGGTTAGGGGATTGGGATGGTTTAGGGTACAGGTTAGGGTACGACAACGGTTTAGGGTGAGCGTACGTGTTAGGGTATGGGTTAGTGTTAGCGTACGGGTTAGATTAGGGGACGGGTTAGGGGAAGGCTTCGGGTAAGGGTTAGGGTTAGGGTTAGTGTTAGGGTTAGGGTTAGGGGACAGTTTAGGGTACAGGTTAGGGTATGACAACGGTTTAGTGTGAGCGTACATGTTAGGGTATGTGTTAGTGTTAGCGTACGAGTTAGGATTAGGGGACAGGTTAGGGTAAGGCTTCGGGTAAGGGTTAGGGTTAGGGTTAGGGTTACGAAAACGGTTTAGGGTTAGCGTACGTGTTAGGGTAGGGGTTAGTGTTAGCGTACGGTTTAGGATTAGGGGACGTGTTAGGGTAAGGCTTCGGGTAAGAATTAGGGTTAGGTTTAGGGGACGGGGACGGATTAGGGTACAGGTTAGGGTACGACAACGGTTTAGGGTGAGCGTACATGTTAGGGTACGTGTTAGTGTTAGCGTACGGGTCAGGATTATGGGACGGGTTAGGGTAAGGCTTTGGGTAAGGGTTAGTTTTAGGGTTAGGGTTAGGGTTAGTGTTACGGGAGGGGGACGGTTTGGGATACAGGTTAGCGTACGACCACGGTTCAGGGTGAGCGTACATATTAGGGTATGGGTTAGTGTTAGCGTATGGGTTAGGAATGGGGTCGGGTCATGGTAAGGCTTCGGATAAGGGTTAGGGTTAGGGTTAGGGTTAGGGGACGGGGACGGTTTAGGTTACAGGTTAGGGTACGACAACGGTTTAGCGTGAGCATACATGTTAGGGTATATTTGAGTGTTAGCGTACGGGTCAGGATTAGGGGACTGGTTTGTTTAAGGCTTTGGGTAAGTGTTAGGGTTAGGGTTAGGGTTAGAGTTAGGGTTAGGGGACGGGGACGGTTTAGGGTACAGGTTAGGGTACGTCAACGGTTTAGGGTGAACGTACGTGTTAGGGTACGGGTTAGGGTTAGTGTATGGGTTAGGATTAGGGGACGGGTTAGGGTAAGCCTTCATTTCAGTGTTAGGATTAGGGTTAGGGTTAGGGTTAGGGTTAGTGTTAGGGTTAGGGTACGGGAACGGTTTAGGGTACAGGTTAGTGTACGACAATGGTTTAGGCTGAGCGTACATATTAGGGTACGCGTTACATTTAGCGTACGGGTTAGGATTAGGGGACGGGTTAGGGTAAGGATTCGGGTAAGGTTTAGGGTTAGGGTTAGGGTTAGGGTTAGGTTTAGGGTTAGGGGACGGGGTTGGTTTAGGGTACAGGTTAGTGTATGAAAATGGTTAAGGCTGAGCGTACATATTAGGCTACGGGTTAGTGTTAGCGTACGGGTTAGGATTAGGGGACGGGTTAGGGTAAGGCTTCAAGTAAGGGTTAGGGTTAGGGTTAGGGTTAGGGTTAGGGGACGGTTTAGGTTACAGGTTAGGGTACGACAACGGTTTAGGGTGAGCGTAGGTTTTAGGGTATGTGTTAGTGTTAGCGTACGGGTTAGGATTAAGGAACGGGTTAGGTTAAGGCTTCGGTTAAGGGTTAGGTTTAGGTTTAGGGTTAGGGTTAGGGTTAGGGGACGGGGACGGTTTAGGTGACAGGTTAGGGTACGACAACGGTTTAGCGTGAGCGTACGTGTTAGGGTACGGTTTAGTGTTAGCGTACAGGTCAGGATTAGGGGACGGTTTTGGTTAAGGTTTCGGGTAAGTGTTAGGCTTAGGTTTAGGGTTAGGGTTGGGGACGGTTAAGGGTACAGGTTAGGGTACGACAAAGGTTTAGGGTAAGCGTATGTGTTAGGGTACAGGTTAGTGTCAGCTTACGGGTCAGGATTAGGGGACGGGTTAGGTTAAGGCTTCGGATAAGGGTTTGGGTTAGGGTTAGGGTTAGGATTAGGGTTAGGGTACGGGGATGGTTTATGGTACAGTTTAGTGTACGACAATGGTGTAGGGTGAACGTACGTGTTCGGGTACGTGTTAGTGTTAGCGTACGGGTTAGGATTATGTGACGGGTTAATGTAAGGGTTCGGGTAAGGGTTAGGGTTAGGGCTAGGGTTAGGGTTAGGGGACGGTGATGGTTTAGCATAAAGGGTAGGGTACGAAAACGGTTTAGGGTGAGCGTACATGTTAGGGTATATGTTAGTGTTAGCGTACGGGTTACTATTAGGGGACGGTTTAGGGTAAGGCTTCGGGTAAGGGTTAGGGTTAGGGTTAAGGTTTGGGTTAGGTGATGGGGAAGGTTTAGGGTACAGGTTAGGGTACGACAACTGTTTAGGGTGAGCGTACGTGTTAGGGTACGGGTTAGGGTTAGTGTACGGGTTAGGATTAGGGGACGGATTAGGGTAAGCCTTCGTTTAAGGGTTAGGGTTAGGGTTAGGGTTAGGGTTAGGGGACGGGGATGGTTTAGGCTACAGATTAGGGTACGCCAACAGTTTAGGGTGAGCGTACGTGTTAGGGTATGGGTTAGTGTTATCGTACTGGTTAGGATTAGGGGACGGGTTAGGGTAAGCCTTCGTTTAAGGGTTAGGGTTAGGGTTAAGGTTAGGGGATGGGGATGATTTAGGGTACAGGTTTGTGTACGACAACGGTTTAGGGTGAGCGTACGTGTTAGGGTACGGGTTAGTGTTAGCGTAAGTGTCAGGATTAGGGGACGGGTTAGGGTAAGCCTTCGTTTAAGGGTTAGGGTTAGGGTTAGGGGACGGGGACGGTTTAGCTTACAGGTTAGGGTACGACAACGGTTTAGTGTGAACGTACGTTTTAGGGTATGGCCTAAAGTTAGAGTACGGGTTAGGATCAAGGGAAGGGATAGAGTAAGGCTTCGGGTACGGATTAGGGTTAGTGTTAGGGTTAGGGGACTGGGACACGGATGGTTTAGGGTACAGTTTATGGTACAACAACGGTTTAGGTTGAGCGTACATGTTAGGGTACGGGTTAGTGTTAACGTATGGGTTAGGATTAGGGGACGGGTTAGGGTAAAGTTTCGGGTAAGGGTTAGCGTTAGGGTTAGGGTTTTGGTTAGGGTTACGGGATGGGGACGGTTTAGGGTACAGGTTAGTGTACGACCACGGTTTAGGGTGAGAGTACATGTTAGGGTACAGGTTAGTGTTAGCGTACGGTTTAGGATTAGGGGACGGGTTAGTGTAAGGCTTCTGGTAAGGGTTAGGGTAAGGGTTATGGTTAGGGTTAGGGGACAGGGACGGTTTAGGGTACAGGTTAGGGTACGACAACGGTTTAGGGTGAACGTACGTGTTAGGGTATGGGTTAGTGTTAGCGTACGGGTTAGGATTAGGGGTCAGGTTAGGGTAAGGCTTCGGGTAAGGGTTGGGGTTAGGGTTAGGGTTATGGTTAGGGGACCGGGACAGTTTAGGGTAGAGTTTAGGGTACGACAACGGTTTAGGGTGAGCGTACCTGTTAGGGTACTGGTTAGTGTTAGCGTAAGTGTTAGGATTACTGGACGGGTTAGGGTAAGGCTTCGGGTAAGGGTTAGGGTTAGGGTTAGGGTTAGGGTTAGGGTTAGGGGACAGGGACGGGGATGGTTTAGGGTAAAGTTTACGGTACGACAATGGTTTAGGGTGAGCGTACGTGTTAGGGTACGGGTTAGTGTTAGGGTACGGGTTAGGATTAGGGGACGGGTTAGGGTAAAGCTTCGGGTAAGGGTTAGGATTACGGTTAAAGGACGGGGACGGTTTAGGGTACAGGTTAGGGTACAACAACGTTTTAGGGTCAGCGTATGTGTTAGGGTACGGGTAAGTGTTAGCGTACGGTTTAGGATTAGTAGACGGGTTAGGGTAAGCCTTCGGGTAAGGGTTAGGGTTAGGGTTAGGGGACGGGGACAATTTAGGGTACAGGTTAGGGTATGATAACGGTTTAGATTGAGCGTAAGTGTTAGGGTACGGGTTAGTGTTAGCGTACGGATTAGGATTAGGGGACGGGTTAGGGTAAGACTTCGGTTAAGGGATAGGGTTAGGGTTAGGGTTAGGGTTAGGGGACCGGGACGGGGATGGTTTAGGGTACAGGTTAGTGTAAGACAAAGGTTTAGGGTGAGCGCACATGTTAGGGTATGGGTTAGTGTTAGCGTACGGGTTAGGATTAGGGGACGGGTTAGGATAAGGCTTCGGGTAAGGGTTAGGGTTAAAGTTAGGGTTAGAGGACGGGGATGGGGAAGGGGACGGTTTAGGGTACAGGTTAGTGTACAACAACAGTTTAGGTTGAGCGTACATGTTAGGGTATGGGATAGTGTTAGCGTACGGGTTAGGATTGGGGACGGGTTAGCGTAAGGTTCGGGTAAGGGTTAGGGTTAGGGTTAGGGTTAGGGTTAGTGTTAGGGGACGGGGACGGTCTAGGGTACAGGTTAGAGTACGACAACGGTTTACGGTGAGCGTACGTGTTAGGGTACGTATTAGTGTTAGGGTACGGGTTAGGATTAGGGGACGGGTTAGGGTAAGGCTTCGGGTAAGGTTTAGGGTTAGGGTTAGGGTTAGGGTTAGGGTACGGGGACAGTTTAGGGTACAGGTTAGGCTACGACAACGGTTTAGGATGAGCGTACGTGTTAGGGCAATGGTTAGAGTTAGCGTACGGGTTAGGATTAGGGGACGGGTTAGGTTAAGGCTTCAGGTAAGGGTTAGGTTTAGGGTTAGGTTTAGGGTTAGGGTTAGGGGACGGGGACGGTTTAGGGTACAGGTTAGGGTTTGACAATGTTTTAGGGTGAGCGTACATGTTAGGGTACGTGTTAGTGTTAGCGTACGGGTTAGGATTAGGAGTCGGGATAGGGTAAGGCTTCGGGTAAGGGTTAGGGTTAGGGTTAGGGGACGGGGACAGTTTAGGGTACAGTTTAGGGTACAATAACGGTTTAGGGTGAGCGTACGTGATAGGGTATGGGTTAGTGTTAGCGTACGGATTAGGATTATGGGACGGGTTAGGGTAAGACTTCGGGTAAGGGATAGGGTTAGGGTTAGGGTTAGGGGACCGGGACGGGGATGCTTTAGGGTACAGGTTAGGGTACGACAAAGGTTTCGGGTGAGCGTACATGTTAGGGTACGGGTTAGTGATAGCCTACGGGTTAGAATTAGGGGACGAGTTAGGATAAAGCTTCGGGTAAGTGTTAGGGTTAAAGTTAGAGTTAGGGGACGGGGACGGGGAAGGGGACGGTTTAGGGTACAGGTTAGTCTACAACAACAGTTTAGGGTGAGCGTACGTGTTAGGGTATGGGATAGTGTTAGCGTACGGGTTAGGATTAGGGGACAGGTTAGCGTAAGTTTCGGGTAAGGGTTAGGGTTAGGGTTAGGGTTAGGGTTAGGGTTAGGGGACGGGGACGGTTTAGGGTACCGGTTAGGGTACGTCAACGGTTTAGGGTGAGCGTACGTGTTAGAATACGGGTTAGTGTTAGCGTAAGGGTTAGGATTAGGGGACGGGTTAGGGTAAGGCTTCGGGTAAGGGTTAGGGTTAGTGTTAGGGTTAGGGTTAGGGTTAGGTTTAGGGGACAGGAATGGTTTAGGTTAGAGGTTAGGGTACGACAACAGTTTAGGGTGAGCGTACGTGTTAGGGTAGTTGTTAGTGTTAGTGTACCGGTTAGGATTAGGGGACGGATTACTGTAAGGCTTCGGGTAAGGGTTAGGGTTAGGGTTAGGATTAGGGGACGGGGACGGTTTAGGGTACAGTTTAGGGTATGAGAACGGTTTAGGGTGAGCGTACGTGTTAGGGTACAAGTTAGTGTGAGCGTACGGGTTAGGATTAGGGGACGGGTTAGGTTAACGCTTCGGGTAAGTGTTAGGCTTAGGGTTAGGGAACGGGGACGGTTTAGGGTACAGGTTAGGGTACGACAACGGTTTAGTGTGAGCGTACGTGTTAGGTATGTGTTAATGTTAGCGTAGGGGTTAGAATTAGGGGACGGCTTAGGCTAAGGCTTCGGGTAAGGTTTAGGGTTAGGGTTACGGTTAGGGTTAGGGGACGGGGACGGTTTAGGTTACAGGTTAGGGTACGACAACGGTTTAGGGTGAGCGTACGTGTTAGGATACAGGTTAGTGTTAGCGTACGGTTTAGGATTAGGGGACGGGTTAGGGTAAGGCTTCCAGTAAGTGTTAGCGTTCGGGTTAGGGTTAGGGTTAGGGGACGGGGACGGGGACCATTTAGGGTACACGGTGGGTACGACAACGGTTTAGGGTGAGCGTACATCTTATGGTACGGGTTAGTGTTAGCGTACGGGTTAGGATTAGGGGACGGGTTATTGTAAGGCTTCGGTTAAGGTTTAGGGTTAGGGTTAGGGTTAGGGTTAGGGTTACGAGACGGGGACGGTTTAGGGTACAGATTAGTGTACGACAACGGTTTAGGGTGAGCGTACGTGTTAGGGCACGGGTTAGTGTTAGTGTACGAGTTAGGGTTAGGGGACGTGTTAAGGTAAGGCTTCGGGTAAATGTTAGTGTTAGGGTTAGGGTTAGGGTTAGGGGACCGGGACGGTTTAGGGTACAGCTTAGGGTTAGTGTTAGGGTTAGGGTTAGGGTTAGGGGACAGGGACGCTTTAGGGTACAGGTTAGGGTACGACAACAGTTTAGGGTGAGCGTACGTGTTAGGGTATGGGTTAGTGTTAGCGTATGGGTTAGGATTACGTGACGGGTTAGGGTAAGGATTCAGGTAACGGTTAGGGTTAGGGTTACGTTTAGGTTTAGGGTAAGGGGACGGGGATGGTTTAGGGTACAGGTTAGGGTACGACAACGGTTTAGGGTGAGCGAACGTGTTAGGGTACGGGTTAGTTTTAGCGTACGGGTTAGGATTAGGTGACGGGTTAGTGTAAGGCTTCAGGTAAGGTTTAGTGTTAGGGTTAGGGTTAGGGTTAGGGGACCGGGACGGTTTAGGGTACAGGTTAGGGTACGACAGCGGTTTAGGTTGAGCGTACGTGTTACGGTACGGGTTAGTGTTAGCGTACGGGTTAGGATTAGGGGACGGGTAAGGGTAAGGCTTCGGGTAAGGATTAGGGTTAGTGTTAGGGTTACGGTTAGGTTTAGGAGACGGGGACGATTTAGGGTACAGGTTAGGGTAAGACAACGGTTTAGGGTGAGTGTACGTGTTGGGTACGGGTTAGTGTTTGCGTACGGGTTAGGATTAGGGGAAGGGTTAGGGTAAGGCTTCAGGTAAGGGTTAGGGTTATGGTTAGGGTTAGGGGACGGGGACTGTTTATGGTACAGGTTAGAGTGCGACAACATTTTAGGCTGAGCGTACGTTTTAGGGTACGGGTTAGTGTTAGCGTACGGGTTAGGATTAGGGGACGGGTTCGGGTAAGGCTTCGGGTAAGGGTTAGGGTTAGGGTTAGGGTTAGGGTGAGGGGATGGGGACGGGGACGGTTTAGGGTACACGTTAGGGTACGACAACGATTTAGGGTGAGCGAACATGTTAGGGTACGGGTTAGGGTTAGTGTACGGGTTAGGATTAGGGGACGGATTAGGGTAAGCCTTCGTTTAAGGGTTAGGGTTAGGGTTAGGGTTAGGGTTAGGGGACGGGGATGGTTTAGGCTACAGATTAGGGTACGCCAACAGTTTAGGGTGAGCGTACGTGTTAGGGTATGGGTTAGTGTTATCGTACTGGTTAGGATTAGGGGACGGGTTAGGGTAAGCCTTCGTTTAAGGGTTAGGGTTAGGGTTAAGGTTAGGGGATGGGGATGATTTAGGGTACAGGTTTGTGTACGACAACGGTTTAGGGTGAGCGTACGTGTTAGGGTACGGGTTAGTGTTAGCGTAAGTGTCAGGATTAGGGGACGGGTTAGGGTAAGCCTTCGTTTAAGGGTTAGGGTTAGGGTTAGGGGACGGGGACGGTTTAGCTTACAGGTTAGGGTACGACAACGGTTTAGTGTGAACGTACGTTTTAGGGTATGGCCTAAAGTTAGAGTACGGGTTAGGATCAAGGGAAGGGATAGAGTAAGGCTTCGGGTACGGATTAGGGTTAGTGTTAGGGTTAGGGGACTGGGACACGGATGGTTTAGGGTACAGTTTATGGTACAACAACGGTTTAGGTTGAGCGTACATGTTAGGGTACGGGTTAGTGTTAACGTATGGGTTAGGATTAGGGGACGGGTTAGGGTAAAGTTTCGGGTAAGGGTTAGCGTTAGGGTTAGGGTTTTGGTTAGGGTTACGGGATGGGGACGGTTTAGGGTACAGGTTAGTGTACGACCACGGTTTAGGGTGAGAGTACATGTTAGGGTACAGGTTAGTGTTAGCGTACGGTTTAGGATTAGGGGACGGGTTAGTGTAAGGCTTCTGGTAAGGGTTAGGGTAAGGGTTATGGTTAGGGTTAGGGGACAGGGACGGTTTAGGGTACAGGTTAGGGTACGACAACGGTTTAGGGTGAACGTACGTGTTAGGGTATGGGTTAGTGTTAGCGTACGGGTTAGGATTAGGGGTCAGGTTAGGGTAAGGCTTCGGGTAAGGGTTGGGGTTAGGGTTAGGGTTATGGTTAGGGGACCGGGACAGTTTAGGGTAGAGTTTAGGGTACGACAACGGTTTAGGGTGAGCGTACCTGTTAGGGTACTGGTTAGTGTTAGCGTAAGTGTTAGGATTACTGGACGGGTTAGGGTAAGGCTTCGGGTAAGGGTTAGGGTTAGGGTTAGGGTTAGGGTTAGGGTTAGGGGACAGGGACGGGGATGGTTTAGGGTAAAGTTTACGGTACGACAATGGTTTAGGGTGAGCGTACGTGTTAGGGTACGGGTTAGTGTTAGGGTACGGGTTAGGATTAGGGGACGGGTTAGGGTAAAGCTTCGGGTAAGGGTTAGGATTACGGTTAAAGGACGGGGACGGTTTAGGGTACAGGTTAGGGTACAACAACGTTTTAGGGTCAGCGTATGTGTTAGGGTACGGGTAAGTGTTAGCGTACGGTTTAGGATTAGTAGACGGGTTAGGGTAAGCCTTCGGGTAAGGGTTAGGGTTAGGGTTAGGGGACGGGGACAATTTAGGGTACAGGTTAGGGTATGATAACGGTTTAGATTGAGCGTAAGTGTTAGGGTACGGGTTAGTGTTAGCGTACGGATTAGGATTAGGGGACGGGTTAGGGTAAGACTTCGGTTAAGGGATAGGGTTAGGGTTAGGGTTAGGGTTAGGGGACCGGGACGGGGATGGTTTAGGGTACAGGTTAGTGTAAGACAAAGGTTTAGGGTGAGCGCACATGTTAGGGTATGGGTTAGTGTTAGCGTACGGGTTAGGATTAGGGGACGGGTTAGGATAAGGCTTCGGGTAAGGGTTAGGGTTAAAGTTAGGGTTAGAGGACGGGGATGGGGAAGGGGACGGTTTAGGGTACAGGTTAGTGTACAACAACAGTTTAGGTTGAGCGTACATGTTAGGGTATGGGATAGTGTTAGCGTACGGGTTAGGATTGGGGACGGGTTAGCGTAAGGTTCGGGTAAGGGTTAGGGTTAGGGTTAGGGTTAGGGTTAGTGTTAGGGGACGGGGACGGTCTAGGGTACAGGTTAGAGTACGACAACGGTTTACGGTGAGCGTACGTGTTAGGGTACGTATTAGTGTTAGGGTACGGGTTAGGATTAGGGGACGGGTTAGGGTAAGGCTTCGGGTAAGGTTTAGGGTTAGGGTTAGGGTTAGGGTTAGGGTACGGGGACAGTTTAGGGTACAGGTTAGGCTACGACAACGGTTTAGGATGAGCGTACGTGTTAGGGCAATGGTTAGAGTTAGCGTACGGGTTAGGATTAGGGGACGGGTTAGGTTAAGGCTTCAGGTAAGGGTTAGGTTTAGGGTTAGGTTTAGGGTTAGGGTTAGGGGACGGGGACGGTTTAGGGTACAGGTTAGGGTTTGACAATGTTTTAGGGTGAGCGTACATGTTAGGGTACGTGTTAGTGTTAGCGTACGGGTTAGGATTAGGAGTCGGGATAGGGTAAGGCTTCGGGTAAGGGTTAGGGTTAGGGTTAGGGGACGGGGACAGTTTAGGGTACAGTTTAGGGTACAATAACGGTTTAGGGTGAGCGTACGTGATAGGGTATGGGTTAGTGTTAGCGTACGGATTAGGATTATGGGACGGGTTAGGGTAAGACTTCGGGTAAGGGATAGGGTTAGGGTTAGGGTTAGGGGACCGGGACGGGGATGCTTTAGGGTACAGGTTAGGGTACGACAAAGGTTTCGGGTGAGCGTACATGTTAGGGTACGGGTTAGTGATAGCCTACGGGTTAGAATTAGGGGACGAGTTAGGATAAAGCTTCGGGTAAGTGTTAGGGTTAAAGTTAGAGTTAGGGGACGGGGACGGGGAAGGGGACGGTTTAGGGTACAGGTTAGTCTACAACAACAGTTTAGGGTGAGCGTACGTGTTAGGGTATGGGATAGTGTTAGCGTACGGGTTAGGATTAGGGGACAGGTTAGCGTAAGTTTCGGGTAAGGGTTAGGGTTAGGGTTAGGGTTAGGGTTAGGGTTAGGGGACGGGGACGGTTTAGGGTACCGGTTAGGGTACGTCAACGGTTTAGGGTGAGCGTACGTGTTAGAATACGGGTTAGTGTTAGCGTAAGGGTTAGGATTAGGGGACGGGTTAGGGTAAGGCTTCGGGTAAGGGTTAGGGTTAGTGTTAGGGTTAGGGTTAGGGTTAGGTTTAGGGGACAGGAATGGTTTAGGTTAGAGGTTAGGGTACGACAACAGTTTAGGGTGAGCGTACGTGTTAGGGTAGTTGTTAGTGTTAGTGTACCGGTTAGGATTAGGGGACGGATTACTGTAAGGCTTCGGGTAAGGGTTAGGGTTAGGGTTAGGATTAGGGGACGGGGACGGTTTAGGGTACAGTTTAGGGTATGAGAACGGTTTAGGGTGAGCGTACGTGTTAGGGTACAAGTTAGTGTGAGCGTACGGGTTAGGATTAGGGGACGGGTTAGGTTAACGCTTCGGGTAAGTGTTAGGCTTAGGGTTAGGGAACGGGGACGGTTTAGGGTACAGGTTAGGGTACGACAACGGTTTAGTGTGAGCGTACGTGTTAGGTATGTGTTAATGTTAGCGTAGGGGTTAGAATTAGGGGACGGCTTAGGCTAAGGCTTCGGGTAAGGTTTAGGGTTAGGGTTACGGTTAGGGTTAGGGGACGGGGACGGTTTAGGTTACAGGTTAGGGTACGACAACGGTTTAGGGTGAGCGTACGTGTTAGGATACAGGTTAGTGTTAGCGTACGGTTTAGGATTAGGGGACGGGTTAGGGTAAGGCTTCCAGTAAGTGTTAGCGTTCGGGTTAGGGTTAGGGTTAGGGGACGGGGACGGGGACCATTTAGGGTACACGGTGGGTACGACAACGGTTTAGGGTGAGCGTACATCTTATGGTACGGGTTAGTGTTAGCGTACGGGTTAGGATTAGGGGACGGGTTATTGTAAGGCTTCGGTTAAGGTTTAGGGTTAGGGTTAGGGTTAGGGTTAGGGTTACGAGACGGGGACGGTTTAGGGTACAGATTAGTGTACGACAACGGTTTAGGGTGAGCGTACGTGTTAGGGCACGGGTTAGTGTTAGTGTACGAGTTAGGGTTAGGGGACGTGTTAAGGTAAGGCTTCGGGTAAATGTTAGTGTTAGGGTTAGGGTTAGGGTTAGGGGACCGGGACGGTTTAGGGTACAGCTTAGGGTTAGTGTTAGGGTTAGGGTTAGGGTTAGGGGACAGGGACGCTTTAGGGTACAGGTTAGGGTACGACAACAGTTTAGGGTGAGCGTACGTGTTAGGGTATGGGTTAGTGTTAGCGTATGGGTTAGGATTACGTGACGGGTTAGGGTAAGGATTCAGGTAACGGTTAGGGTTAGGGTTACGTTTAGGTTTAGGGTAAGGGGACGGGGATGGTTTAGGGTACAGGTTAGGGTACGACAACGGTTTAGGGTGAGCGAACGTGTTAGGGTACGGGTTAGTTTTAGCGTACGGGTTAGGATTAGGTGACGGGTTAGTGTAAGGCTTCAGGTAAGGTTTAGTGTTAGGGTTAGGGTTAGGGTTAGGGGACCGGGACGGTTTAGGGTACAGGTTAGGGTACGACAGCGGTTTAGGTTGAGCGTACGTGTTACGGTACGGGTTAGTGTTAGCGTACGGGTTAGGATTAGGGGACGGGTAAGGGTAAGGCTTCGGGTAAGGATTAGGGTTAGTGTTAGGGTTACGGTTAGGTTTAGGAGACGGGGACGATTTAGGGTACAGGTTAGGGTAAGACAACGGTTTAGGGTGAGTGTACGTGTTGGGTACGGGTTAGTGTTTGCGTACGGGTTAGGATTAGGGGAAGGGTTAGGGTAAGGCTTCAGGTAAGGGTTAGGGTTATGGTTAGGGTTAGGGGACGGGGACTGTTTATGGTACAGGTTAGAGTGCGACAACATTTTAGGCTGAGCGTACGTTTTAGGGTACGGGTTAGTGTTAGCGTACGGGTTAGGATTAGGGGACGGGTTCGGGTAAGGCTTCGGGTAAGGGTTAGGGTTAGGGTTAGGGTTAGGGTGAGGGGATGGGGACGGGGACGGTTTAGGGTACACGTTAGGGTACGACAACGATTTAGGGTGAGCGAACATGTTAGGGTACGGGTTAGTGTTAGCGTGCGGGTTAGGATTAGGGGACGGGTTAGTGTAAGACTTCGGGTAAGGTTTAGGGTTAGGTTTAGGGTTAGGGTTAGGGGACAGGGACGGTTTAGTGTACAGGTTAGGGTACGTCAAAGGTTTAGGGCGAGCATACGTGTTAGGGTACGGGTTAGTGTTAGCGTACCGGTTAGGATTAGGGGACGGGTTAGGGGAAGGCTTCGGGTAAGGGTTAGGGTTAGGGTTAGGGTTAGGGGATGGGGACGGTTTAGGCTACAGGTTAGGTTATGACAACTGTTTATGGTGAGCGTTCTTGTTAGGGTACAGGTTAGTGTGAGCGTACGGGTTAGGATTAGGGGACGGGTTAGGGTAAGGCTTCGGGGAAGGTTTAGTGTTAGGGTTAGGGTTAGGGTTAGGGGACTGGGATGGGGATGGTTTAGGGTACAGGTTAGTGTACGACAATGGTTAGGGTGAGGGTACGTGTTCGGGTACGGGTTAGTGTTAGCGTACGTGTTAGGATTATGGGACGGGTTAGGGTAAGGCTTCGGGTAAGGGTTAGGTTTAGGGTTAGCGTAAGGTTTACGGGGCGGGGACGGTTTAGTGTACAGGTTAGGGTAGGACAACGTTTTAGCATGAGCGTATGTTGTAGGGTATGGGTTAGTGTTAGCGTACGGTTTAGGATTATTGGACGGGTTAGTGTAAGACTTCGGGTAAGGGTTAGGTTTAGGTTTAGGTTTAGGGTTAGGGGATGGGGACGGTTAAGGGTACACGTTAGGGTATGACAACGGTTTAGGGTGTGCGTACGTGATAGGGTACGGGTTAGTGTTAGCGTACGGGTTAGGATTAGGGGACGGGTTAGGGTAAGGCTTCGGGTAAGTGTTAGGGTTATGGTTAGGGGACGGGGACGGGGACGGTTTAGGATACAGGTTAGGGTACGAAAACGTTTCAGGGTGAGCGTACGTGTTATGGTACGGGTTAGTGTTAGTGTACGGGTTAGTATTAGGGGACGGGTTAGAGTAAGGCTTCGGGTAAATGTTAGGGTTAGGGTTAGGGAATGGGGACGGTTTAGGGTACTGGTTAGGGTACGACAACAGTTTAAGTTGAGCGTACGTGTTAGGGTACCGGTTAGCGTTAGCGTACGGGTTACGGTAAGGCTTCGGGTAAAGGTTAGGTTTAGGGTTAGGGTTAGGGTACGGTGACGGTTTAGGGTACAGGTTAGGGTACGACAACGTTTTCGGGTGAGCGTACGTGTTAGGGTATGGTTTAGTGTTAGCGTACGGGTTAGGTTTAGGTGACGGTTTAGCGTAAGGCTTCCGGTAAGGGTTAGGGTTAGGTTTAGGGTAAAGCGACGGTTTAGGGTACAGGTTAGGGTACGACAACGGTTTAGGTTGAGCGTATGTGTTAGGGTTCCGGTTAGTGTTAACGTACGGGTTATGCTAAGACTTCGGGTAAGGGATAGTGTTAGGGTTAGGGGACGGGGACGGTTTAGGGTATAGGTTAGTGTACGACAACGGTGTAGGGTGAGCATAACTGTTAGGGTACGTGTTAGTGTTAGCGTACGGGTAGGAGTAGGGGATGGATTACGGTAAGGCTTCGGGTAAGGGTTACAGTTAGGATTAGGGTACAGGGACGGTTTAGGGTACAGGTTAGGGTACGACAATGGTTTAGGTTGAGCGTACGTGTTAGGGTACCGGTTAGTGTTAGCGTATGGGTTATGGTAAGGCTTCGGGTAAGGGTTAGGGTTAGGGTTAGGGTTAGGGTTAGGGCACGTTGAAAGTTTAGGGTACAGATTAGGGTACTACAACGGCTTAGGGTGAGCGTACGTGTTAGGGTACGGGTTAGTGTTAGCGTACGGTTTAGGATTAGGGGACGGGTTAGGGTAAGGCTTCGGGTAAGGGTTAGTGTTAAGGTTAGGGGACGGTGACGGGGACGGTTTAGGGTACAGGTTAGGGTACGATAACGGTTTAGGGTGAGCGTACGTGTTAGGGTACGGGTTAGTGTTAGTGTACGGGTTAGGATTAGGGGACGGGTTAGGGTAAGGCTTCGGGTAAGAGTTAGTGTTAGGGTTAGGATTAGGGTTAAGGGACGGGGACGGGGACGGTTTAGGGTACAGGTTAGGGTTCGACAATGGTTTAGTATGAGCGTACGTTTTAGAGTACGGTTTAGCGTTAGCGTACGTGTTAGGATTAGGTGACAGCTTAGGGTAAGGATTCGGGTAAGGGTTTGGGTTAGGGTTAGGGGACGGGGACGGTTTAGGGTACAGGTTAGGGTACGTCAACGATTTAGGGTGAGCGTACGTGTTAGGGTACGGGTTAGTGTTACCGTTCGGGATAAGATTATGGGACGTGTTAGGGTAAGGCTTCGGGTAAGAGTTAGGGTAGGGTTAGGGTTAGGGTAAGGGTTAGGGGACGGGGACGGTTTAGGGTACAGGTTAGGGTACGACAACAGTTTAGTGTGAGCGTACGTGTTAGGGTATGTGTTAGTGTTAGCGTACGGGTTAGTATTAGGGGAAGGGTTAGGGTAAGGCCTCGGGTAAGTGTTAGGGTTAGGTTTAGCGTTATGGTTAGGGGACGGGGACGGTTTAGGGTATAGGTTAGGGTACAAGAACTGTTTAGGGTGAGCGTACGTGTTAGAGTACGGGTTAGTGTTAGCGTACGGGATAGGATTAGGGGACGGGTTAGGGTAAGGTTTCGGGTAAGGGTTAGGTTTAGGGTTATTGTTAGGGTTAGGGTTATGGGACGGGGATGGTTTAGGGTACAGGGTAGAGTACAACAACGGTTTAGGTTCAGCGTACGTATTAGGGTACGGGTTAGTGTTAGCGTACGGTTTAGGATTAGGGGACGGTTTTGGGTACGGCTTCGGGTAAGGGTTAGGTTTAGGGTTAGGGTTAGGGTTATGGTTAGGGGATGGGGACGGTTTAGGGTACAGGTTAGGATATGACAAAGTTTAGGGTGAGCGTACGTGTTAGGGTACAGGTTAGTCTTAGCGTACGGGTTAGGATTAGGCGACGGGTGAGGGTAAGGCTTCGGGTAAGGGTTAGGTTTAGGGATAAGGTTAGGGTTAGGGGACGGGGACCGTTTAGGGTACAGGTTAGGGTACGACAACGGTTTAGTGTGAGCGTACGTGTTAGGGTACGGGTTAGTGTTAGCGTACGGGTTAGGATTTGGGGACGAGTTAGTGTAAGACTTCGGGTAAGGGTTAGGGTTAGGGTTAGGGTTAGGGGACGGGGACGGTTTAGGGTACAGTTTAGGGTATGACAATGGTTTAGGGTGAGCGTACGTGTTAGGGTATGTGTTAGTGTTAGCGTACGGGTTAGGATTATGGGACGGGTTAGGGTAAGGCTTCGGGTAAGGGTTAGGCTTAGAGTTAGGTTTAGGGTTAGGGTTAGGGGATGGGCACGGTTTAGGGTACAGGTTAGTGTACGACAAGGTTTTAGGGTCAGCGTACGTGTCAGGGTACGGTTTAGTGTTAGCGAACGTGTTAGGATTAGGGGACATGTTAGGGTAAGGCTTCGGGTAAGTGTTAGTGTTAGGGTTAGAGTTAGGGTTAGGGGATGGGGATGTTTTAGGTTACAGGTTAACGTACGACAACGATTTAGGGTGAGCGTACGTGTTAGGGTACGGGTTAGTGTTAGCGTACGGGTTAGGATAAGGGGACAGGTTAGGGTAAGGCTTTGGGTAAGGGTTAGGGTTAGGGCTAGGGTTAGGGTTAGGGTTAGGGGACGGGGACGGTTTAGGGTACAGGTTAGGGTTCGACGACGGTTTAGGGTGAGCGTACGTGTTAGGGTATGTGTCAGTGTTAGCGTACGGGTTAGGAATAGGGGACGGGTTAGGTTAAGGCTTCGGGTAAGGGTTAGCCTTACGGTTAGGGTTAGGGTTAGGGTTAGGGGACAGGGACTGTTTAGGGTACAGGTTAGAGTAGGACAACAGTTTATGCTGAGCGTACGTGTTAGGGTATGGGTTAGTGTTAGCGTATGGGTTAGGATTACGTGACGGGTTAGGGTAAGGATTCAGGTAACGGTTAGGGTTAGGGTTACGTTTAGGTTTAGGGTAAGGGGACGGGGATGGTTTAGGGTACAGGTTAGGGTACGACAACGGTTTAGGGTGAGCGAACGTGTTAGGGTACGGGTTAGTTTTAGCGTACGGGTTAGGATTAGGTGACGGGTTAGTGTAAGGCTTCAGGTAAAGTTTAGTGTTAGGGTTAGGGTTAGGGGACCGGGACGGTTTAGGGTACAGGTTAGTGTACAACAATGGTTTAGGGTGAGCGTACGTGTTAGGGTATGGGTTAGTGTTAGCGTACGGGATAGGATTAGGGGACGGTTAGGTTAAGGCTTCGGGTAAGGGTAAGGTTTAGGGTTAGGGTTAGGGTTAGGGTTATGGGACGGGTACGGTTTAGGGTACAGGTTAGTGTACAACAATGGTTTAGGGTGAGCGTACGTGTTAGGGTACGGTTTAGTGTTAGCGTATGGGTTAGGATTAAGGGACGGGTTTGGGTAATGGTTAGGTTTAGAGTTAGGGTTAGGGTTATGGTTAGGGGATGCTGACGGTTTAGGTTTCAGGTTAGTGTACGACAACGGTTTAGTGTGAGCGTATGTGTTAGGGTACAGTTTAGTGTTAGCGTACGGGTTAGGATTAGGGGAAGGGTTAGGTTAAGGCTTCAGGTAAGGGTTAGGGTTAGGGTTAGTAGACGGGGAAGGTTTAGGGTACAGGTTAGGGTACGACAACGGTTTCGTGTGAGCGTACGTGTTAGGGTACGGGTTAGTGTTAGCGTACGGTTTAGGATTATGTGACGGGTTAGTGTAAGGCTTCGGGTAAGGGTTAGGGTTAGGGTTAGGGTTAGGGTAAGGGTTAGGGGACAGGGACGATTTAGGGTACAGGTTAGGGTACGACAACCTTTTAGGGTGAGCGTACGTGTTAAGGTATGGGTTAGTGTTAGCGTACGGTTTAGGGTTAGGGGACGGGTTAGGGTAAGGCTTCGGGTAAGGGTTAGGGTTAGGGTTAGGATTTGGGTTAGGGGACGGGGACGGGGACGGTTTAGGGTACAGGTTAGGGTACGACAAAGGTTTAGTATGAGCGTACGTTTTACGGTACGGTTTAGCGTTAGCGTACGTGTTAGGATTAGGTGACAGGTTAGTGTAAGGATTCGGGTAAGGGTTTGGGTTAGGTTTAGGGTTAGGGTTAGGGGATGGGGATGGTTTAGGGTACAGGTTTGTGTATGTCAACGGTTTAGGGTGAGCGTACGTGTTAGGGTATGTGTTAGTGTTACTGTTCAGGATAAGATTATGGGACAGGTTAGGGTAAGGCTTCGGGTAAGAGTTAGGGTGCGTTTAGGGTTAGGGTTAGGGTTAGGGGACGGGGACGGTTTAGGGTACAGTTTAGGGTATGACAACGGTTTAGGGTGAGTGTACGTGTTAGGGTACGGGTTAGTGTTAGCGTACGGGTTAGGATTAGGTGACGGGTTAGGTTAAGGGTTAGGTTTAGGGGTAGGGTTAGGGTTAGGTGACGGGGACGGTTTAGGTTACAGGTTAGGGTACGACAACAGTTTAGTGTGAGCGTACATGTTAGGGTATGTGTTAGTGTTAGCATACGGGTTAGTATTAGGGGACGGGTTAGGGTAAGGCCTCGGGTAAGCGTTAGGGTTAGGGGACGGGGACGGTTTAGGGTATAGGTTATGGTACGACAATGGATTAGGGTGAGCGTACGTGTTAGGGTATGGGTTAGTGTTAGTGTACGGGATAGGATTAAAGGACGGGTTAGGGTAAGGTTTCGGGTAAGGGTTAGGTTTAGGTTTATTGTTATGGTTAGGGTTATGGGACGGGGACGGTTTAGGGTACAGGGTAGAGTACAACAACGATTTAGGGTGAGCGTACGTATTAGGGAACGGGTTAGTGTTAGCGTACGGGTTAGGATTAGGGGACGGTTTTGGGTAAGGCTTCGGGTAAGGCTTAGGTTTAGGGTTAGGGTTAGGGTTATGGTTAGGGAATGGGGACGGTTTAGCATACAGGTTAGGATACAACAACGGTTTAGGGTGAGCGTACGTGTTAGGTAACTGGTTAGTGTTAGCGTACGGGTTAGGATTAGGGGCGGGTGAGGGTAAGGCTTCGGGTAAGGGTTAGGGTTAGGGATAAGGTTAGGGTTAGGGGATGGGGACCGTTTAGGGTACAGGTTAGGGTACGACAGCGGTTTAGGGTGAGCGTATGAGTTAGGGTACGGGTTAGTGTTAGCGTACGGTTTAGGAATTGGGGCGAGTTAGGTTAAGGCTTCGGGTAAGGGTTAGGGTTAGGGTTAGGGTTAGGGGACCGGGACGGTTTAGGGTACAGGTTAGGGTTAGGGTTAGGGTTAAGGTTAGGGTTAGGGGACAGAGACGGTTTAGGGTACAGTTTAGGGTACCACAAAGGTTTAGGGTGAGCGTACATGTTAGGGTACGGGTTAGTGTTAGCGTACAGGTTAGTAGTAGGGGACAGGTTAGGGTAAGACTTCATGTAACGGTTAGTGTTAGGGTTACGTTTTGGGTTAGGGTTAGGGGACGGGGATGGTTTAGGGTACAGGTTAGTGTACGACAACGGTTTAGGGTGAGCGAACGTGTTAGGGTATGGGTTAGTTTTAGCGTACGGGTTAGGATTAGGTGACGGGTTGGTGTAAGGCTTCAGGTAAGGTTTAGTGTTAGGGTTACGGTTAGGGGATGGGGCGGTTTAGGGTACAGGTTAGTGTACGACAAGAATTTAGGGTGAGTGTACGTGTTAGGGTACGGGTAAGTGTTAGCGTATGGGTTAGGATTAGGGGACGGGTTAGGGTAAGGCTTCGGGTAAGGGTTAGGGTTAGGGTTAGGGATAGGGGACGGGGACGGTTTAGGGTACAGTTTAGGGTACGACAAGGTTTTAGAGTGAGCGTACGTGTTAGGGTTTGGGTTAGGATCAGGGGACGAGTTAGGGTAAGGCTTCGGGTAAGGGTTAGGGTTAGGGTTACGGTACGGGGATGGTTTAGGATACAGGTTAGTGTACGACAACGGTTTAGGGTGAGTGTACGTGTTAGGGTACGGGTTAGTGTTAGCCTATGGGTTAGGATTAGGGGACGGGTTAGGGTAAAGCTTCGAATAAAGGTTAGGGTTAGGTTTAGGGTTAGGGTTAGTGGACGGGGACGGTTTAGGTTACATGTTAGGGTACGACAACGGTTTAGCGTGAGCGTACGAGTTAGGGTAAGGTTTAGTGTTACCGTACGGGTCAGGATTAGGGTACGTGTTAGGTTAAGGCTTCGGGTAAGGCTTATGGTTAGGGTTAGGGTTAGGGTTAGGGGATTGGGATGGTTTAGGGTACAGGTTAGGGTACGACAACGGTTTAGGGTGAGCGTACGTGTTAGGGTATGGGTTAGTGTTAGCGTACGGGTTAGATTAGGGGACGGGTTAGGGGAAGGCTTCGGGTAAGGGTTAGGGTTAGGGTTAGTGTTAGGGTTAGGGTTAGGGGACAGTTTAGGGTACAGGTTAGGGTATGACAACGGTTTAGTGTGAGCGTACATGTTAGGGTATGTGTTAGTGTTAGCGTACGAGTTAGGATTAGGGGACAGGTTAGGGTAAGGCTTCGGGTAAGGGTTAGGGTTAGGGTTAGGGTTAGGGTTAGGGTTACGAAAACGGTTTAGGGTTAGCGTACGTGTTAGGGTAGGGGTTAGTGTTAGCGTACGGTTTAGGATTAGGGGACGTGTTAGGGTAAGGCTTCGGGTAAGAATTAGGGTTAGGTTTAGGGGACGGGGACGGATTAGGGTACAGGTTAGGGTACGACAACGGTTTAGGGTGAGCGTACATGTTAGGGTACGTGTTAGTGTTAGCGTACGGGTCAGGATTATGGGACGGGTTAGGGTAAGGCTTTGGGTAAGGGTTAGTTTTAGGGTTAGGGTTAGGGTTAGTGTTACGGGAGGGGGACGGTTTGGGATACAGGTTAGCGTACGACCACGGTTCAGGGTGAGCGTACATATTAGGGTATGGGTTAGTGTTAGCGTATGGGTTAGGAATGGGGTCGGGTCATGGTAAGGCTTCGGATAAGGGTTAGGGTTAGGGTTAGGGTTAGGGGACGGGGACGGTTTAGGTTACAGGTTAGGGTACGACAACGGTTTAGCGTGAGCATACATGTTAGGGTATATTTGAGTGTTAGCGTACGGGTCAGGATTAGGGGACTGGTTTGTTTAAGGCTTTGGGTAAGTGTTAGGGTTAGGGTTAGGGTTAGAGTTAGGGTTAGGGGACGGGGACGGTTTAGGGTACAGGTTAGGGTACGTCAACGGTTTAGGGTGAACGTACGTGTTAGGGTACGGGTTAGGGTTAGTGTATGGGTTAGGATTAGGGGACGGGTTAGGGTAAGCCTTCATTTCAGTGTTAGGATTAGGGTTAGGGTTAGGGTTAGGGTTAGTGTTAGGGTTAGGGTACGGGAACGGTTTAGGGTACAGGTTAGTGTACGACAATGGTTTAGGCTGAGCGTACATATTAGGGTACGCGTTACATTTAGCGTACGGGTTAGGATTAGGGGACGGGTTAGGGTAAGGATTCGGGTAAGGTTTAGGGTTAGGGTTAGGGTTAGGGTTAGGTTTAGGGTTAGGGGACGGGGTTGGTTTAGGGTACAGGTTAGTGTATGAAAATGGCTTAGGCTGAGCGTACATATTAGGCTACGGGTTAGTGTTAGCGTACGGGTTAGGATTAGGGGACGGGTTAGGGTAAGGCTTCGAGTAAGGGTTAGGGTTAGGGTTAGGGTTAGGGTTAGGGGACGGTTTAGGTTACAGGTTAGGGTACGACAACGGTTTAGGGTGAGCGTAGGTTTTAGGGTATGTGTTAGTGTTAGCGTACGGGTTAGGATTAAGGAACGGGTTAGGTTAAGGCTTCGGTTAAGGGTTAGGTTTAGGTTTAGGGTTAGGGTTAGGGTTAGGGTTAGGGGACGGTTTAGGTGACAGGTTAGGGTACGACAACGGTTTAGCGTGAGCGTACGTGTTAGGGTACGGTTTAGTGTTAGCGTACGGGTCAGGATTAGGGGACGGTTTTGGTTAAGGTTTTGGGTAAGTGTTAGGCTTAGGGTTAGGGTTAGGGTTGGGGACGGTTAAGGGTACAGGTTAGGGTACGACAAAGGTTTAGGGTAAGCGTATGTGTTAGGGTACAGGTTAGTGTCAGCTTACGGGTCAGGATTAGGGGACGGGTTAGGTTAAGGCTTCGGATAAGGGTTTGGGTTAGGGTTAGGGTTAGGATTAGGGTTAGGGTACGGGGATGGTTTATGGTACAGTTTAGTGTACGACAATGGTGTAGGGTGAACGTACGTGTTCGGGTACGTGTTAGTGTTAGCGTACGGGTTAGGATTATGTGACGGGTTAATGTAAGGGTTCGGGTAAGGGTTAGGGTTAGGGCTAGGGTTAGGGTTAGGGGACGGTGATGGTTTAGCATAAAGGGTAGGGTACGAAAACGGTTTAGGGTGAGCGTACATGTTAGGGTATATGTTAGTGTTAGCGTACGGGTTACTATTAGGGGACGGTTTAGGGTAAGGCTTCGGGTAAGGGTTAGGGTTAGGGTTAAGGTTTGGGTTAGGTGATGGGGAAGGTTTAGGGTACAGGTTAGGGTACGACAACTGTTTAGGGTGAGCGTACGTGTTAGGGTACGGGTTAGGGTTAGTGTACGGGTTAGGATTAGGGGACGGATTAGGGTAAGCCTTCGTTTAAGGGTTAGGGTTAGGGTTAGGGTTAGGGTTAGGGGACGGGGATGGTTTAGGCTACAGATTAGGGTACGCCAACAGTTTAGGGTGAGCGTACGTGTTAGGGTATGGGTTAGTGTTATCGTACTGGTTAGGATTAGGGGACGGGTTAGGGTAAGCCTTCGTTTAAGGGTTAGGGTTAGGGTTAAGGTTAGGGGATGGGGATGATTTAGGGTACAGGTTTGTGTACGACAACGGTTTAGGGTGAGCGTACGTGTTAGGGTACGGGTTAGTGTTAGCGTAAGTGTCAGGATTAGGGGACGGGTTAGGGTAAGCCTTCGTTTAAGGGTTAGGGTTAGGGTTAGGGGACGGGGACGGTTTAGCTTACAGGTTAGGGTACGACAACGGTTTAGTGTGAACGTACGTTTTAGGGTATGGCCTAAAGTTAGAGTACGGGTTAGGATCAAGGGAAGGGATAGAGTAAGGCTTCGGGTACGGATTAGGGTTAGTGTTAGGGTTAGGGGACTGGGACACGGATGGTTTAGGGTACAGTTTATGGTACAACAACGGTTTAGGTTGAGCGTACATGTTAGGGTACGGGTTAGTGTTAACGTATGGGTTAGGATTAGGGGACAGGTTAGGGTAAAGTTTCGGGTAAGGGTTAGCGTTAGGGTTAGGGTTTTGGTTAGGGTTACGGGATGGGGACGGTTTAGGGTACAGGTTAGGGTACGACCACGGTTTAGGGTGAGAGTACATGTTAGGGTACAGGTTAGTGTTAGCGTACGGTTTAGGATTAGGGGACGGGTTAGTGTAAGGCTTCTGGTAAGGGTTAGGGTAAGGGTTATGGTTAGGGTTAGGGGACAGGGACGGTTTAGGGTACAGGTTAGGGTACGACAACGGTTTAGGGTGAACGTACGTGTTAGGGTATGGGTTAGTGTTAGCGTACGGGTTAGGATTAGGGGTCAGGTTAGGGTAAGGCTTCGGGTAAGGGTTGGGGTTAGGGTTAGGGTTATGGTTAGGGGACCGGGACAGTTTAGGGTAGAGTTTAGGGTACGACAACGGTTTAGGGTGAGCGTACCTGTTAGGGTACTGGTTAGTGTTAGCGTAAGTGTTAGGATTACTGGACGGGTTAGGGTAAGGCTTCGGGTAAGGGTTAGGGTTAGGGTTAGGGTTAGGGTTAGGGTTAGGGGACGGGGACGGGGATGGTTTAGGGTAAAGTTTACGGTACGACAATGGTTTAGGGTGAGCGTACGTGTTACGGTACGGGTTAGTGTTAGGGTACGGGTTAGGATTAGGGGACGGGTTAGGGTAAAGCTTCGGGTAAGGGTTAGGATTACGGTTAAAGGACGGGGACGGTTTAGGGTACAGGTTAGGGTACAACAACGTTTTAGGGTCAGCGTATGTGTTAGGGTACGGGTTAGTGTTAGCGTACGGTTTAGGATTAGTAGACGGGTTAGGGTAAGGCTTCGGGTAAGGGTTAGGGTTAGGGTTAGGGGACGGGGACAATTTAGGGTACAGGTTAGGGTATGATAACGGTTTAGATTGAGCGTAAGTCTTAGGGTACGGGTTAGTGTTAGCGTACGGATTAGGATTAGGGGACGGGTTAGGGTAAGACTTCGGTTAAGGGATAGGGTTAGGGTTAGGGTTAGGGTTAGGGGACCGGGACGGGGATGGTTTAGGGTACAGGTTAGTGTAAGACAAAGGTTTAGGGTGAGCGCACATGTTAGGGTATGGGTTAGTGTTAGCGTACGGGTTAGGATTAGGGGACGGGTTAGGATAAGGCTTCGGGTAAGGGTTAGGGTTAAAGTTAGGGTTAGAGGACGGGGATGGGGAAGGGGACGGTTTAGGGTACAGGTTAGTGTACAACAACAGTTTAGGTTGAGCGTACATGTTAGGGTATGGGATAGTGTTAGCGTACGGGTTAGGATTGGGGACGGGTTAGCGTAAGGTTCGGGTAAGGGTTAGGGTTAGGGTTAGGGTTAGGGTTAGTGTTAGGGGACGGGGACGGTCTAGGGTACAGGTTAGAGTACGACAACGGTTTACGGTGAGCGTACGTGTTAGGGTACGTATTAGTGTTAGGGTACGGGTTAGGATTAGGGGACGGGTTAGGGTAAGGCTTCGGGTAAGGTTTAGGGTTAGGGTTAGGGTTAGGGTTAGGGTACGGGGACAGTTTAGGGTACAGGTTAGGCTACGACAACGGTTTAGGATGAGCGTACGTGTTAGGGCAATGGTTAGAGTTAGCGTACGGGTTAGGATTAGGGGACGGGTTAGGTTAAGGCTTCAGGTAAGGGTTAGGTTTAGGGTTAGGTTTAGGGTTAGGGTTAGGGGACGGGGACGGTTTAGGGTACAGGTTAGGGTTTGACAATGTTTTAGGGTGAGCGTACATGTTAGGGTACGTGTTAGTGTTAGCGTACGGGTTAGGATTAGGAGTCGGGATAGGGTAAGGCTTCGGGTAAGGGTTAGGGTTAGGGTTAGGGGACGGGGACAGTTTAGGGTACAGTTTAGGGTACAATAACGGTTTAGGGTGAGCGTACGTGATAGGGTATGGGTTAGTGTTAGCGTACGGATTAGGATTATGGGACGGGTTAGGGTAAGACTTCGGGTAAGGGATAGGGTTAGGGTTAGGGTTAGGGGACCGGGACGGGGATGCTTTAGGGTACAGGTTAGGGTACGACAAAGGTTTCGGGTGAGCGTACATGTTAGGGTACGGGTTAGTGATAGCCTACGGGTTAGAATTAGGGGACGAGTTAGGATAAAGCTTCGGGTAAGTGTTAGGGTTAAAGTTAGAGTTAGGGGACGGGGACGGGGAAGGGGACGGTTTAGGGTACAGGTTAGTCTACAACAACAGTTTAGGGTGAGCGTACGTGTTAGGGTATGGGATAGTGTTAGCGTACGGGTTAGGATTAGGGGACAGGTTAGCGTAAGTTTCGGGTAAGGGTTAGGGTTAGGGTTAGGGTTAGGGTTAGGTTTAGGGGACGGGGACGGTTTAGGGTACCGGTTAGGGTACGTCAACGGTTTAGGGTGAGCGTACGTGTTAGAATACGGGTTAGTGTTAGCGTAAGGGTTAGGATTAGGGGACGGGTTAGGGTAAGGCTTTGGGTAAGGGTTAGGGTTAGTGTTAGGGTTAGGGTTAGGGTTAGGTTTAGGGGACAGGAATGGTTTAGGTTAGAGGTTAGGGTACGACAACAGTTTAGGGTGAGCGTACGTGTTAGGGTAGTTGTTAGTGTTAGTGTACCGGTTAGGATTAGGGGACGGATTACTGTAAGGCTTCGGGTAAGGGTTAGGGTTAGGGTTAGGGTTAGGGTTAGGGGACGGGGATGGTTTAGGGTACAGTTTAGGGTATGAGAACGGTTTAGGGTGAGCGTACGTGTTAGGGTACAAGTTAGTGTGAGCGTACGGGTTAGGATTAGGGGACGGGTTAGGTTAACGCTTCGGGTAAGTGTTAGGCTTAGGGTTAGGGAACGGGGACGGTTTAGGGTACAGGGTAGGGTACGACAACGGTTTAGTGTGAGCGTACGTGTTAGGTATGTGTTAATGTTAGCGTAGGGGTTAGAATTAGGGGACGGCTTAGGCTAAGGCTTCGGGTAAGGTTTAGGGTTAGGGTTACGGTTAGGGTTAGGGGACGGGGACGGTTTAGGTTACAGGTTAGGGTACGACAACGGTTTAGGGTGAGCGTACGTGTTAGGATACAGGTTAGTGTTAGCGTACGGTTTAGGATTAGGGGACGGGTTAGGGTAAGGCTTCCAGTAAGTGTTAGCGTTCGGGTTAGGGTTAGGGTTAGGGGACGGGGACGGGGACCATTTAAGGTACACGGTGGGTACGACAACGGTTTAGGGTGAGCGTACATCTTATGGTACGGGTTAGTGTTAGCGTACGGGTTAGGATTAGGGGACGGGTTATTGTAAGGCTTCGGTTAAGGTTTAGGGTTAGGGTTAGGGTTAGGGTTAGGGTTACGAGACGGGGACGGTTTAGGGTACAGATTAGTGTACGACAACGGTTTAGGGTGAGCGTACGTGTTAGGGCACGGGTTAGTGTTAGTGTACGAGTTAGGGTTAGGGGACGTGTTAAGGTAAGGCTTCGGGTAAATGTTAGTGTTAGGGTTAGGGTTAGGGTTAGGGGACCGGGACGGTTTAGGGTACAGCTTAGGGTTAGTGTTAGGGTTAGGGTTAGGGTTAGGGGACAGGGACGCTTTAGGGTACAGGTTAGGGTACGACAACAGTTTAGGGTGAGCGTACGTGTTAGGGTATGGGTTAGTGTTAGCGTATGGGTTAGGATTACGTGACGGGTTAGGGTAAGGATTCAGGTAACGGTTAGGGTTAGGGTTACGTTTAGGTTTAGGGTAAGGGGACGGGGATGGTTTAGGGTACAGGTTAGGGTACGACAACGGTTTAGGGTGAGCGAACGTGTTAGGGTACGGGTTAGTTTTAGCGTACGGGTTAGGGTTAGGTGACGGGTTAGTGTAAGGCTTCAGGTAAGGTTTAGTGTTAGGGTTAGGGTTAGGGTTAGGGGACCGGGACGGTTTAGGGTACAGGTTAGGGTATGACAGCGGTTTAGGTTGAGCGTACGTGTTACGGTACGGGTTAGTGTTAGCGTACGGGTTAGTATTAGGGGACGGGTTAGGGTAAGGCCTCGGGTAAGCGTTAGGGTTAGGGGACGGGGACGGTTTAGGGTATAGGTTATGGTACGACAATGGATTAGGGTGAGCGTACGTGTTAGGGTATGGGTTAGTGTTAGTGTACGGGATAGGATTAAAGGACGGGTTAGGGTAAGGTTTCGGGTAAGGGTTAGGTTTAGGTTTATTGTTATGGTTAGGTTTATGGGACGGGGACGGTTTAGGGTACAGGGTAGAGTACAACAACGATTTAGGGTGAGCGTACGTATTAGGGAACGGGTTAGTGTTAGCGTACGGGTTAGGATTAGGGGACGGTTTTGGGTAAGGCTTCGGGTAAGGCTTAGGTTTAGGGTTAGGGTTAGGGTTATGGTTAGGGAATGGGGACGGTTTAGCATACAGGTTAGGATACAACAACGGTTTAGGGTGAGCGTACGTGTTAGGTAACTGGTTAGTGTTAGCGTACGGGTTAGGATTAGGGGCGGGTGAGGGTAAGGCTTCGGGTAAGGGTTAGGGTTAGGGATAAGGTTAGGGTTAGGGGATGGGGACCGTTTAGGGTACAGGTTAGGGTACGACAGCGGTTTAGGGTGAGCGTATGAGTTAGGGTACGGGTTAGTGTTAGCGTACGGTTTAGGAATTGGGGCGAGTTAGGTTAAGGCTTCGGGTAAGGGTTAGGGTTAGGGTTAGGGTTAGGGGACCGGGACGGTTTAGGGTACAGGTTAGGGTTAGGGTTAGGGTTAAGGTTAGGGTTAGGGGACAGAGACGGTTTAGGGTACAGTTTAGGGTACCACAAAGGTTTAGGGTGAGCGTACATGTTAGGGTACGGGTTAGTGTTAGCGTACAGGTTAGTAGTAGGGGACAGGTTAGGGTAAGACTTCATGTAACGGTTAGTGTTAGGGTTACGTTTTGGGTTAGGGTTAGGGGACGGGGATGGTTTAGGGTACAGGTTAGTGTACGACAACGGTTTAGGGTGAGCGAACGTGTTAGGGTATGGGTTAGTTTTAGCGTACGGGTTAGGATTAGGTGACGGGTTGGTGTAAGGCTTCAGGTAAGGTTTAGTGTTAGGGTTACGGTTAGGGGATGGGGCGGTTTAGGGTACAGGTTAGTGTACGACAAGAATTTAGGGTGAGTGTACGTGTTAGGGTACGGGTAAGTGTTAGCGTATGGGTTAGGATTAGGGGACGGGTTAGGGTAAGGCTTCGGGTAAGGGTTAGGGTTAGGGTTAGGGATAGGGGACGGGGACGGTTTAGGGTACAGTTTAGGGTACGACAAGGTTTTAGAGTGAGCGTACGTGTTAGGGTTTGGGTTAGGATCAGGGGACGAGTTAGGGTAAGGCTTCGGGTAAGGGTTAGGGTTAGGGTTACGGTACGGGGATGGTTTAGGATACAGGTTAGTGTACGACAACGGTTTAGGGTGAGTGTACGTGTTAGGGTACGGGTTAGTGTTAGCCTATGGGTTAGGATTAGGGGACGGGTTAGGGTAAAGCTTCGAATAAAGGTTAGGGTTAGGTTTAGGGTTAGGGTTAGTGGACGGGGACGGTTTAGGTTACATGTTAGGGTACGACAACGGTTTAGCGTGAGCGTACGAGTTAGGGTAAGGTTTAGTGTTACCGTACGGGTCAGGATTAGGGTACGTGTTAGGTTAAGGCTTCGGGTAAGGCTTATGGTTAGGGTTAGGGTTAGGGTTAGGGGATTGGGATGGTTTAGGGTACAGGTTAGGGTACGACAACGGTTTAGGGTGAGCGTACGTGTTAGGGTATGGGTTAGTGTTAGCGTACGGGTTAGATTAGGGGACGGGTTAGGGGAAGGCTTCGGGTAAGGGTTAGGGTTAGGGTTAGTGTTAGGGTTAGGGTTAGGGGACAGTTTAGGGTACAGGTTAGGGTATGACAACGGTTTAGTGTGAGCGTACATGTTAGGGTATGTGTTAGTGTTAGCGTACGAGTTAGGATTAGGGGACAGGTTAGGGTAAGGCTTCGGGTAAGGGTTAGGGTTAGGGTTAGGGTTAGGGTTAGGGTTACGAAAACGGTTTAGGGTTAGCGTACGTGTTAGGGTAGGGGTTAGTGTTAGCGTACGGTTTAGGATTAGGGGACGTGTTAGGGTAAGGCTTCGGGTAAGAATTAGGGTTAGGTTTAGGGGACGGGGACGGATTAGGGTACAGGTTAGGGTACGACAACGGTTTAGGGTGAGCGTACATGTTAGGGTACGTGTTAGTGTTAGCGTACGGGTCAGGATTATGGGACGGGTTAGGGTAAGGCTTTGGGTAAGGGTTAGTTTTAGGGTTAGGGTTAGGGTTAGTGTTACGGGAGGGGGACGGTTTGGGATACAGGTTAGCGTACGACCACGGTTCAGGGTGAGCGTACATATTAGGGTATGGGTTAGTGTTAGCGTATGGGTTAGGAATGGGGTCGGGTCATGGTAAGGCTTCGGATAAGGGTTAGGGTTAGGGTTAGGGTTAGGGGACGGGGACGGTTTAGGTTACCGGTTAGGGTACGACAACGGTTTAGCGTGAGCATACATGTTAGGGTATATTTGAGTGTTAGCGTACGGGTCAGGATTAGGGGACTGGTTTGTTTAAGGCTTTGGGTAAGTGTTAGGGTTAGGGTTAGGGTTAGAGTTAGGGTTAGGGGACGGGGACGGTTTAGGGTACAGGTTAGGGTACGTCAATGGTTTAGGGTGAACGTACGTGTTAGGGTACGGGTTAGGGTTAGTGTATGGGTTAGGATTAGGGGACGGGTTAGGGTAAGCCTTCATTTCAGTGTTAGGATTAGGGTTAGGGTTAGGGTTAGGGTTAGTGTTAGGGTTAGGGTACGGGAACGGTTTAGGGTACAGGTTAGTGTACGACAATGGTTTAGGCTGAGCGTACATATTAGGGTACGCGTTACATTTAGCGTACGGGTTAGGATTAGGGGACGGGTTAGGGTAAGGATTCGGGTAAGGTTTAGGGTTAGGGTTAGGGTTAGGGTTAGGTTTAGGGTTAGGGGACGGGGTTGGTTTAGGGTACAGGTTAGTGTATGAAAATGGTTAAGGCTGAGCGTACATATTAGGGTACGGGTTAGTGTTAGCGTACGGGTTAGGATTAGGGGACGGGTTAGGGTAAGGCTTCGAGTAAGGGTTAGGGTTAGGGTTAGGGTTAGGGTTAGGGGACGGTTTAGGTTACAGGTTAGGGTACGACAACGGTTTAGGGTGAGCGTAGGTTTTAGGGTATGTGTTAGTGTTAGCGTACGGGTTAGGATTAAGGAACGGGTTAGGTTAAGGCTTCGGTTAAGGGTTAGGTTTAGGTTTAGGGTTAGGGTTAGGGTTAGGGGACGGGGACGGTTTAGGTGACAGGTTAGGGTACGACAACGGTTTAGCGTGAGCGTACGTGTTAGGGTACGGTTTAGTGTTAGCGTACAGGTCAGGATTAGGGGACGGTTTTGGTTAAGGTTTCGGGTAAGTGTTAGGCTTAGGTTTAGGGTTAGGGTTGGGGACGGTTAAGGGTACAGGTTAGGGTACGACAAAGGTTTAGGGTAAGCGTATGTGTTAGGGTACAGGTTAGTGTCAGCTTACGGGTCAGGATTAGGGGACGGGTTAGGTTAAGGCTTCGGATAAGGGTTTGGGTTAGGGTTAGGGTTAGGATTAGGGTTAGGGTACGGGGATGGTTTATGGTACAGTTTAGTGTACGACAATGGTGTAGGGTGAACGTACGTGTTCGGGTACGTGTTAGTGTTAGCGTACGGGTTAGGATTATGTGACGGGTTAATGTAAGGGTTCGGGTAAGGGTTAGGGTTAGGGCTAGGGTTAGGGTTAGGGGACGGTGATGGTTTAGCATAAAGGGTAGGGTACGAAAACGGTTTAGGGTGAGCGTACATGTTAGGGTATATGTTAGTGTTAGCGTACGGGTTACTATTAGGGGACGGTTTAGGGTAAGGCTTCGGGTAAGGGTTAGGGTTAGGGTTAAGGTTTGGGTTAGGTGATGGGGAAGGTTTAGGGTACAGGTTAGGGTACGACAACTGTTTAGGGTGAGCGTACGTGTTAGGGTACGGGTTAGGGTTAGTGTACGGGTTAGGATTAGGGGACGGATTAGGGTAAGCCTTCGTTTAAGGGTTAGGGTTAGGGTTAGGGTTAGGGGACGGGGATGGTTTAGGCTACAGATTAGGGTACGCCAACAGTTTAGGGTGAGCGTACGTGTTAGGGTATGGGTTAGTGTTATCGTACTGGTTAGGATTAGGGGACGGGTTAGGGTAAGCCTTCGTTTAAGGGTTAGGGTTAGGGTTAAGGTTAGGGGATGGGGATGATTTAGGGTACAGGTTTGTGTACGACAACGGTTTAGGGTGAACGTACGTGTTAGGGTACGGGTTAGTGTTAGCGTAAGTGTCAGGATTAGGGGACGGGTTAGGGTAAGCCTTCGTTTAAGGGTTAGGGTTAGGGTTAGGGGACGGGGACGGTTTAGCTTACAGGTTAGGGTACGACAACGGTTTAGTGTGAACGTACGTTTTAGGGTATGGCCTAAAGTTAGAGTACGGGTTAGGATCAAGGGAAGGGATAGAGTAAGGCTTCGGGTACGGATTAGGGTTAGTGTTAGGGTTAGGGGACTGGGACACGGATGGTTTAGGGTACAGTTTATGGTACAACAACGGTTTAGGTTGAGCGTACATGTTAGGGTACGGGTTAGTGTTAACGTATGGGTTAGGATTAGGGGACGGGTTAGGGTAAAGTTTCGGGTAAGGGTTAGCGTTAGGGTTAGGGTTTTGGTTAGGGTTACGGGATGGGGACGGTTTAGGGTACAGGTTAGGGTACGACCACGGTTTAGGGTGAGAGTACATGTTAGGGTACAGGTTAGTGTTAGCGTACGGTTTAGGATTAGGGGACGGGTTAGTGTAAGGCTTCTGGTAAGGGTTAGGGTAAGGGTTATGTTTAGGGTTAGGGGACAGGGACGGTTTAGGGTACAGGTTAGGGTACGACAACGGTTTAGGGTGAACGTACGTGTTAGGGTATGGGTTAGTGTTAGCGTACGGGTTAGGATTAGGGGTCAGGTTAGGGTAAGGCTTCGGGTAAGGGTTGGGGTTAGGGTTAGGGTTATGGTTAGGGGACCGGGACAGTTTAGGGTAGAGTTTAGGGTACGACAACGGTTTAGGGTGAGCGTACCTGTTAGGGTACTGGTTAGTGTTAGCGTAAGTGTTAGGATTACTGGACGGGTTAGGGTAAGGCTTCGGGTAAGGGTTAGGGTTAGGGTTAGGGTTAGGGTTAGGGTTAGGGGACGGGGACGGGGATGGTTTAGGGTAAAGTTTACGGTACGACAATGGTTTAGGGTGAGCGTACGTGTTAGGGTACGGGTTAGTGTTAGGGTACGGGTTAGGATTAGGGGACGGGTTAGGGTAAAGCTTCGGGTAAGGGTTAGGATTACGGTTAAAGGACGGGGACGGTTTAGGGTACAGGTTAGGGTACAACAACGTTTTAGGGTCAGCGTATGTGTTAGGGTACGGGTTAGTGTTAGCGTACGGGTTAGGATTAGGGGACGGGTTAGCGTAACGTTTCGGGTAAGGGTTAGGGTTAGGGGACGGGGACAGGGACGGTTTAGGGTACAGTTTAGTGTTCACCAACGGTTTAGGGTGAGCGTACGTGTTAGGGTACGGGTTAGTGTTAGCGCATGTGTTAGGATTAGGGGACGGGTTAGTGTAAGGCTTCGGGTAAGGGTTAAGGTTAGGGTTAGGGTTAGGGTTAGGGGACGTGGCGGTTTAGGTTACAGGTTAGGGTACGACAACGGTTTAGGGTGAGGGTACGTGTTAGGGTATTTGTCAGTGTTAGCGTACGGGTTAGGATTAAGGGACGGATTAGAGTAAGGCTTCGGGTAACGGTTAGGGTTAGGGTTAGGGTTAGGTTTAGGGGAAGGGGACGGGGACGGTTTAGGGTACAGGTTAGGGTATGACAAAGGATTAGAGTGAGCATACGTGTTAGGGTATGGGTTAGTGTTAGCGTACGGGTTAGGATTAGGGGACGGGTTAGGGTAAGGCTTCGGGTAAGGGTTAGGGTTAGGGTTAGGGTTAGGGTTACGGTTAGGGGACTGGGACGGTTTAGGGTTCCGGTTAGTGTACGACAACGGTTTTGGGTGAGCGTACGTGTTAGGGTATGGGTTAGTGTTAGCGTACGGGTTAGGATTAGGTGACGTGTTAGGGTAAGGCTTCGAGTAAGGGTCAGGGTTAGGATTAGGGGACGGGGACGGGGACAGTTTAGAGTACAGGTTAGGATTCGCCAATGGTTTAGGGTGAGCATACATGTTAGGGTACGGGTTAGTGTTAGCGCACGGGTTAGGATTAGGGGACGGGTTAGTGTAAGGCTTCGGGTAAGGGTTAAGTTTAGGGTTAGGGTTAGGGTTAGGGGATGGGGACGGTTTAGGTTACAGGTTAGTGTACGACAACGGTTTAGGGTGAGCGTACGTTTCAGGGTATGGGTTAGTGTTAGCGTACGGGTTAGGATTAAAGGAAGGGTTAGAGTAAGGCTTTGGGTAAGGATTAGGGTTAGGGTTTGGGTTAGGGGACTGGGACACGGATGGTTTAGGGTACAGCTTAGGGTACAAAAACGGTTTAGGTTGAGCGTACGTGTTAGGGTACCGGTTATTGTTCACGTACGGGTTAGGATTAGGGGATGGGTTAGGGTAAGGTTTCGGGTAAGGGTTATCGTTAGGGTTAGGGTTAGGTTTAGGGTTACTGGATGGGGACGGTTTAGGGTACAGCTTAGTGTACGACCACGGTTTAGGGTGAGAGTACATGTTAGGGTACAGTTTAGTGTTAGCGTACGTGTTACGATTATGGGACGGTTTAGGGTAAGGGTTTGGGTAAGAGTTAGGGTTAGGATTTGTTAGGGTTTGGGGACGGGGACGGTTTAGGGTACAGGTTAGGGTACGACAACGGTTTAAGATGAGCGTACGTGTTAGGATACGGGTTAGTGTTAGCGTATGATTAGGGGACGGATAAGGTTAAGGCTTCGGGTAAGGGTTAGGTTGAGACATAAGGCTGGACACTTCGGGCTGATGGCATTGGTGAGGTTCGATGAGCAAATGCAGACCCTTTGAAGTCATACTGCATGGTACCCATTCCATGGGTCCCAACTCTCCAGGTTTAAGGGATTCTTCCTTCAGCTAAAACATGCATGGGAAACCCAGAGTACGTTCCACCGTGTCATTGGGAAACGTTTTCAAATGCATCTCAGTTTTCGTCCCCTGGTACTCGGGTTCACCATTCCAGACGCTTTACTAACACTCTCCCCACTTGGAGAGTCAGTGCCTTTAACCTCCTGTTTGGCACACTTTGCAATTTCTGCGCAAGATGAACAGGAATTTGGAGATCCAATGAGAGACTAGCTGTAGGTGTCTGCACGGGCAAATGGAACGCTTATTTCCCACCAGGAAGAGGAATTAACCAAAGGCTCAGCGTGCCCTGCCAGAAACAGATTAGGGCCTGAAGCAATCCTGCGGTTTTGCGGTCAGCTCACAAGAAAGCGAGGTGAAGAAAAGAGCTCAAGGGCACTGTAATCCACAAACCTTCACGGTTATGAATGATAGCTATCGTCCAAAATATATTCAAGTAAGTCTGTGAAGAGGGCTTTAAAGCGGTGCAGAATTTCAGGAAAACGATTTCAGGGGGTAGACTGGAATTGCACTTAAAGCATAGGAAAAGAGGCAGAATGTCGACAATGATGCACTTGGCCAAAAAGAGCATATGGGTTTTTTCCTGAATATATTCAGGAAAAAAGCATACGCACTCTTTGGCCAACCAAGCAAGTGTTTAAAGGAAATCTGCACTACAATGAAGTCTCACTGCCCCCCGGTCAAAAGGGCCATGTGAAAAAAGTGTAAAAGAAGGTATCATTGAAGACTAATACAGAATACCAAGTCCTGGTAGTTGATAGAATAACCAGCAGGGTATAGGATTTAGGAACTACTGGAGGTATATCCTCGGTGGCTTCACTGACTCTCCTGACATCCGTTACCTTGACTGCTGCAGCCCATGGGGCTCTCAAAGTCAGGCCAATCCCAGGATATGGAGCTCACCCAGGCAGGTACCCCACCCCCACCCCAGCCCACAGGGCCCTCGTGTTCAGGCCCCTCCCAGGATATGGTGTTCCCTGGGCAGGTCACCTGCAGCCCATGGGGCTCTCGTTGTCACGTCCCTCCCAGGATACAGAGCTACCCTTGCATGTTCCGTGGCAAGTCTGGGCAAACAGGAGCCATGCACATAGTGCACATTGCAAAGCACTCCCAGCTCACCTGTCGCTCAGATCTGACACAGAGCACCTCAGAGCAGGACTTGAACTAACAAACAGCAGCTCCAAAACGTCTGTGATCTTGGGGATCACTCTGTGAGGCCTCCCTCCACCTGGTCTTCCAGAGACTTCCACTGCACCCGGGGCACCAGGCCTCTGTCTCCACCCACCACCCTCCCCTCCTCTCCCTGACTCCTGGGTTCCTCTCATTAGGAGAGGGTTTTCTTGAAGTTGTCTCCCACTCATGGGCCAGATAAAATGATTAGAAAACAAGCCAGAACTACAGCCCCTTGTCTATCCTGACTCTCAAGAGCCCACACCTGTTCCTTGGACCTGGCCGATTCAGCAAGTTCCATTTTCTGCAACTGTGAGCCCCTGAGGGGTGATGATTGGCTGACCTGGGCAGCCTGACCGTGCCGGCCAGACCTCCCCAGGTGTGCCTGGGTTGAGATCGATATAAACACCGCTCCAGGCAGCAAGAGCCCCTGCAGCTGTGCCTGACGCCATTTTCTCTGCCCTGTCAACAGTCTCGGGGCTGGGCTGGTGGGAGGGAGTGAGAGGCCACGGCTTTGTGGGTGGTCCAGTGTGAGTGGGGCTCTGCTGGACTTTCTGCAGCAGTTGCCAAGATGCCACCTGCTAAGGAAGAGGATGTGTCACCCATATCTGCCGCTGGAATTTCTTCCTGGGGAGAGGTGAGGAAGGAAGAAAGCAGTGGGGGCCAGGACAGGAGGGGTATCTCAGGCAGGGAAATGGAAAGCTTCCAGAAGAGCACCCAGGGCCAGGACCATCCTGGCTGGGCTGCAGGCATCAAGTCGGCCGGCATGCTGTCGCTCGTGTGGCTCCATGGCCCTTCCTCTAGGCTTTCAAGTCCTTGTACATATTCAGGTGTTTTACCTGGGAAGGGTGGGAACATTTCAGCAGCAGCTGGCCTGGGGCTTGGCCCACGTTTACTCACAGATGCCTCGGCATGGTCCCCCAGCTTTGCAATGAGGACGCTTATTGCGTGGGGCCTGCTGGCTGAATGGGAGATGATTCCCCACCACTGACCAACTTCAGAATTGTTTACAACTGGAGCAAGTGACCTGATAGGGTTTTCCTCTGTGTAACTGGTGGGTTCTGTTTTTCTCTTTCTTTTTTTCGTTTTTGGTTCAAGGTAGATTTTATTCTTCTCCTCTGTATTTACAGATATATGCATGGAAATAATTTATTCATATAAATACATGTATGTGAGGGAAGAATATTTTTTCTGTTTTACTTTTTTTAATTTTATTTTTTTTAATTTTGAATTTTATTTTATTTTTTATACAGCAGGTTCTTTTTGGTTATCTGTTTTATACATATAAATGTATACATGCCAATCCCAATCTCTCAACACCTCCCACCACCATCCCCCCAACAGCTTTCCCCCCTTGGTGTCCATACGTTCGTTGTTTACATCTGTTGCTCTATTTCTGCCTTGCAAAACGGTTCATCTGTACAATTTTTCTAGGTTCCACATATATGCATTAATATACAAGATTTGTTTTGTTTTCCTCTTTCTGACTTACTTCACTGTGTATGACAGTCTCTAGATTCATCAACGTCTCTACAGGTGACCCAATTTCATTCCTTTTTATGGCTTAGTAATATTCCATTTTATATATGTACCACATCTTTATGCATTCGTCTGTCTGTGGGCATTTAGGTTGCTTCCATTACGTGGATATTGTAAATAGTGATGCAATGAACATTGCGCTGAATGTTGTTTTCTAATTTATGGTTTTGTCTGGGTATATGACCAGTAGTGGGATTGCTGTATCATATGGTAATTCTATTGTTAGTTTTATAAGAAACTCCATAATGTTCTCCACAGTGACTGTATCAATTTACATTCCCAACAATACTGGAAGAGGGTTCCATATCTCCACACCCTTTCCAGCATTTGTTGTTTGTAGATTTTTCTGATGATGCCCATTCTAACCAGTGTGAGGTGATACACCATGGATGAGTCTATTTCGTTGAGCAAGGAGTAGGTCTTGTCTATTACATTTTTGGCTTATGGAAAGGTATCTGTGCTAATTTCAATCTCTGGTTTTATACAGCACCCCAACTCAACTTTCCCCTTAAGCAAGCATAAGTTTTTTATCTAAATGTGAGACTCTGTTCGGTTTTGTAATCCAGTTCATGTGGAGCCAAGTTTACACTCCCTCTATTAGTGATATCTTATGATAACTATCTTTCTCTGTGTGACATATTTCTCTTAGAATCATCGTGCTTAAATCCACTCAATTTGCTGCTACAGGCCTGATGACATTGATCTCATTGCTGAGTGATATTCCATTGTACATAAGTAGCACAACTTCTTTATCCATTTTTTTCTTTCTGGGATATTTAATGTGCACAGGACTCAAGGTTCTTGTAAACACAGCAGCCCTAAATTTTGTGTTGGCTGTGTCTTGTTGATTTTAATATTCCTAAGCTATACGGCCATAAGTGGAAGTGACCTAGGCTCTGTAGCTTTGTTTTTTAGATGTTTCAGGATACATCATAAACATCTCCAAAGTGTCTGTTGGCAATTGACATCCCACCCATCAGCATAACAAGGCTCCCTGTTCTCCATGGCCTGTCCTGTGTTTCTTGTTTTTACACTTTTTTCAGATGGCCATTTTGACGAATGGGAAAAGAGACTTCATTGTAGTGCAGATTTCCATTGCTCCAGTGCTTGGTTGACAAAAAAGAGCGTATGCGTTTTTTCCTGAATGTATTCAGGAAAAAATGTATATGCACTTTTTGTCCAAGTGCATCACTGTCAAAGATCTGCTGCTTTTCATATGCTTTAAATGCAATTCAAATCTACCTCCTGAAATCTGATTCCTGCAATTCTGCCTCGTTTTCAAGTCCTCTTTGCAGCCTTACTTCAATATATTTTTGACAATAGCTGTCATTTATAACTCTGCAGGTTTGAGAATTACAGTGCCCCTGATTTCCTTTCTTAACTCGCTTCCTTGTGAGCTGGCCACAAAACCGCAGGTTTGCTTCAGGCTGTAATCTGGTTCTGGCATGGCATGCTCAGCGTTTGGTTAATTCCTCTTCCTGGTGGGAAATGAGAGTTAAATGTGCCCGTCCAGACACCTGCCTCATTCCCAGCCCCTTGGTGATGTGTGTCCTCTGGTTCGAGACCACATGTGCTGGGTTCCTCACCTTTCAATGATGTGGCCCCAATGGTGTGAGGAAACTCCTGCCTGGTTCCCATCCCCTTGGTGATGTGGGCCCTCTGGTGAGAGTCTGACACTGGCTGCGTTCCTCACCCTTCTGTGTGGTGGGCCCTCTGCTCTTAGGTAAATCCTGCCTGGCTTGCTCCCATTGCCTTGGAGACGTAGGCCCTCTGGTGGCAGTTGGAGCCTGCTGGGAGCCTCCTCTCCTCAGTGATGAGTGCCCTCTGGCGTCAGGTTCTAACTGCTGTGCTCCCCACGTTTTCTGATGTGAGCCCAGTGATGCCAGGACACTCCTGCCAGGTTCCCATCCCCATTGGGATGTGGGCCTTCTGCTCTGAGGTCCCAACGCCTGGGTTCCTTACAGTTTCATGGTGTTGGCTCTGTGATGTTAGTTCACTCAGGCCTAGATCCCATAGCCCCTGTGTTCTGGGCCGCCTGCTGCGAGGTTCCAACTGCTGGATTCCTCACCTTTTTTATTCTTTGTGCCCTGTGTTGTGAGGCTCCTCCTGCCTTCCTCACTCCCCCCATTGGTGATGTAGGTCCTGTGGTTTGAGGCTACATGTGCTGGTTTCCTCACCTTTATTGATGTGGCCCCACTGGTGTGAGGACACTCCTGCCTGGTTCCCATCCCCTTGGTGATGTGGGCCCTCTGGTGAGAGTCTGATCCTGGCTGGATACCTCACACTTCTGGGAGGTGGGCTCTCTGCTGTGAGGTCACTCGTGCCTGGATGGCACACGTCGCCTTGGCCAAGTGGGCCCTCTGGTTGCAGTTGGAGCGGGATGGGAGCCTCCTCCCCTCGGTGATGAGGGCCCTCTGGCATCAGGCCCTAACTGCTGGGCTCCCCACATTTTCTGATGTGCGCCCACTGGTGCGATGACATTCCTGCCAGTTTCCCATCCCCATGGGGATGTGGGCCTTCTGCTCTGAGGTCCCAATGGCTGGGTTGCTCACAGTATCATGATGTGGGCCCTCTGCTGTGAGTTCACTGCGGCCTAGATCTCATAGACTGGGTGCCCTGGGCCGCCTGCTGGGAGCTTCCAATTACTGGATTCCTCACCTTTTTATTCTATGGGCCCTGTGTTGTAAGGCTACTCCTGCCTACCTCACTCCGAGTCCCTTGGAGATGTGGGTCCTCTGCTTTGAGGCCACATGTGTTGGGTTCCTCACCTTTCTATGATGTGGCCACATTGGTGTTAGGACACTCCTCACCTTTCTATGATGTGGCCACATTGGTTCTGATCCCCTTGGTGATGTGGGCCCTCTGGCGAGAGTCTTATCCTGGTTGGTTTCCTCACCCTTCTGTTAGGTAGGCCCTGTGCTGTGAGGTCACTCCTGCCTGACTGGCACACGTCACCTTGGCGACGTGGGCCCTCAATTGTGTGTTGGTGCCTGCTGGGAGTCTCCTTTCCTCGGTAATGAGGGCTCTCTGGCGTCAGGCCCTAACTCCTGGGCTCTCAAAATTTTCTGATGTGCGCCCTGTGGTGCGAGTACACTCCTGTCAGGTTCCCAAGCCCATGGGAATGTGGGCCTTCTGCTGTGAGGTCCCAACGTCTGGATTTCTCACAGTTTCATGATGAGGGCCCTCTGGTGTGAGTTCACTCACCCTGGATCCCATAGCCTCGCTACTCCAGGCCGCCTGCTGGGAGGTTCCAACTGCGGGATTCCTCACCTTTTTTATTCTATGGGCCCTCTGTTTTGAGGCTCCTCCTGCCTGCCTCATTCCCAGCCCCTTGTTTATGTGTGTCCTCTGATTAGAGGCCACGTGTGCTGGGTCCCTCACCTTTCGATGATGTGGCCCCACTGGTGTGAGGATACTTGTGCCTGGTTCCCATCCCCTTGGTGATATGAGCCCTCTGGTGAGAGTCTGATCCTGGCTGGGTTCCTCACCCTTCTGTGAGGTGGGCCCTCTGCTGTGAGGTAACTCCTGCCTGGCTTCCCATTGCCTTGGTGACATCGGCCCTCTGGTGGCAGTTGGAACATACTGGGAGCCTCCTCCCCTCGGTGATGAGGGCCCTCTGGCGTGAGGCCATCACTGCTGGGCTCCCCATGTTATCTGATGTGAGCCCAGTGATAACAGGACACTCCTGTAAGTTTCCCATCCCCATGGGGATGTGGGCCTTCTGCTCTGTGGTTCCAACGTCTGGGTTGCTCACAGTTCCATGATATAGGCTCTCTGGTGTTAGTTCACTCAGGCCAGGATCCCATAGTCTCTGTGCTCTGGGCCGCCTGCTGCGAGGTTCCAACTGCTGGATACCTCACCTTTTTTATTCTTTGGGCCCTGTGTTGTGAGGCTCCTCCTGCCTGCCTCACTCCCAGCTCCTTGGTGATGTGGGTCCTGTGGTTTCAGGCCACATGTGCCGGTTTACTCACCTTTTAGTGATGTGGACCCACTGGTGTGAGGACACTCCTGCCTGGTTCCCATCCCCTTGGTGATGTGGGCCGTCTGGTGAGAGTCTGATCCTGACTGGTTTCGTCACACTTCTGGGAGGTGGGACCTCTGCTGTGAGGTCACTCCTGCCTGGCTTGCTCCCGTTGCCTTGGTGACGTCGGCCCTCTGGTGGCAGTTGGAGCTTGCTGGGAGCCTCCTCCCCTCGGTGATGAGGGCCCTGTGGCGTCAGTCACTAACTGCTGGGTACCCATATTTTCTGATGTGTGCCCACTGGTGTGATGGCACTCCTGCCAGTTTCCCATACCCATGTGGATGTGGGCCTTCTGCTCTGAGGTCCCAATGGCTGGGTTGCTCACAGTATAATGATGAGGGCCCTCTGGTGTGAGTTCATTCTGGCCTGGATCCCATAGCCTCGCTGCTCCTGGCCGCCTGCTGGGAGGATCCAACTGCGCGATTCCTCACCTTTTTTATTCTATGGGCCCTCTGTTTTGAGGCTCCTCCTGCCTGCCTCACTCCCAGTCCCTTGGTGATGTGTGTCCTCTGGTTTGAGGTCACATGTGCTGTGTTCCTCAACTTTGGATGATGTGGCCCCACTGGTGTGAGGACACTCCTGACTGGTTCCCATCCCCTTGGTGATGTGGGCCCTCTGGTGAGAGTCTGATCCTCGCTGGGTGCCTCACCCTTCTGTGAGGTAGACCCTGTGATATGAGGTCTCTCCTGCCTGGCTGGCACATGTCGCCTTGATGACATGGGCCGTCTGTTGGCCTTTGGTGTGTGCTGGGAGCCTCCTCCCCTCATTAATGAGGGTCCTCTATAAAACGCATATGCCCTTCTTGGCCAAGTGCATCACTGTAGACGTTCTGCTTCTTTTCCTATGCTTTAAAAGCAATTACTGTCTACATCATGAAATCGGTTTCCTGCAATTCTGCCCCACTTTCAGGTCTTCTTCGCTGCCTTACTTCAATATATTTTTGGACGATAGCTGTCATTTATAACTGCAGGTTTGTGAATGACAGTGCCCCTGAGTTCCTTTCTTAACTCGCTTCCTTGTAAGCTGGCCACAAAACCACAGGTTTGCTTCAGGCCGTAATCAGGGTCCAGCACGGCACTCTGACCCTTTGGTTAATTCCTCTTCCTGGTGGGAAATTATAGTTAAATGTGCCCGTCCAGACACCTGCCTCACTCCCAGCCCCTTGGTGATGTGTGTCCTCTGGTTTGAGGCCACATGTGCTGGGTTCCTCATCTTTCGCTGATGTGGCCCCACTGGTGTGAGGACACTCCTGCCTGGTTCCCATCCCCTTGGTGATGTGGGCCCCCTGGTGAGAGTCTGATCCTGGTTGGGTTCCTCACACTTCTTTGAGGTGGGCCCTCTGCTCTGAGGTCACTCCTGCCCAGCTGGCACACCCCGCCTTGGCGACGTCGGCCCTTTTGTGGCAGTTGGAGCCTGCTGTGAGCCTCCTCCCCTTGGTGATGAGGGCCCTCTGGTGTCAGGCCCTAACTGCTGGGTACCCACATTTTCTGATACGTTCTAAGTGGTGCGAGGACACTCTTACCATGTTCCCAACCCCATGAGGATGTGGGCCTTCTGCTCTGAGGTCCCAACGTCTGGGTTGCTCACAGTTTCATGATATGGGTCCTCTGCTGTGAGTTCACTGAGGCCTGGATCGCATAGACTGGGTGCTCTGGGCCGTCTGTTGGGAGGTTCCCACTGCTAGATTCCTCAGCTTTTTTATTCTATGGGCCCTGTGTTGTGAGGCTACTCCTGCCTGCCTCACTCCGAGCCCCTTGGAGATGTGGGTTCTCTGGTTTAGGCCACATTTGCTGGGTTCCTCACCTTTCTATGATATTGCCACACTGGCGTGAGGACACTCCTGCCTGGTTCTGATTCCCTTGGTAATGTGGGCCCTCTGGTGAGAGTCTTATCCTGGCTTTGTTCCTCACCCTTCTGTGAGGTAGGCCCTGTGCTGTGAGCTCACTCCTGCCTGGCTGTCACACGTTACCTTGGTGACCTGGGCCCTCAATTGGGAGTTGGTGCCTTCTTGGAGTCTCCTCCCCTCGGTAATGAGGGCCCTCTGGCGTCAGGTCCTAACTTCTGGGCTCCCAAAATTCTCTGATGTGTGCCCTGTGGTGTGAGTACACTTCTGACAGGTTCCCAACCCCATGGAAATGTGGGCCTTCTGCTCTGAGGTCCTAACGGCTAGGTTGCTCACAGTTTCATGATGAGGGCCCTCTGTTGTGAGTTCAGTCAGGACTGGATCCCATAGCCTCGCTGCTGCTGGCTGCCTGCTGGGAGGTTCCAACTGTGGGATTCCTCACCTTTTTTATTCTATGGTCCCGCTGTTTTGAGGCTCCTCCTGCCTGCCTCACTCCCAGCTCCTTTTTGATGTGTGTCCTCTGGTTTGAGGCCACGTGTGCTGGGTCCCTCACATTTCGGTGATGTGGCCCCACTGGTGTGAGGACACTCCTGCCCTGTTCCCATTCCCTTGGTGATGTGGGCCCTCTGGTGAGAGTCTGATCATCTTTGGTTTCCTCACACTTCTGTGAGGTTGGCCGTCTGCTCTGAGGTCACTCCTGCCTGGCTGGCACACCCCGCATTGGTGACATCGGGCCTCTGGTAGCAGTTGGAGCCTTCTGGGAGCTACGTCCCCTCAGTGATGAGGGCTCTCTGGCATCAGGCCCTAACTGCTGTGCTCCCCACCTTTTCTGATGTGTGCCCACTGGTGCGATGACACTCCTGCTTGGTTCCCTTCCCCATGGGGATGTGGGCCTTGTGCTCTGAGGTCACAACGGCTGGGTTGCTTACAGTATCACGATGAGGGCCCTCTGCTGTGAGTTCACTGTGGCCTGGATCTCATACCCTCGGTGCTCTGGGCCGCCTGCTGGGAAGTTCCAACTGCTGGATTCCTCACCTTTTTTATACAGTGGGCCATGTGTTGTGAGGTTAATCCTGCCTGCCTCACTCCGAGACCCATGGTGATGTGGGTCCTCTGGTTTGAGGCTACATGTGCTGGGTACCTCAACTTTCGATGATGTGGCCCCACGGGTGTGAGGACACTCCTGCCTGGTTCCCATCCCCTTGGTGATGTGGGCCCTCTGGTGAGAGTCTGATCCTGGCTGGGTTCCTTACCCTTCTGTGAGGTGGGCCCTCTGATGTGAGGTCACACGTGGCTGGCTGGCTCACGTCACCTTGGCAACGTGGGGCCTCTGTTGGCCCCTGGAGCATGCTGGGAGCCTCCTACCCTCGTAAATGAGGGCCCTGGAAAAAAACGCATATGCACTTTTTGGTCAAGTGCATCATTGTCGAGGTTCTGCCTCTTTTCCTATGCTTTCAGAGCAATTCCCGTCTACCTCCTGAAATCGCATTCCGGCAATTCTGCCCCGTTTTCAAGTCCTCTTTGCAGCCTTACTTGAATACATTTTTGGACGATAGCTGTCATTCATAACTCTGCAGGTTTGTGAATTACAGTGTCCCTGAGCCTCTTACTTCAACTCGCTTTCTTGTGAATTGGCCGCAAAACCGCAGGATTGCTTCAGGCCTTAATCTGGTTCCGGCATGGAACGCTGAGCCTGTGGTTAGTTCCTCTTCCTGGAGGGAAATCAGAGTTAAATGTGCCTGTCCACAAACCCACAGCTAGTCTCTCATTGGTTCTCCCTATTCCTGTTCATCTTCCGCAGAAATTGCAAACTGTACCAAACAGGAGGTTAAAGGCACTGACTCTCCAAGTGGGGAGAGTGTTAGTAAAGTGTCTTGAATGGTGAACCCGAGGACCAGGGGACGAAAACTGAGATGCATTTAAAAACGCTTTCTGATCACACGGTGGACCATACTCTGCATTCCCCATGCATGTTTGAGCTGAAGGACGAATCCCTTAAACCTGGAAAGCTGGGACCCTTGGAATAGGTACCATGCAGTATTACTTCTAATGATCTGCATTTGCTGACCGAACCTCACCAATCCTATCAGCCCCAAGTGTCCAGCCTTATGTCTAACCCAGCTGTGGGTGTGGATGTGGTAAACCCAGGTCTCATCACAAGCCATGAATGAATTATTTAAGAATTGCTCTCTATTTCACAGTCTTTGTGATAGTTTTTAAAATTTATTTGTATAATGGGATTTAGCTGATTTTCAATGCTGCGTTTATGCCGCTGTACACACACTGGATTCCCTTATGGAGACATATAAATACATAGGTTTTAAGACTCGTTCTAGTCACGTATATTCTTGGGGTTGAATATGTGATGCTGAGTCCATTTCGTTGAGCAAGGAGTAGATCATGTATATTACATATATGGCTTATGGAACGGTATCTGTGCTAATTTCATTCTCTGGTTTAATGCGGCACCTCAACTCACCTTTCCCCATAAGCAAACGTACGTTGGTTTTGTAAATGTGAGACCCTATTGTGTTTTGTAATTCACTTCATGTGTAGCCAAGTTTACATTCCGTGTATTAGTGATATCTTATGATGTTTCTTTTTCTGTGTGACTTATTTCACGTAGAATCATCGTACCTGAATCCACTCATTATGCCGCTACGGGCCTGATGACAAAGATTTCATTGCTGAGTGATATACCATTGTACGTACGTACCACAACTTTTTTATCCATTTTTTGCTTTCTGAGATATTTAGCTTGTACCATAGACGAGGTTCTTGTAAACAGAGCTGTCCGAAATTTGGAGTGGCTGTGTGTTTTCGATTTTAATTTCCCTAAGCTATAGGACCATAAGTGGAAGTGCCATAGGCTGTGTTGCTTTGTTTTCTACGTGTTTCAGGAAACACCATACACTTCTCCAGAGTGGCTGTTGGCAATTTACATCCCGCCCATCAGCATAACAAGGCTCCCTGTTCTCCAGGGCCTGTGCTGCTTTTCTGGATTTTACACATTTTTAAAATGGCCCTTTTGATCCGGGGGCAGTGAGACTTCATTGTAGTGCAGATTTCCTTTACACGCTTGCTTGGTTGGCCAAAAAGGGCGTATGCCTTTTTTCCTGAATATATTCAGGAAAAAACGCATACGCCCTTTTTGGCCAAGTGCATCATTGTCGACATTCTGCCTCTTTTCCTATGCTTAAAGTGCAATTCCAGTCTACCCCCTGAAATCGTTTTCCTGAAATTCTGCCCCACTTTCTAGTCCTCTTTGAAGACTTACTTCAATACATTTTTGGATGATAGCTGTCATTCATAACTCTGCAGGTTTGTGAATTACAGTGCCCCTGAGCTCCTTTCTTCAACTCGCTTTCTTGTGAGCTGGCCGCAAAACCGCAGGATTGCTTTAGGCCCTAATTTTTTCTGGCAGGGCACGCTTAGCCTTTGGTTAATTCCTCTTCCGGGTGGGAAATGAGCATTCGATTTGCCCGTGTAGACACCTACAGCTAGTCTCTCATTGGTTCTCCCTATTCCTGTTGATCTTGCGCAGAAATTGCAAACTGTGCCAAACAGGAGGTTAAAGGCACTGACTCTCCAAGTGGGGAGAGTGTTAGTAAAGCGTCTGGTATGGTGAACCCGAGTTCCAGGGGACGAAAATTGAGATGCATTTGAAAACGTTTCCCAACCACACGGTGGATCATACTCTGCGTTACCCATGCATGTTTTAGCTGAAGGAAGAATCACTTAAACCTGGAGAGTTGGGACCCATGGAATGGGTACCATGCAGTATGATTTCAAAGGGTCTGCGTTTGCTCACCGAACCTCAACAATGCTATCAGCGTGAAGTGTCCAGACTTATTTCTCACCCAGCTCTTGGTGTGGATGTGGTAAATCCAGGTTGCATCACAAGCCCTGAATGAATTATTTAAGAATTGCTCTCTATTTCTCTGTCATTGTGTTTTGTTTTGGAAATTTATTTTGATAATGGGATTTATCGGATTTTTGCTGCTGCGTTTAGGCCTCTGTACACATGCTTGATTTCCTTATGGAGACATATAAATCCATGGGTTTTAAGATTCTTACTTGTCAGGTATATTCCCAGGCGTTGAATATGGGGTGTTGAGTCCATTTGGTTGAGCAAGGGGTAGGTCTTGTCTATTATATATTTGGCTTATGGAACGGTATCTGTGCTAATTTTAATCTCTGGTTTTATGCAGCACCCCAACTCACCTTTCCCATAAGCAAGCATAAGTTGGTGTTCTAAATTTGAGACCCTGTTCTGTTTTGTAATTCAGTTCATGTGTAGCCAAGTTTACATTCCGTGTATTAGTGATATTTTATGAGGTTTCTTTTTTTCTGTGACTTATTTCTCGTAGAATCATCGTACCTGTATCCACTCATTATGCCGCTACGGGCCTAATGACGTAGATTTCATTGCTGAGTGATATTCCATTGTACGTGCGTACCACAACTTCTTTATCCATTTTTTGCTTCTCGGATATTTAACTTGTACCATAGATGAGGTTCTTGTAAACAGAGCCATCCCAAATTTGGGGTAGCTGTGTGTTTTTGATTTTAATTTCCCTAAGCTATAGGACCATAAGTGGAAGTGCCATAGGCTGTGTTTCTTTGTTTCCTACGTGTTTGAGGAAACACCATACACTTCTCCAGAGTGGCTGTTGGCAATTTACATCCCGCCCATCAGCATAACAAGGCTCCCTGTTCTCCATGACGTGTCCTGCCTTTCTGGATTTTACACTTGTTTCAGATGGCCCTTTAGCCTGGCGGGCAATGAGACTTCATTGTAGTGCAGATTTCCTTTACACGCTTGCTTGGTCGGCCAATAAGGGCGTATGCGTTTTTTCCTGAATATATTCAGGAAAACACGCATACGCCCTTTTTGGGCAAGTGCATCATTGTCGACATTCTGCCTCTTTTACTATGCTTTAAGTGCAATTCCAGTCTAACCCTTGAAATCGTTTTCCTGAAATTCTGCCCCTCTTTCAAGTCCTCTTTGAAGACTTACTTCAATACATTTTTGGACGACAGTTGTCATTCATAACTCTGCAGGTTTGTGAATTACAGTGCCCCTGAGCTCCTTTCTTCAGCTCCCTTTCTTGTGAGCTGGCCGCAAAACCGCAGGATTGCTTCAGGCCCTAATCCGGTTCCGGCAGGGCATGCTGAGCCTTTGGTTAATCCCTCTTCCTGGTGGGAAATGAGCGTTCCATATGCCCGTGCAGACACCTACAGCTGGTCTCTCATTGGTTCTCCCTATTCCTGTTCATCTTGTGCAGAAATTGCAAACTGTGACAAACAGGAGGTTAAAGGCACTGACTCTCCAAGTGGGGAGAGTGTTAGTAAAGCGTCTGGAACGGTGAACCCGAGTACCAGGGGACGAAACATGAGATGCATTTGAAAACGTTTCCTAATCACACGGTGGACCATACTGTGGGTTTCCCATGCATGTTTTAGCTGAAGGAAGAATCCCTTAAACCTGGAGAGTTGGGACCCATGGAATGGGTACCATGCAGTATGTCTTCAAAGGGTCTGCGTTTGCTCACCGAACCTCACCAATGCTATCAGCCCGAAGTGTCCAGCCTTATGTCTCACCCAGCTCTGGGTGTAGATGTGGTAAATCCAGGTTGCATCACAAGCCCTGAATGAATTATTTAAGAATTGCTCTCTATTTCACTGTCATTGTGTTTTGTTTGGGAAATTTATTTTGTTAATGGGATTTATCGGATTTTCACTGCTGCGTTTAGGCCACTGTACACACGCTTGATTTCCTTACGGAGACATATAAAACCATGGGTCTTAAGATTCTTACTTGTCAGGTATATTCCCAGGCGTTGAATATGGGGTGTTGAGTCCATTTCGTTGAGCAAGTAGTAGGCCTTGTCTATTATATATTTGGCTTATGGAACGGTATCTGTGCTAATTTCAATCTCTGGTTTGATGCAGCACCCCAACTCACGTTTCCCCATAAGCAAGCATAAGTCGGTTTTCTAAATTTGAGACCCTGTTCTGTTTTGTAATTCAGTTCATGTGTAGCCAAGTTTATGTTCCGTGTATTAGTGATATCTTATGATGTTTCTTTTTCTGAATGACTTATTTCTCGTAGAATCGTCGTACCTGAATCCACTCATTATGCCACTACGGGCCTGATGACGTAGATTTCATTGTTGAGTGATATTCCATTGTACGTACGTACCACAACTTCTTTATCCATTTTTTGCTTTCTCGGATATTTAATTTGTACCGTAGACGAGGTTCTTGTAAACAGAGCCGTCCCAAACTTTGGGGTGGCTGTGTGTTTTTGATTTTAATTTCCCTAAGCTATAGGACCCTAAGTGGAAGTGCCATAGGCTGTGTTGCTTTGTTTCCTACGTGTTTCAGGAAACACCATACACTTCTCCAGAGTGGCTGTTGGCAATTTACATCCCGCCCGTCAGCATAACAAGGCTCCCTCTTCTCCATGACCTGTCCTGCCTTTCTGGATTTTACACTTTTTTCAGATGGCCGTTTGGACTGGGGGGCAGTGAGACTTCAATGTAGTGCAGATTTCCTTTACACGCTTGCTTGGTTGGCCAAAAAGGGCGTATGCGTTTTTTCCTGAATACATTCAGGAAAAAACGCATACGCCCTTTTTGGCCAAGTGCATCATTGTGGACATTCTGCCTCTTTTCCTATGCTTTAAGTGCAATTCCAGTCTACCCCCTGAAATCGTTTTCCTGAAATTCTGCCCCGCTTTCAAGTCCTCTTCGAAAACTTACTTCAATACATTTTTGGACGATAGCTGTCATTCATAACTCTGCAGGATTGTGAATTACAGTGCCCCTGAGCTCCTTTCTTCAACTCGCTTTCTTGTGAGCTGGCCGCAAAACCGCAGGATTGCTTCAGGCCCTAATCTGGTTCCGGCAGGGCACGCTGAGCCTTTGGTTAATTCCTCTTTCTGGTGGGAAATGAGCGTTCCATTTGCCAGTGCAGACACCTACAGCTAGTCTCTCATTGGTTCTCCCTATTCCTGTTCATCTTGCGCAGAAATTGCAAACAGTGCCAAACAGGAGGTTAAAGGCACTGACTTTCCAAGTGGGGAGAGTTTTAGTAAAGTGTCTTGAACGGTGCACCCGAGTACCAGGGGACGAAACCTGAGATGCATTTGAAAACGTTTCCCAATCACACGGTGGAACATACTCCGGGTTTCCCATGCATGTTTTAGCTGAAGGAACAATCCCTTAAACCTGGAGAGTTGGGACCCATGGAATGGGTACCATGCAGTATGACTTCAAAGGGTCTGCGTTTGCTCACCAAACCTCACCAATGCTATCAGCCCAAAGTGTCCAGCCTTATGTCTCACCCAGCTCTGGGTGTAGATGTGGTAAATCCAGGTTGCATCACAAGCCCTGAATGAATTATTTAAGAATTGCTTCTATTTCACTGTCATTGTGTTTTTTTTTTTAAACATCTTTATTAGGGTATAATTGGTTTACAATGGTGTGTTAGTTTCTGCTTTATAACAAAGTGAATCAGTTATACATATACATATGTTCCCATATGTCTTCCCTCTTGCGTCTCCCTCCCTCCCACTCTCCCTATCCCACCCCTCCAGGCTGTCACAAAGCACCAAGCTAATATTCCTGTGCCTTGCGGCTGCTTCCCACTAGCTATCTACCTTACTACATTTGTTAGTGTGTATATGTCCATGACTCTCTCGCCCTGTCAAAGCTCACCCATCCCCCTCCCCATATCCTCAAGTCCGTTCTCCAGTAGGTCTGCTTCTTTATTCCTGTCTTTCCCCTAGGTTCTTCATGATATTTTTTTTCCCCTTAAATTCCATATATATGTGTTAGCATACGGTATTTGTCTTTTTCTTTCTGACTTACTTCACTCTGTATGACAGACTCTAGGTCTCTCCATCTCATTACAAATAGCTCAATTTCATTTCTTTATAAGGCTGAGTAATATTCCATTGTATATATGTGCCACATTTTCTTTATCCATTCATCCGATGATGGGCGCTTAGGTTGTTTCCATCTCCGGGCTATTGTAAATAGAGCTGCAATGAACATTTTGGTACATGACTCTCTTTGAATTTTGGTTTTCCCAGGGTATATGCCCAGTAGTGGGATTGCTGGGTCATATGGTAATTCTATTTGTAGTTTTTTAAGGAACCTCCATACTGTTCTCCATAGTGGCTGAACCAATTCACATTCCCACCAGCAGTGCAAGAGTGTTCCCTTTTCTCCACACCCTCTCCAGCATTTATTGTTTCTAGATTTTTTGATGATGGCCATTCTGACTGGTGTGAGATGATATCTCATTGTAGTTTTGATTTGCATTTCTCTAATGATTAATGATGTTGAGCATTCTTTCATGTGTTTGTTGGCATTCTGTATATCTTCTTTGGAGAAATGTCTATTTAGGTCTTCTGCCCATTTTTGGATTGGGTTGTTTGTTTTTTTGTTATTGAGCTGCATGAGCTGCTTGTAAATTTTGGAGATTAATCCTTTGTCATTTGCTTCATTTGCATGTCATTGTGTTTTGTTTGTGAAATTTATTTTGTTAATGGGATTTATCGGATTTTCACTGCTGCGTTTAGGCCACTGTACACACGCTTGACTTCCTTATGGAGACATATAAATCCATGGGTCTTAAGATTCTTACTTGTCAGGTATATTCCCAGGCGTTGAATATGGGGTGTTGAGTCCATTTCGTTGAGCAACAGTAGGTCTTGTCTATTATATATTTGGCTTATGGAACGGTATCTGTGCTAATTTCAATCTCTGGTTTTATGCAGCACCCCAACTCACCTTTCCCCATAAGCAAGCATAAGTTGGTTTTCTAAATTTGAGACCCTGTTCTGTTTTGTAATTCAGTTCATGTGTAGCCAAGTTTATGTTCCGTGTATTAGTGATATCTTATGATGTTTCTTTTTCTGTGTGACTTATTTCTCGTAGACTCCTCGTACGTTAATCCACTCATTATGCTGCTACGGGCCTGATGACGTAGATCTCATTGTTGAGTGATATTCCATTGTACGTACGTACCACAACTTCTTTATCCATTTTTTGCTTTCTCGGATATTTAACTTGTACCGTAGACGAGGTTTTGTAAACAGAGCCGTCCCAAACTTTGGGGTGCCTGTGTGTTTTTGATTTTAATTTCCCTAAGCTATAGGACCCTAAGTGGAAGTGCCATAGGCTGTGTTGCTTTGTTTCCTACGTGTTTCAGGAAACACCATACACTTCACCAGAGTGGCTGTTGGCAATTTACATCCCGCCCATCAGCATAACAAGGCTCCCTGTTCTCCATGACCTGTCCTGCCTTTCTGGATTTTACACTATTTTCAGATGGCCCTTTTGACCGGGGGGCAGTGAGACTTCAATGTAGTGCAGATTTCCTTTACACGCTTGCTTGGTTGGCCAAAAAGGGCGTATGCATTTTTTCCTGAATATATTCAGGAAAAAACGCATACGCCCTTTTTGGCCAAGTGCATCATTGTGGACATTCTGCCTCTTTTCCTATGCTTTAAGTGCAATTCCAGTCTACCCCCTGAAATCGTTTTCCTGAAATTCTGCCCCACTTTCAATTCCTCTTCGAAGACTTACTTCAATACATTTTTGGACGATAGCTGTAATTCATAACTCTGCAGGTTTGTGAATTACAGTGCCCCTGGGCTCTTTTCTTCAACTCGCTATCTTGTGAGCTGGCCGCAAAACCGCAGGATTCCTTCAGGCCCTAATCTGGTTCCGGCAGGGCACGCTGAGCCTTTGGTTAATTCCTCTTCCTGGTGGGAAATGAGCGTTCCATTTGCCCGTGCAGACACTTACAGCTAGTCTCCCTTGGTTCTCCCTATTCCTGTTCATCTTGCGCAGAAATTGCAAACTGTGCCAAACAGAAGGTTAAAGGCACTGACTTTCCAAGTGGGGAGAGTGTTAGTAAAGTGTCTGGAACGTTGCACCCGAGTACCAGGGGATGAAATCTGAGATGCATTTGAAAACGTTTCCCAATCACACGGTGGAACATACTCCGGGTTTCCCATGCATGTTTTAGCTGAAGGAAGAATCCCTTAAACCTGGAGAGTTCGAACCCATGGAATGGGTACCATGCAGTATGACTTCAAAGGGTCTGCGTTTGCTCACCAAACCTCACCAATGCTATCAGCCCGAAGTGTTCAGCCTTATGTCTCAACCAGCTCTGGGTGTAGATGTGGTAAATCCAGGTTGCATCACAAGCCCTGAATGAATTATTTAAGAATTGCTCTCTATTTCACTGTCATTGTGTTTTGTTTTTGAAATTTATTTTGTTAATGGGATTTATCGGATTTTCACTGCTGCGTTTAGGCCACTGTACACACGCTTGACTTCCTTATTTAGACATATAAATCCATGGGTCTTAAGATTCTTACTTGTCAGGTATATTCCCAGGCGTTGAATATGGGGTGTTGATTCCGTTTCGTTGAGCAAGGAGTAGGTCTTGTCTATTATATATTTGGCTTATGGAACGGTATCTGTGCTAATTTCAATCTCTGGTTTGATGCAGCACCCCAACTCACCTTTCCCCATAAGCAAGCATAAGTTGGTTTTCTAAATTTGAGACCCTGTTCTGTTTTGTAATTCAGTTCATGTGTAGCCAAGTTTTCGTTCCGTGTATTAGTGATATCTTATGATGTTTCTTTTTCTGTGTGACTTATTTCTCGTAGAATCGTCGTACCTGAATCCACTCATTATGCCGCTATGGGCCTGTTGACGTAGATCTCATTGCTGAGTGATATTCCATTGTACGTACGTACCACAACTTCTTTATCCATTTTTTGCTTTCTCGGATATTTAACTTGTACCGTAGACGAGGTTCTTGTAACAGAGCCGTCCCAAACTTTGGGGTGGCTGTGTGTTTTTGATTTTAATTTCCCTAAGCTATAGGACCTAAGTGGAAGTGCCATAGGCTGTGTTGCTTTGTTTCCTACGTGTTTCAGGAAACACCATACACTTCTCCAGAGTGGCTGTTGGCAATTTACATCCCGCCCATCAGCATAATAAGGCTCCCTGTTCTCCATGACCTGTCCTGCCTTTCTGGATTTTACACTTTTTTCAGATGGCCCTTTTGACCGGGGGCCAGTGAGACTTCAATGTAGTGCAGATTTCCTTTACACGCTTGCTTGGTTGTCCAAAAAGTGCGTATGCATTTTTTCCTGAATATATTCAGGAAAAAACGCATACGCCCTTTTTGGCCAAGTGCATCATTGTGGACATTCTGCCTCTTTTCCTATGCTTTAAGTGCAATTCCAGTCTACCCCCTGAAATCGTTTTCCTGAAATTCTGCCCCACTTTCAATTCCTCTTCGAAGACTTACTTCAATACATTTTTGGACGATAGCTGTCATTCATAACTCTGCAGGTTTGTGAATTACAGTGCCCCTGAGCTCCTTTCTTCAACTCGCTTTCTTGTGAGCTGGCCGCAAAACCGCAGGATTGCTTCAGGCCCTAATCTGGTTCCCGCAGGGCACGCTGAGCCTTTGGTTAATTCCTCTTCCTGGTGGGAAATGAGCGTTCCATTTTCCCGTGCAGACACTTACAGCTAGTCTCTCATTGGTTCTCCCTATTCCTGTTCATCTTGCGCAGAAATTGCAAACTGTGCCAAACAGAAGGTTAAAGGCACTGACTTTCCAAGTGGGGAGAGTGTTAGTAAAGTGTCTGGAACGGTGCACCCGAGTACCAGGGGACGAAACCTGAGATGCATTTGAAAACGTTTCCCAATCACACGGTGGAACATACTCCGGGTTTCCCATGCATGTTTTAGCTGAAGGAAGAATCCCTTAAACCTGGGGAGTTGGGACCCATGGAATGGGTACCATGCAGTATGACTTCAAAGGGTCTGCGTTTGCTCACCAAACCTCACCAATGCTATCAGCCCAAAGTGTCCAGCCTTATGTCTCAACCAGCTCTGGGTGTAGATGTGGTAAATCCAGGTTGCATCACAAGCCCTGAATGAATTATTTAAGAATTGCTCTCTATTTCACTGTCATTGTGTTTTTTTTTTAAACATCTTTATTGGGGTATAATTGCTTTACAATGGTGTGTTAGTTTCTGCTTTATAACAAAGTGAATCAGTTATACATATACATATGTTCCCATATGTCTTCCCTCTTGCGTCTCCCTCCCTCCCACTCTCCCTATCCCACCCCTCCAGGCTGTCACAAAGCACCAAGCTAATATTCCTGTGCCTTGCGGCTGCTTCCCACTAGCTATCTACCTTACTACGTTTGTTAGTGTGTATATGTCCATGACTCTCTCTCGCCCTGTCAAAGCTCACCCCTCCCCCTCCCCATATCCTCAAGTCCGTTCTCCAGTAGGTCTGCGTCTTTATTCCTGTCTTACCCCTAGGTTCTTCATGACATTTTTTTTCCCCTTAAATTCCATATATATGTGTTAGCATACGGTATTTGTCTTTTTCTTTCTGACTTACTTCACTCTGTATGACAGACTCTAGGTCTATCCATCTCATTACAAATAGCTCAATTTCATTTCTTTTTAAGGCTGAGTAATATTCCATTGTATATATATGCCACATTTTCTTTATCCATTCATCCGATGATGGGCCCTTAGGTTGTTTCCATCTCCGCGCTACTGTAAATAGAGCTGCAATGAACATTTTGGTACATGACTCTGTTTGAATTTTGGTTTTCCCAGGGTATATGCCCAGTAGTGGGATTGCTGGGTCATATGGTAATTCTATTTGTAGTTTTTTAAGGAACCTCCATACTGTTCTCCATAGTGGCTGAACCAATTCACATTCCCACCAGCAGTGCAAGAGTGTTCCCTTTTCTCCACACCCTCTCCAGCATTTATTGTTTCTAGATTTTTTGATGATGGCCATTCTGACTGGTGTGAGATGATATCTCATTGTAGTTTTGATTTGCATTTCTCTAATGATTAATGATGTTGAGCATTCTTTCATGTGTTTGTTGGCATTCTGTATATCTTCTTTGGAGAAATGTCTATTTAGGTCTTCTGCCCATTTTTGGATTGGGTTGTTTGTTTTTTTGTTATTGAGCTGCATGAGCTGCTTGTAAATTTTGGAGATTAATCCTTTGTCATTTGCTTCATTTGCATGTCATTGTGTTTTGTTTGTGAAATTTATTTTGTTAATGGGATTTATCGGATTTTCACTGCTGCGTTTAGGCCACTGTACACACGCTTGACTTCCTTATGGAGACATATAAATCCATGGGTCTTAAGATTCTTACTTGTCAGGTATATTCCCAGGTGTTGAATATGGGGTGTTGAGTCCATTTCGTTGAGCAACAGTAGGTCTTGTCTATTATATAGATGGCTTATGGAACGGTATCTGTGCTAATTTCAATCTCTGGTTTGATGCAGCACCCCAACTCACCTTTCCCCATAAGCAAGCATAAGTTGGTTTTCTAAATTTGAGACCCTGTTCTGTTTTGTAATTCAGTTCATGTGTAGCCAACTTTATGTTCCGTGTATTAGTGATATCTTATGATGTTTCTTTTTCTGTGTGACTTATTTCTCGTAGACTCCTCGTACGTTAATCCACTCATTATGCCGCTACGGCCCTGATGATGTAGACCTCATTGCTGAGTGATATTCCATTGTACGTACGTACCACAACTTCTTTATCCATTTTTTGCTTTCTCGGATATTTAACTTGTACCGTAGACGAGTTTCTTGTAAACAGAGCCGTCCCAAACTTTGGGGTGCCTGTGTGTTTTTGATTTTAATTTCCCTAAGCTATAGGACCTAAGTGGAAGTGCCATAGGCTGTGTTGCTTTGTTTCCTACGTGTTTCAGGAAACACCATACACTTCTCCAGAGTGGCTTCTGGCAATTTACATCCCGCCCATCAGCATAACAAGGCTCCCTGTTCTCCATGACCTGTTCTGCCTTTCTGGATTTTACACTTTTTTCAGATGGCCCTTTTGACCGGGGGGCAGTGAGACTTCATTGTAGTGCAGATTTCCTTTACACGCTTGCTTGGTTGTCCAAAAAGTGCGTATGCGTTTTTTCCTGAATATATTCAGGAAAAAACGCATACGACTTTTTGCCCAAGTGCATCATTGTGGACATTCTGCCTCTTTCCTATGCTTTAAGTGCTATTCCAGTCTACTTCCTGAAATCGTTTTCCTGAAATTCTGCCCCACTTTCATATCCTCTTCGAAAACTTACTTCAATACATTTTTGGACGATAGCTGTCATTCATAACTCTGCAGGTTTGTGAATTACAGTGCCCCTGGGCTCTTTTCTTCAACTCGCTATCTTGTGAGCTGGCCGCAAAACCGCAGGATTGCTTCAGGCCCTAATCTGGTTCCGGCAGGGCACGCTGAGCCTTTGGTTAATTCCTCTTCCTGGTGGGAAATGAGCGTTCCATTTGCCCGTGCAGACACTTACAGCTAGTCTCCATTGGTTCTCCCTATTCCTGTTCATCTTGCGCAGAAATTGCAAACTGTGCCAAACAGAAGGTTAAAGGCACTGACTTTCCAAGTGGGGAGAGTGTTAGTAAAGTGTCTGGAATGGTGCACCCGAGTACCAGGGGATGAAACCTGAGATGCATTTGAAAACGTTTCCCAATCACACGGTGGAACATACTCCGGGTTTCCCATGCATGTTTTAGCTGAAGGAAGAATCCCTTAAACCGGGCGAGTTCGGACCCATGGAATGGGTACCATGCAGTATGACTTCAAAGGGTCTGTGTTTGCTCACCTAACATCACCCATGCTCTCAGCCCGAAGTGTTCAGCCTTATGTCTCAACCAGTTCTGGGTGTAGATGTGGTAAATCCAGGTTGCATCACAAGCCCTGAATGAATTATTTAAGAATTGCTCTCTATTTCACTGTCATTGTGTTGTGTTTTTGAAATTTATTTTGTTAATGGGATTTATCGGATTTTCACTGCTGCGTTTAGGCCACTGTACACACGCTTGACTTCCTTATTTAGACATATAAATCCATGGGTCTTAAGATTCTTACTTGTCAGGTATATTCCCAGGCGTTGAATATGGGGTGTTGATTCCATTTCGTTGAGCAAGGAGTAGGTCTTGTCTATTATATATTTGGCTTATGGAACGGTATCTGTGCTAATTTCAATCTCTGGTTTGATGCAGCACCCCAACTCACCTTTCCCCATAAGCAAGCATAAGTTGGTTTTCTAAATTTGAGACCCTGTTCTGTTTTGTAATTCAGTTCATGTGTAGCCAAGTTTATGTTCCGTGTATTAGTGATATCTTATGATGTTTCTTTTTCTGTGTGACTTATTTCTCGTAGAATCGTCGTACCTGAATTCACTCATTATGCCGCTACGGGCCTGATGACGTAGATCTCATTGCTGAGTGATATTCCATTGTACGTACGTACCACAACTTCTTTATCCATTTTTTGCTTTCTCGGATATTTAACTTGTACCGTAGACGAGTTTCTTGTAAACAGAGCCGTCCCAAACTTTGGGGTGCCTGTGTGTTTTTGATTTTAATTTCCCTAAGCTATAGGACCTAAGTGGAAGTGCCATAGGCTGTGTTGCTTTGTTTCCTACGTGTTTCAGGAAACACCATACACTTCTCCAGAGTGGCTTCTGGCAATTTACATCCCGCCCATCAGCATAACAAGGCTCCCTGTTCTCCATGACCTGTTCTGCCTTTCTGGATTTTACACTTTTTTCAGATGGCCCTTTTGACCGGGGGGCAGTGAGACTTCATTGTAGTGCAGATTTCCTTTACACGCTTGCTTGGTTGTCCAAAAAGTGCGTATGCGTTTTTTCCTGAATATATTCAGGAAAAAACGCATACGACTTTTTGCCCAAGTGCATCATTGTGGACATTCTGCCTCTTTCCTATGCTTTAAGTGCTATTCCAGTCTACTTCCTGAAATCGTTTTCCTGAAATTCTGCCCCACTTTCATATCCTCTTCGAAAACTTACTTCAATACATTTTTGGACGATAGCTGTCATTCATAACTCTGCAGGTTTGTGAATTACAGTGCCCCTGGGCTCTTTTCTTCAACTCGCTATCTTGTGAGCTGGCCGCAAAACCGCAGGATTGCTTCAGGCCCTAATCTGGTTCCGGCAGGGCACGCTGAGCCTTTGGTTAATTCCTCTTCCTGGTGGGAAATGAGCGTTCCATTTGCCCGTGCAGACACTTACAGCTAGTCTCCATTGGTTCTCCCTATTCCTGTTCATCTTGCGCAGAAATTGCAAACTGTGCCAAACAGAAGGTTAAAGGCACTGACTTTCCAAGTGGGGAGAGTGTTAGTAAAGTGTCTGGAATGGTGCACCCGAGTACCAGGGGATGAAACCTGAGATGCATTTGAAAACGTTTCCCAATCACACGGTGGAACATACTCCGGGTTTCCCATGCATGTTTTAGCTGAAGGAAGAATCCCTTAAACCGGGCGAGTTCGGACCCATGGAATGGGTACCATGCAGTATGACTTCAAAGGGTCTGTGTTTGCTCACCTAACATCACCCATGCTCTCAGCCCGAAGTGTTCAGCCTTATGTCTCAACCAGTTCTGGGTGTAGATGTGGTAAATCCAGGTTGCATCACAAGCCCTGAATGAATTATTTAAGAATTGCTCTCTATTTCACTGTCATTGTGTTGTGTTTTTGAAATTTATTTTGTTAATGGGATTTATCGGATTTTCACTGCTGCGTTTAGGCCACTGTACACACGCTTGACTTCCTTATTTAGACATATAAATCCATGGGTCTTAAGATTCTTACTTGTCAGGTATATTCCCAGGCGTTGAATATGGGGTGTTGATTCCGTTTCGTTGAGCAAGGAGTAGGTCTTGTCTATTATATATTTGGCTTATGGAACGGTATCTGTGCTAATTTCAATCTCTGGTTTGATGCAGCACCCCAACTCACCTTTCCCCATAAGCAAGCATAAGTTGGTTTTCTAAATTTGAGACCCTGTTCTGTTTTGTAATTCAGTTCATGTGTAGCCAAGTTTATGTTCCGTGTATTAGTGATATCTTATGATGTTTCTTTTTCTGTGTGACTTATTTCTCGTAGAATCGTCGTACCTGAATTCACTCATTATGCCGCTACGGGCCTGATGACGTAGATCTCATTGCTGAGTGATATTCCATTGTACGTACGTACCACAACTTCTTTATCCATTTTTTGCTTTCTCGGATATTTAACTTGTACCGTAGACGAGTTTCTTGTAAACAGAGCCGTCCCAAACTTTGGGGTGCCTGTGTGTTTTTGATTTTAATTTCCCTAAGCTATAGGACCTAAGTGGAAGTGCCATAGGCTGTGTTGCTTTGTTTCCTACGTGTTTCAGGAAACACCATACACTTCTCCAGAGTGGCTTCTGGCAATTTACATCCCGCCCATCAGCATAACAAGGCTCCCTGTTCTCCATGACCTGTCCTGCCTTTCTGGATTTTACACTTTTTTCATATGGCCCTTTTGACCGGGGGGCTGTGAGACTTCTTTCTATCGCCTATTTATTTACACGCTTGCTTGGTTGGCCAAAAAGGGCGTATGCATTTTTCCCTGAATATATTCAGGAAAAAACGCATAGGCCCTTTTTGGCCAAGTGCATCATTGTCGACATTCTGCCTCTTTTCCTATGCTTTAAGTGCAATTCCAGTCTATCCCATGAAATCGTTTTCCTGAAATTCTGCCCCGCTTTCAAGTCCTCTTCCAAAACTTACTTCAATACATTTTTGGACGATAGCTGTCATTCATAACTCTGCAGGTTTGTGAATTACAATGCCCCTGAGCTCCTTTCTTCAACAAGCTTTCTTGTGAGCTGGCCGCAAAACAGCAGGATTGCTTCAGGCCCTAATGTGTTTCCGGCTGGGCACACTGAGCCTTTGGTTAATTCCTCTTTCTGGTGGGAAATGAGCGTTCCATTTGCCCGTGCAGACACCTACAGCTACTCTCTCATTGGTTCTCCCTATTCCTGTTCATCTGGCGCAGAAATTGCAAACTGTGCCAAACAGGAGGTTAAAGGCACTGACTCTTCAAGAGGGGAGAATGTTACTAAAGAGTCTTGAATGTTGAACCTGAGTACCAGGGGACGAACACTGAGATGCATTTGAAAACGTTTCACAATCCCACGGTGGACCATACTCTGGGGTTCCCATGCATGTTTTAGCTGAAAGAAGAATCCCATAAACCTGGAGAGTTGGGACCCATGGAATGGGTACCATGCAGTATAACTTCAAAGGGTCTGCGTTTGCTCAACGAACCTCACCAGGGTTATCAGCCCGAAGTGTCCAGCCTTATGTCTCACCCAGCTCTGGGTGTAGATGTGGTAAATCCAGGTTGCATCACAAGCCCTGAATGAATTATTTAAGAATTGCTCTCTATTTCACTGTCATTGTGTTTTCTTTTTGAAATTTATTTTGATAACGGGATTTTTCGGATTTTCACTGGTGCGTTTAGGCCGCTGTACACACGCTTGCTTTCCTTATGGAGACATATAAATCCATGGGTTTTAAGATTCTTACTTCTCAGGTATATTCCCAGGCGTTGAATATGGGGTGTTGGGTCCATTTCGTTGAGCAAGGTGTAGGTCTTGTCTATTATATATTTGGCTTATGGAACGGTATCTGTGCTAATTTCAATCTCTGGTTTGATGCAGCACCCCAACTCACCTTTCCCCATAAGCAAGCATAAGTTGGTTTTCTAAATTTGAGACCCTGTTCTGTTTTGTAATTCAGTTCATGTGTAGCCAAGTTTACGTTCCGTGTATTAGTGATATCTTATGATGTTTCTTTTTCTGTGTGACTTATTTCTCGTAGAATCGTCGTACCTGAATTCACTCATTATGCCGCTACGGGCCTGATGACGTAGATCTCATTGCTGAGTGATATTCCATTGTACGTACGTACCACAACTTCTTTATCCATTTTTTGCTTTCTCGGATATTTAACTTGTACCGTAGACGAGTTTCTTGTAAACAGAGCCGTCCCAAACTTTGGGGTGCCTGTGTGTTTTTGATTTTAATTTCCCTAAGCTATAGGACCTAAGTGGAAGTGCCATAGGCTGTGTTGCTTTGTTTCCTACGTGTTTCAGGAAACACCATACACTTCTCCAGAGTGGCTTCTGGCAATTTACATCCCGCCCATCAGCATAACAAGGCTCCCTGTTCTCCATGACCTGTCCTGCCTTTCTGGATTTTACACTTTTTTCATATGGCCCTTTTGACCGGGGGGCTGTGAGACTTCTTTCTATCGCCTATTTATTTACACGCTTGCTTGGTTGGCCAAAAAGGGCGTATGCATTTTTCCCTGAATATATTCAGGAAAAAACGCATAGGCCCTTTTTGGCCAAGTGCATCATTGTCGACATTCTGCCTCTTTTCCTATGCTTTAAGTGCAATTCCAGTCTATCCCATGAAATCGTTTTCCTGAAATTCTGCCCCGCTTTCAAGTCCTCTTCCAAAACTTACTTCAATACATTTTTGGACGATAGCTGTCATTCATAACTCTGCAGGTTTGTGAATTACAATGCCCCTGAGCTCCTTTCTTCAACAAGCTTTCTTGTGAGCTGGCCGCAAAACAGCAGGATTGCTTCAGGCCCTAATGTGTTTCCGGCTGGGCACACTGAGCCTTTGGTTAATTCCTCTTTCTGGTGGGAAATGAGCGTTCCATTTGCCCGTGCAGACACCTACAGCTACTCTCTCATTGGTTCTCCCTATTCCTGTTCATCTGGCGCAGAAATTGCAAACTGTGCCAAACAGGAGGTTAAAGGCACTGACTCTTCAAGAGGGGAGAATGTTACTAAAGAGTCTTGAATGTTGAACCTGAGTACCAGGGGACGAACACTGAGATGCATTTGAAAACGTTTCACAATCCCACGGTGGACCATACTCTGGGGTTCCCATGCATGTTTTAGCTGAAAGAAGAATCCCATAAACCTGGAGAGTTGGGACCCATGGAATGGGTACCATGCAGTATAACTTCAAAGGGTCTGCGTTTGCTCAACGAACCTCACCAGGGTTATCAGCCCGAAGTGTCCAGCCTTATGTCTCACCCAGCTCTGGGTGTAGATGTGGTAAATCCAGGTTGCATCACAAGCCCTGAATGAATTATTTAAGAATTGCTCTCTATTTCACTGTCATTGTGTTTTCTTTTTGAAATTTATTTTGATAACGGGATTTTTCGGATTTTCACTGGTGCGTTTAGGCCGCTGTACACACGCTTGCTTTCCTTATGGAGACATATAAATCCATGGGTTTTAAGATTCTTACTTCTCAGGTATATTCCCAGGCGTTGAATATGGGGTGTTGGGTCCATTTCGTTGAGCAAGGTGTAGGTCTTGTCTATTATATATTTGGCTTATGGAACGGTATCTGTGCTAATTTCAATCTCTGGTTTGATGCAGCACCCCAACTCACCTTTCCCCATAAGCAAGCATAAGTTGGTTTTCTAAATTTGAGACCCTGTTCTGTTTTGTAATTCAGTTCATGTGTAGCCAAGTTTATGTTCCGTGTATTAGTGATATCTTATGATGTTTCTTTTTCTGTGTGACTTATTTCTCGTAGAATCGTCGTACCTGAATTCACTCATTATGCCGCTACGGGCCTGATGACGTAGATCTCATTGCTGAGTGATATTCCATTGTACGTACGTACCACAACTTCTTTATCCATTTTTTGCTTTCTCGGATATTTAACTTGTACCGTAGACGAGTTTCTTGTAAACAGAGCCGTCCCAAACTTTGGGGTGCCTGTGTGTTTTTGATTTTAATTTCCCTAAGCTATAGGACCTAAGTGGAAGTGCCATAGGCTGTGTTGCTTTGTTTCCTACGTGTTTCAGGAAACACCATACACTTCTCCAGAGTGGCTTCTGGCAATTTACATCCCGCCCATCAGCATAACAAGGCTCCCTGTTCTCCATGACCTGTCCTGCCTTTCTGGATTTTACACTTTTTTCATATGGCCCTTTTGACCGGGGGGCTGTGAGACTTCTTTCTATCGCCTATTTATTTACACGCTTGCTTGGTTGGCCAAAAAGGGCGTATGCATTTTTCCCTGAATATATTCAGGAAAAAACGCATAGGCCCTTTTTGGCCAAGTGCATCATTGTCGACATTCTGCCTCTTTTCCTATGCTTTAAGTGCAATTCCAGTCTATCCCATGAAATCGTTTTCCTGAAATTCTGCCCCGCTTTCAAGTCCTCTTCCAAAACTTACTTCAATACATTTTTGGACGATAGCTGTCATTCATAACTCTGCAGGTTTGTGAATTACAATGCCCCTGAGCTCCTTTCTTCAACAAGCTTTCTTGTGAGCTGGCCGCAAAACAGCAGGATTGCTTCAGGCCCTAATGTGTTTCCGGCTGGGCACACTGAGCCTTTGGTTAATTCCTCTTTCTGGTGGGAAATGAGCGTTCCATTTGCCCGTGCAGACACCTACAGCTACTCTCTCATTGGTTCTCCCTATTCCTGTTCATCTGGCGCAGAAATTGCAAACTGTGCCAAACAGGAGGTTAAAGGCACTGACTCTTCAAGAGGGGAGAATGTTACTAAAGAGTCTTGAATGTTGAACCTGAGTACCAGGGGACGAACACTGAGATGCATTTGAAAACGTTTCACAATCCCACGGTGGACCATACTCTGGGGTTCCCATGCATGTTTTAGCTGAAAGAAGAATCCCATAAACCTGGAGAGTTGGGACCCATGGAATGGGTACCATGCAGTATAACTTCAAAGGGTCTGCGTTTGCTCAACGAACCTCACCAGGGTTATCAGCCCGAAGTGTCCAGCCTTATGTCTCACCCAGCTCTGGGTGTAGATGTGGTAAATCCAGGTTGCATCACAAGCCCTGAATGAATTATTTAAGAATTGCTCTCTATTTCACTGTCATTGTGTTTTCTTTTTGAAATTTATTTTGATAACGGGATTTTTCGGATTTTCACTGGTGCGTTTAGGCCGCTGTACACACGCTTGCTTTCCTTATGGAGACATATAAATCCATGGGTTTTAAGATTCTTACTTCTCAGGTATATTCCCAGGCGTTGAATATGGGGTGTTGGGTCCATTTCGTTGAGCAAGGTGTAGGTCTTGTCTATTATATATTTGGCTTATGGAACGGTATCTGTGCTAATTTCAATCTCTGGTTTGATGCAGCACCCCAACTCACCTTTCCCCATAAGCAAGCATAAGTTGGTTTTCTAAATTTGAGACCCTGTTCTGTTTTGTAATTCAGTTCATGTGTAGCCAAGTTTACGTTCCGTGTATTAGTGATATCTTATGATGTTTCTTTTTCTGTGTGACTTATTTCTCGTAGAATCGTCGTACCTGAATTCACTCATTATGCCGCTACGGGCCTGATGACGTAGATCTCATTGCTGAGTGATATTCCATTGTACGTACGTACCACAACTTCTTTATCCATTTTTTGCTTTCTCGGATATTTAACTTGTACCGTAGACGAGTTTCTTGTAAACAGAGCCGTCCCAAACTTTGGGGTGCCTGTGTGTTTTTGATTTTAATTTCCCTAAGCTATAGGACCTAAGTGGAAGTGCCATAGGCTGTGTTGCTTTGTTTCCTACGTGTTTCAGGAAACACCATACACTTCTCCAGAGTGGCTTCTGGCAATTTACATCCCGCCCATCAGCATAACAAGGCTCCCTGTTCTCCATGACCTGTCCTGCCTTTCTGGATTTTACACTTTTTTCATATGGCCCTTTTGACCGGGGGGCTGTGAGACTTCTTTCTATCGCCTATTTATTTACACGCTTGCTTGGTTGGCCAAAAAGGGCGTATGCATTTTTCCCTGAATATATTCAGGAAAAAACGCATAGGCCCTTTTTGGCCAAGTGCATCATTGTCGACATTCTGCCTCTTTTCCTATGCTTTAAGTGCAATTCCAGTCTATCCCATGAAATCGTTTTCCTGAAATTCTGCCCCGCTTTCAAGTCCTCTTCCAAAACTTACTTCAATACATTTTTGGACGATAGCTGTCATTCATAACTCTGCAGGTTTGTGAATTACAATGCCCCTGAGCTCCTTTCTTCAACAAGCTTTCTTGTGAGCTGGCCGCAAAACAGCAGGATTGCTTCAGGCCCTAATGTGTTTCCGGCTGGGCACACTGAGCCTTTGGTTAATTCCTCTTTCTGGTGGGAAATGAGCGTTCCATTTGCCCGTGCAGACACCTACAGCTACTCTCTCATTGGTTCTCCCTATTCCTGTTCATCTGGCGCAGAAATTGCAAACTGTGCCAAACAGGAGGTTAAAGGCACTGACTCTTCAAGAGGGGAGAATGTTACTAAAGAGTCTTGAATGTTGAACCTGAGTACCAGGGGACGAACACTGAGATGCATTTGAAAACGTTTCACAATCCCACGGTGGACCATACTCTGGGGTTCCCATGCATGTTTTAGCTGAAAGAAGAATCCCATAAACCTGGAGAGTTGGGACCCATGGAATGGGTACCATGCAGTATAACTTCAAAGGGTCTGCGTTTGCTCAACGAACCTCACCAGGGTTATCAGCCCGAAGTGTCCAGCCTTATGTCTCACCCAGCTCTGGGTGTAGATGTGGTAAATCCAGGTTGCATCACAAGCCCTGAATGAATTATTTAAGAATTGCTCTCTATTTCACTGTCATTGTGTTTTCTTTTTGAAATTTATTTTGATAACGGGATTTTTCGGATTTTCACTGGTGCGTTTAGGCCGCTGTACACACGCTTGCTTTCCTTATGGAGACATATAAATCCATGGGTTTTAAGATTCTTACTTCTCAGGTATATTCCCAGGCGTTGAATATGGGGTGTTGGGTCCATTTCGTTGAGCAAGGTGTAGGTCTTGTCTATTATATATTTGGCTTATGGAACGGTATCTGTGCTAATTTCAATCTCTGGTTTGATGCAGCACCCCAACTCACCTTTCCCCATAAGCAAGCATAAGTTGGTTTTCTAAATTTGAGACCCTGTTCTGTTTTGTAATTCAGTTCATGTGTAGCCAAGTTTATGTTCCGTGTATTAGTGATATCTTATGATGTTTCTTTTTCTGTGTGACTTATTTCTCGTAGAATCGTCGTACCTGAATTCACTCATTATGCCGCTACGGGCCTGATGACGTAGATCTCATTGCTGAGTGATATTCCATTGTACGTACGTACCACAACTTCTTTATCCATTTTTTGCTTTCTCGGATATTTAACTTGTACCGTAGACGAGTTTCTTGTAAACAGAGCCGTCCCAAACTTTGGGGTGCCTGTGTGTTTTTGATTTTAATTTCCCTAAGCTATAGGACCTAAGTGGAAGTGCCATAGGCTGTGTTGCTTTGTTTCCTACGTGTTTCAGGAAACACCATACACTTCTCCAGAGTGGCTTCTGGCAATTTACATCCCGCCCATCAGCATAACAAGGCTCCCTGTTCTCCATGACCTGTCCTGCCTTTCTGGATTTTACACTTTTTTCATATGGCCCTTTTGACCGGGGGGCTGTGAGACTTCTTTCTATCGCCTATTTATTTACACGCTTGCTTGGTTGGCCAAAAAGGGCGTATGCATTTTTCCCTGAATATATTCAGGAAAAAACGCATAGGCCCTTTTTGGCCAAGTGCATCATTGTCGACATTCTGCCTCTTTTCCTATGCTTTAAGTGCAATTCCAGTCTATCCCATGAAATCGTTTTCCTGAAATTCTGCCCCGCTTTCAAGTCCTCTTCCAAAACTTACTTCAATACATTTTTGGACGATAGCTGTCATTCATAACTCTGCAGGTTTGTGAATTACAATGCCCCTGAGCTCCTTTCTTCAACAAGCTTTCTTGTGAGCTGGCCGCAAAACAGCAGGATTGCTTCAGGCCCTAATGTGTTTCCGGCTGGGCACACTGAGCCTTTGGTTAATTCCTCTTTCTGGTGGGAAATGAGCGTTCCATTTGCCCGTGCAGACACCTACAGCTACTCTCTCATTGGTTCTCCCTATTCCTGTTCATCTGGCGCAGAAATTGCAAACTGTGCCAAACAGGAGGTTAAAGGCACTGACTCTTCAAGAGGGGAGAATGTTACTAAAGAGTCTTGAATGTTGAACCTGAGTACCAGGGGACGAACACTGAGATGCATTTGAAAACGTTTCACAATCCCACGGTGGACCATACTCTGGGGTTCCCATGCATGTTTTAGCTGAAAGAAGAATCCCATAAACCTGGAGAGTTGGGACCCATGGAATGGGTACCATGCAGTATAACTTCAAAGGGTCTGCGTTTGCTCAACGAACCTCACCAGGGTTATCAGCCCGAAGTGTCCAGCCTTATGTCTCACCCAGCTCTGGGTGTAGATGTGGTAAATCCAGGTTGCATCACAAGCCCTGAATGAATTATTTAAGAATTGCTCTCTATTTCACTGTCATTGTGTTTTCTTTTTGAAATTTATTTTGATAACGGGATTTTTCGGATTTTCACTGGTGCGTTTAGGCCGCTGTACACACGCTTGCTTTCCTTATGGAGACATATAAATCCATGGGTTTTAAGATTCTTACTTCTCAGGTATATTCCCAGGCGTTGAATATGGGGTGTTGGGTCCATTTCGTTGAGCAAGGTGTAGGTCTTGTCTATTATATATTTGGCTTATGGAACGGTATCTGTGCTAATTTCAATCTCTGGTTTTATGCAGAACCCCAACTCACCTTTCCCCATAAGCAAGCATAAGATGGTTTTCTAAATTTGAGACCCTGTTCTGTTTTGTAATTCAGTTCATGTGTAGCCAATTTTACGTTCCGTGTATTAGTGATATCTTATGATGTTTCATTTTCTGTGTGACTTATTTCTCGTAGAATCGTCGTACCTGAATCCACTCATTATGCCGCTTCGGGCCTGATGACGTAGATCTCATGGCTGAATGATATTCCATTGTACGTACGTACCACAACTTCTTTATCCATTTTTTGCTTTCTCGGATATTTAACTTGTACCGTAGACGAGGTTCTTGTAAACAGAGCCGTCCCAAACTTTGGGGTGGCTGTGTGTTTTTGATTTTAATTTCCCTAAGCTATAGGACCATAAGTGGAAGTGCCATAGGCTGTGTTGCTTTGTTTCCTACGTGTTTCAGCAATCACCATACACTTCTCCAGAGTGGCTGTTGGCAATTTACAACCCGCCCATCAGCATAACAAGGCTCCCTGTTCTCCATGACCTGTCCTGCCTTTCTGGATTTTACACTTGTTTCAGATGGCCCTTTTGACGGGGGGCAGTGAGACTTCATTGTAGTGCAGATTTCCTTTACACGCTTGCTTGGTTGGCCAAAAAGGGCGTATGCGTTTTTTCTTGAATATATTCAGGAAAGAACGCATACGCCCTTTTTGGCCAAGTGCATCATTGTGGACATTCTGCCTCTTTTCCTATGCTTTAAGTGCAATTCCAGTCTACCCCCTGAAATCGTTTTCCTGAAATTCTGCCCCGCTTTCAAGTCCTCTTCGAAGACTTACTTCAATACATTTTTGGACGATAGCTGTCATTCATAACTCTGCAGGTTTGTGAATTACAGTGCCCCTGAGCTCCTTTCTTCAACTCGCTTTCTTGTGAGCTGGCCGCAAACCGCAAGATTGCTTCAGGCCCTAATCTGGTTCCGGCATGGCACGCTGAGCCTTTGGTTAATTCCTTTTCCTGGTGGGAAATGAGCGTTCCATTTGCCCGTGCAGACACCTACAGCTAGTCTCTCATTGGTTCTCCCTATTCCTGTTCATCTTGCGCAGAAATTGCAAACCGTGCCAAACAGGAGGTTATAGGCACTGACTCTCCAAGTGGGGAGAGTGTTAGTAAAGCGTCTGGAATGGTGAACCCGAGTACCAGGGGACGAAACTTGAGATGCATTTGAAAACGTTTCCCAATCACATGGTGGACCATACTCTGGGATTCCCATGTATGTTTTAGCTGAAGGAAGGATCCCTTAAACCTGGAGAGTTGGGACCCATGGAATGGGTACCATGCAGTATGACTTCAAAGGGTCTGCGTTTGCTCACCGAACCTCACCAATGCTATCAGCCCGAAGTGTCCAGCCTTATGTCTCACCTAGCTCTGGGGGTAGATGTGGTAAATCCAGGTTGCATCACAAGCCCTGAATGAATTATTTAAGAATTGCTCTCTATTTCACTGTCATTGTGTTTTGTTTTTGAAATTTATTTTGATAAATGGATTTATCGGATTTTCACTGCTGCGTTTAGGCCACTGTACACACGCTTGATTTCCTTATGGAGACATATAAATCCATGGGTCTTAAGATTCTTACTTGTCAGGTATATTCCCAGGCGTTGAATATGGGGTGTTGAGTCCATTTCGTTGAGCAAGGAATAGGTTTGTCTATTATATATTTGGCTAATGGAACGGTATCTGTGCTAATTTCAATCTCTGGTTTGATGCAGCACCCCAACTCACCTCTCCCCATAAGCAAGCATAAGTTGGTTTTCTCAATTTGAGACACTGTTCTGTTTTGTAATTCAGTTCATGTGTAGCCAAGTTTACGTGCCGTGTATTAGTGATATCTTATGATGTTTCTTTTTCTGTGTGACTTATTTCTCGTAGAATCGTCGTACCTGAATCCACTCATTATGCCGCTAAGGGCCTGATGACGTAGATCTCATTGCTGAGTGATATTCCATTGTACGTACGTAACACAAATTCTTTATCCATTTTTTGCTTTCTAGGATATTTAATTGTACCGTAGACGAGGTTTTTGTAAACAGAGCCGTCCCAAATTTTGGGGTGGCTGTGTTTTTTTGATTTTGATTTCCCTAAGCTATAGGACCCTAAGTGGAAGTGCCATAGGCTGTGTTGATTTGTTTCCTACGTGTTTCAGGAAACACCATACACTTCTCCAGACTGGCTGTTGGCAATTTACATCCCGCCCATCAGCATAACAAGGCTCCCTGTTCCCCATGACCTGTCCTGCCTTTCTGGATTTTACACCTGTTTCAGATGGCCTTTTGGAACGGGGGGCAATGAGACTTCATTGTAGTGCAGATTTCCTTTACACGCTTCCTTGGTTTGCCAAAAAGTGCGTATGCGTATTTTCCTAAATATATTCAGGAAAAAACGCATACGCCCTTTTTGGCCAAGTGCATCATTGTGGACATTCTGCCTCTTTTCCTATGCTTTAAGTGCAATTCCAGTCTACCCCCTGAAATCGTTTTCCTGAAATTCTGCCCCGCTTTCAAGTCCTCTTCGAAGACTTACTTCAATACATTTTTGGATGATAGCTGTCATTCATAACTCTGCAGGATTGTGAATTACAGTGCCCCTGAGCTCCTTTCGTCAACTCGCTTTCTTGTGAGCTGGCCGCAAACCGCAGGATTGCTTCAGGCCCTAATCTGGTTCCGGAAGGGCACGCTGAGCCTTTGGTTAATTCCTCTTCCTGGTGGGAAATGAGCGTTCCATTTTCCCGTGCAGACACCTACAGCTAGTCTCTCATTGGTTCTCCCTATTCCTGTTCATCTTGCACAGAAATTGCAAACTGTGCCAAACAGGAGGTTAAAGGCACTGACTCTCCAAGTGGGGAGAGTGTTAGTAAAGCATCTGGAGTGGTGAACCGGTGTACCAGGGGACGAAACCTGAGATGCATTTGAAAACGTTTCCCAATCACACGGTGGACCATACTCTGGGTTTCCCATGCATGTTTTAGCTGAAGGAAGAATCCCTTAAACCTGGAGAGTTGGGACCCATGGAATGGCTACCATGCAGTATGACTTCAAAGGGTCTGCGTTTGCTCACCGAACCTCACCAATGCTATCAGCCCGAAGTGTCCAGCCTTATGTCTCACCCAGCTCTGGGTGTAGATGTGGTAAATCCAGGTTGCATCACAAGCCCTGAAGGAATTATTTAAGAATTGCTCTCTATTTCACTGTCATTGTGTTTTGTTTTTGAAATTTATTTTGATAATGGGATTTATCGGATTTTCACTGCTGCATTGTGGCTGCTGTACACACGCTTGATTTCCTTATGGAGACATATAAATCCATGGGTTTTAAGATTCTTACTTGTCAGGTATCTTCCCAGGCGTTGAATATGGGGTGTTGAGTCCATTTCGTTGAGCAAGGAATAGGTCTTGTCTATTATATATTTGGCTTATGGAAAGGTATCTGTGCTAATTTCAATCTCTGGTTTTATGCAGCACCCCAACTCACCTTTCCCCTTAATCAAGCATAAGTTGGTTTTCTCAATTTGAGACCCTGTTCTGTATTGTAATTCAGTTCATGTGTAGCCAAGATTACATTCCGTGTATGAGGGATATCTTATGATGTTTCTTTTTCTGTGTGACTTATTTCTCGTAGAATCATCGTACCTGAATCCACTCATTATGCCGCTAGGGACCTGATGACGTAGATTTCATTGCTGAGTGATATTCCATTGTACGTGTGTACCACAACTTCTTTATCCATTTTTTGCTTTCTCGGATATTTAACTTGTACCCTAGACGACGTTCTTGTAAACAGAGGCATCCCAAACTTTGGGGTGGTTGTGTGTTTTTGATTGTAATTTCCCTAAGCTATCGGACCATAAGTGGAAGTGCCATAGGCTGTGTTGCTTTGTTGTCTACCTGTTTCAGGAAACACCATACACTTCTCCAGAGTGGCTGTTGGCAATTTATATCCCGCCCATCAGCATAACAAGGCTCCCTGTTCTCCATGACCTGTCCTGCCTTTCTGGATTTTACACTTGGTTCAGATGGCCGTTTGGACCGGGGGGCAGTGAGACTTCATTGTAGTGCAGATTTCCTTTACACGCTTGCTTGGTTGGCCAAAAATGGCGTATGCGTTTTTTCCTGAATATATTCAGGAAAAAACGCATACGCCATTTTTGGCCAAGTGCATCACTGTGGACATTCTGCCTCTTTTTCTATGCTTTAAGTGCAATTCCAGTCTACCCCCTGAAATCGTTTTCCTGAAATTCTGCCCCGCTTTCAAGTCCTCTTCGAAGACTTACTTCAATACATTTTTGGACGATAGCTGTCATTCATAACTCTGCAGGTTTGTGAATTACAGTGCCCCTGAGCTCCTTTCTTCAACTCGCTTTCTTGTGAGCTGGCCGCAAAACCGCAGGATTGCTTCAGGTCCTAATCTGGTTCTGGCAGGGCACGCTGAGCCTTTGGTTAATTCCTCTTCCTGGTGGGAAATGAGCGTTCCATTTGCCCGTGCAGACACCTACAGCTAGTCTCTCATTCGTTCTCCCTATGCCTGTTCATCTTGCGCAGAAATTGCAAACTGTGCCAAACAGGAGGTTAAAGGCACTGACTCTCCAAGTGGGGAGACTGTTAGTAAAGCGTCTGGAATGGTGAACCCAAGTACCAGGGGACGAAACCTGAGATTCATTTGAAAATGTTTCCCAATCACACGGTGGACCATACTCTGGGTTTCCCATGCATGTTTTAGCTGAAGGAAGAATCCCTTAAACCTGGAGAGTTGGGACCCATAGAATGTCTACCATGCAGTATGACTTCAAAGGGTCTGCGTTTGCTCACCGAACCTCACCAATGCTATCAGCCCGAAGTGTCCAGCCTTATGTCTCACCGAGCTCTGTCTGTAGATGTGGTAAATCCAGGTTGCATCACAAGCCCTGAATGAATTATTTAAGAATTGCTCTCTATTTCACTGTCATTGTGTTTTGTTTTTGAAATTTATTTTGATAATGGGATTTATCGGATTTTCACTGCTGCGTTTAGGCCGCTGTACACACGCTTGACTTCCCTATGGAGACATATAAATCCATGGGTCTTAAGATTCTTACTTGTCAGGTATATTCCCAGACGTTTAATATGGGGTGTTGTGTCCATTTCGTTGAGCAAGGAGCAGGTTTTGTCTATTATATATTTGGCTTATGGAACGGTATCTGTGCTAATTTCAATCTCTGGTTTTATGCAGCACCCCAACTCACCTTTCCCCATAAGCAAGCATAAGTTGGTTTTCTAAATTTGAGACCCTGTTCTGTTTTGTAATTCAGTTCATGTGTAGCCAAGTTTACGTTCCCTGTATTAGTGATATCTTATGATGTTTCTTTTTCTGTGTGACTTATTTCTCGTAGAATCGTCGTACCTGAATCCATTCATTATGCCGCTACGTGCCTGATGACGTAGATCTCATTGTTGAGTGATATACCATTGTAGGTACGTACCACAACTTCTTTATCCATTTTTTGCTTTCTCGGATATTTAACTTGTACCATAGACGAGGTTCTTGTAAACAGAGCCGTCCCAAACTTTGGGGTGGCTGTGTGTTTTTGATTTTAATTTCCCTAAGCTATAGGACCCTAAGTGGAAATGCCATAGGCTGTGTTGCTTTGTTTCCTACGTGTTTCAGGAAACACCATACACTTCTTCAGAGTGGCTGTTGGCAATTTACATCCCGCCCATCAGCATAACAAGGCTCCCTGTTCTCCATGACCTGTCCTGCCTTTCTGGATTTTACACTTTTTTCAGATGGCCCTTTTGACCGGGGGGCAGTGAGACTTCAATGTATTGCAGATTTCCTTTACACGCTTGCTTGGTTGGCCAAAAAGGGCGTATGCATTTTTTCCTGAATATATTCAGGAAAAAACGCATACGCCCTTTTTGGCCAAGTTCATCATTGTGGACATTCTGCCTCTTTTCCTATGCTTTAAGTCCAATTCCAGTCTACCCCCTGAAATCGTTTTCCTTAAATTCTGCCCCACTTTCAGTCCTCTTCGAAGACTTACTTCAATACATTTTGGACAATAGCTGTCATTCATAACTCTGCAGGTTTGTGAATTACAGTGCCCCTGAGTTCCTTTCTTCAACTTGCTTTCTTGTGAGCTGGCCGCAAAACCGCAGGATTGCTTCAGGTCCTAATCTTTTTCCGGCAGGGCACGCTGAGCCTCTGGTTAATTCCTCTTCCTGGTGGGAAATGAGTGTTCCATTTGCCCGTGCAGATACCTACAACTAGTCTCTCATTGCTTCTCCCTATTCCTGTTCATCTTGCGCAGAAATTGCAAACTGTGCCAAACAGGAGGTTAAAGGCACTGACTCTCCAAGTGGGGAGAGTGTTAGTAAAGCGTTTGGAATGGTGAACCCGAGTACCAGGGGACGAAACCTGAGATGCATTTGAAAACGTTTCCCAATCACACGGTGGACCATACTCTGGGTTTCCCATGCATGTTTTAGCTGAAGGAAGAATCCCTTAAACCTGGAGAGTTGGGACCCATGGAATGGGTACCATGCAGTAAGACTTCAAAGGATCTGCGTTTGCTCAACCAACCTCACCAACGCTATCAGCCCGAAGTGTCCAGCATTATGTCTCACCCAGCTCTGGGTGTAGATGTGGTAAATCCAGGTTGCATCACAAGCCCTGAATGAATTATTTAAGAATTGCTCTCTATTTCACTGTCCTTGTGTTGTGTTTGTGAAATTTATTTTGATAATGGGATTTATCGGATTTTCACTGCTGCGTTTAGGCCCCTGTACACACGCTTGACTTCCTTATGGAGACATATAAATCCATGGGTCTTATGATTCTTACTTGTCAGGTATATTCCCAGGCGTTGAATATGGGGTGTTGAGTCCATTTCGTTGAGCAAGGAGTAGGTCTTGACTATTAAATATTTGGCTTATTGAACGATATCTATTCTAATCTCAATCTCTGGTTTTATGCAGCACCCCAACTCACCTTTCCCCTTAAGCAAGCATAAGTTGGTTTTCTAAATTTGAGACCCTGTTCTGTTTTGTAATTCAGTTCATGTGTAGCGAAGTTCACATTCGGTGTATTAGTGATATCTTAATGTTTCTTTTTCTGTGTGACTTATTTCACTTAGAATCATCGTATCTGAATCCACTGATTATGCCGCAACGGGCCTGATGTCATAGATTTCATTGCTGATTGATATTCCATTGTACGTATGTACCACAACTTCTTTATCCATTTATCGCATTCTGGGATATTTAACTTGTACTGTAGACGAGGTTCTTGTAAACAGAGCCGTCCAAAACTTTGGGGTGGCTGTGTGTTTTTTATTTTAATTTCCCTAAGTTATAGGGCCATAAGTGGAAGTGCCGTAGGCTCCGTTGCTTAGTTTTTTAGGTGTTTCAGGAAACACCGTACACTTCTCCAGAGTGGCTGTTGGCAATTTACATCCCGCCCATAAGCATAACAAGGCTCCCAGTTCTCCATGGCCTGTGCTGTGTTTCAGGAGTTTACCCTTTTTTCAGAAGGCCCTTTTGACTGGGGGGCAGTGAGACTTCATTTTAGTGCAGATTTCATTTACATGCTTGCTTGGGGGCCAAAAAGTGCGTATGCGTTTTTTTCCTGAATATATTCAGGAATAAAAGCATATGCCCTTTTTGGCCAAGTGCATCATTGTCGACTTTCTGCCTCTTTTCCTATGCTTTAAATGCAATTCCAGTCTATCCCCTGAAATCGTTTTCCTGCAATTCTGCCCCGCTCTCAAGTCCTCTTCACAGCCTTACTTCAGTATATTTTTGGACGATAGCTGTCATTCATAACTCTGCAGGATTGTGAATTACAGGGCCCCTGAGCTCCTTTCTTCAGCTCGCTTTCTTGTGAGCTGGCCGCAAAAACCTAGGATTGTTTCAGGCCCTCATCTTGTTCCGGCAGGGCACCATGAGCCTTGCTTAATTCCTCTTCTGGTGGGAAATGAGCGTTCCATTTGCCCGTGCAGACACCTACAGCTAGTCTCTCATTGGTTCTCCCTATTCCTGTTCATCTTGCGCAGAAATTGCAAACTGTGCCAAACAGGAGGTTAAAGGCACTGACTCTCCAAGTGGGGAGAGTGTTAGTAAAGCGTCTGGAACGGTGACCCCGAGTACCAGGGGACGAAACCTGAGATGCGTTTGAAAACGTTTCCCAATCACACGGTGGACCATACTCTGGGTTTCCCATGCATGTTTTATCTGAAGGAAGAATCCCTTAAACCTGGAGAGTTGGGACCCATGGAATGGCTACCATGCAGTATGACTTCAAAGGGTCTGCGTTTGCTCACCGAACCTCACCAATGCTATCAGCCCGAAGTGTCCAGCCTTATGTCTCACCCAGCTCTGGGTGTAGATGTGGTAAATCCAAGTTGCATCACAAGCCCTGAATGAATTATTTAAGAATTGCTCTCTATTTCACTGTCATTGTGTTTTGTTTGTGAAATTTATTTTGATAATGGGATTTATCGGATTTTCACTGCTGCGTTTAGGTCGCTGTACACACGCTTGATTTCCTTGTGGAGACATATAAATCCATGGGTCTTAAGATTCTTACTTGTCAGGTATATTCCCAGGCGTTGAATATGGGGTGTTGAGTCCATTTCGTTGAGCAAGGAGTAGGTCTTGTCTATTATATATTTGGCTTATGGAACGGTATCTGAGCTAATTTCAATCTCTGGTTTGATGCAGCACCCCAACTCACCTTTCCCCATAAGCAAGCATAAGTTGGTTTTCTAAATTTGAGACCCTGTTCTGTTTTGTAATTCAGTTCATGTGTAGCCAAGTTTACGTTCCGTGTATTAGTGATATCTTATGATGTTTCTTTTTCTGTGTGACTTATTTCTCGTAGAATCGTCGTACCTGAATCCACTCATAATGCCTCTACGGGCCAGATGACGTAGATCTCATGGCTGAGTGACATTCCATTGTACGTACGTACCACAACTTCTTTATCCATTTTTTGTTTTCTCGGATATTTAACTTGTACCGTAGACGAGGTTCTTGTAAACAGAGCCGTCCCAAACTTTGGGGTGGCTGTGTGTTTTTGATTTTAATTTCCCTAAGCTATAGGACCCTAAGTGGAAGTGCCATAGGCTGTGTTGCTTTGTTTCCTACGTGTTTCAGGAAACACCATACACTTCTCCAGAGTGGCTGTTGGCAATTTACATCCCGCCCATCAGCATAACAAGGCTCCCTGTTCTCCATGACCTGTCCTGCCTTTCTGGATTTTACACTTGTTTCAGATGTCCGTTTGGACCGGGGGGCAGTGAGACTTCATTGTAGTGCAGATTTCCTTTACACGCTTGCTTGGTTGGCCAAAAAGGGGGTATGCGTTTTTTCAGGAATATATTCAGGAAAAAATGCATACGCCCTTTTTGGCCAAGTGCATTATTGTCGACATTCTGCCTCTTTTCCTATGCTTTAAGTGCAATTCCAGTCTACCACCTGAAATCGTTTTCCTGAAATTCTATCCCGCTTTCGAGTCCTCTTCGTAGACTTACTTCAATACATTTTTGGACGATAGCTGTCATTCATAACTCTGCAGGTTTGTGAATTACAGTGCCCCTGAGCTCCTTTCTTCAACTCGCTTTCTTGTGAGCTGGCCGCAAAACTGCTGGATTGCTTTAGGCCCTAATCTGGTTCCAGCAGGGCATGCTGAGCCTGTGGTTAATTCCTCTTCCTGTGGGGAAATGAGCGTTCCATTTGCCCGTGCGGACACCTACAGCTAGTCTCTCATTGGTTCTCCCTATTCCTGTTCATCTTGTGCAGAAATTGCAAACTGTGCCAAACAGGAAGTTAAAGGCACTGACTCTCCAAGTGGGGAGAGTGTTAGTAAAGCGCCTGGAACGGTGAACCCGAGTACCAGGGGTTGAAACCTGAGATGCATTTGAAAACGTTTCCCAATCACACGGTGGACCATACTCTGGGTTTCCCATGCATGTTTTAGCTGAAGGAAGAATCCCTTAAACCTGGAGAGTTGGGACCCATGGAATGGGTACCATGCAGTATGACTTCAAAGGGTCTGCGTTTGCTCACCGTATCTCACCAATGCTATCAGCCCGAAGTGTCTAGCCTTATGTCTCACCCAGCTCTGGGTGTAGATGTGGTAAATCCAGGTTGCATCACAAGCCCTGAATGAATTATTTAAGAATTGCTCTCTATTTCACTGTCATTGTGTTTTCTTTTTGAAATTTATTTTGATAATGGGATTTATCGGATTTTCACTGCTGCGTTTAGGCCGCTGTACACACGCTTGATTTCCTTATGGAAACATATTAATCCATGGGTCTTAAGATTCTTACTTGTCAGGTATATTCCCAGGCGTTGAATATGGGGTGTTGAGTCCATTTCGTTGAGCAAGGAGTAGGTCTTTTCTATTATATATTTGGCTTATGGAACGGTATCTGTGCTAATTTCAATCTCTGGTTTTATGCAGCACCCCAACTCACCTTTCCCCATAAGCAAGCATAAGTTGGTTTTCTAAATTTGAGACCCTGTTTTGTTTTGTAATTCAGTTCATGTGTAGCCAAGTTTACGTTCCGTGTATTAGTGATATCTTATGATGTTTCTTTTTCTGTGTGACTTATTTCTCGTAGAATCGTCGTACCTGAATGCACTCATTATGCCGCTACGGGCCTGATGAAGTAGATCTCATTGCTGAGTGATATTCCATTGTACGTACGTACCACAACTTCTTTATCCATTTTTTGCTTTCTCGGATATTTAACTTGTACCGTAGATGAGGTTCTTGTAAAAAGAGCCGTCCCAAACTTTGGGGTGGCTGTGTGTTTTTGATTGTAATTTCCCTAAGGTATAGTACCCTAAGTGGAAGTGCCATAGGCTGTGTTGCTTTGTTTCCTACGTGTTTCAGGAAACACCATACACTTCTCCAGAGTGGCTGTTGGCAATTTACATCCCGCCCATCAGCATAACAAGGCTCCCTCTTCTCCATGACCTGTCCTGCCTTTCTGGATTTTACACTGTTTCAGATGGCCCTTTTGACCGGGGGGCAGTGAGACTTCATTGTAGTGCAGATTTCCTTTAAACGCTTGCTTGGTTGGCCAAAAAGGGCGTATGCGTTTTTTCCTGAATATATTCAGGAAAAAACGCATACGCCCTTTTTGGCCAAGTGCATCATTGTCGACATTCTGCCTCTTTTCCTATGCTTTAAGTGCAATTCCAGTCTACTCCCGAAATCGTTTTCCTCAAATTCGGCCCCGCTTTCAGGTCCTCTTCGAAGACTTACTTCAATACATTTTTGGACGATAGCTGTCATTCATAACTCTTCAGCCGTGTGAATTACAGTGCCCCTGAGCTCATTTCTTCCACTCGCTTTCTTGTGAGCTGGCCGCAAAACCGCAGGATTGCTTCAGGCCCTAATCTGGTTCCGGCAGGGCATGTTGAGCCTTTGCTTAATTCCTCTTCCTGGTGGGAAATGAGCATTCCATTTGCCCGTGCAGACACCTGGAGCTAGTCTCTCATTGGTTCTCCCTATTCCTGTTCATCTTGCGCAGAAATTGCAAACTGTGCCAAACAGGAGGTTAAAGGCACTGACTCTCCAAGTGGGGAGAGTGTTAGTAAAGCGTCTGGAACGGTGAACCCGAGTACCAGGGGACGAAACCTGAGATGCATTTGAAAATGTTTCCCAATCACAAGGTGGACCGTACTCTGGGTTTCCCATGCATGTTTTAGCTGAAGGAAGAATCCCTTAAACCTGGAGAGTTGGGACCCATGGAATGGTTACCATGCAGTATGACTTCAAAGGGTCTGCGTTTGCTCAATGAACCTCACCAATGATATCAGCCCGAAGTGTCCAGCCTTATGTTTCACCCAGCTCTGAGTGTAGGTGTGGTAAATGCAGGTTGCATCACAAGCCCTGAATGAATTATTTAAGAATTGCTCTCTATTTCAGTGTCATTGTGTTTTGTTTGTGAAATTTATTTTGATAATGGGATTTATCGGATTTTCACTGCTGCGTTTAGGCCGCTGTACACACGCTTGATTTCCTTATGGAGACATATAAATCCATGGGTCTTAAGATTCTTACTTGTCAGGTATATTCCCAGGCGTTGAATATGGGGTGTTGAGTCCATTTCGTTGAGCAAGGAGTAGGTCTTGTCTATGATATATTTGGCTTATGGAACGGTATCTGTGCTAATTTCAATCTCTGGTTTGATGCAGCACCCCAACTCACCTTTCCCCATAAGCAAGCATAAGTTGGTTTTCTAAATTTGAGACCCTGTTCTGTTTTGTAATTCAGTTCATGTGTAGCCAAGTTTACGTTCCGTGTATTAGTGATATCTTATGATGTTTCTTTTTCTGTGTGACTTATTTCTCGTAGAATCGTCGTACCTGAATGCACTCATTATGCCGCTACGGGCCAGATAACGTAGATCTCATGGCTGAGTGATATTCCATTGTACGTGCGTAGCACAACTTCTTTATCCATTTTTTGCTTTCTCGGATATTTAACTTGTACCGTAGACGAGGTTCTTGTAAACAGAGCCGTCCCAAACTTTGGGGTGGCTGTTTGTTTTTGATTTTAATTTCCCTAAGCTATAGGACCCTAAGTGGAAGTGCCATAGGCTGTGTTGCCTTGTTTCCTACGTGTTTCAGGAAACACCATACATTTCTCCAGAGTGGCTGTTGGCAATTTACATCCCGCCCATCAGCATAACAAGGCTCCCTGTTCTCCATGACCTGTCCTGCCTTTCTGGATTTTACACTTGTTTCAGATGGCCCTTTTGACCGGGGGGCAGTGAGACTTCATTGTAGTGCAGATTTCCTTTACATGCTTGCTTGGTTGGCCAAAAAGGGCGTATGCGTTTTTTCCTGAATATATTCAGGAAAAAACGCATACGCCCTTTTTGGCCAAGTGCATCATTGTCGACATTCGGCCTCTTTTCCTATGTTTTAAGTGCAATTCCAGTCTACCCCCTGAAGTCGTTTTCCTGAAATTCTGCCCCACATTCAAGTCCTCTTCATAGACTTACTTCAATACATTTTTGGACGATAGCTGTCATTCATAACTCTGCAGGTTTGTGAATTACAGTGCCCCTGGGCTCTTTTCTTCAACTCGCTATCTTGTGAGCTGGCCACAAAACCGCAGGATTGCTTCAGGCCCTAATCTGGTTCCGGCAGGGCACGCTGAGCCTTTGGTTAATCCCTCTTCCTTGTGGGAAATGAGCGTTCCATTTGCCCGTGCAGACACTTACAGCTAGTCTCCATTCGTTCTCCCTATTCCTGTTCATCTTGTGCAGAAACTGCAAACTGTGCCAAACAGAAGGTTAAAGGCAGTGACTTTCCAAGTGGGGAGAGTTTTAGTAAAGTGTCTTGAACGGTGCACGCGAGTACCAGGGGATGAAACCTGAGATGCATTTGAAAACGTTTCCCAATCACACGGTGGAACATACTCCGGGTTTCCCATGCATGTTTTAGCTGAAGGAAGAATCCCTTAAACCTGGAGAGTTGGGATCCATGGAATGGGTACCATGCAGTATGACTTCAAAGGGTCTGCGTTTCCTCACCAAACATCACCAATGCTATCAGCCCGAAGTGTTCAGCCTTATATCTCAACCAGCTCTGGGTGTAGATGTGGTAAATCCAGGTTGCATCACAAGCCCTGAATGAATTATTTAAGAATTGCTCTCTATTTCACTGTCATTTTTTTTTAAACATCTTTATTGGGGTATAATTGCTTTACAGTGGTGTGTTAGTTTCTGCTTTATAATAAAGTGAATCAGTTATACATATACATATGTTCCCATATGTCTTCCCTCTTGCGTCTCCCTCCCTCCCACTCTCCCTATCCCACCCCTCCAGGCTGTCACAAAGCACCAAGATAATATCCCTGTGCCTTGCGGCTGCTTCCCACTAGCTATCTACCTTACTACGTTTGTTAGTGTGTATATGTCCATGACTCTCTCTCGCCCTGTCAAAGCTCACCCCTCCCCCTCCCCATATCCTCAAGTCCGTTCTCCAGTAGGTCTGCGTCTTTATTCCTGTCTTACCCCTAGGTTCTTCATGACATTTTTTTTCCCCTTAAATTCCATATATATGTGTTAGCATACGGTATTTGTCTTTTTCTTTCTGACTTACTTCACTCTGTATGACAGACTCTAGGTCTATCCATCTCATTACAAATAGCTCAATTTCATTTCTTTTTAAGGCTGAGCAATATTCCATTGTATATATGTGCCACATTTTCTTTATCCATTCATCCGATGATGGGCACTTAGGTTGTTTCCATCTCCGGGCTATTGTAAATAGAGCTGCAATGAACATTTTGGTACATGACTCTTTTTGAATTTTGGTTTTCCCAGGGTATATGCCCAGTAGTGGGATTGCTGGGTCATATGGTAATTGTATTTGTAGTTTTTTAAGGAACCTCCATACTGTTTTCCATAGTAGCTGATCCAATTCACATTCCCACCAGCAGTGCAAGAGTGTTCCCTTTTCTCCACACCCTCTCCAGCATTTATTGTTTCTAGATTTTTTGATGATGGCCATTCTGACTGGTGTGAGATGATATCTCATTGTAGTTTTGATTTGCATTTCTCTAATGATTAATGATGTTGAGCATTCTTTCATGTGTTTGTTGGCATTCTGTATATCTTCTTTGGAGAAATGTCTATTTAGGTCTTCTGCCCATTTTTGGATTGGGTTGTTTGTTTTTTTGTTATTGAGCTGCATGAGCTGCTTGTAAATTTTGGAGATTAATCCTTTGTCATTTGCTTCATTTGCATGTCATTGTGTTTTGTTTGTGAAATTTATTTTGTTAATGGGATTTATCGGATTTTCACTGCTGCGTTTAGGCCACTGTACACACGCTTGACTTCCTTATGGAGACATATAAATCCATGGGTCTTAAGATTCTTACTTGTCAGGTATATGCCCAGGCGTTGAATATGGGGTGTTGAGTCCATTTCGTTGAGCAACAGTAGGTCTTGTCTATTATATATTTGGCTTATGGAACGGTATCTGTGCTAATTTCAATCTCTGGTTTTATGCAGCACCCCAACTCACCTTTCCCCATAAGCAAGCATAAGTTGGTTTTCTAAATTTGAGACCCTGTTCTGTTTTGTAATTCAGTTCATGTGTAGCCAAGTTTATGTTCCGTGTATTAGTGATAACTTATGATGTTTCTTTTTCTGTGTGACTTATTTCTCGTAGAATCGTCGTACCTGAATCGACTCATTATGCCGCTATGGGCCTGATGACATAGATCTCATTGTTGAGTGATATTCCATTGTACGTACGTACCACAACTTCTTTATCCATTTTTTGCTTTCTCGGATATTTAACTTGTACCGTAGATGAGGTTCTTGTAAACAGAGCCGTCCCAAACTTTGGGGTGCCTGTGTGTTTTTGAATTTAATTTCCCTAAGCTATAGGACCCTAAGTGGAAGTGCCATAGGCTGTGTTGCTTTGTTTCCTACGTGTTTCAGGAAACACCATACACTTCTCCAGAGTGGCTGTTGGCAATTTACATCCCGCCCATCAGCATAACAAGGCTCCCTGTTCTCCATGACCTGTCCTGCCTTTCTGGATTTTACACTTTTTTCAGATGGCCCTTTTGACCGGGGGGCAGTGAGACTTCATTGTAGTGCAGATTTCCTTGACACGCTTGCTTGGTTGGCCAAAAAGGGCGTATGCATTTTTTCCTGAATATATTCAGGAAAAAACGCATACGCCCTTTTTGGCCAAGTGCATCATTGTGGACATTCTGCCTCTTTTCCTATGCTTTAAGTGCAATTCCAGTCTACCTCCTGAAATCGTTTTCCTGAAATTCTGCCCCGCTTTCAAGTCCTCTTCGAAAACTTACTTCAATACATTTTTGGACGATAGCTGTCATTCATAACTCTGCAATATTGTGAATTACAGTGCCCCTGAGCTCCTTTCTTCAACTCGCTTTCTTGTGAGCTGGCCGCAAAACCGCAGGATTGCCTCAGGCCCTAATCTGGTTCCGGCAGGTCACGCTGAGCCTTTGGTTAATTCCTCTTCCTGGTGGGAAATGAGCATTCCATTTGCCCGTGCAGACACCTACAGCTAGTCTCTCATTGGTTCTCCCTATTCCTGTTCATCTTGCGCAGAAATTGCAAACTGTGCCAAACAGGAGGTTAAAGGCACTGACTTTCCAAGTGGGGAGAGTTTTAGTAAAGTGTCTGGAATGGTGCACCCGAGTACCAGGGGACGAAACCTGAGATGCATTTGAAAACGTTTCCCAATCACACGGTGGAACATACTCCGGGTTTCCCATGCATGTTTTAGCTGAAGGAAGAATCCCTTAAACCTGGAGAGTTGGGACCCATGGAATGGCTACCATGCAGTATGACTTCAAAGGGTCTGCGTTTGCTCACCGAACCTCACCAATGCTATCAGCCCGAAGTGTCCAGCCTTATGTCTCACCTAGCTCTGGGTGTAGGTGTGGTAAATCCAGGTTGCATCACAAGCCCTGAATGAATTATTTAAGAATTGCTCTCTATTTCACTGTCATTGTGTTTTGTTTGTGAAATTTATTTTGATAATGGGATTTATCGGATTTTCACTGCTGCGTTTAGGCCGCTGTACACACGCTTGATTTCCTTATGGAGACATATAAATCCATGGGTCTTAAGATTCTTACTTGTCAGGTATATTCCCAGGCGTTGAATATGGGGTGTTGAGTCCATTTCGTTGAGCAAGGAGTAGGTCTTGTCTATTATATATTTGGCTTATGGAACGGTATCTGTGCTAATTTCAATCTCTGGTTTGATGCAGCACCCCAACTCACCTTTCCCCATAAGCAAGCATAAGTTGGTTTTTTAATTTGAGACCCTGTTCTGTTTTGCAATTCAGTTCATGTGTAGCCAAGTTTACGTTCCGTGTATTAGTGATATCTTATGATGTTTCTTTTTCTGTGTGACTTATTTCTCGTAGAATCGTCGTACCTGAATGCACTCATTATGCCGCTACGGGTCAGATGACGTAGATCTCATGGCTGAGTGATATTCCATCGTACGTGCGTACCACAACTTCTTTATCCATTTTTTGCTTTCTCGGATATTTAACTTGTGCCAAAGACGAGGTACTTGTAAACAGAGCCGTCCCAAACTTTGGGGTCGCTGTGTTTTTTTGATTTTAATTTCCCTAAACTATAGGACCCTAAGTGGAAGTGCCATAGGCTGTGTTGCTTTGTTTCCTACGTGTTTCAGGAAACACCATACACTTCTGCAGCGTGGCTGTTGGCAATTTACATCCCGCCCATCAGCATAACAAGGCTCCCTCTTCTCCATGACCTCTCCTGCCTTTCTGGATTTTACACTGTTTCAGATGGCCCTTTTGACCGGGGGGCAGTGAGACTTCATTGTAGTGCAGATTTCCTTTAAACGCTTGCTTGGTTGGCCAAAAAGGGCGTATGCGTTTTTTCCTGAATATATTCAGGAAAAAACGCATACGCCCTTTTTGGCCAAGTGCATCATTGTCGACATTCTGCCTCTTTTCCTATGCTTTAAGTGCAATTCCAGTCTACTCCCGAAATCGTTTTCCTCAAATTCTGCCCCGCTTTCAGGTCGTCTTCGAAGACTTACTTCAATACATTTTTGGACGATAGCTGTCATTCATAACTCTGCAGGTTTGTGAATTACAGTGCCCCTGAGCTCCTTTCTTCAACTCGCTTTCTTGTGAGCTGGCCGCAAAACTGCTGGATTGCTTTAGGCCCTAATCTGGTTCCAGCAGGGCATGCTGAGCCTGTGGTTAATTCCTCTTCCTGTGGGGAAATGAGCGTTCCATTTGCCCGTGCGGACACCTACAGCTAGTCTCTCATTGGTTCTCCCTATTCCTGTTCATCTTGTGCAGAAATTGCAAACTGTGCCAAACAGGAAGTTAAAGGCACTGACTCTCCAAGTGGGGAGAGTGTTAGTAAAGCGCCTGGAACGGTGAACCCGAGTACCAGGGGTTGAAACCTGAGATGCATTTGAAAACGTTTCCCAATCACACGGTGGACCATACTCTGGGTTTCCCATGCATGTTTTAGCTGAAGGAAGAATCCCTTAAACCTGGAGAGTTGGGACCCATGGAATGGGTACCATGCAGTATGACTTCAAAGGGTCTGCGTTTGCTCACCGTATCTCACCAATGCTATCAGCCCGAAGTGTCTAGCCTTATGTCTCACCCAGCTCTGGGTGTAGATGTGGTAAATCCAGGTTGCATCACAAGCCCTGAATGAATTATTTAAGAATTGCTCTCTATTTCACTGTCATTGTGTTTTCTTTTTGAAATTTATTTTGATAATGGGATTTATCGGATTTTCACTGCTGCGTTTAGGCCGCTGTACACACGCTTGATTTCCTTATGGAAACATATTAATCCATGGGTCTTAAGATTCTTACTTGTCAGGTATATTCCCAGGCGTTGAATATGGGGTGTTGAGTCCATTTCGTTGAGCAAGGAGTAGGTCTTTTCTATTATATATTTGGCTTATGGAACGGTATCTGTGCTAATTTCAATCTCTGGTTTTATGCAGCACCCCAACTCACCTTTCCCCATAAGCAAGCATAAGTTGGTTTTCTAAATTTGAGACCCTGTTTTGTTTTGTAATTCAGTTCATGTGTAGCCAAGTTTACGTTCCGTGTATTAGTGATATCTTATGATGTTTCTTTTTCTGTGTGACTTATTTCTCGTAGAATCGTCGTACCTGAATGCACTCATTATGCCGCTACGGGCCTGATGAAGTAGATCTCATTGCTGAGTGATATTCCATTGTACGTACGTACCACAACTTCTTTATCCATTTTTTGCTTTCTCGGATATTTAACTTGTACCGTAGATGAGGTTCTTGTAAAAAGAGCCGTCCCAAACTTTGGGGTGGCTGTGTGTTTTTGATTGTAATTTCCCTAAGGTATAGTACCCTAAGTGGAAGTGCCATAGGCTGTGTTGCTTTGTTTCCTACGTGTTTCAGGAAACACCATACACTTCTCCAGAGTGGCTGTTGGCAATTTACATCCCGCCCATCAGCATAACAAGGCTCCCTCTTCTCCATGACCTGTCCTGCCTTTCTGGATTTTACACTGTTTCAGATGGCCCTTTTGACCGGGGGGCAGTGAGACTTCATTGTAGTGCAGATTTCCTTTAAACGCTTGCTTGGTTGGCCAAAAAGGGCGTATGCGTTTTTTCCTGAATATATTCAGGAAAAAACGCATACGCCCTTTTTGGCCAAGTGCATCATTGTCGACATTCTGCCTCTTTTCCTATGCTTTAAGTGCAATTCCAGTCTACTCCCGAAATCGTTTTCCTCAAATTCGGCCCCGCTTTCAGGTCCTCTTCGAAGACTTACTTCAATACATTTTTGGACGATAGCTGTCATTCATAACTCTTCAGCCGTGTGAATTACAGTGCCCCTGAGCTCATTTCTTCCACTCGCTTTCTTGTGAGCTGGCCGCAAAACCGCAGGATTGCTTCAGGCCCTCATCTGGTTCCGGCAGGGCATGTTGAGCCTTTGTTTAATTCCTCTTCCTGGTGGGAAATGAGCATTCCATTTGCCCGTGCAGACACCTGGAGCTAGTCTCTCATTGGTTCTCCCTATTCCTGTTCATCTTGCGCAGAAATTGCAAACTGTGCCAAACAGGAGGTTAAAGGCACTGACTCTCCAAGTGGGGAGAGTGTTAGTAAAGCGTCTGGAACGGTGACCCCGAGTACCAGGGGACGAAACCTGAGATGCATTTGAAAATGTTTCCCAATCACAAGGTGGACCGTACTCTGGGTTTCCCATGCATGTTTTAGCTGAAGGAAGAATCCCTTAAACCTGGAGAGTTGGGACCCATGGAATGGTTACCATGCAGTATGACTTCAAAGGGTCTGCGTTTGCTCAATGAACCTCACCAATGATATCAGCCCGAAGTGTCCAGCCTTATGTTTCACCCAGCTCTGAGTGTAGGTGTGGTAAATGCAGGTTGCATCACAAGCCCTGAATGAATTATTTAAGAATTGCTCTCTATTTCACTGTCATTGTGTTTTGTTTGTGAAATTCATTTTGATAATGGGATTTATCGGATTTTCACTGCTGCGTTTAGGCCGCTGTACACACGCTTGATTTCCTTATGGAGACATATAAATCCATGGGTCTTAAGATTCTTACTTGTCAGGTATATTCCCAGGCGTTGAATATGGGGTGTTGAGTCCATTTCGTTGAGCAAGGAGTAGGTCTTGTCTATGATATATTTGGCTTATGGAACGGTATCTGTGCTAATTTCAATCTCTGGTTTGATGCAGCACCCCAACTCACCTTTCCCCATAAGCAAGCATAAGTTGGTTTTCTAAATTTGAGACCCTGTTCTGTTTTGTAATTCAGTTCATGTGTAGCCAAGTTTACGTTCCGTGTATTAGTGATATCTTATGATGTTTCTTTTTCTGTGTGACTTATTTCTCGTAGAATCGTCGTACCTGAATGCACTCATTATGCCGCTACGGGCCAGATAACGTAGATCTCATGGCTGAGTGATATTCCATTGTACGTGCGTACCACAACTTCTTTATCCATTTTTTGCTTTCTCGGATATTTAACTTGTACCGTAGACGAGGTTCTTGTAAACAGAGCCGTCCCAAACTTTGGGGTGGCTGTTTGTTTTTGATTTTAATTTCCCTAAGCTATAGGACCCTAAGTGGAAGTGCCATAGGCTGTGTTGCCTTGTTTCCTACGTGTTTCAGGAAACACCATACATTTCTCCAGAGTGGCTGTTGGCAATTTACATCCCGCCCATCAGCATAACAAGGCTCCCTGTTCTCCATGACCTGTCCTGCCTTTCTGGATTTTACACTTGTTTCAGATGGCCCTTTTGACCGGGGGGCAGTGAGACTACATTGTAGTGCAGATTTCCTTTACACGCTTGCTTGGTTGGCCAAAAAGGGCGTATGCGTTTTTTCCTGAATATATTCAGGAAAAAACGCATACGCCCTTTTTGGCCAAGTGCATCATTGTCGACATTCGGCCTCTTTTCCTATGTTTTAAGTGCAATTCCAGTCTACCCCCTGAAGTCGTTTTCCTGAAATTCTGCCCCACATTCAAGTCCTCTTCATAGACTTACTTCAATACATTTTTGGACGATAGCTGTCATTCATAACTCTGCAGGTTTGTGAATTACAGTGCCCCTGGGCTCTTTTCTTCAACTCGCTATCTTGTGAGCTGGCCGCAAAACCGCAGGATTGCTTCAGGCCCTAATCTGGTTCCGGCAGGGCACGCTGAGCCTTTGGTTAATTCCTCTTCCTTGTGGGAAATGAGCGTTCCATTTGCCCGTGCAGACACTTACAGCTAGTCTCCATTCGTTCTCCCTATTCCTGTTCATCTTGTGCAGAAACTGCAAACTGTGCCAAACAGAAGGTTAAAGGCAGTGACTTTCCAAGTGGGGAGAGTTTTAGTAAAGTGTCTTGAACGGTGCACGCGAGTACCAGGGGATGAAACCTGAGATGCATTTGAAAACGTTTCCCAATCACACGGTGGAACATACTCCGGGTTTCCCATGCATGTTTTAGCTGAAGGAAGAATCCCTTAAACCTGGAGAGTTGGGATCCATGGAATGGGTACCATGCAGTATGACTTCAAAGGGTCTGCGTTTCCTCACCAAACATCACCAATGCTATCAGCCCGAAGTGTTCAGCCTTATATCTCAACCAGCTCTGGGTGTAGATGTGGTAAATCCAGGTTGCATCACAAGCCCTGAATGAATTATTTAAGAATTGCTCTCTATTTCACTGTCATTTTTTTTTAAACATCTTTATTGGGGTATAATTGCTTTACAGTGGTGTGTTAGTTTCTGCTTTATAATAAAGTGAATCAGTTATACATATACATATGTTCCCATATGTCTTCCCTCTTGCGTCTCCCTCCCTCCCACTCTCCCTATCCCACCCCTCCAGGCTGTCACAAAGCACCAAGATAATATCCCTGTGCCTTGCGGCTGCTTCCCACTAGCTATCTACCTTACTACGTTTGTTAGTGTGTATATGTCCATGACTCTCTCTCGCCCTGTCAAAGCTCACCCCTCCCCCTCCCCATATCCTCAAGTCCGTTCTCCAGTAGGTCTGCGTCTTTATTCCTGTCTTACCCCTAGGTTCTTCATGACATTTTTTTCCCCTTAAATTCCATATATATGTGTTAGCATACGGTATTTGTCTTTTTCTTTCTGACTTACTTCACTCTGTATGACAGACTCTAGGTCTATCCATCTCATTACAAATAGCTCAATTTCATTTCTTTTTAAGGCTGAGTAATATTCCATTGTATATATGTGCCACATTTTCTTTATCCATTCATCCGATGATGGGCGCTTAGGTTGTTTCCATCTCCGGGCTATTGTAAATAGAGCTGCAATGAACATTTTGGTACATGACTCTTTTTGAATTTTGGTTTTCCCAGGGTATATGCCCAGTAGTGGGATTGCTGGGTCATATGGTAATTGTATTTGTAGTTTTTTAAGGAACCTCCATACTGTTTTCCATAGTAGCTGATCCAATTCACATTCCCACCAGCAGTGCAAGAGTGTTCCCTTTTCTCCACACCCTCTCCAGCATTTATTGTTTCTAGATTTTTTGATGATGGCCATTCTGACTGGTGTGAGATGATATCTCATTGTAGTTTTGATTTGCATTTCTCTAATGATTAATGATGTTGAGCATTCTTTCATGTGTTTGTTGGCATTCTGTATATCTTCTTTGGAGAAATGTCTATTTAGGTCTTCTGCCCATTTTTGGATTGGGTTGTTTGTTTTTTTGTTATTGAGCTGCATGAGCTGCTTGTAAATTTTGGAGATTAATCCTTTGTCATTTGCTTCATTTGCATGTCATTGTGTTTTGTTTGTGAAATTTATTTTGTTAATGGGATTTATCGGATTTTCACTGCTGCGTTTAGGCCACTGTACACACGCTTGACTTCCTTATGGAGACATATAAATCCATGGGTCTTAAGATTCTTACTTGTCAGGTATATGCCCAGGCGTTGAATATGGGGTGTTGAGTCCATTTCGTTGAGCAACAGTAGGTCTTGTCTATTATATATTTGGCTTATGGAACGGTATCTGTGCTAATTTCAATCTCTGGTTTTATGCAGCACCCCAACTCACCTTTCCCCATAAGCAAGCATAAGTTGGTTTTCTAAATTTGAGACCCTGTTCTGTTTTGTAATTCAGTTCATGTGTAGCCAAGTTTATGTTCCGTGTATTAGTGATAACTTATGATGTTTCTTTTTCTGTGTGACTTATTTCTCGTAGAATCGTCGTACCTGAATCGACTCATTATGCCGCTATGGGCCTGATGACATAGATCTCATTGTTGAGTGATATTCCATTGTACGTACGTACCACAACTTCTTTATCCATTTTTTGCTTTCTCGGATATTTAACTTGTACCGTAGATGAGGTTCTTGTAAACAGAGCCGTCCCAAACTTTGGGGTGCCTGTGTGTTTTTGAATTTAATTTCCCTAAGCTATAGGACCCTAAGTGGAAGTGCCATAGGCTGTGTTGCTTTGTTTCCTACGTGTTTCAGGAAACACCATACACTTCTCCAGAGTGGCTGTTGGCAATTTACATCCCGCCCATCAGCATAACAAGGCTCCCTGTTCTCCATGACCTGTCCTGCCTTTCTGGATTTTACACTTTTTTCAGATGGCCCTTTTGACCGGGGGGCAGTGAGACTTCATTGTAGTGCAGATTTCCTTGACACGCTTGCTTGGTTGGCCAAAGAGGGCGTATGCATTTTTTCCTGAATATATTCAGGAAAAAACGCATACGCCCTTTTTGGCCAAGTGCATCATTGTGGACATTCTGCCTCTTTTCCTATGCTTTAAGTGCAATTCCAGTCTACCTCCTGAAATCGTTTTCCTGAAATTCTGCCCCGCTTTCAAGTCCTCTTCGAAAACTTACTTCAATACATTTTTGGACGATAGCTGTCATTCATAACTCTGCAATATTGTGAATTACAGTGCCCCTGAGCTCCTTTCTTCAACTCGCTTTCTTGTGAGCTGGCCGCAAAACCGCAGGATTGCCTCAGGCCCTAATCTGGTTCCGGCAGGTCACGCTGAGCCTTTGGTTAATTCCTCTTCCTGGTGGGAAATGAGCATTCCATTTGCCCGTGCAGACACCTACAGCTAGTCTCTCATTGGTTCTCCCTATTCCTGTTCATCTTGCGCAGAAATTGCAAACTGTGCCAAACAGGAGGTTAAAGGCACTGACTTTCCAAGTGGGGAGAGTTTTAGTAAAGTGTCTGGAATGGTGCACCCGAGTACCAGGGGACGAAACCTGAGATGCATTTGAAAACGTTTCCCAATCACACGGTGGAACATACTCCGGGTTTCCCATGCATGTTTTAGCTGAAGGAAGAATCCCTTAAACCTGGAGAGTTGGGACCCATGGAATGGCTACCATGCAGTATGACTTCAAAGGTTCTGCGTTTGCTCACCGAACCTCACCAATGCTATCAGCCCGAAGTGTCCAGCCTTATGTCTCACCTAGCTCTGGGTGTAGGTGTGGTAAATCCAGGTTGCATCACAAGCCCTGAATGAATTATTTAAGAATTGCTCTCTATTTCACTGTCATTGTGTTTTGTTTGTGAAATTTATTTTGATAATGGGATTTATCGGATTTTCACTGCTGCGTTTAGGCCACTGTACACACGCTTGACTTCCTTATGGAGACATATAAATCCATGGGTCTTAAGATTCTTACTTGTCAGGTATATGCCCAGGCGTTGAATATGGGGTGTTGAGTCCATTTCGTTGAGCAACAGTAGGTCTTGTCTATTATATATTTGGCTTATGGAACGGTATCTGTGCTAATTTCAATCTCTGGTTTTATGCAGCACCCCAACTCACCTTTCCCCATAAGCAAGCATAAGTTGGTTTTCTAAATTTGAGACCCTGTTCTGTTTTGTAATTCAGTTCATGTGTAGCCAAGTTTATGTTCCGTGTATTAGTGATAACTTATGATGTTTCTTTTTCTGTGTGACTTATTTCTCGTAGAATCGTCGTACCTGAATCGACTCATTATGCCGCTATGGGCCTGATGACATAGATCTCATTGTTGAGTGATATTCCATTGTACGTACGTACCACAACTTCTTTATCCATTTTTTGCTTTCTCGGATATTTAACTTGTACCGTAGATGAGGTTCTTGTAAACAGAGCCGTCCCAAACTTTGGGGTGCCTGTGTGTTTTTGAATTTAATTTCCCTAAGCTATAGGACCCTAAGTGGAAGTGCCATAGGCTGTGTTGCTTTGTTTCCTACGTGTTTCAGGAAACACCATACACTTCTCCAGAGTGGCTGTTGGCAATTTACATCCCGCCCATCAGCATAACAAGGCTCCCTGTTCTCCATGACCTGTCCTGCCTTTCTGGATTTTACACTTTTTTCAGATGGCCCTTTTGACCGGGGGGCAGTGAGACTTCATTGTAGTGCAGATTTCCTTGACACGCTTGCTTGGTTGGCCAAAAAGGGCGTATGCATTTTTTCCTGAATATATTCAGGAAAAAACGCATACGCCCTTTTTGGCCAAGTGCATCATTGTGGACATTCTGCCTCTTTTCCTATGCTTTAAGTGCAATTCCAGTCTACCTCCTGAAATCGTTTTCCTGAAATTCTGCCCCGCTTTCAAGTCCTCTTCGAAAACTTACTTCAATACATTTTTGGACGATAGCTGTCATTCATAACTCTGCAATATTGTGAATTACAGTGCCCCTGAGCTCCTTTCTTCAACTCGCTTTCTTGTGAGCTGGCCGCAAAACCGCAGGATTGCCTCAGGCCCTAATCTGGTTCCGGCAGGTCACGCTGAGCCTTTGGTTAATTCCTCTTCCTGGTGGGAAATGAGCATTCCATTTGCCCGTGCAGACACCTACAGCTAGTCTCTCATTGGTTCTCCCTATTCCTGTTCATCTTGCGCAGAAATTGCAAACTGTGCCAAACAGGAGGTTAAAGGCACTGACTTTCCAAGTGGGGAGAGTTTTAGTAAAGTGTCTGGAATGGTGCACCCGAGTACCAGGGGACGAAACCTGAGATGCATTTGAAAACGTTTCCCAATCACACGGTGGAACATACTCCGGGTTTCCCATGCATGTTTTAGCTGAAGGAAGAATCCCTTAAACCTGGAGAGTTGGGACCCATGGAATGGCTACCATGCAGTATGACTTCAAAGGGTCTGCGTTTGCTCACCGAACCTCACCAATGCTATCAGCCCGAAGTGTCCAGCCTTATGTCTCACCTAGCTCTGGGTGTAGGTGTGGTAAATCCAGGTTGCATCACAAGCCCTGAATGAATTATTTAAGAATTGCTCTCTATTTCACTGTCATTGTGTTTTGTTTGTGAAATTTATTTTGATAATGGGATTTATCGGATTTTCACTGCTGCGTTTAGGCCGCTGTACACACGCTTGATTTCCTTATGGAGACATATAAATCCATGGGTCTTAAGATTCTTACTTGTCAGGTATATTCCCAGGCGTTGAATATGGGGTGTTGAGTCCATTTCGTTGAGCAAGGAGTAGGTCTTGTCTATTATATATTTGGCTTATGGAACGGTATCTGTGCTAATTTCAATCTCTGGTTTGATGCAGCACCCCAACTCACCTTTCCCCATAAGCAAGCATAAGTTGGTTTTTTAATTTGAGACCCTGTTCTGTTTTGCAATTCAGTTCATGTGTAGCCAAGTTTACGTTCCGTGTATTAGTGATATCTTATGATGTTTCTTTTTCTGTGTGACTTATTTCTCGTAGAATCGTCGTACCTGAATGCACTCATTATGCCGCTACGGGTCAGATGACGTAGATCTCATGGCTGAGTGATATTCCATCGTACGTGCGTACCACAACTTCTTTATCCATTTTTTGCTTTCTCGGATATTTAACTTGTGCCAAAGACGAGGTACTTGTAAACAGAGCCGTCCCAAACTTTGGGGTCGCTGTGTTTTTTTGATTTTAATTTCCCTAAACTATAGGACCCTAAGTGGAAGTGCCATAGGCTGTGTTGCTTTGTTTCCTACGTGTTTCAGGAAACACCATACACTTCTGCAGCGTGGCTGTTGGCAATTTACATCCCGCCCATCAGCATAACAAGGCTCCCTCTTCTCCATGACCTCTCCTGCCTTTCTGGATTTTACACTGTTTCAGATGGCCCTTTTGACCGGGGGGCAGTGAGACTTCATTGTAGTGCAGATTTCCTTTAAACGCTTGCTTGGTTGGCCAAAAAGGGCGTATGCGTTTTTTCCTGAATATATTCAGGAAAAAACGCATACGCCCTTTTTGGCCAAGTGCATCATTGTCGACATTCTGCCTCTTTTCCTATGCTTTAAGTGCAATTCCAGTCTACTCCCGAAATCGTTTTCCTCAAATCCTGCCCCGCTTTCAGGTCGTCTTCGAAGACTTACTTCAATACATTTTTGGACGATAGCTGTCATTCATAACTCTGCAGGTTTGTGAATTACAGTGCCCCTGAGCTCCTTTCTTCAACTCGCTTTCTTGTGAGCTGGCCGCAAAACTGCTGGATTGCTTTAGGCCCTAATCTGGTTCCAGCAGGGCATGCTGAGCCTGTGGTTAATTCCTCTTCCTGTGGGGAAATGAGCGTTCCATTTGCCCGTGCGGACACCTACAGCTAGTCTCTCTTTGGTTCTCCCTATTCCTGTTCATCTTGTGCAGAAATTGCAAACTGTGCCAAACAGGAAGTTAAAGGCACTGACTCTCCAAGTGGGGAGAGTGTTAGTAAAGCGCCTGGAACGGTGAACCCGAGTACCAGGGGTTGAAACCTGAGATGCATTTGAAAACGTTTCCCAATCACACGGTGGACCATACTCTGGGTTTCCCATGCATGTTTTAGCTGAAGGAAGAATCCCTTAAACCTGGAGAGTTGGGACCCATGGAATGGGTACCATGCAGTATGACTTCAAAGGGTCTGCGTTTGCTCACCGTATCTCACCAATGCTATCAGCCCGAAGTGTCTAGCCTTATGTCTCACCCAGCTCTGGGTGTAGATGTGGTAAATCCAGGTTGCATCACAAGCCCTGAATGAATTATTTAAGAATTGCTCTCTATTTCACTGTCATTGTGTTTTCTTTTTGAAATTTATTTTGATAATGGGATTTATCGGATTTTCACTGCTGCGTTTAGGCCGCTGTACACACGCTTGATTTCCTTATGGAAACATATTAATCCATGGGTCTTAAGATTCTTACTTGTCAGGTATATTCCCAGGCGTTGAATATGGGGTGTTGAGTCCATTTCGTTGAGCAAGGAGTAGGTCTTTTCTATTATATATTTGGCTTATGGAACGGTATCTGTGCTAATTTCAATCTCTGGTTTTATGCAGCACCCCAACTCACCTTTCCCCATAAGCAAGCATAAGTTGGTTTTCTAAATTTGAGACCCTGTTTTGTTTTGTAATTCAGTTCATGTGTAGCCAAGTTTACGTTCCGTGTATTAGTGATATCTTATGATGTTTCTTTTTCTGTGTGACTTATTTCTCGTAGAATCGTCGTACCTGAATGCACTCATTATGCCGCTACGGGCCTGATGAAGTAGATCTCATTGCTGAGTGATATTCCATTGTACGTACGTACCACAACTTCTTTATCCATTTTTTGCTTTCTCGGATATTTAACTTGTACCGTAGATGAGGTTCTTGTAAAAAGAGCCGTCCCAAACTTTGGGGTGGCTGTGTGTTTTTGATTTTAATTTCCCTAAGGTATAGTACCCTAAGTGGAAGTGCCATAGGCTGTGTTGCTTTGTTTCCTACGTGTTTCAGGAAACACCATACACTTCTGCAGCGTGGCTGTTGGCAATTTACATCCCGCCCATCAGCATAACAAGGCTCCCTCTTCTCCATGACCTGTCCTGCCTTTCTGGATTTTACACTGTTTCAGATGGCCCTTTTGACCGGGGGGCAGTGAGACTTCATTGTAGTGCAGATTTCCTTTAAACGCTTGCTTGGTTGGCCAAAAAGGGCGTATGCGTTTTTTCCTGAATATATTCAGGAAAAAACGCATACGCCCTTTTTGGCCAAGTGCATCATTGTCGACATTCTGCCTCTTTTCCTATGCTTTAAGTGCAATTCCAGTCTACTCCCGAAATCGTTTTCCTCAAATTCGGCCCCGCTTTCAGGTCCTCTTCGAAGACTTACTTCAATACATTTTTGGACGATAGCTGTCATTCATAACTCTTCAGCCGTGTGAATTACAGTGCCCCTGAGCTCATTTCTTCCACTCGCTTTCTTGTGAGCTGGCTGCAAAACCGCAGGATTGCTTCAGGCCCTCATCTGGTTCCGGCAGGGCATGTTGAGCCTTTGCTTAATTCCTCTTCGTGGTGGGAAATGAGCATTCCATTTGCCCGTGCAGACACCTGGAGCTAGTCTCTCATTGGTTCTCCCTATTCCTGTTCATCTTGCGCAGAAATTGCAAACTGTGCCAAACAGGAGGTTAAAGGCACTGACTCTCCAAGTGGGGAGAGTGTTAGTAAAGCGTCTGGAACGGTGACCCCGAGTACCAGGGGACGAAACCTGAGATGCATTTGAAAATGTTTCCCAATCACAAGGTGGACCGTACTCTGGGTTTCCCATGCATGTTTTAGCTGAAGGAAGAATCCCTTAAACCTGGAGAGTTGGGACCCATGGAATGGTTACCATGCAGTATGACTTCAAAGGGTCTGCGTTTGCTCAATGAACCTCACCAATGATATCAGCCCGAAGTGTCCAGCCTTATGTTTCACCCAGCTCTGAGTGTAGGTGTGGTAAATGCAGGTTGCATCACAAGCCCTGAATGAATTATTTAAGAATTGCTCTCTATTTCACTGTCATTGTGTTTTGTTTGTGAAATTTATTTTGATAATGGGATTTATCGGATTTTCACTGCTGCGTTTAGGCCGCTGTACACACGCTTGATTTCCTTATGGAGACATATAAATCCATGGGTCTTAAGATTCTTACTTGTCAGGTATATTCCCAGGCGTTGAATATGGGGTGTTGAGTCCATTTCGTTGAGCAAGGAGTAGGTCTTGTCTATGATATATTTGGCTTATGGAACGGTATCTGTGCTAATTTCAATCTCTGGTTTGATGCAGCACCCCAACTCACCTTTCCCCATAAGCAAGCATAAGTTGGTTTTCTAAATTTGAGACCCTGTTCTGTTTTGTAATTCAGTTCATGTGTAGCCAAGTTTACGTTCCGTGTATTAGTGATATCTTATGATGTTTCTTTTTCTGTGTGACTTATTTCTCGTAGAATCGTCGTACCTGAATGCACTCATTATGCCGCTACGGGCCAGATAACGTAGATCTCATGGCTGAGTGATATTTCATTGTACGTGCGTACCACAACTTCTTTATCCATTTTTTGCTTTCTCGGATATTTAACTTGTACCGTAGACGAGGTTCTTGTAAACAGAGCCGTCCCAAACTTTGGGGTGGCTGTTTGTTTTTGATTTTAATTTCCCTAAGCTATAGGACCCTAAGTGGAAGTGCCATAGGCTGTGTTGCCTTGTTTCCTACGTGTTTCAGGAAACACCATACATTTCTCCAGAGTGGCTGTTGGCAATTTACATCCCGCCCATCAGCATAACAAGGCTCCCTGTTCTCCATGACCTGTCCTGCCTTTCTGGATTTTACACTTGTTTCAGATGGCCCTTTTGACCGGGGGGCAGTGAGACTTCATTGTAGTGCAGATTTCCTTTACACGCTTGCTTGGTTGGCCAAAAAGGGCGTATGCGTTTTTTCCTGAATATATTCAGGAAAAAACGCATACGCCCTTTTTGGCCAAGTGCATCATTGTCGACATTCGGCCTCTTTTCCTATGTTTTAAGTGCAATTCCAGTCTACCCCCTGAAGTCGTTTTCCTGAAATTCTGCCCCACATTCAAGTCCTCTTCATAGACTTACTTCAATACATTTTTGGACGATAGCTGTCATTCATAACTCTGCAGGTTTGTGAATTACAGTGCCCCTGGGCTCTTTTCTTCAACTCGCTATCTTGTGAGCTGGCCGCAAAACCGCAGGATTGCTTCAGGCCCTAATCTGGTTCCGGCAGGGCACGCTGAGCCTTTGGTTAATTCCTCTTCCTTGTGGGAAATGAGCGTTCCATTTGCCCGTGCAGACACTTACAGCTAGTCTCCATTCGTTCTCCCTATTCCTGTTCATCTTGTGCAGAAACTGCAAACTGTGCCAAACAGAAGGTTAAAGGCAGTGACTTTCCAAGTGGGGAGAGTTTTAGTAAAGTGTCTTGAATGGTGCACGCGAGTACCAGGGGATGAAACCTGAGATGCATTTGAAAACGTTTCCCAATCACACGGTGGAACATACTCCGGGTTTCCCATGCATGTTTTAGCTGAAGGAAGAATCCCTTAAACCTGGAGAGTTGGGATCCATGGAATGGGTACCATGCAGTATGACTTCAAAGGGTCTGCGTTTCCTCACCAAACATCACCAATGCTATCAGCCCGAAGTGTTCAGCCTTATATCTCAACCAGCTCTGGGTGTAGATGTGGTAAATCCAGGTTGCATCACAAGCCCTGAATGAATTATTTAAGAATTGCTCTCTATTTCACTGTCATTTTTTTTTTAAACATCTTTATTGGGGTATAATTGCTTTACAGTGGTGTGTTAGTTTCTGCTTTATAATAAAGTGAATCAGTTATACATATACATATGTTCCCATATGTCTTCCCTCTTGCGTCTCCCTCCCTCCCACTCTCCCTATCCCACCCCTCCAGGCTGTCACAAAGCACCAAGATAATATCCCTGTGCCTTGCGGCTGCTTCCCACTAGCTATCTACCTTACTACGTTTGTTAGTGTGTATATGTCCATGACTCTCTCTCGCCCTGTCAAAGCTCACCCCTCCCCCTCTCCATATCCTCAAGTCCGTTCTCCAGTAGGTCTGCGTCTTTATTCCTGTCTTACCCCTAGGTTCTTCATGACATTTTTTTCCCCTTAAATTCCATATATATGTGTTAGCATACGGTATTTGTCTTTTTCTTTCTGACTTACTTCACTCTGTATGACAGACTCTAGGTCTATCCATCTCATTACAAATAGCTCAATTTCATTTCTTTTTAAGGCTGAGTAATATTCCATTGTATATATGTGCCACATTTTCTTTATCCATTCATCCGATGATGGGCGCTTAGGTTGTTTCCATCTCCGGGCTATTGTAAATAGAGCTGCAATGAACATTTTGGTACATGACTCTTTTTGAATTTTGGTTTTCCCAGGGTATATGCCCAGTAGTGGGATTGCTGGGTCATATGGTAATTGTATTTGTAGTTTTTTAAGGAACCTCCATACTGTTTTCCATAGTAGCTGATCCAATTCACATTCCCACCAGCAGTGCAAGAGTGTTCCCTTTTCTCCACACCCTCTCCAGCATTTATTGTTTCTAGATTTTTTGATGATGGCCATTCTGACTGGTGTGAGATGATATCTCATTGTAGTTTTGATTTGCATTTCTCTAATGATTAATGATGTTGAGCATTCTTTCATGTGTTTGTTGGCATTCTGTATATCTTCTTTGGAGAAATGTCTATTTAGGTCTTCTGCCCATTTTTGGATTGGGTTGTTTGTTTTTTTGTTATTGAGCTGCATGAGCTGCTTGTAAATTTTGGAGATTAATCCTTTGTCATTTGCTTCATTTGCATGTCATTGTGTTTTGTTTGTGAAATTTATTTTGTTAATGGGATTTATCGGATTTTCACTGCTGCGTTTAGGCCACTGTACACACGCTTGACTTCCTTATCGAGACATATAAATCCATGGGTCTTAAGATTCTTACTTGTCAGGTATATGCCCAGGCGTTGAATATGGGGTGTTGAGTCCATTTCGTTGAGCAACAGTAGGTCTTGTCTATTATATATTTGGCTTATGGAACGGTATCTGTGCTAATTTCAATCTCTGGTTTTATGCAGCACCCCAACTCACCTTTCCCCATAAGCAAGCATAAGTTGGTTTTCTAAATTTGAGACCCTGTTCTGTTTTGTAATTCAGTTCATGTGTAGCCAAGTTTATGTTCCGTGTATTAGTGATAACTTATGATGTTTCTTTTTCTGTGTGACTTATTTCTCGTAGAATCGTCGTACCTGAATCGACTCATTATGCCGCTATGGGCCTGATGACATAGATCTCATTGTTGAGTGATATTCCATTGTACGTACGTACCACAACTTCTTTATCCATTTTTTGCTTTCTCGGATATTTAACTTGTACCGTAGATGAGGTTCTTGTAAACAGAGCCGTCCCAAACTTTGGGGTGCCTGTGTGTTTTTGAATTTAATTTCCCTAAGCTATAGGACCCTAAGTGGAAGTGCCATAGGCTGTGTTGCTTTGTTTCCTACGTGTTTCAGGAAACACCATACACTTCTCCAGAGTGGCTGTTGGCAATTTACATCCCGCCCATCAGCATAACAAGGCTCCCTGTTCTCCATGACCTGTCCTGCCTTTCTGGATTTTACACTTTTTTCAGATGGCCCTTTTGACCGGGGGGCAGTGAGACTTCATTGTAGTGCAGATTTCCTTGACACGCTTGCTTGGTTGGCCAAAAAGGGCGTATGCATTTTTTCCTGAATATATTCAGGAAAAAACGCATACGCCCTTTTTGGCCAAGTGCATCATTGTGGACATTCTGCCTCTTTTCCTATGCTTTAAGTGCAATTCCAGTCTACCTCCTGAAATCGTTTTCCTGAAATTCTGCCCCGCTTTCAAGTCCTCTTCGAAAACTTACTTCAATACATTTTTGGACGATAGCTGTCATTCATAACTCTGCAATATTGTGAATTACAGTGCCCCTGAGCTCCTTTCTTCAACTCGCTTTCTTGTGAGCTGGCCGCAAAACCGCAGGATTGCCTCAGGCCCTAATCTGGTTCCGGCAGGTCACGCTGAGCCTTTGGTTAATTCCTCTTCCTGGTGGGAAATGAGCATTCCATTTGCCCGTGCAGACACCTACAGCTAGTCTCTCATTGGTTCTCCCTATTCCTGTTCATCTTGCGCAGAAATTGCAAACTGTGCCAAACAGGAGGTTAAAGGCACTGACTTTCCAAGTGGGGAGAGTTTTAGTAAAGTGTCTGGAATGGTGCACCCGAGTACCAGGGGACGAAACCTGAGATGCATTTGAAAACGTTTCCCAATCTCACGGTGGAACATACTCCGGGTTTCCCATGCATGTTTTAGCTGAAGGAAGAATCCCTTAAACCTGGAGAGTTGGGACCCATGGAATGGCTACCATGCAGTATGACTTCAAAGGGTCTGCGTTTGCTCACCAAACCTCACCAATGCTATCAGCCCAAAGTGTCCAGCCTTATGTCTCAACCAGCTCTGGGTGTAGATGTGGTAAATCCAGGTTGCATCACAAGCCCTGAATGAATTATTTAAGAATTGCTCTCTATTTCACTGTCATTGTGTTGTTTTTTTTAAACATCTTTATTGGGGTATAATTGCTTTACAATGGTGTGTTAGTTTCTGCTTTATAATAAAGTGAATCAGTTACACATATACATATGTTCCCATATGTCTTCCCTCTTGCGTCTCCCTCCCTCCCACTCTCCCTATCCCACCCCTCCAGGCTGTCACAAAGCACCAAGCTAATATCCCTGTGCCTTGCGGCTGCTTCCCACTAGCTATCTACCTTACTACGTTTGTTAGTGTGTATATGTCCATGACTCTCTCTCGCCCTGTCAAAGCTCACCCCTCCCCCTCCCCATATCCTCAAGTCCGTTCTCCAGTAGGTCTGCGTCTTTATTCCTGTCTTACCCCTAGGTTCTTCATGACATTTTTTTCCCCTTAAATTCCATATATATGTGTTAGCATACGGTATTTGTCTTTTTCTTTCTGACTTACTTCACTCTGTATGACAGACTCTAGGTCTATCCATCTCATTACAAATAGCTCAATTTCATTTCTTTTTAAGGCTGAGTAATATTCCATTGTATATATGTGCCACATTTTCTTTATCCATTCATCCGATGATGGGCGCTTAGGTTGTTTCCATCTCCGGGCTATTGTAAATAGAGCTGCAATGAACATTTTGGTACATGACTCTTTTTGAATTTTGGTTTTCCCAGGGTATATGCCCAGTAGTGGGATTGCTGGGTCATATGGTAATTGTATTTGTAGTTTTTTTAGGAACCTCCATACTGTTCTCCATAGTGGCTGAACCAATTCACATTCCCACCAGCAGTGCAAGAGTGTTCCCTTTTCTCCACACCCTCTCCAGCATTTATTGTTTCTAGATTTTTTGATGATGGCCATTCTGACTGGTGTGAGATGATATCTCATTGTAGTTTTGATTTGCATTTCTCTAATGATTAATGATGTTGAGCATTCTTTCATGTGTTTGTTGCCATTCTGTATATCTTCTTTGGAGAAATGTCTATTTAGGTCTTCTGCCCATTTTTGGATTGGGTTGTTTGTTTTTTTGTTATTGAGCTGCATGAGCTGCTTGTAAATTTTGGAGATTAATCCTTTGTCATTTGCTTCATTTGTATGTCATTGTGTTTTGTTTGTGAAATTTATTTTGTTAATGGGATTTATCGGATTTTCACTGCTGCGTTTAGGCCACTGTACACATGCTTGACTTCCTTATGGAGACATATAAATCCATGGGTCTTAAGATTCTTACTTGTCAGGTATATGCCCAGGCGTTGAATATGGGGTGTTGAGTCCATTTCGTTGAGCAACAGTAGGTCTTGTCTATTATATATTTGGCTTATGGAACGGTATCTGTGCTAATTTCAATCTCTGGTTTTATGCAGCACCCCAACTCACCTTTCCCCATAAGCAAGCATAAGTTGGTTTTCTAAATTTGAGACCCTGTTCTGTTTTGTAATTCAGTTCATGTGTAGCCAAGTTTATGTTCCGTGTATTAGTGATAACTTATGATGTTTCTTTTTCTGTGTGACTTATTTCTCGTAGAATCGTCGTACCTGAATCCACTCATTATGCCGCTATGGGCCTGATGACGTAGATCTCATTGTTGAGTGATATTCCATTGTACGTACGTACCACAACTTCTTTATCCATTTTTTGCTTTCTCGGATATTTAACTTGTACCGTAGACGAGGTTCTTGTAAACAGAGCCGTCCCAAACTTTGGGGTGCCTGTGTGTTTTTGAATTTAATTTCCCTAAGCTATAAGACCCTAAGTGGAAGTGCCATAGGCTGTGTTGCTTTGTTTCCTACGTGTTTCAGGAAACACCATACACTTCTCCAGAGTGGCTGTTGGCAATTTACATCCCGCCCATCAGCATAACAAGGCTCACTCTTCTCCATGACCTGTCCTGCCTGTCTGGATTTTACACTTTTTTCAGATGGCCCTTTTGACCGGGGGGCAGTGAGACTTCAATGTAGTGCAGATTTCCTTTACACGCTTGCTTGGTTGGCCAAAAAGGGCGTATGCATTTTTTCCTGAATATATTCAGGAAAAAACGCTTACGCCCTTTTTGGCCAAGTGCATCATTGTGGACATTCTGCCTCTTTTCCTATGCTTTAAGTGCAATTCCAGTTTACCTACTGAAATCGTTTTCCTGGAATTCTGCCCCGCTTTCAAGTCCTCTTCGAAAACTTACTTCAATACATTTTTGGACAATAGCTGTAATTCATAACTCTGCAGGTTTGTGAATTACAGTGCCCCTGAGCTCCTTTCTTCAACTCGCTTTCTTGAGGGCTGGCCGCAAAACCGCAGGATTGCTTCAGGCCCTAATCTGGTTCCCGCAGGGCACGCTGAGCCTTTGGTTAATTCCTCTTCCTGGTGGGAAATGAGCATTCCATTTGCCCGTGCAGACACCTACAGCTAGTCTCTCATTGGTTCTCCCTATTCCTGTTCATCTTGCGCAGAAATTGCAAACTGTGCCAAACAGGAGGTTAAAGGCACTGACTTTCCAAGTGGGGAGAGTTTTAGTAAAGTGTCTGGAACGGTGCACCTGAGTACCAGGGGACGAAACCTGAGATGCATTTGAAAACTTTTCCCAATCACACGGTGGAACATACTCCAGGTTTCCCATGCATGTTTTAGCTGAAGGAAGAATCCCTTAAAACTGGAGAGTTGGGACCCATGGAATGGGTACCATGCAGTATGACTTCAAAGGGTCTGCGTTTGCTCACCAAACCTCACCAATGCTATCAGCCCAAAGTGTCCAGCCTTATGTCTCAACCAGCTCTGGGTGTAGATGTGGTAAATCCAGGTTGCATCACAAGCCCTGAATGAATTATTTAAGAATTGATCTCTATTTCACTGTCATTGTGTTTTTTTTTAAACACCTTTATTGGGGTATAATTGCTTTACAATGGTGTGTTAGTTTCTGCTTTATAACAAAGTGAATCAGTTATACATATACATATGTTCCCATATGTCTTCCCTCTTGCGTCTCCCTCCCTCCCACTCTCCCTATCCCACCCCTCCAGGCTGTCACAAAGCACCAAGCTAATATCTCTGTGCCTTGCGGCTGCTTCCCACTAGCTATCTACCTTACTACATTTGTTAGTGTGTATATGTCCATGACTCTCTCTCGCCCTGTCAAAGCTCACCCCTCCCCCTCCCCATATCCTCAAGTCCGTTCTCCAGTAGGTCTGCGTCTTTATTCCTGTCTTACCCCTAGGTTCTTCATGACATTTTTTTCCCCTTAAATTCCATATATATGTGTTAGCATACGGTATTTGTCTTTTTCTTTCTGACTTACTTCACTCTGTATGACAGACTCTAGGTCTATCCATCTCATTACAAATAGCTCAATTTCATTTCTTTTTAAGGCTGAGTAATATTCCATTGTATATATGTGCCACATTTTCTTTATCCATTCATCCGATGATGGGCGCTTAGGTTGTTTCCATCTCCGGGCTATTGTAAATAGAGCTGCAATGAACATTTTGGTACATGACTCTTTTTGAATTTTGGTTTTCCCAGGGTATATGCCCAGTAGTGGGATTGCTGGGTCATATGGTAATTGTATTTGTAGTTTTTTAAGGAACCTCCATACTGTTCTCCATAGTGGCTGAACCAATTCACATTCCCACCAGCAGTGCAAGAGTGTTCCCTTTTCTCCACACCCTCTCCAGCATTTATTGTTTCTAGATTTTTTGATGATGGCCATTCTGACTGGTGTGAGATGATAACTCATTGTAGTTTTGATTTGCATTTCTCTAATGATTAATGATGTTGAGCATTCTTTCATGTGTTTGTTGGCATTCTGTATATCTTCTTTGGAGAAATGTCTATTTAGGTCTTCTGCCCATTTTTGGATTGGGTTGTTTGTTTTTTTGTTATTGAGCTGCATGAGCTGCTTGTAAATTTTGGAGATTAATCCTTTGTCATTTGCTTCATTTGTATGTCATTGTGTTTTGTTTGTGAAATTTATTTTGTTAATGGGATTTATCGGATTTTCACTGCTGCGTTTAGGCCACTGTACACATGCTTGACTTCCTTATGGAGACATATAAATCCATGGGTCTTAAGATTCTTACTTGTCAGGTATATGCCCAGGCGTTGAATATGTGGTGTTGAGTCCATTTCGTTGAGCAACAGTAGGTCTTGTCTATTATATATTTGGCTTATGGAACGGTATCTGTGCTAATTTCAATCTCTGGTTTTATGCAGCACCCCAACTCACCTTTCCCCATAAGCAAGCATAAGTTGGTTTTCTAAATTTGAGACCCTGTTCTGTTTTGTAATTCAGTTCATGTGTAGCCAAGTTTATGTTCCGTGTATTAGTGATAACTTATGATGTTTCTTTTTCTGTGTGACTTATTTCTCGTAGAATCGTCGTACCTGAATCCACTCATTATGCCGCTATGGGCCTGATGACGTAGATCTCATTGTTGAGTGATATTCCATTGTACGTACGTACCACAACTTCTTTATCCATTTTTTGCTTTCTCGGATATTTAACTTGTACCGTAGACGAGGTTCTTGTAAACAGAGCCGTCCCAAACTTTGGGGTGCCTGTGTGTTTTTGAATTTAATTTCCCTAAGCTATAAGACCCTAAGTGGAAGTGCCATAGGCTGTGTTGCTTTGTTTCCTACGTGTTTCAGGAAACACCATACACTTCTCCAGAGTGGCTGTTGGCAATTTACATCCCGCCCATCAGCATAACAAGGCTCCCTCTTCTCCATGACCTGTCCTGCCTGTCTGGATTTTACACTTTTTTCAGATGGCCCTTTTGACCGGGGGGCAGTGAGACTTCAATGTAGTGCAGATTTCCTTTACACGCTTGCTTGGTTGGCCAAAAAGGGCGTATGCATTTTTTCCTGAATATATTCAGGAAAAAACGCTTACGCCCTTTTTGGCCAAGTGCATCATTGTGGACATTCTGCCTCTTTTCCTATGCTTTAAGTGCAATTCCAGTTTACCTACTGAAATCGTTTTCCTGGAATTCTGCCCCGCTTTCAAGTCCTCTTCGAAAACTTACTTCAATACATTTTTGGACGATAGCTGTAATTCATAACTCTGCAGGTTTGTGAATTACAGTGCCCCTGAGCTCCTTTCTTCAACTCGCTTTCTTGAGGGCTGGCCGCAAAACCGCAGGATTGCTTCAGGCCCTAATCTGGTTCCCGCAGGGCACGCTGAGCCTTTGGTTAATTCCTCTTCCTGGTGGGAAATGAGCATTCCATTTGCCCGTGCAGACACCTACAGCTAGTCTCTCATTGGTTCTCCCTATTCCTGTTCATCTTGCGCAGAAATTGCAAACTGTGCCAAACAGGAGGTTAAAGGCACTGACTTTCCAAGTGGGGAGAGTTTTAGTAAAGTGTCTGGAACGGTGCACCTGAGTACCAGGGGACGAAACCTGAGATGCATTTGAAAACTTTTCCCAATCACACGGTGGAACATACTCCAGGTTTCCCATGCATGTTTTAGCTGAAGGAAGAATCCCTTAAAACTGGAGAGTTGGGACCCATGGAATGGGTACCATGCAGTATGACTTCAAAGGGTCTGCGTTTGCTCACCAAACCTCACCAATGCTATCAGCCCAAAGTGTCCAGCCTTATGTCTCAACCAGCTCTGGGTGTAGATGTGGTAAATCCAGGTTGCATCACAAGCCCTGAATGAATTATTTAAGAATTGATCTCTATTTCACTGTCATTGTGTTTTTTTTTTAAACACCTTTATTGGGGTATAATTGCTTTACAATGGTGTGTTAGTTTCTGCTTTATAACAAAGTGAATCAGTTATACATATACATATGTTCCCATATGTCTTCCCTCTTGCGTCTCCCTCCCTCCCACTCTCCCTATCCCACCCCTCCAGGCTGTCACAAAGCACCAAGATAATATCTCTGTGCCTTGCGGCTGCTTCCCACTAGCTATCTACCTTACTACATTTGTTAGTGTGTATATGTCCATGACTCTCTCTCGCCCTGTCAAAGCTCACCCCTCCCCCTCCCCATATCCTCAAGTCCGTTCTCCAGTAGGTCTGCGTCTTTATTCCTGTCTTACCCCTAGGTTCTTCATGACATTTTTTTCCCCTTAAATTCCATATATATGTGTTAGCATACGGTATTTGTCTTTTTCTTTCTGACTTACTTCACTCTGTATGACAGACTCTAGGTCTATCCATCTCATTACAAATAGCTCAATTTCATTTCTTTTTAAGGCTGAGTAATATTCCATTGTATATATGTGCCACATTTTCTTTATCCATTCATCCGATGATGGGCGCTTAGGTTGTTTCCATCTCCGGGCTATTGTAAATAGAGCTGCAATGAACATTTTGGTACATGACTCTTTTTGAATTTTGGTTTTCCCAGGGTATATGCCCAGTAGTGGGATTGCTGGGTCATATGGTAATTGTATTTGTAGTTTTTTAAGGAACCTCCATACTGTTCTCCATAGTGGCTGAACCAATTCACATTCCCACCAGCAGTGCAAGAGTGTTCCCTTTTCTCCACACCCTCTCCAGCATTTATTGTTTCTAGATTTTTTGATGATGGCCATTCTGACTCGTGTGAGATGATAACTCATAGTAGTTTTGATTTGCATTTCTCTAATGATTAATGATGTTGAGCATTCTTTCATGTGTTTGTTGGCATTCTGTATATCTTCTTTGGAGAAATGTCTATTTAGGTCTTCTGCCCATTTTTGGATTGGGTTGTTTGTTGTTTTGTTATTGAGCTGCTTGTAAATTTTGGAGATTAATCCTTTGTCATTTGCTTCATTTGCATGTCATTGTGTTTTGTTTGTGAAATTTATTTTGTTAATGGGATTTATCGGATTTTCACTGCTGCGTTTAGGCCACTGTACACACGCTTGACTTCCTTATCGAGACATATAAATCCATGGGTCTTAAGATTCTTACTTGTTAGGTATATGCCCAGGCGTTGAATATGGGGTGTTGAGTCCATTTCGTTGAGCAACAGTAGGTCTTGTCTATTATATATTTGGCTTATGGAACGGTATCTGTGCTAATTTCAATCTCTGGTTTGATGCAGCACCCCAACTCACCTTTCCCCATAAGCAAGCATAAGTTGGTTTTCTAAATTTGAGACCCTGTTCTGTTTTGTAATTCAGTTCATGTGTAGCCAAGTTTATGTTCCGTGTATTAGTGATATCTTATGATGTTTCTTTTTCTGTGTGACTTATTTCTCGTAGAATCGTCGTACCTGAATCCACTCATTATGCCGCTATGGGCCTGATGACGTAGATCTCATTGTTGAGTGATATTCCATTGTACGTACGTACCACAACTTCTTTATCCATTTTTTGCTTTCTCGGATATTTAACTTGTACCGTAGATGAGGTTCTTGTAAACAGAGCCGTCCCAAACTTTGGGGTGCCTCTGTGTTTTTGAATTTAATTTCCCTAAGCTATAGGACCCTAAGTGGAAGTGCCATAGGCTGTGTTGCTTTGTTTCCTACGTGTTTCAGGCAACACCATACACTTCTCCAGAGTGGCTGTTGGCAATTTACATCCCGCCCATCAGCATAACAAGGCTCCCTCTTCTCCATGACCTGTCCTGCCTTTCTGGATTTTACACTTTTTTCAGATGGCCCTTTTGACCGGGGGGCAGTGAGACTTCAATGTAGTGCAGATTTCCTTTACACGCTTGCTTGGTTGGCCAAAAAGGGCGTATGCATTTTTTCCTGAATATATTCAGGAAAAAACGCATACGCCCTTTTTGGCCAAGTGCATCATTGTGGACATTCTGCCTCTTTTCCTATGCTTTAACTGCAATTCCAGTCTACCTCCTGAAATCGTTTTCCTGAAATTCTGCCCCGCTTTCAAGTCCTCTTCGAAAACTTACTTCAATACATTTTTGGACGATAGCTGTCATTCATAACTCTGCAATATTGTGAATTACAGTGCCCCTGAGCTCCTTTCTTCAACTCGCTTTCTTGTGAGCTGGCCGCAAAACCGCAGGATTGCTTCAGGCCCTAATCTGGTTCCCACAGGGCACGCTGAGCCTTTGGATAATTCCTCTTCCTGGTGGGAAATGAGCATTCCATTTGCCCGTGCAGACACCTACAGCTAGTCTCTCATTGGTTCTCCCTATTCCTGTTCATCTTGCACAGAAATTGCAAACTGTGCCAAACAGGAGGTTAAAGGCACTGACTTTCCAAGTGGGGAGAGTTTTAGTAAAGTGTCTGGAACAGTGCACCTGAGTACCAGGGGACGAAACCTGAGATGCATTTGAAAACGTTTCCCAATCACACGGTGGAACATACTCCGGGTTTCCCATGCATGTTTTAGCTGAAGGAAGAATCCCTTAAACCTGGAGAGTTGGGACCCATGGAATGGGTACCATGCAGTATGACTTCAAACGGTCTGCGTTTGCTCACCAAACCTCACCAATGCTATCAGCCCAAAGTGTCCAGCCTTATGTCTCAACCAGCTCTGGGTGTAGATGTGGTAAATCCAGGTTGCATCACAAGCCCTGAATGAATTATTTAAGAATTGCTCTCTATTTCACTGTCATTGTGTTTTTTTTTTAAACATCTTTATTGGGGTATAATTGCTTTACAATGGTGTGTTAGTTTCTGCTTTATAACAAAGTGAATCAGTTATACATATACATATGTTCCCATATGTCTTCCCTCTTGCGTCTCCCTCCCTCCCACTCTCCCTATCCCACCCCTCCAGGCTGTCACAAAGCACCAAGATAATATCCCTGTGCCTTGCGGCTGCTTCCCACTAGCTATCTACCTTACTACGTTTGTTAGTGTGTATATGTCCATGACTCTCTCTCGCCCTGTCAAAGCTCACCCCTCCCCCTCCCCATATCCTCAAGTCCGTTCTCCAGTAGGTCTGCGTCTTTATTCCTGTCTTACCCCTAGGTTCTTCATGACATTTTTTATCCCCTTAAATTCCATATATATGTGTTAGCATACGGTATTTGTCTTTTTCTTTCTGACTTACTTCACTCTGTATGACAGACTCTAGGTCTATCCATCTCATTACAAATAGCTCAATTTCATTTCTTTTTAAGGCTTAGTAATATTCCATTGTATATATGTGCCACATTTTCTTTATCCATTCATCCGATGATGGGCGCTTAGGTTGTTTCCATCTCCGGGCTATTGTAAATAGAGCTGCAATGAACATTTTGGTACATGACTCTGTTTGAATTTTGGTTTTCCCAGGGTATATGCCCAGTAGTGGGATTGCTGGGTCATATGGTAATTCTATTTGTAGTTTTTTAAGGAACCTCCATACTGTTCTCCATAGTGGCTGAACCAATTCACATTCCCACCAGCAGTGCAAGAGTGTTCCCTTTTCTCCACACCCTCTCCAGCATTTATTGTTTCTAGATTTTTTGATGATGGCCATTCTGACTGGTGTGAGATGATATCTCATTGTAGTTTTGATTTGCATTTCTCTAATGATTAATGATGTTGAGCATTCTTTCATGTGTTTGTTGGCATTCTGTATATCTTCTTTGGAGAAATGTCTATTTAGGTCTTCTGCCCATTTTTGGATTGGGTTGTTTGTTTTTTTGTTATTGAGCTGCATGAGCTGCTTGTAAATTTTGGAGATTAATCCTTTGTCATTTGCTTCATTTGCATGTCATTGTGTTTTGTTTGTGAAATTTATTTTGTTAATGGGATTTATCGGATTTTCACTGCTGCGTATAGGCCACTGTACACACGCTTGACTTCCTTATGGAGACATATAAATCCATGGGTCTTAAGATTCTTACTTGTCAGGTATATTCCCAGGCGTTGAATATGGGGTGTTGAGTCCATTTCGTTGAGCAACAGTAGGTCTTGTCTATTATATATTTGGCTTATGGAACGGTATCTGTGCTAATTTCAATCTCTGGTTTGATGCAGCACCCCAACTCACCTTTCCCCATAAGCAAGCATAAGTTGGTTTTCTAAATTTGAGACCCTGTTCTGTTTTGTAATTCAGTTCATGTGTAGCCAAGTTTATGTTCCGTGTATTAGTGATATCTTATGATGTTTCTTTTTCTGTGTGACTTATTTCTCGTAGACTCCTCGTACGTTAATCCACTCATTATGCTGCCATGGGCCTGATGACGAAGATCTCATTGTTGAGTGATATTCCATTGTACGTACGTACCACAACTTATTTATCCATTTTTTGCTTTCTCGCATATTTAACTTGTACCGTAGATGAGGTTCTTGTAAACAGAGCCGTCCCAAACTTTGGGGTGCCTGTGTGTTTTTGATTTTAATTTCCCTAAGCTATAGGACCCTAAGTGGAAGTGCCATAGGCTGTGTTGCTTTGTTTCCTATGTGTTTCAGGAAACACCATACACTTCTCCAGAGTGGCTGTTGGCAATTTACATCCCGCCCATCAGCAAAACAAGGCTCCCTGTTCTCCATGACCTGTCCTGCCTTTCTGGATTTTACACTTTTTTCAGATGGCCCTTTTGACCGGGGGGCAGTGAGACTTCAATGTAGTGCAGATTTCCTTTACACGCTTGCTTGGTTGGCCAAAAAGTGCGTATGCATTTTTTCCTGAATATATTCAGGAAAAAACGCATACGCCCTTTTTGGCCAAGTGAATCACTGTGGACATTCTGCCTCTTTTCCTATGCTTTAAATGCAATTCCAGTCTACCCCCTGAAATCGTTTTCCTGAAATTCTGCCCCGCTTTCAAGTCCTCTTCGAAGACTTACTTCAATACATTTTTGGACGATAGCTGTCATTCATAACTCTGCAGGTTTGTGAATTACAGTGGCCCTGAGCTCCTTTCTTCAACTCGCTTTCTTGTGTGCTGGCCGAAAAACCGCAGGATTGCTTCAGGCCCTAATCTGGTTCCGGCATGGCACGCAGAGCCTTTGGTTAATCCCTCTTCCTGGTGGGAAATGAGCGTTCCATTTGCCCGTGCAGACACCTACAGCTAGTCTCTCATTGGTTCTCCCTATTCCTGTTCATCTTGTGCAGAAATTGCAAACTGTGCCAAACAGGAGGTTAAAGGCCCTGACTCTCCAAGTGGGGAGAGTGTTAGTAAAGCGTCTGGAACGGTGAACCCGAGTACCAGGGTACGAAACCTGAGATGCATTTGAAAACGTTTCCCAATTACACGGTGGACCACACTCTGGGTTTCCCATGCATGTTTTAGCTGAAGGAAGAATCCCTTAAACCTGGAGAGTTGGGATCCATGGAATGGCTACCATGCAGTATGACTTCAAAGGGTCTGCATTTCCTCACCGAACCTCACCAATGCTATCAGCCCGAAGTGTCCAGCCTTATGTCTCACCCAGCTCTGGGTGTAGATGTGGTAAATCCAGGTTGCATCACAAGCCCTGAATGAATTATTTAAGAATTGCTCTCTATTTCACTGTCATTGTTTTGTGTTTGTGAAATTTATTTTGATAATGGGATTTATCGGATTTTCACTGCTGCGTTTAGGCCTCTACACACGCTTGATTTCCTTATGGAGACATATAAATCCATGGGTCTTAAGATTCTTACTTGTCAGGTATATTCCCAGGCGTTGAATATGTGGTGTTGAGTCCATTTCGTTGAGCAAGGAGTAGGTCTTGTCTATTATATATTTGGCTTATGGAACGTTATCTGTGCTAATTTCAATCTCTGGTTTGATGCAGCACCGCAACTCACCTTTCCCCATAAGCAAGCATAAGTTGGTTTTCTAAATTTGAGACCCTGCTCTGTTTTGTAACTCAGTTCATGTGTAGCCAAGTTTACATTCCGTTTATTAGTGATATCTTATGATGTTTCTATTTCTGTGTGACTTATTTCTCTTAGAATCGTCGTACCTGAATCCACTCATTATGCCGCTATGGGCCTGATGACGTAGATCTCATTGCTGAGTGATATTCCATTGTACATACGTACCACAATTTCTTTATCCATTTTTTGCTTTCTCGGATATTTAACATGTACCGTAGACGAGGTTCTTGTAAACAGAGCTGTCCCAAACTTTGGGGTGGCTGTGTGTTTTCGATTTTAATTTCCCTAAGCTATAGGACCCTTAGTGGAAGTGCCATAGGTTGTGTTGCTTTGTTTCCTACGTGTTTCAGGAAACACCATACACTTCTCCAGAGTGGCTGTTGGCAATTTACATCCCGCCCATCAGCATAACAAGGCTCCCTGTTCTCCATGACCTGTCCTGCCTTTCTGGATTTTACACTTGTTTCAGATGGCCCTTTTGACCGGGGGGCAGAGAGACTTCATTGTAGTGCAGATTTCCTTTACATGCTTGCTTGGTTGGCCAAAAAGTGCGTATGCGTTTTTTCCTGAATATATTCAGGAAAAAACGCATACGCCCTTTTTGGCCAAGTGCATCATTGTCGACATTCTGCCTCTTTTCCTATGCTTTAAGTGCAATTCCAGTCTACCCCCTGAAATCATTTTCCTGTAATTCTGCCCTGCTTTCAAGTCCTCTTCGAAGACTTACTTCAATACAGTTTTGGACGATAGCTGTCATTCATAACTCTGCAGGTTTGTGAATTACAGTGCCCCTAAGCCCCTTTCTTCAACTCGCTTTCTTGTGAGCTGGCGGCAAAACCGCAGGATTGATTCAGGCCTTAATCTGGTTCAGGCAGGGCACACTGAGCCTTTGGTTAATTCCTCTTCCTGGTGGGAAATGAGCGTTCCATTTGCCCGTGCAGACACCTACAACTAGTCTCTCATTGGTACTCCTTATTCCTGTTCATCTTGCTCAGAAATTGCAAACTGTGCCAAACAGGAGTTTAAAGGCACTCACTCTCCAAGTGCGGAGAGTGTTAGTAAAGCGTCTGGAACGGTGAACGCGAGTACCAGGGGACGAAACCTGAGATGCATTTGAAAACGTTTCCCAATCACACGTTGGACCATACTCTGGGTTTACCATGCATGTTTTAGCTGAAGGAAGAATCCCTTAAACCTGGAGAGTTGGGACCCATGGAACGGGTACCATGCAGTATGACTTCAAAGGATCTGCGTTTGCTCACCCAACCTCACCAATGCTATGAGCCCGAAGTGTCCAGCCTTATGTCTCACCCAGCTCTGGGTGTAGATGTGGTAAATCCAGGTTGCATCACAAGCCCTGAATGAATTATTTAAGAATTGCTCTCTATTTCACTGTCATTGTGTTGTGTTTGTGAAATTTATTTTGATAATGGGATTTATCGGATTTTCACTGCTGCGTTAGGCCGCTGTACACACGCTTGACTTCCTTATGGAGACATATAAATCCATGGTTATTAAGATTCTTACTTCTCAGGTATATTCCCAGGCGTTGAATATGGGGTGTTGAGTCCATTTCGTTGAGCAAGGATTAGGTCTTGTCTATTATATATTTGGCTTATGGAAGGTATTTGTGCTAATTTCAATCTCTGGTTTGATGCAGCACCCCAACTCACCTTTCCCCATAAGCAAGCATAAGTTGGTTTTTTAAATTTGACACCCTGTTCTGTTTTGTAATTCAGTTCATGTGTAGCCAAGTTTACGTTCCGTGTATTAGTGATATCTTATGATGTTTCTTTTTCTGTGTGACTTATTTCTCGTAGAATCGTCGTACCTGAATCCACTCATTATGCCGCTACGGGCCTGATGACGTAGATCTCATTGCTGAGTGATATTCCATTGTTCGTACGTACCACAACTTCTTTATCCATTTTTTGCTTTCTCGGATATTTAACTTGTACCGTAGACGAGGTTCTTGTAAACAGAGCCGTCCCAAATTTTGGGGTGGCTGTGTGTTTTTGATTTTAATTTCCCTAAGCTATAGGACCCTAAGTGGAAGTGACATAGGCTGTGTTGCTTTGTTTCCTACGTGTTTCAGGAAACACCATACACTTCTCCAGAGTGGTTGTTGGCAGTTTACATCCCGCCCATCAACATAACAAGGCTCCCTGTTCTCCATGACCTGTTCTGCCTTTCTGGATTTTACACTTTTTTCAGATGGCCCTTTTGACTGGGGGACAGTGAGACTGCATTTTAGTGCAGATTTCCTTTACACGCTTGCTTGGTTTGCGAAAAAGGGCGTATGCGTTTTTTCTTGAATATATTCAGGAAAAAATGCATACGCCCTTTTTGGCCAAGTGCATCATTGTGGACATTCTGCCTCTTTTCCTATTCTTTAAGTGCAATTCCAGTCTACCCCCTGAAATCTTTTTCCTGAAATTTTGCCCCGCTTTCAAGTCCTCTTCGAAGACTTACTTCAATACATTTTTGGACGATAGCTGTCATTCATAACTCTGCAGGTTTGTGAATTACAGTGCCCCAGAGCTCCTTTCTTCAACTCGCTATCTTGTGAGCGGGCCACAAAATCGCAGGATTGCTTCAGGCCCTAATCTGGTTCCGGCAGGGCACGCTGAGCCTTTGGTTAATTCCTCTTCCTGGAGGGAAATGAGCGTTCCATTTGCCTGTGCACACACCTACAGCTAGTCTCTCATTGGTTCTTCCTATTCCTATTCATCTTGCGCAAAAATTGCAAACTGTGCCATACAGGAGGTTAAAGGCACTGACTCTCCAAGTGGGGAGAGTATTAGTAAAGCGTCTGGAATGGTGAACCCGAGTACCAGGGGACGAAACCTGAGATGCATTTGAAAACGTTTCCCAATCACACGGTGGAACATACTCTGGGTTTCCCATGCATGTTTTAGCTGAAGGAAGAATCCCTTAAACCTGGAGAATTGGGACCCATGGAATGGGTACCATGCAGTATGACTTCAAAGGATCTGCGTTTGCTCACCCAACATCACCAATGCTATGAGCCCGAAGTGTCCAGCCTTATGTCTCACCCAGCTCTGGGTGTAGATGTGGTAAATCCAGGTTGCATCACAAGCCCTGAATGAATTATTTAAGAATTACTCTGTATTTCACTGCCATTGTGTTGTGTTTGTGAAATTTATTTTGATAATGGGATTTATCGGATTTTCACTGCTGCATTTAGGCCGCTGTACACACGCTTGATTTCCTTATGGAGACATATAAATCCATGGGTCTTAAGATTCTTACTTGTCAGGTATATTCCCAGGCTTTGAATATGGGGTGTTGAGTCCATTTCGTTGAAAAAGGAGTAGGTCTTGTGTATTATATATTTGGCTTATGGAACGGTATCTGTGCTAATTTCAATCTCTGGTTTGATGCAGCACCCCAACTCACCTTTCCCCTTAAGCAAGCATAAGTTGATTTTCTAAATTGGAGACCCTGTTCTGTTTTGTAATTCAGTTCATTTGCAGCCAAGTTCACGTTCCGTGTATTAGTGATATCTTATTATGTTTCTTTTTCTGTGTGACTTATTTCTCGTAGAATCGTCGTACCTGAATCCACTCATTATGCCGCTAAGGGCCTGATGACGTAGATTTGATTGCTGAGTGATATTCCATTGTACGTACGTACCACAACTTCTTTATACATTTTTTGCTTTCTCGGATATTTAACTTCTACCGTAGACGAAGTTCTTGTAAACAGAGCCGTCCCAAACTTTGGGGTGGCTGTGTGTTTTTGATTTTAATTTCCATAAGCTATAGGACCATAAGTGGAAGTGCCATAGGCTGTGTTGCTTTGTTTCCTATGTGTTTCAGGAAACACCATACACTTCTCCAGAGTGGCTGTTGGCAATTTACATCCCGCCCATCACCATAACAAGGTTCCCTGTTCTCCATGACCTGTCCTGCCTTTCTGGATTTTACACTTTTTTCAGATGGCCCTTTTGACGGGGGGCCAGTGAGACTTCATTGTAGTGCAGATTTCCTTTACACGCTTGCTTGGTTGGCCAAAAAGGGCGTATGCTTTTTTTCCTGAATATATTCAGGAAAAAACGCATACGCCCTTTTTGGCCAACTGCATCATTGTCGACATTCTGCCTCTTTTCCTATGCTTTAAGTGCAATTCCAGTCTACCCCCTGAAATGGTTTTCCTGAAATTCTGCCCCGCTTTCAAGTCCTCTTCGAAGGCTTACTTCAATACATTTTTGGACGATAGCTGTCATTCATAACTCTGCAGGTTTGTGAATTACAGTGCCCCTGAGCTCCTTTCTTCAACTCGCTTTCTTGTGAGCTGGCCGCAAAACCGCAGGATTGCTTCAGGCCCTAATATGTTTCCGGCAGGGCACGCTGAGCCTTTGGTTAATTCCCCTTCCTGGTGGGAAATGAGCGTTCCATTTGCCCGTGTAGACACCTACAGCTGGTCTCTCATTGGTTCTCCCTATTCCGGTAAATCTTGCGCAGAATTTTCAAACTGTGCGAAACAGGAGGTTAAAGGCACTGACTCTCCAAGAGGGGAGAGTGTTAGTAAAGCGTCTGGAATGGTGCACCCGAGTACCAGGGGTCGAAAACTGAGATGCATTTGAAAACGTTTCCCAATCACACGGTGGACCATACTCTGGGTTTCCCATGCATGTTTTAGCTGAAGGAAGAATCCCTTTAACCTTGAGAGTTGGGACCCATGGAATGGGTACCATGCAGTATGACTTCAAAGGGTCTGCATTTGCTCACCGAACCTCACCAATGCTATCAGCCCGAAGTGTCCAGCCTTATATCTCAACCAGCTCTGGGTGTAGATGTGGTAAATCCAGGTTGCATCACAAGCCCTGAATGAATTATTTAAGAATTGCTCTCTATTTCACTGTCATTGTGTTGTGTTTTTGAAATTTATTTTGATAATGGGATTTATCGGATTTTCACTGCTGCGTTTAGGCCGCTATACACACGCTTGATTTCCTTATGGAGACATATAAATCCATGGGTCTTAAGATTCTTACTTGTCAGGTATATTCCCAGGCGTTGAATATGGGGTGTTGAGTCCATTTCGAAGAGCAAGGTGTAGGTCTTGTCTATTATATATTTGGTTTATGGAACGGTATCTGTGCTAATTTCAATCTCTGGTTTTATGCAGCACCCAAACTCACCTTTCCCCATAAGCAAGCATAAGTTGGTTTTCTAAATTTGAGACCCTGTTCTGTTTTGTAATTCAGTTCATGTGCAGCCAAGTTTACGTTCCGTGTATTAGTGATAACTTATGATGTTTCTTTTTCTGTGTGACTTATTTCTCGTAGAATCGTCGTACCTGAATCCACTCATTATGCCGCTATGGGCCTGTTGACGTAGATCTCATTGCTGAGTGATATTCCATTGTACGTACGTACCACAACTTCTTTATCCATTTTTTGCTTTCTCGGATATTTAACTTCTATCGTAGACGAAGTTCTTGTAAACAGAGCCGTCCCAAACTTTTTGGTGGCTGTGTGTTTTTGATTTTAATTTCCATAAGCTATAGGACCCTAAGTGGAAGTGCCATAGGCTGTGTTGCTTTGTTTCCTACGTGTTTCAGGAAACACCATACACTTCTCCAGAGTGGCTGTTGGCAATTTACATACCGCCCATCAGGATAACAAGGCTCCCTGTTCTCCATGACCTGTCCTGCCTTTCTGGATTTTACACTTGTTTTAGATGGCCCTTTTGATCGGGGGGCAATGAGACTTCATTGTAGTGCAGATTTCCTTTACACGCTTGCTTGGTTGGCCTAAAAGGGCGTATGCGTTTTTTCCTGAATATATTCAGGAAAAAACGCATACGCACTTTTTGGCCAAGTGCATCATTGTCGACATTCTGCCTCTTTTCCTATGCTTTAAGTGCAATTCCAGTCTACCCCCTGAAATCGTTTTCCTGAAATTCTGCCCCACTTTCAGTCCTCTTCGAAGACTTACTTCAATACATTTTTGGACGATAGCTGTCATTCATAACTCTGCAGGTTTGTGAATTACAGTGCCCCTGAGCTCCTTTCTTCAACTTGCTTTCTTGTGATCTGGCCGCAAAACCGCAGGATTGCTTCAGGCCCTAATCTTTTTCCGGCAGGGAACGCTGAGCCTTTCGTTAATTCCTCTTCCTGGTGGGAAATGAGCGTTCCATTTGCCCGTGCAGACACCTACAACTAGTCTCTCATTGGTTGTCCCTATTCCTGTTCATCTTGCGCAGAAATTGCACACTGTGCCAAACAGGAGGTTAAAGGCACTGTCTCTCCAAGTGGGGAGAGTGTTAGTAAAGCGTCTGGAATGGTGAACCCGAGTACCAGGGGACGAAACCTGAGATGCATTTGAAAACCTTTCCCAATCACACGGTGGACCATACTCTGGGTTTCCCATGCATGTTTTAGCTGAAGGAAGAATCCCTTAAACCTGGAGAGTTGGGACCCATGGAATGGGTACCATGCAGTATGACTTCAAAGGGTCTGCGTTTGCTCACCGAACCTCACCAATGCTGTCAGCCCGAAGTGTCCAGCCTTATGTCTCACCCAGCTCTGGGTGTAGATGTGGTAAATCCAGGTTGCATCACAAGCCCTGAATGAATTATTTAAGAATTGCTCTCTATTTCACTGTCATTGTGTTGTGTTTGTGAAATTTATTTTGATAATGGGATTTATCGGATTTTCACTGCTGTATTTAGGCCGCTGTACACACGCTTGATTTCCTTATGGAGACATATAAATCCATGGGTCTTAAGATTCTTACTTGTCAGGTATATTCCCAGGCGTTGAATATGTGGTGTTGAGTCCATTTCGTTGAGCAAGGCGTAGGTCTTGTCTATTATATATTTGGCTTGTGTAACGGTATCGGTGCTAATTTCAATGTCTGGTTTGATGCAGCACGCCAACTCAACTTTCCCCATAAGCAAGCATAAGTTGGCTTTCTAAATTAGAGACCCTGTTCTGTTTTGTAATTCAGTTCATGTGTAGCCAAGTTTACGTTCCGTGTATTTGTGATATCTTATGATGTTTCTATTTCTGTGTGACTTATTTCGCGTAGACTCGTCGTACGTTAATGCACTCATTATGGCGCTACGGGCCTGATGACGTAGATCTTATTGCTGAGTGATATTCCATTGTACGTATGTATCACAACTTCTTTATCCATTTTTTGCTTTGTCGGATATTTAACTTGTACCGTAGACGAGGTTCTTGTAAACAGAGCCGTCCCAAACTTTTGGGTGGCTGTGTGTTTTTGATTTTAATTTCCCTAAGCTATAGGACCATAAGTGGAAGTGCCATAGGCTGTGTTGCTTTGTTTCCTACGTGTTTCAGGAAACACCATACACTTCTCCAGAGTGGCTGTTGGCAATTTACATCCCGCCCATCAGCATAACAAGGCTCCCTGTTCTCCATGACCTGTCCTGCCTTTCTGGATTTTACACTTGTTTCAGATGGCCCTTTTGACCGGGGGGCAGTGAGACTTCATTGTAGTGCAGATTTCATTTACATGCTTGCTTGGTTGGCCAAAAAGGGCGTATGCGTTTTTTCCTGAATATATTCAGGAAAAAACGCATACGCCCTTTTTGGCCAAGTACATCATTGTCGACATTCTGCCTGTTTTGATATGCTTTAAGTGCCAATTCCAGTCTACCCCCTGAAATCGTTTTCCTGAAATTCTGCCCCACTTTCAGTCCTCTTCGAAGACTTACTTCAATAAATTTTTGGACCATAGCTGTCATTCATAACTCTGCAGGTTTGTGAATTACGGTGCCCCTGAGCTCCTTTCTTCAACTCGCTTTCTTGTGAACTGGCCGCAAAACCGCAGGATTGCTTCAGACCCTCATCTGGTTCTGGCAGGGCACGTTGAGCCTTTGGTTAATTCCTCTTCCTGGTGGGAAATGAGCGTTCCATTTGCCCGTGCAGACACCTACAACTAGTCTCTCATTGGTACTCCCTATTCCTGTTCATCTTGCGCAGAAATTGCAAACTCTGCCAAACAGGACGTTAAAGGCACTGACTCTCCAAGTGGGGAGAGTGTTAGTAAAGCGTCTGGAACGGTGAACCCGAGTACCAGGGGACGAAACTTGAGATGCATTTGAAAACGTTTCCCAATCACACGGTGGACCATACTCTGGGTTTACCATGCATGTTTTAGCTGAAGGAAGAATCCCTTAAACCTGGAGTGTTGGGACCCATGGAATGGGTACCATGCAGTATGACTTCAAAGGATCTGCGTTTGCTCACCCAACCTCACCAATGCTATGAGCCCGAAGTGTCCAGCCTTATGTCTCACCCAGCTCTGGGTGTAGATGTGGTAAATCCAGGTTGCATCACAAGCCCTGAATGAATTATTTAAGAATTGCTCTCTATTTCACTGTCATTGTGTTGTGTTTGTGAAATTTATTTTGATAATGGGATTTATCGGATTTTCACTGCTGCGTTAGGCCGCTGTACACACGATTGACTTCCTTATGGAGACATATAAATCCATGGTTATTAAGATTCTTACTTCTCAGGTATATTCCCAGGCGTTGAATATGGGGTGTTGAGTCCATTTCGTTGAGCAAGGAGTAGGTCTTGTCTATTATATATTTGGCTTATGGAACGGTATCTGTGCTAATTTCAATCTCTGGTTTGATGCAGCACCCCAACTCACATTTCCCCAAAAGCAAGCATAAGTTGGTTTTCTAAATTTGAGACCCTGTTCTGTTTTGTAATTCAGTTCATGTGTAGCCAAGTTTACGTTCCGTGTTTTAGTGATATCTTATGATGTTTCTTTTTCTGTGTGACTTATTTCTCGTAGAATCGTCGTACCTAAATCCACTCATTATGCCGCTACGGGCCTGATGACGTAGATCTCATTGCTGAGTGATATTCCATTGTACGTACGTACCACAACTTCTTTATCCATTTTCTGCTTTCTCGCATATTTAACTTGTACCGTAGACGAGGTTGTTGTAAACAGAGCCGTCCCAAACTTTGGGGTGGCTGTGTGTTTTTGATTGTAATTTCCCTAAGCTATAGGACCCTAAGTGGAAGTGCCATAGGCTGTGTTGCTTTGTTTCCTACGTGTTTCAGGAAACACCATACACTTCTCCAGAGTGGCTGTTGGCAATTTACATCCCGCCCATCAGCATAACAAGGCTCCCTGTTCTCCATGACCTGTCCTGCCTTTCTGGATTTTACACCTGTTTCAGATGGCCTTTTGGAACGGGGTCAATGAGACTTCATTGTAGTGCAGATATCCTTTACACGCTTCCTTGGTTGGCCAAAAAGTGCGTATGCGTTTTTTCCTGAATATATTCAGGAAAAAACGCATACGCACTTTTTGGCCAAGTGCATCATTGTCGACATTCTGCCTCTTTTCCTATGCTTTAAGTGCAATTCCAGTCCACCTCCTGAAATCGTTTTCCTGAAATTCTGCCCCGCTTTCAAGTCCTCTTCGAAGACTTACTTCAATACATTTTTGGACGATAGCTGTCATTCATAACTCTGCAGGTTTGTGAATTACAGTGCCCCTGAGCTCCTTTCTTCAACTCGCTTTCTTGTGAGCTGGCCGCAAAACCGCAGGATTGCTTCAGGCCCTAATCTGGTTCCGGCAGGGCATGCTGAGCCTTTGGTTAATTCCTCTTCCTGGTGGGAAATGAGCGTTCGATTTGCCCGTGCAGACACCTACAGCTAGTCTCTCTTTGCTTCTCCCTATTCCTGTACATCTTGTGCAGAAATTGCAAACTGTGCCAAACAGAAGGTTAAAGGCACTGACTCTCCAAGTGTGGAGAGTGTTAGTAAAGGGTCCGGAATGGTGAACCCGTGTAAAAGGGTACGAAAACTGAGATGCATTTGAAAACGCTTCCCAGTCACACGGTGCACCATACTTTGGGTTTCCCATGCATGTTTTAGCTGAAGGAAGAATCTCTTAAACCTGGAGAAGTGGGACCCATGGAATGGGTACCATGCAGTATGACTTCAAATGGTCTGCATTTGCTCATCGTACCTCACCAGTGCTATCCGCCCGAAGTGTCCAACCTTATGTCTCACTCAGCTCTTGGTGCAGATGTGGTTAATCCAGGTTGCATCACAAGCTCTGAATGAATTATTTAAGAATAGGTCTCTATTTCACTGTCATTGTGTTTTGTTTTTGTAATTCATTTTGATAATTGGATTTATCGGATTTTCTCTGCTGCGTTCATAAATCTATACACACGCTTGATTCTCTTACGGAGACATATAAATCCATGGGTTTGAAGATTCTTACTAGTCAGGTGTATTCCTAGGCGTTGAATATGGGGTGTTTAGTCCATTTCATTGAGCAACTGGTAGGTCTTGACTATTACATTTTTGGCTTATGGAAAGGTATCTGTGCTAATTTCTATCTCTGGTTTTATGCAGCACCCCAACTCTCCTTTATCCTTAAGCAAGCATATGTTGGTTTTCTAAATTTGAGACCCCGTTCTGTTTTGTAATTCAGTTCATTTGTAGCCACGTTTACATTCCATGTATTAGTAATATCGTGTGTCTTTTTCTTTTTGAATTATGTGACTTCGAATGATCATACGTAACTCCTCTGTGGTTGTTACAACTGGCCATATTTCATTGATTTCCAGGCTTAGTAATATTCCACTCTACATAAGTGCCACATCTCTATCCATTTTTTCCCTCCAGAGACTTATAAATTATATCCTAGTCGAGGATCTTTTAAACATAGAGGCGGTAAACATTGGGGTGCCTGTGTCCTCTCGATTTTTGTTTTTCCCAAGATATACGTCCATGAGTGCAAGTGCCCTGTGCTCTGTAGCTCATTTTTTAGGTGCTTTAGTAAACACAATACACTTCTCCAGAGTGACCGTTGGCAATATACATTTCCAGTATAAGCCTCAGAGGGCTCCCTTTTCTCCTTGCCCTGTCCTGCATTTCTGGTGTTTACACTTTATGAGAAAGGCTCTTCTGACTGATGCGAAGTGATATGTTTTGTAGTATTGATTTCCAGTGCCCACCTGTTTGGTTGGCTAAAAAAGTGTATGCCCTTTTCTTGAATACATACAGAAAAAGACGCATACACCCTTTTTGGCCAATTGCAATGTTGGCAATGTTCAGCCCCTTTTCTTGTGCTTAATGGCGAGTCCTTTCTACCTCTTCCAATCCCTTTCCTGCCATTCTCCGTTGCTTACAAGTCCTTTCCTCTGACTTTCCTCAAGACATTTTTCAGTGATAGATATTTTCAACTCTGCAGTTTCGTGAATTTTAGTGTCCCTGAGTTCCATTTTTCAACTTGTGTTTATGGGAACTGGCCACAAAGCAGCGGAATTTCCTCAAGCCCTATTCTGTTTCCATGGGCAACCCTAGCCTTTGGTCAATTCGTCTTCCTGATTGGAAATAAGAGTGACATGTGCCTGTCCGAACACCTAGGACTTGTCTCTCATTGTTCCTCCTCCTTCTGCTTCATCCTCTGGACAAATTCCAAACTGTCTGCAACAGGATGTTGACAGTGCTGACATCTCCAAGTGGGGAGACTGTTCGTAAAGACGCTGGAGGGGTGAACCCGAGCACCAGGAGATGAGGAGATGAGATGCCTTTTCCAAACTCTTCCCGATCAGACGGTATACCATCCTCTGGGTGTGACAGGCATGTTTTAGCTGTAGGAAGTGTCCCATTCATGTGAGGAGAACACCAGGGCTTTTACAAAATCAGTGTCTCTCCACAACCCAAACTGGGGAATTTTTTAAGCTACGGCTACACATATGTTCATTAAGGGCCTTGGGAAGTAGGCAGAGTCCAAACTTTAGATGATTGAAGTCTTCAGGGTCAGAAGCACTCACCACCGGCTTCCCTTACGTTCCATTTTAACTGTCATGAATAGATGATGTCAATAAAAATATCTATTCTTTTTCAGATGATTTCCCCTTATAGGTTATTGTAAAATATTGAGTGTAGTTCCCTGTGCTATACAGTAGTTCCTTGTTGATGATCGATTTTATACATAGCAGTGTGTATGTGTTAATCCCAAACTGTTAATTTATCCCTCCTCCCACCTTTCCCCTTTGGTAATAATAAATTATAAGATTTTATACTTCTCAGAATTGGGGGAGCTGAAAGAGAGGTATCATTTTCAATGGAAAAGCATTTAAAACAAGATTGAAGCTTTAACCAAGATTATTAGATGTACATCCTTGGAAAGAAATCACTTCGTTTCTCTAATATTGACCTGACAAATAAGACAAACCTTTTCACTGAACTTGCTTCTAATAAAGTGATGGAAATATCAAATGGGAGTGTTAGAAACATCTTATTTTACCCGAGCCTTATACACTGTTCTATGTTAATTACAGTTTGGCTCAAACATCTGTTCATTGAAGTTACAATGTTCTCAATTTCTGTTACTGATCCTCCAGAGTGGACCCCAACAAGTGTCCCCCTGCCCAGTGTCATTGGAGCCAACAGATTGAGACTGAGTTTGGTTCAGAAGCAAAGGAAACTTTATATTTTGATCAGAGAATGGAGAGGTGAGAGCATGTGCTACCCCGTGGGCTGTGGGCTGGGCTGCTGTGTAGAGATCCTGTCAGAGTCAGTGGGAGGGAGGGGGCGGAGCTCTCGAGGGCCCGGTTGGCTGCAGCTCAGGCTCTATATCGCGGAGTGTGCACTGTGTCCCAGGAGCTGAGGTGTCGACCCAGCCATTCCGCACTAGGAAATCTGGTCTGAAGTGCCGGCTGTTGAACCTCTGTATGCGGGACCCTAGGAGCACGTGAAATTAGACAAAGCACAAAGGATAAAAAAGGTTAGACTTTATTTTATTGCCCAGATTCTATTTTTATCTCCCAGGGATTTTTAAGGGGCTTTGCCTGGGAAAAAGCCCTCTTCTGCCTTTTTTCCCCTTCCTCATTCTTAGAGTGCTGAGGGTGCAGACCCTTCTTCTGTAACTGCTGAGTGCTGAGTTAGGAGCCCTCATTCCCGTGGGCGAGGGTCAGAACTTCTCCCCAGCAGCCTCCAGGTGACGTTGATTGTCCCCAGGCCTCCTGCCTCCCTGCTCGTCCGCCTGAGCACCAGTATTGGAAGCGTTATAGATTCTAATGACCTTTAAGGGTCCAGGAAGGAGATGTGCAGTGACGCTGTGAGGTCCAGTTTCACCCCACCCTGCATTTGTTCAGCCACCTTAGGCTGACCGTTTCTGCCAGCCTAGATGCTCTGACCGGTAGTCTGCACTTTCTTCAATTAGGCCCCTGAATTAACGTAAAAAGAGCACCAGGTGTCAGGACCCTGCCTGCTCAACTCCCAGACAGTCCAGGGTCAGTGGTGATGAAGGACCATGATGGCCACTGAGTCAACAGCCTTTTGAAGTAAACAGGAGTCCAGCCGGTCTTATTGGCCACCATCATCACAGTGTCTGTAGGCTCTTCTATGGTGACAGCGTGATATACGTTTCCCCCGCCAAGATTATTAGGTCCGCTCTGGGTGCAGTAAGTCCTGCAAGCAGTAGTCTACTCTTTTGGGACACACTCTTGTTGTTTTATGAGAGAAACTCCAGGTCAAGTGATGGTCACATGAGTCGTCATGGTGCCCCTTTACCCCGGTTATCTCTCTGGAGGTTGGAGTTGGAGGGCCTCCTCACTCGAGGTCAGTGTGCCCACGGAGCAAACCCTGCAACTTCAGGGCATGGTTGGGGCTTAGGGTCACCACGTGGGGTCCTTTTCCCTTAGGAGGGAGGTGGCCTTTTGTGCTGCTGATTTCCAGGTTTTCAGATACCGCCAGTATCTTGGCCAGATGTGGCGGTGGGCCAAGCCCATTGGTGACCGTAGTTTATCCTACCGGGATGGCATTCTTGCATTGTTCCATTTCAAGTGGTCCCAGTTTTTGCACTAATACTCCAATAGCGATTCACCATTCACCAGGAATGTAAAGGTCAAAGGGTTTAGCTAAATTAGGGAGTTCCAGGGCAAGGGTCTGAATTGACTGCTCTTTCCATTCTTGAAAGGCCACTTCTGGATTCTATTCAAAAGGATCATCATCTTTTCCTTTCAGTGTTTCATATAGAGGCCCAGCTAGTAGACTGTAGTTAGGGATCCAGAAGCACCAACCCTGGCCTCCCCAGGAACCCCTAAGCTGTCTTGTAGTTTTAGAAATGGGTAAGGCTGTAAATTGTTTCTTCCCTTTCCTGAGATGGGCTTCTCCGACCTTCTGTGAGAATGAAGCCCAGGCAGGTCACCGTAGTCTGTGATATTTGAGCTTTTTATTTGACAACTTGTATCCTTTATTGGCTTGGTAGTTCAGAGGTCTCCTTAGTAGGGCTGGCGATCAGAATGTCGTCTGCATATTGAAGGAGTGTTTCCTTTTCCAGAGGTAGAACTTTTAGGTCTTTAACTGAGCTTTCCCCAAAGATGGTGTGGGAATTTTTGAACCCTTGGGGCAACACGGCCCAGAAGTATTGTTTTAGTTGTATGTTGAGTCCTGCCACTCACAAGCCAAAATTTCTTGTGACTCTGGGACTAATAGAATACAAAAGAAGGCATCATTGAAGACTAATACAGAATACCATGTCCCGGTGGTTGGTAGAATGACCAGCAGGGTGTAGGATTTAGGAACTACTGGAGGTATATCCTCGGTGGCTTCACTGACTGTCCTGGCATCCTTTACCAGGACTCCAGCAGCCCATGGGGCTCTCGAGGTCAGGCCAATCCCAGGATATGGAGCTCACCTGGGCAGGTACCCCACCCCCACCGCAGCCCACGGTGCTCTCCTGTTCAGACCCCTCCCAGGATATGGGGTTCCCTGGGCAAGTTCCCCTGCAGCCCATGGGGCTCTCATGGTCAGGCCCCTCCCAGGATACAGAGCTACCCTTGCAGTTACCCTGGCAGGGCTGGGCACACAGGTACCGTGCACATCGCCCTCATTGCAGAGCACTTCCAGCTCACCTGTCACTCAGATCTGACACAGAGCACCTCAGAGCAGGACTTGAACTAAGAAACAGCAGCTCCAACAGGTCTGTGACCCTGGGCATCACTCTGTGTGGCCTCCCTCCACCTGGTCTTCCAGAGACTTCCACTGCACCCGGGGCACCAGGCCTCTGTCTCCACCCACCACCCACCCCTCCTCTCCCTGACTCCTGGGTTCCTCTCATTAGGAGAGGGTTTTCTTGAAGTTGTCTCCCACTCATGGGCCAGATAATATAATTAGAAAACAAGCCAGAGCTGCAACCCCTTGTCTATCCTGACTCTCAGGAGCCCACACCTGTTCCTTGGACCTGGCCGATTCAGCAAGTTCCAGTTTCTGCAACTGTGAGCGCCTGAGGGGTGATTATTGGCTGGCCTGGGAAGCCTGACCGTGCCGGCCAGCCCTCCCCAGGTGTGCCTGTTTGAGATCAATATAAACACCGCTCCAGGCAGCAAGAGCCCCTGCAGCTGTGCCTGACGCCATTTTCTCTGCCCTGTCAGCAGCCTCGGGGCTGGACTGGTGGGAGGGAGTGAGAGGCCACGGCTTTGTGGGTGGCCCAGTGTGAGTGGGGCTCTGCTGGACTTTCTGCAGCAGTTACCAAGATGCCACCTGCTAAAGAAGAGGATGTGCCACCCATACCTGCCTCTGGAATTTCTCCCTGGGCAGAGGTGAGTGAGGAAGAAAGCAGTGGGGGCCCGGACAGCAGGGGTATCTCAGGCAGGGAAATGGAAAGCTTCCAGAAGAGTACCCAGGGCCAGGACCATCCTGGCTGGCCTGCAGGCACCAAATCGGCTGGCATGCTGTCGCTCATGTGGCTCCATGGCCCTTCCTCTAGGCTTTCAAGTCCTTGTACATATTCAGGTGTTTTACCTGGGAAGGGTGGGAACATTTCAGCAGCAGCTGGCCTGGGGCTCGGCCCACATTTACTCACAGATGCCTTGGCACGGTCCCCCAGCTTTGCAATGAGGACGCTTGTTGCGTGGGGCCTGCTGGCTGAATGGGAGATGATTCCCCACCACTGGCCAACTACAGAATTGTTTACAACTGGAGCAAGTGCCCTGATACGGTTTTCCTCTGTGTAACTGGTGGGTTCTGTTTTTTTTTTTTCTTTTTTTCATTTTTGGTTCAAGGTAGATTTTATTCCTCTTTTTTGTATTTACAGATATAAGCATGGAAATAATTTATTCATATAAATACATGTATGTGAAGGGAAGAATATTTTTTCTGTTTTACTTTTTGTAATTTTGAATTTTATTTTATTTTTTTATACAGCAGGTTCTTTTTGGTTATCTATTTTATACATATAAATGTATACATGCCAATCCCAATCTCTCAATCCTCCCACCACCACCCCCCAACAGCTTTCCCCCCTTGGTGTCCATACGTTTGTTGTCTACATCTGTTGCTCTATTTCTGCCTTAAAAAACGGTTCATCTGTATAATTTTTCTAGGTTCCACATATATGCATTAATATACAAGATTTGTTTTTCTATTTCTGACTTACTTCACTCTGTATGACAGTCTCTAGATCCATCAACGTCTCTACAAATGACCCAATTTCATTCCTTTTTATGGCTTAGTAATATTCCATTTTATATTTGTACCACATCTTTATGCATTCGTCTGTCTGTGGGCATTTAGGTTGCTTCCATTACCTGGATATTGTAAATAGTGATGCAATGAACATTGAGGTGAATGTCTCTTTTTGATTTATGGTTTTGTCTGGGTATATGCCCAGTAGTGGGATTGCTGGATCATATGGTAATTCTATTCTTAGTTTTATAAGAAACTCCATAATGTTCTCCACAGTGACTGTATCAATTTACATTCCCAACAATAGTGGAAGAGGGTTCCTTATCTCCACACCCTTTCCAGCATTTGTTGTTTGTAGATTTTCTGATGATGCCCATTCTAACAGGTGTGAGGTGATACACCATGGATGAGTCTATTTCGTTGAGCAAAGAGTAGGTCTTGTCTATTACATATTTGGCTTATGGAATGGTATGTGTGCTAATTTCAAGCTCTGGTTTTATACAGCACCCCAACTCAACTTTCCCCTTAAGCAAGCATAAGTTTTTATCTAAATGTGAGACTGTTCGGTTTTGTAATTCAGTTTATGTGTAGCCAAGTTTACACTCCCTCTATTAGTGATATCTTATGATAATTATCTTTCTCTGTGTGACATATTTCTCTTAGAATCATCATACTTAAATCCACTCAATTTGCTGCTACAGGCCTGATGACATTGATTTCATTGCTGAGTGATATTCCATTGTACGTAAGTAGCACAACTCCTTTATCCATTTTTTTCTTTCTGGGATATTTAATTTGTACTGGACTCGAGGTTCTTGTAAACACAGCAGCCCTAAATTTTGTGTTGGCTGTGTCTTGTTGATTTTAATTTTCCTAAGCTATAGGGCCAAAAGTGGAAGTGCCCTAGTCTCTGTAGCTTTGTTTTTCAGATGTTTCAGGATACACCATAAACATCTCCAGAGTGTCTGTTGGCAATTTACATCCCGCCCATCAGCATAACAAGGCTCCCTGTTCTCCATGGCCTGTCCTGTGTTTCTGGTTTTTACACTTTTTTCAGATGGCCCTTTGGACGAATGGGAAATGAGACTTCATTGTAGTACGGATTTCCATTGCTCGAGTGCTTGGTTGGCCAAAAAGGGCATATGCGTTTTTTCCTGAATATATTCAGGAAAAAATGTATACACACTGTTCGTCCAAGTGCATCACTGTCAAAGAACTGCCGCTTTTCACATGTTTTAAATGCAATTCCAATCTACCTCCTGAAATATGATTCCTCAATTCTGCCTCGTTTTCAAGTCCTCTTTGCAGACTTACTTCAATATATTTTTGCCAATAGCTGTCATTTATAACTCTGCAGGTTTGTGAATTACAGTGCCCGTGATTTCCTTTCTTAACTCGCTTCCTTGAAAGCTGGCCACAAAACCGCATGTTTGCTTCAGGCCATAATCAGGGTGTGGCACGGCACTCTGAGCCTTTGGTTAATTCCTCTTCCTGGTGGGAAATTAGAGTTAAATGTGCCCCTCCAGACACCTGCCTCACTCCCAGCCCCTTGGTGATGTGTGTCTTCTGGTTTGAGGCCACATGTGATGGGTTCCTCATCTTTTGATGATGTGGCCCCACTGGTGTGAGGACACTCCTGCCTGCTTCCCATCCCCTTGGTGATGTGGTCCCTCCGGCGAGAGTCTGATCCTGGTTGGGTTCCTCACACTTCTGTGAGGTGGGCCCTCTTCTCTGAGGTCACTCCTGCCTGGCTAGCACACCCCGCCTTGGCGACGTCGGACCTCTGGTGGCAGTTGGAGCCTGCTGGGAGCCTCCTCCCCTCGGTGATGAGGCCCTCTGGCATCAGGCCCTAACTGCTGGGTTCCCACATTTTCTGATACGTCCTAAGTGGTGCGAGGGCACTCCTGCCAGGTTCCCATCCCCATGGGCATGTGGGCCTTCTGCTCTAAGGTCCCAACACCTGTGTTGTTCACCGTTTCATGATGTTGGCTCTCTGGTGTTAGTTCACTCAGGCCTAGATCCCATAGACTCTGTGCTCTGAGCCGCCTGCTGGGAGGTTCCTACTGCTGAATTCCTTACCTTTTCTACTCTTTGGGTTCTGTGTTTTCATGCTCCTCCTTCCTGACTCACTCCCAGCCCCTTTGTGATGTAGGTCCTCTGGTTTGAGGCCACATGTGCCGGTTTCCTCACCTTTATTGATGTGGCCCCACTGGTGTGAGGACACTCCTGCCTGGTTCCCATCCACTTGGTGATGGGGGCCCTCTGGTGAGAGCCTGATCCTGGCTGGATTCCTCACCCTTCTGTGAGGTAGACCCTCTGCTGTGAGGTCACTCCTGCCTGGCTGGCACACGTCACCTTGGCGATGTGGGCCCTCAGTTGGGAGTTGGTGCCTGCTGGGAGTCTTCTCCCCTTGGTAATGAGGGCCCTCTGGCGTCAGGCCCTAACTCATGGGCTCCCAAAATTTTCTGATGTGCGCCCTGTCGTGCGAGTACACTCCTGCCGGGGTCCCATGCCCATGGGGATGTTGGCTTTCTGCTCTGAGGTCCCAACGGCTGGGTTGCTCACAGTGTCAGAACGTGGGCCCTCTGCTGTGAGTTCACTCCAGCATGGATCCCATAGCCTCGGTGCTCTGGGCCACCTGCTTGGAGCTTCCAACTGTGGGGTTCCTCACCTTTTTATTCTATGGGCCCTCTGTTGTGAGTCTCCTCCTGCATGCCTCACTCCCAGCCCTTTCGTGATGTGTGTCCCCTTATTTGAGGCCACATGTGCTGTGTTCCTCACCTTTGGCTGATGTGGCCCCACTGGTGTGAGGACACTCCTGCCTGGTTTCCATCCCCTTGGTGATGTGGGCCCTCTGGTTAGAGTCTGATCCTGGTTGGGTTCCTCACACTTCTGTGAGGTGGGCCCTCTGCTGTGAGGTAACTCCTGCCTGGCTTGCTCCCATTGCCTTGGTGACGTCGGCCCTCTGGTGGCATTTGGAGCCTGCTGGTAGCCTCCTCTCCTCGGTGATGAGGGCCCTCTGGCGTCAGGCCCTAACTGCTGGGTTCCCACATTTTCTGATACGTGTTAAGTTGTGCGAGGACACTCCTGCGAGGTTCCTATCCCCATGGGGATGTGGGCCTTCTGCTCTGAGGTTCCACCGGCTGGGTTGCTCACAGTTTCATGATGTGGGCCCTCTGCTGTGAGTTCACTGTGGCCTGGATCCCATAGACTCCGTGCTCTGGGCCACCTGCTGGGAGGTTCAAACTGCTGGATTCCTCACATTTTTTATTCTGTGGGCCCTGTGTTGTTAGGCTACTCCTGCTTGCCTCACTCGGAGCACCTTGGAAATGTGGGTCCTCTGGTTTAGGCCACATGTGCTGGGTTCCTCACCTTTCTATAATGTGGCCACACTGGTGTGAGGACACTGCTGCCTTTTTCCGATCCCCTTGGTGATGTGGGCTCTCTGGTGAGAGTCTTATCCTGGCTGGTTTCCTCACCCTTCTGTGAGGTAGACCCTCTGCTGTGAGGTCACTCCTGCCTGGCTGGCACACATCACCTTGGCGACGTGGGCCCTCAGTTGGGAGTTGGTGCCTGCTGGGGGTCTCCACCCCTCGGTAATGAGGGCCCTCTGGCGTCAGACCCTAACTCCTGGGCTCCCAAAATTTTCTGATGTGCGCCCTGTGGTGCGACTACACTCCTGCCAGGTTCCCAACCCCATGGGAATGTGGGCCTTCTGCTCTGAGGTCCCAACGGTGGGTTGCTCAGTTTCATGATGAGGGTCCTCTGGTGTGAGTTCACTCCGCCCTGGATCCAATAGCCTCGCTGCTCCTGGCTGCCTGCGGGGAGGTTCCAACTGCGGGATTCCTCACCTTTTTTCTTCTATGGGCCCTCTGTTTTGAGACTCCTCCTGCCTGCCTGACTCCCAGCCCCTTGGTGATGTGTGTCCTCTGGTTTGAGGCTACGTGTGCTGGGTCCCTCACCTTTCGATTATGTGGCCCCACTGGTGTGAGGACACTCCTGCCTGGTTCCTATCCCCTTGGTGATGTGGGCCCTCTGGTGAGAGTCTGATCCTGGCTGGGTTCCTCACCCTTCTGTGAGGTGGACCCTCTGCTGTGAGGTCACTCCTGCCTGGCTGGCACACCCCACCTTGGCAACGTCGGACCTCTTGTGGCAGTTGGAGCCCGCTGGGAGCTTCCTCTCCTCGGTGATGAGGGCCCTCTGGCGTCAGGCCCTAACTTCTGGGCTCCCAAAATTCTCTAATGTGCGCCCTGTGGTGCGAGTACACTCCTGCCAGGTTCCCAACCACATGGGAATGTGGGCCTTCTGCTCTGAGGTCCCAACGGCTGGGTTGCTCACAGTTTCATGATGAGGGCCCTCTGTTTTGTGTTCAGTCAGGCCTGGATCCCATATCCTCGCTGCTCCTGGCCGCCTGCTGGGAGGTTCCAACTGCGGGATACCTCACCTTTTTTATTCTATGGGCCCTCTGTTTTGAGGCTCCTCCTGCCTGTCTCACTCCCAGCCCCTTGGTGATGTGTGTCCTCTAGTTTGAGGCCACGTGTGCTGGGTCCATCACATTTCGGTGATGTGGCCCCACTGGTGTGAGGACACTCCTGCCTGGTTTCCATTCCCTTGGTGATGTGGGCCCTCTGGTGAGAGTCTGATCCTCTTTGGGTTCCTCACACTTTTGTGTGGTTGGCCCTCTGCTCTGAGGTCACTCCTGCCTGGCTGGCACACACCGCATTGGCGACGTCAGCCCTCTGGTAGCAGTTGGAGCTTGCTGCGAGCCTCCTCTCCTCAGTGATGAGGGCCCTCTGGCGTCTGGCCCTAACTGCTGGGCTCCCCACATTTTCTGATGTGTGCCCACTGGTGCGATGACACTCCTGCTTGGTTCCCTCCCCCATGGGGATGTGGGCCTTGTGCTCTGAGGTCACAACGGCTGGGTTGCTTACAGTATCACGATGAGGGCCCTCTGTTGTGAGTTCATCACTGCCTGGATCCCATAGCCTCGGTGATCTGGGCCGCCTGCTGGGATGTTCCAACGACTGGATTCCTCACCTTTTTTATACAATGGGCCATGTGTTGGGAGGTTAATCCTGCCTGCCTCGCTCCAAGACCCATGGTGATGTGGGTCCTCTGGTTTGAGGCCACATGTGCTGGGTATCTCAACTTTCGATGATGTGGTCCCACGGGTGTGAGGACACTCCTGCCTGGTTCCCAGCCCCTTGCTGTTGTGGGCACTCTGGTGAGGGTCTGATCATTCCTGGGTTCCTTACCCTTCTGTGAGGTGGGCCCTCTGATGTGAGGTCACTCCTGCATGGCTGGCTCGGGCCACTGAAGTATACTGGGAGCCTCCTACCCTCTTTAATGAGGGCCCTGGAAAAAACGCATATGCCCTTTTTGACCAAGTGCATCATTGTCGACATTCTGACTCTTTTCCTATACTTTCAGAGGATTTCCCGTCTACCTCCTGAAATCGTAGTCCTGGAATTCTGCCCCACGTTCAAGTCCTCTTTGTAGACTTACTTCAATATATTTTTGGATGATAGCTGTCATTTATAACTCTGCATGTGTGTGAATTACAGTGCCCCTGAGCTCCTTTCTTCAACTCGCTTTCTTGTGAGCTGGCCGCAAAACCGCTGTATTGCTTCAGGCCCTAATCTGGTTCCGGCACGGCATGCTGAACCTTTGGCTAATTCCTCTTCCTGGTTGGTAATGAGCGTTAAATTTGCCCGTGCAGACACCTACAGCTAGTCTCTCATTGGTTCTCCCTATTCCTGTTCATCTTGCGCAGAAATTGCAAACTGTGCCATACAGGAGGTTAAAGGCACTGACTCTCCAGGTAGGGACAGTGTAAGTAAAGCGTCTGGAATTGTGAACCCGAGTACAAGGGGACGAAAACTGAGACGCATTTAAAAACGTTTCCCGGTCACACGGTGGACCATACTCTGGGATTCCCATGCATGTTTTAGCTGAAGGTAGAATCCTTTAAACCTGGAGAGTTGGGGCCCATGGAATGTGTACCATGCAGTATGACTTCAAAGGGTCTGCATTTGCTCACTGAACCTCACCAATGGTATCCGCCCGAAGTGTCCAGCCTTATGTCTCACCCAGTTCTAGGTGTAGATGTGGTAACTCCAGGTTGCATCACAAGCCCTGAATGAATTATTTAAGAATTGCTCTCTATTTCACTATCATTGTGTTTTGTTTTTGTAATTTATTTTGATAATGGGATTTATCGGATTTTCCCGGCTGCATTTATGGCGCTGTACACATGCCTGATTCTCTTACGGAGACATATAAATCCATGGGTGTTAAGATTCTTAATTGGCAGGTGTATTCCTAGGCATTGAATATGGGGTGTTTAGTCCATTTGGTTGAGCAAGGAGTAGGTCTTGACTATTAAATATTTGGCTTATGGAACAGTATCTGTTCTAATTTCAATCTCTGGTTTTATGCAGCACCCCAACTCACCTTTCCCCTTAAGCAAGCATAAGTTGTTTTTCTAAATTTGAGACCCTGTTCTGTTTTGTAATTCAGTTCATGTGTAGCCAAGTTCACATTCGGTGGATTAGTGATATCTTAATGTTTCATTTTCTGTGTGACTTATTTCACTTAGAATCATCGTATCTGAATCCACTCATTATGCCGCGACGGGCCTGATGACATAGATTTCATTGCTGAGTGATATTCAATTGTACGTATGCACCTCAAATTCTTTATCCATTTTTCGCATTCTGGGATATTTAACTTGTACCGTAGACGAGGTTCTTGTAAACACAGCCGTCCCAAACTTTGGGGTGCCTGTGTGTTTTTGATTTTAATTTCCCTAAGTTATAGGGCCATAAGTGGAAGTGCCGTAGGCTCCGTTGCTTAGTTTTTTAGGTGTTTCAGGAAACACCGTACATTTCTCCAGAGTGGCTGTTAGCAATTTAAATCCCGCCCATCAGCATACCAAGGCTCCCTGTTCTCCATGACCTGTCCTGCCTTTCTGGATTTTACACTTTTTTCAGATGGCCCTTTTGACCCTGGGGAAGTGAAACTTCATTGTAGTGCAGATTTCCTTTACACGCTTGCTTGGTTGGCCAAAAAGGGTGTATTCGTTTTTTCCTGCATATATTCAGGAAAAAACGCATACACCCTTTGTGGTCAAGTGAATCATTGTGGACATTCTGCCTCTTTTAATATGCTTTAAGTGCAATTGCAGTCTACCCCCTGAAATCGTTTTCCTGAAATTCTGCCCTGCTTTCAAGTCCTCTGCGAAGACTTACTTTAATACATTTCTGGACGAAAGCTGTCATTCATAACTCTGCAGGTTTGTGAATTACAGTGCCCCTGAGCTCCTTTCTTCAACTCGCTTTCTTTTGAGCTGACAGCAAAACCGCAGAATTGCTTCAGGCCCTAATCTGGTTCCGGCAGGGCACACTGAGCCTTTGGCTAATTCCCCTTCCTTGTGGGAAACGAGCGTTCCATTTGCCCGTGCAGGCACCTAAAGCTAGTCTCTCATTGGTTCTCCCTATTCCTGTTCATCTTGCGCAGAAATTGCAAACTGGGACAAACAGGAGGTTAAAGGCACTGACTCTCCAAGTGGGGAGAGTGTTAGTAAAGCGTCTGGAACGGTGAACCCGAGTACCAGGGGGCAAAATCTGAGATGCATTTGAAAACGTTTCCCAATCACACGGTGGAACATACTCCGGGTTTCCCATGCATGTTTTAGCTGAAGGAAGAATCCCTTAAACCTGGAGAGTTGGGACCCATGGAATGGCTACCATGCAGTATGACTTCAAAGGGTCTGCGTTTGCTCACCGAACCTCACAAATGCTATCACCCCAAAGGGTCCGGCCTTATGTCTCACCCAGCACTGGGTGTAGATGTGGTAAATACAGGTTGCAACACAAGCCCTGAATGAATTATTTAAGAATTGCTCTCTATTTCACTGTCATTGTGTTTTGTTTTTCAAATTTATTTTGATAATGGGATTTATCGGATTTTCACTGTTGTGTTTAGGCCGCTGTACACATGCTTGATTTCCTTATGGAGACATATAAATCCATGGGTTTTAAGATTCTTACTTGTCAGGTATATTCCCAGGCGTTGAATAAGGGGTGTTGAGTCCAATTCGTTGAGCAAGGTGTAGGTCTTGTGTATTATATATTTGGCTGAAGGAACGGTATCTGTACTAATTTCAATCTCTGGTTTTATGCAGCACCCCAACTCACCTTTCCCCATAAGCAAGCATAAGTTGGTTTACTAAATTTGAGACCCTGTTCTGTTTTGTAATTCAGTTCATGTGTAGCCAAGTTTACGTTCCGTGTATTAGTGATATCTTATGATGTTTCTTTTTCTGTGTGACTTATTTCTCGTAGAATCGTCGTACCTGAATCCACTCATTATGCCGCTACGGGCCTGATGATGTAGATCACATTGCTGAGTGATATTCCATTGTACGTACGTACCACAACTTGTTTATCCATTTTTTGCTTTCTCGGATATTTAACTTGTACCGTAGACGAGGTTCTTGTAAACAGAGCCGTCCCAAACTTTGGGGTGGCTCTGTGTTTTTGATTTTAATTTCCCTAAGCTATAGGACCCTAAGGGGAAGTGCCTTACGCTGTGTTGCTTTGTTTCCTACATGTTTCAGGAAACACCATACACTTCTCCAGAGTGGCTGTTGGCAATTTACATCCCGCCCATCAGCATAACAAGGCTCCCTGTTCTCCATGACCTGTTCTGCCTTTCTGGATTTTACACTTTTTTCAGATGGCCCTTTTGACCGGGGGGCAGTGAGACTTCATTGTAGCGCAGATTTCCTTTACACGCTTGCTTGGTTGTCCAAAATGTGCGTATGCGTTTTTTCCTGAATATATTCAGGAAAAAACGCATACGCCCTTTTTGGCCAAGTGCATCATTGTGGACATTCTGCCTGTTTTCCTATGCTTTAAGTGCAATTCCAGTCTACCCCCTGAAATCGTTTTCCTGAAATTCTGCCCCGATTTCAAGTCCTCTTCGAAAACTTACTTCAATACATTTTTGGACGATAGCTGTCATTCATAACTCTGCAGGATTGTGAATTACAGTGCCCCTGAGCTCCTTTCTTCAACTCGCTTTCTTGTGAGCTGGCCGCAAAACCGCAGGATTGCTTCAGGCCCTAATCTGCTTCCGGCAGGGCACGCTGAGCCTTTGGTTAATTCCTATTCCTGGTGGGAAATGAGCGTTCCATTTGCCCGTGCAGACACCTACAGCTAGTCTCTCATTGGTTCTCCCTATTCCTGTTCATCTTGCGCAGAAATTGCAAACTGTGCCAAACAGGAGGTTAAAGGCACTGACTTTCCAAGTGGGGAGAGTTTTAGTAAAGTGTCTCGAACGGTGCACCCGAGTACCAGGGGACGAAACCTGAGATGCATTTGAAAACGTTTCCCAATCACACGGTGGAACATACTCCGGGTTTCCCATGCATGTTTTAGCTGAAGGAAGAATCCCTTAAACCTGGAGAGTTGGGACCCATGGAATGGGTACCATGCAGTATGACTTCAAAGGGTCTGCGTTTGCTCACCAAACCTCACCAAAGCTATCAGCCCAAAGTGTCCAGCCTTATGTCTCAACCAGCTCTGGTGTAGATGTGGTAAATCCAGGTTGCATCACAAGCCCTGAATAAATTATTTAAGAATTGCTCTCTATTTCACTGTCATTGTGTTGTTTTTTTTAAACATCTTTATTGGGGTATAATTGCTTTACAATGGTGTGTTAGTTTCTGCTTTATAACAAAGTGAATCAGTTATACATATACATATGTTCCCATATGTCTTCCCTCTTGCGTCTCCCTCCCTCCCACTCTCCCTATCCCACCCCTCCAGGCTGTCACAAAGCACCAAGCTAATATCCCTGTGCCTTGCGGCTGCTTCCCACTAGCTATCTACCTTACTACGTTTGTTAGTGTGTATATGTCCATGACTCTCTCTCGCCCTGTCAAAGCTCACCCCTCCCCCTCCCCATATCCTCAAGTCCGTTCTCCAGTAGGTCTGCGTCTTTATTCCTGTCTTACCCCTAGGTTCTTCATGACATTTTTTTTCCCCTTAAATTCCATATATATGTGTTAGCATACGGTATTTGTCTTTTTCTTTCTGACTTACTTCACTCTGTATGACAGATTCTAGGTCTATCCATCTCATTACAAATAGCTCAATTTCATTTCTTTTTAAGGCTGAGTAATATTCCATTGTATATATGTGCCACATTTTCTTTATCCATTCATCCGATGATGGGCGCTTAGGTTGTTTCCATCTCCGGGCTATTGTAAATAGAGCTGCAATGAACATTTTGGTACATGACTCTGTTTGAATTTTGGTTTTCCCAGGGTATATGCCCAGTAGTGGGGTTGCTGGGTCATATGGTAATTCTATTTGTAGTTTTTTAAGGAACCTCCATACTGTTCTCCATAGTGGCTGAACCAATTCACATTCCCACCAGCAGTGCAAGAGTGTTCCCTTTTCTCCACACCCTCTCCAGCATTTATTGTTTCTAGATTTTTTGATGATGGCCATTCTGACTGGTGTGAGATGATATCTCATTGTAGTTTTGATTTGCATTTCTCTAATGATTAATGATGTTGAGCATTCTTTCATGTGTTTGTTGGCATTCTGTATATCTTCTTTGGAGAAATGTCTATTTAGGTCTTCTGCCCATTTTTGGATTGGGTTGCTTGTTTTTTTGTTATTGAGCTGCATGAGCTGCTTGTAAATTTTGGAGATTAATCCTTTGTCATTTGCTTCATTTGCATGTCATTGTGTTTTGTTTGTGAAATTTAAATTGTTAATGGGATTTATCGGATTTTCACTGCTGCGTTTAGGCCACTGTACACACGCTTGACTTCCTTATGGAGACATATAAATCCATGGGTCTTAAGATTCTTACTTGTCAGGTATATTCCCAGGCGTTGAATATGGGGTGTTGAGTCCATTTCGTTGAGCAACAGTAGGTCTTGTCTATTATATATTTGGCTTATGGAACGGTATCTGTGCTAATTTCAATCTCTGGTTTTATGCAGCACCCCAACTCACCTTTCCCCATAAGCAAGCATAAGTTGGTTTTCTAAATTTGAGAACCTGTTCTGTTTTGTAATTCAGTTCATGTGTAGCCAAGTTTATGTTCCGTGTATTAGTGATATCTTATGATGTTTCTTTTTCTGTGTGACTTATTTCTCGTAGAATCGTCGTACCTGAATCCACTCATTATGCCGCTATGGGACTGATGACGTAGATCTCATGGTTGAGTGATATTCCATTGTACGTACGTACCACAACTTCTTTATCCATTTTTTGCTTTCTCGGATATTTAACTAGTACCGTAGACGAGGTTCTTGTAAACAGAGCCGTCCCAAACTTTGGGGTGCCTGTGTGTTTTTGATTTTAATTTCCCTAAGCTATAGGACCCTAAGTGGAAGTGCCAGCGGCTGTGTTGCTTTGTTTCCTATGTGTTTCAGGAAACACCATACACTTCTCCAGAGTGGCTGTTGGCAATTTACATCCCGCCCATCAGCATAACAAGGCTCCCTGTTCTCCATGACCTGTCCTGCCTTTCTGGATTTTACACTTTTTTCAGATGGCCCTTTTGACCGGGGGGCAGTGAGACTTCAATGTAGTGCAGATTTCCTTTACACGCTTGCTTGGTTGGCCAAAAAGGGCGTATGCATTTTTTCCTGAATATATTCAGGAAAAAACGCATACGCCCTTTTTGGCCAAGTGCATCATTGTGGACATTCTGCCTCTTTTCCTATTCTTTAAGTGCAATTCCAGTCTACCCCCTGAAATCGTTTTCCTGAAATTCTGCCCCGCTTTCAAGTCCTCTTCGAAGACTTACTTCAATACATTTATGGACGATATCTGTCATTCATAACTCTGCAGGTTTGTCAATTACAGTGCCCCTGGGGTCTTTTCTTCAACTCGCTATCTTGTGAGATGGCCGCAAAACCGCAGTATTGCTTCAGGCCCTAATCTGGTTCCGACAGGGCACGCTGAGCCTTTGGTTAATTCCTCTTCCTGGTGGGAAATGAGCGTTCCATTTGCCCGTGCAGACACCTACAGCTAGTCTCCATTGGTTCTCCCTATTCCTGTTCATCTTGCGCAGAAATTGCAAACTGTGCCAAACAGGAGGTTAAAGGCACTGACTCTCCAAGTGGGGAGAGAGTTAGTAAAGCGTCTGGAACGGTGCACCCGAGTACCAGGGGTGAAACTTGAGATGCATTTGAAAACGTTTCCCAGTCACACGGTGGACCATACTCTGGGTTTCCCATGCATATTTTAGCTGAAGGTAGAATCCCTTAAACCTGGAGAGTTGGGACCCATGGAATGGCTACCATGCAGTATGACTTCAAAGGGTCTGCCATTGCTCACCGAACCTCAACAATGCTATCAGCCCGAAGTGTCCAGCCTTATGTCTCAACCTGCTCTGTGTGTAGATGTGGTAAATCCAGGTTGCATCACAAGCCCTGAATGAATTATTTAAGAATTGCTCTCTATTTCACTGTCATTGTGTTTTGTTTTTGAAATTTATTTTGTTAATGGGATTTATCGGATTTTCACTGCTGCATTTCGGCCACTGTACACACGCTTGACTTCCTTATGGAGACATATAAATCCATGGGTCTTAAGATTCTTACTTGTCAGGTATATTCTCAGGCGTTGAATATGGGGTGTTGAGTCCATTTCGTTGAGCAACAGTAGGTCTTGTCTATTATATATTTGGCTTATGGAACGGTATCTGTGCTAATTTCAATCTCTGGTTTGATGCAGCACCCCAACTCACCTTTCCCCATAAGCAAGCATAAGTTGGTTTTCTAAATTTGAGACCCTGTTCTGTTTTGTAATTCAGTTCATGTGTAGCCAAGTTTACCTTCCGTGTATTAGTGATATCTTATTATGTTTCTTTTTCTGTGTGACTTATTTCTCGCAGAATCGTCGTACCTGAATCCACTCATTATGCCACTACGGGCCTGATGACGTAGATCTCATTGCTGAGTGATATTCCATTGTACGTACGTACCACAACTTCCTTATCCATTTTTTGCTTTCTTGGATATTTAACTTGTACCGTAGACCAGGTTCTTGTAAACAGAGCCGTCCCAAACTTTGGTGTGGCTGTGTGTTTTTGATTTTAATTTCCCTAAGCTATACGACCATAAGTGGAAGTGCCATAGGCTGTGTTGCTTTGTTTCCTACGTGTTTCAGGAAACACCATACACTTCTCCAGAGTGGCTGTTGGCAATTTACATCCCGCCCATCAGCATAACAAGGCTCCCTGTTCTCCATGACCTGTCCTGCCTTTCTGGATTTTACACTTGTTTCAGATGGCCCTTTTGACCGGGGGGCAGTGAGACTTCATTGTAGTGCAGATTTCCTTTACACGCTTGCTTGGTTGGCCAAAAATGGCGTATGCGTTTTTTCCTGAATATATTCAGGAAAAAACGCATACGCCATTTTTGGCCAAGTGCATCATTGTGGACATTCTGCCTCTTTTCCTATGCTTTAAGTGCAATTCCAGTCTACCCCCTGAAACAGTTTTCCTGAAATTCTGCCCTGCTTTCAAGTCCACTTCGAAGACTTACTTCAATACATTTTTGGACGATAGCTGTCATTCATAACTCTGCAGGTTTGTGAATTACAGTGCCCCTGAGCTCCTTTCTTCAACTCGCTTTCTTGTGAGCTGGCCGCAAAACTGCTGGATTGCTTTAGGCCCTAATCTGTTTCCAGCAGGGCACGCTGCGACTTTGGTAAATTCCACTTCCTGGTGGGAAATGAGCGTTCCATTTGCCCGTGCAGACACCTACAGCTAGTCTCTAATTGGTTCTCCCTATTCCTGTTCATCTTGTGCAGAAATTGCAAACTGTGCCAAACAGGAAGTTAAAGGCACTGACTCTCAAAGTGGGGAGAGTGTTAGTAAAGCACCTGGAACGGTGAACCCGAGTACCAGGGGTCGAAACCTGAGATGCATTTGAAAACGTTTCCCAATCACACGGTGGACCATACTCCGGGTTTCCCATGCATGTTTTAGCTGAAGGAAGAATCCCTTAATCCTGGAGAGTTGGGACCCATGGAATGGGTACCATGCAGTATGACGTCAAAGGGTCTGCGTTTGCTCACCGTACCTCACCAATGCTATCAGCCCGAAGTGTCCAGCCTTATGTCTCACCCAGCTCTGGGTGTGGATGTGGTAAATCCAGGTTGCATCACAAGCCCTGAATGAATTATTTAAGAATTCCTCTCTATTTCACTGTCATTGTGTTTTGTTTGTGAAATTTATTTTGATAATGGGATTTATCGGATTTTCACTGCTGCGTTTAGGCCGCTGTACACACGCTTGATTTCCTTATGGAGACATATAAATCCATGGGTCTTAAGATTCTTATTTGTCAGGTATATTCCCCGGCTTTGAATATGGGGTGTTGAGTCCATTTCATTGAGCCAGGTGTAGGTCTTGTCTATTATATATTTTGCTTATGGAACAGTATGTGTGCTAATTTCAATCTCTGGTTTTATGCAGCACCCCAACTCACCTTTCCCCATAAGCAAGCATAAGTTGGTTTTCTAAATTTGAGACCCTGTTCTGTTTTGTAATTCAGTTCATGAGTAGCCAAGTTTACGTTCCGTGTATTAGTGATATCTTATGATGTTTCTTTTTCTGTGTGACTTATTTCTCGTAGAATCGTGGTACCTGAATCCACTGATTATGCCGCTACGGACCTGATGACGTAGATCTCATTGCTGAGTGATATTCCATTGTACGTACGTACCACAACTTCTTTTTCCATTTTTTGCTTTCTCGGATATTTAACTTGTACCGTAGACGAGGTTCTTGTAAACAGAGCCGTCCCAAACTTTGGGGTGGCTGTGTGTTTTTGATTTTAATTTCCCTAAGCTATAGGACCCTAAGTGGAAGTGCCATAGGCTGTGTTGCTTTGTTTCCTACGTGTTTCAGGAAACACCATACACTTCTCCAGAGTGGCTGTTGGCAATTTACATCCCGCCCATCAGCATAACAAGGCTCCCTGTTCTCCATGACCTGTCCTGCGTTTCTGGATTTTACACTTGTTTCAGATGGCCGTTTGGACCAGGAGGCAGTGAGACTTCATTGTAGTGCAGATTTCCTTTACACGCTTGCTTGGTTGGCCAAAAAGGGCGTATGCGTTTTTTCCTGAATATATTCAGGAAAAAACGCATACGCCCTTTTTGGCCAAGTGCATCATTGTCGACATTCTGCCTCTTTTCCTATCCTTTAAGTGCAATTCCAGTCTACCCCCTGAAATCGTTTTCCTGAAATTCTGCCCCGCTTTCAAGTCCTCTTCGAAGACTTACTTCAATACATTTTTGGACGATAGCTGTCATTCATAACTCTGCAGGTTTGTGAATTACAGTGCCCCTGAGCTCCTTTCTTCAACTCGCTTTCTTGTGAGATGGCCGCAAAACCGTGGATTGCTTCAGGCCCTAATCTGTTTCCGGCAGGGCACGCTGAGCCTTTGGTTAATCCCTCTTCCTGGTGGGAAATGAGCGTTCCATTTGCCCGTGCAGAAACCTACAGTTAGTCTCTCATTGGTTCTCCCTATTCCTGTTCATCTTGCGCAGAATTTGCAAACTGTGACAAACAGGAGTTTAAAGGCACTGACTCTCCAAGTGTGGAGAGTGTTAGTAAAGAGTCTGGAACGTTGAACCCGAGTACCAGGGGACGAAACCTGAGATACATTTGAAAATGTTTCCCAATCACACAGTGGACCATACTCTGGGATTCCCATGCATGTTTTAGCTGAAGGAAGAATCCCTTAAACCTGGAGAGTTGGGACCCATGGAATGGGTACCATGCAGTATGACTTCAAAGGGTCAGCGTTTGCTCACCGAACCTCACCATTGCTATCAGCCCGAAGTGTCCAGCCTTATGTCTCAACCAGCTTTGGGTGTAGAGGTGGTAAATCCAGATTGCATCACAAGCCCTGAATGAATTATTTAAGAATTGCTCTCTATTTCACTGTCATTGTGTTTTGTTTTTGAAATTTATTTTGATAATGGGATTTATCGGATTTTCACTGCTGTGTTTAGGCGGCTGTACACACGCTTGATTTCCTTATGGAGACATATAAATCCATGGGTCTTAAGATTCTTACTTGACAGGTATAGTCCCAGGTGTTGAATATGGGGTGTTGAGTCCATTTCGTTGAGCAAGGAGTAGGTCTTGTCTATTATATATTTGGCTTATGGAACGGTATCTGTGCTAATTTCAATCTCTGGTTGGATGCAGCACCCCAACTCACCTTTCCCCATAAGCAAGCATAAGTTGGTTTTCTAAATTTGAGACCCAGTTCTGTTTTGTAATTCAGTTCATGTGTAGCCAATTTACGTTCAGTGTATTAGTGATATCTTATGATGTTTCTTTTTCTGTGTGACTTATTTCTCGTAGAATCGTCGTACCTGAATCCACTCATTATGCCGCTACGGGCCTGATGACGTAGATCTCATTGCTGAGTGATATTCCATTGTACGTATGTACCACAATTTCTTTATCCATTTTTTGCTTTCTCGGATATTTAACTTCTACCGTAGACGAGGTTCTTGTAAACAGAGCCGTCGCAAACATTGGGGTGGCTGTGTGATTTTGATTTTAATTTCCCTAAGCTATAGGACCCTAAGTGGAAGTGCCATAGGCTGTGTTGCTTTGTTTCCTACGTGTTTCAGGAAACACCATAAAGTTCTCCAGAGTGGCTGTTGGCAATTTACATCCCGCCCTTCAGCATAAAAAGGCTCCCTGTTCTCCATGACCTGTCCTGCCTTTCTGGATTTTACACTTTTTTCAGATGGCCCTTTTGACCGGGGGGCAGTGAGACTTCAATGTAGTGCAGATTTCCTTTATACACTTGCTTGGTTGGCCAAAAAGGGCGTATGCGTTTTTTCCTGAATATATTCAGGAAAAAACGCATACGCCCTTTTTGGCCAAGTCATCATTGTGGACATTCTGCCTCTTTTCCTATGCTTTACGTGCAATTCCAGACTACCCCCTGAAATCGTTTTCCTGAAATTCTGCCCCGCTTTCAAGTCCTCTTCGAAGATTTACTTTAATACATATTTGGACGAGAGCTGTCATTCATAACTCTGCAGGATTGTGAATTACAGTGACCCTGAGCTCCTTTCTTCAACTCGCTATCGTATGAGCTGGTCGCAAAACCGCAGGATGGCTTCACGCCCTAATCTGGTTCCGGCAGGGCACGCTGAGCCTTTGGTTAATTCCTCTTCCTGGTGGGAAATGAGCGTTCCATTTGCCCGTGCAGACACCTACAGCTAGTCTCTCATTGGTTCTCCCTATTCCTGATCATCTTGCGCAGAAATTGCAAACTGTGCCAAACAGGAAGTTAAAGGCACTGACTCTCCAAGTGGGGAGATGGTTAGTAAACTGTCTGGAACGGTGCACCCGAGTACCAGGCGTGGAAACCTGAGATGCATTTGAAAACGTTTCCCAATCACACGGTGGACCATACTCTGGGTTTCCCAGGCATGATTTTGCTGAAGGAAGAATCCCTTAAACATGGAGAGTTTGGACCCATGGAATGGGTACCATGCAGTATGACTTCAAAGGGTCTGCCTTTGCTCACCGAACCTCACCAATGCTATCAGCCCGAAGTGTCCAGCCTTATGTCTCACCCAGCTCTGGGTGTAGATGTGGTAAATCCAGGTTGCATCACAAGCCCTGAATGAATTATTTAAGAATTGCTCTCTATTTCACTGTCATTGTGTTTTGTTTTTGAAATTTATTTTGATAATGGGATTCATCGGATTTTCACTGCTGCATTTAAGCCGCTGTACACACGCTTGATTTCCTTATGGAGACATATAAATCCATGGGTCTTAAGATTCTTACTTGTCAGGTATATTCCCAGGCGTTGAATATGTGGTGTTGAGTCCATTTCGTTGAGCAAGGAGTAGGTCTTCTCTATTATATATTTGGCTTATGTAACGGTATCTGTGCTAATTTCAATCTCTGGTTTTATGCAGCACCCCAACTCACCTTTCCCCATAAGCAAGCATAAGTTGGTTTTCTAAATTTGAGAGCTGTTCTGTTTTGTAATTCAGTTCATGTGTATCCAATTTTACGTTCAGTGTATTAGTGATATCTTTTGATGTTTCTTTTTCTGTGTGAGTTATTTCTCGTAGAATCGTCGTATCTGAATCCACTCATTATGCCGCTACGGGCCTGATGACGTAGATCTCATTCCTGAGTGATATTCCAATGTACGTATGTACCACAAATTCTTTATCTATTTTTTGCTTTCTCGGATATTTAACTTGTACCGTAGACGAGGTTCTTGTAAACAGAGCCGTACCAAACTTTGGGGTGGCTGTGTGTTTTTGATTTTAATTTCCCTAAGCTATAGGACCATAAGTGGAAGTGCCATTGGCTGTGTTGCTTTGTTTCCTACGTGTTTCAGGAAACACCATACACTTCTCCAGAGTGGCTGTTGGCAATTTACATCCCGCCCATCAGCATAACAAGTCTCCCTGTTCTCCATGACCTGTCCTGCCTTTCTGGATTTTACACTTGTTTCAGATGGCCCTTTTGACTGGGGGACAGTGAGACTGCATTGTAGTGCAGATTTCCTTTACACACTTGCTTGGTTTGCCAAAAAGGGCGTATGCTTTTTTCCTGAATATATTCAGGAAAAAACGCATACGCCCTTTTTGGCCAAGTGCATCATTGTGGACATTCTGCCTCTTTTCCTATTCTTTAAGTGCAATTCCAGTCTACCCCCTGAAATCTTTTTCCTGAAATTTTGCCGCGCTTTCAAGCCCTCTTCGAAGACTTACTTCAATACATTTTTGGACGATAGCTGTCATTCATAACTCTGCAGGTTTGTGAATTACAGTGCCCCTGGGCTCCTTTCTTCAACTCGCTATCTTGTGAGCGGGCCACAAAAGCGCAGGATTACTTCAGGCCCTAATCTGGTTCCGGCAGCGCACGCTGAGCCTTTGGTTAATTCCTCTTCCTGGTGGGAAATGAGGGTTCCATTTGCCTGTGCACACACCTACAGCTAGTCTCTCATTGGTTCTCCCTATTCCTGTTCATCTTGCGCAGAAATTGCAAACTGTGCCAAACAGGAGGTTAAAGGCACTGACTCACCAAGTGGGGAGAGTATTAGTAAAGCGTCTGGAATGGTGAACCCGAGTACCAGGGGACGAAACCTGAGATGCATTTGAAAACGTTTCCCAATCACACGGTGGACCATACTCTGGGTTTCCCATGCATGTTTTAGCTGAAGGAAGAATCCCTTAAACCTGGAGAGTTGGGACCCATGGAATGGGTACCATGCAGTATGACTTCAAAGGATCTACGTTTGCTCACCCAACGTCACCAATGCTATGAACCCGAAGTGTCCAGCCTTATGTCTCACCCAGCCTTGGGTGTAGATGTGGTAAATCCAGGTTGCATCACAAGCCCTGAATGAATTATTTAAGAATTGCTCTCTATTTCACTGTCATTGTGTTGTGTTTGTGAAATTTATTTTGATAATGGGATTTATCGGATTTTCACTGCTGCGTTTAGGCCGCTGTACACACGCTTGATTTCCTTATGGAGACATATAAATCCATGGGTCTTAAGATTCTTACTTGTCAGGTATACTCCCAGGCGTTGAATATGGGGTGTTGAGTCCATTTCGTTGAGCAAGGAGTAGGTCTTGTCTATTATATATTTGGCTTATGGAACGGTATCTGTGCTAATTTCAATCTCTGGTTTTATGCAGCACCCAAACTCACCTTTCCCCATAAGCAAGCATAAGTTGGTTTTCTAAATTTGAGACACTGTTCTGTTTTGTAATTCAGTTCATTTGCAGCCAAGTTTACGTTCCGTGTATTAGTGATATCTTATGATGTTTCTTTTTCTGTGTGACTTATTTCTCGTAGAATCGTCGTACCTGAATCCACTCATTATGCCGCTAAGGGCCTGATGACGTAGATCACATTGCTGTGTGATATTCCATTGTACGTACGTACCACAACTTCTTTATACATTTTTTGCTTTCTCGGATATTTAACTTCTACCGTAGATGAGGTTCTTGTAAACAGAGCCGTCCCAAACTTTGGGGTGGCTGTGTGTTTTTAATTTTAATTTCCATAAGCTATAGGACCATAAGGGAAAGTGCCATAGGCTGTGTTGGTTTGTTTCCTATGTGTTTCAGGAAACACCATACACTTCTCCAGAGTGGCTGTTGGCAATTTACATCCCGCCCATCACCATAACAAGATTCCCTGTTCTCCATGACCTGTCCTGCCTTTCTGGGTTTTACACTTTTATCAGATGGCCCTTTTGACCGGGGGGCAGTGAGACTTCATTGTAGTGCAGATTTCCTTTACACGCTTGCTTGGTTGGCCAAAAAGGGCGTATGCGTTTTTTCCTGAATATATTCAGGAGAAAACGCATACGCCCTTTTTGGCCAACTGCATCATTGTCAACATTCTGCCTCTTTTCCTATGCTTTAAGTGCAATTCCAGTCTACCCCCTGAAATGGTTTTCCTGAAATTCTGCCCCGCTTTCAAGTCCTCTTCGAAGACTTAATTCCATACATTTTTGGACGATAGCTGTCATTCATAACTCTGCAGGTTTGTGAATTACAGTGCCCCTGAGCTCCTTTCTTCAACTCGCTTTCTTTTGAGCTGGCCGCAAAACCGCAGGATTGCTTCAGGCCATAATATGTTTCCGGCAGGGCACGCTGAGCCTTTGGTTAATTCCTCTTCCTGGTGGGAAATGAGCGTTCCATTTGCCCGTGTAGACACCTACAGCTAGTCTCTCATTGGTTCTCCCTATTCCGGTAAATCTTGCGCAGAATTTTCAAACTGTGCCAAACAGGAGGTTAAAGGCACTGACTCTCCAAGAGGGGAGAGTGTTAGTAAAGCGTCTTGAACGGTGCACCCGAGTACCAGGGGTCGAAAACTGAGATGCATTTGAAAACGTTTCCCGATCACACGGTGGACCATACTCTGGGTTTCCCATGCATGTTTTAGCTGAAGGAAGAATCCCTTAAACCTGGAGAGTTGGGACCCATGGAATGTGTACCAGGCAGTATGACTTCAAAGGGTCTGCGTTTGCTCACCGAACCTCACCAATGCTATCAGCCCGAAGTGTCCAGCCTTATGTCTCAACCAGCTCTGGGTGTAGATGTGGTAAATCCAGGTTGCATCACAAGCCCTGAATGAATTATTTAAGAATTGCTCTCTATTTCACTGTCTTTGTGTTGTGTTTTGGAAATTTATTTTGATAATGGGATTTATCGGATTTTCACTGCTGCGTTTAGGCCGCTATACACACGCTTGATTTCCTTATGGAGACATATAAATCCATGGGTCTTTAGATTCTTACTTGTCAGGTATATTCCCAGGCGTTGAATATGGGGTGTTGGGTCCATTTCGTTGAGCAAGGAGTAGGTCTGGTCTATTATATATTTGGTTTATGGAACGGTATCTGTGCTAATTTCAATCTCTAGTTTTATGCAGCACCCAAACTCACCTTTCCCCATAAGCAAGCATAAGTTGGTTTTCTAAATTTGAGACCCTGTTCTGTTTTGTAATTCAGTTCATGTGCAGCCAAGTTTACGTTCCGTGTATTAGTGATAACTTATGATGTTTCTTTTTCTGTGTGACTTATTTCTCGTAGAATCATCGTACCTGAATCCACTCATTATGCCGCTATGGGCCTGATGACGTAGATCTCATTGCTGAGTGATATTCCATTGTACGTACGTACCACAACTTCTTTATCCATTTTTTGCTTTCTCGGATATTTAACTTCTACCGTAGACGAGGTTCTTGTAAACAGAGCCGTCCCAAACTTTGTGGTGGCTGTGTGTTTTTGATTTTAATTTCCCTAAGCTATAGGACCCTAAGTGGAAGTGCCATAGGCTGTGTTGCTTTGTTTCCTACGTGTTTCAGGAAACACCATACACTTCTCCAGAGTGGCTGTTGGCAATTTACATCCCGCCCATCAGCATAACAAGGCTCCCTGTTCTCCATGACCTGTCCTGCCTTTCTGGATTTTACACTTGTTTCAGATGGCCCTTTTGACCGCGGGGCAGTGAGACTTCATAGTAGTGCAGATTTCCTTTACACGCTTGCTTGGATGGCCAAAAAGGGCGTATGCGTTTTTTCTTGAATATATTCAGGAAAAAATGCATACGCCCTTTTTGGCCAAGTGCATCATTGTGGACATTCTGCCTCTTTTCCTATGCTTTAAGTGCAATTCCAGTCTACCCCCTGAAACAGTTTTCCTGAAATTCTGCCCTGCTTTCAAGTCCTCTTCGAAGACTTACTTCAATACATTTTTGGACGATAGCTGTCATTCATAACTCTGCAGGTTTGTGAATTACAGTGCCCCTGAGCTCCTTTCTTCAACTCGCTTTCTTGTGAGCTGGCCGCAAAACCGCAGGATTGCTTCAGGCCCTAATCTGGTTCCGTCAGGGCATGCTGAGCCTTTGGTTAATTCCTCTTCCTGGTGGGAAATGAGCGTTCCATTTGCCCGTGCAGACACCTACAGCTAGTCTCTCATTGGTTGTCCCTATTCCTGTTCATCTTGCGCAGAAATTGCAAACTGTGCCAAACAGAAGGTTAAAGGCACTGACTTTCCAAGTGGGGAGAGTGTTAGTAAAGTGTCTGGAACGGTGCACCCGAGTACTAGGGGATGAAACCTGAGATGCATTTGAAAACGTTTCCCAATCACACGGTGGAACATACTCCGGGTTTCCCATGCATGTTTTAGCTGAAGGAAGAATCCCTTAAACCTGGAGAGTTGGGACCCATGGAATGGGTACCATGCAGTATGACTTCAAAGGGTCTGCGTTTGCTCACCAAACATCACCAATGCTATCAGCCCGAAGTGTCCAGCCTTATGTCTCAACCAGCTCTGGGTGTAGATGTGGTAAATCCAGGTTGCATCACAAGCCCTGAATGAATTATTTAAGAATTGCTCTCTATTTCACTGTCATTGTGTTTTGTTTTTGAAATTCATTTTGTTAATGGGATTTATCAGATTTTCACTGCTGCGTTTAGGCCACTGTACACACGCTTGACTTCCTTATGGAGACATATAAATCCATGGGTCTTAAGATTCTTACTTGTCAGGTATATTTTCAGGCGTTGAATGTGGGGTGTTGAGTCCATTTCGTTGAGCAACAGTAGGTCTTTTCTATTATATATTTGGCTTATGGAACGGTATCTGTGCTAATTTCAATCTCTGGTTTTATGCAGCACCCCAACTCACCTTTCCCCATAAGCAAGCATAAGTTGGTTTTCTATATTTGAGACCCTGTTCTGTTTTGTAATTCAGTTCATGTGTAGACAAGTTTACCTTCCGTGTATTAGTGATATCTTATGATGTTTCTTTTTCTGTGTGACTTATTTCTCGTAGAATCGTCGTACCTGAATCCACTCATTATGCCGCTACGGGCCTGATGACGTAGATTTCATTGCTGAGTGTTATTCCATTGTACGTACGTACCACAACTTCTTTATCCATTTTTTACTTTCTCGGATATTTAACTTGTACCGTAAACTAGGTTCTTGTAAACAGAGCCGTCCCAAACTTTTGGGTGGCTGTGTTTTTTTGATTTTAATTTCCCTAAGCTATAGGACCCTAAGTGGAAGTGCCATAGGCTGTGTTGCTTTGTTTCCTACGTGTTTCAGGAAACACCATACACTTCTCCAGAGTGGCTGTTGGCAATTTACATTCCGCCCATCAGCATAACAAGGCTCCCTGTTCTCCATGACCTGTCCTGCCTTTCTGGATTTTACGCTTTTTTCAGATGGCCCTTTTGACCGCGGGGCAGTGAGACTTCATTGTAGTGCAGATTTCCTTTACGCGCTTGCTTGGTTGGCCAAAAAGTGCGTATGCGTTTTTTCCTGAATATATGCAGGAAAAAACGCATACGCCCTTTTTGGCCAACTGCATCATTGTGGACATTCTGCCTCTTTTCCTATGCTTTAAGTGCAATTCCAGTCTACCCCCTCAAATCGTTTTCCTGAAATTCTGCCCCGCTTTCAAGTCCTCTTCGAAGACTTACTTCAATACATTTTTGGACGACAGCTGTCATTCATAACTCTGCAGGTTTGTGAAGTACAGTGCCCCTGAGCTCCTTTCTTCAACACGCTTTCTTGTGAGCTGGCCACAAAACCGCAGGATTGCTTCAGGCCCTAATCTGGTTCTGGCAGGGCACGCTGAGCCTTTGGTTAATCCCTCTTCCTGGTGGGAAATGAGCGTTCCATTTGCACGTGCAGACACCTAGAGCTAGTCTCTCATTGGTTCTCCCTATTCCTGTTCATCTTGCCAGAAATTGCAAACTGTGCCAAACAGGAGGTTAAAGGCACTGACTCTCCAAGTGGGGAGAGTGTTAGTAAAGCGTCTGGAATGGTGAAACAGAGTACCAGGGGACGAAACCTGAGATGCATTTGAAAACGTTTCCCAATCACACGGTGGACCATACTCTGGGTTTCCCATGCATGTTTTAGCTGAAGGAAGAATCCCTTAACCCTGGAGAGTTGGGACCCATGGAATGGTTACCATGCAGTATGACTTCAAAGGGTCTGCGTTTGCTCACCGAACCTCACCATTGTTTTCAGCCTGAAGTGTCCAGCCTTATGTCTCAACCAGCTTTGGGTGTAGATGTGGTAAATCCAGGTTGCATCAAAAGCCCTGAATGAATTATTTAAGAATTGCTCTCTATTTCACTGTCATTGTGTTGTGTTTGTGAAATTTATTTTGATAATGGGATTTATCGGATTTTCACTGCTGCGTTTAGGCCTCTACACACGCTTGATTCTCTTATGGAGACATATAAATCCATGGGTCTTAAGATTCTTACTTGTCAGGTATATTCCCAGGCGTTGAATATGTGGTGTTGAGTCCATTTCGTTGAGCAAGGAGTAGGTCTTCTCTATTATATATTTGGCTTATGGAACGTTATCTGTGCTAATTTCAATCTCTGGTTTGATGCAGCACCCCAACTCAACTTTCCCCATAAGCAAGCATAAGTTGGTTTTCTAAATTTGAGACCCTGTTCTGTTTTGTAATTCAGTTCATGTGCAGCCAAGTTTACGTTCCGTGTATTAGTGATAACTTATGATGTTTCTTTTTCTGTGTGACTTATTTCTCGTAGAATCATCGTACCTGAATCCACTCATTATGCCGCTATGGGCCTGATGACGTAGATCTCATTGCTGAGTGATATTCCATTGTACGTACGTACCACAACTTCTTTATCCATTTTTTGCTTTCTCGGATATTTAACTTCTACCGTAGACGAGGTTCTTGTAAACAGAGCCGTCCCAAACTTTGTGGTGGCTGTGTGTTTTTGATTTTAATTTCCCTAAGCTATAGGACCCTAAGTGGAAGTGCCATAGGCTGTGTTGCTTTGTTTCCTACGTGTTTCAGGAAACACCATACACTTCTCCAGAGTGGCTGTTGGCAATTTACATCCCGCCCATCAGCATAACAAGGCTCCCTGTTCTCCATGACCTGTCCTGCCTTTCTGGATTTTACACTTGTTTCAGATGGCCCTTTTGACCGCGGGGCAGTGAGACTTCATAGTAGTGCAGATTTCCTTTACACGCTTGCTTGGTTGGCCAAAAAGGGCGTATGCGTTTTTTCTTGAATATATTCAGGAAAAAATGCATACGCCCTTTTTGGCCAAGTGCATCATTGTGGACATTCTGCCTCTTTTCCTATGCTTTAAGTGCAATTCCAGTCTACCCCCTGAAATCGTTTTCCTGAAATTCTGCCCTGCTTTCAAGTCCTCTTCGAAGACTTACTTCAATACATTTTTGGACGATAGCTGTCATTCATAACTCTGCAGGTTTGTGAATTACAGTGTCCCTGAGCTCCTTTCTTCAACTCGCTTTCTTGTGAGCTGGCCGCAAAACCGCAGGATTGCTTCAGGCCCTAATCTGGTTCCGTCAGGGCATGCTGAGCCTTTGGTTAATTCCTCTTCCTGGTGGGAAATGAGCGTTCCATTTGCCCGTGCAGACACCTACAGCTAGTCTCTCATTGGTTGTCCCTATTCCTGTTCATCTTGCGCAGAAATTGCAAACTGTGCCAAACAGAAGGTTAAAGGCACTGACTTTCCAAGTGGGGAGAGTGTTAGTAAAGTGTCTGGAACGGTGCACCCGAGTACTAGGGGATGAAACCTGAGATGCATTTGAAAACGTTTCCCAATCACACGGTGGAACATACTCCGGGTTTCCCATGCATGTTTTAGCTGAAGGAAGAATCCCTTAAACCTGGAGAGTTGGGACCCATGGAATGGGTACCATGCAGTATGACTTCAAAGGGTCTGCCTTTGCTCACCAAACATCACCAATGCTATCAGCCCGAAGTGTCCAGCCTTATGTCTCAACCAGCTCTGGGTGTAGATGTGGTAAATCCAGGTTGCATCACAAGCCCTGAATGAATTATTTAAGAATTGCTCTCTATTTCACTGTCATTGTGTTTTGTTTTTGAAATTCATTTTGTTAATGGGATTTATCAGATTTTCATTGCTGCGTTTAGGCCACTGTACACACGCTTGACTTCCTTATGGAGACATATAAATCCATGGGTCTTAAGATTCTTACTTGTCAGGTATATTTTCAGGCGTTGAATGTGGGGTGTTGAGTCCATTTCGTTGAGCAACAGTAGGTCTTTTCTATTATATATTTGGCTTATGGAACGGTATCTGTGCTAATTTCAATCTCTGGTTTTATGCAGCACCCCAACTCACCTTTCCCCATAAGCAAGCATAAGTTGGTTTTCTATATTTGAGACCCTGTTCTGTTTTGTAATTCAGTTCATGTGTAGACAAGTTTACCTTCCGTGTATTAGTGATATCTTATGATGTTTCTTTTTCTGTGTGACTTATTTCTCGTAGAATCGTCGTACCTGAATCCACTCATTATGCCGCTACGGGCCTGATGACGTAGATTTCATTGCTGAGTGTTATTCCATTGTACGTACGTACCACAACTTCTTTATCCATTTTTTACTTTCTCGGATATTTAACTTGTACCGTAAACTAGGTTCTTGTAAACAGAGCCGTCCCAAACTTTTGGGTGGCTGTGTTTTTTTGATTTTAATTTCCCTAAGCTATAGGACCCTAAGTGGAAGTGCCATAGGCTGTGTTGCTTTGTTTCCTACGTGTTTCAGGAAACACCATACACTTCTCCAGAGTGGCTGTTGGCAATTTACATTCCGCCCATCAGCATAACAAGGCTCCTTGTTCTCCATGACCTGTCCTGCCTTTCTGGATTTTACGCTTTTTTCAGATGGCCCTTTTGACCGCGGGGCAGTGAGACTTCATTGTAGTGCAGATTTCCTTTACGCGCTTGCTTGGTTGGCCAAAAAGTGCGTATGCGTTTTTTCCTGAATATATGCAGGAAAAAACGCATACGCCCTTTTTGGCCAACTGCATCATTGTGGACATTCTGCCTCTTTTCCTATGCTTTAAGTGCAATTCCAGTCTACCCCCTCAAATCGTTTTCCTGAAATTCTGCCCCGCTTTCAAGTCCTCTTCGAAGACTTACTTCAATACATTTTTGGACGATAGCTGTCATTCATAACTCTGCAGGTTTGTGAAGTACAGTGCCCCTGAGCTCCTTTCTTCAACTCGCTTTCTTGTGAGCTGGCCACAAAACCGCAGGATTGCTTCAGGCCCTAATCTGGTTCTGGCAGGGCACGCTGAGCCTTTGGTTAATCCCTCTTCCTGGTGGGAAATGAGCGTTCCATTTGCACGTGCAGACACCTAGAGCTAGTCTCTCATTGGTTCTCCCTATTCCTGTTCATCTTGCCAGAAATTGCAAACTGTGCCAAACAGGAGGTTAAAGGCACTGACTCTCCAAGTGGGGTGAGTGTTAGTAAAGCGTCTGGAATGGTGAACCAGAGTACCAGGGGACGAAACCTGAGATGCATTTGAAAACGTTTCCCAATCACACGGTGGACCATACTCTGGGTTTCCCATGCATGTTTTAGCTGAAGGAAGAATCCCTTAACCCTGGAGAGTTGGGACCCATGGAATGGTGACCATGCAGTATGACTTCAAAGGGTCTGCGTTTGCTCACCGAACCTCACCATTGTTTTCAGCCTGAAGTGTCCAGCCTTATGTCTCAACCAGCTTTGGGTGTAGATGTGGTAAATCCAGGTTGCATCAAAAGCCCTGAATGAATTATTTAAGAATTGCTCTCTATTTCACTGTCATTGTGCTGTGTTTGTGAAATTTATTTTGATAATGGGATTTATCGGATTTTCACTGCTGCGTTTAGGCCTCTACACACGCTTGATTCCCTTATGGAGACATATAAATCCATGGGTCTTAAGATTCTTACTTGTCAGGTATATTCCCAGGCGTTGAATATGTGGTGTTGAGTCCATTTCGTTGAGCAAGGAGTAGGTCTTGTCTATTATATATTTGGCTTATGGAACGTTATCTGTGCTAATTTCAATCTCTGGTTTGATGCAGCACCCCAACTCAACTTTCCCCATAAGCAAGCATAAGTTTGTTTTCTAAATTTGAGACCCTGCTCTGTTTTGTAATTCAGTTCATGTGTAGCCAAGTTTACATTCCGTTTATTAGTGATATCTTATGATGTTTCTATTTCTGTGTGACTTATTTCTCGTAGAATCATCGTACCTGAATCCACTCATTATGCCGCTACGGGCCTGATGACATAGATCTCATTGCTGAGTGATATTCCATTGTACATACGTACCACAATATCTTTATCCATTTTTTGCTTTCTCGGATATTTAACATGTACCGTAGACGAGGTTCTTGTAAACAGAGCCGTCCCAAACTTTGGGGTGGCTGTGTGTTTTCGATTTTAATTTCCCTAAGCTATAGGACCCTTAGTGGAAGTGCCATAGGTTGTGTTGCTTAGTTTCCTACGTGTTTCAGGAAACACCATACACTTCTCCAGAGTGGCTGTTGGCAATTTACATCCCGCCCATCAGCATAACAAGGCTCCCTGTTCTCCATGACCTGTCCTGCCTTTCTGGATTTTACACTTGTTTCAGATGGCCCTTTTGACCGGGGGGCAGAGAGACTTCATTGTAGTGCAGATTTCCTTTACATGCTTGCTTGGTTGGCCAAAAAGGGCGTATGCGTTTTTTACTGAATATATTCAGGAAAAAACGCATACGCCCTTTTTGGCCAAGTGCATCATTGTCGACATTCTGCCTATTTTCCTATGCTTTAAGTGCAATTCCAGTCTACCCCCTGAAATCATTTTCCTGAAATTCTGCCCTGCTTTCAAGTCCTCTTCGAAGTCTTACTTCAATACAGTTTTGGACGATAGCTGTCATTCATAACTCTGCAGGTTTGTGAATTACAGTGCCCCTAAGCCCCTTTCTTCAACTCGCTTTCTTGTGAGCTGGCCGCAAAACCGCAGGATTTATTCAGGCCTTAATCTGGTTCAGGCAGGGCACACTGAGCCTTTGGTTAATTCCTCTTCCTGGTGGGAAATGAGCGTTCCATTTGCCCGTGCAGACACCTACAACTAGTCTCTCATTGGTACTCCTTATTCCTGTTCATCTTGCTCAAAAATTGCAAACTGTGCCAAACAGGAGGTTAAAGGCACTCACTCTCCAAGTGCAGAGAGTGTTAGTAAAGCGTCTGGAACGGTGAACCCGAGTACCAGCGGACCAAACCTGAGATGCATTTGAAAACGTTTCCCAATCACACGTTGGACCATACTCTGGGTTTACCATGCATGTTTTAGCTGAAGGAAGAATCCCTTAAACCTGGAGAGTTGGGACCCATGGAATGGGTACCATGCAGTATGACTTCAAATGATCTGCGTTTGCTCACCCAACCTCACCAATGCTATGAGCCCGAAGTGTCCAGCCTTATGTCTCACCCAGCTCTGGGTGTAGATGTGGTAAATCCAGGTTGCATCACAAGCCCTGAATGAATTATTTAAGAATTGCTCTCTATTTCACTGTCATTGTGTCGTGTTTGTGAAATTTATTTTGATAATGGGATTTATCGGATTTTCACTGCTGCGTTAGGCCACTGTACACACGCTTGACTTCCTTATGGAGACATATAAATCCATGGATATTAAGATTCTTACTTGTCAGGTATATTCCCAGGCGTTGAATATGGGGTGTTGAGTCCATTTCGTTGAGCAAGGTGTAGGTCTTGTCTATTATATATTTGGCTTATGGAAGGTATTTGTGCTAATTTCAATCTCTGGTTTGATGCAGCACCCCAACTCACCTTTCCCCATAAGCAAGCATAAGTTGGTTTTTTAAATTTGACACCCTGTTCTGTTTTGTAATTCGGTTCATGTGTAGCCAAGTTTACGTTCCGTGTATTAGTGATATCTTATGATGTTTCTTTTTCTGTGTGACTTATTTCTCGTAGAATCGTCGTACCTGAATCCACTGATTATGCCGCTACAGGCCTGATGACGTAGATCTCATTGCTGAGTGATATTCCATTGTACGTACGTACCACAACTTCTTTATCCATTTTTTGCTTTCTCGGATATTTAACTTGTACCGTAGACGAGGTTCTTGTAAACAGAGCCGTCCCAAACTTTGGGGTGGCTGTGTGTTTTTGATTTTAATTTCCCTAAGCTATAGGACCCTAAGTGGAAGTGACATAGGCTGTGTTGCTTTGTTTCCTACGTGTTTCAGGAAACACCATACACTTCTCCAGAGTGGCTGTTGGCAGTTTACATCCCGCCCATCAACATAACAAGGCTCCCTGTTCTCCATGACCTGTTCTGCCTTTCTGGATTTTACACTTTTTTCAGATGGCCCTTTTGACTGGGGGACAGTGAGACTACATTGTAGTGCAGATTTCCTTTACACGCTTGCTTGGTTTGCCAAAAAGGGCGTATGCGTTTTTTCTTGAATATATTCAGGAAAAAACGCATACGCCGTTTTTGGCCAAGTGCATCATTGTGGACATTCTGCCTCTTTTCCTATTCTTTAAGTGCAATTCCAGTCTACCCCCTGAAATCGTTTTCCTGAAATTCTGCCCCACTTTCAGTCCTCTTCGAAGACTTACTTCAATAAATTTTTGGACCATAGCTGTCATTCATAACTCTGCAGGTTTGTGAATTACGGTGCCCCTGAGCTCCTTTCTTCAACTCGCTTTCTTGTGAACTGGCCGCAAAACCGCAGGATTGCTTCAGGACCTAATCTTGTTCCGGCTGGGCACGCTGAGCCTTTGGTTAATTCCTCTTCCTGGTGGGAAATGAGCGTTCCATTTGCCCGTGCAGACACCTACAACTAGTCTCTCATTGGTACTCCCTATTCCTGTTCATCTTGCGCAGAAATTGCACACTGTGCCAAACAGGAGGTTAAAGGCACTGTCTCTCCAAGTGGGGAGAGTGTTAGTAAAGCGTCTGGAATGGTGAACCCGAGTACCAGGGGACGAAACCTGAGATGCATTTGAAAACCTTTCCCAATCACACGGTGGACCATACTCTGGGTTTCCCATGCATGTTTTAGCTGAAGGAAGAATCCCTTAAACCTGGAGAGTTGGGACCCATGGAATGGGTACCATGCAGTATGACTTCAAAGGGTCTGCGTTTGCTCACCGAACCTCACCAATGCTATCAGCCCGAAGTGTCCAGCCTTATGTCTCACCCAGCTCTGGGTGTAGATGTGGTAAATCCAGGTTGCATCACAAGCCCTGAATGAATTATTTAAGAATTGCTCTCTATTTCACTGTCATTGTGTTTTGTTTGTGAAATTTATTTTGATAATGGGATTTATCGGATTTTCACTGCTGTATTTAGGCCGCTGTACACACGCTTGATTTCCTTATGGAGACATATAAATCCATGGGTCTTAAGATTCTTACTTGTCAGGTATATTCCCAGGCGTTGAATATGTGGTGTTGAGTCCATTTCGTTGAGCAAGGCGTAGGTCTTGTCTATTATATATTTGGCTTGTGTAACGGTATCGGTGCTAATTTCAATCTCTGGTTTGATGCAGCACGCCAACTCAACTTTCCCCATAAGCAAGCATAAGTTGGCTTTCTAAATTTGAGACCCTGTTCTGTTTTGTAATTCAGTTCATGTGTAGCAAAGTTTACGTTCCGTGTATTTGTGATATCTTATGATGTTTCTATTTCTGTGTGACTTATTTCGCGTAGACTCGTCGTACGTTAATGCACTCATTATGGCGCTACGGGCCTGATGACGTAGATCTTATTGCTGAGTGATATTCCATTGTACGTATGTATCACAACTTCTTTATCCATTTTTTGCTTTCTTGGATATTTAACTTGTACCGTAGACGAGGTTCTTGTAAACAGAGCCGTCCCAAACTTTTGGGTGGCTGTGTGTTTTTGATTTTAATTTCCCTAAGCTATAGGACCATAAGTGGAAGTGCCATAGGCTGTGTTGCTTTGTTTCCTACGTGTTTCAGGAAACACCATACACTTCTCCAGAGTGGCTGTTGGCAATTTACATCCCGCCCATCAGCATAACAAGGCTCCCTGTTCTCCATGACCTGTCCTGCCTTTCTGGATTTTACACTTGTTTCAGATGGCCCTTTTGACCGGGGGGCAGTGAGACTTCATTGTAGTGCAGATTTCATTTACACGCTTGCTTGGTTGGCCAAAAAGGGCGTATGCGTTTTTTCCTGAATATATTCAGGAAAAAACGCATACGCCCTTTTTGGCCAAGTACATCATTGTCGATATTCTGCCTGTTTTGATATGCTTTAAGTGCCAATTCCAGTCTACCCCCTGAAATCGTTTTCCTGAAATTCTGCCCCACTTTCAGTCCTCTTCAAAGACTTACTTCAATAAATTTTTGGACCATAGCTGTCATTCATAACTCTGCAGGTTTGTGAATTACGGTGCCCCTGAGCTCCTTTCTTCAACTCGCTTTCTTGTGAACTGGCCGCAAAACCGCAGGATTGCTTCAGGACCTAATCTTGTTCCGGCTGGGCACGCTGAGCCTTTGGTTAATTCCTCTTCCTGGTGGGAAATGAGCGTTCCATTTGCCCGTGCAGACACCTACAACTAGTCTCTCATTGGTACTCCCTATTCCTGTTCATCTTGCGCAGAAATTGCACACTGTGCCAAACAGGAGGTTAAAGGCACTGTCTCTCCAAGTGGGGAGAGTGTTAGTAAAGCGTCTGGAATGGTGAACCCGAGTACCAGGGGACGAAACCTGAGATGCATTTGAAAACCTTTCCCAATCACACGGTGGACCATACTCTGGGTTTCCCATGCATGTTTTAGCTGAAGGAAGAATCCCTTAAACCTGGAGAGTTGGGACCCATGGAATGGGTACCATGCAGTATGACTTCAAAGGGTCTGCGTTTGCTCACCGAACCTCACCAATGCTATCAGCCCGAAGTGTCCAGCCTTATGTCTCACCCAGCTCTGGGTGTAGATGTGGTAAATCCAGGTTGCATCACAAGCCCTGAATGAATTATTTAAGAATTGCTCTCTATTTCACTGTCATTGTGTTTTGTTTGTGAAATTTATTTTGATAATGGGATTTATCGGATTTTCACTGCTGTATTTAGGCCGCTGTACACACGCTTGATTTCCTTATGGAGACATATAAATCCATGGGTCTTAAGATTCTTACTTGTCAGGTATATTCCCAGGCGTTGAATATGTGGTGTTGAGTCCATTTCGTTGAGCAAGGCGTAGGTCTTGTCTATTATATATTTGGCTTGTGTAACGGTATCGGTGCTAATTTCAATCTCTGGTTTGATGCAGCACGCCAACTCAACTTTCCCCATAAGCAAGCATAAGTTGGCTTTCTAAATTTGAGACCCTGTTCTGTTTTGTAATTCAGTTCATGTGTAGCAAAGTTTACGTTCCGTGTATTTGTGATATCTTATGATGTTTCTATTTCTGTGTGACTTATTTCGCGTAGACTCGTCGTACGTTAATGCACTCATTATGGCACTACGGGCCTGATGACGTAGATCTTATTGCTGAGTGATATTCCATTGTACGTATGTATCACAACTTCTTTATCCATTTTTTGCTTTCTTGGATATTTAACTTGTACCGTAGACGAGGTTCTTGTAAACAGAGCCGTCCCAAACTTTTGGGTGGCTGTGTGTTTTTGATTTTAATTTCCCTAAGCTATAGGACCATAAGTGGAAGTGCCATAGGCTGTGTTGCTTTGTTTCCTACGTGTTTCAGGAAACACCATACACTTCTCCAGAGTGGCTGTTGGCAATTTACATCCCGCCCATCAGCATAACAAGGCTCCCTGTTCTCCATGACCTGTCCTGCCTTTCTGGATTTTACACTTGTTTCAGATGGCCCTTTTGACCGGGGGGCAGTGAGACTTCATTGTAGTGCAGATTTCATTTACACGCTTGCTTGGTTGGCCAAAAAGGGCGTATGCGTTTTTTCCTGAATATATTCAGGAAAAAACGCATACGCCCTTTTTGGCCAAGTACATCATTGTCGATATTCTGCCTGTTTTGATATGCTTTAAGTGCCAATTCCAGTCTACCCCCTGAAATCGTTTTCCTGAAATTCTGCCCCACTTTCAGTCCTCTTCGAAGACTTACTTCAATAAATTTTTGGACCATAGCTGTCATTCATAACTCTGCAGGTTTGTGAATTACGGTGCCCCTGAGCTCCTTTCTTCAACTCGCTTTCTTGTGAACTGGCCGCAAAACCGCAGGATTGCTTCAGGACCTAATCTTGTTCCGGCTGGGCACGCTGAGCCTTTGGTTAATTCCTCTTCCTGGTGGGAAATGAGCGTTCCATTTGCCCGTGCAGACACCTACAACTAGTCTCTCATTGGTACTCCCTATTCCTGTTCATCTTGCGCAGAAATTGCAAACTCTGCCAAACAGGACGTTAAAGGCACTGACTCTCCAAGTGAGGAGAGTGTTAGTAAAGCGTCTGGAACGGTGAACCCGAGTACCAGGGGACGAAACTTGAGATGCATTTGAAAACGTTTCCCAATCACACGGTGGACCATACACTGGGTTTACCATGCATGTTTTAGCTGAAGGAAGAATCCCTTAAACCTGGAGTGTTGGGACCCATGGAATGGGTACCATGCAGTATGACTTCAAAGGATCTGCGTTTGCTCACCCAACCTCACCAATGCTATGAGCCCGAAGTGTCCAGCCTTATGTCTCACCCAGCTCTGGGTGTAGATGTGGTAAATCCAGGTTGCATCACAAGCCCTGAATGAATTATTTAAGAATTGCTCTCTATTTCACTGTCATTGTGTTGTGTTTGTGAAATTTATTTTGATAATGGGATTTATCGGATTTTCACTGCTGCGTTAGGCCGCTGTACACACGATTGACTTCCTTATGGAGACATATAAATCCATGGTTATTAAGATTCTTACTTGTCAGGTATATTCCCAGGCGTTGAATAAGGGGTGTTGAGTCCATTTCGTTGAGCAAGGAGTAGGTCTTGTCTATTATATATTTTTCTTATGGAACGGTATCTGTGCTAATTTCAATCTCTGGTTTGATGCAGCACCCCAACTCACATTTCCCCATAAGCAAGCATAAGTTGGTTTTCTAAATTTGAGACCCTGTTCTGTTTTGTAATTCAGTTCATGTGTAGCCAAGTTTACCTTCCGTGTATTAGTGATATCTTATTATGTTTCTTTTTCTGTGTGACTTATTTCTCGCAGAATCGTCGTACCTGAATCCACTCATTATGCCGCTACGGGCCTGATGACGTAGATGTCATTGCTGAGTGATATTCCATTGTACGTACGTACCACAACTTCTTTATCCATTTTTTGCTTTCTCGGATATTTAACTTGTACCGTAGACGAGGTTCTTGTAAACAGAGCCGTCCCAAACTTTGGGGTGGCTTTGTGTTTTTGATATTAATTTCCCTAAGCTATAAGACCCTAAGTGGAAGTGCCATAGGCTGTGTTGCTTTGTTTCCTACGTGTTTCAGAAAACACCATACACTTCTCCAGAGTGGCTGTTGGCAATTTACATCCCGCCCATCAGGATAACAAGGCTCCCTGTTCTCCATGACCTGTCCTGCCTTTCTGGATTTTACACTTTTTTCAGATGGCCCGTTTGACCGGGGGGCAGTGAGACTTCATTGTAGTGCAGATTTCCTTTACACGCTTGCTTGGTTGGCCAAAAAGTGCGTATGCGTTTTTTCCTGAATATATTCAGGAAAAAACGCATACGCCCTTTTTGGCCAAGTGCATCATTGTGGACATTCGGCCTCTTTTCCTATGCTTTAAGTGCAATTCCAGTCTACCCCCTGAAATCGTTTTCCTGAAATTCTGCCCCGCTTTCAAGTCCTCTTCGAAGACTTACTTTAATACATTATTGGACGATAGCTGTCATTCTTAACTCTGCAGGTTTGTGAATTACAGTGCCCCTGAGCTCCTTTCTTCAACTCGCTTTCTTGTGAGCTGCCCGCAAACCGCAGGATTGCTTCAGGCCCTAATCTGGTTCCGGCAGGGCATGCTGAGCCTTTGGTTAATTCCTCTTCCTGGTGGGAAATGAGCGTTCCATTTGCCCGTGCAGACACCTACAGCTAGTCTCTCATTGCTTCTCCCTATTCCTGTACATCTTGTGCAGAAATTGCAAACTGTGCCAAACAGGAGGTTAAAGGCACTGACTCTCCAAGTGTGGAGAGTGTTAGTAAAGGGTCCGGAATGGTGAACCCGTGTAAAAGGGTACGAAAACTGAGATGCATTTGAAAACGCTTCCCAGTCACACGGTGCACCATACTTTGGGTTTCCCATGCATGTTTTAGCTGAAGGAAGAATCTCTTAAACCTGGAGAAGTGGGACCCATGGAATGGGTACCATGCAGTATGACTTCAAATGGTCTGCATTTGCTCATCGTACCTCACCAGTGCTATCCGCCCGAAGTGTCCAACCTTATGTCTCACTCAGCTCTTGGTGCAGATATGGTTAATCCAGGTTGCATCACAAGCTCTGAATGAATTATTTAAGAATAGCTCTCTATTTCACTGTCATTGTGTTTTGTTTTTGTAATTCATTTTGATAATTGGATTTATCGGATTTTCTCTGCTGCGTTCATAAATCTATACACACGCTTGATTCTCTTACGGAGACATATAAATCCATGGGTTTGAAGATTCTTACTAGTCAGGTGTATTCCTAGGCGTTGAATATGGGGTGTTTAGTCCATTTCGTTGAGCAACTGGTAGGTCTTGACTATTACATTTTTGGCTTATGGAAAGGTATCTGTGCTAATTTCTATCTCTGGTTTTATGCAGCACCCCAACTCTCCTTTATCCTTAAGCAAGCATATGTTGGTTTTCTAAATTTGAGACCCCGTTCTGTTTTGTAATTCAGTTCATTTGTAGCCACGTTTACATTCCATGTATTAGTAATATCGTGTGTCTTTTTCTTTTTGAATTATGTGACTTCGAATGATCATACGTAACTCCTCTGTGGTTGTTACAACTGGCCATATTTCATTGATTTCCAGGCTTAGTAATATTCCACTCTACATAAGTGCCACATCTCTATCCATTTTTTCCCTCCAGAGACTTATAAATTATATCCTAGTCGAGGATCTTTTAAACATAGAGGCGGTAAACATTGGGGTGCCTGTGTCCTCTCGATTTTTGTTTTTCCCAAGATATACGTCCATGAGTGCAAGTGCCCTGTGCTCTGTAGCTCATTTTTTAGATGCTTTAGTAAACACAATACACTTCTCCAGAGTGACCGTTGGCAATATACATTTCCAGTATAAGCCTCAGAGGGCTCCCTTTTCTCCTTGCCCTGTCCTGCATATCTGGTGTTTACACTTTATGAGAAAGGCTCTTCTGACTGATGCGAAGTGATATGTTTTGTAGTATTGATTTCCAGTGCCCACCTGTTTGGTTGGCTAAAAAAGTGTATGCCCTTTTCTTGAATACATACAGAAAAAGACGCATACACCCTTTTTGGCCAATTGCAATGTTGGCAATGTTCAGCCCCTTTTCTTGTGCTTAATGGCGAGTCCTTTCTACCTCTTCCAATCCCTTTCCTGCCATTCTCCGTTGCTTACAAGTCCTTTCCTCTGACTTTCCTCAAGACATTTTTCAGTGATAGATATTTTCAACTCTGCAGTTTCGTGAATTTTAGTGTCCCTGAGTTCCATTTTTCAACTTGTGTTTATGGGAACTGGCCACAAAGCAGCGGAATTTCCTCAAGCCCTATTCTGTTTCCATGGGCAACCCTAGCCTTTGGTCAATTCGTCTTCCTGATTGGAAATAAGAGTGACATGTGCCTGTCCGAACACCTAGGACTTGTCTCTCATTGTTCCTCCTCCTTCTGCTTCATCCTCTGGACAAATTCCAAACTGTCTGCAACAGGATGTTGACAGTGCTGACATCTCCAAGTGGGGAGACTGTTCGTAAAGACGCTGGAGGGGTGAACCCGAGCACCAGGAGATGAGGAGATGAGATGCCTTTTCCAAACTCTTCCCGATCAGACGGTATACCATCCTCTGGGTGTGACAGGCATGTTTTAGCTGTAGGAAGTGTCCCATTCATGTGAGGAGAACACCAGGGCTTTTACACAATCAGTGTCTCTCCACAACCCAAACTGGGGAATTTTTTAAGCTACGGCTACACATATGTTCATTAAGGGCCTTGGGAAGTAGGCAGAGTCCAAACTTTAGATGATTGAAGTCTTCAGGGTCAGAAGCACTCACCACCGGCTTCCCTTACGTTCCATTTTAACTGTCATGAATAGATGATGTCAATAAAAATATCTATTCTTTTTCAGATGATTTCCCCTTATAGGTTATTGTAAAATATTGAGTGTAGTTCCCTGTGCTATACAGTAGTTCCTTGTTGATGATCGATTTTATACATAGCAGTGTGTATGTGTTAATCCCAAACTGTTAATTTATCCCTCCTCCCACCTTTCCCCTTTGGTAATAATAAATTATAAGATTTTATACTTCTCAGAATTGGGGGAGCTGAAAGAGAGGTATCATTTTCAATGGAAAAGCATTTAAAACAAGATTGAAGCTTTAACCAAGATTATTAGATGTACATCCTTGGAAAGAAATCACTTCGTTTCTCTAATATTGACCTGACAAATAAGACAAACCTTTTCACTGAACTTGCTTCTAATAAAGTGATGGAAATATCAAATGGGAGTGTTAGAAACATCTTATTTTACCCGAGCCTTATACACTGTTCTATGTTAATTACAGTTTGGCTCAAACATCTGTTCATTGAAGTTACAATGTTCTCAATTTCTGTTACTGATCCTCCAGAGTGGACCCCAACAAGTGTCCCCCTGCCCAGTGTCATTGGAGCCAACAGATTGAGACTGAGTTTGGTTCAGAAGCAAAGGAAACTTTATATTTTAATCAGAGAATGGAGAGGTGAGAGCATGTGCTACCCCGTGGGCTGTGGGCTGGGCTGCTGTGTAGAGATCCTGTCAGAGTCAGTGGGAGGGAGGGGGCGGAGCTCTCGAGGGCCCGGTTGGCTGCAGCTCAGGCTCTATATCGCGGAGTGTGCACTGTGTCCCAGGAGCTGAGGTGTCGACCCAGCCATTCCGCACTAGGAAATCTGGTCTGAAGTGCCGGCTGTTGAACCTCTGTATGCGGGACCCTAGGAGCACGTGAAATTAGACAAAGCACAAAGGATAAAAAAGGTTAGACTTTATTTTATTGCCCAGATTCTATTTTTATCTCCCAGGGATTTTTAAGGGGCTTTGCCTGGGAAAAAGCCCTCTTCTGCCTTTTTTCCCCTTCCTCATTCTTAGAGTGCTGAGGGTGCAGACCCTTCTTCTGTAACTGCTGAGTGCTGAGTTAGGAGCACTCATTCCCGTGGGCGAGGGTCAGAACTTCTCCCCAGCAGCCTCCAGGTGACGTTGATTGTCCCCAGGCCTCCTGCCTCCCTGCTCGTCCGCCTGAGCACCAGTATTGGAAGCGTTATAGATTCTAATGACCTTTAAGGGTCCAGGAAGGAGATGTGCAGTGACGCTGTGAGGTCCAGTTTCACCCCGCCCTGCATTTGTTCAGCCACCTTAGGCTGACCGTTTCTGCCAGCCTAGATGCTCTGACCGGTAGTCTGCACTTTCTTCAATTAGGCCCCTGAATTAACGTAAAAAGAGCACCAGGTGTCAGGACCCTGCCTGCTCAACTCCCAGACAGTCCAGGGTCAGTGGTGATGAAGGACCATGATGGCCACTGAGTCAACAGCCTTTTGAAGTAAACAGGAGTCCAGCCGGTCTTATTGGCCACCATCATCACAGTGTCTGTAGGCTCTTCTATGGTGACAGCGTGATATACGTTTCCCCCGCCAAGACTATTAAGTCCGCTCTGGGTGCAGTAAGTCCTGCAAGCAGTAGTCTACTCTTTTGGGACACACTCTTGTTGTTTTATGAGAGAAACTCCAGGTCAAGTGATGGTCACATGAGTCGTCATGGTGCCCCTTTACCCCGGTTATCTCTCTGGAGGTTGGAGTTGGAGGGCCTCCTCACTCGAGGTCAGTGTGCCCACGGAGCAAACCCTGCAACTTCAGGGCATGGTTGGGGCCTAGGATCACCACGTGGGGTCCTTTTCCCTTAGGAGGGAGGTGGCCTTTTGTGCTGCTGATTTCCAGGTTTTCAGATACCGCCAGTTTCTTGGCCAGATGTGGCGGTGGGCCAAGCCCATTGGTGACCGTAGTTTGTCCTACCGGGATGGCATTCTTGCATTGTTCCATTTCAAGTGGTCCCAGTTTTTGCACTAATACTCCAATAGCGATTCACCATTCACCAGGAATGTAAAGGTCAAAGGGTTTAGCTAAATTAGGGAGTTCCAGGGCAAGGGTCTGAATTGACTGCTCTTTCCATTCTTGAAAGGCCACTTCTGGATTCTATTCAAAAGGATCATCATCTTTTCCTTTCAGTGTTTCATATAGAGGCCCAGCTAGTAGACTGTAGTTAGGGATCCAGAAGCACCAACCCTGGCCTCCCCAGGAACCCCTAAGCTGTCTTCTAGTTTTAGAAATGGGTAAGGCTGTAAATTGTTTCTTCCCTTTCCTGAGATGGGCTTCTCCGACCTTCTGTGAGAATGAAGCCCAGGCAGGTCACCGTAGTCTGTGATATTTGAGCTTTTTATTTGACAACTTCTATCCTTTATTGGCTTGGTAGTTCAGAGGTCTCCTTAGTAGGGCTGGCGATCAGAATGTCATCTGCATATTGAAGGAGTGTTTCCTTTTCCAGAGGTAGAACTTTTAGGTCTTTAACTGAGCTTTCCCCAAAGATGGTGTGGGAATTTTTGAACCCTTGGGGCAACACGGCCCAGAAGTATTGTTTTAGTTGTATGTTGAGTCCTGCCACTCACAAGCCAAAATTTCTTGTGACTCTGGGACTAATAGAATACAAAAGAAGGCATCATTGAAGACTAATACAGAATACCATGTCCCGGTGGTTGGTAGAATGACCAGCAGGGTGTAGGATTTAGGAACTAATGGAGGTATATCCTCGGTGGCTTCACTGACTGTCCTGACATCCTTTACCAGGACTCCAGCAGCCCATGGGGCTCTCGAGGTCAGGCCAATCCCAGGATATGGAGCTCACCTAGGCAGGTACCCCACCCCCCACCGCAGCCCACAGTGCTCTCCTGTTCAGGCCCCTCCCAGGATATGGGGTTCCCTGGGCAGGTTCCCCTGCAGCCCATGGGGCTCTCATGGTCAGGCCCCTCCCAGGATACAGAGCTACCCTTGCAGTTACCCTGGCAGGGCTGGGCACACAGGTACCGTGCACATCGCCCTCATTGCAGAGCACTTCCAGCTCACCTGTCACTCAGATCTGACACAGAGCACCTCAGAGCAGGACTTGAACTAAGAAACAGCAGCTCCAACAGGTCTGTGACCCTGGGCATCACTCTGTGTGGCCTCCCTCCACCTGGTCTTCCAGAGACTTCCACTGCACCTGGGGCAGCAGGCCTCTGTCTCCACCCACCACCCACCCCTCACCCCTCCTCTCCCTGACTCCTGGGTTCCTCTCATTAGGAGAGGGTTTTCTTGAAATTGTCTCCCACTCATGGGCCAGATAATATAATTAGAAAACAAGCCAGAGCTGCAACCCCTTGTCTATCCTGACTCTCAGGAGCCCACACCTGTTCCTTGGACCTGGCCGATTCAGCAAGTTCCAGTTTCTGCAACTGTGAGCGCCTGAGGGGTGATTATTGGCTGGCCTGGGAAGCCTGACCGTGCCGGCCAGCCCTCCCCAGGTGTGCCTGTTTGAGATCAATATAAACACCGCTCCAGGCAGCAAGAGCCCCTGCAGCTCTGCCTGACGCCATTTTCTCTGCCCTGTCAGCAGTCTCGGGGCTGGACTGGTGGGAGGGAGTGAGAGGCCACGGCTTTGTGGGTGGCCCAGTGTGAGTGGGGCTCTGCTGGACTTTCTGCAGCAGTTACCAAGATACCACCTGCTAAAGAAGAGGATGTGTCACCCATACCTGCCTCTGGAATTTCTCCCTGGGCAGAGGTGAGTGAGGAAGAAAGCAGTGGGGGCCCGGACAGCAGGGGTATCTCAGGCAGGGAAATGGAAAGCTTCCAGAAGAGTACCCAGGGCCAGGACCATCCTGGCTGGCCTGCAGGCACCAAATCGGCTGGCATGCTGTCGCTCATGTGGCTCCATGGCCCTTCCTCTAGGCTTTCAAGTCCTTGTACATATTCAGGTGTTTTACCTGGGAAGGGTGGGAACATTTCAGCAGCAGCTGGCCTGGGGCTCGGCCCACATTTACTCACAGATGCCTTGGCACGGTCCCCCAGCTTTGCAATGAGGACGCTTGTTGCGTGGGGCCTGCTGGCTGAATGGGAGATGATTCCCCACCACTGGCCAACTACAGAATTGTTTACAACTGGAGCAAGTGCCTTGATACGGTTTTCCTCTGTGTAACTGGTGGGTTCTGTTTTTTTTTTCTTTTATTCATTTTTGGTTCAAGGTAGATTTTATTCCTCTTTTTTGTATTTACAGATATAAGCATGGAAATAATTTATTCATATAAATACATGTATGTGAAGGGAAGAATATTTTTTCTGTTTTACTTTTTGTAATTTTGAATTTTATTTTATTTTTTTATACAGCAGGTTCTTTTTGGTTATCTATTTTATACATATAAATGTATACATGCCAATCCCAAACTGTCAATCCTCCCACCACCACCCCCCAACAGCTTTCCCCCCTTGGTGTCCATACGTTTGTTGTCTACATCTGTTGCTCTATTTCTGCCTTAAAAAACGGTTCATCTGTATAATTTTTCTAGGTTCCACATATATGCATTAATATACAAGATTTGTTTTTCTATTTCTGACTTACTTCACTCTGTATGACAGTCTCTAGATCCATCAACGTCTCTACAAATGACCCAATTTCATTCCTTTTTATGGCTTAGTAATATTCCATTTTATATTTGTACCACATCTTTATGCATTCGTCTGTCTGTGGGCATTTAGGTTGCTTCCATTACCTGGATATTGTAAATAGTGATGCAATGAACATTGAGGTGAATGTCTCTTTTTGATTTATGGTTTTGTCTGGGTATATGCCCAGTAGTGGGATTGCTGGATCATATGGTAATTCTATTCTTAGTTTTATAAGAAACTCCATAATGTTCTCCACAGTGACTGTATCAATTTACATTCCCAACAATAGTGGAAGAGGGTTCCTTATCTCCACACCCTTTCCAGCATTTGTTGTTTGTAGATTTTCTGATGATGCCCATTCTAACAGGTGTGAGGTGATACACCATGGATGAGTCTATTTCGTTGAGCAAAGAGTAGGTCTTGTCTATTACATATTTGGCTTATGGAATGGTATGTGTACTAATTTCAAGCTCTGGTTTTATACAGCACCCCAACTCAACTTTCCCCTTAAGCAAGCATAAGTTTTTATCTAAATGTGAGACTGTTCGGTTTTGTAATTCAGTTTATGTGTAGCCAAGTTTACACTCCCTCTATTAGTGATATCTTATGATAATTATCTTTCTCTGTGTGACATATTTCTCTTAGAATCATCATACTTAAATCCACTCAATTTGCTGCTACAGGCCTGATGACATTGATTTCATTGCTGAGTGATATTCCGTTGTACGTAAGTAGCACAACTCCTTTATCCATTTTTTTCTTTCTGGGATATTTAATTTGTACTGGACTCGAGGTTCTTGTAAACACAGCAGCCCTAAATTTTGTGTTGGCTGTGTCTTGTTGATTTTAATTTTCCTAAGCTATAGGGCCAAAAGTGGAAGTGCCCTAGTCTCTGTAGCTTTGTTTTTCAGATGTTTCAGGATACACCATAAACATCTCCAGAGTGTCTGTTGACAATTTACATCCCGCCCATCAGCATAACAAGGCTCCCTGTTCTCCATGGCCTGTCCTGTGTTTCTGGTTTTTACACTTTTTTCAGATGGCCCTTTTGACGAATGGGGAATGAGACTTCATTGTAGTACGGATTTCCATTGCTCGAGTGCTTGGTTGGCCAAAAAGGGCATATGCGTTTTTTCCTGAATATATTCAGGAAAAAATGTATACACACTGTTCGTCCAAGTGCATCACTGTCAAAGAACTGCCGCTTTTCACATGTTTTAAATGCAATTCCAATCTACCTCCTGAAATATGATTCCTCAATTCTGCCTCGTTTTCAAGTCCTCTTTGCAGACTTACTTCAATATATTTTTGCCAATAGCTGTCATTTATAACTCTGCAGGTTTGTGAATTACAGTGCCCGTGATTTCCTTTCTTAACTCGCTTCCTTGAAAGCTGGCCACAAAACCGCAGGTTTGCTTCAGGCCGTAATCAGGGTGTGGCACGGCACTCTGAGCCTTTGGTTAATTCCTCTTCCTGGTGGGAAATTAGAGTTAAATGTGCCCCTCCAGACACCTGCCTCACTCCCAGCCCCTTGGTGATGTGTGTCTTCTGGTTTGAGGCCACATGTGATGGGTTCCTCATCTTTTGATGATGTGGCCCCACTGGTGTGAGGACACTCCTGCCTGCTTCCCATCCCCTTGGTGATGTGGTCCCTCCGGCGAGAGTCTGATCCTGGTTGGGTTCCTCACACTTCTGTGAGGTGGGCCCTCTTCTCTGAGGTCACTCCTGCCTGGCTAGCACACCCCGCCTTGGCGACGTCGGACCTCTGGTGGCAGTTGGAGCCTGCTGGGAGCCTCCTCCCCTCGGTGATGAGGCCCTCTGGCATCAGGCCCTAACTGCTGGGTTCCCACATTTTCTGATACGTCCTAAGTGGTGCGAGGGCACTCCTGCCAGGTTCCCATCCCCATGGGCATGTGGGCCTTCTGCTCTAAGGTCCCAACACCTGTGTTGTTCACCATTTCATGATGTTGGCTCTCTGGTGTTAGTTCACTCAGGCCTAGATCCCATAGACTCTGTGCTCTGAGCCGCCTGCTGGGAGGTTCCTACTGCTGAATTCCTTACCTTTTCTACTCTTTGGGTTCTGTGTTTTCATGCTCCTCCTTCCTGACTCACTCCCAGCCCCTTTGTGATGTAGGTCCTCTGGTTTGAGGCCACATGTGCCGGTTTCCTCACCTTTATTGATGTGGCCCCACTGGTGTGAGGACACTCCTGCCTGGTTCCCATCCACTTGGTGATGGGGGCCCTCTGGTGAGAGCCTGATCCTGGCTGGATTCCTCACCCTTCTGTGAGGTAGACCCTCTGCTGTGAGGTCACTCCTGCCTGGCTGGCACACGTCACCTTGGCGATGTGGGCCCTCAGTTGGGAGTTGGTGCCTGCTGGGAGTCTCCTCCCCTTGGTAATGAGGGCCCTCTGGCGTCAGGCCCTAACTCATGGGCTCCCAAAATTTTCTGATGTGCGCCCTGTCATGCGAGTACACTCCTGCCGGGGTCCCATGCCCATGGGGATGTTGGCTTTCTGCTCTGAGGTCCCAACGGCTGGGTTGCTCACAGTGTCAGAACGTGGGCCCTCTGCTGTGAGTTCACTCCGGCATGGATCCCATAGCCTCGGTGCTCTGGGCCACCTGCTTGGAGCTTCCAACTGTGGGGTTCCTCACCTTTTTATTCTATGGGCCCTCTGTTGTGAGTCTCCTCCTGCATGCCTCACTCCCAGCCCTTTCGTGATGTGTGTCCCCTTATTTGAGGCCACATGTGCTGTGTTCCTCACCTTTGGCTGATGTGGCCCCACTGGTGTGAGGACACTCCTGCCTGGTTTCCATCCCCTTGGTGATGTGGGCCCTCTGGTTAGAGTCTGATCCTGGTTGGGTTCCTCACACTTCTGTGAGGTGGGCCCTCTGCTGTGAGGTAACTCCTGCCTGGCTTGCTCCCATTGCCTTGGTGACGTCGGCCCTCTGGTGGCATTTGGAGCCTGCTGGTAGCCTCCTCTCCTCGGTGATGAGGGCCCTCTGGCGTCAGGCCCTAACTGCTGGGTTCCCACATTTTCTGATACGTGTTAAGTTGTGCGAGGACACTCCTGCGAGGTTCCTATCCCCATGGGGATGTGGGTCTTCTGCTCTGAGGTTCCACCGGCTGGGTTGCTCACAGTTTCATGATGTGGGCCCTCTGCTGTGAGTTCACTGTGGCCTGGATCCCATAGACTCCGTGCTCTGGGCCACCTGCTGGGAGGTTCAAACTGCTGGATTCCTCACATTTTTTATTCTGTGGGCCCTGTGTTGTTAGGCTACTCCTGCTTGCCTCACTCGGAGCACCTTGGAAATGTGGGTCCTCTGGTTTAGGCCACATGTGCTGGGTTCCTCACCTTTCTATAATGTGGCCACACTGGTGTGAGGACACTGCTGCCTTTTTCCGATCCCCTTGGTGATGTGGGCTCTCTGGTGAGAGTCTTATCCTGGCTGGTTTCCTCACCCTTCTGTGAGGTAGACCCTCTGCTGTGAGGTCACTCCTGCCTGGCTGGCACACATCACCTTGGCGACGTGGGCCCTCAGTTGGGAGTTGGTGCCTGCTGGGGGTCTCCACCCCTCGGTAATGAGGGCCCTCTGGCGTCAGACCCTAACTCCTGGGCTCCCAAAATTCTCTGATGTGCGCCCTGTGGTGCGACTACACTCCTGCCAGGTTCCCAACCCCATGGGAATGTGGGCCTTCTGCTCTGAGGTCCCAACGGTGGGTTGCTCAGTTTCATGATGAGGGTCCTCTGGTGTGAGTTCACTCCGCCCTGGATCCAATAGCCTCGCTGCTCCTGGCTGCCTGCGGGGATGTTCCAACTGCGGGATTCCTCACCTTTTTTCTTCTATGGGCCCTCTGTTTTGAGACTCCTCCTGCCTGCCTGACTCCCAGCCCCTTGGTGATGTGTGTCCTCTGGTTTGAGGCTACGTGTGCTGGGTCCCTCACCTTTCGATTATGTGGCCCCACTGGTGTGAGGACACTCCTGCCTGGTTCCTATCCCCTTGGTGATGTGGGCCCTCTGGTGAGAGTCTGATCCTGGCTGGGTTCCTCACCCTTCTGTGAGGTGGACCCTCTGCTGTGAGGTCACTCCTGCCTGGCTGGCACACCCCACCTTGGCAACGTCGGCCCTCTTGTGGCAGTTGGAGCCCGCTGGGAGCTTCCTCTCCTCGGTGATGAGGGCCCTCTGGCGTCAGGCCCTAACTTCTGGGCTCCCAAAATTCTCTAATGTGCGCCCTGTGGTGCGAGTACACTCCTGCCAGGTTCCCAACCACATGGGAATGTGGGCCTTCTGCTCTGAGGTCCCAACGGCTGGGTTGCTCACAGTTTCATGATGAGGGCCCTCTGTTTTGTGTTCAGTCAGGCCTGGATCCCATATCCTCGCTGCTCCTGGCCGCCTGCTGGGAGGTTCCAACTGCGGGATACCTCACCTTTTTTATTCTATGGGCCCTCTGTTTTGAGGCTCCTCCTGCCTGCCTCACTCCCAGCCCCTTGGTGATGTGTGTCCTCTAGTTTGAGGCCACGTGTGCTGGGTCCATCACATTTTGGTGATGTGGCCCCACTGGTGTGAGGACACTCCTGCCTGGTTTCCATTCCCTTGGTGATGTGGGCCCTCTGGTGAGAGTCTGATCCTCTTTGTGTTCCTCACACTTTTGTGTGGTTGGCCCTCTGCTCTGAGGTCACTCCTGCCTGGCTGGCACACACCGCATTGGCGACGTCAGCCCTCTGGTAGCAGTTGGAGCTTGCTGGGAGCCTCCTCTCCTCAGTGATGAGGGCCCTCTGGCGTCTGGCCCTAACTGCTGGGCTCCCCACATTTTCTGATGTGTGCCCACTGGTGCGATGACACTCCTGCTTGGTTCCCTCCCCCATGGGGATGTGGGCCTTGTGCTCTGAGGTCACAACGGCTGGGTTGCTTACAGTATCACGATGAGGGCCCTCTGTTGTGAGTTCATCACTGCCTGGATCCCATAGCCTCGGTGATCTGGGCCGCCTGCTGGGATGTTCCAACGACTGGATTCCTCACCTTTTTTATACAATGGGCCATGTGTTGGGAGGTTAATCCTGCCTGCCTCGCTCCAAGACCCATGGTGATGTGGGTCCTCTGGTTTGAGGCCACATGTGCTGGGTACCTCAACTTTCGATGATGTGGTCCCACGGGTGTGAGGACACTCCTGCCTGGTTCCCAGCCCCTTGCTGTTGTGGGCACTCTGGTGAGGGTCTGATCATTCCTGGGTTCCTTACCCTTCTGTGAGGTGGGCCCTCTGATGTGAGGTCACTCCTGCATGGCTGGCTCACGTCGCCTTGGCGACGTGGGTCTTCTGTTGGCTACTGAAGTATACTGGGAGCCTCCTAAGCTCTTTAATGAGGGCCCTGGAAAAAACGCATATGCCCTTTTTGACCAAGTGCATCATTGTCGACATTCTGACTCTTTTCCTATACTTTCAGAGGATTTCCCGTCTACCTCCTGAAATCGTAGTCCTGGAATTCTGCCCCACGTTCAAGTCCTCTTTGTAGACTTACTTCAATATATTTTTGGATGATAGCTGTCATTTATAACTCTGCAGGTTTGTGAACTACAGTGCCCCTGAGCTCCTTTCTTCAACTCGCTTTCTTGTGAGCTGGCCGCAAAACCGCTGTATTGCTTCAGGCCCTAATCTGGTTCCGGCACGGCATGCTGAACCTTTGGCTAATTCCTCTTCCTGGTTGGTAATGAGCGTTAAATTTGCCCGTGCAGACACCTACAGCTAGTCTCTCATTGGTTCTCCCTATTCCTGTTCATCTTGCGCAGAAATTGCAAACTGTGCCATACAGGAGGTTAAAGGCACTGACTCTCCAGGTAGGGACAGTGTAAGTAAAGCGTCTGGAATTGTGAACCCGAGTACAAGGGGACGAAAACTGAGACGCATTTAAAAACGTTTCCCGGTCACACGGTGGACCATACTCTGGGATTCCCATGCATGTTTTAGCTGAAGGTAGAATCCTTTAAACCTGGAGAGTTGGGGCCCATGGAATGTGTACCATGCAGTATGACTTCAAAGGGTCTGCATTTGCTCACTGAACCTCACCAATGGTATCCGCCCGAAGTGTCCAGCCTTATGTCTCACCCAGTTCTAGGTGTAGATGTGGTAACTCCAGGTTGCATCACAAGCCCTGAATGAATTATTTAAGAATTGCTCTCTATTTCACTATCATTGTGTTTTGTTTTTGTAATTTATTTTGATAATAGGATTTATGGGATTTTCACGGCTGCATTTATGGCGCTGTACACATGCCTGATTCTCTTACGGAGACATATAAATCCATGGGTGTTAAGATTCTTAATTGGCAGGTGTATTCCTAGGCATTGAATATGGGGTGTTTAGTCCATTTGGTTGAGCAAGGAGTAGGTCTTGACTATTAAATATTTGGCTTATGGAACAGTATCTGTTCTAATTTCAATCTCTGGTTTTATGCAGCACCCCAACTCACCTTTCCCCTTAAGCAAGCATAAGTTGTTTTTCTAAATTTGAGACCCTGTTCTGTTTTGTAATTCAGTTCATGTGTAGCCAAGTTCACATTCGGTGGATTAGTGATATCTTAATGTTTCATTTTCTGTGTGACTTATTTCACTTAGAATCATCGTATCTGAATCCACTCATTATGCCACGACGGGCCTGATGACATAGATTTCATTGCTGAGTGATATTCAATTGTACGTATGCACCTCAAATTCTTTATCCATTTTTCGCATTCTGGGATATTTAACTTGTACCGTAGACGAGGTTCTTGTAAACACAGCCGTCCCAAACTTTGGGGTGCCTGTGTGTTTTTGATTTTAATTTCCCTAAGTTATAGGGCCATAAGTGGAAGTGCCGTAGGCTCCGTTGCTTAGTTTTTTAGGTGTTTCAGGAAACACCGTACATTTCTCCAGAGTGGCTGTTAGCAATTTAAATCCCGCCCATCAGCATACCAAGGCTCCCTGTTCTCCATGACCTGTCCTGCCTTTCTGGATTTTACACTTTTTTCAGATGGCCCTTTTGACCGTGGGGAAGTGAAACTTCATTGTAGTGCAGATTTCCTTTACACGCTTGCTTGGTTGGCCAAAAAGGGTGTATTCGTTTTTTCCTGAATATATTCAGGAAAAAACGCATACACCCGTTGTGGTCAAGTGAATCATTGTGGACATTCTACCTCTTTTAATATGCTTTAAGTGCAATTGCAGTCTACCCCCTGAAATCGTTTTCCTGAAATTCTGCCCTGCTTTCAAGTCCTCTGCGAAGACTTACTTTAATACATTTCTGGACGATAGCTGTCATTCATAACTCTGCAGGTTTGTGAATTACAGTGCCCCTGAGCTCCTTTCTTCAACTCGCTTTCTTTTGAGCTGACAGCAAAACCGCAGAATTGCTTCAGGCCCTAATCTGGTTCCGGCAGGGCACACTGAGCCTTTGGCTAATTCCCCTTCCTTGTGGGAAACGAGCATTCCATTTGCCCGTGCAGGCACCTAAAGCTAGTCTCTCATTGGTTCTCCCTATTCCTGTTCATCTTGCGCAGAAATTGCAAACTGGGACAAACAGGAGGTTAAAGGCACTGACTCTCCAAGTGGGGAGAGTGTTAGTAAAGCGTCTGGAACGGTGAACCTGAGTACCAGGGGGCAAAATCTGAGATGCATTTGAAAACGTTTCCCAATCACACGGTGGAACATACTCCGGGTTTCCCATGCATGTTTTAGCTGAAGGAAGAATCCCTTAAACCTGGAGAGTTGGGGCCCATGGAATGGCTACCATGCAGTATGACTTCAAAGGGTCTGCGTTTGCTCACCGAACCTCACAAATGCTATCACCCCAAAGGGTCCGGCCTTATGTCTCACCCAGCACTGGGTGTAGATGTGGTAAATCAAGGTTGCAACACAAGCCCTGAATGAATTATTTAAGAATTGCTCTCTATTTTACTGTCATTGTGTTTTGTTTTTCAAATTTATTTTGATAATGGGATTTATCGGATTTTCACTGTTGTGTTTAGGCCGCTGTACACATGCTTGATTTCCTTATGGAGACATATAAATCCATGGGTTTTAAGATTCTTACTTGTCAGGTATATTCCCAGGCGTTGAATAAGGGGTGTTGAGTCCAATTCGTTGAGCAAGGTGTAGGTCTTGTGTATTATATATTTGGCTGAAGGAACGGTATCTGTACTAATTTCAATCTCTGGTTTTATGCAGCACCCCAACTCACCTTTCCCCATAAGCAAGCATAAGTTGGTTTACTAAATTTGAGACCCTGTTCTGTTTTGTAATTCAGTTCATGTGTAGCCAAGTTTACGTTCCGTGTATTAGTGATATCTTATGATGTTTCTTTTTCTGTGTGACTTATTTCTCGTAGAATCGTCGTACCTGAATCCACTCATTATGCCACTACGGGCCTGATGACGTAGATCTCATTGCTGAGTGATATTCCATTGTACGTACGTACCACAACTTGTTTATCCATTTTTTGCTTTCTCGGATATTTAACTTGTACCGTAGACGAGGTTCTTGTAAACAGAGCCGTCCCAAACTTTGGGGTGGCTCTGTGTTTTTGATTTTAATTTCCCTAAGCTATAGGACCCTAAGGGGAAGTGCCTTAGGCTGTGTTGCTTTGTTTCCTACATGTTTCAGGAAACACCATACACTTCTCCAGAGTGGCTGTTGGCAATTTACATCCCGCCCATCAGCATAACAAGGCTCCCTGTTCTCCATGACCTGTTCTGCCTTTCTGGATTTTACACTTTTTTCAGATGGCCCTTTTGACCGGGGGGAAGTGAGACTTCATTGTAGCGCAGATTTCCTTTACACGCTTGCTTGGTTGTCCAAAAAGTGCGTATGCGTTTTTTCCTGAATATATTCAGGAAAAAATGCATACGCCCTTTTTGGCCAAGTGCATCATTGTGGACATTCTGCCTGTTTTCCTATGCTTTAAATGCAATTCCAGTCTACCTCCTGAAATCGTTTTCCTGAAATTCTGCCCCGATTTCAAGTCCTCTTCGAAAACTTACTTCAATACATTTTTGGACGATAGCTGTCATTCATAACTCTGCAGGATTGTGAATTACAGTGCCCCTGAGCTCCTTTCTTCAACTCGCTTTCTTGTGAGCTGGCCGCAAAACCGCAGGATTGCTTCAGGCCCTAATCTGGTTCCGGCAGGGCACGCTGAGCCTTTGGTTAATTCCTCTTCCTGGTGGGAAATGAGCGTTCCATTTGCCCGTGCAGACACCTACAGCTAGTCTCTCATTGGTTCTCCCTATTCCTGTTCATCTTGCACAGAAATTGCAAACTGTGCCAAACAGGAGGTTAAAGGCACTGACTTTCCATGTGGGGAGAGTTTTAGTAAAGTGTCTGGAACGGTGCACCCGAGAACCAGGTGACGAAACCTGAGATGCATTTGAAAACGTTTCCCAATCACACGGTGGAACATACTCCGGGTTTCCCATGCATGTTTTAGCTGAAGGAAGAATCCCTTAAACCTGGAGAGTTGGGACCCATGGAATGGGTACCATGCAGTATGACTTCAAAGGGTCTGCGTTTGCTCACCAAACCTCACCAAAGCTATCAGCCCAAAGTGTCCAGCCTTATGTCTCAACCAGCTCTGGGTGTAGATGTGGTAAATCCAGGTTGCATCACAAGCCCTGAATGAATTATTTAAGAATTGCTCTCTATTTCACTGTCATTGTGGTTTTTTTTTTTAAACATATTTATTGGGGTATAATTGCTTTACAATGGTGTGTTAGTTTCTGCTTTATAACAAAGTGAATCAGTTATACATATACATATGTTCCCATATGTCTTCCCTCTTGCGTCTCCCTCCCTCCCACTCTCCCTATCCCACCCCTCCAGGCTGTCACAAAGCACCAAGCTAATATCCCTGTGCCTTGCGGCTGCTTCCCACTAGCTATCTACCTTACTACGTTTGTTAGTGTGTATATGTCCATGACTCTCTCTCGCCCTGTCAAAGCTCAACCCTCCCCCTCCCCATATCCTCAAGTCCGTTCTCCAGTAGGTCTGCGTCTTTATTCCTGTCTTACCCCTAGGTTCTTCATGACATTTTTTTTCCCCTTAAATTCCATATATATGTGTTAGCATGTGGTATTTGTCTTTTTCTTTCTGACTTACTTCACTCTGTATGACAGACTCTAGGTCTATCCATCTCATTACAAATAGCTCAATTTCATTTCTTTTTAAGGCTGAGTAATATTCCATTGTATATATGTGCCACATTTTCTTTATCCATTCATCCGATGATGGGCGCTTAGGTTGTTTCCATCTCCGGGCTATTGTAAATAGAGCTGCAATGAACATTTTGGTACATGACTCTGTTTGAATTTTGGTTTTCCCAGGGTATATGCCCAGTAGTGGGATTGCTGGGTCATATGGTAATTCTATTTGTAGTTTTTTAAGGAACCTCCATACTGTTCTCCATAGTGGCTAAACCAATTCACATTCCCACCAGCAGTGCAAGAGTGTTCCCTTTTCTCCACACCCTCTCCAGCATTTATTGTTTCTAGATTTTTTGATGATGGCCATTCTGACTGGTGTGAGATGATATCTCATTGTAGTTTTGATTTGCATTTCTCTAATGATTAATGATGTTGAGCATTCTTTCATGTGTTTGTTGGCATTCTGTATATCTTCTTTGGAGAAATGTCTATTTAGGTCTTCTGCCCATTTTTGGATTGGGTTGTTTGTTTTTTTGTTATTGAGCTGCATGAGCTGCTTGTAAATTTTGGAGATTAATCCTTTGTCATTTGCTTCATTTGCATGTCATTGTGTTTTGTTTGTGAAATTTATTTTGATAATGGGATTTATCGGATTTTCACTGCTGCGTTTAGGCCGCTGTACACACGCTTGATTTCCTTATGGAGACATATAAATCCATGGGTCTTAAGATTCTTACTTGTCAGGTATATTCCCAGGCGTTGAATATGGGGTGTTCAGTCCATTTCGTTGAGCAAGGAGTAGGTCTTGTCTATTATATATTTTGCTTATGGAACAATATGTGTGCTAATTTCAATCTCTGGTTTGATGCAGCACCCCAACTCACCTTTCCCCATAAGCAAGCATAAGTTGGTTTTCTAAATTTGAGACCCTGTTCTGTTTTGTAATTCAGTTCATGAGTAGCCAAGTTTACGTTCCGTGTATTAGTGATATCTTATGATGTTTCTTTTTCTGTGTGACTTATTTCTCGTAGAATCGTCGTACCTGAATGCACTCATTATGCCGCTACGGGCCTGATGACGTAGATCTCATTGCTGAGTGATATTCCATTGTACGTACGTACCACAACTTCTTTATCCATTTTTTGCTTTCTCGGATATTTAACTTGTACCGTAGACGAGGTTCTTGTAAACAGAGTCGTCCCAAACTTTGGGGTGCCTGTGTGTTTTGATTTTAATTTCCCTAAGCTATAGGACCCTAAGTGGAAGTGCCATAGGCTGTGTTGCTTTGTTTCCTACGTGTTTCAGGAAACACCATACACTTCTCCAGAGTGGCTGTTGGCAATTTACATCCCGCCCATCAGCATAACAAGGCTCCCTGTTCTCCATGACCTGTCCTGCCTTTCTGGATTTTACACTTGTTTCAGATGGCCGTTTGGACCGGGAGGCAGTGAGACTTCATTGTAGTGCAGATTTCCTTTACACGCTTGCTTGGTTGGCCAAAAATGGCGTATGCGTTTTTTCCTGAATATATTCAGGAAAAAACGCATACGCCCTTTTTGGCCAAGTGCATCATTGTCGACATTCTGCCTCTTTTCCTATACTTTAAGTGCAATTCCAGTCTACCCCCTGAAATCGTTTTCCTGAAATTCTGGCCCGTTTTCAAGTCCTCTTCGAAGACTTACTTCAATACATTTTTGGACGATAGCTGTCATTCATAACTCTGCAGGTTTGTGAATTACAGTGCCCCTGAGCTCCTTTCTTCAACTCGCTTTCTTGTGAGATGGCCGCAAAACCGCTGGATTGCTTCAGGCCCTAATCTGGTTCCGGCAGGGAACGCTGAGCCTTTGGTTAATCCCTCTTCCTGGTGGGAAATGAGCGTTCCATTTGCCCGTGCAGACACCTACAGCTAGTCTCTCATTGGTTCTCCCTATTCCTGTTCATCTTGCGCAGAATTTGCAAACTGTGACAAACAGGAGGTTAAAGGCACTGTCTCTCCAATTGTGGAGAGTGTTAGTAAAGCGTCTGGAACGTTGAACCCGAGTACCAGGGGACGAAACCTGAGATACATTTGAAAATGTTTCCCAATCACACAGTGGACCATACTCTGGGATTCCAATGCATGTTTTAGCTGAAGGAAAAATCCCTTAAACCTGGAGAGTTGGGACCCATGGAATGGGTACCATGCAGTATGACTTCAAAGGGTCTGCGTTTGCTTACCGAACCTCACCAATGCTATCAGCCCGAAGTGTCCAGCCTTATGTCTCACACAGCTCTGGGTGTAGATGTGGTAAATCCAGGTTGCATCACAAGCCCTGAATGAATTATTTAAGAATTGCTCTCTATTTCACTGTCATTGTGTTTTGTTTTTGAAATTTATTTTGATAATGGGATTTATCGGATTTTCACTGCTGCGTTTAGGCCGCTGTACACACGCTTGATTTCCTTATGGAGACATATAAATCCATGGGTCTTAAGATTCTTACTTGTCAGGTATATTTCCAGGCGTTGAATATGGGGTGTTGAGTCCATTTCGTTGAGCAAGGAGTAGGTCTTGTCTATTATATATTTGCCTTATGGAACGGTATCTGTGCTAATTTCAATCTCTGGTTTTATACAGCACCCAACTCACCTTTCCCCATAAGCAAGCATAAGATCGTTTTCTAAATTTGAGACCCTGTTCTGTTTTGTAATTCAGTTCTTGTGTAGCCAAGGTTACGTTCCGTGGATTAGTGATATCTTATGATGTTTCTCTTTCTGTGTGACTTATTTCTCGTAGAATCGTCGTACCTGAATCCACTCATTATGCCGCTACGGGCCTGATGACGTAGATCTCATGGCTGAGTGATATTCCATTGTACGTACGTACCACAACTTCTTTATCCATTTTTTGCTTTCTCGGATATTGAACTTGTACCGTAGACGAGGTTCTTGTAAACAGAGCCGTCCCAAACTTTTGGGTGGCTGTGTGTTTTTGAATTTAATTTCCCTAAGCTATAGGACCCTAAGTGGAAGTGCCATAGGCTGTGTTGCTTTGTTTCCTACGTGTTTCAGGAAACACCATACACTTCTCCAGAGTGGCTGTTGGCAATTTACATCCCGCCCATCAGCATAACAAGGCTCCCTGTTCTCCATGACCTGTCCTGCCTTTCTGGATTATACACTTTTTTCAGATGCCCGTTTTGACCGGGGGGCTGTGAGGCTTCATTGTAGTGCAGATTTCCTTTACACGCTTGCTTGGTTGGCCAAAAAGGGCGTATGCGTTTTTTCCTGAATATATTCAGGAAAAAACGCATACGCCCTTTTTGGCCAAGTGCATCATTGTCGACATTCTGCCTCTTTTCCTATGCTTTAAGTGCAATTCCAGTCTACCCCCTGAAATCGTTTTCCTGAAATTCTGCCCCGTTTTCAAGTCCTCTTAGTAGACTTACTTCAATACATTTTTGGACGATAGCTGTCATTCATAACTCTGCAGGTTTGTGAATTACAGTGCCCCTGAGCTCCTTTCTTCAACTCGCTTTCTTGTGAGCTGGCCGCAAAACCGCAGGATTGCTTCAGGCCCTAATCTTGTTCCAGCAGGGCACGCTGAGCCTTTGGTTAAACCCTCTTCCTGGTGGGAAACGAGCGTTCCATTTTCCCGTGCAGACACCTACAGCTAGTCTCTCATTGGTTCTCCCTATTCCTGTTCATCTTGCGCAGAAATTTGAAACTGTGCCAAACAGAAGGTTAACGGCACTGACTCTCCAAGTGGGGAGAGTGTTAGTAAAGCGTCTGGAATGGTGAACCCGAGTACCAGGGGACGAAACCTGAGATGCAGTTGAAAACGTTTCCCAATCACACGGTGGACCATACTCTGGGTTTCCCATGCATGTTTTAGCTGAAGGAAGAATCCCTTAAACCTGGAGAGTTGGGACCCTTGGAATGGCTACCATGCAGTATGACTTCAAAGGGTCTGCATTTGCTCACCGAACCTCACCAATGCTATCAGCCCGAAGTGTCCAGCCTTATGTCTCACCCAGCTCTGGGTGTAGATGTGGTAAATCCAGGTTGCCTCACAAGCCCTGAATGAATTATTTAAGAATTCCTCTCTATTTCACTGTCATTGTGTTTTGTTTGTGAAATTTATTTTGATAATGGGATTTATCGGATTTTCACTGCTGCGTTTAGGCCGCTGTACACACGCTTGATTTCCTTATGGAGACATATAAATCCATGGGTCTTAAGATTCTTATTTGTCAGGTATATTCCCCGGCTTTGAATATGGGGTGTTGAGTCCATTTCATTGAGCCAGGTGTAGGTCTTGTCTATTATATATTTTGCTTATGGAACAGTATGTGTGCTAATTTCAATCTCTGGTTTGATGCAGCACCCCAACTCACCTTTCCCCATAAGCAAGCATAAGTTGGTTTTCTAAATTTGAGACCCTGTTCTGTTTTGTAATTCAGTTCATGAGTAGCCAAGTTTACGTTCCGTGTATTAGTGATATCTTATGATGTTTCTTTTTCTGTGTGACTTATTTCTCGTAGAATCGTCGTACCTGAATGCACTCACTATGCCGCTACGGGCCTAATGACGTAGATCTCATTGCTGAGTGATATTCCATTGTACGTACGTACCACAACTTCTTTATCCATTTTTTGCTTTCTCGGATATTTAACTTGTACCGTAGACGAGGTTCTTGTAAACAGAGCCATCCCAAAATTTGGGGTGGCTGTGTGTTTTTGATTTTAATTTCCCTAAGCTATAGGACCCTAAGTGGAAGTGCCATAGGCTGTATTGCTTTGGTTCCTACGTGTTTCAGGAAACACCATACACTTCTCCAGAGTGGCTGTTGGCAATTTACATCCCGCCCATCAGCATAACAAGGCTCCCTGTTCTCCATGACCTGTCCTGCCTTTCTGGATTTTACACTTGTTTCAGATGGCCGTTTGGACCGGGAGGCAGTGAGACTTCATTGTAGTGCAGATTTCCTTTACACGCTTGCTTGGTTGGCCAAAAAGTGCGTATGCGTTTTTACCTGAATATATTCAGGAAAAAACGCATACGCCCTTTTTGGCCAAGTGCATCATTGTCGACATTCTGCCTCTTTTCCTATACTTTAAGTGCAATTCCAGTCTACCCCCTGAAATCGTTTTCCTGAAATTCTGCCCCGCTTTCAAGTCCTCTTCGAAGACTTACTTCAATACATTTTTGCACGATAGCTGTCATTCATAACTCTGCAGGTTTGTGAATTACAGTGCCCCTGATCTGCTTTCTTCAACTCGCTTTCTTGTGAGCTGGCCGCAAAACCGCAGTATTGCTTCAGGCCCTAATCTGGTTCCGGCAGGGTATGCTGAGCCTTTGGTTAATTCCTCTTCCTGGTGGGAAATGAGCGTTCCATTTGCCCGTGCAGACACCTACAGCTAGTCTCTCATTGGTTCTCCCTATTCCTGTTCATCTTGCGCAGAAATTGCAAACTGTGCCAAACAGGAGGTTAAAGGCACTGACTCTCCAAGTGGGGAGAGTGTTAGTAAAGCGTATGGAGCGGTGAACCCGAGTACCAGGGGACGAAACCTGAGATGCATTTGAAAACGTTTCCCAATCACACAGTGGACCATACTCTGGGTTCCGCATGCATGTTTTAGCTGAATGAAGAATCCCTTAAACCTGGAGGGTTGGGACCCATGGAATGGCTACCATGCACTATGACTTCAAAGGGTCTGCGTTTTCTCAACGAACCTCACCATTGCTATCAGCCCGAAGTGTCCAGCCTTATGTCTCAACCAGCTTTGGGTGTAGAGGTGGCAAATCCAGGTTGCATCACAAGCCCTGAATGAATAATTAAGAATTGCTCTCTATTTCACTGTCATTGTGTTTTGTTTGTGAAATTTATTTTGATAATGGGATTTATCGGATTTTCACTGCTGCGTTTAGGCCGCTGTACACACGACTGATTTCCTTATGGAGACATATAAATCCATGGGTCTTAAGATTCTTACTTGTCAGGTATATTCCCAGGCGTTGAATATGTGGTGTTGATTCCATTTCGTTGAGCAAGTAGTAGGTCTTGTCTATAATATATTTGGCTTATGGAACGGTATCTGTGCTAATTTCAATCTCTGGTTTGATGCAGCACCCCAACTCACCTTTCCCCAAAAGCAAGCATAAGTTAGTTTTCTAAATTTGAGACCCTGTTATGTTTTGTAATTCAGTTCATGTGTAGCCAAGTTTACCTTCCGTGTATTAGTGATATCTTATGATGTTTCTTTTTCTGTGTGACTTATTTCTCGTAGAATCGTCGTACCTGAATCCACTCATTATGCCGCTACGGGCCTGATCACCTAGATTTCATTGCTGAGTGATATTCCGTTGTACGTACGTACCACAACTTATTTATCCATTTTTTGCTTTCTCGGATATTTAACTTGTACCGTAGACGAGGTTCTTGTAAACAGAGCCGTCCCAAACTTTGGGGTGGCTGTGTGTTTTTGATTTTAATTTCCCTAAGCTATAGGGCCCTAAGTGGAAGTGCCATAGGCTGTGTTGCTTTGTTTCCTACGTGTTTCAGGAAACACCATACACTTCTCCAGAGTGGCTGTTGGCAATTTACATCCCGCCCATCAGCATAACAAGGCTCCCTGTTCTCCATGACCTGTCCTGCCTTTCTGGATTTTACACCTGTTTCAGATGGCCTTTTGGAACGCGGGGCAATGAGACTTCATTGTAGTGCAGATTTCCTTTACACGCTTTCTTGGTTGGCCAAAAAGTGCGTATGCGTTTTTTCCTGAATATATTCAGGAAAAAATGCATACGCCCTTTTTGGCCAAGTGCATCATTGTCGACATTCTGCCTCTTTTCCTATGCTTTAAGTGCAATTCCAGTCTACCCCCTGAAATCGTTTTCCTGAAATTCTGCCCTGCTTTCAAGTCCTCTTCGAAGACTTACTTCAATACATTTTTGGACGATAGCTGTCATTCATAACTCTGCAGGATTGTGAATTACAGTGCCCCTGAGCTCCATTCTTCAACTCGCTTTCTTGTGAGCTGGCCGCAAAACCGCAGGATTGCTTCAGGCCCTAATCTGGTTCCGGCAGGGCACGCTGAGCCTTTGGTTAATTCCTCTTCCTGGTGGGAAATGAGCGTTCGATTTGCCCGTGCAGACACCTACAGCTAGTCTCTCATTGGTTCTCCCTATTCCTGATGATCTTGCGCAGAAATTGCAAACTGTGCCAAACAGGAGGTTAAAGGCACTGACTCTCCAAGTGGGGAGAGTTTTAGTAAAGTGTCTGGAACGGTGCACCCGAGTACCAGGGGACGAAACCTGAGATACATTTGAAAATGTTTCCCAATCACACAGTGGACCATACTCTGGGATTCCAATGCATGTTTTAGCTGAAGGAAGAATCCCTTAAACCTGGAGAGTTGGGACCCATGGAATGGGTACCATGCAGTATGACTTCAAAGGGTCTGCGTTTGCTCACCGAACCTCACCAATGCTATCAGCCCGAAGTGTCCAGCCTTATGTCTCACCCAGCTCTGGGTGTAGATGTGGTAAATCCAGGTTGCATCACAAGCCCTGAATGAATTATTTAAGAATTGCTCTCTATTTCACTGTCATTGTGTTTTGTTTTTGAAATTTATTTTGATAATGGGATTTATCGGATTTTCACTGCTGCGTTTAGGCCGCTGTACACACGCTTGATTTCCTTATGGAGACATATAAATCCATGGGTCTTAAGATTCTTACTTGTCAGGTATATTTCCAGGCGTTGAATATGGGGTGTTGAGTCCATTTCGTTGAGCAAGGAGTAGGTCTTGTCTATTATATATTTGCCTTATGGAACGGTATCTGTGCTAATTTCAATCTCTGGTTTTATACAGCACCCCAACTCACCTTTCCCCATAAGCAAGCATAAGATGGTTTTCTAAATTTGAGACCCTGTTCTGTTTTGTAATTCAGTTCTTGTGTAGCCAAGTTTACGTTCCGTGGATTAGTGATATCTTATGATGTTTCTCTTTCTGTGTGACTTATTTCTCGTAGAATCGTCGTACCTGAATCCACTCATTATGCCGCTACGGGCCTGATGACGTAGATCTCATGGCTGAGTGATATTCCATTGTATGTACGTACCACAACTTCTTTATCCATTTTTTGCTTTCTCGGATATTGAACTTGTACCGTAGACGAGGTTCTTGTAAACAGAGCCGTCCCAAACTTTGGGGTGGCTGTGTGTTTTTGAATTTAATTTCCCTAAGCTATAGGACCCTAAGTGGAAGTGCCATAGGCTGTGTTGCTTTGTTTCCTACGTGTTTCAGGAAACACCATACACTTCTCCAGAGTGGCTGTTGGCAATTTACATCCCGCCCATCAGCATAACAAGGCTCCCTGTTCTCAATGACCTGTCCTGCCTTTCTGGATTTTACACTTTTTTCAGATGCCCCTTTTGACCGGGGGGCTGTGAGGCTTCATTGTAGTGCAGGTTTCCTTTACACGCTTGCTTGGTTGGCCAAAAAGGGCGTATGCGTTTTTTCCTGAATATATTCAGGAAAAAACGCATACGCCCTTTTTGGCCAAGTGCATCATTGTGGACATTCTGTCTCTTTTCCTATGCTTTAAGTGCAATTCCAGTCTACCCCCTGAAATCGTTTTCCTGAAATTCTGCCCCGCTTTCAAGTCCTCTTCGAAGACTTACTTCAATATATTTTTGGACGATAGCTGTCATTCATAACTCTGCAGGATTGTGAATTACAGTGCCCCTGAGCTCCATTCTTCAACTCGCTTTCTTGTGAGCTGGCCGCAAAACCGCAGGATTGCTTCAGGCCCTAATCTGGTTCCGGCAGGGCATGCTGAGCCTTTGGTTAATTCCTCTTCCTGGTGGGAAATGAGCGTTCGATTTGCCCGTGCAGACACCTACAGCTAGTCTCTCATTGGTTCTCCCTATTCCTGTTGATCTTGCGCAGAAATTGCAAACTGTGCCAAACAGGAGGTTAAAGGCACTGACTCTCCAAATGGGGAGAGTTTTAGTAAAGTGTCTGGAACGGTGCACCCGAGTACCAGGGGACGAAACCTGAGATACATTTGAAAATGTTTCCCAATCACACAGTGGACCATACTCTGGGATTCCAATGCATGTTTTAGCTGAAGGAAGAATCCCTTAAACCTGGAGAGTTGGGACCCATGGAATGGGTACCATGCAGTATGACTTCAAAGGGTCTGCGTTTGCTCACCGAACCTCACCAATGCTATCAGCCCGAAGTGTCCAGCCTTATGTCTCACCCAGCTCTGGGTGTAGATGTGGTAAATCCAGGTTGCATCACAAGCCCTGAATGAATTATTTAAGAATTGCTCTCTATTTCACTGTCATTGTGTTTTGTTTTTGAAATTTATTTTGATAATGGGATTTATCGGATTTTCACTGCTGCGTTTAGGCCGCTGTACACACGCTTGATTTCATTATGAAGACATATAAATCCATGGGTCTTAAGATTCTTACTTGTCAGGTATATTTCCAGGCGTTGAATATGGGGTGTTGAGTCCATTTCGTTGAGCAAGGAGTAGGTCTTGTCTATTATATATTTGCCTTATGGAACGGTATCTGTGCTAATTTCAATCTCTGGTTTTATACAGCACCCCAACTCACCTTTCCCCATAAGCAAGCATAAGATGGTTTTCTAAATTTGAGACCCTGTTCTGTTTTGTAATTCAGTTCTTGTGTAGCCAAGTTTACGTTCCGTGGATTAGTGATATCTTATGATGTTTCTCTTTCTGTGTGACTTATTTCTCGTAGAATCGTCGTACCTGAATCCACTCATTATGCCGCTACGGGCCTGATGACGTAGATCTCATGGCTGAGTGATATTCCATTGTACGTACGTACCACAACTTCTTTATCCATTTTTTGCTTTCTCGGATATTGAACTTGTACCGTAGACGAGGTTCTTGTAAACAGAGCCGTCCCAAACTTTGGGGTGGCTGTGTGTTTTTGAATTTAATTTCCCTAAGCTATAGGACCCTAAGTGGAAGTGCCATAGGCTGTGTTGCTTTGTTTCCTACGTGTTTCAGGAAACACCATACACTTCTCCAGAGTGGCTGTTGGCAATTTACATCCCGCCCATCAGCATAACAAGGCTCCCTGTTCTCCATGACCTGTCCGGCCTTTCTGGATTTTACACTTTTTTCAGATGCCCCTTTTGACCGGGGGGCTGTGAGGCTTCATTGTAGTGCAGGTTTCCTTTACACGCTTGCTTGGTTGGCCAAAAAGGGCGTATGCGTTTTTTCCTGAATATATTCAGGAAAAAACGCATACGCCCTTTTTGGCCAAGTGCATCATTGTGGATATTCTGTCTCTTTTCCTATGCTTTAAGTGCAATTCCAGTCTACCCCCTGAAATCGTTTTCCTGAAATTCTGCCCCGCTTTCAAGTCCTCTTCGAAGACTTACTTCAATACATTTTTGGACGATAGCTGTCATTCATAACTCTGCAGGATTGTGAATTACAGTGCCCCTGAGCTCCATTCTTCAACTCGCTTTCTTGTGAGCTGGCCGCAAAACCGCAGGATTGCTACAGGCCCTAATCTGGTTCCGGCAGGGCACGCTGAGCCTTTGGTTAATTCCTCTTCCTGGTGGGAAATGAGCGTTCGATTTGCCCGTGCAGACACCTACAGCTAGTCTCTCATTGGTTCTCCCTATTCCTGTTGATCTTGCGCAGAAATTGCAAACTGTGCCAAACAGGAGGTTAAAGGCACTGACTCTCCAAGTGGGGAGAGTTTTAGTAAAGTGTCTGGAACGGTGCACCCGAGTACCAGGGGACGAAACCTGAGATGCATTTGAAAACGTTTCCCAATCACACGGTGGAACATACTCCGGGTTTCCCATGCATGTTTTAGCTGAAGGAAGAATCCCTTAAACCTGGAGAGTTGGGACCCATGGAATGGGTACCATGCAGTATGACTTCAAAGGGTCTGCGTTTGCTCACCAAACCTCACCAATGCTATCAGCCCAAAGTGTCCAGCCTTATGTCTCAACCAGCTCTGGGTGTAGATGTGGTAAATCCAGGTTGCATCACAAGCCCTGAATGAATTATTTAAGAATTGCTCTCTGTTTCACTGTCATTGTGTTTTTTTTTTTTAAACATCTTTATTGGGGTATAATTGCTTTACAATGGTGTGTTAGTTTCTGCTTTATAACAAAGTGAATCAGTTATACATATACATATGTTCCCATATGTCTTCCCTCTTGCGTCTCCCTCCCTCCCACTCTCCCTATCCCACCACTCCAGGCTGTCACAAAGCACCAAGCTAATATCCCTGTGCCTTGCGGCTTCTTCCCACTAGCTATCTACCTTACTACGTTTGTTAGTGTGTATATGTCCATGACTCTCTCTCGCCCTGTCAAAGCTCACCCCTCCCCCTCCCCATATCCTCAAGTCCGTTCTCCAGTAGGTCTGCGTCTTTATTCCTGTCTTACCCCTAGGTTCTTCATGACATTATTTTTCCCCTTAAATTCCATATATATGTGTTAGCATACGGTATTTGTCTTTTTCTTTCTGACTTACTTCACTCTGTATGACAGACTCTAGGTCTATCCATCTCATTACAAATAGCTCAATTTCATTTCTTTTTAAGGTTGAGTAATATTCCATTGTATATATGTGCCACATTTTCTTTATCCATTCATCCGATGATGGGCGCTTAGGTTGTTTCCATCTCCGGGCTATTGTAAATAGAGCTGCAATGAACATTTTGGTACATGACTCTGTTTGAATTTTGGTTTTCCCAGCGTATATGCCCAGTAGTGGGATTGCTGGGTCATATGGTAATTGTATTTGTAGTTTTTTAAGGAACCTCCATACTGTTCTCCATAGTGGCTGAACCAATTCACATTCCCACCAGCAGTGCAAGAGTGTTCCCTTTTCTCCACACCCTCTCCAGCATTTATTGTTTCTAGATTTTTTGATGATGGCCATTCTGACTGGTGTGAGATGATATCTCATTTTAGTTTTGATTTGCATTTCTCTAATGATTAATGATGTTGAGCATTCTTTCATGTGTTTGTTGGCATTCTGTATATCTTCTTTGGAGAAATGTCTATTTAGGTCTTCTGCCCATTTTTGGATTGGGTTGTTTGTTGTTTTGTTATTGAGCTGCATGAGCTGCTTGTAAATTTTGGAGATTAATCCTTTGTCATTTGCTTCATTTGCATGTCATTGTGTTTTGTTTGTGAAATTTATTTTGTTAATGGGATTTATCGGATTTTCACTGCTGCGTTTAGGCCACTGTACACACGCTTGACTTCCTTATGGAGACATATAAATCCATGGGTCTTAAGATTCTTACTTGTCAGGTATATTCCCAGGCGTTGAATATGGGGTGTTGAGTCCATTTCGTTGAGCAACAGTAGGTCTTGTCTATTATATATTTGGCTTATGGAACGGTATCTGTGCTAATTTCAATCTCTGGTTTTATGCAGCACCCCAACTCACCTTTCCCCATAAGCAAGCATAAGTTGGTTTTCTAAATTTGAGACCCTGTTCTGTTTTGTAATTCAGTTCATGTGTAGCCAAGTTTATGTTCCGTGTATTAGTGATATCTTATGATGTTTCTTTTTCTGTGTGACTTATTTCTCGTAGAATCGTCGTACCTGAATCCACTCATTATGCCGCTATGGGCCTGATGACGTAGATCTCATTGTTGAGTGATATTCCATTGTACGTACGTACCACAACTTCTTTATCCATTTTTGTTTTCTCGGATATTTAACTTGTACCGTAGACGAGGTTCTTGTAAACAGAGCCGTCCCAAACTTTGGGGTGGCTGTGTGTTTTTGATTTTAATTTCCCTAAGCTATAGGACCCTAAGTGGAAGTGCCATAGGCTGTGTTGCTTTGTTTCCTACGTGTTTCAGGAAACACCATACACTTCTCCAGAGTGGCTGTTGGCACTTTACATCCCGCCCATCAGCATAACAAGGCTCCCTCTTCTCCATGACCTGTCCTGCCTTTCTGGATTTTACACTTTTTTCAGATGGCCCTTTTGACCGGGGGGCAGTGAGACTTCAATGTACTGCAGATTTCCTTTACACGCTTGCTTGGTTGGCCAAAAAGGGCGTATGCATTTTTTCCTGAATATATTCAGGAAAAAACGCATACGCCCTTTTTGGCCAAGTGCATCATTGTGGACATTCTGCCTCTTTTCCTATGCTTTAAGTGCAATTCCAGTCTACCTCCTGAAATCGTTTTCCTGAAATTCTGCCCCGCTTTCAAGTCCTCTTCGAAAACTTACTTCAATACATTTTTGGACGATAGCTGTCATTCATAACTCTGCAATATTGTGTATTACAGTGCCCCTGAGCTCCCTTCTTCAACTCGCTTTCTTGTGAGCTGGCCGCAAAACCGCAGGATTGCTTCAGGCCCTAATCTGGTTCCGGCAGGGCACGCTGAGCCTTTGGTTAATTCCTCTTCCTGGTGGGAAATGAGCGTTCCATTTGCCCGTGCAGACACCTACAGCTAGTCTCTCATTGGTTCTCCCTATTCCTGTTCATCTTGCGCAGAAATTGCAAACTGTGCCAAACAGGAGGTTAAAGGCACTGACTCTCCAAGTGGGGAGAGTGATAGTAAAGCGTCTGGAACGGTGAACCCGAGTACCAGGGGACGAAAACTGAGATGCATTTGAAAACATATCCCAATCACACGGTGGACCATACTCTGGGATTCCCATGCATGTTTTAGCTGAAGGAAGAATCCCTTAAACGTGGAGAGTTGGGACCCATGGAATGGGTACCATGCAGTATGACTTCAAAGGGTCTGCGTTTGCTCACCGAACCTCACCAATGCTATCAGCACGAAGTGAGCAGCCTTATGTCTCAACCAGCTCTGGGTGTAGATGTGGTAAATCCAGGTTGCATCACAAGCCCTGAATGAATTATTTAAGAATTGCTCTCTATTTCACTGTCATTGTGTTTTTTTTTTTTAAACATCTTTATTGGGGTATAATTGCTTTACAATGGTGTGTTAGTTTCTGCTTTATAACAAAGTGAATCAGTTATACATATACATATGTTCCCATATGTCTTCCCTCTTGCGTCTCCCTCCCTCCCACTCTCCCTATCCCACCCCTCCAGGCTGTCACAAAGCACCAAGCTAATATCCCTGTGCCTTGCGGCTGCTTCCCACTAGCTATCTACCTTACTATGTTTGTTAGTGTGTATATGTCCATGACTCTCTCTCGCCCTGTCAAAGCTCAGCCCTCCCCCTCCCCATATCCTCAAGTCCGTTCTCCAGTAGGTCTGCGTCTTTATTCCTGTCTTACCCCTAGGTTCTTCATGACATTTTTTTCCCCTTAAATTCCATATATATGTGTTAGCATACGGTGTTTGTCTTTTTCTTTCTGACTTACTTCACTCTGTATGACAGACTCTAGGTCTATCCATCTCATTACAAATAGCTCAATTTCATTTCTTTTTAAGGCTGAGCAATATTCCATTGTATATATGTGCCACATTTTCTTTATCCATTCATCCGATGATGGGCGCTTAGGTTGTTTCCATCTCCGGGCTATTGTAAATAGAGCTGCAATGAACATTTTGGTACATGACTCTGTTTGAATTTTGGTTTTCCCAGGGTATATGCCCAGTAGTGGGATTGCTGGGTCATATGGTAATTCTATTTGTAGTTTTTTAAGGAACCTCCATACTGTTCTCCATAGTGGCTGAACCAATTCACATTCCCACCAGCAGTGCAAGAGTGTTCCCTTTTCTCCACACCCTCTCCAGCATTTATTGTTTCTAGATTTTTTGATGATGGCCATTCTGACTGGTGTGAGATGATATCTCATTGTAGTTTTGATTTGCATTTCTCTAATGATTAATGATGTTGAGCATTCTTTCATGTGTTTGTTGGCATTCTGTATATCTTCTTTGGAGAAATGTCTATTTAGGTCTTCTGCCCATTTTTGGATTGGGTTGTTTGTTTTTTTGTTATTGACCTGCATGAGCTGCTTGTAAATTTTGGAGATTAATCCTTTGTCATTTGCTTCATTTGCATGTCATTGTGTTTTGTTTGTGAAATTTATTTTGTTAATGGGATTTATCGGATTTTTATTGCTGCGTTTAGGCCACTGTACACACGCTTGACTTCCTTATGGAGACATATAAATCCATGGGTCTTAAGATTCTTACTTGTCAGGTATATTCCCAGGCGTTGAATATGGGGTGTTGAGTCCATCTCGTTGAGCAACAGTAGGTCTTGTCTATTATATATTTGGCTTATGGAACGGTATCTGTGCTAATTTCAATCTCTGGTTTTATGCAGCACCCCAACTCACCTTTCCCCATAAGCAAGCATAAGTTGGTTTTCTAAATTTGAGACCCTGTTCTGTTTTGTAATTCAGTTCATGTGTAGCCAAGTTTTTGTTCCGTGTATTAGTGATATCTTATGATGTTTCTTTTTCTGTGTGACTTATTTCTCGTAGAATCGTAGTACCTGAATCCACTCATCATGCCGCTATGGGCCTGATGACGTAGATCTCATGGCTGAGTGATATTCCATTGTACGTACGTACCACAACTTCTTTATCCATTTTTTGCTTTCTCGGATATTTAACTTGTACCGTAGACGAGGTTCTTGTAAACAGAGCCGTCCCAAACTTTGGGGTGCCTGTGTGTTTTTGATTTTAATTTCCCTAAGCTATAGGACCCTAAGTGGAAGTGCCATAGGCTGTGTTGCTTTGTTTCCTACGTGTTTCAGGAAACACCATACACTTCTCCAGAGTGGCTGTTGGCAATTTACATCCCGCCCATCAGCATAACAAGGCTCCCTGTTCTCCATGACCTGTCCTGCCTTTCTGGATTTTACACTTTTTTCAGATGGCCCTTTTGACCGGGGGGCAGTGAGACTTCAATATAGTGCAGATTTCCTTTACACGCTTGCTTGGTTGGCCAAAAAGTGCGTATGCGTTTTTTCCTGAATATATTCAGGAAAAAACGCATAAGCCCTTTTTGGCCAAGTGCATCATTGTTGACATTCTGCCTCTTTTCCTATGCTTTAAGTGCAATTCCAGTCTACCTCCTGAAATCGTTTTCCTGAAATTCTGCCCCGCTTTCAAGTCCTCTTCGAAAACTTACTTCAATACATTTTTGGACGATAGCTGTCATTCATAACTCTGCAGGTTTGTGAATTACAGTGCCCCTGAGCTCCTTTCTTCAACTCGCTTTCTTGTGAGCTGGCCGCAAAACCGCAGGATTGCTTCAGGCCCTAATCTGGTTCCGGCAGGGCACGCTGAGCCTTTGGTTAATTCCTCTTCCTGGTGGGAAATGAGCGTTCCATTTGCCCGTGCAGACACCTACAGCTAGTCTCTCATTGGTTCTCCCTATTCCTGTTCATCTTGCGCAGAAATTGCAAACTGTTCCAAACAGGAGGTTAAAGGCACTGACTTTCCAAGTGGGGAGAGTTTTAGTAAAGCGTCTGGAACGGTGCACCCGAGTACCAGGGGACGAAACCTGAGATGCATTTCAAAACGTTTCCCAATCACACGGTGGAACATACTCCGGGTTTCCCATGCATGTTTTAGCTGAAGGAAGAATCCCTTAAACCTGGAGAGTTGGGACCCATGGAATGGGTACCATGCAGTATGTCTTCAAAGGGTCTGCGTTTGCTCACCAAACCTCTCCAATGCTATCAGCCCAAAGTGTCCAGCCTTATGTCTCAACCAGCTCTGGGTGTAGATGTGGTAAATCCAGGTTGCATCACAAGCCCTGAATGAATTATTTAAGAATTGCTCTCTATTTCACTGTCATTGTGTTTTTTTTTTCTAAACATCTTTATTGGGGTATAATTGCTTTACAATGGTGTGTTAGTTTCTGCTTTATAACAAAGTGAATCAGTTATACATATACATATGTTCCCATATGTCTTCCCTCTTGCATCTCCCTCCCTCCCACTCTCCCTATCCCACCCCTCCAGGCTGTCACAAAGCACCAAGCTAATATCCCTGTGCCTTGCAGCTGCTTCCCAATAGCTATCTACCTTACTATGTTTGTTAGTGTGTATATGTCCATGACTCTCTCTCGCCCTGTCAAAGCTCAGCCCTCCCCCTCCCCATATCCTCAAGTCCGTTCTCCAGTAGGTCTGCGTCTTTATTCCTGTCTTACCCCTAGGTTCTTCATGACATTTTTTTCCCCTTAAATTCCATATATATGTGTTAGCATACGGTATTTGTCTTTTTCTTTCTGACTTACTTCACTCTGTATGACAGACTCTAGGTCTATCCATCTCATTACAAATAGCTCAATTTCATTTCTTTTTAAGGCTGAGTAATATTCCAGTGTATATATGTGCCACATTTTCTTTATCCATTCATCCGATGATGGGCGCTTAGGTTGTTTCCATCTCCGGGCTATTGTAAATAGAGCTGCAATGAACATTTTGGTACATGACTCTGTTTGAATTTTGGTTTTCCCAGGGTATATGCCCAGTAGTGGGATTGCTGGGTCATATGGTAATTCTATTTGTAGTTTTTTAAGGAACCTCCATACTGTTCTCCATAGTGGCTGAACCAATTCACATTCCCACCAGCAGTGCAAGAGTGTTCCCTTTTCTCCACACCCTCTCCAGCATTTATTGTTTCTAGATTTTTTGATGATGGCCATTCTGACTGGTGTGAGATGATATCTCATTGTAGTTTTGATTTGCATTTCTCTAATGATTAATGATGTTGAGCATTCTTTCATGTGTTTGTTGGCATTCTGTATATCTTCTTTGGAGAAATGTCTATTTAGGTCTTCTGCCCATTTTTGGATTGGGTTGTTTGTTGTTTTGTTATTGAGCTGCATGAGCTGCTTGTAAATTTTGGAGATTAATCCTTTGTCATTTGCTTCATTTGCATGTCATTGTGTTTTGTTTGTGAAATTTATTTTGTTAATGGGATTTATCGGATTTTCACTGCTGCGTTTAGGCCACTGTACACACGCTTGACTTCCTTATGGAGACATATAAATCCATGGGTCTTAAGATTCTTACTTGTCAGGTATATGCCCAGGCGTTGAATATGGGGTGTTGAGTCCATTTGGGTGAGCAACAGTAGGTCTGGTCTATTATATATATGGCTTATGGAACGGTATCTGTGCTAATTTCAATCTCTGGTTTGATGCAACACCCCAACTCACCTTTCCCCATAAGCAAGCATAAGTTGGTTTTCTAAATTTGAGACCCTGTTCTGTTTTGTAATTCAGTTCATGTGTAGCCAAGTTTACGTTCCGTGTATTAGTGATATCTTATGATGTTTCTTTTTCTGTGTGACTTATTTCTCGTAGAATCGTCGTACCTGAATCCACTCATTATGCCGCTACGGGCCTGATAACGTAGATCTCATGGCTGAGTGATATTCCATTGTACGTACGTACCACAACTTCTTTATCCATTTTTTGCTTTCTCGGATATTTAACTTGTACCGTAGACGAGGTTCTTGTAAACACAGCCGTCCCAAACTTTGGGGTGGCTGTGTGTTTTTGATTTTAATTTCCCTAAGCTATAGGACCCTAAGTGGAAGTGCCATAGGCTGTGATGCTTTGTTTCCTACGTGTTTCAGGAAACAACATACACTTCTCCAGAGTGGCTGTTGGCAATTTACATCCCGCCCATCAGCATAACAAGGCTCCCTGTTCTACCTGACCTGTCCTGCCTTTCTGGATTTTACACCTGTTTCAGATGGCCTTTTTGAACGGGGGGCAATGAGACTTCATTGTAGTGCAGATTTCATTTACACGCTTCCTTGGCTGGCCAAAAAGGGCGTATGCGTTTTTTCCTGAATATATTCAGGAAAAAACGCATACGCCCTTTTTGGCCAAGTGCATCATTGTGGGCATTCTGCCTCTTTTCCTCTGATATAAGTGAAATTCCAGTCTACCCCCTGAAATCGTTTTCCTGAAATTCTGCCCCGCTTTCAAGTCCTCTTCGAAGACTTACTTCAATACATTTTTGGACGATAGCTGTCATTCATAACTCTGCAGGTTTGTGAATTACAGTGCCCCTGACCTCTTTTCTTCAACTCGCTTTCTTGTGAGCTGGCCGCAAAACCGCAAGATTGCTTCAGTCCCTAATCCGGTTCCTGCAGGGCACGCTGAGCCTTTTGTTAATTCCTCTTCCTGGTGGGAAATGAGCGTTCCATTTGCCCGTGCAGACACCTACAGCTAGTCTCTCATTGGTTCTCCCTATTCCTGTTCATCTTGCGCAGAAATTGCAAACTGTGTCAAACAGGAGGTTAAAGGCACTGACTTTACAAGTGGGGAGACTGTTAGTAAAGCGTCTGGAACGGTGCACTCGAGTACCAGGGGACGAAACCTGAGATGCATATGAAAACGTTTCCTAATCACACGGTGGACCATACTCTGGGTTTCCCATGCATGTTTTAGCTGAAGGAAGAATCCCTTAAACCTGGAGAGTTGGGACCCATGGAATGGCTACCATGCAGTATGACTTCAAAGGGTCTGCGTTTGCTCGCCGAACCTCACCAATGCTATCAGCCCAAAGTGTCCAGCCTTATGTCCCACCCAGCTCTGGGTGTAGGTGTGGTAAATCCAGGTTGCATCACAAGCCCTGAATGAATTATTTAAGAATTGCTCTCTATTTCACTGTCATAGTGTTTTGTTTTTGAAATTTATTTTGATAATGGGATTTATCGGATTTTCACTGCTGCGTTTAGGCCGCTGTACACACGCTTGATTTCCTAATGGAGACATATAAATCCATGGGTCTTAAGATTCTTATTTGTCAGGTATATTCCCAGGCGTTGAAAATGGGGTCTTGATTCCATTTCGTTGAGCAAGGAGTAGGTCTTGTCTATTATATATTTGGCTTATGGAACGGTATCTGTGCTAATTTCAATCTCTGGTTTTATGCAGCACCCCAACTCACATTTCCCCATAAGCAAGCATAAGTTGGTTTTCTAAATTTGAGACCCTGTTCTGTTTTGTAATTCAGTTCATGTGTAGCCAAGTTTACCTTCCGTGTATTAGTGATATCTTATGATGTTTCTTTTTCTGTGTGACTTATTTCTCGTAGAATCGTCGTACCTGAATCCACTCATTATGCCGCTACGGGCCTGATGACGTAGATTTCATTGCTGAGTGTTATTCCTTTGTACGTACGTACCACAACTTCTTTATCCATTTTTTGCTTTCTCGGATATTGAACTTGTACCGTAGACGAGGTTCTTGTAAACACAGCCGTCCCAAACTTTGGGGTGGCTGTGTGTTTTTGATTTTAATTTCCCTAAGCTATAGGACCCTAAGTGGAAGTGCCATAGGCTGTGTTGCTTTGTTTCCTACGTGTTTCAGGAAACACCATACACTTTTCCAGAGTGGCTGTTGGCAATTTACATCCCGCCCATCAGCATAACAAGGCTCCCTCTTCTCCATGACCTTTCCTGCCTTTCTGGATTTTACACTTTATTCAGATGGCCCTTTTGACAGGGGGGCAGTGAGACTTCATTGTAGTGCAGATTTCCTTTACACGCTTGCTTGGTTGGCCAAAAAGGGCGTATGCGTTTTTTCCTGAATATATTCAGGAAAAAACGCATACGCCCTTTTTGGCCAAGTGCATCATTGTGGACATTCTGTCTCTTTTCCTATGCTTTAAGTGCAATTCCAGTCTACCCCCTGAAATCGTTTTCCTGAAATTCTGCCCCGCTTTCAAGTCCTCTTCGAAGACTTACTTCAATATATTTTTGGACGATAGCTGTCATTCATAACTCTGCAGGATTGTGAATTACAGTGCCCCTGAGCTCCATTCTTCAACTCGCTTTCTTGTGAGCTGGCCGCAAAACCGCAGGATTGCTTCAGGCCCTAATCTGGTTCCGGCAGGGCATGCTGAGCCTTTGGTTAATTCCTCTTCCTGGTGGGAAATGAGCGTTCGATTTGCCCGTGCAGACACCTACAGCTAGTCTCTCATTGGTTCTCCCTATTCCTGTTGATCTTGCGCAGAAATTGCAAACTGTGCCAAACAGGAGGTTAAAGGCACTGACTCTCCAAATGGGGAGAGTTTTAGTAAAGTGTCTGGAACGGTGCACCCGAGTACCAGGGGACGAAACCTGAGATACATTTGAAAATGTTTCCCAATCACACAGTGGACCATACTCTGGGATTCCAATGCATGTTTTAGCTGAAGGAAGAATCCCTTAAACCTGGAGAGTTGGGACCCATGGAATGGGTACCATGCAGTATGACTTCAAAGGGTCTGCGTTTGCTCACCGAACCTCACCAATGCTATCAGCCCGAAGTGTCCAGCCTTATGTCTCACCCAGCTCTGGGTGTAGATGTGGTAAATCCAGGTTGCATCACAAGCCCTGAATGAATTATTTAAGAATTGCTCTCTATTTCACTGTCATTGTGTTTTGTTTTTGAAATTTATTTTGATAATGGGATTTATCGGATTTTCACTGCTGCGTTTAGGCCGCTGTACACACGCTTGATTTCATTATGAAGACATATAAATCCATGGGTCTTAAGATTCTTACTTGTCAGGTATATTTCCAGGCGTTGAATATGGGGTGTTGAGTCCATTTCGTTGAGCAAGGAGTAGGTCTTGTCTATTATATATTTGCCTTATGGAACGGTATCTGTGCTAATTTCAATCTCTGGTTTTATACAGCACCCCAACTCACCTTTCCCCATAAGCAAGCATAAGATGGTTTTCTAAATTTGAGACCCTGTTCTGTTTTGTAATTCAGTTCTTGTGTAGCCAAGTTTACGTTCCGTGGATTAGTGATATCTTATGATGTTTCTCTTTCTGTGTGACTTATTTCTCGTAGAATCGTCGTACCTGAATCCACTCATTATGCCGCTACGGGCCTGATGACGTAGATCTCATGGCTGAGTGATATTCCATTGTACGTACGTACCACAACTTCTTTATCCATTTTTTGCTTTCTCGGATATTGAACTTGTACCGTAGACGAGGTTCTTGTAAACAGAGCCGTCCCAAACTTTGGGGTGGCTGTGTGTTTTTGAATTTAATTTCCCTAAGCTATAGGACCCTAAGTGGAAGTGCCATAGGCTGTGTTGCTTTGTTTCCTACGTGTTTCAGGAAACACCATACACTTCTCCAGAGTGGCTGTTGGCAATTTACATCCCGCCCATCAGCATAACAAGGCTCCCTGTTCTCCATGACCTGTCCGGCCTTTCTGGATTTTACACTTTTTTCAGATGCCCCTTTTGACCGGGGGGCTGTGAGGCTTCATTGTAGTGCAGGTTTCCTTTACACGCTTGCTTGGTTGGCCAAAAAGGGCGTATGCGTTTTTTCCTGAATATATTCAGGAAAAAACGCATACGCCCTTTTTGGCCAAGTGCATCATTGTGGATATTCTGTCTCTTTTCCTATGCTTTAAGTGCAATTCCAGTCTACCCCCTGAAATCGTTTTCCTGAAATTCTGCCCCGCTTTCAAGTCCTCTTCGAAGACTTACTTCAATACATTTTTGGACGATAGCTGTCATTCATAACTCTGCAGGATTGTGAATTACAGTGCCCCTGAGCTCCATTCTTCAACTCGCTTTCTTGTGAGCTGGCCGCAAAACCGCAGGATTGCTACAGGCCCTAATCTGGTTCCGGCAGGGCACGCTGAGCCTTTGGTTAATTCCTCTTCCTGGTGGGAAATGAGCGTTCGATTTGCCCGTGCAGACACCTACAGCTAGTCTCTCATTGGTTCTCCCTATTCCTGTTGATCTTGCGCAGAAATTGCAAACTGTGCCAAACAGGAGGTTAAAGGCACTGACTCTCCAAGTGGGGAGAGTTTTAGTAAAGTGTCTGGAACGGTGCACCCGAGTACCAGGGGACGAAACCTGAGATGCATTTGAAAACGTTTCCCAATCACACGGTGGAACATACTCCGGGTTTCCCATGCATGTTTTAGCTGAAGGAAGAATCCCTTAAACCTGGAGAGTTGGGACCCATGGAATGGGTACCATGCAGTATGACTTCAAAGGGTCTGCGTTTGCTCACCAAACCTCACCAATGCTATCAGCCCAAAGTGTCCAGCCTTATGTCTCAACCAGCTCTGGGTGTAGATGTGGTAAATCCAGGTTGCATCACAAGCCCTGAATGAATTATTTAAGAATTGCTCTCTGTTTCACTGTCATTGTGTTTTTTTTTTTTAAACATCTTTATTGGGGTATAATTGCTTTACAATGGTGTGTTAGTTTCTGCTTTATAACAAAGTGAATCAGTTATACATATACATATGTTCCCATATGTCTTCCCTCTTGCGTCTCCCTCCCTCCCACTCTCCCTATCCCACCACTCCAGGCTGTCACAAAGCACCAAGCTAATATCCCTGTGCCTTGCGGCTTCTTCCCACTAGCTATCTACCTTACTACGTTTGTTAGTGTGTATATGTCCATGACTCTCTCTCGCCCTGTCAAAGCTCACCCCTCCCCCTCCCCATATCCTCAAGTCCGTTCTCCAGTAGGTCTGCGTCTTTATTCCTGTCTTACCCCTAGGTTCTTCATGACATTATTTTTCCCCTTAAATTCCATATATATGTGTTAGCATACGGTATTTGTCTTTTTCTTTCTGACTTACTTCACTCTGTATGACAGACTCTAGGTCTATCCATCTCATTACAAATAGCTCAATTTCATTTCTTTTTAAGGTTGAGTAATATTCCATTGTATATATGTGCCACATTTTCTTTATCCATTCATCCGATGATGGGCGCTTAGGTTGTTTCCATCTCCGGGCTATTGTAAATAGAGCTGCAATGAACATTTTGGTACATGACTCTGTTTGAATTTTGGTTTTCCCAGCGTATATGCCCAGTAGTGGGATTGCTGGGTCATATGGTAATTGTATTTGTAGTTTTTTAAGGAACCTCCATACTGTTCTCCATAGTGGCTGAACCAATTCACATTCCCACCAGCAGTGCAAGAGTGTTCCCTTTTCTCCACACCCTCTCCAGCATTTATTGTTTCTAGATTTTTTGATGATGGCCATTCTGACTGGTGTGAGATGATATCTCATTTTAGTTTTGATTTGCATTTCTCTAATGATTAATGATGTTGAGCATTCTTTCATGTGTTTGTTGGCATTCTGTATATCTTCTTTGGAGAAATGTCTATTTAGGTCTTCTGCCCATTTTTGGATTGGGTTGTTTGTTGTTTTGTTATTGAGCTGCATGAGCTGCTTGTAAATTTTGGAGATTAATCCTTTGTCATTTGCTTCATTTGCATGTCATTGTGTTTTGTTTGTGAAATTTATTTTGTTAATGGGATTTATCGGATTTTCACTGCTGCGTTTAGGCCACTGTACACACGCTTGACTTCCTTATGGAGACATATAAATCCATGGGTCTTAAGATTCTTACTTGTCAGGTATATTCCCAGGCGTTGAATATGGGGTGTTGAGTCCATTTCGTTGAGCAACAGTAGGTCTTGTCTATTATATATTTGGCTTATGGAACGGTATCTGTGCTAATTTCAATCTCTGGTTTTATGCAGCACCCCAACTCACCTTTCCCCATAAGCAAGCATAAGTTGGTTTTCTAAATTTGAGACCCTGTTCTGTTTTGTAATTCAGTTCATGTGTAGCCAAGTTTATGTTCCGTGTATTAGTGATATCTTATGATGTTTCTTTTTCTGTGTGACTTATTTCTCGTAGAATCGTCGTACCTGAATCCACTCATTATGCCGCTATGGGCCTGATGACGTAGATCTCATTGTTGAGTGATATTCCATTGTACGTACGTACCACAACTTCTTTATCCATTTTTGTTTTCTCGGATATTTAACTTGTACCGTAGACGAGGTTCTTGTAAACAGAGCCGTCCCAAACTTTGGGGTGGCTGTGTGTTTTTGATTTTAATTTCCCTAAGCTATAGGACCCTAAGTGGAAGTGCCATAGGCTGTGTTGCTTTGTTTCCTACGTGTTTCAGGAAACACCATACACTTCTCCAGAGTGGCTGTTGGCACTTTACATCCCGCCCATCAGCATAACAAGGCTCCCTCTTCTCCATGACCTGTCCTGCCTTTCTGGATTTTACACTTTTTTCAGATGGCCCTTTTGACCGGGGGGCAGTGAGACTTCAATGTACTGCAGATTTCCTTTACACGCTTGCTTGGTTGGCCAAAAAGGGCGTATGCATTTTTTCCTGAATATATTCAGGAAAAAACGCATACGCCCTTTTTGGCCAAGTGCATCATTGTGGACATTCTGCCTCTTTTCCTATGCTTTAAGTGCAATTCCAGTCTACCTCCTGAAATCGTTTTCCTGAAATTCTGCCCCGCTTTCAAGTCCTCTTCGAAAACTTACTTCAATACATTTTTGGACGATAGCTGTCATTCATAACTCTGCAATATTGTGTATTACAGTGCCCCTGAGCTCCCTTCTTCAACTCGCTTTCTTGTGAGCTGGCCGCAAAACCGCAGGATTGCTTCAGGCCCTAATCTGGTTCCGGCAGGGCACGCTGAGCCTTTGGTTAATTCCTCTTCCTGGTGGGAAATGAGCGTTCCATTTGCCCGTGCAGACACCTACAGCTAGTCTCTCATTGGTTCTCCCTATTCCTGTTCATCTTGCGCAGAAATTGCAAACTGTGCCAAACAGGAGGTTAAAGGCACTGACTCTCCAAGTGGGGAGAGTGATAGTAAAGCGTCTGGAACGGTGAACCCGAGTACCAGGGGACGAAAACTGAGATGCATTTGAAAACATATCCCAATCACACGGTGGACCATACTCTGGGATTCCCATGCATGTTTTAGCTGAAGGAAGAATCCCTTAAACGTGGAGAGTTGGGACCCATGGAATGGGTACCATGCAGTATGACTTCAAAGGGTCTGCGTTTGCTCACCGAACCTCACCAATGCTATCAGCACGAAGTGAGCAGCCTTATGTCTCAACCAGCTCTGGGTGTAGATGTGGTAAATCCAGGTTGCATCACAAGCCCTGAATGAATTATTTAAGAATTGCTCTCTATTTCACTGTCATTGTGTTTTTTTTTTTTAAACATCTTTATTGGGGTATAATTGCTTTACAATGGTGTGTTAGTTTCTGCTTTATAACAAAGTGAATCAGTTATACATATACATATGTTCCCATATGTCTTCCCTCTTGCGTCTCCCTCCCTCCCACTCTCCCTATCCCACCCCTCCAGGCTGTCACAAAGCACCAAGCTAATATCCCTGTGCCTTGCGGCTGCTTCCCACTAGCTATCTACCTTACTATGTTTGTTAGTGTGTATATGTCCATGACTCTCTCTCGCCCTGTCAAAGCTCAGCCCTCCCCCTCCCCATATCCTCAAGTCCGTTCTCCAGTAGGTCTGCGTCTTTATTCCTGTCTTACCCCTAGGTTCTTCATGACATTTTTTTCCCCTTAAATTCCATATATATGTGTTAGCATACGGTGTTTGTCTTTTTCTTTCTGACTTACTTCACTCTGTATGACAGACTCTAGGTCTATCCATCTCATTACAAATAGCTCAATTTCATTTCTTTTTAAGGCTGAGCAATATTCCATTGTATATATGTGCCACATTTTCTTTATCCATTCATCCGATGATGGGCGCTTAGGTTGTTTCCATCTCCGGGCTATTGTAAATAGAGCTGCAATGAACATTTTGGTACATGACTCTGTTTGAATTTTGGTTTTCCCAGGGTATATGCCCAGTAGTGGGATTGCTGGGTCATATGGTAATTCTATTTGTAGTTTTTTAAGGAACCTCCATACTGTTCTCCATAGTGGCTGAACCAATTCACATTCCCACCAGCAGTGCAAGAGTGTTCCCTTTTCTCCACACCCTCTCCAGCATTTATTGTTTCTAGATTTTTTGATGATGGCCATTCTGACTGGTGTGAGATGATATCTCATTGTAGTTTTGATTTGCATTTCTCTAATGATTAATGATGTTGAGCATTCTTTCATGTGTTTGTTGGCATTCTGTATATCTTCTTTGGAGAAATGTCTATTTAGGTCTTCTGCCCATTTTTGGATTGGGTTGTTTGTTTTTTTGTTATTGACCTGCATGAGCTGCTTGTAAATTTTGGAGATTAATCCTTTGTCATTTGCTTCATTTGCATGTCATTGTGTTTTGTTTGTGAAATTTATTTTGTTAATGGGATTTATCGGATTTTTATTGCTGCGTTTAGGCCACTGTACACACGCTTGACTTCCTTATGGAGACATATAAATCCATGGGTCTTAAGATTCTTACTTGTCAGGTATATTCCCAGGCGTTGAATATGGGGTGTTGAGTCCATCTCGTTGAGCAACAGTAGGTCTTGTCTATTATATATTTGGCTTATGGAACGGTATCTGTGCTAATTTCAATCTCTGGTTTTATGCAGCACCCCAACTCACCTTTCCCCATAAGCAAGCATAAGTTGGTTTTCTAAATTTGAGACCCTGTTCTGTTTTGTAATTCAGTTCATGTGTAGCCAAGTTTTTGTTCCGTGTATTAGTGATATCTTATGATGTTTCTTTTTCTGTGTGACTTATTTCTCGTAGAATCGTAGTACCTGAATCCACTCATCATGCCGCTATGGGCCTGATGACGTAGATCTCATGGCTGAGTGATATTCCATTGTACGTACGTACCACAACTTCTTTATCCATTTTTTGCTTTCTCGGATATTTAACTTGTACCGTAGACGAGGTTCTTGTAAACAGAGCCGTCCCAAACTTTGGGGTGCCTGTGTGTTTTTGATTTTAATTTCCCTAAGCTATAGGACCCTAAGTGGAAGTGCCATAGGCTGTGTTGCTTTGTTTCCTACGTGTTTCAGGAAACACCATACACTTCTCCAGAGTGGCTGTTGGCAATTTACATCCCGCCCATCAGCATAACAAGGCTCCCTGTTCTCCATGACCTGTCCTGCCTTTCTGGATTTTACACTTTTTTCAGATGGCCCTTTTGACCGGGGGGCAGTGAGACTTCAATATAGTGCAGATTTCCTTTACACGCTTGCTTGGTTGGCCAAAAAGTGCGTATGCGTTTTTTCCTGAATATATTCAGGAAAAAACGCATAAGCCCTTTTTGGCCAAGTGCATCATTGTTGACATTCTGCCTCTTTTCCTATGCTTTAAGTGCAATTCCAGTCTACCTCCTGAAATCGTTTTCCTGAAATTCTGCCCCGCTTTCAAGTCCTCTTCGAAAACTTACTTCAATACATTTTTGGACGATAGCTGTCATTCATAACTCTGCAGGTTTGTGAATTACAGTGCCCCTGAGCTCCTTTCTTCAACTCGCTTTCTTGTGAGCTGGCCGCAAAACCGCAGGATTGCTTCAGGCCCTAATCTGGTTCCGGCAGGGCACGCTGAGCCTTTGGTTAATTCCTCTTCCTGGTGGGAAATGAGCGTTCCATTTGCCCGTGCAGACACCTACAGCTAGTCTCTCATTGGTTCTCCCTATTCCTGTTCATCTTGCGCAGAAATTGCAAACTGTTCCAAACAGGAGGTTAAAGGCACTGACTTTCCAAGTGGGGAGAGTTTTAGTAAAGCGTCTGGAACGGTGCACCCGAGTACCAGGGGACGAAACCTGAGATGCATTTCAAAACGTTTCCCAATCACACGGTGGAACATACTCCGGGTTTCCCATGCATGTTTTAGCTGAAGGAAGAATCCCTTAAACCTGGAGAGTTGGGACCCATGGAATGGGTACCATGCAGTATGTCTTCAAAGGGTCTGCGTTTGCTCACCAAACCTCTCCAATGCTATCAGCCCAAAGTGTCCAGCCTTATGTCTCAACCAGCTCTGGGTGTAGATGTGGTAAATCCAGGTTGCATCACAAGCCCTGAATGAATTATTTAAGAATTGCTCTCTATTTCACTGTCATTGTGTTTTTTTTTTCTAAACATCTTTATTGGGGTATAATTGCTTTACAATGGTGTGTTAGTTTCTGCTTTATAACAAAGTGAATCAGTTATACATATACATATGTTCCCATATGTCTTCCCTCTTGCATCTCCCTCCCTCCCACTCTCCCTATCCCACCCCTCCAGGCTGTCACAAAGCACCAAGCTAATATCCCTGTGCCTTGCAGCTGCTTCCCACTAGCTATCTACCTTACTATGTTTGTTAGTGTGTATATGTCCATGACTCTCTCTCGCCCTGTCAAAGCTCAGCCCTCCCCCTCCCCATATCCTCAAGTCCGTTCTCCAGTAGGTCTGCGTCTTTATTCCTGTCTTACCCCTAGGTTCTTCATGACATTTTTTTCCCCTTAAATTCCATATATATGTGTTAGCATACGGTATTTGTCTTTTTCTTTCTGACTTACTTCACTCTGTATGACAGACTCTAGGTCTATCCATCTCATTACAAATAGCTCAATTTCATTTCTTTTTAAGGCTGAGTAATATTCCAGTGTATATATGTGCCACATTTTCTTTATCCATTCATCCGATGATGGGCGCTTAGGTTGTTTCCATCTCCGGGCTATTGTAAATAGAGCTGCAATGAACATTTTGGTACATGACTCTGTTTGAATTTTGGTTTTCCCAGGGTATATGCCCAGTAGTGGGATTGCTGGGTCATATGGTAATTCTATTTGTAGTTTTTTAAGGAACCTCCATACTGTTCTCCATAGTGGCTGAACCAATTCACATTCCCACCAGCAGTGCAAGAGTGTTCCCTTTTCTCCACACCCTCTCCAGCATTTATTGTTTCTAGATTTTTTGATGATGGCCATTCTGACTGGTGTGAGATGATATCTCATTGTAGTTTTGATTTGCATTTCTCTAATGATTAATGATGTTGAGCATTCTTTCATGTGTTTGTTGGCATTCTGTATATCTTCTTTGGAGAAATGTCTATTTAGGTCTTCTGCCCATTTTTGGATTGGGTTGTTTGTTGTTTTGTTATTGAGCTGCATGAGCTGCTTGTAAATTTTGGAGATTAATCCTTTGTCATTTGCTTCATTTGCATGTCATTGTGTTTTGTTTGTGAAATTTATTTTGTTAATGGGATTTATCGGATTTTCACTGCTGCGTTTAGGCCACTGTACACACGCTTGACTTCCTTATGGAGACATATAAATCCATGGGTCTTAAGATTCTTACTTGTCAGGTATATGCCCAGGCGTTGAATATGGGGTGTTGAGTCCATTTGGTTGAGCAACAGTAGGTCTGGTCTATTATATATATGGCTTATGGAACGGTATCTGTGCTAATTTCAATCTCTGGTTTGATGCAACACCCCAACTCACCTTTCCCCATAAGCAAGCATAAGTTGGTTTTCTAAATTTGAGACCCTGTTCTGTTTTGTAATTCAGTTCATGTGTAGCCAAGTTTACGTTCCGTGTATTAGTGATATCTTATGATGTTTCTTTTTCTGTGTGACTTATTTCTCGTAGAATCGTCGTACCTGAATCCACTCATTATGCCGCTACGGGCCTGATAACGTAGATCTCATGGCTGAGTGATATTCCATTGTACGTACGTACCACAACTTCTTTATCCATTTTTTGCTTTCTCGGATATTTAACTTGTACCGTAGACGAGGTTCTTGTAAACACAGCCGTCCCAAACTTTGGGGTGGCTGTGTGTTTTTGATTTTAATTTCCCTAAGCTATAGGACCCTAAGTGGAAGTGCCATAGGCTGTGATGCTTTGTTTCCTACGTGTTTCAGGAAACAACATACACTTCTCCAGAGTGGCTGTTGGCAATTTACATCCCGCCCATCAGCATAACAAGGCTCCCTGTTCTACCTGACCTGTCCTGCCTTTCTGGATTTTACACCTGTTTCAGATGGCCTTTTTGAACGGGGGGCAATGAGACTTCATTGTAGTGCAGATTTCATTTACACGCTTCCTTGGCTGGCCAAAAAGGGCGTATGCGTTTTTTCCTGAATATATTCAGGAAAAAACGCATACGCCCTTTTTGGCCAAGTGCATCATTGTGGGCATTCTGCCTCTTTTCCTCTGATATAAGTGAAATTCCAGTCTACCCCCTGAAATCGTTTTCCTGAAATTCTGCCCCGCTTTCAAGTCCTCTTCGAAGACTTACTTCAATACATTTTTGGACGATAGCTGTCATTCATAACTCTGCAGGTTTGTGAATTACAGTGCCCCTGACCTCTTTTCTTCAACTCGCTTTCTTGTGAGCTGGCCGCAAAACCGCAAGATTGCTTCAGTCCCTAATCCGGTTCCTGCAGGGCACGCTGAGCCTTTTGTTAATTCCTCTTCCTGGTGGGAAATGAGCGTTCCATTTGCCCGTGCAGACACCTACAGCTAGTCTCTCATTGGTTCTCCCTATTCCTGTTCATCTTGCGCAGAAATTGCAAACTGTGTCAAACAGGAGGTTAAAGGCACTGACTTTACAAGTGGGGAGACTGTTAGTAAAGCGTCTGGAACGGTGCACTCGAGTACCAGGGGACGAAACCTGAGATGCATATGAAAACGTTTCCTAATCACACGGTGGACCATACTCTGGGTTTCCCATGCATGTTTTAGCTGAAGGAAGAATCCCTTAAACCTGGAGAGTTGGGACCCATGGAATGGCTACCATGCAGTATGACTTCAAAGGGTCTGCGTTTGCTCGCCGAACCTCACCAATGCTATCAGCCCAAAGTGTCCAGCCTTATGTCTCACCCAGCTCTGGGTGTAGGTGTGGTAAATCCAGGTTGCATCACAAGCCCTAAATGAATTATTTAAGAATTGCTCTCTATTTCACTGTCATAGTGTTTTGTTTTTGAAATTTATTTTGATAATGGGATTTATCGGATTTTCACTGCTGCGTTTAGGCCGCTGTACACACGCTTGATTTCCTAATGGAGACATATAAATCCATGGGTCTTAAGATTCTTATTTGTCAGGTATATTCCCAGGCGTTGAAAATGGGGTCTTGATTCCATTTTGTTGAGCAAGGAGTAGGTCTTGTCTATTATATATTTGGCTTATGGAACGGTATCTGTGCTAATTTCAATCTCTGGTTTTATGCAGCACCCCAACTCACATTTCCCCATAAGCAAGCATAAGTTGGTTTTCTAAATTTGAGACCCTGTTCTGTTTTGTAATTCAGTTCATGTGTAGCCAAGTTTACCTTCCGTGTATTAGTGATATCTTATGATGTTTCTTTTTCTGTGTGACTTATTTCTCGTAGAATCGTCGTACCTGAATCCACTCATTATGCCGCTACGGGCCTGATGACGTAGATTTCATGGCTGAGTGTTATTCCTTTGTACGTACGTACCACAACTTCTTTATCCATTTTTTGCTTTCTCGGATATTGAACTTGTACCGTAGACGAGGTTCTTGTAAACAGAGCCGTCCCAAACTTTGGGGTGGCTGTGTGTTTTTGATTTTAATTTCCCTAAGCTATAGGACCCTAAGTGGAAGTGCCATAGGCTGTGTTGCTTTGTTTCCTACGTGTTTCAGGAAACACCATACACTTTTCCAGAGTGGCTGTTGGCAATTTACATCCCGCCCATCAGCATAACAAGGCTCCCTCTTCTCCATGACCTTTCCTGCCTTTCTGGATTTTACACTTTATTCAGATGGCCCTTTTGACAGGGGGGCAGTGAGACTTCATTGTAGTGCAGATTTCCTTTACACGCTTGCTTGGTTGGCCAAAAATGGCGTATGCGTTTTTTCCTGAATATATTCAGGAAAAAACGCATACGCCATTTTTGGCCAAGTGCATCATTGTTGACATTCTGCCTCTTTTCCTATGCTTTAAGTGTAATTCCAGTCTGCCCCCTGAAATCGTTTTCCTGAAATTCTGCCCCGCTTTCAAGTCCTCTTCGACGACTTACTTCAATATATTTTTGGACGATAGCTGTCATTCATAACTCTGCAGGTTTGTGAATTACAGTGCCCCTGAGCTCCTTTCTTCAACTCGCTTTCTTGTGAGCTGGCCGCAAAACCGGAGGATTGCTTCAGGCCTTCTTCTGGTTCCGGCAGGGCACGCTGAGCCTTTGGTTAATTCCTCTTCCTGGTGGGAAATGAGCGTTCCATTTGCCCGTGCAGACACCTACAGCTAGTCTCTCATTGGTTCTCCCTATTCCTGTTCATCTTGCGCAGAAAGTGCAAACTGTGCCAAACAGGAGGTTAAAGGCACTGACTCTCCAAGTGTGGAGAGTGTTAGTAAAGCGTCTGGAATGGTGAACCCGAGTACCAGGGGACGAAACCTGAGATGCATTTGATAACGTTTCCCAATCACACGGTGGACCATACTCTGGGTTTCCCATGCATGTTTTAGCTGAAGGAAGAATCCCTTAAACCTGGAGAGTTGGGACCCATGGAATGGGTACCATGCAGTATGACTTCAAAGGGTCTGCGTTTGCTCACCGAACCTCAACAATGCTATCAGCCCGAAGTGTCCAGCCTTATGTCTCACCCAGCTCTGGGTGTCGATGTGGTAAATCCACGTTGCATCACAAGCCCTGAATGAATTATTTAAGAATTGCTCTCTATTTCACTGTCATTGTGTTTTGTTTTTGAAATTAATTTTGATAATGGGATTTATCGGATTTTCACTGCTGCGTTTAGGCCGCTGTACACACGCTTGATTTCCTTATGGAGACATATAAATCCATGGGTCTTAACATTCTTACTTGTCAGGTATATTCCCAGGCGTTGAATATGGGGTGTTGAGTCCATTTCGTTTAGCAAGGAGTAGGTCTTGTCTATTATATATTTGGCTTATGGAACGGTATCTGTGCTAATTTCAATCTCTGGTTTGATGCAGCACCCCAACTCACATTTCCCCATAAGCAAGCATAAGTTGGTTTTCTAAATTTGAGACCCTCTTCTGTTTTGTAATTCAGTTCATGTGTAGCCAAGTTTACGTTCCGTGTATTAGTGATATCTTATGATGTTTCTTTTTCTGTGTGAATTATTTCTCGTAGAATCGTCGTACCTGAATCCACTCATTATGCCGCTACGTGCCTCATGACGTAGATTTCATTGCTGAGTGATATTCCATTGTACGTGCGTACCACAACTTCTTTATCCATTTTTTGCTTTTTCTGATATTTAACTTGTTCCGTAGACAAGGTTCTTGTAAACAGAGCCGTCCCAAACTTTGGGGTGGCTGTGTGTTTTTGATTTTAATTTCCCTAAGCTATAGGACCCTAAGTGGAATTGCCATAGGCTGTGTTGCTTTGTTTCCTAGGTGTTTCAGGAAACACCATACACTTCTCCAGAGTGGCTGTTGGCAATTTACATCCCGCCCATCAGCATAACAAGGCTCCCTCTTCTCCATGACCTGTCCTGCCTTTTTGAATTTTACACTTTTTTCAGATGTCCCTTTTGACCGGGGGGCAGTGAGACTTCATTGTAGTGCAGATTTCATTTACACGCTTGCTTGGTTGGCCAAAAATGGCGTATGCGTTTTTTCCTGAATATATTTAGTAAAAAACGCATACGCCCTTTTTGGCCAAGTGCATCATTGTCGACATTCTGCCTCTTTTCCTATTCTTTAAGTGCAATTCCAGTCTAACCCCTGAAACCGTTTTCCTATAATTCTGCCCCGCTTTCAAGTCCACTTCGAGGACTTACTTCAATACATTTTTGGACGATAGCTTTCATTCATAACTCTGAAGGTTTGTGAATTACAGTGCCCCTGAGCTCCTTTCTTCAACTCGCTTTCTTGTGAGCTGGCCGAAAAACCTCAGGATTGCTTCAGGCCCTAATCTGGTTCCTGCAGGTCATGCTGAGCCTTTGGTTAATCCCTCTTCCTGGTGGGAAATGAGCGTTCCATTTGCCCGTGCAGACACCTACAGCTAGTCTCTCATTGGTTCTCCCTATTCCTGTTCATCTTGCGCAGAAATTGCAAACTGTGCCAAACAGGAGGTTAAAGGCACTGACTCTCCAAGTGGGGAGAGTATTAGTAAAGCGTCTGGAACGGTGAACCCGAGTACCAGGGGACGAAACCTGAGATGCATTTGAAAACGTTTCCCAATTACACGGTGGACCATACTCTGGGGTTCCCATGCATGTTTTAGCTGAAGGAAGAATCCCTTAAACCTGGAGAGTTGAGACCCATGGAATGGCTACCATGCAGTATGACTTCAAAAGGTCTGCGTTTGCTCACCGAACCTCACCAATGCTATCAGCCCGAAGTGTCCAGCCTTATGTCTCACCCAGCTCTGGGTGTAGATGTGGTAAATCCAGGTTGCATCACAAGCCCTGAATGAATTATTTAAGAATTGCTCTCTATTTCACTGTCATTGTGTTTCGTTTTTGAAATTTATTTTCATAATGGGATTTATCGGATTTTCTCTGCTGCGTTCATAAATCTATACACACGCTTGATTCTGTTACGGAGACATATAAATCCATGGGTTTGAAGATTCTTACTAGTCAGGTGTATTCCTAGGCGTTGAATATGGGGTGTTTAGTCCATTTCGTTGAGCAACTGGTAGGTCTTGACTATTACATATTTGGCTTATGGAAAGGTATCTGTGCTAATTTCTATCTCTGGTTTTATGCAGCACCCCAGCTCTCCTTTATCCTTAAGCAAGCATATGTTGGTTTTCTAAATTTGAGACCCCATTCTGTTTTGTAATTCAGTTCATTTGTAGCCACGTTTACATTCCATATATTAGTAATATCGTGTGTCTTTTTCTTTTTGAATTATGTGACTTCGAATGATCATACGTAACTCCTCTGTGGTTGTTACAACTGGCCATATTTCATTGATTTCCAGGCTGAGTAATATTCCACTCTACATAAGTCTCACATCTCTATCCATTTTTTCCCTCCAGAGACTTATAAATTATATCCTAGTCGAGGATCTTTTAAACATAGAGGCAGTAAATATTGGGGTGCCTGTGTCCTCTCGATTTTTGTTTTTCCCAAGATATACGTCCATGAGTGCAAGTGCCCTGTGCTCTGTAGCTCATTTTTTAGGTGCTTTAGTAAACACAATACACTTCTCCAGAGTGACCGTTGGCAATATACATTTCCAGTATAAGCCTCAGAGGGCTCCCTTTTCTCCTTGCCCTGTCCTGCATTTCTGGTGTTTACACTTTATGAGGAAGGCTCTTCTGACTGATGCGAAGTGATATGTTTTGTAGTATTGATTTCCAGTGCCCACCTGTTTGGTTGGCTAAAAAAGTGTATGCCCTTTTCTTGAATACATACAGAAAAAGACGCATACACACTTTTTGGCCAATTGCAATGTTGGCAATGTTCAGCCCCTTTTCTTGTGCTTAATGGCGAGTCCTTTCTACCTCTTCCAATCCCTTTCCTGCCATTCTCCGTTGCTTACAAGTCCTTTCCTCTGACTTTCCTCAAGACATTTTTCAGTGATAGATATTTTCAACTCTGCAGTTTCGTGAATTTTAGTGTCCCTGAGTTCCATTTTTCAACTTGTGTTTATGGGAACTGGCCACAAAGCAGCGGAATTTCCTCAAGCCCTATTCTGTTTCCATGGGCAACCCTAGCCTTTGGTCAATTCGTCTTCCTGATTGGAAATAAGAGTGACATGTGCCTGTCCGAACACCTAGGACTTGTCTCTCATTGTTCCTCCTCCTTCTGCTTCATCCTCTGGACAAATTCCAAACTGTCTGCAACAGGATGTTGACAGTGCTGACATCTCCAAGTGGGGAGACTGTTCGTAAAGACGCTGGAGGGGTGAACCCGAGCACCAGGAGATGAGGAGATGAGATGCCTTTTCCAAACTCTTCCCGATCAGACGGTATACCATCCTCTGGGTGTGACAGGCATGTTTTAGCTGTAGGAAGGGTCCCATTCATGTGAGGAGAACACCAGGGCTTTTACAAAATCAGTGTCTCTCCACAACCCAAACTGGGGAATTTTTTAAGCTACGGCTACACATATGTTCATTAAGGGCCTTGGGAAGTAGGCAGAGTCCAAACTTTAGATGATTGAAGTCTTCAGGGTCAGAAGCACTCACCACCGGCTTCCCTTACGTTCCATTTTAACTGTCATGAATAGATGATGTCAATAAAAATATCTATTCTTTTTCAGATGATTTCCCCTTATAGGTTATTGTAAAATATTGAGTGTAGTTCCCGGTGCTATACAGTAGTTCCTTGTTGACGATCGATTTTATACATAGCAGTGTGTATGTGTTAATCCCAAACTGTTAATCTATCCCTCCTCCCACCTTTCCCCTTTGGTAATAATAAATTATAAGATTTTATACTTCTCAGAATTGGGGGAGCTGAAAGAGAGGTATCATTTTCAATGGAAAAGCATTTAAAACAAGATTGAAGCTTTAACCAAGATTATTAGATGTACATCCTTGGAAAGAAATCACTTCGTTTCTCTAATATTGACCTGACAAATAAGACAAACCTTTTCACTGAACTTGCTTCTAATAAAGTGATGGAAATATCAAATGGGAGTGTTAGAAACATCTTATTTTACCCGAGCCTTATACACTGTTCTATGTTAATTACAGTTTGGCTCAAACATCTGTTCATTGAAGTTACAATGTTCTCAATTTCTGTTACTGATCCTCCAGAGTGGACCCCAACAAGTGTCCCCCTGCCCAGTGTCATTGGAGCCAACAGATTGAGACTGAGTTTGGTTCAGAAGCAAAGGAAACTTTATATTTTGATCAGAGAATGGAGAGGTGAGAGCATGTGCTACCCCGTGGGCTGTGGGCTGGGCTGCTGTGTAGAGATCCTGTCAGAGTCAGTGGGAGGGAGGGGGCGGAGCTCTCGAGGGCCCGGTTGGCTGCAGCTCAGGCTCTATATCGCAGAGTGTGCACTGTGTCCCAGGAGCTGAGGTGTCGACCCAGCCATTCCGCACTAGGAAGTCTGGTCTGAAGTGCCCGCTGTTGAACCTCTGTATGCGGGACCCTAGGAGCATGTGAAATTAGACAAAGCACAAAGGATAAAAAAGGTTAGACTTTATTTTATTGCCCAGATTCTATTTTTATCTCCCAGGGATTTTTAAGGGGCTTTGCCTGGGAAAAAGCCCTCTTCTGCCTTTTTTCCCCTTCCTCATTCTTAGAGTGCTGAGGGTGCAGACCCTTCTTCTGTAACTGCTGAGTGCTGAGTTAGGAGCCCTCATACCCGTGGGCGAGGGTCAGAACTTCTCCCCAGCAGCCTCCAGGTGACGTTGATTGTCCCCAGGCCTCCTGCCTCCCCGCTCGTCTGCCTGAGCACCAGTATTGGAAGCGTTATAGATTCTAATGACCTTTAAGGGTCCAGGAAGGAGATGTGCAGTGACGCTGTGAGGTCCAGTTTCACCCCGCCCTGCATTTGTTCGGCCACCTTAGGCTGACCGTTTCTGCCAGCCTAGATGCTCTGACCAGTAGTCTGCACTTTCTTCAATTAGGCCCCTGAATTAACGTAAAAAGAGCACCAGGTGTCAGGACCCTGCCTGCTCAACTCCCAGACAGCCCAGGGTCAGTGGTGATGAAGGACCATGATGGCCACTGAGTCAACAGCCTTTTGAAGTAAACAGGAGTCCAGCTGGTCTTATTGGCCACCATCATCAGTGTCTGTAGGCTCTTCTATGGTGACAGCGTGATATACGTTTCCCCCGCCAAGATTATTAGGTCCGCTCTGGGTGCAGTAAGTCCTGCAAGCAGTAGTCTACTCTTTTGGGACACACTCTTGTTGTTTTATGAGAGAAACTCCAGGTCAAGTGATGGTCACATGAGTCGTCATGGTGCCCCTTTACCCCGGTTATCTCTCTGGAGGTTGGAGTTGGAGGGCCTCCTCACTCGAGGTCAGTGTGCCCACGGAGCAAACCCTGCAACTTCAGGGCATGGTTGGGGCTTAGGGTCACCACGTGGGGTCCTTTTCCCTTAGGAGGGAGGTGGCCTTTTGTGCTGCTGATTTCCAGGTTTTCAGATACCGCCAGTATCTTGGCCAGATGTGGCGGTGGGCCAAGCCCATTGGTGACCGTAGTTTATCCTACCGGGATGGCATTCTTGCATTGTTCCATTTCAAGTGGTCCCAGTTTTTGCACTAATACTCCAATAGCGATTCACCATTCACCAGGAATGTAAAGGTCAAAGGGTTTAGCTAAATTAGGGAGTTCCAGGGCAAGGGTCTGAATTGACTGCTCTTTCCATTCTTGAAAGGCCACTTCTGGATTCTATTCAAAAGGATCATCATCTTTTCCTTTCAGTGTTTCATATAGAGGCCCAGCTAGTAGACTGTAGTTAGGGATCCAGAAGCACCAACCCTGGCCTCCCCAGGAACCCCTAAGCTGTCTTCTAGTTTTAGAAATGGGTAAGGCTGTAAATTGTTTCTTCCCTTTCCTGAGATGGGCTTCTCCGACCTTCTGTGAGAATGAAGCCCAGGCAGGTCACCGTAGTCTGTGATATTTGAGCTTTTTATTTGACAACTTCTATCCTTTATTGGCTTGGTAGTTCAGAGGTCTCCTTAGTAGGGCTGGCGATCAGAATGTCGTCTGCATATTGAAGGAGTGTTTCCTTTTCCAGAGGTAGAACTTTTAGGTCTTTAACTGAGCTTTCCCCAAAGATGGTGTGGGAATTTTTGAACCCTTGGGGCAACACGGCCCAGAAGTATAGTTTTAGTTGTATGTTGAGTCCTGCCACTCACAAGCCAAAATTTCTTGTGACTCTGGGACTAATAGAATACAAAAGAAGGCATCATTGAAGACTAATACAGAATACCATGTCCCGGTGGTTGGTAGAATGACCAGCAGGGTGTAGGATTTAGGAACTACTGGAGGTATATCCTCGGTGGCTTCACTGACTGTCCTGGCATCCTTTACCAGGACTCCAGCAGCCCATGGGGCTCTCGAGGTCAGGCCAATCCCAGGATATGGAGCTCACCTGGGCAGGTACCCCACCCCCACCGCAGCCCACGGTGCTCTCCTGTTCAGACCCCTCCCAGGATATGGGGTTCCCTGGGCAAGTTCCCCTGCAGCCCATGGGGCTCTCATGGTCAGGCCCCTCCCAGGATACAGAGCTACCCTTGCAGTTACCCTGGCAGGGCTGGGCACACAGGTACCGTGCACATCGCCCTCATTGCAGAGCACTTCCAGCTCACCTGTCACTCAGATCTGACACAGAGCACCTCAGAGCAGGACTTGAACGAAGAAACAGCAGCTCCAACAGGTCTGTGACCCTGGGCATCACTCTGTGTGGCCTCCCTCCACCTGGTCTTCCAGAGACTTCCACTGCACCCGGGGCACCAGGCCTCTGTCTCCACCCACCACCCACCCCTCCTCTCCCTGACTCCTGGGTTCCTCTCATTAGGAGAGGGTTTTCTTGAAGTTGTCTCCCACTCATGGGCCAGATAATATAATTAGAAAACAAGCCAGAGCTGCAACCCCTTGTCTATCCTGACTCTCAGGAGCCCACACCTGTTCCTTGGACCTGGCCGATTCAGCAAGTTCCAGTTTCTGCAACTGTGAGCGCCTGAGGGGTGATTATTGGCTGGCCTGGGAAGCCTGACCGTGCCGGCCAGCCCTCCCCAGGTGTGCCTGTTTGAGATCAATATAAACACCGCTCCAGGCAGCAAGAGCCCCTGCAGCTGTGCCTGACGCCATTTTCTCTGCCCTGTCAGCAGCCTCGGGGCTGGACTGGTGGGAGGGAGTGAGAGGCCACGGCTTTGTGGGTGGCCCAGTGTGAGTGGGGCTCTGCTGGACTTTCTGCAGCAGTTACCAAGATGCCACCTGCTAAAGAAGAGGATGTGCCACCCATACCTGCCTCTGGAATTTCTCCCTGGGCAGAGGTGAGTGAGGAAGAAAGCAGTGGGGGCCCGGACAGCAGGGGTATCTCAGGCAGGGAAATGGAAAGCTTCCAGAAGAGTACCCAGGGCCAGGACCATCCTGGCTGGCCTGCAGGCACCAAATCGGCTGGCATGCTGTCGCTCATGTGGCTCCATGGCCCTTCCTCTAGGCTTTCAAGTCCTTGTACATATTCAGGTGTTTTACCTGGGAAGGGTGGGAACATTTCAGCAGCAGCTGGCCTGGGGCTCGGCCCACATTTACTCACAGATGCCTTGGCACGGTCCCCCAGCTTTGCAATGAGGACGCTTGTTGCGTGGGGCCTGCTGGCTGAATGGGAGATGATTCCCCACCACTGGCCAACTACAGAATTGTTTACAACTGGAGCAAGTGCCCTGATACGGTTTTCCTCTGTGTAACTGGTGGGTTCTGTTTTTTTTTTTTCTTTTTTTCATTTTTGGTTCAAGGTAGATTTTATTCCTCTTTTTTGTATTTACAGATATAAGCATGGAAATAATTTATTCATATAAATACATGTATGTGAAGGGAAGAATATTTTTTCTGTTTTACTTTTTGTAATTTTGAATTTTATTTTATTTTTTTATACAGCAGGTTCTTTTTGGTTATCTATTTTATACATATAAATGTATACATGCCAATCCCAATCTCTCAATCCTCCCACCACCACCCCCCAACAGCTTTCCCCCCTTGGTGTCCATACGTTTGTTGTCTACATCTGTTGCTCTATTTCTGCCTTAAAAAACGGTTCATCTGTATAATTTTTCTAGGTTCCACATATATGCATTAATATACAAGATTTGTTTTTCTATTTCTGACTTACTTCACTCTGTATGACAGTCTCTAGATCCATCAACGTCTCTACAAATGACCCAATTTCATTCCTTTTTATGGCTTAGTAATATTCCATTTTATATTTGTACCACATCTTTATGCATTCGTCTGTCTGTGGGCATTTAGGTTGCTTCCATTACCTGGATATTGTAAATAGTGATGCAATGAACATTGAGGTGAATGTCTCTTTTTGATTTATGGTTTTGTCTGGGTATATGCCCAGTAGTGGGATTGCTGGATCATATGGTAATTCTATTCTTAGTTTTATAAGAAACTCCATAATGTTCTCCACAGTGACTGTATCAATTTACATTCCCAACAATAGTGGAAGAGGGTTCCTTATCTCCACACCCTTTCCAGCATTTGTTGTTTGTAGATTTTCTGATGATGCCCATTCTAACAGGTGTGAGGTGATACACCATGGATGAGTCTATTTCGTTGAGCAAAGAGTAGGTCTTGTCTAGTACATATTTGGCTTATGGAATGGTATGTGTGCTAATTTCAAGCTCTGGTTTTATACAGCACCCCAACTCAACTTTCCCCTTAAGCAAGCATAAGTTTTTATCTAAATGTGAGACTGTTCGGTTTTGTAATTCAGTTTATGTGTAGCCAAGTTTACACTCCCTCTATTAGTGATATCTTATGATAATTATCTTTCTCTGTGTGACCTATTTCTCTTAGAATCATCATACTTAAATCCACTCAATTTGCTGCTACAGGCCTGATGACATTGATTTCATTGCTGAGTGATATTCCATTGTACGTAAGTAGCACAACTCCTTTATCCATTTTTTTCTTTCTGGGATATTTAATTTGTACTGGACTCGAGGTTCTTGTAAACACAGCAGCCCTAAATTTTGTGTTGGCTGTGTCTTGTTGATTTTAATTTTCCTAAGCTATAGGGCCAAAAGTGGAAGTGCCCTAGTCTCCGTAGCTTTGTTTTTCAGATGTTTCAGGATACACCATAAACATCTCCAGAGTGTCTGTTGGCAATTTACATCCCGCCCATCAGCATAACAAGGCTCCCTGTTCTCCATGGCCTGTCCTGTGTTTCTGGTTTTTACACTTTTTTCAGATGGCCCTTTTGACGAATGGGAAATGAGACTTCATTGTAGTACGGATTTCCATTGCTCGAGTGCTTGGTTGGCCAAAAAGGGCATATGCGTTTTTTCCTGAATATATTCAGGAAAAAATGTATACGCACTGTTCGTCCAAGTGCATCACTGTCGAAGATCTGCCGCTTTTCACATGTTTTAAATGCAATTCCAATCTACCTCCTGAAATATGATTCCTCAATTCTGCCTCGTTTTCAAGTCCTCTTTGCAGACTTACTTCAATATATTTTTGCCAATAGCTGTCATTTATAACTCTGCAGGTTTGTGAATTACAGTGCCCGTGATTTCCTTTCTTAACTCGCTTCCTTGAAAGCTGGCCACAAAACCGCAGGTTTGCTTCAGGCCGTAATCAGGGTGTGGCACGGCACTCTGAGCCTTTGGTTAATTCCTCTTCCTGGTGGGAAATTAGAGTTAAATGTGCCCCTCCAGACACCTGCCTCACTCCCAGCCCCTTGGTGATGTGTGTCCTCTGGTTTGAGGCCACATGTGATGGGTTCCTCATCTTTTGATGATGTGGCCCCACTGGTGTGAGGACACTCCTGCCTGCTTCCCATCCCCTTGGTGATGTGGTCCCTCCGGCGAGAGTCTGATCCTGGTTGGGTTCCTCACACTTCTGTGAGGTGGGCCCTCTTCTCTGAGGTCACTCCTGCCTGGCTAGCACACCCCGCCTTGGCGAAGTCGGACCTCTGGTGGCAGTTGGAGCCTGCTGGGAGCCTCCTCCCCTCGGTGATGAGGCCCTCTGGCATCAGGCCCTAACTGCTGGGTTCCCACATTTTCTGATACGTCCTAAGTGGTGCGAGGGCACTCCTGCCAGGTTCCCATCCCCATGGGCATGTGGGCCTTCTGCTCTAAGGTCCCAACACCTGTGTTGTTCACCGTTTCATGATGTTGGCTCTCTGGTGTTAGTTCACTCAGGCCTAGATCCCATAGAGTCTGTGCTCTGAGCCGCCTGCTGGGAGGTTCCTACTGCTGAATTCCTTACCTTTTCTATTCTTTGGGTTCTGTGTTTTCATGCTCCTCCTTCCTGACTCACTCCCAGCCCCTTTGTGATGTAGGTCCTCTGGTTTGAGGCCACATGTGCCGGTTTCCTCACCTTTATTGATGTGGCCCCACTGGTGTGAGGACACTCCTGCCTGGTTCCCATCCACTTGGTGATGGGGGCCCTCTGGTGAGAGCCTGATCCTGGCTGGATTCCTCACCCTTCTGTGAGGTAGACCCTCTGCTGTGAGGTCACTCCTGCCTGGCTGGCACACGTCACCTTGGCGATGTGGGCCCTCAGTTGGGAGTTGGTGCCTGCTGGGAGTCTCCTCCCCTTGGTAATGAGGGCCCTCTGGCGTCAGGCCCTAACTCATGGGCTCCCAAAATTTTCTGATGTGCGCCCTGTCGTGCGAGTACACTCCTGCCGGGGTCCCATGCCCATGGGGATGTTGGCTTTCTGCTCTGAGGTCCCAACGGCTGGGTTGCTCACAGTGTCAGAACGTGGGCCCTCTGCTGTGAGTTCACTCCGGCATGGATCCCATAGCCTCGGTGCTCTGGGCCACCTGCTTGGAGCTTCCAACTGTGGGGTTCCTCACCTTTTTATTCTATGGGCCCTCTGTTGTGAGTCTCCTCCTGCATGCCCCACTCCCAGCCCTTTCGTGATGTGTGTCCCCTTATTTGAGGCCACATGTGCTGTGTTCCTCACCTTTGGCTGATGTGGCCCCACTGGTGTGAGGACACTCCTGCCTGGTTTCCATCCCCTTGGTGATGTGGGCCCTCTGGTTAGAGTCTGATCCTGGTTGGGTTCCTCACACTTCTGTGAGGTGGGCCCTCTGCTGTGAGGTAACTCCTGCCTGGCTTGCTCCCATTGCCTTGGTGACGTCGGCCCTCTGGTGGCATTTGGAGCCTGCTGGTAGCCTCCTCTCCTCGGTGATGAGGGCCCTCTGGCGTCAGGCCCTAACTGCTGGGTTCCCACATTTTCTGATACGTGTTAAGTTGTGCGAGGACACTCCTGCGAGGTTCCTATCCCCATGGGGATGTGGGTCTTCTGCTCTGAGGTTCCACCGGCTGGGTTGCTCACAGTTTCATGATGTGGGCCCTCTGCTGTGAGTTCACTGTGGCCTGGATCCCATAGACTCCGTGCTCTGGGCCACCTGCTGGGAGGTTCAAACTGCTGGATTCCTCACATTTTTTATTCTGTGGGCCCTGTGTTGTTAGGCTACTCCTGCTTGCCTCACTCGGAGCACCTTGGAAATGTGGGTCCTCTGGTTTAGGCCACATGTGCTGGGTTCCTCACCTTTCTATAATGTGGCCACACTGGTGTGAGGACACTGCTGCCTTTTTCCGATCCCCTTGGTGATGTGGGCTCTCTGGTGAGAGTCTTATCCTGGCTGGTTTCCTCACCCTTCTGTGAGGTAGACCCTCTGCTGTGAGGTCACTCCTGCCTGGCTGGCACACATCACCTTGGCGACGTGGGCCCTCAGTTGGGAGTTGGTGCCTGCTGGGGGTCTCCACCCCTCGGTAATGAGGGCCCTCTGGCGTCAGACCCTAACTCCTGGGCTCCCAAAATTTTCTGATGTGCGCCCTGTGGTGCGACTACACTCCTGCCAGGTTCCCAACCCCATGGGAATGTGGGCCTTCTGCTCTGAGGTCCCAACGGTGGGTTGCTCAGTTTCATGATGAGGGTCCTCTGGTTGAGTTCACTCCGCCCTGGATCCAATAGCCTCGCTGCTCCTGGCTGCCTGCGGGGATGTTCCAACTGCGGGATTCCTCACCTTTTTTCTTCTATGGGCCCTCTGTTTTGAGACTCCTCCTGCCTGCCTGACTCCCAGCCCCTTGGTGATGTGTGTCCTCTGGTTTGAGGCTACGTGTGCTGGGTCCCTCACCTTTCGATTATGTGGCCCCACTGGTGTGAGGACACTCCTGCCTGGTTCCTATCCCCTTGGTGATGTGGGCCCTCTGGTGAGAGTCTGATCCTGGCTGGGTTCCTCACCCTTCTGTGAGGTGGACCCTCTGCTGTGAGGTCACTCCTGCCTGGCTGGCACACCCCACCTTGGCAACGTCGGACCTCTTGTGGCAGTTGGAGCCCGCTGGGAGCTTCCTCTCCTCGGTGATGAGGGCCCTCTGGCGTCAGGCCCTAACTTCTGGGCTCCCAAAATTCTCTAATGTGCGCCCTGTGGTGCGAGTACACTCCTGCCAGGTTCCCAACCACATGGGAATGTGGGCCTTCTGCTCTGAGGTCCCAACGGCTGGGTTGCTCACAGTTTCATGATGAGGGCCCTCTGTTTTGTGTTCAGTCAGGCCTGGATCCCATATCCTCGCTGCTCCTGGCCGCCTGCTGGGAGGTTCCAACTGCGGGATTCCTCACCTTTTTTATTCTATGGGCCCTCTGTTTTGAGGCTCCTCCTGCCTGCCTCACTCCCAGCCCCTTGGTGATGTGTGTCCTCTAGTTTGAGGCCACGTGTGCTGGGTCCATCACATTTCGGTGATGTGGCCCCACTGGTGTGAGGACACTCCTGCCTGGTTTCCATTCCCTTGGTGATGTGGGCCCTCTGGTGAGAGTCTGATCCTCTTTGGGTTCCTCACACTTTTGTGTGGTTGGCCCTCTGCTCTGAGGTCACTCCTGCCTGGCTGGCACACACCGCATTGGCGACGTCAGCCCTCTGGTAGCAGTTGGAGCTTGCTGGGAGCCTCCTCTCCTCAGTGATGAGGGCCCTCTGGCGTCTGGCCCTAACTGCTGGGCTCCCCACATTTTCTGATGTGTGCCCACTGGTGCGATGACACTCCTGCTTGGTTCCCTCCCCCATGGGGATGTGGGCCTTGTGCTCTGAGGTCACAACGGCTGGGTTGCTTACAGTATCACGATGAGGGCCCTCTGTTGTGAGTTCATCACTGCCTGGATCCCATAGCCTCGGTGATCTGGGCCGCCTGCTGGGATGTTCCAACGGCTGGATTCCTCACCTTTTTTATACAATGGGCCATGTGTTGGGAGGTTAATCCTGCCTGCCTCGCTCCGAGACCCATGGTGATGTGGGTCCTCTGGTTTGAGGCCACATGTGCTGGGTACCTCAACTTTCGATGATGTGGTCCCACGGGTGTGAGGACACTCCTGCCTGGTTCCCAGCCCCTTGCTCTTGTGGGCACTCTGGTGAGGGTCTGATCCTTCCTGGGTTCCTTAGCCTTCTGTGAGGTGGGCCCTCTGATGTGAGGTCACTCCTGCATGGCTGGCTCACGTCGCCTTGGCGACGTGGGTCTTCTGTTGGCCACTGAAGCATACTGGGAGCCTCCTACCCTCTTTAATGAGGGCCCTGGAAAAAACGCATATGCCCTTTTTGACCAAGTGCAACATTGTCGACATTCTGACTCTTTTCCTATACTTTCAGAGGATTTCCCTTCTACCTCCTGAAATCGTAGTCCTGGAATTCTGCCCCACGTTCAAGTCCTCTTTGTAGCCTTACTTCAATATATTTTTGGATGATAGCTGTCATTTATAACTCTGCAGGTTTGTGAATTACAGTGCCCCTGAGCTCCTTTCTTCAACTCGCTTTCTTGTGAGCTGGCCGCAAAACCGCAGGATTGCTTCAGGCCCTAATCTGGTTCTGGCAGGGCACGCTGAGCCTTTGGTTATTTCCCCTTTCTTGTGGGAAACGAGCGTTCCAGTTGCCCCTGCAGACACCTACAGCTAGTCTCTCATTGGTTCTCCCTATTCCTGTTCATCTTGCGCAGAAATTGCAAACTGTGCCAAACAGGAAGTTAAAGGCACTGACTCTCCATGTGGGGAGAGTGTTAGTAAAGCGTCTGGAATGGTGAACCCGAGAACCAGGGGACGAAACCTGAGATGCATTTGAAAACGTTTCCCAATCACACGGTGGACCATACTCTGGGTTTCCCATGCATGTTTTAGCTGAAGGAAGAATCCCTTAAACCTGGAGAGTTGGGACCCATGGAATGGGTACCATGAAGTATGACTTCAAAGGGTCTGCATTTGCTCACCGAACCTCACCAATGCTATCATCCCAAAGTGTCCGGCCTTATGTCTCACCCAGCTCTGGGTGTAGATGTGGTAAATCCAGGTTGCATCACAAGCCCTGAATGAATTATTTAAGAATTGCTCTCTATTTCACTGTCATTGTGTTTTGTTTTTGAAATTTATTTTGATAATGGGATTTATCGGATTTTCACTGTTGTGTTTAGGCCGCTGTACACATGCTTGATTTCCTTATGGAGACATATAAATCCATGGGTTTTAAGATTCTTACTTGTCAGGTATATTCCCAGGCGTTGAATAAGGGGTGTTGTGTCCAATTCGTTGAGCAAGGAGTAGGTCTTGTGTATTATATATTTGGCTTATGGAACGGTATCTGTACTAATTTCAATCTCTGGTTTTATGCAGCACCCCAACTCACCTTTCCCCATAAGCAAGCATAAGTTGGTTTTCTAAATTTGAGACCCTGTTCTGTTTTGTAATTCAGTTCATGTGTAGCCAACTTTACGTTCCGTGTATCAGTGATATCTTATGATCTTTCTTTTTCTGTGTGATTATTTCTCGTAGAATCATCGTACTTGAATCAATTCATTATGCCGCTAGGGGCCTGATGACACAGATTTCATTGCTGAGTGATATTCCATTGTACGTACGTACCACAACTTCTTTATCCATGTTTACCTTTCTCAGATATTTAATTGTACTGTAGACGAGGTTCTTGTAACCGAGCCATTCCAAATTTTGGGGTGGCTGTGTGTTTTTGATTTTAATTTCCCTAAGCTATAGGACCCTAAGTGGAAGTGCCATAGGCTGTGTTGCTTTGTTTCCTACGTGTTTCAGGAAACACCATACACTTCTCCTGAGTGGCGGTTGGCAATGTACATCACGCCCATCAGCATAACAAGGCTCCCTGTTCTCCATGACCTGTCCTGCCTTTCTTGATTTTACACTTTTTTCAGATGGCCATTTTGACCGGAGGGCAGTGAGACTTCATTGTAGTGCAGATTTCCTTTTCATGCTTGCTTGGTTGGCCAAAAAGGGCATATGCGTTTTTCCTGAATATATTCAGGGAAAAACGTATACGCCTTTTTTGGCCAAGTGCATCATTGTCGACATCCTGCCTCTTTACCTATTCTTTAAGTGCAATTCCAGTCTACCCCCTGAAATCGTTTTCCTGAAATTCTGCCCCGCTTTCAAGTCCTCTTCGAAGACTTACTTCAATACATTTTTGGATGATAGCTGTCATTCATCCCTCTGCAGGTTTGTGAATTACAGTGCCCCTGAGCTCCTTTCTTCAACTCGCTTTCTTGTGAGCTGGCCGCAAAACCGCATGATTGTTTCAGGCCCTAATCTGGTTCCGGTAGGGCACGCTGAGCCTTTGGTTAATCCCTCTTCCTGGTGGGAAATGAGCGTTCCATTTGCCCGTGCAGACACCTACAGCTAGTCTCTCATTGGTTCTCCCTATTCCTGTTCATCTTACGCAGAAATTGCAAACTGTGCCAAACAGGAGGTTAAAGGCACTGACTCTCCAAGTGGGGAGAGTGTTAGTAAAGCGTCTGGAATGGTGAACCCGAGTACCAGGGTACGAAACCTGAGATGCATTTGAAAACGTTTCCCAATCACACGGTGGACCATACTCTGGGTTTCCCATGCATGTTTTAGCTGCAGGAAGATTCCCTTAAACCTGGAGAGTTGGGACCCATGGAATGGCTACCATGCAGTATGACTTCCAAGGGTCTGCGTTTGCTCACCGAACCTCAGCAAAGCAATCAGCCCGAAGTGTCCAGCCTTATGTCTCACCCAGCTCTGGGTGTAGATGTGGTAAATCCAGGTTGCATCACAAGCCCTGAATGAATTATTTAAGAATTGCTCTCTATTTCACTGTCATAGTGTTTTGTTTTTGAAATTTATTTTGATAATGGGATTTATCGGATTTTCACTGCTGCGTTTAGGCCGCTGTATACACGCTTGATTTCCTTATGGAGACATATAAATCCATGGGTCTTAAGATTCTTAGTTGTCAGGTATATTCCCAAGCGTTGAATATGGGGTGTTGAGTCCATTTCGTTGAGCAAGGAGTAGGTCTTGTGTATTATATATTTGGCTTATGGAACGGTATCTGTGCTAATTTCAATCTCTGGTTTTATGCAGCACCCCAACTCACCTTTCCCCATAAGCAAGCATAAGTTGGTTTTCTAAATTTGAGACCCTGTTCTGTTTTGTAATTCAGTTCATGTGCAGCCAAGTTTACCTTCCGTGTATTAGTGATATCTTATGATGTTTCTTTTTCTGTGTGACTTATTTCTCGTAGAATCGTCATACCTGAATCCACTCATTATGCCGCTATGGGCCTGATGACCTAGATTTCATTGCTGAGTGATATTCCATTGTACGTACGTACCACAACTTCTTTATCCATTTTTTACTTTCTCATATATTTAACTTGTACCGTAGACGAGGTTCTTGTAAACAGAGCCGTCCCAAACTTTGGGGTGGCTGTGTGTTTTTGATTTTAATTTCCCTAAGCTATAGGACCCTAAGTGGAAGTGCCATAGGCTGTGTTGCTGTGTTTCCTACGTGTTTCAGGAAACACCATACACTTCTCCAGAGTGGCTGTTGGCAATTTACATCCCGCCCATCAGCATAACAAGGCTCCCTGTTCTCCATGACCTGTCCTGCCTTTCTGAATTTTACACTTTTTTCAGATGGCCCTTTTGACCGGGGGGCAGTGAGACTTCATTGTAGTGCAGATTTCCTTTACACGCTTGCTTGGTTGGCCAAAAAGGGCGTATGCGTTTTTTCCTGAATATATTCAGGAAAAAACGCATACGCCCTTTTTGGCCAAGTGCATCATTGTGGACATTCTGCCTCTTTTCCTATGCTTTAAGTGCAATTCCAGTCTACCCCCTGAAATCGTTTTCCTGAAATTCCGCCCCGCTTTCAAGTCCTCTTCGAAGACTTACTTCAATACATTTTTGGACAATAGCTGTCATTCATAACTCTGCAGGTTTGTGAATTACAGTGCCCCTGAGCTCCTTTCTTCAACTCGCTTTCTTGTGAGCTGGCCGCAAAACCGCAGGATTGTTTCAGGCCCTAATCTGGTTCCGGCAGGGCACGCTGAGCCTTTGGTTAATTCCACTTCCTGGTGGGAAATGAGCGTTCCATTTGTCCGTGCATACACCTACAGCTAATCTCTCATTGGTTCTCCCTATTCCTGTTCATCGTGCGCAGAAATTGCAAACTGGGCCAAACAGGATGTTAAAGGCACTGACTCTCCAAGTGCGGAGAATGGTAGTAAAGCGTCTGGAACGGTGAACCCGAGTACCAGGGGACGAAACCTGAGATGCATTTGAAAACGTTTCCCAATCACACGGTGAACCATACTCTGGGTTTCCCATGCATGTTTTAGCTGAAGGAAGAAACCCTTAAACCTGGAGAGTTGGGAACCATGGAATGGGTACCATGCAGTATGACTTCAAAGGGTCTGCGTTTGCTCACCGAACCTCACCAATGCTATCAGCCCGAAGTGTCCAGCCTTATGTCTCACCCAGCTCTGGGTGTAGATGTGGTAAATCCAGGTTGCATCACAAGCCCTGAATGAATTATTTAAGAATTGCTCTCTATTTCACTGTCATTGTGTTTTGTTTGTGAAATTTATTTTGATAATGGGATTTATCGGATTTTCACTGCTGGGTTTCGGCTGCTGTACACACGCTTGATTTCCTTATGGAGACATATAAATCCATGGGTCTTAAGATTCTTACTTGTCAGGTATATTCCCAGGCGTTGAATATGGGGTGTTGAGTCCATTTCGTTGAGCAAGGAGTAGGTCTTGTTTATTATATATTTGGCTTATGGAACGGTATCTGTGCTAATTTCAATCTCTGGTTTTATGCAGCACCGCAACTCACCTTTCCCCATAAGCAAGCATAAGTTGGTTTTCTAAATTTGAGACCCTGTTCTGGTTTGTAAATCAGTTCATGTGTAGACAAGTTTACATTCTCTGTATTAGTGATATCTTATGATGTTTCTCTTTCTGTGTGACTTATTTCTCGTAGAATCGTCGTACCTGAATGCACTCATTATGCCGCTACGGGCCTGATGACGTAGATCTCATTGCTGAGTGATATTCCATTGTACGTACGTACCACAACTTCTTTATCCATTTTTTGCTTTCTCGGATATTTAACTTGAACCGTAGACGAGGTTCTTGTAAACAGAGCCGTCCGAAAGTTTGGGGTGGCTGTGTGTTTTTTATTTTAATTTCCCTAAGCTATAGGACCATAAGTGGAAGTGCCACAGGCTGTGTTGCTTTGCTTCCTACGTGTTTCAGGAAACACCATACACTTCTCCAGATTGGCTGTTGGCAATTTACATCCCGCCCATCAGCATAACAAGGCTCCCTGTTCTCCATGACCTGTCCTGCCTTTCTGGATTTTACACTTGTTTCAGATGGCCCTTTTGACCGGGGGGCAGTGAGACTTCATTGTAGTGCAGATTTCCTTTACACGCTTGCTTGGTTGGCCAAAAAGGGCGTATGCGTTTTTTCATGAATATATTCAGGAAAAAACCCATACGAACTTTTTGGCCAAGTGCATCATTGTGGACATTCTGCCTCTTTTCCTATGCTTTAAGTGCAATTCCAGTCTACCCCCTGAAATCGTTTTCCTGAAATTCTGCCCCGCTTTCAAGTCCACTTCGAAGACTTACTTCAATATATTTTTGGACGATAGCTGTCATTCATAACTCTGCAGGTTTGTGAATTACAGTGCCCCTGAGCTCCTTTTTTCAACTCGCTTTCTTGTGAGCTGGCCGCAAAACCGCAGGATTGCTTCAGGCCCTAATCTGGTTCCGGCAGGCACGCTGAGCCTTTGGTTAATTCCTCTTCCTGGTGGGAAATGAGCATTCCATTTGCCCGTGCAGACACCTACAGCTAGTCTCTCATTGGTTCTCCCTATTCCTGTTCATCTTGCGCAGAAATTGCAAACTGTGCCAAACAGGAGGTTAAAGGCAGTGACTTTCCAAGTGGGGAGAGTGTCAGTAAAGTGTCTGGAACGGTGCACCCGAGTACCATGGGACGTAACCTGAAATCCATTTGAAAACGTTTCCCAATCACACGGTGGACCATACTCTGGGTTTCCCATGCATGTTTTAGCTGAAGGAAGAATCTCTTAATCCTGGAGAGTTGGGATCCATGGAATGGCTACCATGCAGTATGACTTCAAAGGATCTGCGTTTGCTCAACCAGCCTCACCAAGGCTATCAGCCCGAAGTGTCCAGCATTATGTCTCACCCAGCTCTGGGTGTAGATGAGGTAAATCCAGGTTGCATCACAAGCCCTGAATGAATTATTTAAGAATTGCTCTCTATTTCACTGTCATTGTGTTGTGTTTGTGAAATTTATTTTGTTAATGGGATTTATCGGATTTTCACTGCTGCGTTTAGGCCGCTGTACACACGCTTGATTTCCTTATGGAGACATATAAATCCATGGGTCTTAAGATTCTTACTTGTCAGGTATATTCCCAGGCGTTGAATATGTGGTGTTGAGTCCATTTCGTTGAGCAAGGAGTAGGTCTTCTCTATTATATATTTGGCTTATGGAACGGTATGGGTGCTAATTTCAATCTCTGGTTTGATGCAGCACCCCAACTCACCTTTCCCCATAAGCAAGAATAAGTTGGTTTTCTAAATTTGAGACCCTGTTCTGTTTTGTAATTCAGTTCATGTGTAGCCAAGATTACGTTCCGTGTATTAGTGATATCTTATGATGTTTCTATTTCTGTGTGAATTATTTGTCGTAGACTCGTCGTACGTGAATCCACTCATTATGCCGCTACGGGCCTGATGACGTAGATCTTATTGCTGAGTGATATTCCATTGTACGTGCGTACCACAACATCTTTATCCATTTTTTGCTCTGTCGGATATTTAACCTGTACTGTAGACGAGGTTCTTGTAAACAGAGCCGTCCCAAAATTTGGGGTGGCTGTGTGTTTTGGATTTTAATTTCCCTAATCTATAGGACCATAAGTGGAATTGCCATAGGCTGTGTTGCTTTGTTTCCTACGTGTTTCAGGAAACACCATACACTTCTCCAGAGTGGCTGTTGGCAATTTACATCCCGCCCATCAGCATAACAAGGCTCCCTGTTCTCCATGACCTGTCCTGCCTTTCTGGATTTTACACTTGTTTTAGATGGCCCTTTTGACCGTGGGGCAGTGAGACTTCATTGTAGTGCAGATTTCCTTTACAGGCTTGCTTGGTTGGCCAAAAAGGGCGTATGCGTTTTTTCATGAATATATTCAGGAAAAAACGCATACGCCCTTTTTGGCCAAGTGCATCATTGTCGACATTCTGCCTCTTTTCCTATGCTTTAAGTGCAATTCCAGTCTACCCCCTGAAATCGTTTTCCTGAAATTCTGCCCCACTTTCAGTCCTCTTCGAAGAATTACTTCAATGCATTTTTGGACCATAGCTGTCATTCATAAGTCTGCAGGTTTGTGAATTACAGTGCCCCTGAGCTCCTTTCTTCAACTCGCTTTCTTGTGAGCTGGCCGCAAAACCGCAGGATTGTTTCAGGCCCTAATCTGGTTCCGCAGGGCATGCTGAGACTTTGGTTAATTCCTCTTCCTGGTGGGAAATGAGCGTTCCATTTGCCCGTGCAGACACCTACAGCTAGTCTCTCATTGGTTGTCCCTCTTCCTGTTCATCGTGCGCAGAAATTGCAAACTGTGCCAAACAGGAGGTTAAAGGCACTGTCTCTCCAAGTGTGGAGAGTGTTAGTAAAGCGTCTGGAATGGTGAACCCGAGTACCAGGGGAAGAAACCTGAGATGCATTTGAAAACCTTTCCCAATCACACGGTGGACCATACTCTGGGTTTCCCATGCATGTTTTAGCTGAAGGAAGAATCCCTTAAACCTGGAGAGTTGGGACCCATGGAATGGGTACCATGCAGTATGACTTCAAAAGGTCTGCGTTTGCTCACTGAACCTCACCAATGCTATCAGCCCGAAGTGTCAAGCATTATGTCTCACCCAGCTCTGGGTGTAGATTTGGTAAATCCAGGTTGCATCACAAGCCCTGAATGAATTATTTAAGAATTGCTCTCTATTTCACTGTCATTGTGTTGTGTTTGTGAAATTTATTTTGATAATGGGATTTATCGGATTTTCACTGCTGCGTTTAGGCCGCTGTACACACGCTTGATTTCCTTATGGAGACATATAAATCCATGTTTCTTAAGATTCTTACTTGTCAGGTATATTCCCAGACGTTGAATATGGGGTGTTGAGTCCATTTCGTTGAGCAAGGAGTAGGTCTTGTCTATTATATATTTGGCTTATGGAACGGTATCTGTGCTAATTTCAATCTCTGGTTTGATGCAGCACCCCAACTCACCTTTCCCCATAAGCAAGCATAAGTTGGTTTTCTAAATTTGAGACCCTGTTCTGTTTTGTAATTCAGTTCATGTGTAGCCAAGTTTACGTTCCGTGTATTAGTGATATCTTATGATGTTTCTTTTTCTGTGTGACTTATTTCTCGTAGAATCGTCGTACTGGAATCCACTCGTTATGCTGCTACGGGCCTGATGACGTAGATCTCATTGCTGAGTGATATTCCACTGTACGTACGTACCACAACTTCTTTATCCATTTTTTGCTTTCTCGGATATTTAACTTGTACCGTAGACGAGGTTCTTGTAAACAGAGCCGTCCCAAACTTTGGGGTGGCTGTGTGTTTTTGATTTTAATTTCCCTAAGCTATAGGACCATAAGTGGAATTGCCATAGGCTGTGTTGCTTTGTTTCCTACGTGTTTCAGGAAACACCATACACTTCTCCAGAGTGGCTGTTGGCAATTTACATCCCGCCCATCAGCATAACAAGGCTCCCTCTTCTCCATGACCTGTCCTACCTTTCTGGATTTTACACTTGTTTCAGATGGCCGTTTGGACCGGGGAGCAGTGAGACTTCATTGTAGTGCAGATTTCCTTTACACGCTTGCTTGGTTGGCCAAAAAGTGCGTATGCGTTTTTTCATGAATATATTCAGGAAAAAACGCATACGCCCTTTTTGGCCCAGTGCATCATTGTGGACATTCTGCCTCTTTTCCTATGCTTTAAGTGCAATTCCAGTCTACCCCCTGAAATCGTTTTCCTGAAATTCTGCCCCGCTTTCAAGTCCTCTTCGAAGACTTACTTCAATACATTTTTGGACGATAGCTGTCATTCATAACTCTGCAGGTTTGTGAATTACAGTGCCCCTGAGCTCCTTTCTTCAACTCGCTTTCTTGTGAGCTGGCCGAAAAACCGCAGGATTGCTTCAGGCCCTAATCTGTTTCCGGCAGATCATGCTGAGCCTTTGGCTAAACCCTCTTCCTGGTGGGAAATGAGCGTTCCATTTGCCCGTGCAGACACCTACAGCTAGTCTCTCATTGGTTCTCCCTATTCCTGTTCATCTTGCGCAGAAATTGCAAACTGTGCCAAACAGGAGGTTAAAGGCACTGACTCTCCAAGTGGGGAGAGTGTTAGTAAAGCGTCTGGAACGGTGAACCCGAGTACCAGGGGACGAAACCTGAGATGCATTTGAAAACGTTTCCCAATTACACGGTGGACCATACTCTGGGGTTCCCATGCATGTTTTAGCTGAATGAAGAATCCCTTAAACCTGGAGAGTTGGGACCCATGGAATGGCTATCATGCAGTATGACTTCAAAAGGTCTGCGTTTGCTCACCGAACCTCACCAATACTATCAGCCCGAAGTGTCCAGCCTTATGTCTCACCCAGCTCTGGGTGTAGATGTGGTAAATCCAGGTTGCATCACAAGCCCTGAATGAATTATTTAAGAATTGCTCTCTATTTCACTGTCATTGTGTTTCGTTTTTGAAATTTATTTTCATAATGGGATTTATCGGATTTTCACTGCTGTGTTTAGGCCGCTGTACACACGCTTGATTTCCTTATGGAGACATATAAATCCATGTTTCTTAAGATTCTTACTTGTCAGGTATATTCCCAGGCGTTGAATATGGGGTGTTGAGTCCATTTCGTTGAGCAAGGAGTAGGTCTTTTCTATTGTATATTTTGCTTCTGGAATGGTATCTGTGCTAATTTCAATCTCTGGTTTGATGCAGCACCCCAACTCACCTTTCCCCATAAGCAAGCATAAGTTGGTTTTCTAAATTTGAGACCCTGTTCTGTTTTGTAATTCAGTTCATGTGTAGCCAAGTTTACGTTCCGTGTATTAGTGATATCTTATGATGTTTTTTTTTCTGTGTGACTTATTTCTCGTAGAATCGTCGTACCGGAATCCACTCATTATGCCACTACGGGTCAGATGACGTAGATCTCATTGCTGAGTGATATTCCATTGTACGTACGTACCACAATTTCTTTATCCATTTTTTGCTTTCTCGGATATTTAACTTGTACCGTAGACGAGGTTCTTGTAAACAGAGCCGTCCCAAATTTTGGGGTGGCTGTGTGTTTTGGATTTTAATTTCCCTAAGCTAAAGGACCCTAAGTGGAATTGCCATAGGCTGTATTGCTTTGTTTCCTACGTGTTTCAGTAAACACCATACACTTCTCCAGAGTGGCTGTTGGCAATTTACATCCCGCCCATCAGCATAACAAGGCTCCCTCTTCTCCATGACCGGTCCTGCCTTTCTGGATTTTACACTTGTTTCAGATGGCTGTTTGGACCGTGGGGCAGTGAGACTTCATTGTAGTGCAGATTTCCTTTACACGCTTGCTTGGTTGGCCAAAAAGGGCGTATGCGTTTTTTCCTGAATATATTCAGGAAAAAATGCATACGCCCTTTTTGGCCAAGTGCACCATTGTCGACATTCTGCCTCTTTTCCTATGCTTTAAGTGCAATTCCAGTCTACCCCCTGAAATCGTTTTCCTGAAATTATGCCCCACTTTCAGTCCTCTTCGAAGAATTACTTCAATGCATTTTTGGACCATAGCTGTCATTCATAAGTCTGCAGGTTTGTGAATTACAGTGCCCCTGAGCTCCTTTCTTCAACTCGCTTTCTTGTGAGCTGGCCGCAAAACCGCAGGATTGTTTCAGGCCCTAATCTGGTTCCGGCAGGGCACGCTGAGCCTTTGGTTAATCCCTCTTCCTGGTGGGCAATGAGCGTTCCATTTGCCCGTGCAGACACCTACAGCTAGTGTCTCATTGGTTCTCCCTATTCCTGTTCATCTTGCGCAGAAATTGCAAACTGTGCCAAACAGGAGGATAAAGGCACTGACTCTCCAAGTGGGGAGAGTGTTAGTAAAGCGTCTGGAGCGGTGAACCAGAGTACCAGGGGACGAAACCTGAGATGCATTTGAAAACGTTTCTCAATCACACGGTGGACCATACTCTGGGTTTCCCATGCATGTTTTAGCTGAAGGAAGAATCCCTTAAACCTGGAGAGTTGGGACCCATGGAATGGCTACCATGCAGTATGACTTCAAAGGGTCTGCGTTTGCTCAACGAACCTCACCATTGCTATCAGCCCGAAGTGTCCAGCCTTATGTTTCAACCAGCTTTGGGTGCAGAGGTGGTAAATCCAGGTTGCATCACAAGCCCTGTATGAATTATTTAAGAATTGCTCTCTATTTCACTGTCATTGTGTTTTGTTTGTGAAATTTATTTTGATAATGGGATTTATCGGATTTTCACTGCTGCGTTTAGGCCGCTGTATACACGCTTGATTTCCTTACGGAGACATATAAATCCATGGGTCTTAAGATTCTTACTTGTCAGGTATATTCCCAAGCGTTGAATATGGGGTGTTGAGTCCATTTCGTTGAGCAAGGAGTAGGTCTTGTCTATTATATATTTGGCTTATGGAACGATATCTGTGCTAATTTCAATCTCTGGTTTTATGCAGCACCCCAACTCACCTTTCCCCATAAGGAAGCATAAGTTGGTTTTCTAAATTTGAGACCCTGTTCTGTTTTGTAATTCAATTCATGTGTAGCCAAGTTTACCTTCCGTGTATTAGTGATATCTTATGATGTTTCTTTTTCTGTGTGACTTATTTCTCGTAGAATCGTCGTACCTGAATCCACTCATTATGCCGCTATGGGCCTGATGACCTAGATTTCATTGCTGAGTGATATTCCATTGTACGTACGTACCACAACTTCTTTATCTATTTTTTACTTTCTCATATATTTAACTTGTACCGTAGACGAGGTTCTTGTAAACAGAGCCGTCCGAAAGTTTGGGGTGGCTGTGTGTTTTCTATTTTAATTTCCCTAACCTATAGGACCATAAGTGGAAGTGCCACAGGCTGTGTTGCTTTGTTTCCTATGTGTTTCAGGAAACACCATACACTTCTCCAGAGTGGCTGTTGGCAATTTACATCCCGCCCATCAGCATAACAAGGCTCCCTGTTCTCCATGACCTGTTCTGCCTTTCTGGATTTTACACTTTTTTCAGATGGCCCTTTTGACCGGGGGGCAGTGAGACTTCATTGTAGTGCAGATTTCCTTTACACGCTTGCTTGGTTGGCCAAAAAGGGCGTATGCGTTTTTTCATGAATATATTCAGGAAAAAACCCATACGACCTTTTTGGCCAAGTGCATCATTGTCGACATTCTGCCTCTTTCCCTATGCTTTAAGTGCAATTCCAGTCTACCCCCTGAAATCGTTTTCCTGAAATTCTGCCCCGCTTTCAATCCACTTCGAAGACTTACTTCAATATATTTTTGGACGATAGCTCTCATTCATAACTCTGCAGGTTTGTGAATTACAGTGCCCCTGAGCTCCTTTCTTCAACTCGCTTTCTTGTGAGCTGGCCGCAAAATCGCAGGATTGCTTCAGACCCTAATCTGGTTCCAGCAGGGCATGCTGAGTCTTTGGTTAATCCCTCTTCCTGGTGGGAAATGAGCATTCCATTTGCCCGTGCAGACACCTACAGCTAGTCTCTCATTGGTTCTCCCTATTCATGTTCATCTTGCGCAGAAATTGCCAACTGTGCCAAACAGGAGGTTAAAGGCACTGACTCTCCAAGTGGGGAGAGTGTTAGTAAAGCGTCTGGAATGGTGAACCCGAGTACCAGGGTACGAAACCTGAGATGCATTTGAAAACCTTTCCCAATCACACGGTCGACCATACTCTGGGTTTCCCATGCATGTTTTAGCTGAAGGAAGAATCCCTTAAACCTGGAGAGTTGGGACCCATGGAATGGGTACCATGCAGTATGACTTCAAAGGGTCTGCGTTTGCTCACCGAACCTCACTAATGCTATCAGCCTGAAGTGTCCAGCCTTATGTCTCACCCAGCTCTGGGGGTACATGTGGTAAATCCAGGTTGCATCACAAGGCCTGAATGAATTATTTAAGAATTGCTCTCTATTTCACTGTCATTGTGTTTTGTTTGTGAAATTTATTTTGATAATGGGATTTATTGGATTTTCACTGCTGTGTTTAGGCCGCTGTACACACGCTTGATTTCCTTATCGAGACATATAAACCCATGGGTCTTAAGATTCTTACTTGTCACTTATATTCCCAGGCGTTGAATATGGGGTGTTGAGTCCATTTCGTTGAGCAAGGAGTAGGTCTTGTCTATTATATATTAGGCTTATTGAATGGTATCTGTGCTAATTTCAATCTCTGGTTTTATGCAGCACCCCAACACACCTTTCCCCATCAACAATCATAAGTTGGTTTTCTAAATTTGAGACCCTGTTCTGTGTTGTAATTCAGTTCATGTGTAGCCAAGTTTACGTTCCGTGTATTAGTGATATCTTGTGTTTCTTTTTCTGTGTGACTTATTTCTCGTAGAATCGTCGTACCTGAATCCACTCATTATGGCGCTACGGGCCTGATGACGTAGATCTCATTGCTGAGTGATATTCCATTGTACGTACGTACCACAAATTCTTTATCCATTTTTTGCTTTCTCGGATATTTAACTTCTACCGTAGACGAGGTTCTTGTAAACAGAGCCGTCCCAAACTTTGGGGTGGCTGTGTGTTTTTTATTTTAATTTCCCTAAGCTATAGGACCATAAGTGGAAGTGCCGTAGGCTGTGTTGCTTTGTTTCCTACGTGTTTCAGGAAACACCATACACTTCTCCAGATTGGCTATTGGCAATTTTCATCCCGCCCATCAGCATAATAAGGCTTCCTGTTCTCCATGACCTGTCCTACCTTTCTGGATTTTACACTTTTTTCAGATGGCCCTTTTGACCGTGGGGCAGTGAGACTTCATTGTAGTGCAGATTTCCTTTACACGCTTGCTTGGTTAGCCAAAAAGTGCGTATGCGTTTTTTCATGAATATATTCAGGAAAAAACCCATACGCCCTTTTTGGCCAAGTGCATCATTGTTGACATTCTGCCTCTTTCCCTATGCTTTAAATGCAATTCCAGTCTACCCCCGAAATCGTTTTCCTGAAATTCTGCCCCGCTTTCAAGTCCACTTCGAAGACTTATTTCAATATATTTTTGGACGATAGCTGTCATTCATAACTCTGCAGGTTTGTGAATTACAGTGCCCCTGAGCTCCATTCTTAAACTCGCTTTCTTGTGAGCTGGCCGCAAAATCGCAGGATTGCTTCAGGCCCTAATCTGGTTCCGGCAGGGCACGCTGAGCCTTTGGTTAATCCCTCTTCCTGGTGGGAAATGAGCGTTCCATTTGCCCGTGCATACACCTACAGCTAGTGTCTCATTGGTTCTCCCTATTTCTGTTCATCTTGCGCAGAAATTGCAAACTGTGCCAAACAGGACGTTAAAGGCACTGACTCTCCAAGTGGGGAGAGAGTTAGTAAAGCGTCTGGAGTGGTGAACCCGAGTACCAGGGGACGAAACCTGAGATGCATTTGAAAACGTTTCTCAATCACACGGTGGACCATACTCTGGGTTTCCCATGCATGTTTTAGCTAAAGGAAGAATCCCTTAAACCTGGAGAGTTGGGACCCATGGAATGGGTACCATGCAGTATGACTTCAAAGGGTCTGCGTTTGCTCACCAAAACTCACCAATGCTATCAGCCCGAAGTGTCCAGCCTTATGTCTCACCCAGCTCTGGGTGTAGATGTGGTAAATCCAGGTTGCATCACAAGCCCTGAATGAGTTATTTAAGAATTGCTCTCTATTTCACTGTCATTGTGTTTTGTTTGTGAAATTTATTTTGATAATGGGATTTATCGGATTTTCACTGCTGCGTTTAGGCCGCTGTACACACGCTTGATTTCCTTATGGAGACATATAAATCCATGGGTCTTAAGATTCTTACTTGTCAGGTATATTTCCAGGCGTTGAATATGGGGTGTTGAGTCCATTTCGTTGAGCAAGGAATAGGTCGTGTATATTATATATTTGCCTTATGGAACGGTAACTGTGCTAATTTCAATCTCTGGTTTGATACAGCACCCCAACTCACCTTTCCCCATAAGCAAGCATAAGTTGGTTTTCTAAATTTGAGACCCTGTTCTGTTTTGTAATTCAGTTCATGTGTAGCCAAGTTTACGTTCCGTGTATTAGTGATATCTTATGACATTTCTTTTTCTGTGTGACTTATTTCTCGTAGAATCGTCGTACCTGAATCCACTCATTATGCCGCTATGGGCCTGATGACGTAGATCGCATTGCTGAGTGATATTACATTGTACGTACGTACCACGACTTCTTTATCCATTTTGTGCTTTCTCGGATATTTAACTTGTACCGTAGACGAGGTTCTTGTAAACAGAGCCGTCCCAAACTTTGGGGTGGCTGTGTGTTTTTGATTTTAATTTCCCTAAGCTATAGGACCATCAGTGGAAGTGCCATATGCTGTGTTGCTTTGTTTCCTACGTGTTTCAGGAAACACCATACACTTCTCCAGAATGGCTGTTGGCAATTTACATCCCTCCCATCAGCATAATAAGGTTCCGTGTTCTCCATGACCTGTGCTGCCTTTCTGGATTTTACACTTTTTTCAGATGGCCTTTTTGACCGGGGGGCAGTGAGACTTCATTGTAGTGCAGATTTCCTTTACACGCTTGCTTGGTTGGCCAAAAAGGGCGTATGCGTTTTTTCCTGAATATATTCAGGAAAAAACGCATACACCCTTTTTGGCCAGGTGCATCATTTTCCACATTCTGCCTCTTTTCCTATGCTTTAAGTGCAATTCCAGTCTATCCCTTGAAATCGTTTTCCTGAAATTCTGCCCCGCTTTCAAGTCCTCTTCGAAGACTTACTTCAATACATTTTTGGACGATAGCTGTCATTCATAACTCTGCAGTTTTGTGAATTACAGTGCCCCTGAGCTCCTTTCTTCAACTCGCTTTCTTGTGATCTGGCCGCAAACCCACATGATTGCTTCAGGCCCTAATCTGGTTCTGGCACGGCATGCTGAGCCTTTGGTTAATTCCTCTTCCTGGTGGGAAATGAGCATTAAATTTGCACGTGCAGACACCTACAGCTAGTCTCTGATTGGTTCTCACTATTCCTGTTCACCTTGCGCAGAATTTCCAAACTGTGCCAAACAGGAGGTTAAAGGCACTGACTCTCCAAGTGGAGAGAGTGTTAGTAAAGGGTCTGGAATGGTGAACCCGTGTAAAATGGGACAAAAACTGAGATGCATTTGAAAACGCTTCCCAGTCACACGGTGGACCTTACTTTGGGTTTCCCATGCATGTTTTAGCTGAAGGAAGAATCTCTTAAACCTGGAGAGTTGGGACCCATGGAATGGGTACCATGCAGTATGACTTCAAAGGATCTGCATTTCTTCATCGTACCTCACCAGTGCTATCCGCCTGAAGTGTCCAACCTTATGTCTCACTCAGCTCTTGGTGCAGATGTGGTTAATCCTGGTTGCATCACAAGCTCTGAATGAATTATTTAAGAATAGCTCTCTATTTCACTGTCATTGTGTTTTGTTTTTGTAATTCATTTTGATAATTGGATTTATCGGATTTTCTCTGCTGCGTTCATAAATCTATACACACGCTTGATTCTCTTACGGAGACATATAAATCCATGGGTTTGAAGATTCTTACTAGTCAGGTGTATTCCTAGGCGTTGAATATGGGGTGTTTAGTCCATTTCGTTGAGCAACTGGTAGGTCTTGACTATTACATATTTGGCTTATGGAAAGGTATCTGTGCTAATTTCTATCTCTGGTTTTATGCAGCACCCCAGCTCTCCTTTATCCTTAAGCAAGCATATGTTGGTTTTCTAAATTTGAGACCCCATTCTGTTTTGTAATTCAGTTCATTTGTAGCCACGTTTACATTCCATATATTAGTAATATCGTGTGTCTTTTTCTTTTTGAATTATGTGACTTCGAATGATCATACGTAACTCCTCTGTGGTTGTTACAACTGGCCATATTTCATTGATTTCCAGGCTGAGTAATATTCCACTCTACATAAGTCTCACATCTCTATCCATTTTTTCCCTCCAGAGACTTATAAATTATATCCTAGTCGAGGATCTTTTAAACATAGAGGCAGTAAATATTGGGGTGCCTGTGTCCTCTCGATTTTTGTTTTTCCCAAGATATACGTCCATGAGTGCAAGTGCCCTGTGCTCTGTAGCTCATTTTTTAGGTGCTTTAGTAAACACAATACACTTCTCCAGAGTGACCGTTGGCAATATACATTTCCAGTATAAGCCTCAGAGGGCTCCCTTTTCTCCTTGCCCTGTCCTGCATTTCTGGTGTTTACACTTTATGAGGAAGGCTCTTCTGACTGATGCGAAGTGATATGTTTTGTAGTATTGATTTCCAGTGCCCACCTGTTTGGTTGGCTAAAAAAGTGTATGCCCTTTTCTTGAATACATACAGAAAAAGACGCATACACCCTTTTTGGCCAATTGCAATGTTGGCAATGTTCAGCCCCTTTTCTTGTGCTTAATGGCGAGTCCTTTCTACCTCTTCCAATCCCTTTCCTGCCATTCTCCGTTGCTTACAAGTCCTTTCCTTTGACTTTCCTCAAGACATTTTTCAGTGATAGATATTTTCAACTCTGCAGTTTCGTGAATTTTAGTGTCCCTGAGTTCCATTTTTCAACTTGTGTTTATGGGAACTGGCCACAAAGCAGCGGAATTTCCTCAAGCCCTATTCTGTTTCCATGGGCAACCCTAGCCTTTGGTCAATTCGTCTTCCTGATTGGAAATAAGAGTGACATGTGCCTGTCCGAACACCTAGGACTTGTCTCTCATTGTTCCTCCTCCTTCTGCTTCATCCTCTGGACAAATTCCAAACTGTCTGCAACAGGATGTTGACAGTGCTGACATCTCCAAGTGGGGAGACTGTTCGTAAAGACGCTGGAGGGGTGAACCCGAGCACCAGGAGATGAGGAGATGAGATGCCTTTTCCAAACTCTTCCCGATCAGACGGTATACCATCCTCTGGGTGTGACAGGCATGTTTTAGCTGTAGGAAGGGTCCCATTCATGTGAGGAGAACACCAGGGCTTTTACAAAATCAGTGTCTCTCCACAACCCAAACTGGGGAATTTTTTAAGCTACGGCTACACATATGTTCATTAAGGGCCTTGGGAAGTAGGCAGAGTCCAAACTTTAGATGATTGAAGTCTTCAGGGTCAGAAGCACTCATCACCGGCTTCCCTTACGTTCCATTTTAACTGTCATGAATAGATGATGTCAATAAAAATATCTATTCTTTTTCAGATGATTTCCCCTTATAGGTTATTGTAAAATATTGAGTGTAGTTCCCTGTGCTATACAGTAGTTCCTTGTTGATGATCGATTTTATACATAGCAGTGTGTATGTGTTAATCCCAAACTGTTAATTTATCCCTCCTCCCACATTTCCCCTTTGGTAATAATAAATTATTAGATTTTATACTTCTCAGAATTGGGGGAGCTGAAAGAGAGAGGTATCATTTTCAATGGAAAAGCATTTAAAACAAGATTGAAGCTTTAACCAAGATTATTAGATGTACATCCTTGGAAAGAAATCACTTCGTTTCTCTAATATTGACCTGACAAATAAGACAAACCTTTTCACTGAACTTGCTTCTAATAAAGTGATGGAAATATCAAATGGGAGTGTTAGAAACATCTTATTTTACCCGAGCCTTATACACTGTTCTATGTTAATTACAGTTTGGCTCAAACATCTGTTCATTGAAGTTACAATGTTCTCAATTTCTGTTACTGATCCTCCAGAGTGGACCCCAACAAGTGTCCCCCTGCCCAGTGTCATTGGAGCCAACAGATTGAGACTGAGTTTGGTTCAGAAGCAAAGGAAACTTTATATTTTGATCAGAGAATGGAGAGGTGACAGCATGTGCTACCCCGTGGGCTGTGGGCTGGGCTGCTGTGTAGAGATCCTGTCAGAGTCAGTGGGAGGGAGGGGGCGGAGCTCTCGAGGGCCCGGTTGGCTGCAGCTCAGGCTCTATATCGCAGAGTGTGCACTGTGTCCCAGGAGCTGAAGTGTCGACCCAGCCATTCCGCACTAGGAAATCTGGTCTGAAGTGCCGGCTGTTGAACCTCTGTATGCGGGACCCTAGGAGCATGTGAAATTAGACAAAGCACAAAGGATAAAAAAGGTTAGACTTTATTTTATTGCCCAGATTCTATTTTTATCTCCCAGGGATTTTTAAGGGGCTTTGCCTGGGAAAAAGCCCTCTTCTGCCTTTTTTCCCCTTCCTCATTCTTAGAGTGCTGAGGGTGCAGACCCTTCTTCTGTAACTGCTGAGTGCTGAGTTAGGAGCCCTCATACCCGTGGGCGAGTGTCAGAACTTCTCCCCAGCAGCCTCCAGGTGACGTTGATTGTCCCCAGGCCTCCTGCCTCCCCGCTCCTCCGCCTGAGCACCAGTATTGGAAGCGTTATAGATTCTAATGACCTTTAAGGGTCCAGGAAGGAGATGTGCAGTGACGCTGTGAGGTCCAGTTTCACCCCACCCTGCATTTGTTCGGCCACCTTAGGCTGACCGTTTCTGCCAGCCTAGATGCTCTGACCAGTAGTCTGCACTTTCTTCAATTAGGCCCCTGAATTAACGTAAAAAGAGCACCAGGTGTCAGGACCCTGCCTGTTCAACTCCCAGACAGCCCAGGGTCAGTGGTGATGAAGGACCATGATGGCCACTGAGTCAACAGCCTTTTGAAGTAAACAGGAGTCCAGCCGGTCTTATTGGCCACCATCATCACAGTGTCTGTAGGCTCTTCTATGGTGACAGCGTGATATACGTTTCCCTCGCCAAGATTATTAGGTCCGCTCTGGGTGCAGTAAGTCCTGCAAGCAGTAGTCTACTCTTTTGGGACACACTCTTGTTGTTTTATGAGAGAAACTCCAGGTCAAGTGATGGTCACATGAGTCGTCATGGTGCCCCTTTACCCCGGTTATCTCTCTGGAGGTTGGAGTTGGAGGGCCTCCTCACTCGAGGTCAGTGTGCCCACGGAGCAAACCCTGCAACTTCAGGGCATGGTTGGGGCTTAGGATCACCACGTGGGGTCCTTTTCCCTTAGGAGGGAGGTGGCCTTTTGTGCTGCTGATTTCCAGGTTTTCAGATACCGCCAGTATCTTGGCCAGATGTGGCGGTGGGCCAAGCCCATTGGTGACCGTAGTTTATCCTACCGGGGTGGCATTCTTGCATTGTTCCATTTCAAGTGGTCCCAGTTTTTGCACTAATACTCCAATAGCGATTCACCATTCACCAGGAATGTAAAGGTCAAAGGGTTTAGCTAAATTAGGGAGTTCCAGGGCAAGGGTCTGAATTGACTGCTCTTTCCATTCTTGAAAGGCCACTTCTGGATTCTATTCAAAAGGATCATCATCTTTTCCTTTCAGTGTTTCATATAGAGGCCCAGCTAGTAGACTGTAGTTAGGGATCCAGAAGCACCAACCCTGGCCTCCCCAGGAACCCCTAAGCTGTCTTCTAGTTTTAGAAATGGGTAAGGCTGTAAATTGTTTCTTCCCTTTCCTGAGATGGGCTTCTCCGACCTTCTGTGAGAATGAAGCCCAGGCAGGTCACCGTAGTCTGTGATATTTGAGCTTTTTATTTGACAACTTCTATCCTTTATTGGCTTGGTAGTTCAGAGGTCTCCTTAGTAGGGCTGGCGATCAGAATGTCGTCTGCATATTGAAGGAGTGTTTCCTTTTCCAGAGGTAGAACTTTTAGGTCTTTAACTGAGCTTTCCCCAAAGATGGTGTGGGAATTTTTGAACCCTTGGGGCAACACGGCCCAGAAGTATTGTTTTAGTTGTATGTTGAGTCCTGCCACTCACAAGCCAAAATTTCTTGTGACTCTGGGACTAATAGAATACAAAAGAAGGCATCATTGAAGACTAATACAGAATACCATGTCCCGGTGGTTGGTAGAATGACCAGCAGGGTGTAGGATTTAGGAACTAATGGAGGTATATCCTCGGTGGCTTCACTGACTGTCCTGACATCCTTTACCAGGACTCCAGCAGCCCATGGGGCTCTCGAGGTCAGGCCAATCCCAGGATATGGAGCTCACCTGGGCAGGTACCCCACCCCCACCGCAGCCCACGGTGCTCTCCTGTTCAGGCCCCTCCCAGGATATGGGGTTCCCTGGGCAGGTTCCCCTGCAGCCCATGGGGCTCTCATGGTCAGGCCCCTCCCAGGATACAGAGCTACCCTTGCAGTTACCCTGGTAGGGCTGGGCACACAGGTACCGTGCACATCGCCCTCATTGTAGAGCACTTCCAGCTCACCTGTCACTCAGATCTGACACAGAGCACCTCAGAGCAGGACTTGAACTAAGAAACAGCAGCTCCAACAGGTCTGTGACCCTGGGCATCACTCTGTGTGGCCTCCCTCCACCTGGTCTTCCAGAGACTTCCACTGCACCCGGGGCACCAGGCCTCTGTCTCCACCCACCACCCACCCCTCCTCTCCCTGACTCCTGGGTTCCTCTCATTAGGAGAGGGTTTTCTTGAAGTTGTCTCCCACTCATGGGCCAGATAATATAATTAGAAAACAAGCCAGAGCTACAACCCCTTGTCTATCCTGACTCTCAGGAGCCCACACCTGTTCCTTGGACCTGGCCGATTCAGCAAGTTCCAGTTTCTGCAACTGTGAGCCCCTGAGGGGTGATTATTGGCTGGCCTGGGAAGCCTGACCGTGCCGGCCAGCCCTCCCCAGGTGTGCCTGTTTGAGATCAATATAAACACCGCTCCAGGCAGCAAGAGCCCCTGCAGCTGTGCCTGAAGCCATTTTCTCTGCCCAGTCAGCAGCCTCGGGGCTGGACTGGTGGGAGGGAGTGAGAGGCCACGGCTTTGTGGGTGGCCCAGTGTGAGTGGGGCTCTGCTGGACTTTCTGCAGCAGTTACCAAGATGCCACCTGCTAAAGAAGAGGATGTGTCACCCATACCTGCCTCTGGAATTTCTCCCTGGGCAGAGGTGAGTGAGGAAGAAAGCAGTGGGGACCCGGACAGCAGGGGTATCTCAGGCAGGGAAATGGAAAGCTTCCAGAAGAGTACCCAGGGCCAGGACCATCCTGGCTGGCCTGCAGGCACCAAATCGGCTGGCATGCTGTCGCTCATGTGGCTCCATGGCCCTTCCTCTAGGCTTTCAAGTCCTTGTACATATTCAGGTGTTTTACCTGGGAAGGGTGGGAACATTTCAGCAGCAGCTGGCCTGGGGCTCGGCCCACATTTACTCACAGATGCCTTGGCAGGGTCCCCCAGCTTTGCAATGAGGACGCTTGTTGCGTGGGGCCTGGTGGCTGAATGGCAGATGATTCCCCACCACTGGCCAACTACAGAATTGTTTACAACTGGAGCAAGTGCCCTGATACGGTTTTCCTCTGTGTAACTTGTGGGTTCTGTTTTTTTTTCTTTTTTTCATTTTTGGTTCAAGGTAGATTTTATTCCTCTTTTTTGTATTTACAGATATAAGCATGGAAATAATTTATTCATATAAATACATGTATGTGAAGGGAAGAATATTTTTTCTGTTTTACTTTTTGTAATTTTGAATTTTATTTTATTTTTTTATACAGCAGGTTCTTTTTGGTTATCTATTTTATACATATAAATGTATACATGCCAATCCCAAACTGTCAATCCTCCCACCACCACCCCCCAACAGCTTTCCCCCCTTGGTGTCCATACGTTTGTTGTCTACATCTGTTGCTCTATTTCTGCCTTAAAAAACGGTTCATCTGTATAATTTTTCTAGGTTCCACATATATGCATTAATATACAAGATTTGTTTTTCTATTTCTGACTTACTTCACTCTGTATGACAGTCTCTAGATCCATCAACGTCTCTACAAATGACCCAATTTCATTCCTTTTTATGGCTTAGTAATATTCCATTTTATATTTGTACCACATCTTTATGCATTCGTCTGTCTGTGGGCATTTAGGTTGCTTCCATTACCTGGATATTGTAAATAGTGATGCAATGAACATTGAGGTGAATGTCTCTTTTTGATTTATGGTTTTGTCTGGGTATATGCCCAGTAGTGGGATTGCTGGATCATATGGTAATTCTATTCTTAGTTTTATAAGAAACTCCATAATGTTCTCCACAGTGACTGTATCAATTTACATTCCCAAAAATAGTGGAAGAGGGTTCCTTATCTCCACACCCTTTCCAGCATTTGTTGTTTGTAGATTTTCTGATGATGCCCATTCTAACAGGTGTGAGGTGATACACCATGGATGAGTCCATTTCGTTGAGCAAAGAGTAGGTCTTGTCTATTACATATTTGGCTTATGGAATGGTATGTGTGCTAATTTCAATCTCTGGTTTTATACAGCACCCCAACTCAACTTTCCCCTTAAGCAAGCATAAGTTTTTATCTAAATGTGAGACTGTTCGGTTTTGTAATTCAGTTTATGTGTAGCCAAGTTTACACTCCCTCTATTAGTGATATCTTATGATAATTATCTTTCTCTGTGTGACCTATTTCTCTTAGAATCATCATACTTAAATCCACTCAATTTGCTGCTACAGGCCTGATGACATTGATTTCATTGCTGAGTGATATTCCGTTGTACGTAAGTAGCACAACTCCTTTATCCATTTTTTTCTTCCTGGGATATTTAATTTGTACTGGACTCGAGGTTCTTGTAAACACAGCAGCCCTAAATTTTGTGTTGGCTGTGTCTTGTTGATTTTAATTTTCCTAAGCTATAGGGCCAAAAGTGGAAGTGCCCTAGTCTCTGTAGCTTTGTTTTTCAGATGTTTCAGGATACACCATAAACATCTCCAGAGTGTCTGTTGGCAATTTACATCCCGCCCATCAGCATAACAAGGCTCCCTGTTCTCCATGGCCTGTCCTGTGTTTCTGGTTTTTACACTTTTTTCAGATGGCCCTTTTGACGAATGGGAAATGAGACTTCATTGTAGTGCGGATTTCCATTGCTCGAGTGCTTGGTTGGCCAAAAAGGGCATATGCGTTTTTTCCTGAATATATTCAGGAAAAAATGTATACGCACTGTTCGTCCAAGTGCATCACTGTCAAAGATCTGCCGCTTTTCACATGTTTTTAATGCAATTCCAATCTACCTCCTGAAATATGATTCCTCAATTCTGCCTCGTTTTCAAGTCCTCTTTGCAGACTTACTTCAATACATTTTTGGACGATCACTGTCATTTATAACTCTGCAGGTTTGTGAATTACAGTGCCCGTGATTTCCTTTCTTAACTCGCTTCCTTGAAAGCTGGCCACAAAACCGCAGGTTTGCTTCAGGCCGTAATCAGGGTGTGGCACGGCACTCTGAGCCTTTGGTTAATTCCTCTTCCTGGTGGGAAATTAGAGTTAAATGTGCCCCTCCAGACACCTGCCTCACTCCCAGCCCCTTGGTGATGTGTGTCCTCTGGTTTGAGGCCACATGTGATGGGTTCCTCATCTTTTGATGATGTGGCCCCACTGGTGTGAGGACACTCCTGCCTGCTTCCCATCCCCTTGGTGATGTGGTCCCTCCGGCGAGAGTCTGATCCTGGTTGGGTTCCTCACACTTCTGTGAGGTGGGCCCTCTTCTCTGAGGTCACTCCTGCCTGGCTAGCACACCCCGCCTTGGCGAAGTCGGACCTCTGGTGGCAGTTGGAGCCTGCTGGGAGCCTCCTCCCCTCGGTGATGAGGCCCTCTGGCATCAGGCCCTAACTGCTGGGTTCCCACATTTTCTGATACGTCCTAAGTGGTGCGAGGGCACTCCTGCCAGGTTCCCATCCCCATGGGCATGTGGGCCTTCTGCTCTAAGGTCCCAACACCTGTGTTGTTCACCGTTTCATGATGTTGGCTCTCTGGTGTTAGTTCACTCAGGCCTAGATCCCATAGAGTCTGTGCTCTGAGCCGCCTGCTGGGAGGTTCCTACTGCTGAATTCCTTACCTTTTCTATTCTTTGGGTTCTGTGTTTTCATGCTCCTCCTTCCTGACTCACTCCCAGCCCCTTTGTGATGTAGGTCCTCTGGTTTGAGGCCACATGTGCCGGTTTCCTCACCTTTATTGATGTGGCCCCACTGGTGTGAGGACACTCCTGCCTGGTTCCCATCCACTTGGTGATGGGGGCCCTCTGGTGAGAGCCTGATCCTGGCTGGATTCCTCACCCTTCTGTGAGGTAGACCCTCTGCTGTGAGGTCACTCCTGCCTGGCTGGCACACGTCACCTTGGCGATGTGGGCCCTCAGTTGGGAGTTGGTGCCTGCTGGGAGTCTCCTCCCCTTGGTAATGAGGGCCCTCTGGCGTCAGGCCCTAACTCATGGGCTCCCAAAATTTTCTGATGTGCGCCCTGTTGTGCGAGTACACTCCTGCCGGGGTCCCATGCCCATGGGGATGTTGGCTTTCTGCTCTGAGGTCCCAACGGCTGGGTTGCTCACAGTGTCAGAACGTGGGCCCTCTGCTGTGAGTTCACTCTGGCATGGATCCCATAGCCTCGGTGCTCTGGGCCACCTGCTTGGAGCTTCCAACTGTGGGGTTCCTCACCTTTTTATTCTATGGGCCCTCTGTTGTGAGTCTCCTCCTGCATGCCTCACTCCCAGCCCTTTCGTGATGTGTGTCCCCTTATTTGAGGCCACATGTGCTGTGTTCCTCACCTTTGGCTGATGTGGCCCCACTGGTGTGAGGACACTCCTGCCTGGTTTCCATCCCCTTGGTGATGTGGGCCCTCTGGTTAGAGTCTGATCCTGGTTGGGTTCCTCACACTTCTGTGAGGTGGGCCCTCTGCTGTGAGGTAACTCCTGCCTGGCTTGCTCCCATTGCCTTGGTGACGTCGGCCCTCTGGTGGCATTTGGAGCCTGCTGGTAGCCTCCTCTCCTCGGTGATGAGGGCCCTCTGGCGTCAGGCCCTAACTGCTGGGTTCCCACATTTTCTGATACGTGTTAAGTTGTGCGAGGACACTCCTGCGAGGTTCCTATCCCCATGGGGATGTGGGTCTTCTGCTCTGAGGTTCCACCGGCTGGGTTGCTCACAGTTTCATGATGTGGGCCCTCTGCTGTGAGTTCACTGTGGCCTGGATCCCATAGACTCCGTGCTCTGGGCCACCTGCTGGGAGGTTCAAACTGCTGGATTCCTCACATTTTTTATTCTGTGGGCCCTGTGTTGTTAGGCTACTCCTGCTTGCCTCACTCGGAGCACCTTGGAAATGTGGGTCCTCTGGTTTAGGCCACATGTGCTGGGTTCCTCACCTTTCTATAATGTGGCCACACTGGTGTGAGGACACTGCTGCCTTTTTCCGATCCCCTTGGTGATGTGGGCTCTCTGGTGAGAGTCTTATCCTGGCTGGCTTCCTCACCCTTCTGTGAGGTAGACCCTCTGCTGTGAGGTCACTCCTGCCTGGCTGGCACACATCACCTTGGCGACGTGGGCCCTCAGTTGGGAGTTGGTGCCTGCTGGGGGTCTCCACCCCTCGGTAATGAGGGCCCTCTGGCGTCAGACCCTAACTCCTGGGCTCCCAAAATTTTCTGATGTGCGCCCTGTGGTGCGACTACACTCCTGCCAGGTTCCCAACCCCATGGGAATGTGGGCCTTCTGCTCTGAGGTCCCAACGGTGGGTTGCTCAGTTTCATGATGAGGGTCCTCTGGTGTGAGTTCACTCCGCCCTGGATCCAATAGCCTCGCTGCTCCTGGCTGCCTGCGGGGAGGTTCCAACTGCGGGATTCCTCACCTTTTTTCTTCTATGGGCCCTCTGTTTTGAGACTCCTCCTGCCTGCCTGACTCCCAGCCCCTTGGTGATGTGTGTCCTCTGGTTTGAGGCTACGTGTGCTGGGTCCCTCACCTTTCGATTATGTGGCCCCACTGGTGTGAGGACACTCCTGCCTGGTTCCTATCCCCTTGGTGATGTGGGCCCTCTGGTGAGAGTCTGATCCTGGCTGGGTTCCTCACCCTTCTGTGAGGTGGACCCTCTGCTGTGAGGTCACTCCTGCCTGGCTGGCACACCCCACCTTGGCAACGTCGGCCCTCTTGTGGCAGTTGGAGCCCGCTGGGAGCTTCCTCTCCTCGGTGATGAGGGCCCTCTGGCGTCAGGCCCTAACTTCTGGGCTCCCAAAATTCTCTAATGTGCGCCCTGTGGTGCGAGTACACTCCTGCCAGGTTCCCAACCACATGGGAATGTGGGCCTTCTGCTCTGAGGTCCCAACGGCTGGGTTGCTCACAGTTTCATGATGAGGGCCCTCTGTTTTGTGTTCAGTCAGGCCTGGATCCCATATCCTCGCTGCTCCTGGCCGCCTGCTGGGAGGTTCCAACTGCGGGTTTCCTCACCTTTTTTATTCTATGGGCCCTCTGTTTTGAGGCTCCTCCTGCCTGCCTCACTCCCAGCCCCTTGGTGATGTGTGTCCTCTAGTTTGAGGCCACGTGTGCTGGGTCCATCACATTTCGGTGATGTGGCCCCACTGGTGTGAGGACACTCCTGCCTGGTTTCCATTCCCTTGGTGATGTGGGCCCTCTGGTGAGAGTCTGATCCTCTTTGGGTTCCTCACACTTTTGTGTGGTTGGCCCTCTGCTCTGAGGTCACTCCTGCCTGGCTGGCACACACCGCATTGGCGACGTCAGCCCTCTGGTAGCAGTTGGAGCTTGCTGGGAGCCTCCTCTCCTCAGTGATGAGGGCCCTCTGGCGTCTGGCCCTAACTGCTGGGCTCCCCACATTTTCTGATGTGTGCCCACTGGTGCGATGACACTCCTGCTTGGTTCCCTCCCCCATGGGGATGTGGGCCTTGTGCTCTGAGGTCACAACGGCTGGGTTGCTTACAGTATCACGATGAGGGCCCTCTGTTGTGAGTTCATCACTGCCTGGATCCCATAGCCTCGGTGATCTGGGCCGCCTGCTGGGATGTTCCAACGGCTGGATTCCTCACCTTTTTTATACAATGGGCCATGTGTTGGGAGGTTAATCCTGCCTGCCTCGCTCCGAGACCCATGGTGATGTGGGTCCTCTGGTTTGAGGCCACATGTGCTGGGTACCTCAACTTTCGATGATGTGGTCCCACGGGTGTGAGGACACTCCTGCCTGGTTCCCAGCCCCTTGCTCTTGTGGGCACTCTGGTGAGGGTCTGATCCTTCCTGGGTTCCTTAGCCTTCTGTGAGGTGGGCCCTCTGATGTGAGGTCACTCCTGCATGGCTGGCTCACGTCGCCTTGGCGACGTGGGTCTTCTGTTGGCCACTGAAGCATACTGGGAGCCTCCTACCCTCTTTAATGAGGGCCCTGGAAAAAACGCATATGCCCTTTTTGACCAAGTGCAACATTGTCGACATTCTGACTCTTTTCCTATACTTTCAGAGGATTTCCCTTCTACCTCCTGTAATCGTAGTCCTGGAATTCTGCCCCACGTTCAAGTCCTCTTTGTAGCCTTACTTCAATATATTTTTGGATGATAGCTGTCATTTATAACTCTGCAGGTTTGTGAATTACAGTGCCCCTGAGCTCCTTTCTTCAACTCGCTTTCTTGTGAGCTGGCTGCAAAACCGCAGGATTGCTTCAGGCCCTAATCTGGTTCTGGCAGGGCACGCTGAGCCTTTGGTTAATCCCTCTTCCTGGTGGGAAATGAGCATTCCTTTTGCCCGTGCAGACACCTACAGCTAGTCTCTCATTGGTTCTCCCTATCCCTGTTCATCTTGCGCAGAAATTGCAAACTGTGCCAAACAGGAGGTTAAAGGCACTGACTCTCCAAGTGGGGTGAGTGTTAGTAAAGCGTCTGGAACGGTGAACCCAAGTACCAGGGTACGAAACCTGAGATGCATTTGAAAACGTTTCCCAATCACACGGTGGATATATTCTGGGTTTCCCATGCATGATTTAGCTGAAGGAAGAATCCCTTAAACCTGGAGAGTTGTGACCCTTGGAATGGCTACCATGCAGTAGGACTTCAAAGGGTCTGCGTTTGCTCACCGAACCTCACCAATGCTATCAGCCCGAAGTGTCCAGCCTTATGTCACACCCAGCTCTGGGTGTAGATGTGGTAAATCCAGGTTGCATCACAAGCCCTGAATGAATTATTTAAGAATTGCTCTCTATTTCACTGTCATTGTGTTTTGTTTATGAAATTAATTTTGATAATGGGATTTATCGGATTTTCACTGCTGCATTTAGGCCGCTGTACACACGCTTGATTTCCTTATGGAGACATATAAATCCATGGGTCTTAACATTCTTACTTGTCAGGTATATTTCCAGGCGTTGAATATGGGGTGTTGAGTCCATTTCGTTGATGAAGGGGTAGGTTTTGTTTATTATATATTTGGCTTATGGAACGGTATCTGTGCTAATTTCAATCTCTGGTTTGATGCAGCACCCCAACTCACCTTTCCCCATAAGCAAGCATAAGTTGGTTATCTAAATTTGAGACCCTGTTCTGTTTTGTAATTCAGTTCATGTGTAGCCAAGTTTACGTTCCGTGTATTAGTGATATCTTATGATGTTTATTTTTCTGTGTGACTTATTTCTCATAGAATCGTCGTACCTGAATCCACTCATTATGCCTCTACGGGCCTGATGACGTAGATCTTATTGCTGAGTGATATTCCATTGTACGTGTGTACCACAACTTCTTTATCCATTTTTTGCTTTGTCGGATATTTAACTTGTACCGTAGACGAGGTTCTTTTAAACAGAGCCGTCCCAAACTTTGGGGTGGCTGTGTGTTTTTGATTTTAATTTCCCTAAGCTATAGGACCCTAAGTGGAAGTGCCATAGGTTGTGTTGCTTTGTTTCCTACGTGTTTCAGGAAACACCATACACTTCTCCAGAGTGGCTGTTGGCAATTTACATCCCGCCCATCAGCATAACAAGGCTCGCTGTTCTCCATGACCTGTCCTGCCTTTCTGGATTTTACACTTTTTTCAGATGGCCCTTTTGACCGGGGGGCAGTGAGACTTCATTGTAGTGCAGATTTCTTTACACGCTTGCTTGGTTGGCCAAAAAGGGCGTATGCGTTTTTTCCTGAATATATTCAGGAAAAAACGCATATGCACTTTTTGGCCAAGTGCATCATTGTCGACATTCTGCCTCTTTTCCTATGCTTTAAGTGCAATTCCAGTCTACCCCCTGAAATCGTTTTCCTGAAATTATGCCCCGCTTTCAAGTCCTCTTTGAAGACTTACTTCAATATATTTTTGGACTATAGCTGTCATTCATAACTCTGCAGGTTTGTGAATTTCAGTGCCCCTGAGCTGCTTTCTTCAACTCGCTTTCTTGTGAGCTGGCCGCAAAATCGCAGGATTGCTTCAGGCCCTAATCTGGTTCCGGCAGGGCACGCTGAGCCTTTGGTTAATTCCTCTTCCTGGTGGGAAATGAGCGTTCCATTTGCCCGTGCAGACACCTACAGCTAGTCTCTCATTGGTTCTCCCTATTCCTGTTCATCTTGTGCAGAAATTGCAAACTGTGCCAAACAGGAGGTTAAAGGCACTGACTCTCCAAGTGGGGAGAGTGTTAGTAAAGCGTCTGGAATGGTGAACCCGAGTACCAGGGTACGAAACCTGAGATGCATTTGAAAACGTTTCCCAATCACACGGTCGACCATACTCTGGGTTTCCCATGCATGTTTTAGCTGAAGGAAGAATCCCTTAAACCTGGAGAGTTGGGACCCATGGAATGGGTACCATGCAGTATGACTTCAAAGGGTCTGCGTTTGCTCACCGAACCTCACCAATGCTATCAGCCTGAAGTGTCCAGCCTTATGTCTCACCCAGCTCTGGGGGTACATGTGGTAAATCCAGGTTGCATCACAAGGCCTGAATGAATTATTTAAGAATTGCTCTCTATTTCACTGTCATTGTGTTTTGTTTGTGAAATTTATTTTGATAATGGGATTTATTGGATTTTCACTGCTGTGTTTAGGCCGCTGTACACACGCTTGATTTCCTTATCGAGACATATAAACCCATGGGTCTTAAGATTCTTACTTGTCACTTATATTCCCAGGCGTTGAATATGGGGTGTTGAGTCCATTTCGTTGAGCAAGGAGTAGGTCTTGTCTATTATATAATAGGCTTATTGAATGGTATCTGTGCTAATTTCAATCTCTGGTTTTATGCAGCACCCCAACACACCTTTCCCCATCAACAAGCATAAGTTGGTTTTCTAAATTTGAGACCCTGTTCTGTGTTGTAATTCAGTTCATGTGTAGCCAAGTTTACGTTCCGTGTATTAGTGATATCTTGTGTTTCTTTTTCTGTGTGACTTATTTCTCGTAGAATCGTCGTACCTGAATCCACTCATTATGGCGCTACGGGCCTGATGACGTAGATCTCATTGCTGAGTGATATTCCATTGTACGTACGTACCACAACTTCTTTATCCATTTTTTGCTTTCTCGGATATTTAACTTGTACCGTAGACGAGGTTCTTGTAAACACAGCCGTCCCAAACTTTGGGGTGGCTGTGTGTTTTTGATTTTAATTTCCCTAAGCTATAGGACCCTAAGTGGAAGTGCCATAGGCTGTGATGCTTTGTTTCCTACGTGTTTCAGGAAACAACATACACTTCTCCAGAGTGGCTGTTGGCAATTTACATCCCGCCCATCAGCATAACAAGGCTCCCTGTTCTCCATGACCTGTCCTGCCTTTCTGGATTTTACACCTGTTTCAGATGGCCTTTTGGAACGGGGGGCAATGAGACTTCATTGTAGTGCAGATTTCCTTTACACGCTTCCTTGGTTGGCCAAAAAGGGCGTATGCGTTTTTTCCTGAATATATTCAGGAAAAAACGCATACGCCCTTTTTGGCCAAGTGCATCATTGTCGACATTCTGCCTCTTTTCCTATGCTTTAAGTGCAATTCCAGTCTACCCCCTGAAATCGTTTTCCTAAAATTCTGCCCCGCATTCAAGTCCTCTTCGAAGACTTACTTCAATACCTTTTTGGACGATAGCTGTCATTCATAACTCTGCAGGTTTGTGAATTACAGTGCCCCTGAGCTCCTTTCTTCAACTCGCTTTCTTGTGAGCTGGCCGCAAAACCGCAGGATTGCTTCAGGCCCTAATCTGGTTCCGGCAGGGCACGCTGAGCCTTTGGTTAATTCCTCTTCCTGGTGGGAAATGAGCGTTCCATTTGCCCGTGCAGACACCTACAGCTAGTCTCTCATTGGTTCTCCCTATTCCTGTTCATCTTGCGCAGAAATTGCAAACTGTGCCAAACAGGAGGTTAAAGGCACTGACTCTCCAAGTGGGGAGAGTGTTAGTAAAGCGTCTGGAACGGTGAACCCGAGTACCAGGGTACGAAACCTGAGATGCATTTGAAAACGTTTCCCAATCACACGGTGGACCATACTCTGGGTTTCCCATGCATGTTTTAGCTGAAGGAAGAATCCCTTAAACCTGGAGAGTTCGGAACCATGGAATGGATACCATGCAGTATGACTTCAAAGCGTCTGCGTTTGCTCACAGAACTTCACCAATGCTATCAGCCCGAAGTGTCCAGCCTTATGTCTCACCCAGCTCTGGGTGTAGGTGTGGTAAATCCAGGTTGCATCACAAGCCGTGAATGAATTATTTAAGAATTGCTCTCTATTTCACTGTCATAGTGTTTTGTTTGTGAAATTTATTTTGATAATGGGATTTATCGGATTTTCACTGCTGCGTTTAGGCCGCTGTACACATGCTAGATTTCCTTATGGAGACATATAAATCAATGGGTCTTAAGATTCTTACTTGTCAGGTATATTCCCAGGCGTAGAATATGTGGTGTTGATTCCATTTCGTTGAGCAAGTAGTAGGTCTTGTCTATTATATATTTGGCTTATGGAACGGTATCTGTGCTAATTTCAATCTCTGGTTTGATGCAGCACCCAAACTCACCTTTCCCCATAAGCAAGCATAAGTTGGTTTTCTAAATTTGAGACCCTGTTCTGTTTTGTAATTCAGTTCATGTGTAGCCAAGTTTACCTTCCGTGTATTAGTGATATCTTATGATGTTTCTTTTTCTGTGTGACTTATTTCTCATAGAATCGTCGTACCTGAATCCACTCATTATGCCGCTACAGGCCTGATGACCTAGATTTCATTGCTGAGTGATATTCCATTGTACGTACGTACCACACGTTCTTTATCCATTTTTTGCTTTCTTGGATATTTAACTTGTACCGTAGACGAGGTTCTTGTAAACAGAGCCGTCCCAAAATTTGGGGTGGCTGTGTGTTTTTGATTTTAATTTCCCTAAGCTATAGGACCCTAAGTGGAAGTGCCATAGGCTGTGTTGCTTTGTTTCTTACGTGTTTCAGGAAACACCATACACTTCTCCAGAGTGGCTGTTGGCAATTTACATCCCGCCCATCAGCATAACAAGGCTCCCTGTTCTCCATGACCTGTCCTGTCTTTCTGGATTTTACACTTGTTTCAGATGGCCGTTTGGACCGGGGGGCAGTGAGACTTCATTGTAGTGCAGATTTCCTTTACACGCTTGCTTGGTTTGCCAAAAAGTGCGTATACGTTTTTTTCCTGAATATATTCAGGAAAAAATGCATACGCCCTTTTTGACCAAGTGCATCATTGTGGACATTCTGCCTCTTTTCCTATGCTTTAAGTGCAATTCCAGTCCACCCCCTGAAATCGTTTTCCTGAAATTCTGCCCCGCTTTCAAGTCCTCTTCGAAGACTTACTTCAATACATTTTTGGACGATAGCTGTCATTCTTAACTCTGCAGGTTTGTGAATTACAGTGCCCCTGAGCTCCTTTCTTCAACTCGCTTTCTTGTGAGCTGCCCGCAAACCGCAGGATTGCTTCAGGCCCTAATCTGGTTCCGGCATGGCATGCTGAGCCTTTGGTTAGTTCCTCTTCCTGGTGGGAAATGAGCGTTCCATTTGCCCGTGTATACACCTACAGCTAGTCTCTCATTGGTTCTCCCTATTCCTGTTCATCTTGCACAGAAATTGCAAACTGTGCCAAACAGGAGGTTAAAGGCACTGACTCTCCAAGTGGGGAGAGTGTTAGTAAAGCGTCTGGAATGGTGAACCCGAGTACCAGGGTACGAAACCTGAGATGCATTTGAAAACGTTTCCCAATCACACGGTCGACCATACTCTGGGTTTCCCATGCATGTTTTAGCTGAAGGAAGAATCCCTTAAACTTGGAGATTTGGGACCCATGGAATGGGTACCATGCAGTATGACTTCAAAGGGTCTGCGTTTGCTCACCGAACCTCACCAATGCTATCACCCCGAAGTGTCCAGCCTTATGTCTCACCCAGCTCTGGGTGTAGTTGTGGTAAATCCAGGTTGCATCACAAGCCCTGAATGAATTATTTAAGAATTGCTCTCTATTTCACTGTCATAGTGTTTTGTTTTTGAAATTTATTTTGATAATGGGATTTATTGGATTTTCACTGCTGCGTTTAGGCCGCTGTACACACGCTTGATTTCCTTATGGAGACATATAAATCCATGGGTCGTAAGATTCTTACTTGTCAGGTATATTCTCAGGCGTTGAATATGGGGTGTTGAGTCCATTTCATTGAGCAAGGAGTAGGTCTTGTCTATTATATATTTGGCTTATGGAACGGTATCTGTGCTAATTTCAATCTCTGGTTTGATGCAGCACCCCAACTCACCTTTCCCCATAAGCAAGCATAAGTTGGTTTTCTAAATTTGAGACCCTGTTCTGTTTTGTAATTCAGTTCATGTGTAGCCAAGATTACGTTCCGTGTATTAGTGATATCTTATGATGTTTCTTTTTCTGTGTGACTTGTTTCTCGTAGAATCGTCGTACCTGAATCCACTCATTATGCCGCTACAGGCCTGATAACGTAGATCTCATTGCTGAGTGATATTCCATTGTACGTACGTACCACAACTTCTTTATCCATTTTTTGCTTTCTCCGATATTTACCTTGAACCGTAGACGAGGTTCTTGTAAACACAGCCGGCCCAAACTTTGGGGTGGCTGTGTGTTTTTGATTTTAATTTCCCTAAGCTATAGGACCCTAAGTGGAAGTGCCATAGGCTGTGTTGCTTTGTTTCCTACGTGTTTCAGGAAACACCATACACTTCTCCAGAGTGGCTGTTGGCAATTTACATCCCGCCCATCAGCATAACAAGGCTCCCTGTTCTCCATGACCTGTTCTGCCTTTCTGGATTTTACACTTTTTTCAGATGGCCCTTTTGACCGGGGGGCAGTGAGACTTCATTGTAGTGCAGATTTCCTTTACACGCTTGCCTGGTTGTGCAAAAAGAGCGTATGCGTTTTTTCCTGAATATATTCAGGAAAAAACGCATACGCCCTTTTTGGCCAAGTGCATCATTGTGGACATTCTGCCTCTTTTCCTATGCTTTAAGTGCAATTCCAGTCTACCTCCTGAAATCGTTTTCCTGAAATTCTGCCCTGCTTTCAAGTCCTCTTCGAAGACTTACTTCAATACATTTTTGGACGATAGCTGTCATTCATAACTCTGCAATATTGTGAATTACAGTGCCCCTGAGCTCCTTTCTTCAACTCGCTTTCTTGTGAGCTGGCCGCAAAACCGCAGGATTGCTTCAGGCCCTAATCTGGTTCCGGCAGGGCACGCTGAACCTTTGGTTAATTCCTCTTCCTGGTGGGAAATGAGCGTTCCATTTGCCCGTGCAGACACCTACAGCTAGTCTCTCATTGGTTCTCCCTATTCCTGTTCATCTTGCGCAGAAATTGCAAACTGTGCCAAACAGGAGGTTAAAGGCACTGACTTTCCAAGTGGGGAGAGTTTTAGTAAAGTGTCTGGAACGGTGCACCCGAGTACCAGGGGACGGAACCTGAGATGCATTTGAAAACGTTTCCCAATCACAGGGTGGAACATACTCCGGGTTTCCCATGCATGTTTTAGCTGAAGGAAGAATCCCTTAAACCTGGAGAGTTGGGACCCATGGAATGGGTACCATGCAGTATGACTTCAAAGGGTCTGCGTTTGCTCACCAAACCTCACCAATGCTATCAGCCCAAAGTGTCCAGCCTTATGTCTCAACCAGCTCTGGGTGTAGATGTGGTAAATCCAGGTTGCATCACAAGCCCTGAATGAATTATTTAAGAATTGCTCTCTATTTCACTGTCATTTTTTTTTTAAACATCTTTATTGGGGTATAATTGCTTTACAATGGTGTGTTAGTTTCTGCTTTATAACAAAGTGAATCAGTTATACATATACATATGTTCCCATATGTCTTCCCTCTTGCGTCTCCCTCCCTCCCACTCTCCCTATCCCACACCTCCAGGCTGTCACAAAGCACCAAGCTAATATCCCTGTGCCTTGCGGCTGCTTCCCACTAGCTATCTACCTTACTACGTTTGTTAGTGTGTATATGTCCATGACTCTCTCTCGCCCTGTCAAAGCTCAGCCCTCCCCCTCCCCATATCCTCAAGTCCGTTCTCCAGTAGGTCTGCGTCTTTATTCCTGTCTTACCCCTAGGTTCTTCATGACATTTTTTTTCCCCTTAAATTCCATATATATGTGTTAGCATACGGTATTTGTCTTTTTCTTTCTGACTTACTTCACTCTGTATGACAGACTCTAGGTCTATCCATCTCATTACAAATAGCTCAATTTCATTTCTTTTTAAGGCTGAGTAATATTCCATTGTATATATGTGCCACATTTTCTTTATCCATTCATCCGATGATGGGCGCTTAGGTTGTTTCCATCTCCGGGCTATTGTAAATAGAGCTGCAATGAACATTTTGGTACATGACTCTTTTTGAATTTTGGTTTTCCCAGGGTATATGCCCAGTAGTGGGATTGCTGGGTCATATGGTAATTCTATTTGTAGTTTTTTAAGGAACCTCCATACTGTTCTCCATAGTGGCTGAACCAATTCACATTCCCACCAGCAGTGCAGGAGTGTTCCTTTTCTCCACACCCTCTCCAGCATTTATTGTTTCTAGATTTTTTGATGATGGCCATTCTGACTGGTGTGAGATGATATCTCATTGTAGTTTTGATTTGCATTTCTCTAATGATTAATGATGTTGAGCATTCTTTCATGTGTTTGTTGCCATTCTGTATATCTTCTTTGGAGAAATGTCTATTTAGGTCTTCTGCCCATTTTTGGATTGGGTTGTTTGTTTTCTTGTTATTGAGCTGCATGAGCTGCTTGTAAATTTTGGAGATTAATCCTTTGTCATTTGCTTCATTTGCATGTCATTGTGTTTTGTTTGTGAAATTTATTTTGTTAATGGGATTTATCGGATTTTCACTGCTGCGTTTAGGCCACTGTACACACGCTTGACTTCCTTATGGAGACATATAAATCCATGGGTCGTAAGATTCTTACTTGTCAGGTATATTCCCAGGCGTTGAATATGGGGTGTTGAGTCCATTTCGTTGAGCAACAGTAGGTCTTGTCTATTATATATTTGGCTTATGGAACGGTATCTGTGCTAATTTCAATCTCTGGTTTTATGCAGCACCCCAACTCACCTTTCCCCATAAGCAAGCATAAGTTGGTTTTCTAAATTTGAGACCCTGTTCTGTTTTGTAATTCAGTTCATGTGTAGCCAAGTTTATGTTCCGTGTATTAGTGATATCTTATGATGTTTTTTTTTCTGTGTGACTTGTTTCTCGTAGAATCGTCGTACCTGAATCCACTCATTATGCCGCTATGGGCCTGATGACGTAGATCTCATTGTTGAGTGATATTCCATTGTACGTACGTACCACAACTTCTTTATCCATTTTTTGCTTTCTCGGATATATAACTTGTACCATAGACGAAGTTCTTGTAAACAGAGCCGTCCCAAACTTTGGGGTGCTGTGTGTTTTTGATTTTAATTTCCCTAAGCTATAGGACCCTAAGTGGAAGTGCCATAGGCTGTGTTGCTTTGTTTCCTATGTGTTTCAGGAAACACCATACACTTCTCCAGAGTGGCTGTTGGCAATTTACATCCCGCCCATCAGCATAACAAGGCTCCCTCTTCTCCATGACCTGTCCTGCCTTTCTGGATTTTACACTTTTTTCAGATGGCCCTTTTGACTGGGGGGCAGTGAGACTTCAATGTAGTGCAGATTTCCTTTACACGCTTGCTTGGTTGGCCAAAAAGGGCGTATGCGTTTTTTCCTGAATATATTCAGGAAAAAACGCATACGCCCTCTTTGGCCAAGTGCATCATTGTGGACATTCTGCCTCTTTTCCTATGCATTAAGTGCAATTCCAGTCTACCTCCTGAAATCGTTTTCCTGAAATTCTGCCCCTCTTTCAAGTCCTCTTCGAAAACTTACTTCAATACATTTTTGGACGATAGCTGTCATTCATAACTCTGCAATATTGTGAATTACAGTGCCCCTGAGCTCCTTTCTTCAACTCGCTTTCTTGTGAGCTGGCCGCAAAACCGCAGGATTGCTTCAGGCCCTAATCTGGTTCCGGCAGGGCACGCTGAGCCTTTGGTTAATTCCTCTTCCTGGTGGGAAATGAGCGTTCCATTTGCCCGTGCAGACACCTACAGCTAGTCTCTCATTGCTTCTCCCTATTCCTGTTCATCTTGCGCAGAAATTGCAAACTGTGCCAAACAGGAGGTTAAAGGCACTGACTTTCCAAGTGGGGAGAGTTTTAGTAAAGTGTCTGGAACGGTGCACCCGAGTACCAGGGGACGAAACCTGAGATGCATTTGAAAACGTTTCCCAATCACACGGTGGAACATACTCCGGGTTTCCCATGCATGTTTTAGCTGAAGGAAGACTCCCTTAAACCTGGAGAGTTGGGACCCATGGAATGGGTACCATGCAGTATGACTTCAAAGGGTCTGCGTTTGCTCACCAAACCTCACCAATGCTATCAGCCCGAAGTGTCCAGCCTTATGTCTCACCCAGCTCTGGGTGTAGATGTGGTAAATCCAGGTTGCATCACAAGCCCTGAATGAATTATTTAAGAATTGCTCTCTATTTCACTGTCATTGTGTTTTGTTTGTGAAATTTATTTTTATAATGGGATTTATCGGATTTTCACTGCTGCGTTTAGGCCGCTGTACACACGGTTGATTTCCTTATGGAGACATATAAATCCATGGGTCTTAAGATTCTTACTTGTCAGGTATATTCCCAGGCGTTGAACATGTGGTGTTGAGTCCATTTCGTTGATCAAGGAGTAGGTCGTGTCTATTATATATATGCCTTATGGAATGGTATCTGTGCTAATTTCAATCTCTGGTTTTATACAGCACCCCAACTCACCTTTCCCCATAAGCAAGCATAAGTTGGTTTTCTAAATTTGAGACCCTGTTCTGTTTTGTAATTCAGTTCATGTTTAGACAAGTTTACGTTCCGTGTATTAGTGATATCTTAGTATATTTCTTTTTCTGTGTGACTTATTTCTCGTAGAATCGTCGTACCTGAATCCACTCATTATGCCGCTATGGGCCTGATGACGTAGATCGCATTGCTGAGTGATATTACATTGTACGTACGTACCACGACTTCTTTATCCATTTTGTGCTTTCTCGGATATTGAACTTGTACCGTAGACGAGGTTCTTGTAAACAGAGCCGTCCGAAACTTTGGGGTGGCTGTGTGTTTTTGATTTTAATTTCCCTAAGCTATAGGACCCTAAGTGGAAGTGCCATAGGCTGTGTTGCTTTGTTTCCTACGTGTTTCAGGAAACACCATACACTTCTCCAGAATGGCTGTTGGCAATTTACATCCCTCCCATCAGCATAATAAGGTTCCGTGTTCTCCATGACCTGTGCTGCCTTTCTGGATTTTACACTTTTTTCAGATGGCCCTTTTGACCGGGGGGCAGTGAGACTTCATTGTAGTGCAGATTTCCTTTACACGCTTGCTTGGTTGGCCAAAAAGGGCGTATGCGTTTTTTTCTGAATATATTCAGGAAAAAACGCATACGCCCTTTTTGGCCAGGTGCATCATTGTCGACATTCTGCCTCTTTTCCTATGCTTTAAGTGCAATTCCAGTCTACCCCCTGAAATCGTTTTCCTGAAATTCTGCCCCACTTTCAAGTCCTCTTCGAAGACTTACTTCAATACATTTTTGGACGATAGCTGTCATTCATAACTCTGCAGTTTTGTGATTTACAGTGCCCCTGAGCTCCTTTCTTCAACTCGCTTTCTTGTGATCTGGCCGCAAACCCACATGATTGCTTCAGGCCCTAATCTGGTTCTGGCACGGCATGCTGAGCCTTTGGTTAATTCCTCTTCCTGGTGGGAAATGAGCATTCAATTTGCACGTGCAGACACCTACAGCTAGTCTCTGATTGGTTCTCACTATTCCTGTTCACCTTGCGCAGAATTTCCAAACTGTGCCAAACAGGAGGTTAAAGGCACTGACTCTCCAAGTGGAGAGAGTGTTAGTAAAGGGTCTGGAATGGTGAACCCGTGTAAAAGGGGACAAAAACTGAGATGCATTTGAAAACGCTTCCCAGTCACACGGTGGACCTTACTTTGGGTTTCCCATGCATGTTTTAGCTGAAGGAAGAATCTCTTAAACCTGGAGAGTTGGGACCCATGGAATGGGTACCATGCAGTATGACTTCAAAGGATCTGCATTTCTTCATCGTACCTCACCAGTGCTATCCGCCCGAAGTGTCCAACCTTATGTCTCACTCAGCTCTTGGTGCAGATGTGGTTAATCCAGGTTGCATCACAAGCTCTGAATGAATTATTTAAGAATAGCTCTCTATTTCACTGTCATTGTGTTTTGTTTTTGTAATTCATTTTGATAATTGGATTTATCGGATTTTCTCTGCTGCGTTCATAAATCTATACACACGCTTGATTCTGTTACGGAGACATATAAATCCATGGGTTTGAAGATTCTTACTAGTCAGGTGTATTCCTAGGCGTTGAATATGGGGTGTTTAGTCCATTTCGTTGAGCAACTGGTAGGTCTTGACTATCACATATTTGGCTTATGGAAAAGTATCTGTGCTAATTTCTATCTCTGGTTTTATGCAGCACCCCAGCTCTCCTTTATCCTTAAGCAAGCATATGTTGGTTTTCTAAATTTGAGACCCCATTCTGTTTTGTAATTCAGTTCATTTGTAGCCACGTTTACATTCCATATATTAGTAATATCGTGTGTCTTTTTCTTTTTGAATTATGTGACTTCGAATGATCATACGTAACTCCTCTGTGGTTGTTACAACTGGCCATATTTCATTGATTTCCAGGCTGAGTAATATTCCACTCTACATAAGTCTCACATCTCTATCCATTTTTTCCCTCCAGAGACTTATAAATTATATCCTAGTCGAGGATCTTTTAAACATAGAGGCAGTAAATATTGGGGTGCCTGTGTCCTCTCGATTTTTGTTTTTCCCAAGATATACGTCCATGAGTGCAAGTGCCCTGTGCTCTGTAGCTCATTTTTTAGGTGCTTTAGTAAACACAATACACTTCTCCAGAGTGACCGTTGGCAATATACATTTCCAGTATAAGCCTCAGAGGGCTCCCTTTTCTCCTTGCCCTGTCCTGCATTTCTGGTGTTTACACTTTATGAGGAAGGCTCTTCTGACTGATGCGAAGTGATATGTTTTGTAGTATTGATTTCCAGTGCCCACCTGTTTGGTTGGCTAAAAAAGTGTATGCCCTTTTCTTGAATACATACAGAAAAAGACGCATACACCCTTTTTGGCCAATTGCAATGTTGGCAATGTTCAGCCCCTTTTCTTGTGCTTAATGGCGAGTCCTTTCTACCTCTTCCAATCCCTTTCCTGCCATTCTCCGTTGCTTACAAGTCCTTTCCTCTGACTTTCCTCAAGACATTTTTCAGTGATAGATATTTTCAACTCTGCAGTTTCGTGAATTTTAGTGTCCCTGAGTTCCATTTTTCAACTTGTGTTTATGGGAACTGGCCACAAAGCAGCGGAATTTCCTCAAGCCCTATTCTGTTTCCATGGGCAACCCTAGCCTTTGGTCAATTCGTCTTCCTGATTGGAAATAAGAGTGACATGTGCCTGTCCGAACACCTAGGACTTCTCTCTCATTGTTCCTCCTCCTTCTGCTTCATCCTCTGGACAAATTCCAAACTGTCTGCAACAGGATGTTGACAGTGCTGACATCTCCAAGTGGGGAGACTGTTCGTAAAGACGCTGGAGGGGTGAACCCGAGCACCAGGAGATGAGGAGATGAGATGCCTTTTCCAAACTCTTCCCGATCAGACGGTATACCATCCTCTGGGTGTGACAGGCATGTTTTAGCTGTAGGAAGGGTCCCATTCATGTGAGGAGAACACCAGGGCTTTTACAAAATCAGTGTCTCTCCACAACCCAAACTGGGGAATTTTTTAAGCTACGGCTACACATATGTTCATTAAGGGCCTTGGGAAGTAGGCAGAGTCCAAACTTTAGATGATTGAAGTCTTCAGGGTCAGAAGCACTCACCACCGGCTTCCCTTACGTTCCATTTTAACTGTCATGAATAGATGATGTCAATAAAAATATCTATTCTTTTTCAGATGATTTCCCCTTATAGGTTATTGTAAAATATTGAGTGTAGTTCCCGGTGCTATACAGTAGTTCCTTGTTGACGATCGATTTTATACATAGCAGTGTGTATGTGTTAATCCCAAACTGTTAATTTATCCCTCCTCCCACCTTTCCCCTTTGGTAATAATAAATTATAAGATTTTATACTTCTCAGAATTGGGGGAGCTGAAAGAGAGGTATCATTTTCAATGGAAAAGCATTTAAAACAAGATTGAAGCTTTAACCAAGATTATTAGATGTACCTCCTTGGAAAGAAATCACTTCGTTTCTCTAATATTGACCTGACAAATAAGACAAACCTTTTCACTGAACTTGCTTCTAATAAAGTGATGGAAATATCAAATGGGAGTGTTAGAAACATCTTATTTTACCCGAGCCTTATACACTGTTCTATGTTAATTACAGTTTGGCTCAAACATCTGTTCATTGAAGTTACAATGTTCTCAATTTCTGTTACTGATCCTCCAGAGTGGACCCCAACAAGTGTCCCCCTGCCCAGTGTCATTGGAGCCAACAGATTGAGACTGAGTTTGGTTCAGAAGCAAAGGAAACTTTATATTTTGATCAGAGAATGGAGAGGTGAGAGCATGTGCTACCCCGTGGGCTGTGGGCTGGGCTGCTGTGTAGAGATCCTGTCAGAGTCAGTGGGAGGGAGGGGGCGGAGCTCTCGAGGGCCCGGTTGGCTGCAGCTCAGGCTCTATATCGCAGAGTGTGCACTGTGTCCCAGGAGCTGAGGTGTCGACCCAGCCATTCCGCACTAGGAAGTCTGGTCTGAAGTGCCGGCTGTTGAACCTCTGTATGCGGGACCCTAGGAGCATGTGAAATTAGACAAAGCACAAAGGATAAAAAAGGTTAGACTTTATTTTATTGCCCAGATTCTATTTTTATCTCCCAGGGATTTTTAAGGGGCTTTGCCTGGGAAAAAGCCCTCTTCTGCCTTTTTTCCCCTTCCTCATTCTTAGAGTGCTGAGGGTGCAGACCCTTCTTCTGTAACTGCTGAGTGCTGAGTTAGGAGCCCTCATACCCGTGGGCGAGGGTCAGAACTTCTCCCCAGCAGCCTCCAGGTGACGTTGATTGTCCCCAGGCCTCCTGCCTCCCCACTCGTCCGCCTGAGCACCAGTATTGGAAGCGTTATAGATTCTAATGACCCTTAAGGGTCCAGGAAGGAGATGTGCAGTGACGCTGTGAGGTCCAGTTTCACCCCGCCCTGCATTTGTTCGGCCACCTTAGGCTGACCGTTTCTGCCAGCCTAGATGCTCTGACCAGTAGTCTGCACTTTCTTCAATTAGGCCCCTGAATTAACGTAAAAAGAGCACCAGGTGTCAGGACCCTGCCTGCTCAACTCCCAGACAGCCCAGGGTCAGTGGTGATGAAGGACCATGATGGCCACTGAGTCAACAGCCTTTTGAAGTAAACAGGAGTCCAGCCGGTCTTATTGGCCACCATCATCACAGTGTCTGTAGGCTCTTCTATGGTGACAGCGTGATATACGTTTCCCCCGCCAAGATTATTAGGTCCGCTCTGGGTGCAGTAAGTCCTGCAAGCAGTAGTCTACTCTTTTGGGACACACTCTTGTTGTTTTATGAGAGAAACTCCAGGTCAAGTGATGGTCACATGAGTCGTCATGGTGCCCCTTTACCCCGGTTATCTCTCTGGAGGTTGGAGTTGGAGGGCCTCCTCACTCGAGGTCAGTGTGCCCACGGAGCAAACCCTGCAACTTCAGGGCATGGTTGGGGCTTAGGGTCACCACGTGGGGTCCTTTTCCCTTAGGAGGGAGGTGGCCTTTTGTGCTGCTGATTTCCAGGTTTTCAGATACCGCCAGTATCTTGGCCAGATGTGGCGGTGGGCCAAGCCCATTGGTGACCGTAGTTTATCCTACCGGGATGGCATTCTTGCATTGTTCCATTTCAAGTGGTCCCAGTTTTTGCACTAATACTCCAATAGCGATTCACCATTCACCAGGAATGTAAAGGTCAAAGGGTTTAGCTAAATTAGGGAGTTCCAGGGCAAGGGTCTGAATTGACTGCTCTTTCCATTCTTGAAAGGCCACTTCTGGATTCTATTCAAAAGGATCATCATCTTTTCCTTTCAGTGTTTCATATAGAGGCCCAGCTAGTAGACTGTAGTTAGGGATCCAGAAGCACCAACCCTGGCCTCCCCAGGAACCCCTAAGCTGTCTTCTAGTTTTAGAAATGGGTAAGGCTGTAAATTGTTTCTTCCCTTTCCTGAGATGGGCTTCTCCGACCTTCTGTGAGAATGAAGCCCAGGCAGGTCACCGTAGTCTGTGATATTTGAGCTTTTTATTTGACAACTTCTATCCTTTATTGGCTTGGTAGTTCAGAGGTCTCCTTAGTAGGGCTGGCGATCAGAATGTCGTCTGCATATTGAAGGAGTGTTTCCTTTTCCAGAGGTAGAACTTTTAGGTCTTTAACTGAGCTTTCCCCAAAGATGGTGTGGGAATTTTTGAACCCTTGGGGCAACACGGCCCAGAAGTATAGTTTTAGTTGTATGTTGAGTCCTGCCACTCACAAGCCAAAATTTCTTGTGACTCTGGGACTAATAGAATACAAAAGAAGGCATCATTGAAGACTAATACAGAATACCATGTCCCGGTGGTTGGTAGAATGACCAGCAGGGTGTAGGATTTAGGAACTACTGGAGGTATATCCTCGGTGGCTTCACTGACTGTCCTGGCATCCTATACCAGGACTCCAGCAGCCCATGGGGCTCTCGAGGTCAGGCCAATCCCAGGATATGGAGCTCACCTGGGCAGGTACCCCACCCCCACCGCAGCCCACGTTGCTCTCCTGTTCAGACCCCTCCCAGGATATGGGGTTCCCTGGGCAAGTTCTCCTGCAGCCCATGGGGCTCTCATGGTCAGGCCCCTCCCAGGATACAGAGCTACCCTTGCAGTTACCCTGGCAGGGCTGGGCACACAGGTACCGTGCACATCGCCCTCATTGCAGAGCACTTCCAGCTCACCTGTCACTCAGATCTGACACAGAGCACCTCAGAGCAGGACTTGAACTAAGAAACAGCAGCTCCAACAGGTCTGTGACCCTGGGCATCACTCTGTGTGGCCTCCCTCCACCTGGTCTTCCAGAGACTTCCACTGCACCCGGGGCACCAGGCCTCTGTCTCCACCCACCACCCACCCCTCCTCTCCCTGACTCCTGGGTTCCTCTCATTAGGAGAGGGTTTTCTTGAAGTTGTCTCCCACTCATGGGCCAGATAATATAATTAGAAAACAAGCCAGAGCTGCAACCCCTTGTCTATCCTGACTCTCAGGAGCCCACACCTGTTCCTTGGACCTGGCCGATTCAGCAAGTTCCAGTTTCTGCAACTGTGAGCGCCTGAGGGGTGATTATTGGCTGGCCTGGGAAGCCTGACCGTGCCGGCCAGCCCTCCCCAGGTGTGCCTGTTTGAGATCAATATAAACACCGCTCCAGGCAGCAAGAGCCCCTGCAGCTGTGCCTGACGCCATTTTCTCTGCCCTGTCAGCAGCCTCGGGGCTGGACTGGTGGGAGGGAGTGAGAGGCCACGGCTTTGTGGGTGGCCCAGTGTGAGTGGGGCTCTGCTGGACTTTCTGCAGCAGTTACCAAGATGCCACCTGCTAAAGAAGAGGATGTGCCACCCATACCTGCCTCTGGAATTTCTCCCTGGGCAGAGGTGAGTGAGGAAGAAAGCAGTGGGGGCCCGGACAGCAGGGGTATCTCAGGCAGGGAAATGGAAAGCTTCCAGAAGAGTACCCAGGGCCAGGACCATCCTGGCTGGCCTGCAGGCACCAAATCGGCTGGCATGCTGTCGCTCATGTGGCTCCATGGCCCTTCCTCTAGGCTTTCAAGTCCTTGTACATATTCAGGTGTTTTACCTGGGAAGGGTGGGAACATTTCAGCAGCAGCTGGCCTGGGGCTCGGCCCACATTTACTCACAGATGCCTTGGCACGGTCCCCCAGCTTTGCAATGAGGACGCTTGTTGCGTGGGGCCTGCTGGCTGAATGGGAGATGATTCCCCACCACTGGCCAACTACAGAATTGTTTACAACTGGAGCAAGTGCCCTGATACGGTTTTCCTCTGTGTAACTGGTGGGTTCTGTTTTTTTTTTTCTTTTTTTCATTTTTGGTTCAAGGTAGATTTTATTCCTCTTTTTTGTATTTACAGATATAAGCATGGAAATAATTTATTCATATAAATACATGTATGTGAAGGGAAGAATATTTTTTCTGTTTTACTTTTTGTAATTTTGAATTTTATTTTATTTTTTTATACAGCAGGTTCTTTTTGGTTATCTATTTTATACATATAAATGTATACATGTCAATCCCAATCTCTCAATCCTCCCACCACCACCCCCCAACAGCTTTCCCCCCTTGGTGTCCATACGTTTGTTGTCTACATCTGTTGCTCTATTTCTGCCTTAAAAAACGGTTCATCTGTATAATTTTTCTAGGTTCCACATATATGCATTAATATACAAGATTTGTTTTTCTATTTCTGACTTACTTCACTCTGTATGACAGTCTCTAGATCCATCAACGTCTCTACAAATGACCCAATTTCATTCCTTTTTATGGCTTAGTAATATTCCATTTTATATTTGTACCACATCTTTATGCATTCGTCTGTCTGTGGGCATTTAGGTTGCTTCCATTACCTGGATATTGTAAATAGTGATGCAATGAACATTGAGGTGAATGTCTCTTTTTGATTTATGGTTTTGTCTGGGTATATGCCCAGTAGTGGGATTGCTGGATCATATGGTAATTCTATTCTTAGTTTTATAAGAAACTCCATAATGTTCTCCACAGTGACTGTATCAATTTACATTCCCAACAATAGTGGAAGAGGGTTCCTTATCTCCACACCCTTTCCAGCATTTGTTGTTTGTAGATTTTCTGATGATGCCCATTCTAACAGGTGTGAGGTGATACACCATGGATGAGTCTATTTCGTTGAGCAAAGAGTAGGTCTTGTCTATTACATATTTGGCTTATGGAATGGTATGTGTACTAATTTCAAGCTCTGGTTTTATACAGCACCCCAACTCAACTTTCCCCTTAAGCAAGCATAAGTTTTTATCTAAATGTGAGACTGTTCGGTTTTGTAATTCAGTTTATGTGTAGCCAAGTTTACACTCCCTCTATTAGTGATATCTTATGATAATTATCTTTCTCTGTGTGACCTATTTCTCTTAGAATCATCATACTTAAATCCACTCAATTTGCTGCTACAGGCCTGATGACATTGATTTCATTGCTGAGTGATATTCCATTGTACGTAAGTAGCACAACTCCTTTATCCATTTTTTTCTTTCTGGGATATTTAATTTGTACTGGACTCGAGGTTCTTGTAAACACAGCAGCCCTAAATTTTGTGTTGGCTGTGTCTTGTTGATTTTAATTTTCCTAAGCTATAGGGCCAAAAGTGGAAGTGCCCTAGTCTCCGTAGCTTTGTTTTTCAGATGTTTCAGGATACACCATAAACATCTCCAGAGTGTCTGTTGGCAATTTACATCCCGCCCATCAGCATAACAAGGCTCCCTGTTCTCCATGGCCTGTCCTGTGTTTCTGGTTTTTACACTTTTTTCAGATGGCCCTTTTGACGAATGGGAAATGAGACTTCATTGTAGTACGGATTTCCATTGCTCGAGTGCTTGGTTGGCCAAAAAGGGCATATGCGTTTTTTCCTGAATATATTCAGGAAAAAATGTATACGCACTGTTCGTCCAAGTGCATCACTGTCAAAGATCTGCCGCTTTTCACATGTTTTAAATGCAATTCCAATCTACCTCCTGAAATATGATTCCTCAATTCTGCCTCGTTTTCAAGTCCTCTTTGCAGACTTACTTCAATATATTTTTGCCAATAGCTGTCATTTATAACTCTGCAGGTTTGTGAATTACAGTGCCCGTGATTTCCTTTCTTAACTCGCTTCCTTGAAAGCTGGCCACAAAACCGCAGGTTTGCTTCAGGCCGTAATCAGGGTGTGGCACGGCACTCTGAGCCTTTGGTTAATTCCTCTTCCTGGTGGGAAATTAGAGTTAAATGTGCCCCTCCAGACACCTGCCTCACTCCCAGCCCCTTGGTGATGTGTGTCCTCTGGTTTGAGGCCACATGTGATGGGTTCCTCATCTTTTGATGATGTGGCCCCACTGGTGTGAGGACACTCCTGCCTGCTTCCCATCCCCTTGGTGATGTGGTCCCTCCAGCGAGAGTCTGATCCTGGTTGGGTTCCTCACACTTCTGTGAGGTGGGCCCTCTTCTCTGAGGTCACTCCTGCCTGGCTAGCACACCCCGCCTTGGCGAAGTCGGACCTCTGGTGGCAGTTGGAGCCTGCTGGGAGCCTCCTCCCCTCGGTGATGAGGCCCTCTGGCATCAGGCCCTAACTGCTGGGTTCCCACATTTTCTGATACGTCCTAAGTGGTGCGAGGGCACTCCTGCCAGGTTCCCATCCCCATGGGCATGTGGGCCTTCTGCTCTAAGGTCCCAACACCTGTGTTGTTCACCGTTTCATGATGTTGGCTCTCTGGTGTTAGTTCACTCAGGCCTAGATCCCATAGAGTCTGTGCTCTGAGCCGCCTGCTGGGAGGTTCCTACTGCTGAATTCCTTACCTTTTCTATTCTTTGGGTTCTGTGTTTTCATGCTCCTCCTTCCTGACTCACTCCCAGCCCCTTTGTGATGTAGGTCCTCTGGTTTGAGGCCACATGTGCCGGTTTCCTCACCTTTATTGATGTGGCCCCACTGGTGTGAGGACACTCCTGCCTGGTTCCCATCCACTTGGTGATGGGGGCCCTCTGGTGAGAGCCTGATCCTGGCTGGATTCCTCACCCTTCTGTGAGGTAGACCCTCTGCTGTGAGGTCACTCCTGCCTGGCTGGCACACGTCACCTTGGCGATGTGGGCCCTCAGTTGGGAGTTGGTGCCTGCTGGGAGTCTCCTCCCCTTGGTAATGAGGGCCCTCTGGCGTCAGGCCCTAACTCATGGGCTCCCAAAATTTTCTGATGTGCGCCCTGTCGTGCGAGTACACTCCTGCCGGGGTCCCATGCCCATGGGGATGTTGGCTTTCTGCTCTGAGGTCCCAACGGCTGGGTTGCTCACAGTGTCAGAACGTGGGCCCTCTGCTGTGAGTTCACTCCGGCATGGATCCCATAGCCTCGGTGCTCTGGGCCACCTGCTTGGAGCTTCCAACTGTGGGGTTCCTCACCTTTTTATTCTATGGGCCCTCTGTTGTGAGTCTCCTCCTGCATGCCTCACTCCCAGCCCTTTCGTGATGTGTGTCCCCTTATTTGAGGCCACATGTGCTGTGTTCCTCACCTTTGGCTGATGTGGCCCCACTGGTGTGAGGACACTCCTGCCTGGTTTCCATCCCCTTGGTGATGTGGGCCCTCTGGTTAGAGTCTGATCCTGGTTGGGTTCCTCACACTTCTGTGAGGTGGGCCCTCTGCTGTGAGGTAACTCCTGCCTGGCTTGCTCCCATTGCCTTGGTGACGTCGGCCCTCTGGTGGCATTTGGAGCCTGCTGGTAGCCTCCTCTCCTCGGTGATGAGGGCCCTCTGGCGTCAGGCCCTAACTGCTGGGTTCCCACATTTTCTGATACGTGTTAAGTTGTGCGAGGACACTCCTGCGAGGTTCCTATCCCCATGGGGATGTGGGTCTTCTGCTCTGAGGTTCCACCGGCTGGGTTGCTCACAGTTTCATGATGTGGGCCCTCTGCTGTGAGTTCACTGTGGCCTGGATCCCATAGACTCTGTGCTCTGGGCCACCTGCTGGGAGGTTCAAACTTCTGGATTCCTCACATTTTTTATTCTGTGGGCCCTGTGTTGTTAGGCTACTCCTGCTTGCCTCACTCGGAGCACCTTGGAAATGTGGGTCCTCTGGTTTAGGCCACATGTGCTGGGTTCCTCACCTTTCTATAATGTGGCCACACTGGTGTGAGGACACTGCTGCCTTTTTCCGATCCCCTTGGTGATGTGGGCTCTCTGGTGAGAGTCTTATCCTGGCTGGTTTCCTCACCCTTCTGTGAGGTAGACCCTCTGCTGTGAGGTCACTCCTGCCTGGCTGGCACACATCACCTTGGCGACGTGGGCCCTCAGTTGGGAGTTGGTGCCTGCTGGGGGTCTCCACCCCTCGGTAATGAGGGCCCTCTGGCGTCAGACCCTAACTCCTGGGCTCCCAAAATTTTCTGATGTGCGCCCTGTGGTGCGACTACACTCCTGCCAGGTTCCCAACCCCATGGGAATGTGGGCCTTCTGCTCTGAGGTCCCAACGGTGGGTTGCTCAGTTTCATGATGAGGGTCCTCTGGTTGAGTTCACTCCGCCCTGGATCCAATAGCCTCGCTGCTCCTGGCTGCCTGCGGGGATGTTCCAACTGCGGGATTCCTCACCTTTTTTCTTCTATGGGCCCTCTGTTTTGAGACTCCTCCTGCCTGCCTGACTCCCAGCCCCTTGGTGATGTGTGTCCTCTGGTTTGAGGCTACGTGTGCTGGGTCCCTCACCTTTCGATTATGTGGCCCCACTGGTGTGAGGACACTCCTGCCTGGTTCCTATCCCCTTGGTGATGTGGGCCCTCTGGTGAGAGTCTGATCCTGGCTGGGTTCCTCACCCTTCTGTGAGGTGGACCCTCTGCTGTGAGGTCACTCCTGCCTGGCTGGCACACCCCACCTTGGCAACGTCGGACCTCTTGTGGCAGTTGGAGCCCGCTGGGAGCTTCCTCTCCTCGGTGATGAGGGCCCTCTGGCGTCAGGCCCTAACTTCTGGGCTCCCAAAATTCTCTAATGTGCGCCCTGTGGTGCGAGTACACTCCTGCCAGGTTCCCAACCACATGGGAATGTGGGCCTTCTGCTCTGAGGTCCCAACGGCTGGGTTGCTCACAGTTTCATGATGAGGGCCCTCTGTTTTGTGTTCAGTCAGGCCTGGATCCCATATCCTCGCTGCTCCTGGCCGCCTGCTGGGAGGTTCCAACTGCGGGTTTCCTCACCTTTTTTATTCTATGGGCCCTCTGTTTTGAGGCTCCTCCTGCCTGCCTCACTCCCAGCCCCTTGGTGATGTGTGTCCTCTAGTTTGAGGCCACGTGTGCTGGGTCCATCACATTTCGGTGATGTGGCCCCACTGGTGTGAGGACACTCCTGCCTGGTTTCCATTCCCTTGGTGATGTGGGCCCTCTGGTGAGAGTCTGATCCTCTTTGGGTTCCTCACACTTTTGTGTGGTTGGCCCTCTGCTCTGAGGTCACTCCTGCCTGGCTGGCACACACCGCATTGGCGACGTCAGCCCTCTGGTAGCAGTTGGAGCTTGCTGGGAGCCTCCTCTCCTCAGTGATGAGGGCCCTCTGGCGTCTGGCCCTAACTGCTGGGCTCCCCACATTTTCTGATGTGTGCCCACTGGTGCGATGACACTCCTGCTTGGTTCCCTCCCCCATGGGGATGTGGGCCTTGTGCTCTGAGGTCACAACGGCTGGGTTGCTTACAGTATCACGATGAGGGCCCTCTGTTGTGAGTTCATCACTGCCTGGATCCCATAGCCTCGGTGATCTGGGCCGCCTGCTGGGATGTTCCAACGGCTGGATTCCTCACCTTTTTTATACAATGGGCCATGTGTTGGGAGGTTAATCCTGCCTGCCTCGCTCCGAGACCCATGGTGATGTGGGTCCTCTGGTTTGAGGCCACATGTGCTGGGTACCTCAACTTTCGATGATGTGGTCCCACGGGTGTGAGGACACTCCTGCCTGGTTCCCAGCCCCTTGCTCTTGTGGGCACTCTGGTGAGGGTCTGATCCTTCCTGGGTTCCTTAGCCTTCTGTGAGGTGGGCCCTCTGATGTGAGGTCACTCCTGCATGGCTGGCTCACGTCGCCTTGGCGACGTGGGTCTTCTGTTGGCCACTGAAGCATACTGGGAGCCTCCTACCCTCTTTAATGAGGGCCCTGGAAAAAACGCATATGCCCTTTTTGACCAAGTGCAACATTGTCGACATTCTGACTCTTTTCCTATACTTTCAGAGGATTTCCCTTCTACCTCCTGTAATCGTAGTCCTGGAATTCTGCCCCACGTTCAAGTCCTCTTTGTAGCCTTACTTCAATATATTTTTGGATGATAGCTGTCATTTATAACTCTGCAGGTTTGTGAATTACAGTGCCCCTGAGCTCCTTTCTTCAACTCGCTTTCTTGTGAGCTGGCTGCAAAACCGCAGGATTGCTTCAGGCCCTAATCTGGTTCTGGCAGGGCACGCTGAGCCTTTGGTTAATCCCTCTTCCTGGTGGGAAATGAGCATTCCTTTTGCCCGTGCAGACACCTACAGCTAGTCTCTCATTGGTTCTCCCTATCCCTGTTCATCTTGCGCAGAAATTGCAAACTGTGCCAAACAGGAGGTTAAAGGCACTGACTCTCCAAGTGGGGTGAGTGTTAGTAAAGCGTCTGGAACGGTGAACCCAAGTACCAGGGTACGAAACCTGAGATGCATTTGAAAACGTTTCCCAATCACACGGTGGATATATTCTGGGTTTCCCATGCATGATTTAGCTGAAGGAAGAATCCCTTAAACCTGGAGAGTTGTGACCCTTGGAATGGCTACCATGCAGTAGGACTTCAAAGGGTCTGCGTTTGCTCACCGAACCTCACCAATGCTATCAGCCCGAAGTGTCCAGCCTTATGTCACACCCAGCTCTGGGTGTAGATGTGGTAAATCCAGGTTGCATCACAAGCCCTGAATGAATTATTTAAGAATTGCTCTCTATTTCACTGTCATTGTGTTTTGTTTATGAAATTAATTTTGATAATGGGATTTATCGGATTTTCACTGCTGCATTTAGGCCGCTGTACACACGCTTGATTTCCTTATGGAGACATATAAATCCATGGGTCTTAACATTCTTACTTGTCAGGTATATTTCCAGGCGTTGAATATGGGGTGTTGAGTCCATTTCGTTGATGAAGGGGTAGGTTTTGTTTATTATATATTTGGCTTATGGAACGGTATCTGTGCTAATTTCAATCTCTGGTTTGATGCAGCACCCCAACTCACCTTTCCCCATAAGCAAGCATAAGTTGGTTATCTAAATTTGAGACCCTGTTCTGTTTTGTAATTCAGTTCATGTGTAGCCAAGTTTACGTTCCGTGTATTAGTGATATCTTATGATGTTTATTTTTCTGTGTGACTTATTTCTCATAGAATCGTCGTACCTGAATCCACTCATTATGCCTCTACGGGCCTGATGACGTAGATCTTATTGCTGAGTGATATTCCATTGTACGTGTGTACCACAACTTCTTTATCCATTTTTTGCTTTGTCGGATATTTAACTTGTACCGTAGACGAGGTTCTTTTAAACAGAGCCGTCCCAAACTTTGGGGTGGCTGTGTGTTTTTGATTTTAATTTCCCTAAGCTATAGGACCCTAAGTGGAAGTGCCATAGGTTGTGTTGCTTTGTTTCCTACGTGTTTCAGGAAACACCATACACTTCTCCAGAGTGGCTGTTGGCAATTTACATCCCGCCCATCAGCATAACAAGGCTCGCTGTTCTCCATGACCTGTCCTGCCTTTCTGGATTTTACACTTTTTTCAGATGGCCCTTTTGACCGGGGGGCAGTGAGACTTCATTGTAGTGCAGATTTCTTTACACGCTTGCTTGGTTGGCCAAAAAGGGCGTATGCGTTTTTTCCTGAATATATTCAGGAAAAAACGCATATGCACTTTTTGGCCAAGTGCATCATTGTCGACATTCTGCCTCTTTTCCTATGCTTTAAGTGCAATTCCAGTCTACCCCCTGAAATCGTTTTCCTGAAATTATGCCCCGCTTTCAAGTCCTCTTTGAAGACTTACTTCAATATATTTTTGGACTATAGCTGTCATTCATAACTCTGCAGGTTTGTGAATTTCAGTGCCCCTGAGCTGCTTTCTTCAACTCGCTTTCTTGTGAGCTGGCCGCAAAATCGCAGGATTGCTTCAGGCCCTAATCTGGTTCCGGCAGGGCACGCTGAGCCTTTGGTTAATTCCTCTTCCTGGTGGGAAATGAGCGTTCCATTTGCCCGTGCAGACACCTACAGCTAGTCTCTCATTGGTTCTCCCTATTCCTGTTCATCTTGTGCAGAAATTGCAAACTGTGCCAAACAGGAGGTTAAAGGCACTGACTCTCCAAGTGGGGAGAGTGTTAGTAAAGCGTCTGGAATGGTGAACCCGAGTACCAGGGTACGAAACCTGAGATGCATTTGAAAACGTTTCCCAATCACACGGTCGACCATACTCTGGGTTTCCCATGCATGTTTTAGCTGAAGGAAGAATCCCTTAAACCTGGAGAGTTGGGACCCATGGAATGGGTACCATGCAGTATGACTTCAAAGGGTCTGCGTTTGCTCACCGAACCTCACCAATGCTATCAGCCTGAAGTGTCCAGCCTTATGTCTCACCCAGCTCTGGGGGTACATGTGGTAAATCCAGGTTGCATCACAAGGCCTGAATGAATTATTTAAGAATTGCTCTCTATTTCACTGTCATTGTGTTTTGTTTGTGAAATTTATTTTGATAATGGGATTTATTGGATTTTCACTGCTGTGTTTAGGCCGCTGTACACACGCTTGATTTCCTTATCGAGACATATAAACCCATGGGTCTTAAGATTCTTACTTGTCACTTATATTCCCAGGCGTTGAATATGGGGTGTTGAGTCCATTTCGTTGAGCAAGGAGTAGGTCTTGTCTATTATATAATAGGCTTATTGAATGGTATCTGTGCTAATTTCAATCTCTGGTTTTATGCAGCACCCCAACACACCTTTCCCCATCAACAAGCATAAGTTGGTTTTCTAAATTTGAGACCCTGTTCTGTGTTGTAATTCAGTTCATGTGTAGCCAAGTTTACGTTCCGTGTATTAGTGATATCTTGTGTTTCTTTTTCTGTGTGACTTATTTCTCGTAGAATCGTCGTACCTGAATCCACTCATTATGGCGCTACGGGCCTGATGACGTAGATCTCATTGCTGAGTGATATTCCATTGTACGTACGTACCACAACTTCTTTATCCATTTTTTGCTTTCTCGGATATTTAACTTGTACCGTAGACGAGGTTCTTGTAAACACAGCCGTCCCAAACTTTGGGGTGGCTGTGTGTTTTTGATTTTAATTTCCCTAAGCTATAGGACCCTAAGTGGAAGTGCCATAGGCTGTGATGCTTTGTTTCCTACGTGTTTCAGGAAACAACATACACTTCTCCAGAGTGGCTGTTGGCAATTTACATCCCGCCCATCAGCATAACAAGGCTCCCTGTTCTCCATGACCTGTCCTGCCTTTCTGGATTTTACACCTGTTTCAGATGGCCTTTTGGAACGGGGGGCAATGAGACTTCATTGTAGTGCAGATTTCCTTTACACGCTTCCTTGGTTGGCCAAAAAGGGCGTATGCGTTTTTTCCTGAATATATTCAGGAAAAAACGCATACGCCCTTTTTGGCCAAGTGCATCATTGTCAACATTCTGCCTCTTTTCCTATGCTTTAAGTGCAATTCCAGTCTACCCCCTGAAATCGTTTTCCTAAAATTCTGCCCCGCATTCAAGTCCTCTTCGAAGACTTACTTCAATACCTTTTTGGACGATAGCTGTCATTCATAACTCTGCAGGTTTGTGAATTACAGTGCCCCTGAGCTCCTTTCTTCAACTCGCTTTCTTGTGAGCTGGCCGCAAAACCGCAGGATTGCTTCAGGCCCTAATCTGGTTCCGGCAGGGCACGCTGAGCCTTTGGTTAATTCCTCTTCCTGGTGGGAAATGAGCGTTCCATTTGCCCGTGCAGACACCTACAGCTAGTCTCTCATTGGTTCTCCCTATTCCTGTTCATCTTGCGCAGAAATTGCAAACTGTGCCAAACAGGAGGTTAAAGGCACTGACTCTCCAAGTGGGGAGAGTGTTAGTAAAGCGTCTGGAACGGTGAACCCGAGTACCAGGGTACGAAACCTGAGATGCATTTGAAAACGTTTCCCAATCACACGGTGGACCATACTCTGGGTTTCCCATGCATGTTTTAGCTGAAGGAAGAATCCCTTAAACCTGGAGAGTTCGGAACCATGGAATGGGTACCATGCAGTATGACTTCAAAGCGTCTGCGTTTGCTCACAGAACTTCACCAATGCTATCAGCCCGAAGTGTCCAGCCTTATGTCTCACCCAGCTCTGGGTGTAGGTGTGGTAAATCCAGGTTGCATCACAAGCCGTGAATGAATTATTTAAGAATTGCTCTCTATTTCACTGTCATAGTGTTTTGTTTGTGAAATTTATTTTGATAATGGGATTTATCGGATTTTCACTGCTGCGTTTAGGCCGCTGTACACATGCTAGATTTCCTTATGGAGACATATAAATCAATGGGTCTTAAGATTCTTACTTGTCAGGTATATTCCCAGGCGTAGAATATGTGGTGTTGATTCCATTTCGTTGAGCAAGTAGTAGGTCTTGTCTATTATATATTTGGCTTATGGAACGGTATCTGTGCTAATTTCAATCTCTGGTTTGATGCAGCACCCAAACTCACCTTTCCCCATAAGCAAGCATAAGTTGGTTTTCTAAATTTGAGACCCTGTTCTGTTTTGTAATTCAGTTCATGTGTAGCCAAGTTTACCTTCCGTGTATTAGTGATATCTTATGATGTTTCTTTTTCTGTGTGACTTATTTCTCATAGAATCGTCGTACCTGAATCCACTCATTATGCCGCTACAGGCCTGATGACCTAGATTTCATTGCTGAGTGATATTCCATTGTACGTACGTACCACACGTTCTTTATCCATTTTTTGCTTTCTTGGATATTTAACTTGTACCGTAGACGAGGTTCTTGTAAACAGAGCCGTCCCAAAATTTGGGGTGGCTGTGTGTTTTTGATTTTAATTTCCCTAAGCTATAGGACCCTAAGTGGAAGTGCCATAGGCTGTGTTGCTTTGTTTCTTACGTGTTTCAGGAAACACCATACACTTCTCCAGAGTGGCTGTTGGCAATTTACATCCCGCCCATCAGCATAACAAGGCTCCCTGTTCTCCATGACCTGTCCTGTCTTTCTGGATTTTACACTTGTTTCAGATGGCCGTTTGGACCGGGGGGCAGTGAGACTTCATTGTAGTGCAGATTTCCTTTACACGCTTGCTTGGTTTGCCAAAAAGTGCGTATACGTTTTTTTCCTGAATATATTCAGGAAAAAATGCATACGCCCTTTTTGACCAAGTGCATCATTGTGGACATTCTGCCTCTTTTCCTATGCTTTAAGTGCAATTCCAGTCCACCCCCTGAAATCGTTTTCCTGAAATTCTGCCCCGCTTTCAAGTCCTCTTCGAAGACTTACTTCAATACATTTTTGGACGATAGCTGTCATTCTTAACTCTGCAGGTTTGTGAATTACAGTGCCCCTGAGCTCCTTTCTTCAACTCGCTTTCTTGTGAGCTGCCCGCAAACCGCAGGATTGCTTCAGGCCCTAATCTGGTTCCGGCATGGCATGCTGAGCCTTTGGTTAGTTCCTCTTCCTGGTGGGAAATGAGCGTTCCATTTGCCCGTGTATACACCTACAGCTAGTCTCTCATTGGTTCTCCCTATTCCTGTTCATCTTGCACAGAAATTGCAAACTGTGCCAAACAGGAGGTTAAAGGCACTGACTCTCCAAGTGGGGAGAGTGTTAGTAAAGCGTCTGGAATGGTGAACCCGAGTACCAGGGTACGAAACCTGAGATGCATTTGAAAACGTTTCCCAATCACACGGTCGACCATACTCTGGGTTTCCCATGCATGTTTTAGCTGAAGGAAGAATCCCTTAAACTTGGAGATTTGGGACCCATGGAATGGGTACCATGCAGTATGACTTCAAAGGGTCTGCGTTTGCTCACCGAACCTCACCAATGCTATCACCCCGAAGTGTCCAGCCTTATGTCTCACCCAGCTCTGGGTGTAGTTGTGGTAAATCCAGGTTGCATCACAAGCCCTGAATGAATTATTTAAGAATTGCTCTCTATTTCACTGTCATAGTGTTTTGTTTTTGAAATTTATTTTGATAATGGGATTTATTGGATTTTCACTGCTGCGTTTAGGCCGCTGTACACACGCTTGATTTCCTTATGGAGACATATAAATCCATGGGTCGTAAGATTCTTACTTGTCAGGTATATTCTCAGGCGTTGAATATGGGGTGTTGAGTCCATTTCATTGAGCAAGGAGTAGGTCTTGTCTATTATATATTTGGCTTATGGAACGGTATCTGTGCTAATTTCAATCTCTGGTTTTATGCAGCACCCCAACTCACCTTTCCCCATAAGCAAGCATAAGTTGGTTTTCTAAATTTGAGACCCTGTTCTGTTTTGTAATTCAGTTCATGTGTAGCCAAGATTACGTTCCGTGTATTAGTGATATCTTATGATGTTTCTTTTTCTGTGTGACTTGTTTCTCGTAGAATCGTCGTACCTGAATCCACTCATTATGCCGCTACAGGCCTGATAACGTAGATCTCATTGCTGAGTGATATTCCATTGTACGTACGTACCACAACTTCTTTATCCATTTTTTGCTTTCTCCGATATTTAACTTGAACCGTAGACGAGGTTCTTGTAAACACAGCCGGCCCAAACTTTGGGGTGGCTGTGTGTTTTTGATTTTAATTTCCCTAAGCTATAGGACCCTAAGTGGAAGTGCCATAGGCTGTGTTGCTTTGTTTCCTACGTGTTTCAGGAAACACCATACACTTCTCCAGAGTGGCTGTTGGCAATTTACATCCCGCCCATCAGCATAACAAGGCTCCCTGTTCTCCATGACCTGTTCTGCCTTTCTGGATTTTACACTTTTTTCAGATGGCCCTTTTGACCGGGGGGCAGTGAGACTTCATTGTAGTGCAGATTTCCTTTACACGCTTGCCTGGTTGTGCAAAAAGTGCGTATGCGTTTTTTCCTGAATATATTCAGGAAAAAACGCATACGCCCTTTTTGGCCAAGTGCATCATTGTGGACATTCTGCCTCTTTTCCTATGCTTTAAGTGCAATTCCAGTCTACCTCCTGAAATCGTTTTCCTGAAATTCTGCCCTGCTTTCAAGTCCTCTTCGAAGACTTACTTCAATACATTTTTGGACGATAGCTGTCATTCATAACTCTGCAATATTGTGAATTACAGTGCCCCTGAGCTCCTTTCTTCAACTCGCTTTCTTGTGAGCTGGCCGCAAAACCGCAGGATTGCTTCAGGCCCTAATCTGGTTCCGGCAGGGCACGCTGAACCTTTGGTTAATTCCTCTTCCTGGTGGGAAATGAGCGTTCCATTTGCCCGTGCAGACACCTACAGCTAGTCTCTCATTGGTTCTCCCTATTCCTGTTCATCTTGCGCAGAAATTGCAAACTGTGCCAAACAGGAGGTTAAAGGCACTGACTTTCCAAGTGGGGAGAGTTTTAGTAAAGTGTCTGGAACGGTGCACCCGAGTACCAGGGGACGGAACCTGAGATGCATTTGAAAACGTTTCCCAATCACAGGGTGGAACATACTCCGGGTTTCCCATGCATGTTTTAGCTGAAGGAAGAATCCCTTAAACCTGGAGAGTTGGGACCCATGGAATGGGTACCATGCAGTATGACTTCAAAGGGTCTGCGTTTGCTCACCAAACCTCACCAATGCTATCAGCCCAAAGTGTCCAGCCTTATGTCTCAACCAGCTCTGGGTGTAGATGTGGTAAATCCAGGTTGCATCACAAGCCCTGAATGAATTATTTAAGAATTGCTCTCTATTTCACTGTCATTTTTTTTTTAAACATCTTTATTGGGGTATAATTGCTTTACAATGGTGTGTTAGTTTCTGCTTTATAACAAAGTGAATCAGTTATACATATACATATGTTCCCATATGTCTTCCCTCTTGCGTCTCCCTCCCTCCCACTCTCCCTATCCCACACCTCCAGGCTGTCACAAAGCACCAAGCTAATATCCCTGTGCCTTGCGGCTGCTTCCCACTAGCTATCTACCTTACTACGTTTGTTAGTGTGTATATGTCCATGACTCTCTCTCGCCCTGTCAAAGCTCAGCCCTCCCCCTCCCCATATCCTCAAGTCCGTTCTCCAGTAGGTCTGCGTCTTTATTCCTGTCTTACCCCTAGGTTCTTCATGACATTTTTTTTCCCCTTAAATTCCATATATATGTGTTAGCATACGGTATTTGTCTTTTTCTTTCTGACTTACTTCACTCTGTATGACAGACTCTAGGTCTATCCATCTCATTACAAATAGCTCAATTTCATTTCTTTTTAAGGCTGAGTAATATTCCATTGTATATATGTGCCACATTTTCTTTATCCATTCATCCGATGATGGGCGCTTAGGTTGTTTCCATCTCCGGGCTATTGTAAATAGAGCTGCAATGAACATTTTGGTACATGACTCTTTTTGAATTTTGGTTTTCCCAGGGTATATGCCCAGTAGTGGGATTGCTGGGTCATATGGTAATTCTATTTGTAGTTTTTTAAGGAACCTCCATACTGTTCTCCATAGTGGCTGAACCAATTCACATTCCCACCAGCAGTGCAGGAGTGTTCCTTTTCTCCACACCCTCTCCAGCATTTATTGTTTCTAGATTTTTTGATGATGGCCATTCTGACTGGTGTGAGATGATATCTCATTGTAGTTTTGATTTGCATTTCTCTAATGATTAATGATGTTGAGCATTCTTTCATGTGTTTGTTGCCATTCTGTATATCTTCTTTGGAGAAATGTCTATTTAGGTCTTCTGCCCATTTTTGGATTGGGTTGTTTGTTTTCTTGTTATTGAGCTGCATGAGCTGCTTGTAAATTTTGGAGATTAATCCTTTGTCATTTGCTTCATTTGCATGTCATTGTGTTTTGTTTGTGAAATTTATTTTGTTAATGGGATTTATCGGATTTTCACTGCTGCGTTTAGGCCACTGTACACACGCTTGACTTCCTTATGGAGACATATAAATCCATGGGTCGTAAGATTCTTACTTGTCAGGTATATTCCCAGGCGTTGAATATGGGGTGTTGAGTCCATTTCGTTGAGCAACAGTAGGTCTTGTCTATTATATATTTGGCTTATGGAACGGTATCTGTGCTAATTTCAATCTCTGGTTTTATGCAGCACCCCAACTCACCTTTCCCCATAAGCAAGCATAAGTTGGTTTTCTAAATTTGAGACCCTGTTCTGTTTTGTAATTCAGTTCATGTGTAGCCAAGTTTATGTTCCGTGTATTAGTGATATCTTATGATGTTTTTTTTTCTGTGTGACTTGTTTCTCGTAGAATCGTCGTACCTGAATCCACTCATTATGCCGCTATGGGCCTGATGACGTAGATCGCATTGCTGAGTGATATTACATTGTACGTACGTACCACGACTTCTTTATCCATTTTGTGCTTTCTCGGATATTGAACTTGTACCGTAGACGAGGTTCTTGTAAACAGAGCCGTCCCAAACTTTGGGGTGCTGTGTGTTTTTGATTTTAATTTCCCTAAGCTATAGGACCCTAAGTGGAAGTGCCATAGGCTGTGTTGCTTTGTTTCCTACGTGTTTCAGGAAACACCATACACTTCTCCAGAATGGCTGTTGGCAATTTACATCCCTCCCATCAGCATAATAAGGTTCCGTGTTCTCCATGACCTGTGCTGCCTTTCTGGATTTTACACTTTTTTCAGATGGCCCTTTTGACCGGGGGGCAGTGAGACTTCATTGTAGTGCAGATTTCCTTTACACGCTTGCTTGGTTGGCCAAAAAGGGCGTATGCGTTTTTTTCTGAATATATTCAGGAAAAAACGCATACACCCTTTTTGGCCAGGTGCATCATTGTCCACATTCTGCCTCTTTTCCTATGCTTTAAGTGCAATTCCAGTCTACCCCCTGAAATCGTTTTCCTGAAATTCTGCCCCACTTTCAAGTCCTCTTCGAAGACTTACTTCAATACATTTTTGGACGATAGCTGTCATTCATAACTCTGCAGTTTTGTGATTTACAGTGCCCCTGAGCTCCTTTCTTCAACTCGCTTTCTTGTGATCTGGCCGCAAACCCACATGATTGCTTCAGGCCCTAATCTGGTTCTGGCACGGCATGCTGAGCCTTTGGTTAATTCCTCTTCCTGGTGGGAAATGAGCATTCAATTTGCACGTGCAGACACCTACAGCTAGTCTCTGATTGGTTCTCACTATTCCTGTTCACCTTGCGCAGAATTTCCAAACTGTGCCAAACAGGAGGTTAAAGGCACTGACTCTCCAAGTGGAGAGAGTGTTAGTAAAGGGTCTGGAATGGTGAACCCGTGTAAAAGGGGACAAAAACTGAGATGCATTTGAAAACGCTTCCCAGCCACACGGTGGACCTTACTTTGGGTTTCCCATGCATGTTTTAGCTGAAGGAAGAATCTCTTAAACCTGGAGAGTTGCGACCCATGGAATGGGTACCATGCAGTATGACTTCAAAGGATCTGCATTTCTTCATCGTACCTCACCAGTGCTATCCGCCCGAAGTGTCCAACCTTATGTCTCACTCAGCTCTTGGTGCAGATGTGGTTAATCCAGGTTGCATCACAAGCTCTGAATGAATTATTTAAGAATAGCTCTCTATTTCACTGTCATTGTGTTTTGTTTTTGTAATTCATTTTGATAATTGGATTTATCAGATTTTCTCTGCTGCGTTCATAAATCTATACACACGCTTGATTCTGTTACGGAGACATATAAATCCATGGGTTTGAAGATTCTTACTAGTCAGGTGTATTCCTAGGCGTTGAATATGGGGTGTTTAGTCCATTTCGTTGAGCAACTGGTAGGTCTTGACTATCACATATTTGGCTTATGGAAAAGTATCTGTGCTAATTTCTATCTCTGGTTTTATGCAGCACCCCAGCTCTCCTTTATCCTTAAGCAAGCATATGTTGGTTTTCTAAATTTGAGACCCCATTCTGTTTTGTAATTCAGTTCATTTGTAGCCACGTTTACATTCCATATATTAGTAATATCGTGTGTCTTTTTCTTTTTGAATTATGTGACTTCGAATGATCATACGTAACTCCTCTGTGGTTGTTACAACTGGCCATATTTCATTGATTTCCAGGCTGAGTAATATTCCACTCTACATAAGTCTCACATCTCTATCCATTTTTTCCCTCCAGAGACTTATAAATTATATCCTAGTCGAGGATCTTTTAAACATAGAGGCAGTAAATATTGGGGTGCCTGTGTCCTCTCGATTTTTGTTTTTCCCAAGATATACGTCCATGAGTGCAAGTGCCCTGTGCTCTGTAGCTCATTTTTTAGGTGCTTTAGTAAACACAATACACTTCTCCAGAGTGACCGTTGGCAATATACATTTCCAGTATAAGCCTCAGAGGGCTCCCTTTTCTCCTTGCCCTGTCCTGCATTTCTGGTGTTTACACTTTATGAGGAAGGCTCTTCTGACTGATGCGAAGTGATATGTTTTGTAGTATTGATTTCCAGTGCCCACCTGTTTGGTTGGCTAAAAAAGTGTATGCCCTTTTCTTGAATACATACAGAAAAAGACGCATACACCCTTTTTGGCCAATTGCAATGTTGGCAATGTTCAGCCCCTTTTCTTGTGCTTAATGGCGAGTCCTTTCTACCTCTTCCAATCCCTTTCCTGCCATTCTCCGTTGCTTACAAGTCCTTTCCTCTGACTTTCCTCAAGACATTTTTCAGTGATAGATATTTTCAACTCTGCAGTTTCGTGAATTTTAGTGTCCCTGAGTTCCATTTTTCAACTTGTGTTTATGGGAACTGGCCACAAAGCAGCGGAATTTCCTCAAGCCCTATTCTGTTTCCATGGGCAACCCTAGCCTTTGGTCAATTCGTCTTCCTGATTGGAAATAAGAGTGACATGTGCCTGTCCGAACACCTAGGACTTCTCTCTCATTGTTCCTCCTCCTTCTGCTTCATCCTCTGGACAAATTCCAAACTGTCTGCAACAGGATGTTGACAGTGCTGACATCTCCAAGTGGGGAGACTGTTCGTAAAGACGCTGGAGGGGTGAACCCGAGCACCAGGAGATGAGGAGATGAGATGCCTTTTCCAAACTCTTCCCGATCAGACGGTATACCATCCTCTGGGTGTGACAGGCATGTTTTAGCTGTAGGAAGGGTCCCATTCATGTGAGGAGAACACCAGGGCTTTTACAAAATCAGTGTCTCTCCACAACCCAAACTGGGGAATTTTTTAAGCTACGGCTACACATATGTTCATTAAGGGCCTTGGGAAGTAGGCAGAGTCCAAACTTTAGATGATTGAAGTCTTCAGGGTCAGAAGCACTCACCACCGGCTTCCCTTACGTTCCATTTTAACTGTCATGAATAGATGATGTCAATAAAAATATCTATTCTTTTTCAGATGATTTCCCCTTATAGGTTATTGTAAAATATTGAGTGTAGTTCCCGGTGCTATACAGTAGTTCCTTGTTGACGATCGATTTTATACATAGCAGTGTGTATGTGTTAATCCCAAACTGTTAATTTATCCCTCCTCCCACCTTTCCCCTTTGGTAATAATAAATTATAAGATTTTATACTTCTCAGAATTGGGGGAGCTGAAAGAGAGGTATCATTTTCAATGGAAAAGCATTTAAAACAAGATTGAAGCTTTAACCAAGATTATTAGATGTACCTCCTTGGAAAGAAATCACTTCGTTTCTCTAATATTGACCTGACAAATAAGACAAACCTTTTCACTGAACTTGCTTCTAATAAAGTGATGGAAATATCAAATGGGAGTGTTAGAAACATCTTATTTTACCCGAGCCTTATACACTGTTCTATGTTAATTACAGTTTGGCTCAAACATCTGTTCATTGAAGTTACAATGTTCTCAATTTCTGTTACTGATCCTCCAGAGTGGACCCCAACAAGTGTCCCCCTGCCCAGTGTCATTGGAGCCAACAGATTGAGACTGAGTTTGGTTCAGAAGCAAAGGAAACTTTATATTTTGATCAGAGAATGGAGAGGTGAGAGCATGTGCTACCCCGTGGGCTGTGGGCTGGGCTGCTGTGTAGAGATCCTGTCAGAGTCAGTGGGAGGGAGGGGGCGGAGCTCTCGAGGGCCCGGTTGGCTGCAGCTCAGGCTCTATATCGCAGAGTGTGCACTGTGTCCCAGGAGCTGAGGTGTCGACCCAGCCATTCCGCACTAGGAAGTCTGGTCTGAAGTGCCGGCTGTTGAACCTCTGTATGCGGGACCCTAGGAGCATGTGAAATTAGACAAAGCACAAAGGATAAAAAAGGTTAGACTTTATTTTATTGCCCAGATTCTATTTTTATCTCCCAGGGATTTTTAAGGGGCTTTGCCTGGGAAAAAGCCCTCTTCTGCCTTTTTTCCCCTTCCTCATTCTTAGAGTGCTGAGGGTGCAGACCCTTCTTCTGTAACTGCTGAGTGCTGAGTTAGGAGCCCTCATACCCGTGGGCGAGGGTCAGAACTTCTCCCCAGCAGCCTCCAGGTGACGTTGATTGTCCCCAGGCCTCCTGCCTCCCCACTCGTCTGCCTGAGCACCAGTATTGGAAGCGTTATAGATTCTAATGACCCTTAAGGGTCCAGGAAGGAGATGTGCAGTGACGCTGTGAGGTCCAGTTTCACCCCGCCCTGCATTTGTTCGGCCACCTTAGGCTGACCGTTTCTGCCAGCCTAGATGCTCTGACCAGTAGTCTGCACTTTCTTCAATTAGGCCCCTGAATTAACGTAAAAAGAGCACCAGGTGTCAGGACCCTGCCTGCTCAACTCCCAGACAGCCCAGGGTCAGTGGTGATGAAGGACCATGATGGCCACTGAGTCAACAGCCTTTTGAAGTAAACAGGAGTCCAGCTGGTCTTATTGGCCACCATCATCACAGTGTCTGTAGGCTCTTCTATGGTGACAGCGTGATATACGTTTCCCCCGCCAAGATTATTAGGTCCGCTCTGGGTGCAGTAAGTCCTGCAAGCAGTAGTCTACTCTTTTGGGACACACTCTTGTTGTTTTATGAGAGAAACTCCAGGTCAAGTGATGGTCACATGAGTCGTCATGGTGCCCCTTTACCCCGGTTATCTCTCTGGAGGTTGGAGTTGGAGGGCCTCCTCACTCGAGGTCAGTGTGCCCACGGAGCAAACCCTGCAACTTCAGGGCATGGTTGGGGCTTAGGGTCACCACGTGGGGTCCTTTTCCCTTAGGAGGGAGGTGGCCTTTTGTGCTGCTGATTTCCAGGTTTTCAGATACCGCCAGTATCTTGGCCAGATGTGGCGGTGGGCCAAGCCCATTGGTGACCGTAGTTTATCCTACCGGGATGGCATTCTTGCATTGTTCCATTTCAAGTGGTCCCAGTTTTTGCACTAATACTCCAATAGCGATTCACCATTCACCAGGAATGTAAAGGTCAAAGGGTTTAGCTAAATTAGGGAGTTCCAGGGCAAGGGTCTGAATTGACTGCTCTTTCCATTCTTGAAAGGCCACTTCTGGATTCTATTCAAAAGGATCATCATCTTTTCCTTTCAGTGTTTCATATAGAGGCCCAGCTAGTAGACTGTAGTTAGGGATCCAGAAGCACCAACCCTGGCCTCCCCAGGAACCCCTAAGCTGTCTTCTAGTTTTAGAAATGGGTAAGGCTGTAAATTGTTTCTTCCCTTTCCTGAGATGGGCTTCTCCGACCTTCTGTGAGAATGAAGCCCAGGCAGGTCACCGTAGTCTGTGATATTTGAGCTTTTTATTTGACAACTTCTATCCTTTATTGGCTTGGTAGTTCAGAGGTCTCCTTAGTAGGGCTGGCGATCAGAATGTCGTCTGCATATTGAAGGAGTGTTTCCTTTTCCAGAGGTAGAACTTTTAGGTCTTTAACTGAGCTTTCCCCAAAGATGGTGTGGGAATTTTTGAACCCTTGGGGCAACACGGCCCAGAAGTATAGTTTTAGTTGTATGTTGAGTCCTGCCACTCACAAGCCAAAATTTCTTGTGACTCTGGGACTAATAGAATACAAAAGAAGGCATCATTGAAGACTAATACAGAATACCATGTCCCGGTGGTTGGTAGAATGACCAGCAGGGTGTAGGATTTAGGAACTACTGGAGGTATATCCTCGGTGGCTTCACTGACTGTCCTGGCATCCTTTACCAGGACTCCAGCAGCCCATGGGGCTCTCGAGGTCAGGCCAATCCCAGGATATGGAGCTCACCTGGGCAGGTACCCCACCCCCACCGCAGCCCACGGTGCTCTCCTGTTCAGACCCCTCCCAGGATATGGGGTTCCCTGGGCAAGTTCTCCTGCAGCCCATGGGGCTCTCATGGTCAGGCCCCTCCCAGGATACAGAGCTACCCTTCCAGTTACCCTGGCAGGGCTGGGCACACAGGTACCGTGCACATCGCCCTCATTGCAGAGCACTTCCAGCTCACCTGTCACTCAGATCTGACACAGAGCACCTCAGAGCAGGACTTGAACTAAGAAACAGCAGCTCCAACAGGTCTGTGACCCTGGGCATCACTCTGTGTGGCCTCCCTCCACCTGGTCTTCCAGAGACTTCCACTGCACCCGGGGCACCAGGCCTCTGTCTCCACCCACCACCCACCCCTCCTCTCCCTGACTCCTGGGTTCCTCTCATTAGGAGAGGGTTTTCTTGAAGTTGTCTCCCACTCATGGGCCAGATAATATAATTAGAAAACAAGCCAGAGCTGCAACCCCTTGTCTATCCTGACTCTCAGGAGCCCACACCTGTTCCTTGGACCTGGCCGATTCAGCAAGTTCCAGTTTCTGCAACTGTGAGCGCCTGAGGGGTGATTATTGGCTGGCCTGGGAAGCCTGACCGTGCCGGCCAGCCCTCCCCAGGTGTGCCTGTTTGAGATCAATATAAACACCGCTCCAGGCAGCAAGAGCCCCTGCAGCTGTGCCTGACGCCATTTTCTCTGCCCTGTCAGCAGCCTCGGGGCTGGACTGGTGGGAGGGAGTGAGAGGCCACGGCTTTGTGGGTGGCCCAGTGTGAGTGGGGCTCTGCTGGACTTTCTGCAGCAGTTACCAAGATGCCACCTGCTAAAGAAGAGGATGTGCCACCCATACCTGCCTCTGGAATTTCTCCCTGGGCAGAGGTGAGTGAGGAAGAAAGCAGTGGGGGCCCGGACAGCAGGGGTATCTCAGGCAGGGAAATGGAAAGCTTCCAGAAGAGTACCCAGGGCCAGGACCATCCTGGCTGGCCTGCAGGCACCAAATCGGCTGGCATGCTGTCGCTCATGTGGCTCCATGGCCCTTCCTCTAGGCTTTCAAGTCCTTGTACATATTCAGGTGTTTTACCTGGGAAGGGTGGGAACATTTCAGCAGCAGCTGGCCTGGGGCTCGGCCCACATTTACTCACAGATGCCTTGGCACGGTCCCCCAGCTTTGCAATGAGGACGCTTGTTGCGTGGGGCCTGCTGGCTGAATGGGAGATGATTCCCCACCACTGGCCAACTACAGAATTGTTTACAACTGGAGCAAGTGCCCTGATACGGTTTTCCTCTGTGTAACTGGTGGGTTCTGTTTTTTTTTTTTCTTTTTTTCATTTTTGGTTCAAGGTAGATTTTATTCCTCTTTTTTGTATTTACAGATATAAGCATGGAAATAATTTATTCATATAAATACATGTATGTGAAGGGAAGAATATTTTTTCTGTTTTACTTTTTGTAATTTTGAATTTTATTTTATTTTTTTATACAGCAGGTTCTTTTTGGTTATCTATTTTATACATATAAATGTATACATGCCAATCCCAATCTCTCAATCCTCCCACCACCACCCCCCAACAGCTTTCCCCCCTTGGTGTCCATACGTTTGTTGTCTACATCTGTTGCTCTATTTCTGCCTTAAAAAACGGTTCATCTGTATAATTTTTCTAGGTTCCACATATATGCATTAATATACAAGATTTGTTTTTCTATTTCTGACTTACTTCACTCTGTATGACAGTCTCTAGATCCATCAACGTCTCTACAAATGACCCAATTTCATTCCTTTTTATGGCTTAGTAATATTCCATTTTATATTTGTACCACATCTTTATGCATTCGTCTGTCTGTGGGCATTTAGGTTGCTTCCATTACCTGGATATTGTAAATAGTGATGCAATGAACATTGAGGTGAATGTCTCTTTTTGATTTATGGTTTTGTCTGGGTATATGCCCAGTAGTGGGATTGCTGGATCATATGGTAATTCTATTCTTAGTTTTATAAGAAACTCCATAATGTTCTCCACAGTGACTGTATCAATTTACATTCCCAACAATAGTGGAAGAGGGTTCCTTATCTCCACACCCTTTCCAGCATTTGTTGTTTGTAGATTTTCTGATGATGCCCATTCTAACAGGTGTGAGGTGATACACCATGGATGAGTCTATTTCGTTGAGCAAAGAGTAGGTCTTGTCTATTACATATTTGGCTTATGGAATGGTATGTGTGCTAATTTCAAGCTCTGGTTTTATACAGCACCCCAACTCAACTTTCCCCTTAAGCAAGCATAAGTTTTTATCTAAATGTGAGACTGTTCGGTTTTGTAATTCAGTTTATGTGTAGCCAAGTTTACACTCCCTCTATTAGTGATATCTTATGATAATTATCTTTCTCTGTGTGACCTATTTCTCTTAGAATCATCATACTTAAATCCACTCAATTTGCTGCTACAGGCCTGATGACATTGATTTCATTGCTGAGTGATATTCCATTGTACGTAAGTAGCACAACTCCTTTATCCATTTTTTTCTTTCTGGGATATTTAATTTGTACTGGACTCGAGGTTCTTGTAAACACAGCAGCCCTAAATTTTGTGTTGGCTGTGTCTTGTTGATTTTAATTTTCCTAAGCTATAGGGCCAAAAGTGGAAGTGCCCTAGTCTCCGTAGCTTTGTTTTTCAGATGTTTCAGGATACACCATAAACATCTCCAGAGTGTCTGTTGGCAATTTACATCCCGCCCATCAGCATAACAAGGCTCCCTGTTCTCCATGGCCTGTCCTGTGTTTCTGGTTTTTACACTTTTTTCAGATGGCCCTTTTGACGAATGGGAAATGAGACTTCATTGTAGTACGGATTTCCATTGCTCGAGTGCTTGGTTGGCCAAAAAGGGCATATGCGTTTTTTCCTGAATATATTCAGGAAAAAATGTATACGCACTGTTCGTCCAAGTGCATCACTGTCGAAGATCTGCCGCTTTTCACATGTTTTAAATGCAATTCCAATCTACCTCCTGAAATATGATTCCTCAATTCTGCCTCGTTTTCAAGTCCTCTTTGCAGACTTACTTCAATATATTTTTGCCAATAGCTGTCATTTATAACTCTGCAGGTTTGTGAATTACAGTGCCCGTGATTTCCTTTCTTAACTCGCTTCCTTGAAAGCTGGCCACAAAACCGCAGGTTTGCTTCAGGCCGTAATCAGGGTGTGGCACGGCACTCTGAGCCTTTGGTTAATTCCTCTTCCTGGTGGGAAATTAGAGTTAAATGTGCCCCTCCAGACACCTGCCTCACTCCCAGCCCCTTGGTGATGTGTGTCCTCTGGTTTGAGGCCACATGTGATGGGTTCCTCATCTTTTGATGATGTGGCCCCACTGGTGTGAGGACACTCCTGCCTGCTTCCCATCCCCTTGGTGATGTGGTCCCTCCGGCGAGAGTCTGATCCTGGTTGGGTTCCTCACACTTCTGTGAGGTGGGCCCTCTTCTCTGAGGTCACTCCTGCCTGGCTAGCACACCCCGCCTTGGCGAAGTCGGACCTCTGGTGGCAGTTGGAGCCTGCTGGGAGCCTCCTCCCCTCGGTGATGAGGCCCTCTGGCATCAGGCCCTAACTGCTGGGTTCCCACATTTTCTGATACGTCCTAAGTGGTGCGAGGGCACTCCTGCCAGGTTCCCATCCCCATGGGCATGTGGGCCTTCTGCTCTAAGGTCCCAACACCTGTGTTGTTCACCGTTTCATGATGTTGGCTCTCTGGTGTTAGTTCACTCAGGCCTAGATCCCATAGAGTCTGTGCTCTGAGCCGCCTGCTGGGAGGTTCCTACTGCTGAATTCCTTACCTTTTCTATTCTTTGGGTTCTGTGTTTTCATGCTCCTCCTTCCTGACTCACTCCCAGCCCCTTTGTGATGTAGGTCCTCTGGTTTGAGGCCACATGTGCCGGTTTCCTCACCTTTATTGATGTGGCCCCACTGGTGTGAGGACACTCCTGCCTGGTTCCCATCCACTTGGTGATGGGGGCCCTCTGGTGAGAGCCTGATCCTGGCTGGATTCCTCACCCTTCTGTGAGGTAGACCCTCTGCTGTGAGGTCACTCCTGCCTGGCTGGCACACGTCACCTTGGCGATGTGGGCCCTCAGTTGGGAGTTGGTGCCTGCTGGGAGTCTCCTCCCCTTGGTAATGAGGGCCCTCTGGCGTCAGGCCCTAACTCATGGGCTCCCAAAATTTTCTGATGTGCGCCCTGTCGTGCGAGTACACTCCTGCCGGGGTCCCATGCCCATGGGGATGTTGGCTTTCTGCTCTGAGGTCCCAACGGCTGGGTTGCTCACAGTGTCAGAACGTGGGCCCTCTGCTGTGAGTTCACTCCGGCATGGATCCCATAGCCTCGGTGCTCTGGGCCACCTGCTTGGAGCTTCCAACTGTGGGGTTCCTCACCTTTTTATTCTATGGGCCCTCTGTTGTGAGTCTCCTCCTGCATGCCTCACTCCCAGCCCTTTCGTGATGTGTGTCCCCTTATTTGAGGCCACATGTGCTGTGTTCCTCACCTTTGGCTGATGTGGCCCCACTGGTGTGAGGACACTCCTGCCTGGTTTCCATCCCCTTGGTGATGTGGGCCCTCTGGTTAGAGTCTGATCCTGGTTGGGTTCCTCACACTTCTGTGAGGTGGGCCCTCTGCTGTGAGGTAACTCCTGCCTGGCTTGCTCCCATTGCCTTGGTGACGTCGGCCCTCTGGTGGCATTTGGAGCCTGCTGGTAGCCTCCTCTCCTCGGTGATGAGGGCCCTCTGGCGTCAGGCCCTAACTGCTGGGTTCCCACATTTTCTGATACGTGTTAAGTTGTGCGAGGACACTCCTGCGAGGTTCCTATCCCCATGGGGATGTGGGTCTTCTGCTCTGAGGTTCCACCGGCTGGGTTGCTCACAGTTTCATGATGTGGGCCCTCCGCTGTGAGTTCACTGTGGCCTGGATCCCATAGACTCCATGCTCTGGGCCACCTGCTGGGAGGTTCAAACTGCTGGATTCCTCACATTTTTTATTCTGTGGGCCCTGTGTTGTTAGGCTACTCCTGCTTGCCTCACTCGGAGCACCTTGGAAATGTGGGTCCTCTGGTTTAGGCCACATGTGCTGGGTTCCTCACCTTTCTATAGTGTGGCCACACTGGTGTGAGGACACTGCTGCCTTTTTCCGATCCCCTTGGTGATGTGGGCTCTCTGGTGAGAGTCTTATCCTGGCTGGTTTCCTCACCCTTCTGTGAGGTAGACCCTCTGCTGTGAGGTCACTCCTGCCTGGCTGGCACACATCACCTTGGCGACGTGGGCCCTCAGTTGGGAGTTGGTGCCTGCTGGGGGTCTCCACCCCTCGGTAATGAGGGCCCTCTGGCGTCAGACCCTAACTCCTGGGCTCCCAAAATTTTCTGATGTGCGCCCTGTGGTGCGACTACACTCCTGCCAGGTTCCCAACCCCATGGGAATGTGGGCCTTCTGCTCTGAGGTCCCAACGGTGGGTTGCTCAGTTTCATGATGAGGGTCCTCTGGTGTGAGTTCACTCCGCCCTGGAACCAATAGCCTCGCTGCTCCTGGCTGCCTGCGGGGATGTTCCAACTGCGGGATTCCTCACCTTTTTTCTTCTATGGGCCCTCTGTTTTGAGACTCCTCCTGCCTGCCTGACTCCCAGCCCCTTGGTGATGTGTGTCCTCTGGTTTGAGGCTACGTGTGCTGGGTCCCTCACCTTTCGATTATGTGGCCCCACTGGTGTGAGGACACTCCTGCCTGGTTCCTATCCCCTTGGTGATGTGGGCCCTCTGGTGAGAGTCTGATCCTGGCTGGGTTCCTCACCCTTCTGTGAGGTGGACCGTCTGCTGTGAGGTCACTCCTGCCTGGCTGGCACACCCCACCTTGGCAACGTCGGACCTCTTGTGGCAGTTGGAGCCCGCTGGGAGCTTCCTCTCCTCGGTGATGAGGGCCCTCTGGCGTCAGGCCCTAACTTCTGGGCTCCCAAAATTCTCTAATGTGCGCCCTGTGGTGCGAGTACACTCCTGCCAGGTTCCCAACCACATGGGAATGTGGGCCTTCTGCTCTGAGGTCCCAACGGCTGGGTTGCTCACAGTTTCATGATGAGGGCCCTCTGTTTTGTGTTCAGTCAGGCCTGGATCCCATATCCTCGCTGCTCCTGGCCGCCTGCTGGGAGGTTCCAACTGCGGGATTCCTCACCTTTTTTATTCTATGGGCCCTCTGTTTTGAGGCTCCTCCTGCCTGCCTCACTCCCAGCCCCTTGGTGATGTGTGTCCTCTAGTTTGAAGCCACGTGTGCTGGGTCCATCACATTTCGGTGATGTGGCCCCACTGGTGTGAGGACACTCCTGCCTGGTTTCCATTCCCTTGGTGATGTGGGCCCTCTGGTGAGAGTCTGATCCTCTTTGGGTTCCTCACACTTTTGTGTGGTTGGCCCTCTGCTCTGAGGTCACTCCTGCCTGGCTGGCACACACCGCATTGGCGACGTCAGCCCTCTGGTAGCAGTTGGAGCTTGTTGGGAGCCTCCTCTCCTCAGTGATGAGGGCCCTCTGGCGTCTGGCCCTAACTGCTGGGCTCCCCACATTTTCTGATGTGTGCCCACTGGTGCGATGACACTCCTGCTTGGTTCCCTCCCCCATGGGGATGTGGGCCTTGTGCTCTGAGGTCACAACGGCTGGGTTGCTTACAGTATCACGATGAGGGCCCTCTGTTGTGAGTTCATCACTGCCTGGATCCCATAGCCTCGGTGATCTGGGCCGCCTGCTGGGATGTTCCAACGGCTGGATTCCTCACCTTTTTTATACAATGGGCCATGTGTTGGGAGGTTAATCCTGCCTGCCTCGCTCCGAGACCCATGGTGATGTGGGTCCTCTGGTTTGAGGCCACATGTGCTGGGTACCTCAACTTTCGATGATGTGGTCCCACGGGTGTGAGGACACTCCTGCCTGGTTCCCAGCCCCTTGCTGTTGTGGGCACTCTGGTGAGGGTCTGATCCTTCCTGGGTTCCTTAGCCTTCTGTGAGGTGGGCCCTCTGATGTGAGGTCACTCCTGCATGGCTGGCTCACGTCGCCTTGGTGACGTGGGTCTTCTGTTGGCCACTGAAGCATACTGGGAGCCTCCTACCCTCTTTAATGAGGGCCCTGGAAAAAACGCATATGCCCTTTTTGACCAAGTGCAACATTGTCGACATTCTGACTCTTTTCCTATACTTTCAGAGGATTTCCCTTCTACCTCCTGAAATCGTAGTCCTGGAATTCTGCCCCACGTTCAAGTCCTCTTTGTAGCCTTACTTCAATATATTTTTGGATGATAGCTGTCATTCATAACTCTGCAGGTTTGTGAATTACAGTGCCCCTGAGCTCCTTTCTTCAACTCGCTTTCTTGTGAGCTGGCCGCAAAACCGCAGGATTGCTTCAGGCCCTAATCTGGTTCTGGCAGGGCACGCTGAGCCTTTGGCTATTTCCCCTTTCTTGTGGGAAACGAGCGTTCCAGTTGCCCGTGCAGACACCTACAGCTAGTCTCTCATTGGTTCTCCCTATTCCTGTTCATCTTGCGCAGAAATTGCAAACTGTGCCAAACAGGAAGTTAAAGGCACTGACTCTCCATGTGGGGAGAGTGTTAGTAAAGCCTCTGGAATGGTGAACCCGAGAACCAGGGGACGAAACCTGAGATGCATTTGAAAACGTTTCCCAATCACACGGTGGACCATACTCTGGGTTTCCCATGCATGTTTTAGCTGAAGGAAGAATCCCTTAAACCTGGAGAGTTGGGACCCATGGAATGGGTACCATGAAGTATGACTTCAAAGGGTCTGCATTTGCTCACCGAACCTCACCAATGCTATCAGCCCAAAGTGTCCGGCCTTATGTCTCACCCAGCTCTGGGTGTAGATGTGGTAAATCCAGGTTGCAACACAAGCCCTGAATGAATTATTTAAGAATTGCTCTCTATTTCACTGTCATTGTGTTTTGTTTTTGAAATTTATTTTGATAATGGGATTTATCGGATTTTCACTGTTGTGTTTAGGCCGCTGTACACATGCTTGATTTCCTTATGGAGACATATAAATCCATGGGTTTTAAGATTCTTACTTGTCAGGTATATTCCCAGGCGTTGAATAAGGGGTGTTGTGTCCAATTCGTTGAGCAAGGAGTAGGTCTTGTGTATTATATATTTGGCTTATGGAACGGTATCTGTACTAATTTCAATCTCTGGTTTTATGCAGCACCCCAACTCACCTTTCCCCATAAGCAAGCATAAGTTGGTTTTCTAAATTTGAGACCCTGTTCTGTTTTGTAATTCAGTTCATGTGTAGCCAACTTTACGTTCCATGTATCAGTGATATCTTATGATCTTTCTTTTTCTGTGTGATTATTTCTCGTAGAATCATCGTACTTGAATCAATTCATTATGCCGCTAGGGGCCTGATGACACAGATTTCATTGCTGAGTGATATTCCATTGTACGTACGTACCACAACTTCTTTATCCATGTTTTGCTTTCTCAGATATTTAACTTGTACCGTAGACGAGGTTCTTGTAACCGAGCCATTCCAAATTTTGGGGTGGCTGTGTATTTTTGATTTTAATTTTCCTAAGCTATAGGACCCTAAGTGGAAGTGCCATAGGCTGTGTTGCTTTGTTTCCTACGTGTTTCAGGAAACACCATACACTTCTCCTGAGTGGCTGTTGGCAATGTACATCACACCCATCAGCATAACAAGGCTCCCTGTTCTCCATGACCTGTCCTGCCTTTCTGGATTTTACACTTTTTTCAGATGGCCATTTTGACCGGAGGGCAGTGAGACTTCATTGTAGTGCAGATTTCCTTTTCATGCTTGCTTGGTTGGCCAAAAAGGGCATATGCGTTTTTTCCTGAATATATTCAGGGAAAAACGTATACGCCTTTTTTGGCCAAGTGCATCATTGTCGACATTCTGCCTCTTTACCTATGCTTTAAGTGCAATTCCAGTCTACCCCCTGAAATCGTTTTCCTGAAATTCTGCCCCGCTTTCAAGTCCTCTTCGAAGACTTACTTCAATACATTTTTGGATGATAGCTGTCATTCATCCCTCTGCAGGTTTGTGAATTACAGTGCCCCTGAGCTCCTTTCTTCAACTCGCTTTCTTGTGAGCTGGCCGCAAAACCGCATGATTGTTTCAGGCCCTAATCTGGTTCCGGCAGGGCACGCTGAGCCTTTGGTTAATCCCTCTTCCTGGTGGGAAATGAGCGTTCCATTTGCCCGTGCAGACACCTACAGCTAGTCTCTCATTGGTTCTCCCTATTCCTGTTCATCTTACGCAGAAATTGCAAACTGTGCCAAACAGGAGGTTAAAGGCACTGACTCTCCAAGTGGGGAGAGTGTTAGTAAAGCGTCTGGAATGGTGAACCCGAGTACCAGGGTACGAAACCTGAGATGCATTTGAAAACGTTTCCCAATCACACGGTGGACCATACTCTGGGTTTCCCATGCATGTTTTAGCTGCAGGAAGATTCCCTAAAACCTGGAGAGTTGGGACCCATGGAATGGCTACCATGAAGTATGACTTCAAAGGGTCTGCGTTTGCTCACCGAACCTCACCATTGCAATCAGCCTGAAGTGTCCACCCTTATGTCTCAACCAGCTTTGGGTGTAGAGGTGGTAAATCCAGGTTGCATCACAAGCCCTGAATGAATTATTTAAGAATTGCTCTGTATTTCACTGTCATTGTGTTTTGTTTTTGAAATTTATTTTGATAATGGGATTTATCGGATTTTCACTGCTGCGTTTAGGCCGCTGTACACACGCTTGATTTCCTTATGGAGACATATAAATCCATGGGTCTTAAGATTCTTACTTGTCAGGTATATTCCCAGGCGTTGAATATGGGGTGTTGAGTCCATTTCGTTGAGCAAGGAGTAGGTCTTGTCTATTATATATTTGGCTTATGGAACGATATCTGTGCTAATTTCAATCTCTGGTTTTATGCAGCACCCCAACTCACCTTTCCCCATAAGCAAGCATAAGTTGGTTTTCTAAATTTGAGACCCTGTTCTGTTTTGTAATTCAGTTCATGTGTAGACAAGTTTACCTTCCGTGTATTAGTGATAACTTATGATGTTTCTTTTTCTATGTGACTTATTTCTCGTAGAATCGTCGTACCTGAATCCACTCATTATGCCGCTATGGGCCTGATAACGTAGATCTCATTGCTGAGTGATATTCCATTGTACGTACGTGCCACAACTTGTTTATCCATTTTTTGCTTTCTCGGATATTTAACTTGTACCGTAGACGAGGTTCCTGTAAACACAGCCGTCCCAAACTTTGGGGTGGCTGTGTGTTTTTGATTTTAATTTCCCTAAGCTATAGGACCATAAGTGGAAGTGCCATAGGCTGTGTTGCTTTGTTTCCTACGTGTTTCAGGAAACACCATACACTTCTCCAGAGTGGCTGTTGGCAATTTACATCCCGCCCATCAGCATAACAAGGCTCCCTGTTCTCCATGACCTGTCCTGCCTTTCTGGATTTTACACCTGTTTCAGATGGCCTTTTGGAACGGGGGGCAATGAGACTTCATTGTAGTGCAGATTTCCTTTACACGCTTCCTTGGTTGGCCAAAAAGGGCGTATGCGTTTTTTCCTGAATATATTCAGGAAAAAACGCATACGCCCTTTTTGGCCAAGTGCATCATTGTCGACATTCTGCCTCTTTTCCTATGCTTTAAGTGCAATTCCAGTCTACCCCCTGAAATCGTTTTCCTGAAATTCTGCCCCACTTTCAAGTCCTCTTCGAAGACTTACTTCAATATATTTTTGGACGATAGCTGTCATTCATAACTCTGCAGGTTTGTGAATTACAGTGCCCCTGAGCTCCTTTCTTCAACTTGCTTTCTTGTGAGCTGGCCGCAAAACCGCAGGATTGCTTCAGGCCCTAATCTGGTTCCGGCAGGGCACGCTGAGCCTTTGGTTAATCCCTCTTCCTGGTGGGAAATGAGCGTTCCATTTGCCCGTGCAGACACCTACAGCTAGTCTCTCATTGGTTCTCCCTATTCCTGTTCATCGTGCGCAGAAATTGCAAACTGGGCCAAACAGGAGGTTAAAGGCACTGACTCTCCAAGTGCGGAGAGTGGTAGTAAAGCGTCTGGAACGGTGAACCCGAGTACCAGGGGACGAAACCTGAGATGCATTTGAAAACCTTTCCCAATCACACGGTGAACCATACTCTGGGATTCCCATGCATGTTTTAACTGAAGGAAGAATCCCTTAAACCTGGAGAGTTGGGACCCATGGAATGGGTACCATGCAGTATGACTTCAAAGGGTCTGCGTTTGCTCACCGAACCTCACCAATGCTATCAGCCCGAAGTGTCCAGCCTTATGTCTCACCCAGCTCTGGGTGTAGATGTGGTAAATCCAGGTTGCATCACAAGCCCTGAATGAATTATGTAAGAATTGCTCTCTATTTCACTGTCATTGTGTTTTGTTTGTGAAATTTATTTTGATAATGGGATTTATCGGATTTTCACTGCTGGGTTTCGGCTGCTGTACACACGCTTGATTTCCTTATGGAGACATATAAATCCATGGGTCTTAAGATTCTTACTTGTCAGGTATATTCCCTGGCGTTGAATATGGGGTGTTGAGTCCATTTCGTTGAGCAAGGAGTAGGTCTTGTTTATTATATATTTGGCTTATGGAACGGTATCTGTGCTAATTTCAATCTCTGGTTTTATGCAGCACCCCAACTCACCTTTCCCCATAAGCAAGCATAAGTTGGTTTTCTAAATTTGAGACCCTGTTCCGGTTTGTAAATCAGTTCATGTGTAGACAAGTTTACATTCTCTGTATTAGTGATATCTTATGATGTTTCTCTTTCTGTGTGACTTATTTCTCGTAGAATCGTCGTACCTGAATCCACTCATTATGCCGCTACGGGCCTGATGACGTAGATTGCATTGCTGAGTGATATTACATTGTACGTACGTACCACGACTTCTTTATCCATTTTGTGCTTTCTCGGATATTTAACTTGTACCGTAGACGAGGTTCTTGTAAACAGAGCCGTCCCAAACTTTGGGGTGGCTGTGTGTTTTTGATTTTAATTTCCCTAAGCTATAGGACCATCAGTGGAAGTGCCATAGGCTGTGTTGCTTTGTTTCCTACGTGTTTCAGGAAACACCATACACTTCTCCAGAATGGCTGTTGGCAATTTACATCCCTCCCATCAGCATAATAAGGTTCCGTGTTCTCCATGACCTGTGCTGCCTTTCTGGATTTTACACTTTTTTCAGATGGCCCTTTTGACCGGGGGGCAGTGAGACTTCATTGTAGTGCAGATTTCCTTTACACGCTTGCTTGGTTGGCCAAAAAGGGCGTATGCGTTTTTTCCTGAATATATTCAGGAAAAAACGCATACGCCCTTTTTGGCCAGGTGCATCATTGTCCACATTCTGCCTCTTTTCCTATGCTTTAAGTGCAATTCCAGTCTACCCCCTGAAATCGTTTTCCTGAAATTCTGCCCCGCTTTCAAGTCCTCTTCGAAGACTTACTTCAATACATTTTTGGACGATAGCTGTCATTCATAACTCTGCAGTTTTGTGAGTTACAGTGCCCCTGAGCTCCTTTCTTCAACTCGCTTTCTTGTGATCTGGCCGCAAACCCACATGATTGCTTCAGGCCCTTATCTGGTTCTGGCACGGCATGCTGAGCCTTTGGTTAATTCCTCTTCCTGGTGGGAAATGAGCATTAAATTTGCACGTGCAGACACCTACAGCTAGTCTCTGATTGGTTCTCACTATTCCTGTTCACCTTGCGCAGAATTTCCAAACTGTGCCAAACAGGAGGTTAAAGGCACTGACTCTCCAAGTGGAGAGAGTGTTAGTAAAGGGTCTGGAATGGTGAACCCGTGTAAAAGGGGACAAAAACTGAGATGCATTTGAAAACGCTTCCCAGTCACACGGTGGACCTTACTTTGGGTTTCCCATGCATGTTTTAGCTGAAGGAAGAATCTCTTAAACCTGGAGAGTTGGGACCCATGGAATGGGTACCATGCAGTATGACTTCAAAGGATCTGCATTTCTTCATCGTACCTCACCAGTGCTATCAGCCCGAAGTGTCCAGCCTTATGTCTCACCCAGCTCTGGGTGTAGATGTGGTAAATCCAGGTTGCCTCACAAGCCCTGAATGAATTATTTAAGAATTCCTCTCTATTTCACTGTCATTGTGTTTTGTTTGTGAAATTTATTTTGATAATGGGATTTATCGGATTTTCACTGCTGCGTTTAGGCCGCTGTACACACGCTTGATTTCCTTATGGAGACATATAAATCCATGGGTCTTAAGATTCTTATTTGTCAGGTATATTCCCCGGCTTTGAATATGGGGTGTTGAGTCCATTTCATTGAGCCAGGTGTAGGTCTTGTCTATTATATATTTTGCTTATGGAACAGTATGTGTGCTAATTTCAATCTCTGGTTTGATGCAGCACCCCAACTCACCTTTCCCCATAAGCAAGCATAAGTTGGTTTTCTAAATTTGAGACCCTGTTCTGTTTTGTAATTCAGTTCATGAGTAGCCAAGTTTACGTTCCGTGTATTAGTGATATCTTATGATGTTTCTTTTTCTGTGTGACTTATTTCTCGTAGAATCGTCGTACCTGAATGCACTCACTATGCCGCTACGGGCCTGATGACGTAGATCTCATTGCTGAGTGATATTCCATTGTACGTACGTACCACAACTTCTTTATCCATTTTTTGCTTTCTCGGATATTTAACTTGTACCGTAGACGAGGTTCTTGTAAACAGAGCCATCCCAAAATTTGGGGTGGCTGTGTGTTTTTGATTTTAATTTCCCTAAGCTATAGGACCCTAAGTGGAAGTGCCATAGGCTGTATTGCTTTGGTTCCTACGTGTTTCAGGAAACACCATACACTTCTCCAGAGTGGCTGTTGGCAATTTACATCCCGCCCATCAGCATAACAAGGCTCCCTGTTCTCCATGACCTGTCCTGCCTTTCTGGATTTTACACTTGTTTCAGATGGCCGTTTGGACCGGGAGGCAGTGAGACTTCATTGTAGTGCAGATTTCCTTTACACGCTTGCTTGGTTGGCCAAAAAGTGCGTATGCGTTTTTACCTGAATATATTCAGGAAAAAACGCATACGCCCTTTTTGGCCAAGTGCATCATTGTCGACATTCTGCCTCTTTTCCTATACTTTAAGTGCAATTCCAGTCTACCCCCTGAAATCGTTTTCCTGAAATTCTGCCCCGCTTTCAAGTCCTCTTCGAAGACTTACTTCAATACATTTTTGCACGATAGCTGTCATTCATAACTCTGCAGGTTTGTGAATTACAGTGCCCCTGATCTGCTTTCTTCAACTCGCTTTCTTGTGAGCTGGCCGCAAAACCGCAGGATTGCTTCAGGCCCTAATCTGGTTCCGGCAGGGTATGCTGAGCCTTTGGTTAATTCCTCTTCCTGGTGGGAAATGAGCGTTCCATTTGCCCGTGCAGACACCTACAGCTAGTCTCTCATTGGTTCTCCCTATTCCTGTTCATCTTGCGCAGAAATTGCAAACTGTGCCAAACAGGAGGTTAAAGGCACTGACTCTCCAAGTGGGGAGAGTGTTAGTAAAGCGTATGGAGCGGTGAACCCGAGTACCAGGGGACGAAACCTGAGATGCATTTGAAAACGTTTCCCAATCACACAGTGGACCATACTCTGGGTTCCGCATGCATGTTTTAGCTGAAGGAAGAATCCCTTAAACCTGGAGGGTTGGGACCCATGGAATGGCTACCATGCACTATGACTTCAAAGGGTCTGCGTTTTCTCAACGAACCTCACCATTGCTATCAGCCCGAAGTGTCCAGCCTTATGTCTCAACCAGCTTTGGGTGTAGAGGTGGCAAATCCAGGTTGCATCACAAGCCCTGAATGAATAATTAAGAATTGCTCTCTATTTCACTGTCATTGTGTTTTGTTTGTGAAATTTATTTTGATAATGGGATTTATCGGATTTTCACTGCTGCGTTTAGGCCGCTGTACACACGACTGATTTCCTTATGGAGACATATAAATCCATGGGTCTTAAGATTCTTACTTGTCAGGTATATTCCCAGGCGTTGAATATGTGGTGTTGATTCCATTTCGTTGAGCAAGTAGTAGGTCTTGTCTATAATATATTTGGCTTATGGAACGGTATCTGTGCTAATTTCAATCTCTGGTTTGATGCAGCACCCCAACTCACCTTTCCCCAAAAGCAAGCATAAGTTAGTTTTCTAAATTTGAGACCCTGTTATGTTTTGTAATTCAGTTCATGTGTAGCCAAGTTTACCTTCCGTGTATTAGTGATACCTTATGATGTTTCTTTTTCTGTGTGACTTATTTCTCGTAGAATCGTCGTACCTGAATCCACTCATTATGCCGCTACGGGCCTGATCACCTAGATTTCATTGCTGAGTGATATTCCGTTGTACGTACGTACCACAACTTCTTTATCCATTTTTTGCTTTCTCGGATATTTAACTTGTACCGTAGACGAGGTTCTTGTAAACAGAGCCGTCCCAAACTTTGGGGTGGCTGTGTGTTTTTGATTTTAATTTCCCTAAGCTATAGGGCCCTAAGTGGAAGTGCCATAGGCTGTGTTGCTTTGTTTCCTACGTGTTTCAGGAAACACCATACACTTCTCCAGAGTGGCTGTTGGCAATTTACATCCCGCCCATCAGCATAACAAGGCTCCCTGTTCTCCATGACCTGTCCTGCCTTTCTGGATTTTACACCTGTTTCAGATGGCCTTTTGGAACGCGGGGCAATGAGACTTCATTGTAGTGCAGATTTCCTTTACACGCTTTCTTGGTTGGCCAAAAAGTGCGTATGCGTTTTTTCCTGAATATATTCAGGAAAAAATGCATACGCCCTTTTTGGCCAAGTGCATCATTGTCGACATTCTGCCTCTTTTCCTATGCTTTAAGTGCAATTCCAGTCTACCCCCTGAAATCGTTTTCCTGAAATTCTGCCCTGCTTTCAAGTCCTCTTCGAAGACTTACTTCAATACATTTTTGGACGATAGCTGTCATTCATAACTCTGCAGGATTGTGAATTACAGTGCCCCTGAGCTCCATTCTTCAACTCGCTTTCTTGTGAGCTGGCCGCAAAACCGCAGGATTGCTTCAGGCCCTAATCTGGTTCCGGCAGGGCACGCTGAGCCTTTGGTTAATTCCTCTTCCTGGTGGGAAATGAGCGTTCGATTTGCCCGTGCAGACACCTACAGCTAGTCTCTCATTGGTTCTCCCTATTCCTGATGATCTTGCGCAGAAATTGCAAACTGTGCCAAACAGGAGGTTAAAGGCACTGACTCTCCAAGTGGGGAGAGTTTTAGTAAAGTGTCTGGAACGGTGCACCCGAGTACCAGGGGACGAAACCTGAGATACATTTGAAAATGTTTCCCAATCACACAGTGGACCATACTCTGGGATTCCAATGCATGTTTTAGCTGAAGGAAGAATCCCTTAAACCTGGAGAGTTGGGACCCATGGAATGGGTACCATGCAGTATGACTTCAAAGGGTCTGCGTTTGCTCACCGAACCTCACCAATGCTATCAGCCCGAAGTGTCCAGCCTTATGTCTCACCCAGCTCTGGGTGTAGATGTGGTAAATCCAGGTTGCATCACAAGCCCTGAATGAATTATTTAAGAATTGCTCTCTATTTCACTGTCATTGTGTTTTGTTTTTGAAATTTATTTTGATAATGGGATTTATCGGATTTTCACTGCTGCGTTTAGGCCGCTGTACACACGCTTGATTTCCTTATGGAGACATATAAATCCATGGGTCTTAAGATTCTTACTTGTCAGGTATATTTCCAGGCGTTGAATATGGGGTGTTGAGTCCATTTCGTTGAGCAAGGAGTAGGTCTTGTCTATTATATATTTGCCTTATGGAACGGTATCTGTGCTAATTTCAATCTCTGGTTTTATACAGCACCCCAACTCACCTTTCCCCATAAGCAAGCATAAGATGGTTTTCTAAATTTGAGACCCTGTTCTGTTTTGTAATTCAGTTCTTGTGTAGCCAAGTTTACGTTCCGTGGATTAGTGATATCTTATGATGTTTCTCTTTCTGTGTGACTTATTTCTCGTAGAATCGTCGTACCTGAATCCACTCATTATGCCGCTACGGGCCTGATGACGTAGATCTCATGGCTGAGTGATATTCCATTGTATGTACGTACCACAACTTCTTTATCCATTTTTTGCTTTCTCGGATATTGAACTTGTACCGTAGACGAGGTTCTTGTAAACAGAGCCGTCCCAAACTTTGGGGTGGCTGTGTGTTTTTGAATTTAATTTCCCTAAGCTATAGGACCCTAAGTGGAAGTGCCATAGGCTGTGTTGCTTTGTTTCCTACGTGTTTCAGGAAACACCATACACTTCTCCAGAGTGGCTGTTGGCAATTTACATCCCGCCCATCAGCATAACAAGGCTCCCTGTTCTCAATGACCTGTCCTGCCTTTCTGGATTTTACACTTTTTTCAGATGCCCCTTTTGACCGGGGGGCTGTGAGGCTTCATTGTAGTGCAGGTTTCCTTTACACGCTTGCTTGGTTGGCCAAAAAGGGCGTATGCGTTTTTTCCTGAATATATTCAGGAAAAAACGCATACGCCCTTTTTGGCCAAGTGCATCATTGTGGACATTCTGTCTCTTTTCCTATGCTTTAAGTGCAATTCCAGTCTACCCCCTGAAATCGTTTTCCTGAAATTCTGCCCCGCTTTCAAGTCCTCTTCGAAGACTTACTTCAATATATTTTTGGACGATAGCTGTCATTCATAACTCTGCAGGATTGTGAATTACAGTGCCCCTGAGCTCCATTCTTCAACTCGCTTTCTTGTGAGCTGGCCGCAAAACCGCAGGATTGCTTCAGGCCCTAATCTGGTTCCGGCAGGGCATGCTGAGCCTTTGGTTAATTCCTCTTCCTGGTGGGAAATGAGCGTTCGATTTGCCCGTGCAGACACCTACAGCTAGTCTCTCATTGGTTCTCCCTATTCCTGTTGATCTTGCGCAGAAATTGCAAACTGTGCCAAACAGGAGGTTAAAGGCACTGACTCTCCAAATGGGGAGAGTTTTAGTAAAGTGTCTGGAACGGTGCACCCGAGTACCAGGGGACGAAACCTGAGATACATTTGAAAATGTTTCCCAATCACACAGTGGACCATACTCTGGGATTCCAATGCATGTTTTAGCTGAAGGAAGAATCCCTTAAACCTGGAGAGTTGGGACCCATGGAATGGGTACCATGCAGTATGACTTCAAAGGGTCTGCGTTTGCTCACCGAACCTCACCAATGCTATCAGCCCGAAGTGTCCAGCCTTATGTCTCACCCAGCTCTGGGTGTAGATGTGGTAAATCCAGGTTGCATCACAAGCCCTGAATGAATTATTTAAGAATTGCTCTCTATTTCACTGTCATTGTGTTTTGTTTTTGAAATTTATTTTGATAATGGGATTTATCGGATTTTCACTGCTGCGTTTAGGCCGCTGTACACACGCTTGATTTCCTTATGGAGACATATAAATCCATGGGTCTTAAGATTCTTACTTGTCAGGTATATTTCCAGGCGTTGAATATGGGGTGTTGAGTCCATTTCGTTGAGCAAGGAGTAGGTCTTGTCTATTATATATTTGCCTTATGGAACGGTATCTGTGCTAATTTCAATCTCTGGTTTTATACAGCACCCCAACTCACCTTTCCCCATAAGCAAGCATAAGATGGTTTTCTAAATTTGAGACCCTGTTCTGTTTTGTAATTCAGTTCTTGTGTAGCCAAGTTTACGTTCCGTGGATTAGTGATATCTTATGATGTTTCTCTTTCTGTGTGACTTATTTCTCGTAGAATCGTCGTACCTGAATCCACTCATTATGCCGCTACGGGCCTGATGACGTAGATCTCATGGCTGAGTGATATTCCATTGTATGTACGTACCACAACTTCTTTATCCATTTTTTGCTTTCTCGGATATTGAACTTGTACCGTAGACGAGGTTCTTGTAAACAGAGCCGTCCCAAACTTTGGGGTGGCTGTGTGTTTTTGAATTTAATTTCCCTAAGCTATAGGACCCTAAGTGGAAGTGCCATAGGCTGTGTTGCTTTGTTTCCTACGTGTTTCAGGAAACACCATACACTTCTCCAGAGTGGCTGTTGGCAATTTACATCCCGCCCATCAGCATAACAAGGCTCCCTGTTCTCAATGACCTGTCCTGCCTTTCTGGATTTTACACTTTTTTCAGATGCCCCTTTTGACCGGGGGGCTGTGAGGCTTCATTGTAGTGCAGGTTTCCTTTACACGCTTGCTTGGTTGGCCAAAAAGGGCGTATGCGTTTTTTCCTGAATATATTCAGGAAAAAACGCATACGCCCTTTTTGGCCAAGTGCATCATTGTGGACATTCTGTCTCTTTTCCTATGCTTTAAGTGCAATTCCAGTCTACCCCCTGAAATCGTTTTCCTGAAATTCTGCCCCGCTTTCAAGTCCTCTTCGAAGACTTACTTCAATATATTTTTGGACGATAGCTGTCATTCATAACTCTGCAGGATTGTGAATTACAGTGCCCCTGAGCTCCATTCTTCAACTCGCTTTCTTGTGAGCTGGCCGCAAAACCGCAGGATTGCTTCAGGCCCTAATCTGGTTCCGGCAGGGCATGCTGAGCCTTTGGTTAATTCCTCTTCCTGGTGGGAAATGAGCGTTCGATTTGCCCGTGCAGACACCTACAGCTAGTCTCTCATTGGTTCTCCCTATTCCTGTTGATCTTGCGCAGAAATTGCAAACTGTGCCAAACAGGAGGTTAAAGGCACTGACTCTCCAAATGGGGAGAGTTTTAGTAAAGTGTCTGGAACGGTGCACCCGAGTACCAGGGGACGAAACCTGAGATACATTTGAAAATGTTTCCCAATCACACAGTGGACCATACTCTGGGATTCCAATGCATGTTTTAGCTGAAGGAAGAATCCCTTAAACCTGGAGAGTTGGGACCCATGGAATGGGTACCATGCAGTATGACTTCAAAGGGTCTGCGTTTGCTCACCGAACCTCACCAATGCTATCAGCCCGAAGTGTCCAGCCTTATGTCTCACCCAGCTCTGGGTGTAGATGTGGTAAATCCAGGTTGCATCACAAGCCCTGAATGAATTATTTAAGAATTGCTCTCTATTTCACTGTCATTGTGTTTTGTTTTTGAAATTTATTTTGATAATGGGATTTATCGGATTTTCACTGCTGCGTTTAGGCCGCTGTACACACGCTTGATTTCATTATGAAGACATATAAATCCATGGGTCTTAAGATTCTTACTTGTCAGGTATATTTCCAGGCGTTGAATATGGGGTGTTGAGTCCATTTCGTTGAGCAAGGAGTAGGTCTTGTCTATTATATATTTGCCTTATGGAACGGTATCTGTGCTAATTTCAATCTCTGGTTTTATACAGCACCCCAACTCACCTTTCCCCATAAGCAAGCATAAGATGGTTTTCTAAATTTGAGACCCTGTTCTGTTTTGTAATTCAGTTCTTGTGTAGCCAAGTTTACGTTCCGTGGATTAGTGATATCTTATGATGTTTCTCTTTCTGTGTGACTTATTTCTCGTAGAATCGTCGTACCTGAATCCACTCATTATGCCGCTACGGGCCTGATGACGTAGATCTCATGGCTGAGTGATATTCCATTGTACGTACGTACCACAACTTCTTTATCCATTTTTTGCTTTCTCGGATATTGAACTTGTACCGTAGACGAGGTTCTTGTAAACAGAGCCGTCCCAAACTTTGGGGTGGCTGTGTGTTTTTGAATTTAATTTCCCTAAGCTATAGGACCCTAAGTGGAAGTGCCATAGGCTGTGTTGCTTTGTTTCCTACGTGTTTCAGGAAACACCATACACTTCTCCAGAGTGGCTGTTGGCAATTTACATCCCGCCCATCAGCATAACAAGGCTCCCTGTTCTCCATGACCTGTCCGGCCTTTCTGGATTTTACACTTTTTTCAGATGCCCCTTTTGACCGGGGGGCTGTGAGGCTTCATTGTAGTGCAGGTTTCCTTTACACGCTTGCTTGGCTGGCCAAAAAGGGCGTATGCGTTTTTTCCTGAATATATTCAGGAAAAAACGCATACGCCCTTTTTGGCCAAGTGCATCATTGTGGATATTCTGTCTCTTTTCCTATGCTTTAAGTGCAATTCCAGTCTACCCCCTGAAATCGTTTTCCTGAAATTCTGCCCCGCTTTCAAGTCCTCTTCGAAGACTTACTTCAATACATTTTTGGACGATAGCTGTCATTCATAACTCTGCAGGATTGTGAATTACAGTGCCCCTGAGCTCCATTCTTCAACTCGCTTTCTTGTGAGCTGGCCGCAAAACCGCAGGATTGCTACAGGCCCTAATCTGGTTCCGGCAGGGCACGCTGAGCCTTTGGTTAATTCCTCTTCCTGGTGGGAAATGAGCGTTCGATTTGCCCGTGCAGACACCTACAGCTAGTCTCTCATTGGTTCTCCCTATTCCTGTTGATCTTGCGCAGAAATTGCAAACTGTGCCAAACAGGAGGTTAAAGGCACTGACTCTCCAAGTGGGGAGAGTTTTAGTAAAGTGTCTGGAACGGTGCACCCGAGTACCAGGGGACGAAACCTGAGATGCATTTGAAAACGTTTCCCAATCACACGGTGGAACATACTCCGGGTTTCCCATGCATGTTTTAGCTGAAGGAAGAATCCCTTAAACCTGGAGAGTTGGGACCCATGGAATGGGTACCATGCAGTATGACTTCAAAGGGTCTGCGTTTGCTCACCAAACCTCACCAATGCTATCAGCCCAAAGTGTCCAGCCTTATGTCTCAACCAGCTCTGGGTGTAGATGTGGTAAATCCAGGTTGCATCACAAGCCCTGAATGAATTATTTAAGAATTGCTCTCTGTTTCACTGTCATTGTGTTTTTTTTTTTTAAACATCTTTATTGGGGTATAATTGCTTTACAATGGTGTGTTAGTTTCTGCTTTATAACAAAGTGAATCAGTTATACATATACATATGTTCCCATATGTCTTCCCTCTTGCGTCTCCCTCCCTCCCACTCTCCCTATCCCACCACTCCAGGCTGTCACAAAGCACCAAGCTAATATCCCTGTGCCTTGCGGCTTCTTCCCACTAGCTATCTACCTTACTACGTTTGTTAGTGTGTATATGTCCATGACTCTCTCTCGCCCTGTCAAAGCTCACCCCTCCCCCTCCCCATATCCTCAAGTCCGTTCTCCAGTAGGTCTGCGTCTTTATTCCTGTCTTACCCCTAGGTTCTTCATGACATTATTTTTCCCCTTAAATTCCATATATATGTGTTAGCATACGGTATTTGTCTTTTTCTTTCTGACTTACTTCACTCTGTATGACAGACTCTAGGTCTATCCATCTCATTACAAATAGCTCAATTTCATTTCTTTTTAAGGTTGAGTAATATTCCATTGTATATATGTGCCACATTTTCTTTATCCATTCATCCGATGATGGGCGCTTAGGTTGTTTCCATCTCCGGGCTATTGTAAATAGAGCTGCAATGAACATTTTGGTACATGACTCTGTTTGAATTTTGGTTTTCCCAGCGTATATGCCCAGTAGTGGGATTGCTGGGTCATATGGTAATTGTATTTGTAGTTTTTTAAGGAACCTCCATACTGTTCTCCATAGTGGCTGAACCAATTCACATTCCCACCAGCAGTGCAAGAGTGTTCCCTTTTCTCCACACCCTCTCCAGCATTTATTGTTTCTAGATTTTTTGATGATGGCCATTCTGACTGGTGTGAGATGATATCTCATTTTAGTTTTGATTTGCATTTCTCTAATGATTAATGATGTTGAGCATTCTTTCATGTGTTTGTTGGCATTCTGTATATCTTCTTTGGAGAAATGTCTATTTAGGTCTTCTGCCCATTTTTGGATTGGGTTGTTTGTTGTTTTGTTATTGAGCTGCATGAGCTGCTTGTAAATTTTGGAGATTAATCCTTTGTCATTTGCTTCATTTGCATGTCATTGTGTTTTGTTTGTGAAATTTATTTTGTTAATGGGATTTATCGGATTTTCACTGCTGCGTTTAGGCCACTGTACACACGCTTGACTTCCTTATGGAGACATATAAATCCATGGGTCTTAAGATTCTTACTTGTCAGGTATATTCCCAGGCGTTGAATATGGGGTGTTGAGTCCATTTCGTTGAGCAACAGTAGGTCTTGTCTATTATATATTTGGCTTATGGAACGGTATCTGTGCTAATTTCAATCTCTGGTTTTATGCAGCACCCCAACTCACCTTTCCCCATAAGCAAGCATAAGTTGGTTTTCTAAATTTGAGACCCTGTTCTGTTTTGTAATTCAGTTCATGTGTAGCCAAGTTTATGTTCCGTGTATTAGTGATATCTTATGATGTTTCTTTTTCTGTGTGACTTATTTCTCGTAGAATCGTCGTACCTGAATCCACTCATTATGCCGCTATGGGCCTGATGACGTAGATCTCATTGTTGAGTGATATTCCATTGTACGTACGTACCACAACTTCTTTATCCATTTTTGTTTTCTCGGATATTTAACTTGTACCGTAGACGAGGTTCTTGTAAACAGAGCCGTCCCAAACTTTGGGGTGGCTGTGTGTTTTTGATTTTAATTTCCCTAAGCTATAGGACCCTAAGTGGAAGTGCCATAGGCTGTGTTGCTTTGTTTCCTACGTGTTTCAGGAAACACCATACACTTCTCCAGAGTGGCTGTTGGCACTTTACATCCCGCCCATCAGCATAACAAGGCTCCCTCTTCTCCATGACCTGTCCTGCCTTTCTGGATTTTACACTTTTTTCAGATGGCCCTTTTGACCGGGGGGCAGTGAGACTTCAATGTACTGCAGATTTCCTTTACACGCTTGCTTGGTTGGCCAAAAAGGGCGTATGCATTTTTTCCTGAATATATTCAGGAAAAAACGCATACGCCCTTTTTGGCCAAGTGCATCATTGTGGACATTCTGCCTCTTTTCCTATGCTTTAAGTGCAATTCCAGTCTACCTCCTGAAATCGTTTTCCTGAAATTCTGCCCCGCTTTCAAGTCCTCTTCGAAAACTTACTTCAATACATTTTTGGACGATAGCTGTCATTCATAACTCTGCAATATTGTGTATTACAGTGCCCCTGAGCTCCCTTCTTCAACTCGCTTTCTTGTGAGCTGGCCGCAAAACCGCAGGATTGCTTCAGGCCCTAATCTGGTTCCGGCAGGGCACGCTGAGCCTTTGGTTAATTCCTCTTCCTGGTGGGAAATGAGCGTTCCATTTGCCCGTGCAGACACCTACAGCTAGTCTCTCATTGGTTCTCCCTATTCCTGTTCATCTTGCGCAGAAATTGCAAACTGTGCCAAACAGGAGGTTAAAGGCACTGACTCTCCAAGTGGGGAGAGTGATAGTAAAGCGTCTGGAACGGTGAACCCGAGTACCAGGGGACGAAAACTGAGATGCATTTGAAAACATATCCCAATCACACGGTGGACCATACTCTGGGATTCCCATGCATGTTTTAGCTGAAGGAAGAATCCCTTAAACGTGGAGAGTTGGGACCCATGGAATGGGTACCATGCAGTATGACTTCAAAGGGTCTGCGTTTGCTCACCGAACCTCACCAATGCTATCAGCACGAAGTGAGCAGCCTTATGTCTCAACCAGCTCTGGGTGTAGATGTGGTAAATCCAGGTTGCATCACAAGCCCTGAATGAATTATTTAAGAATTGCTCTCTATTTCACTGTCATTGTGTTTTTTTTTTTAAACATCTTTATTGGGGTATAATTGCTTTACAATGGTGTGTTAGTTTCTGCTTTATAACAAAGTGAATCAGTTATACATATACATATGTTCCCATATGTCTTCCCTCTTGCGTCTCCCTCCCTCCCACTCTCCCTATCCCACCCCTCCAGGCTGTCACAAAGCACCAAGCTAATATCCCTGTGCCTTGCGGCTGCTTCCCACTAGCTATCTACCTTACTATGTTTGTTAGTGTGTATATGTCCATGACTCTCTCTCGCCCTGTCAAAGCTCAGCCCTCCCCCTCCCCATATCCTCAAGTCCGTTCTCCAGTAGGTCTGCGTCTTTATTCCTGTCTTACCCCTAGGTTCTTCATGACATTTTTTTCCCCTTAAATTCCATATATATGTGTTAGCATACGGTGTTTGTCTTTTTCTTTCTGACTTACTTCACTCTGTATGACAGACTCTAGGTCTATCCATCTCATTACAAATAGCTCAATTTCATTTCTTTTTAAGGCTGAGCAATATTCCATTGTATATATGTGCCACATTTTCTTTATCCATTCATCCGATGATGGGCGCTTAGGTTGTTTCCATCTCCGGGCTATTGTAAATAGAGCTGCAATGAACATTTTGGTACATGACTCTGTTTGAATTTTGGTTTTCCCAGGGTATATGCCCAGTAGTGGGATTGCTGGGTCATATGGTAATTCTATTTGTAGTTTTTTAAGGAACCTCCATACTGTTCTCCATAGTGGCTGAACCAATTCACATTCCCACCAGCAGTGCAAGAGTGTTCCCTTTTCTCCACACCCTCTCCAGCATTTATTGTTTCTAGATTTTTTGATGATGGCCATTCTGACTGGTGTGAGATGATATCTCATTGTAGTTTTGATTTGCATTTCTCTAATGATTAATGATGTTGAGCATTCTTTCATGTGTTTGTTGGCATTCTGTATATCTTCTTTGGAGAAATGTCTATTTAGGTCTTCTGCCCATTTTTGGATTGGGTTGTTTGTTTTTTTGTTATTGACCTGCATGAGCTGCTTGTAAATTTTGGAGATTAATCCTTTGTCATTTGCTTCATTTGCATGTCATTGTGTTTTGTTTGTGAAATTTATTTTGTTAATGGGATTTATCGGATTTTTATTGCTGCGTTTAGGCCACTGTACACACGCTTGACTTCCTTATGGAGACATATAAATCCATGGGTCTTAAGATTCTTACTTGTCAGGTATATTCCCAGGCGTTGAATATGGGGTGTTGAGTCCATCTCGTTGAGCAACAGTAGGTCTTGTCTATTATATATTTGGCTTATGGAACGGTATCTGTGCTAATTTCAATCTCTGGTTTTATGCAGCACCCCAACTCACCTTTCCCCATAAGCAAGCATAAGTTGGTTTTCTAAATTTGAGACCCTGTTCTGTTTTGTAATTCAGTTCATGTGTAGCCAAGTTTTTGTTCCGTGTATTAGTGATATCTTATGATGTTTCTTTTTCTGTGTGACTTATTTCTCGTAGAATCGTAGTACCTGAATCCACTCATCATGCCGCTATGGGCCTGATGACGTAGATCTCATGGCTGAGTGATATTCCATTGTACGTACGTACCACAACTTCTTTATCCATTTTTTGCTTTCTCGGATATTTAACTTGTACCGTAGACGAGGTTCTTGTAAACAGAGCCGTCCCAAACTTTGGGGTGCCTGTGTGTTTTTGATTTTAATTTCCCTAAGCTATAGGACCCTAAGTGGAAGTGCCATAGGCTGTGTTGCTTTGTTTCCTACGTGTTTCAGGAAACACCATACACTTCTCCAGAGTGGCTGTTGGCAATTTACATCCCGCCCATCAGCATAACAAGGCTCCCTGTTCTCCATGACCTGTCCTGCCTTTCTGGATTTTACACTTTTTTCAGATGGCCCTTTTGACCGGGGGGCAGTGAGACTTCAATATAGTGCAGATTTCCTTTACACGCTTGCTTGGTTGGCCAAAAAGTGCGTATGCGTTTTTTCCTGAATATATTCAGGAAAAAACGCATAAGCCCTTTTTGGCCAAGTGCATCATTGTTGACATTCTGCCTCTTTTCCTATGCTTTAAGTGCAATTCCAGTCTACCTCCTGAAATCGTTTTCCTGAAATTCTGCCCCGCTTTCAAGTCCTCTTCGAAAACTTACTTCAATACATTTTTGGACGATAGCTGTCATTCATAACTCTGCAGGTTTGTGAATTACAGTGCCCCTGAGCTCCTTTCTTCAACTCGCTTTCTTGTGAGCTGGCCGCAAAACCGCAGGATTGCTTCAGGCCCTAATCTGGTTCCGGCAGGGCACGCTGAGCCTTTGGTTAATTCCTCTTCCTGGTGGGAAATGAGCGTTCCATTTGCCCGTGCAGACACCTACAGCTAGTCTCTCATTGGTTCTCCCTATTCCTGTTCATCTTGCGCAGAAATTGCAAACTGTTCCAAACAGGAGGTTAAAGGCACTGACTTTCCAAGTGGGGAGAGTTTTAGTAAAGCGTCTGGAACGGTGCACCCGAGTACCAGGGGACGAAACCTGAGATGCATTTCAAAACGTTTCCCAATCACACGGTGGAACATACTCCGGGTTTCCCATGCATGTTTTAGCTGAAGGAAGAATCCCTTAAACCTGGAGAGTTGGGACCCATGGAATGGGTACCATGCAGTATGTCTTCAAAGGGTCTGCGTTTGCTCACCAAACCTCTCCAATGCTATCAGCCCAAAGTGTCCAGCCTTATGTCTCAACCAGCTCTGGGTGTAGATGTGGTAAATCCAGGTTGCATCACAAGCCCTGAATGAATTATTTAAGAATTGCTCTCTATTTCACTGTCATTGTGTTTTTTTTTTCTAAACATCTTTATTGGGGTATAATTGCTTTACAATGGTGTGTTAGTTTCTGCTTTATAACAAAGTGAATCAGTTATACATATACATATGTTCCCATATGTCTTCCCTCTTGCATCTCCCTCCCTCCCACTCTCCCTATCCCACCCCTCCAGGCTGTCACAAAGCACCAAGCTAATATCCCTGTGCCTTGCAGCTGCTTCCCAATAGCTATCTACCTTACTATGTTTGTTAGTGTGTATATGTCCATGACTCTCTCTCGCCCTGTCAAAGCTCAGCCCTCCCCCTCCCCATATCCTCAAGTCCGTTCTCCAGTAGGTCTGCGTCTTTATTCCTGTCTTACCCCTAGGTTCTTCATGACATTTTTTTCCCCTTAAATTCCATATATATGTGTTAGCATACGGTATTTGTCTTTTTCTTTCTGACTTACTTCACTCTGTATGACAGACTCTAGGTCTATCCATCTCATTACAAATAGCTCAATTTCATTTCTTTTTAAGGCTGAGTAATATTCCAGTGTATATATGTGCCACATTTTCTTTATCCATTCATCCGATGATGGGCGCTTAGGTTGTTTCCATCTCCGGGCTATTGTAAATAGAGCTGCAATGAACATTTTGGTACATGACTCTGTTTGAATTTTGGTTTTCCCAGGGTATATGCCCAGTAGTGGGATTGCTGGGTCATATGGTAATTCTATTTGTAGTTTTTTAAGGAACCTCCATACTGTTCTCCATAGTGGCTGAACCAATTCACATTCCCACCAGCAGTGCAAGAGTGTTCCCTTTTCTCCACACCCTCTCCAGCATTTATTGTTTCTAGATTTTTTGATGATGGCCATTCTGACTGGTGTGAGATGATATCTCATTGTAGTTTTGATTTGCATTTCTCTAATGATTAATGATGTTGAGCATTCTTTCATGTGTTTGTTGGCATTCTGTATATCTTCTTTGGAGAAATGTCTATTTAGGTCTTCTGCCCATTTTTGGATTGGGTTGTTTGTTGTTTTGTTATTGAGCTGCATGAGCTGCTTGTAAATTTTGGAGATTAATCCTTTGTCATTTGCTTCATTTGCATGTCATTGTGTTTTGTTTGTGAAATTTATTTTGTTAATGGGATTTATCGGATTTTCACTGCTGCGTTTAGGCCACTGTACACACGCTTGACTTCCTTATGGAGACATATAAATCCATGGGTCTTAAGATTCTTACTTGTCAGGTATATGCCCAGGCGTTGAATATGGGGTGTTGAGTCCATTTGGTTGAGCAACAGTAGGTCTGGTCTATTATATATATGGCTTATGGAACGGTATCTGTGCTAATTTCAATCTCTGGTTTGATGCAACACCCCAACTCACCTTTCCCCATAAGCAAGCATAAGTTGGTTTTCTAAATTTGAGACCCTGTTCTGTTTTGTAATTCAGTTCATGTGTAGCCAAGTTTACGTTCCGTGTATTAGTGATATCTTATGATGTTTCTTTTTCTGTGTGACTTATTTCTCGTAGAATCGTCGTACCTGAATCCACTCATTATGCCGCTACGGGCCTGATAACGTAGATCTCATGGCTGAGTGATATTCCATTGTACGTACGTACCACAACTTCTTTATCCATTTTTTGCTTTCTCGGATATTTAACTTGTACCGTAGACGAGGTTCTTGTAAACACAGCCGTCCCAAACTTTGGGGTGGCTGTGTGTTTTTGATTTTAATTTCCCTAAGCTATAGGACCCTAAGTGGAAGTGCCATAGGCTGTGATGCTTTGTTTCCTACGTGTTTCAGGAAACAACATACACTTCTCCAGAGTGGCTGTTGGCAATTTACATCCCGCCCATCAGCATAACAAGGCTCCCTGTTCTACCTGACCTGTCCTGCCTTTCTGGATTTTACACCTGTTTCAGATGGCCTTTTTGAACGGGGGGCAATGAGACTTCATTGTAGTGCAGATTTCATTTACACGCTTCCTTGGCTGGCCAAAAAGGGCGTATGCGTTTTTTCCTGAATATATTCAGGAAAAACGCATACGCCCTTTTTGGCCAAGTGCATCATTGTGGGCATTCTGCCTCTTTTCCTCTGATATAAGTGAAATTCCAGTCTACCCCCTGAAATCGTTTTCCTGAAATTCTGCCCCGCTTTCAAGTCCTCTTCGAAGACTTACTTCAATACATTTTTGGACGATAGCTGTCATTCATAACTCTGCAGGTTTGTGAATTACAGTGCCCCTGACCTCTTTTCTTCAACTCGCTTTCTTGTGAGCTGGCCGCAAAACCGCAAGATTGCTTCAGTCCCTAATCCGGTTCCTGCAGGGCACGCTGAGCCTTTTGTTAATTCCTCTTCCTGGTGGGAAATGAGCGTTCCATTTGCCCGTGCAGACACCTACAGCTAGTCTCTCATTGGTTCTCCCTATTCCTGTTCATCTTGCGCAGAAATTGCAAACTGTGTCAAACAGGAGGTTAAAGGCACTGACTTTACAAGTGGGGAGACTGTTAGTAAAGCGTCTGGAAAGGTGCACTCGAGTACCAGGGGACGAAACCTGAGATGCATATGAAAACGTTTCCTAATCACACGGTGGACCATACTCTGGGTTTCCCATGCATGTTTTAGCTGAAGGAAGAATCCCTTAAACCTGGAGAGTTGGGACCCATGGAATGGCTACCATGCAGTATGACTTCAAAGGGTCTGCGTTTGCTCGCCGAACCTCACCAATGCTATCAGCCCAAAGTGTCCAGCCTTATGTCCCACCCAGCTCTGGGTGTAGGTGTGGTAAATCCAGGTTGCATCACAAGCCCTGAATGAATTATTTAAGAATTGCTCTCTATTTCACTGTCATAGTGTTTTGTTTTTGAAATTTATTTTGATAATGGGATTTATCGGATTTTCACTGCTGCGTTTAGGCCGCTGTACACACGCTTGATTTCCTAATGGAGACATATAAATCCATGGGTCTTAAGATTCTTATTTGTCAGGTATATTCCCAGGCGTTGAAAATGGGGTCTTGATTCCATTTCGTTGAGCAAGGAGTAGGTCTTGTCTATTATATATTTGGCTTATGGAACGGTATCTGTGCTAATTTCAATCTCTGGTTTTATGCAGCACCCCAACTCACATTTCCCCATAAGCAAGCATAAGTTGGTTTTCTAAATTTGAGACCCTGTTCTGTTTTGTAATTCAGTTCATGTGTAGCCAAGTTTACCTTCCGTGTATTAGTGATATCTTATGATGTTTCTTTTTCTGTGTGACTTATTTCTCGTAGAATCGTCGTACCTGAATCCACTCATTATGCCGCTACGGGCCTGATGACGTAGATTTCATTGCTGAGTGTTATTCCTTTGTACGTACGTACCACAACTTCTTTATCCATTTTTTGCTTTCTCGGATATTGAACTTGTACCGTAGACGAGGTTCTTGTAAACACAGCCGTCCCAAACTTTGGGGTGGCTGTGTGTTTTTGATTTTAATTTCCCTAAGCTATAGGACCCTAAGTGGAAGTGCCATAGGCTGTGTTGCTTTGTTTCCTACGTGTTTCAGGAAACACCATACACTTTTCCAGAGTGGCTGTTGGCAATTTACATCCCGCCCATCAGCATAACAAGGCTCCCTCTTCTCCATGACCTTTCCTGCCTTTCTGGATTTTACACTTTATTCAGATGGCCCTTTTGACAGGGGGGCAGTGAGACTTCATTGTAGTGCAGATTTCCTTTACACGCTTGCTTGGTTGGCCAAAAAGGGCGTATGCGTTTTTTCCTGAATATATTCAGGAAAAAACGCATACGCCCTTTTTGGCCAAGTGCATCATTGTGGACATTCTGTCTCTTTTCCTATGCTTTAAGTGCAATTCCAGTCTACCCCCTGAAATCGTTTTCCTGAAATTCTGCCCCGCTTTCAAGTCCTCTTCGAAGACTTACTTCAATATATTTTTGGACGATAGCTGTCATTCATAACTCTGCAGGATTGTGAATTACAGTGCCCCTGAGCTCCATTCTTCAACTCGCTTTCTTGTGAGCTGGCCGCAAAACCGCAGGATTGCTTCAGGCCCTAATCTGGTTCCGGCAGGGCATGCTGAGCCTTTGGTTAATTCCTCTTCCTGGTGGGAAATGAGCGTTCGATTTGCCCGTGCAGACACCTACAGCTAGTCTCTCATTGGTTCTCCCTATTCCTGTTGATCTTGCGCAGAAATTGCAAACTGTGCCAAACAGGAGGTTAAAGGCACTGACTCTCCAAATGGGGAGAGTTTTAGTAAAGTGTCTGGAACGGTGCACCCGAGTACCAGGGGACGAAACCTGAGATACATTTGAAAATGTTTCCCAATCACACAGTGGACCATACTCTGGGATTCCAATGCATGTTTTAGCTGAAGGAAGAATCCCTTAAACCTGGAGAGTTGGGACCCATGGAATGGGTACCATGCAGTATGACTTCAAAGGGTCTGCGTTTGCTCACCGAACCTCACCAATGCTATCAGCCCGAAGTGTCCAGCCTTATGTCTCACCCAGCTCTGGGTGTAGATGTGGTAAATCCAGGTTGCATCACAAGCCCTGAATGAATTATTTAAGAATTGCTCTCTATTTCACTGTCATTGTGTTTTGTTTTTGAAATTTATTTTGATAATGGGATTTATCGGATTTTCACTGCTGCGTTTAGGCCGCTGTACACACGCTTGATTTCATTATGGAGACATATAAATCCATGGGTCTTAAGATTCTTACTTGTCAGGTATATTTCCAGGCGTTGAATATGGGGTGTTGAGTCCATTTCGTTGAGCAAGGAGTAGGTCTTGTCTATTATATATTTGCCTTATGGAACGGTATCTGTGCTAATTTCAATCTCTGGTTTTATACAGCACCCCAACTCACCTTTCCCCATAAGCAAGCATAAGATGGTTTTCTAAATTTGAGACCCTGTTCTGTTTTGTAATTCAGTTCTTGTGTAGCCAAGTTTACGTTCCGTGGATTAGTGATATCTTATGATGTTTCTCTTTCTGTGTGACTTATTTCTCGTAGAATCGTCGTACCTGAATCCACTCATTATGCCGCTACGGGCCTGATGACGTAGATCTCATGGCTGAGTGATATTCCATTGTACGTACGTACCACAACTTCTTTATCCATTTTTTGCTTTCTCGGATATTGAACTTGTACCGTAGACGAGGTTCTTGTAAACAGAGCCGTCCCAAACTTTGGGGTGGCTGTGTGTTTTTGAATTTAATTTCCCTAAGCTATAGGACCCTAAGTGGAAGTGCCATAGGCTGTGTTGCTTTGTTTCCTACGTGTTTCAGGAAACACCATACACTTCTCCAGAGTGGCTGTTGGCAATTTAAATCCCGCCCATCAGCATAACAAGGCTCCCTGTTCTCCATGACCTGTCCGGCCTTTCTGGATTTTACACTTTTTTCAGATGCCCCTTTTGACCGGGGGGCTGTGAGGCTTCATTGTAGTGCAGGTTTCCTTTACACGCTTGCTTGGCTGGCCAAAAAGGGCGTATGCGTTTTTTCCTGAATATATTCAGGAAAAAACGCATACGCCCTTTTTGGCCAAGTGCATCATTGTGGATATTCTGTCTCTTTTCCTATGCTTTAAGTGCAATTCCAGTCTACCCCCTGAAATCGTTTTCCTGAAATTCTGCCCCGCTTTCAAGTCCTCTTCGAAGACTTACTTCAATACATTTTTGGACGATAGCTGTCATTCATAACTCTGCAGGATTGTGAATTACAGTGCCCCTGAGCTCCATTCTTCAACTCGCTTTCTTGTGAGCTGGCCGCAAAACCGCAGGATTGCTACAGGCCCTAATCTGGTTCCGGCAGGGCACGCTGAGCCTTTGGTTAATTCCTCTTCCTGGTGGGAAATGAGCGTTCGATTTGCCCGTGCAGACACCTACAGCTAGTCTCTCATTGGTTCTCCCTATTCCTGTTGATCTTGCGCAGAAATTGCAAACTGTGCCAAACAGGAGGTTAAAGGCACTGACTCTCCAAGTGGGGAGAGTTTTAGTAAAGTGTCTGGAACGGTGCACCCGAGTACCAGGGGACGAAACCTGAGATGCATTTGAAAACGTTTCCCAATCACACGGTGGAACATACTCCGGGTTTCCCATGCATGTTTTAGCTGAAGGAAGAATCCCTTAAACCTGGAGAGTTGGGACCCATGGAATGGGTACCATGCAGTATGACTTCAAAGGGTCTGCGTTTGCTCACCAAACCTCACCAATGCTATCAGCCCAAAGTGTCCAGCCTTATGTCTCAACCAGCTCTGGGTGTAGATGTGGTAAATCCAGGTTGCATCACAAGCCCTGAATGAATTATTTAAGAATTGCTCTCTGTTTCACTGTCATTGTGTTTTTTTTTTTTAAACATCTTTATTGGGGTATAATTGCTTTACAATGGTGTGTTAGTTTCTGCTTTATAACAAAGTGAATCAGTTATACATATACATATGTTCCCATATGTCTTCCCTCTTGCGTCTCCCTCCCTCCCACTCTCCCTATCCCACCACTCCAGGCTGTCACAAAGCACCAAGCTAATATCCCTGTGCCTTGCGGCTTCTTCCCACTAGCTATCTACCTTACTACGTTTGTTAGTGTGTATATGTCCATGACTCTCTCTCGCCCTGTCAAAGCTCACCCCTCCCCCTCCCCATATCCTCAAGTCCGTTCTCCAGTAGGTCTGCGTCTTTATTCCTGTCTTACCCCTAGGTTCTTCATGACATTATTTTTCCCCTTAAATTCCATATATATGTGTTAGCATACGGTATTTGTCTTTTTCTTTCTGACTTACTTCACTCTGTATGACAGACTCTAGGTCTATCCATCTCATTACAAATAGCTCAATTTCATTTCTTTTTAAGGTTGAGTAATATTCCATTGTATATATGTGCCACATTTTCTTTATCCATTCATCCGATGATGGGCGCTTAGGTTGTTTCCATCTCCGGGCTATTGTAAATAGAGCTGCAATGAACATTTTGGTACATGACTCTGTTTGAATTTTGGTTTTCCCAGCGTATATGCCCAGTAGTGGGATTGCTGGGTCATATGGTAATTGTATTTGTAGTTTTTTAAGGAACCTCCATACTGTTCTCCATAGTGGCTGAACCAATTCACATTCCCACCAGCAGTGCAAGAGTGTTCCCTTTTCTCCACACCCTCTCCAGCATTTATTGTTTCTAGATTTTTTGATGATGGCCATTCTGACTGGTGTGAGATGATATCTCATTGTAGTTTTGATTTGCATTTCTCTAATGATTAATGATGTTGAGCATTCTTTCATGTGTTTGTTGGCATTCTGTATATCTTCTTTGGAGAAATGTCTATTTAGGTCTTCTGCCCATTTTTGGATTGGGTTGTTTGTTGTTTTGTTATTGAGCTGCATGAGCTGCTTGTAAATTTTGGAGATTAATCCTTTGTCATTTGCTTCATTTGCATGTCATTGTGTTTTGTTTGTGAAATTTATTTTGTTAATGGGATTTATCGGATTTTCACTGCTGCGTTTAGGCCACTGTACACACGCTTGACTTCCTTATGGAGACATATAAATCCATGGGTCTTAAGATTCTTACTTGTCAGGTATATTCCCAGGCGTTGAATATGGGGTGTTGAGTCCATTTCGTTGAGCAACAGTAGGTCTTGTCTATTATATATTTGGCTTATGGAACGGTATCTGTGCTAATTTCAATCTCTGGTTTTATGCAGCACCCCAACTCACCTTTCCCCATAAGCAAGCATAAGTTGGTTTTCTAAATTTGAGACCCTGTTCTGTTTTGTAATTCAGTTCATGTGTAGCCAAGTTTATGTTCCGTGTATTAGTGATATCTTATGATGTTTCTTTTTCTGTGTGACTTATTTCTCGTAGAATCGTCGTACCTGAATCCACTCATTATGCCGCTATGGGCCTGATGACGTAGATCTCATTGTTGAGTGATATTCCATTGTACGTACGTACCACAACTTCTTTATCCATTTTTGTTTTCTCGGATATTTAACTTGTACCGTAGACGAGGTTCTTGTAAACAGAGCCGTCCCAAACTTTGGGGTGGCTGTGTGTTTTTGATTTTAATTTCCCTAAGCTATAGGACCCTAAGTGGAAGTGCCATAGGCTGTGTTGCTTTGTTTCCTACGTGTTTCAGGAAACACCATACACTTCTCCAGAGTGGCTGTTGGCACTTTACATCCCGCCCATCAGCATAACAAGGCTCCCTCTTCTCCATGACCTGTCCTGCCTTTCTGGATTTTACACTTTTTTCAGATGGCCCTTTTGACCGGGGGGCAGTGAGACTTCAATGTACTGCAGATTTCCTTTACACGCTTGCTTGGTTGGCCAAAAAGGGCGTATGCATTTTTTCCTGAATATATTCAGGAAAAAACGCATACGCCCTTTTTGGCCAAGTGCATCATTGTGGACATTCTGCCTCTTTTCCTATGCTTTAAGTGCAATTCCAGTCTACCTCCTGAAATCGTTTTCCTGAAATTCTGCCCCGCTTTCAAGTCCTCTTCGAAAACTTACTTCAATACATTTTTGGACGATAGCTGTCATTCATAACTCTGCAATATTGTGTATTACAGTGCCCCTGAGCTCCCTTCTTCAACTCGCTTTCTTGTGAGCTGGCCGCAAAACCGCAGGATTGCTTCAGGCCCTAATCTGGTTCCGGCAGGGCACGCTGAGCCTTTGGTTAATTCCTCTTCCTGGTGGGAAATGAGCGTTCCATTTGCCCGTGCAGACACCTACAGCTAGTCTCTCATTGGTTCTCCCTATTCCTGTTCATCTTGCGCAGAAATTGCAAACTGTGCCAAACAGGAGGTTAAAGGCACTGACTCTCCAAGTGGGGAGAGTGATAGTAAAGCGTCTGGAACGGTGAACCCGAGTACCAGGGGACGAAAACTGAGATGCATTTGAAAACATATCCCAATCACACGGTGGACCATACTCTGGGATTCCCATGCATGTTTTAGCTGAAGGAAGAATCCCTTAAACGTGGAGAGTTGGGACCCATGGAATGGGTACCATGCAGTATGACTTCAAAGGGTCTGCGTTTGCTCACCGAACCTCACCAATGCTATCAGCACGAAGTGAGCAGCCTTATGTCTCAACCAGCTCTGGGTGTAGATGTGGTAAATCCAGGTTGCATCACAAGCCCTGAATGAATTATTTAAGAATTGCTCTCTATTTCACTGTCATTGTGTTTTTTTTTTTTAAACATCTTTATTGGGGTATAATTGCTTTACAATGGTGTGTTAGTTTCTGCTTTATAACAAAGTGAATCAGTTATACATATACATATGTTCCCATATGTCTTCCCTCTTGCGTCTCCCTCCCTCCCACTCTCCCTATCCCACCCCTCCAGGCTGTCACAAAGCACCAAGCTAATATCCCTGTGCCTTGCGGCTGCTTCCCACTAGCTATCTACCTTACTATGTTTGTTAGTGTGTATATGTCCATGACTCTCTCTCGCCCTGTCAAAGCTCAGCCCTCCCCCTCCCCATATCCTCAAGTCCGTTCTCCAGTAGGTCTGCGTCTTTATTCCTGTCTTACCCCTAGGTTCTTCATGACATTTTTTTCCCCTTAAATTCCATATATATGTGTTAGCATACGGTGTTTGTCTTTTTCTTTCTGACTTACTTCACTCTGTATGACAGACTCTAGGTCTATCCATCTCATTACAAATAGCTCAATTTCATTTCTTTTTAAGGCTGAGCAATATTCCATTGTATATATGTGCCACATTTTCTTTATCCATTCATCCGATGATGGGCGCTTAGGTTGTTTCCATCTCCGGGCTATTGTAAATAGAGCTGCAATGAACATTTTGGTACATGACTCTGTTTGAATTTTGGTTTTCCCAGGGTATATGCCCAGTAGTGGGATTGCTGGGTCATATGGTAATTCTATTTGTAGTTTTTTAAGGAACCTCCATACTGTTCTCCATAGTGGCTGAACCAATTCACATTCCCACCAGCAGTGCAAGAGTGTTCCCTTTTCTCCACACCCTCTCCAGCATTTATTGTTTCTAGATTTTTTGATGATGGCCATTCTGACTGGTGTGAGATGATATCTCATTGTAGTTTTGATTTGCATTTCTCTAATGATTAATGATGTTGAGCATTCTTTCATGTGTTTGTTGGCATTCTGTATATCTTCTTTGGAGAAATGTCTATTTAGGTCTTCTGCCCATTTTTGGATTGGGTTGTTTGTTTTTTTGTTATTGACCTGCATGAGCTGCTTGTAAATTTTGGAGATTAATCCTTTGTCATTTGCTTCATTTGCATGTCATTGTGTTTTGTTTGTGAAATTTATTTTGTTAATGGGATTTATCGGATTTTTATTGCTGCGTTTAGGCCACTGTACACACGCTTGACTTCCTTATGGAGACATATAAATCCATGGGTCTTAAGATTCTTACTTGTCAGGTATATTCCCAGGCGTTGAATATGGGGTGTTGAGTCCATCTCGTTGAGCAACAGTAGGTCTTGTCTATTATATATTTGGCTTATGGAACGGTATCTGTGCTAATTTCAATCTCTGGTTTTATGCAGCACCCCAACTCATCTTTCCCCATAAGCAAGCATAAGTTGGTTTTCTAAATTTGAGACCCTGTTCTGTTTTGTAATTCAGTTCATGTGTAGCCAAGTTTTTGTTCCGTGTATTAGTGATATCTTATGATGTTTCTTTTTCTGTGTGACTTATTTCTCGTAGAATCGTAGTACCTGAATCCACTCATCATGCCGCTATGGGCCTGATGACGTAGATCTCATGGCTGAGTGATATTCCATTGTACGTACGTACCACAACTTCTTTATCCATTTTTTGCTTTCTCGGATATTTAACTTGTACCGTAGACGAGGTTCTTGTAAACAGAGCCGTCCCAAACTTTGGGGTGCCTGTGTGTTTTTGATTTTAATTTCCCTAAGCTATAGGACCCTAAGTGGAAGTGCCATAGGCTGTGTTGCTTTGTTTCCTACGTGTTTCAGGAAACACCATACACTTCTCCAGAGTGGCTGTTGGCAATTTACATCCCGCCCATCAGCATAACAAGGCTCCCTGTTCTCCATGACCTGTCCTGCCTTTCTGGATTTTACACTTTTTTCAGATGGCCCTTTTGACCGGGGGGCAGTGAGACTTCAATATAGTGCAGATTTCCTTTACACGCTTGCTTGGTTGGCCAAAAAGGGCGTATGCGTTTTTTCCTGAATATATTCAGGAAAAAACGCATAAGCCCTTTTTTGCCAAGTGCATCATTGTTGACATTCTGCCTCTTTTCCTATGCTTTAAGTGCAATTCCAGTCTACCTCCTGAAATCGTTTTCCTGAAATTCTGCCCCGCTTTCAAGTCCTCTTCGAAAACTTACTTCAATACATTTTTGGACGATAGCTGTCATTCATAACTCTGCAGGTTTGTGAATTACAGTGCCCCTGAGCTCCTTTCTTCAACTCGCTTTCTTGTGAGCTGGCCGCAAAACCGCAGGATTGCTTCAGGCCCTAATCTGGTTCCGGCAGGGCACGCTGAGCCTTTGGTTAATTCCTCTTCCTGGTGGGAAATGAGCGTTCCATTTGCCCGTGCAGACACCTACAGCTAGTCTCTCATTGGTTCTCCCTATTCCTGTTCATCTTGCGCAGAAATTGCAAACTGTTCCAAACAGGAGGTTAAAGGCACTGACTTTCCAAGTGGGGAGAGTTTTAGTAAAGCGTCTGGAACGGTGCACCCGAGTACCAGGGGACGAAACCTGAGATGCATTTCAAAACGTTTCCCAATCACACGGTGGAACATACTCCGGGTTTCCCATGCATGTTTTAGCTGAAGGAAGAATCCCTTAAACCTGGAGAGTTGGGACCCATGGAATGGGTACCATGCAGTATGTCTTCAAAGGGTCTGCGTTTGCTCACCAAACCTCTCCAATGCTATCAGCCCAAAGTGTCCAGCCTTATGTCTCAACCAGCTCTGGGTGTAGATGTGGTAAATCCAGGTTGCATCACAAGCCCTGAATGAATTATTTAAGAATTGCTCTCTATTTCACTGTCATTGTGTTTTTTTTTTCTAAACATCTTTATTGGGGTATAATTGCTTTACAATGGTGTGTTAGTTTCTGCTTTATAACAAAGTGAATCAGTTATACATATACATATGTTCCCATATGTCTTCCCTCTTGCATCTCCCTCCCTCCCACTCTCCCTATCCCACCCCTCCAGGCTGTCACAAAGCACCAAGCTAATATCCCTGTGCCTTGCAGCTGCTTCCCACTAGCTATCTACCTTACTATGTTTGTTAGTGTGTATATGTCCATGACTCTCTCTCGCCCTGTCAAAGCTCAGCCCTCCCCCTCCCCATATCCTCAAGTCCGTTCTCCAGTAGGTCTGCGTCTTTATTCCTGTCTTACCCCTAGGTTCTTCATGACATTTTTTTCCCCTTAAATTCCATATATATGTGTTAGCATACGGTATTTGTCTTTTTCTTTCTGACTTACTTCACTCTGTATGACAGACTCTAGGTCTATCCATCTCATTACAAATAGCTCAATTTCATTTCTTTTTAAGGCTGAGTAATATTCCAGTGTATATATGTGCCACATTTTCTTTATCCATTCATCCGATGATGGGCGCTTAGGTTGTTTCCATCTCCGGGCTATTGTAAATAGAGCTGCAATGAACATTTTGGTACATGACTCTGTTTGAATTTTGGTTTTCCCAGGGTATATGCCCAGTAGTGGGATTGCTGGGTCATATGGTAATTCTATTTGTAGTTTTTTAAGGAACCTCCATACTGTTCTCCATAGTGGCTGAACCAATTCACATTCCCACCAGCAGTGCAAGAGTGTTCCCTTTTCTCCACACCCTCTCCAGCATTTATTGTTTCTAGATTTTTTGATGATGGCCATTCTGACTGGTGTGAGATGATATCTCATTGTAGTTTTGATTTGCATTTCTCTAATGATTAATGATGTTGAGCATTCTTTCATGTGTTTGTTGGCATTCTGTATATCTTCTTTGGAGAAATGTCTATTTAGGTCTTCTGCCCATTTTTGGATTGGGTTGTTTGTTGTTTTGTTATTGAGCTGCATGAGCTGCTTGTAAATTTTGGAGATTAATCCTTTGTCATTTGCTTCATTTGCATGTCATTGTGTTTTGTTTGTGAAATTTATTTTGTTAATGGGATTTATCGGATTTTCACTGCTGCGTTTAGGCCACTGTACACACGCTTGACTTCCTTATGGAGACATATAAATCCATGGGTCTTAAGATTCTTACTTGTCAGGTATATGCCCAGGCGTTGAATATGGGGTGTTGAGTCCATTTGGTTGAGCAACAGTAGGTCTGGTCTATTATATATATGGCTTATGGAACGGTATCTGTGCTAATTTCAATCTCTGGTTTGATGCAACACCCCAACTCACCTTTCCCCATAAGCAAGCATAAGTTGGTTTTCTAAATTTGAGACCCTGTTCTGTTTTGTAATTCAGTTCATGTGTAGCCAAGTTTACGTTCCGTGTATTAGTGATATCTTATGATGTTTCTTTTTCTGTGTGACTTATTTCTCGTAGAATCGTCGTACCTGAATCCACTCATTATGCCGCTACGGGCCTGATAACGTAGATCTCATGGCTGAGTGATATTCCATTGTACGTACGTACCACAACTTCTTTATCCATTTTTTGCTTTCTCGGATATTTAACTTGTACCGTAGACGAGGTTCTTGTAAACACAGCCGTCCCAAACTTTGGGGTGGCTGTGTGTTTTTGATTTTAATTTCCCTAAGCTATAGGACCCTAAGTGGAAGTGCCATAGGCTGTGATGCTTTGTTTCCTACGTGTTTCAGGAAACAACATACACTTCTCCAGAGTGGCTGTTGGCAATTTACATCCCGCCCATCAGCATAACAAGGCTCCCTGTTCTACCTGACCTGTCCTGCCTTTCTGGATTTTACACCTGTTTCAGATGGCCTTTTTGAACGGGGGGCAATGAGACTTCATTGTAGTGCAGATTTCATTTACACGCTTCCTTGGCTGGCCAAAAAGGGCGTATGCGTTTTTTCCTGAATATATTCAGGAAAAAACGCATACGCCCTTTTTGGCCAAGTGCATCATTGTGGGCATTCTGCCTCTTTTCCTCTGATATAAGTGAAATTCCAGTCTACCCCCTGAAATCGTTTTCCTGAAATTCTGCCCCGCTTTCAAGTCCTCTTCGAAGACTTACTTCAATACATTTTTGGACGATAGCTGTCATTCATAACTCTGCAGGTTTGTGAATTACAGTGCCCCTGACCTCTTTTCTTCAACTCGCTTTCTTGTGAGCTGGCCGCAAAACCGCAAGATTGCTTCAGTCCCTAATCCGGTTCCTGCAGGGCACGCTGAGCCTTTTGTTAATTCCTCTTCCTGGTGGGAAATGAGCGTTCCATTTGCCCGTGCAGACACCTACAGCTAGTCTCTCATTGGTTCTCCCTATTCCTGTTCATCTTGCGCAGAAATTGCAAACTGTGTCAAACAGGAGGTTAAAGGCACTGACTTTACAAGTGGGGAGACTGTTAGTAAAGCGTCTGGAACGGTGCACTCGAGTACCAGGGGACGAAACCTGAGATGCATATGAAAACGTTTCCTAATCACACGGTGGACCATACTCTGGGTTTCCCATGCATGTTTTAGCTGAAGGAAGAATCCCTTAAACCTGGAGAGTTGGGACCCATGGAATGGCTACCATGCAGTATGACTTCAAAGGGTCTGCGTTTGCTCGCCGAACCTCACCAATGCTATCAGCCCAAAGTGTCCAGCCTTATGTCCCACCCAGCTCTGGGTGTAGGTGTGGTAAATCCAGGTTGCATCACAAGCCCTGAATGAATTATTTAAGAATTGCTCTCTATTTCACTGTCATAGTGTTTTGTTTTTGAAATTTATTTTGATAATGGGATTTATCGGATTTTCACTGCTGCGTTTAGGCCGCTGTACACACGCTTGATTTCCTAATGGAGACATATAAATCCATGGGTCTTAAGATTCTTATTTGTCAGGTATATTCCCAGGCGTTGAAAATGGGGTCTTGATTCCATTTCGTTGAGCAAGGAGTAGGTCTTGTCTATTATATATTTGGCTTATGGAACGGTATCTGTGCTAATTTCAATCTCTGGTTTTATGCAGCACCCCAACTCACATTTCCCCATAAGCAAGCATAAGTTGGTTTTCTAAATTTGAGACCCTGTTCTGTTTTGTAATTCAGTTCATGTGTAGCCAAGTTTACCTTCCGTGTATTAGTGATATCTTATGATGTTTCTTTTTCTGTGTGACTTATTTCTCGTAGAATCGTCGTACCTGAATCCACTCATTATGCCGCTACGGGCCTGATGACGTAGATTTCATTGCTGAGTGTTATTCCTTTGTACGTACGTACCACAACTTCTTTATCCATTTTTTGCTTTCTCGGATATTGAACTTGTACCGTAGACGAGGTTCTTGTAAACACAGCCGTCCCAAACTTTGGGGTGGCTGTGTGTTTTTGATTTTAATTTCCCTAAGCTATAGGACCCTAAGTGGAAGTGCCATAGGCTGTGTTGCTTTGTTTCCTACGTGTTTCAGGAAACACCATACACTTTTCCAGAGTGGCTGTTGGCAATTTACATCCCGCCCATCAGCATAACAAGGCTCCCTCTTCTCCATGACCTTTCCTGCCTTTCTGGATTTTACACTTTATTCAGATGGCCCTTTTGACAGGGGGGCAGTGAGACTTCATTGTAGTGCAGATTTCCTTTACACGCTTGCTTGGTTGGCCAAAAATGGCGTATGCGTTTTTTCCTGAATATATTCAGGAAAAAACGCATACGCCATTTTTGGCCAAGTGCATCATTGTTGACATTCTGCCTCTTTTCCTATGCTTTAAGTGTAATTCCAGTCTGCCCCCTGAAATCGTTTTCCTGAAATTCTGCCCCGCTTTCAAGTCCTCTTCGACGACTTACTTCAATATATTTTTGGACGATAGCTGTCATTCATAACTCTGCAGGTTTGTGAATTACAGTGCCCCTGAGCTCCTTTCTTCAACTCGCTTTCTTGTGAGCTGGCCGCAAAACCGGAGGATTGCTTCAGGCCTTCTTCTGGTTCCGGCAGGGCACGCTGAGCCTTTGGTTAATTCCTCTTCCTGGTGGGAAATGAGCGTTCCATTTGCCCGTGCAGACACCTACAGCTAGTCTCTCATTGGTTCTCCCTATTCCTGTTCATCTTGCGCAGAAAGTGCAAACTGTGCCAAACAGGAGGTTAAAGGCACTGACTCTCCAAGTGTGGAGAGTGTTAGTAAAGCGTCTGGAATGGTGAACCCGAGTACCAGGGGACGAAACCTGAGATGCATTTGATAACGTTTCCCAATCACACGGTGGACCATACTCTGGGTTTCCCATGCATGTTTTAGCTGAAGGAAGAATCCCTTAAACCTGGAGAGTTGGGACCCATGGAATGGGTACCATGCAGTATGACTTCAAAGGGTCTGCGTTTGCTCACCGAACCTCAACAATGCTATCAGCCCGAAGTGTCCAGCCTTATGTCTCACCCAGCTCTGGGTGTCGATGTGGTAAATCCACGTTGCATCACAAGCCCTGAATGAATTATTTAAGAATTGCTCTCTATTTCACTGTCATTGTGTTTTGTTTTTGAAATTAATTTTGATAATGGGATTTATCGGATTTTCACTGCTGCGTTTAGGCCGCTGTACACACGCTTGATTTCCTTATGGAGACATATAAATCCATGGGTCTTAACATTCTTACTTGTCAGGTATATTCCCAGGCGTTGAATATGGGGTGTTGAGTCCATTTCGTTTAGCAAGGAGTAGGTCTTGTCTATTATATATTTGGCTTATGGAACGGTATCTGTGCTAATTTCAATCTCTGGTTTGATGCAGCACCCCAACTCACATTTCCCCATAAGCAAGCATAAGTTGGTTTTCTAAATTTGAGACCCTCTTCTGTTTTGTAATTCAGTTCATGTGTAGCCAAGTTTACGTTCCGTGTATTAGTGATATCTTATGATGTTTCTTTTTCTGTGTGAATTATTTCTCGTAGAATCGTCGTACCTGAATCCACTCATTATGCCGCTACGTGCCTCATGACGTAGATTTCATTGCTGAGTGATATTCCATTGTACGTGCGTACCACAACTTCTTTATCCATTTTTTGCTTTTTCTGATATTTAACTTGTTCCGTAGACAAGGTTCTTGTAAACAGAGCCGTCCCAAACTTTGGGGTGGCTGTGTGTTTTTGATTTTAATTTCCCTAAGCTATAGGACCCTAAGTGGAATTGCCATAGGCTGTGTTGCTTTGTTTCCTAGGTGTTTCAGGAAACACCATACACTTCTCCAGAGTGGCTGTTGGCAATTTACATCCCGCCCATCAGCATAACAAGGCTCCCTCTTCTCCATGACCTGTCCTGCCTTTTTGAATTTTACACTTTTTTCAGATGTCCCTTTTGACCGGGGGGCAGTGAGACTTCATTGTAGTGCAGATTTCATTTACACGCTTGCTTGGTTGGCCAAAAATGGCGTATGCGTTTTTTCCTGAATATATTTAGTAAAAAACGCATACGCCCTTTTTGGCCAAGTGCATCATTGTCGACATTCTGCCTCTTTTCCTATTCTTTAAGTGCAATTCCAGTCTAACCCCTGAAACCGTTTTCCTATAATTCTGCCCCGCTTTCAAGTCCACTTCGAGGACTTACTTCAATACATTTTTGGACGATAGCTTTCATTCATAACTCTGAAGGTTTGTGAATTACAGTGCCCCTGAGCTCCTTTCTTCAACTCGCTTTCTTGTGAGCTGGCCGAAAAACCTCAGGATTGCTTCAGGCCCTAATCTGGTTCCTGCAGGTCATGCTGAGCCTTTGGTTAATCCCTCTTCCTGGTGGGAAATGAGCGTTCCATTTGCCCGTGCAGACACCTACAGCTAGTCTCTCATTGGTTCTCCCTATTCCTGTTCATCTTGCGCAGAAATTGCAAACTGTGCCAAACAGGAGGTTAAAGGCACTGACTCTCCAAGTGGGGAGAGTATTAGTAAAGCGTCTGGAACGGTGAACCCGAGTACCAGGGGACGAAACCTGAGATGCATTTGAAAACGTTTCCCAATTACACGGTGGACCATACTCTGGGGTTCCCATGCATGTTTTAGCTGAAGGAAGAATCCCTTAAACCTGGAGAGTTGAGACCCATGGAATGGCTACCATGCAGTATGACTTCAAAAGGTCTGCGTTTGCTCACCGAACCTCACCAATGCTATCAGCCCGAAGTGTCCAGCCTTATGTCTCACCCAGCTCTGGGTGTAGATGTGGTAAATCCAGGTTGCATCACAAGCCCTGAATGAATTATTTAAGAATTGCTCTCTATTTCACTGTCATTGTGTTTCGTTTTTGAAATTTATTTTCATAATGGGATTTATCGGATTTTCTCTGCTGCGTTCATAAATCTATACACACGCTTGATTCTGTTACGGAGACATATAAATCCATGGGTTTGAAGATTCTTACTAGTCAGGTGTATTCCTAGGCGTTGAATATGGGGTGTTTAGTCCATTTCGTTGAGCAACTGGTAGGTCTTGACTATTACATATTTGGCTTATGGAAAGGTATCTGTGCTAATTTCTATCTCTGGTTTTATGCAGCACCCCAGCTCTCCTTTATCCTTAAGCAAGCATATGTTGGTTTTCTAAATTTGAGACCCCATTCTGTTTTGTAATTCAGTTCATTTGTAGCCACGTTTACATTCCATATATTAGTAATATCGTGTGTCTTTTTCTTTTTGAATTATGTGACTTCGAATGATCATACGTAACTCCTCTGTGGTTGTTACAACTGGCCATATTTCATTGATTTCCAGGCTGAGTAATATTCCACTCTACATAAGTCTCACATCTCTATCCATTTTTTCCCTCCAGAGACTTATAAATTATATCCTAGTCGAGGATCTTTTAAACATAGAGGCAGTAAATATTGGGGTGCCTGTGTCCTCTCGATTTTTGTTTTTCCCAAGATATACGTCCATGAGTGCAAGTGCCCTGTGCTCTGTAGCTCATTTTTTAGGTGCTTTAGTAAACACAATACACTTCTCCAGAGTGACCGTTGGCAATATACATTTCCAGTATAAGCCTCAGAGGGCTCCCTTTTCTCCTTGCCCTGTCCTGCATTTCTGGTGTTTACACTTTATGAGGAAGGCTCTTCTGACTGATGCGAAGTGATATGTTTTGTAGTATTGATTTCCAGTGCCCACCTGTTTGGTTGGCTAAAAAAGTGTATGCCCTTTTCTTGAATACATACAGAAAAAGACGCATACACACTTTTTGGCCAATTGCAATGTTGGCAATGTTCAGCCCCTTTTCTTGTGCTTAATGGCGAGTCCTTTCTACCTCTTCCAATCCCTTTCCTGCCATTCTCCGTTGCTTACAAGTCCTTTCCTCTGACTTTCCTCAAGACATTTTTCAGTGATAGATATTTTCAACTCTGCAGTTTCGTGAATTTTAGTGTCCCTGAGTTCCATTTTTCAACTTGTGTTTATGGGAACTGGCCACAAAGCAGCGGAATTTCCTCAAGCCCTATTCTGTTTCCATGGGCAACCCTAGCCTTTGGTCAATTCGTCTTCCTGATTGGAAATAAGAGTGACATGTGCCTGTCCGAACACCTAGGACTTGTCTCTCATTGTTCCTCCTCCTTCTGCTTCATCCTCTGGACAAATTCCAAACTGTCTGCAACAGGATGTTGACAGTGCTGACATCTCCAAGTGGGGAGACTGTTCGTAAAGACGCTGGAGGGGTGAACCCGAGCACCAGGAGATGAGGAGATGAGATGCCTTTTCCAAACTCTTCCCGATCAGACGGTATACCATCCTCTGGGTGTGACAGGCATGTTTTAGCTGTAGGAAGGGTCCCATTCATGTGAGGAGAACACCAGGGCTTTTACAAAATCAGTGTCTCTCCACAACCCAAACTGGGGAATTTTTTAAGCTACGGCTACACATATGTTCATTAAGGGCCTTGGGAAGTAGGCAGAGTCCAAACTTTAGATGATTGAAGTCTTCAGGGTCAGAAGCACTCACCACCGGCTTCCCTTACGTTCCATTTTAACTGTCATGAATAGATGATGTCAATAAAAATATCTATTCTTTTTCAGATGATTTCCCCTTATAGGTTATTGTAAAATATTGAGTGTAGTTCCCGGTGCTATACAGTAGTTCCTTGTTGACGATCGATTTTATACATAGCAGTGTGTATGTGTTAATCCCAAACTGTTAATCTATCCCTCCTCCCACCTTTCCCCTTTGGTAATAATAAATTATAAGATTTTATACTTCTCAGAATTGGGGGAGCTGAAAGAGAGGTATCATTTTCAATGGAAAAGCATTTAAAACAAGATTGAAGCTTTAACCAAGATTATTAGATGTACATCCTTGGAAAGAAATCACTTCGTTTCTCTAATATTGACCTGACAAATAAGACAAACCTTTTCACTGAACTTGCTTCTAATAAAGTGATGGAAATATCAAATGGGAGTGTTAGAAACATCTTATTTTACCCGAGCCTTATACACTGTTCTATGTTAATTACAGTTTGGCTCAAACATCTGTTCATTGAAGTTACAATGTTCTCAATTTCTGTTACTGATCCTCCAGAGTGGACCCCAACAAGTGTCCCCCTGCCCAGTGTCATTGGAGCCAACAGATTGAGACTGAGTTTGGTTCAGAAGCAAAGGAAACTTTATATTTTGATCAGAGAATGGAGAGGTGAGAGCATGTGCTACCCCGTGGGCTGTGGGCTGGGCTGCTGTGTAGAGATCCTGTCAGAGTCAGTGGGAGGGAGGGGGCGGAGCTCTCGAGGGCCCGGTTGGCTGCAGCTCAGGCTCTATATCGCAGAGTGTGCACTGTGTCCCAGGAGCTGAGGTGTCGACCCAGCCATTCCGCACTAGGAAGTCTGGTCTGAAGTGCCCGCTGTTGAACCTCTGTATGCGGGACCCTAGGAGCATGTGAAATTAGACAAAGCACAAAGGATAAAAAAGGTTAGACTTTATTTTATTGCCCAGATTCTATTTTTATCTCCCAGGGATTTTTAAGGGGCTTTGCCTGGGAAAAAGCCCTCTTCTGCCTTTTTTCCCCTTCCTCATTCTTAGAGTGCTGAGGGTGCAGACCCTTCTTCTGTAACTGCTGAGTGCTGAGTTAGGAGCCCTCATACCCGTGGGCGAGGGTCAGAACTTCTCCCCAGCAGCCTCCAGGTGACGTTGATTGTCCCCAGGCCTCCTGCCTCCCCGCTCGTCTGCCTGAGCACCAGTATTGGAAGCGTTATAGATTCTAATGACCTTTAAGGGTCCAGGAAGGAGATGTGCAGTGACGCTGTGAGGTCCAGTTTCACCCCGCCCTGCATTTGTTCGGCCACCTTAGGCTGACCGTTTCTGCCAGCCTAGATGCTCTGACCAGTAGTCTGCACTTTCTTCAATTAGGCCCCTGAATTAACGTAAAAAGAGCACCAGGTGTCAGGACCCTGCCTGCTCAACTCCCAGACAGCCCAGGGTCAGTGGTGATGAAGGACCATGATGGCCACTGAGTCAACAGCCTTTTGAAGTAAACAGGAGTCCAGCTGGTCTTATTGGCCACCATCATCAGTGTCTGTAGGCTCTTCTATGGTGACAGCGTGATATACGTTTCCCCCGCCAAGATTATTAGGTCCGCTCTGGGTGCAGTAAGTCCTGCAAGCAGTAGTCTACTCTTTTGGGACACACTCTTGTTGTTTTATGAGAGAAACTCCAGGTCAAGTGATGGTCACATGAGTCGTCATGGTGCCCCTTTACCCCGGTTATCTCTCTGGAGGTTGGAGTTGGAGGGCCTCCTCACTCGAGGTCAGTGTGCCCACGGAGCAAACCCTGCAACTTCAGGGCATGGTTGGGGCTTAGGGTCACCACGTGGGGTCCTTTTCCCTTAGGAGGGAGGTGGCCTTTTGTGCTGCTGATTTCCAGGTTTTCAGATACCGCCAGTATCTTGGCCAGATGTGGCGGTGGGCCAAGCCCATTGGTGACCGTAGTTTATCCTACCGGGATGGCATTCTTGCATTGTTCCATTTCAAGTGGTCCCAGTTTTTGCACTAATACTCCAATAGCGATTCACCATTCACCAGGAATGTAAAGGTCAAAGGGTTTAGCTAAATTAGGGAGTTCCAGGGCAAGGGTCTGAATTGACTGCTCTTTCCATTCTTGAAAGGCCACTTCTGGATTCTATTCAAAAGGATCATCATCTTTTCCTTTCAGTGTTTCATATAGAGGCCCAGCTAGTAGACTGTAGTTAGGGATCCAGAAGCACCAACCCTGGCCTCCCCAGGAACCCCTAAGCTGTCTTCTAGTTTTAGAAATGGGTAAGGCTGTAAATTGTTTCTTCCCTTTCCTGAGATGGGCTTCTCCGACCTTCTGTGAGAATGAAGCCCAGGCAGGTCACCGTAGTCTGTGATATTTGAGCTTTTTATTTGACAACTTCTATCCTTTATTGGCTTGGTAGTTCAGAGGTCTCCTTAGTAGGGCTGGCGATCAGAATGTCGTCTGCATATTGAAGGAGTGTTTCCTTTTCCAGAGGTAGAACTTTTAGGTCTTTAACTGAGCTTTCCCCAAAGATGGTGTGGGAATTTTTGAACCCTTGGGGCAACACGGCCCAGAAGTATAGTTTTAGTTGTATGTTGAGTCCTGCCACTCACAAGCCAAAATTTCTTGTGACTCTGGGACTAATAGAATACAAAAGAAGGCATCATTGAAGACTAATACAGAATACCATGTCCCGGTGGTTGGTAGAATGACCAGCAGGGTGTAGGATTTAGGAACTACTGGAGGTATATCCTCGGTGGCTTCACTGACTGTCCTGGCATCCTTTACCAGGACTCCAGCAGCCCATGGGGCTCTCGAGGTCAGGCCAATCCCAGGATATGGAGCTCACCTGGGCAGGTACCCCACCCCCACCGCAGCCCACGGTGCTCTCCTGTTCAGACCCCTCCCAGGATATGGGGTTCCCTGGGCAAGTTCCCCTGCAGCCCATGGGGCTCTCATGGTCAGGCCCCTCCCAGGATACAGAGCTACCCTTGCAGTTACCCTGGCAGGGCTGGGCACACAGGTACCGTGCACATCGCCCTCATTGCAGAGCACTTCCAGCTCACCTGTCACTCAGATCTGACACAGAGCACCTCAGAGCAGGACTTGAACGAAGAAACAGCAGCTCCAACAGGTCTGTGACCCTGGGCATCACTCTGTGTGGCCTCCCTCCACCTGGTCTTCCAGAGACTTCCACTGCACCCGGGGCACCAGGCCTCTGTCTCCACCCACCACCCACCCCTCCTCTCCCTGACTCCTGGGTTCCTCTCATTAGGAGAGGGTTTTCTTGAAGTTGTCTCCCACTCATGGGCCAGATAATATAATTAGAAAACAAGCCAGAGCTGCAACCCCTTGTCTATCCTGACTCTCAGGAGCCCACACCTGTTCCTTGGACCTGGCCGATTCAGCAAGTTCCAGTTTCTGCAACTGTGAGCGCCTGAGGGGTGATTATTGGCTGGCCTGGGAAGCCTGACCGTGCCGGCCAGCCCTCCCCAGGTGTGCCTGTTTGAGATCAATATAAACACCGCTCCAGGCAGCAAGAGCCCCTGCAGCTGTGCCTGACGCCATTTTCTCTGCCCTGTCAGCAGCCTCGGGGCTGGACTGGTGGGAGGGAGTGAGAGGCCACGGCTTTGTGGGTGGCCCAGTGTGAGTGGGGCTCTGCTGGACTTTCTGCAGCAGTTACCAAGATGCCACCTGCTAAAGAAGAGGATGTGCCACCCATACCTGCCTCTGGAATTTCTCCCTGGGCAGAGGTGAGTGAGGAAGAAAGCAGTGGGGGCCCGGACAGCAGGGGTATCTCAGGCAGGGAAATGGAAAGCTTCCAGAAGAGTACCCAGGGCCAGGACCATCCTGGCTGGCCTGCAGGCACCAAATCGGCTGGCATGCTGTCGCTCATGTGGCTCCATGGCCCTTCCTCTAGGCTTTCAAGTCCTTGTACATATTCAGGTGTTTTACCTGGGAAGGGTGGGAACATTTCAGCAGCAGCTGGCCTGGGGCTCGGCCCACATTTACTCACAGATGCCTTGGCACGGTCCCCCAGCTTTGCAATGAGGACGCTTGTTGCGTGGGGCCTGCTGGCTGAATGGGAGATGATTCCCCACCACTGGCCAACTACAGAATTGTTTACAACTGGAGCAAGTGCCCTGATACGGTTTTCCTCTGTGTAACTGGTGGGTTCTGTTTTTTTTTTTTCTTTTTTTCATTTTTGGTTCAAGGTAGATTTTATTCCTCTTTTTTGTATTTACAGATATAAGCATGGAAATAATTTATTCATATAAATACATGTATGTGAAGGGAAGAATATTTTTTCTGTTTTACTTTTTGTAATTTTGAATTTTATTTTATTTTTTTATACAGCAGGTTCTTTTTGGTTATCTATTTTATACATATAAATGTATACATGCCAATCCCAATCTCTCAATCCTCCCACCACCACCCCCCAACAGCTTTCCCCCCTTGGTGTCCATACGTTTGTTGTCTACATCTGTTGCTCTATTTCTGCCTTAAAAAACGGTTCATCTGTATAATTTTTCTAGGTTCCACATATATGCATTAATATACAAGATTTGTTTTTCTATTTCTGACTTACTTCACTCTGTATGACAGTCTCTAGATCCATCAACGTCTCTACAAATGACCCAATTTCATTCCTTTTTATGGCTTAGTAATATTCCATTTTATATTTGTACCACATCTTTATGCATTCGTCTGTCTGTGGGCATTTAGGTTGCTTCCATTACCTGGATATTGTAAATAGTGATGCAATGAACATTGAGGTGAATGTCTCTTTTTGATTTATGGTTTTGTCTGGGTATATGCCCAGTAGTGGGATTGCTGGATCATATGGTAATTCTATTCTTAGTTTTATAAGAAACTCCATAATGTTCTCCACAGTGACTGTATCAATTTACATTCCCAACAATAGTGGAAGAGGGTTCCTTATCTCCACACCCTTTCCAGCATTTGTTGTTTGTAGATTTTCTGATGATGCCCATTCTAACAGGTGTGAGGTGATACACCATGGATGAGTCTATTTCGTTGAGCAAAGAGTAGGTCTTGTCTAGTACATATTTGGCTTATGGAATGGTATGTGTGCTAATTTCAAGCTCTGGTTTTATACAGCACCCCAACTCAACTTTCCCCTTAAGCAAGCATAAGTTTTTATCTAAATGTGAGACTGTTCGGTTTTGTAATTCAGTTTATGTGTAGCCAAGTTTACACTCCCTCTATTAGTGATATCTTATGATAATTATCTTTCTCTGTGTGACCTATTTCTCTTAGAATCATCATACTTAAATCCACTCAATTTGCTGCTACAGGCCTGATGACATTGATTTCATTGCTGAGTGATATTCCATTGTACGTAAGTAGCACAACTCCTTTATCCATTTTTTTCTTTCTGGGATATTTAATTTGTACTGGACTCGAGGTTCTTGTAAACACAGCAGCCCTAAATTTTGTGTTGGCTGTGTCTTGTTGATTTTAATTTTCCTAAGCTATAGGGCCAAAAGTGGAAGTGCCCTAGTCTCCGTAGCTTTGTTTTTCAGATGTTTCAGGATACACCATAAACATCTCCAGAGTGTCTGTTGGCAATTTACATCCCGCCCATCAGCATAACAAGGCTCCCTGTTCTCCATGGCCTGTCCTGTGTTTCTGGTTTTTACACTTTTTTCAGATGGCCCTTTTGACGAATGGGAAATGAGACTTCATTGTAGTACGGATTTCCATTGCTCGAGTGCTTGGTTGGCCAAAAAGGGCATATGCGTTTTTTCCTGAATATATTCAGGAAAAAATGTATACGCACTGTTCGTCCAAGTGCATCACTGTCGAAGATCTGCCGCTTTTCACATGTTTTAAATGCAATTCCAATCTACCTCCTGAAATATGATTCCTCAATTCTGCCTCGTTTTCAAGTCCTCTTTGCAGACTTACTTCAATATATTTTTGCCAATAGCTGTCATTTATAACTCTGCAGGTTTGTGAATTACAGTGCCCGTGATTTCCTTTCTTAACTCGCTTCCTTGAAAGCTGGCCACAAAACCGCAGGTTTGCTTCAGGCCGTAATCAGGGTGTGGCACGGCACTCTGAGCCTTTGGTTAATTCCTCTTCCTGGTGGGAAATTAGAGTTAAATGTGCCCCTCCAGACACCTGCCTCACTCCCAGCCCCTTGGTGATGTGTGTCCTCTGGTTTGAGGCCACATGTGATGGGTTCCTCATCTTTTGATGATGTGGCCCCACTGGTGTGAGGACACTCCTGCCTGCTTCCCATCCCCTTGGTGATGTGGTCCCTCCGGCGAGAGTCTGATCCTGGTTGGGTTCCTCACACTTCTGTGAGGTGGGCCCTCTTCTCTGAGGTCACTCCTGCCTGGCTAGCACACCCCGCCTTGGCGAAGTCGGACCTCTGGTGGCAGTTGGAGCCTGCTGGGAGCCTCCTCCCCTCGGTGATGAGGCCCTCTGGCATCAGGCCCTAACTGCTGGGTTCCCACATTTTCTGATACGTCCTAAGTGGTGCGAGGGCACTCCTGCCAGGTTCCCATCCCCATGGGCATGTGGGCCTTCTGCTCTAAGGTCCCAACACCTGTGTTGTTCACCGTTTCATGATGTTGGCTCTCTGGTGTTAGTTCACTCAGGCCTAGATCCCATAGAGTCTGTGCTCTGAGCCGCCTGCTGGGAGGTTCCTACTGCTGAATTCCTTACCTTTTCTATTCTTTGGGTTCTGTGTTTTCATGCTCCTCCTTCCTGACTCACTCCCAGCCCCTTTGTGATGTAGGTCCTCTGGTTTGAGGCCACATGTGCCGGTTTCCTCACCTTTATTGATGTGGCCCCACTGGTGTGAGGACACTCCTGCCTGGTTCCCATCCACTTGGTGATGGGGGCCCTCTGGTGAGAGCCTGATCCTGGCTGGATTCCTCACCCTTCTGTGAGGTAGACCCTCTGCTGTGAGGTCACTCCTGCCTGGCTGGCACACGTCACCTTGGCGATGTGGGCCCTCAGTTGGGAGTTGGTGCCTGCTGGGAGTCTCCTCCCCTTGGTAATGAGGGCCCTCTGGCGTCAGGCCCTAACTCATGGGCTCCCAAAATTTTCTGATGTGCGCCCTGTCGTGCGAGTACACTCCTGCCGGGGTCCCATGCCCATGGGGATGTTGGCTTTCTGCTCTGAGGTCCCAACGGCTGGGTTGCTCACAGTGTCAGAACGTGGGCCCTCTGCTGTGAGTTCACTCCGGCATGGATCCCATAGCCTCGGTGCTCTGGGCCACCTGCTTGGAGCTTCCAACTGTGGGGTTCCTCACCTTTTTATTCTATGGGCCCTCTGTTGTGAGTCTCCTCCTGCATGCCCCACTCCCAGCCCTTTCGTGATGTGTGTCCCCTTATTTGAGGCCACATGTGCTGTGTTCCTCACCTTTGGCTGATGTGGCCCCACTGGTGTGAGGACACTCCTGCCTGGTTTCCATCCCCTTGGTGATGTGGGCCCTCTGGTTAGAGTCTGATCCTGGTTGGGTTCCTCACACTTCTGTGAGGTGGGCCCTCTGCTGTGAGGTAACTCCTGCCTGGCTTGCTCCCATTGCCTTGGTGACGTCGGCCCTCTGGTGGCATTTGGAGCCTGCTGGTAGCCTCCTCTCCTCGGTGATGAGGGCCCTCTGGCGTCAGGCCCTAACTGCTGGGTTCCCACATTTTCTGATACGTGTTAAGTTGTGCGAGGACACTCCTGCGAGGTTCCTATCCCCATGGGGATGTGGGTCTTCTGCTCTGAGGTTCCACCGGCTGGGTTGCTCACAGTTTCATGATGTGGGCCCTCTGCTGTGAGTTCACTGTGGCCTGGATCCCATAGACTCCGTGCTCTGGGCCACCTGCTGGGAGGTTCAAACTGCTGGATTCCTCACATTTTTTATTCTGTGGGCCCTGTGTTGTTAGGCTACTCCTGCTTGCCTCACTCGGAGCACCTTGGAAATGTGGGTCCTCTGGTTTAGGCCACATGTGCTGGGTTCCTCACCTTTCTATAATGTGGCCACACTGGTGTGAGGACACTGCTGCCTTTTTCCGATCCCCTTGGTGATGTGGGCTCTCTGGTGAGAGTCTTATCCTGGCTGGTTTCCTCACCCTTCTGTGAGGTAGACCCTCTGCTGTGAGGTCACTCCTGCCTGGCTGGCACACATCACCTTGGCGACGTGGGCCCTCAGTTGGGAGTTGGTGCCTGCTGGGGGTCTCCACCCCTCGGTAATGAGGGCCCTCTGGCGTCAGACCCTAACTCCTGGGCTCCCAAAATTTTCTGATGTGCGCCCTGTGGTGCGACTACACTCCTGCCAGGTTCCCAACCCCATGGGAATGTGGGCCTTCTGCTCTGAGGTCCCAACGGTGGGTTGCTCAGTTTCATGATGAGGGTCCTCTGGTTGAGTTCACTCCGCCCTGGATCCAATAGCCTCGCTGCTCCTGGCTGCCTGCGGGGATGTTCCAACTGCGGGATTCCTCACCTTTTTTCTTCTATGGGCCCTCTGTTTTGAGACTCCTCCTGCCTGCCTGACTCCCAGCCCCTTGGTGATGTGTGTCCTCTGGTTTGAGGCTACGTGTGCTGGGTCCCTCACCTTTCGATTATGTGGCCCCACTGGTGTGAGGACACTCCTGCCTGGTTCCTATCCCCTTGGTGATGTGGGCCCTCTGGTGAGAGTCTGATCCTGGCTGGGTTCCTCACCCTTCTGTGAGGTGGACCCTCTGCTGTGAGGTCACTCCTGCCTGGCTGGCACACCCCACCTTGGCAACGTCGGACCTCTTGTGGCAGTTGGAGCCCGCTGGGAGCTTCCTCTCCTCGGTGATGAGGGCCCTCTGGCGTCAGGCCCTAACTTCTGGGCTCCCAAAATTCTCTAATGTGCGCCCTGTGGTGCGAGTACACTCCTGCCAGGTTCCCAACCACATGGGAATGTGGGCCTTCTGCTCTGAGGTCCCAACGGCTGGGTTGCTCACAGTTTCATGATGAGGGCCCTCTGTTTTGTGTTCAGTCAGGCCTGGATCCCATATCCTCGCTGCTCCTGGCCGCCTGCTGGGAGGTTCCAACTGCGGGATTCCTCACCTTTTTTATTCTATGGGCCCTCTGTTTTGAGGCTCCTCCTGCCTGCCTCACTCCCAGCCCCTTGGTGATGTGTGTCCTCTAGTTTGAGGCCACCTGTGCTGGGTCCATCACATTTCGGTGATGTGGCCCCACTGGTGTGAGGACACTCCTGCCTGGTTTCCATTCCCTTGGTGATGTGGGCCCTCTGGTGAGAGTCTGATCCTCTTTGGGTTCCTCACACTTTTGTGTGGTTGGCCCTCTGCTCTGAGGTCACTCCTGCCTGGCTGGCACACACCGCATTGGCGACGTCAGCCCTCTGGTAGCAGTTGGAGCTTGCTGGGAGCCTCCTCTCCTCAGTGATGAGGGCCCTCTGGCGTCTGGCCCTAACTGCTGGGCTCCCCACATTTTCTGATGTGTGCCCACTGGTGCGATGACACTCCTGCTTGGTTCCCTCCCCCATGGGGATGTGGGCCTTGTGCTCTGAGGTCACAACGGCTGGGTTGCTTACAGTATCACGATGAGGGCCCTCTGTTGTGAGTTCATCACTGCCTGGATCCCATAGCCTCGGTGATCTGGGCCGCCTGCTGGGATGTTCCAACGGCTGGATTCCTCACCTTTTTTATACAATGGGCCATGTGTTGGGAGGTTAATCCTGCCTGCCTCGCTCCGAGACCCATGGTGATGTGGGTCCTCTGGTTTGAGGCCACATGTGCTGGGTACCTCAACTTTCGATGATGTGGTCCCACGGGTGTGAGGACACTCCTGCCTGGTTCCCAGCCCCTTGCTCTTGTGGGCACTCTGGTGAGGGTCTGATCCTTCCTGGGTTCCTTAGCCTTCTGTGAGGTGGGCCCTCTGATGTGAGGTCACTCCTGCATGGCTGGCTCACGTCGCCTTGGCGACGTGGGTCTTCTGTTGGCCACTGAAGCATACTGGGAGCCTCCTACCCTCTTTAATGAGGGCCCTGGAAAAAACGCATATGCCCTTTTTGACCAAGTGCAACATTGTCGACATTCTGACTCTTTTCCTATACTTTCAGAGGATTTCCCTTCTACCTCCTGAAATCGTAGTCCTGGAATTCTGCCCCACGTTCAAGTCCTCTTTGTAGCCTTACTTCAATATATTTTTGGATGATAGCTGTCATTTATAACTCTGCAGGTTTGTGAATTACAGTGCCCCTGAGCTCCTTTCTTCAACTCGCTTTCTTGTGAGCTGGCCGCAAAACCGCAGGATTGCTTCAGGCCCTAATCTGGTTCTGGCAGGGCACGCTGAGCCTTTGGTTATTTCCCCTTTCTTGTGGGAAACGAGCGTTCCAGTTGCCCCTGGAGACACCTACAGCTAGTCTCTCATTGGTTCTCCCTATTCCTGTTCATCTTGCGCAGAAATTGCAAACTGTGCCAAACAGGAAGTTAAAGGCACTGACTCTCCATGTGGGGAGAGTGTTAGTAAAGCGTCTGGAATGGTGAACCCGAGAACCAGGGGACGAAACCTGAGATGCATTTGAAAACGTTTCCCAATCACACGGTGGACCATACTCTGGGTTTCCCATGCATGTTTTAGCTGAAGGAAGAATCCCTTAAACCTGGAGAGTTGGGACCCATGGAATGGGTACCATGAAGTATGACTTCAAAGGGTCTGCATTTGCTCACCGAACCTCACCAATGCTATCATCCCAAAGTGTCCGGCCTTATGTCTCACCCAGCTCTGGGTGTAGATGTGGTAAATCCAGGTTGCATCACAAGCCCTGAATGAATTATTTAAGAATTGCTCTCTATTTCACTGTCATTGTGTTTTGTTTTTGAAATTTATTTTGATAATGGGATTTATCGGATTTTCACTGTTGTGTTTAGGCCGCTGTACACATGCTTGATTTCCTTATGGAGACATATAAATCCATGGGTTTTAAGATTCTTACTTGTCAGGTATATTCCCAGGCGTTGAATAAGGGGTGTTGTGTCCAATTCGTTGAGCAAGGAGTAGGTCTTGTGTATTATATATTTGGCTTATGGAACGGTATCTGTACTAATTTCAATCTCTGGTTTGATGCAGCACCCCAACTCACCTTTCCCCATAAGCAAGCATAAGTTGGTTTTCTAAATTTGAGACCCTGTTCTGTTTTGTAATTCAGTTCATGTGTAGCCAACTTTACGTTCCGTGTATCAGTGATATCTTATGATCTTTCTTTTTCTGTGTGATTATTTCTCGTAGAATCATCGTACTTGAATCAATTCATTATGCCGCTAGGGGCCTGATGACACAGATTTCATTGCTGAGTGATATTCCATTGTACGTACGTACCACAACTTCTTTATCCATGTTTACCTTTCTCAGATATTTAATTGTACTGTAGACGAGGTTCTTGTAACCGAGCCATTCCAAATTTTGGGGTGGCTGTGTGTTTTTGATTTTAATTTCCCTAAGCTATAGGACCCTAAGTGGAAGTGCCATAGGCTGTGTTGCTTTGTTTCCTACGTGTTTCAGGAAACACCATACACTTCTCCTGAGTGGCGGTTGGCAATGTACATCACGCCCATCAGCATAACAAGGCTCCCTGTTCTCCATGACCTGTCCTGCCTTTCTTGATTTTACACTTTTTTCAGATGGCCATTTTGACCGGAGGGCAGTGAGACTTCATTGTAGTGCAGATTTCCTTTTCATGCTTGCTTGGTTGGCCAAAAAGGGCATATGCGTTTTTCCTGAATATATTCAGGGAAAAACGTATACGCCTTTTTTGGCCAAGTGCATCATTGTCGACATCCTGCCTCTTTACCTATGCTTTAAGTGCAATTCCAGTCTACCCCCTGAAATCGTTTTCCTGAAATTCCGCCCCGCTTTCAAGTCCTCTTCGAAGACTTACTTCAATACATTTTTGGACAATAGCTGTCATTCATAACTCTGCAGGTTTGTGAATTACAGTGCCCCTGAGCTCCTTTCTTCAACTCGCTTTCTTGTGAGCTGGCCGCAAAACCGCAGGATTGTTTCAGGCCCTAATCTGGTTCCGGCAGGGCACGCTGAGCCTTTGGTTAATTCCACTTCCTGGTGGGAAATGAGCGTTCCATTTGTCCGTGCATACACCTACAGCTAATCTCTCATTGGTTCTCCCTATTCCTGTTCATCGTGCGCAGAAATTGCAAACTGGGCCAAACAGGATGTTAAAGGCACTGACTCTCCAAGTGCGGAGAATGGTAGTAAAGCGTCTGGAATGGTGAACCCGAGTACCAGGGGACGAAACCTGAGATGCATTTGAAAACGTTTCCCAATCACACGGTGAACCATACTCTGGGTTTCCCATGCATGTTTTAGCTGAAGGAAGAAACCCTTAAACCTGGAGAGTTGGGAACCATGGAATGGGTACCATGCAGTATGACTTCAAAGGGTCTGCGTTTGCTCACCGAACCTCACCAATGCTATCAGCCCGAAGTGTCCAGCCTTATGTCTCACCCAGCTCTGGGTGTAGATGTGGTAAATCCAGGTTGCATCACAAGCCCTGAATGAATTATTTAAGAATTGCTCTCTATTTCACTTTCATTGTGTTTTGTTTGTGAAATTTATTTTGATAATGGGATTTATCGGATTTTCACTGCTGGGTTTCGGCTGCTGTACACATGCTTGATTTCCTTATGGAGACATATAAAGCCATGGGTCTTAAGATTCTTACTTGTCAGGTATATTCCCAGGCGTTGAATATGGGGTGTTGAGTCCATTTCGTTGAGCAAGGAGTAGGTCTTGTTTATTATATATTTGGCTTATGGAACGGTATCTGTGCTAATTTCAATCTCTGGTTTTATGCAGCACCGCAACTCACCTTTCCCCATAAGCAAGCATAAGTTGGTTTTCTAAATTTGAGACCCTGTTCTGGTTTGTAAATCAGTTCATGTGTAGACAAGTTTACATTCTCTGTATTAGTGATATCTTATGATGTTTCTCTTTCTGTGTGACTTATTTCTCGTAGAATCGTCGTACCTGAATGCACTCATTATGCCGCTACGGGCCTGATGACGTAGATCTCATTGCTGAGTGATATTCCATTGTACGTACGTACCACAACTTCTTTATCCATTTTTTGCTTTCTCGGATATTTAACTTGAACCGTAGACGAGGTTCTTGTAAACAGAGCCGTCCGAAAGTTTGGGGTGGCTGTGTGTTTTTTATTTTAATTTCCCTAAGCTATAGGACCATAAGTGGAAGTGCCACAGGCTGTGTTGCTTTGCTTCCTACGTGTTTCAGGAAACACCATACACTTCTCCAGATTGGCTGTTGGCAATTTACATCCCGCCCATCAGCATAACAAGGCTCCCTGTTCTCCATGACCTGTCCTGCCTTTCTGGATTTTACACTTGTTTCAGATGGCCCTTTTGACCGGGGGGCAGTGAGACTTCATTGTAGTGCAGATTTCCTTTACACGCTTGCTTGGTTGGCCAAAAAGGGCGTATGCGTTTTTTCATGAATATATTCAGGAAAAAACCCATACGAACTTTTTGGCCAAGTGCATCATTGTGGACATTCTGCCTCTTTTCCTATGCTTTAAGTGCAATTCCAGTCTACCCCCTGAAATCGTTTTCCTGAAATTCTGCCCCGCTTTCAAGTCCACTTCGAAGACTTACTTCAATATATTTTTGGACGATAGCTGTCATTCATAACTCTGCAGGTTTGTGAATTACAGTGCCCCTGAGCTCCTTTTTTCAACTCGCTTTCTTGTGAGCTGGCCGCAAAACCGCAGGATTGCTTCAGGCCCTAATCTGGTTCCGGCAGGCACGCTGAGCCTTTGGTTAATTCCTCTTCCTGGTGGGAAATGAGCATTCCATTTGCCCGTGCAGACACCTACAGCTAGTCTCTCATTGGTTCTCCCTATTCCTGTTCATCTTGCGCAGAAATTGCAAACTGTGCCAAACAGGAGGTTAAAGGCAGTGACTTTCCAAGTGGGGAGAGTGTCAGTAAAGTGTCTGGAACGGTGCACCCGAGTACCATGGGACGTAACCTGAAATCCATTTGAAAACGTTTCCCAATCACACGGTGGACCATACTCTGGGATTCCCATGCATGTTTTAGCTGAAGGAAGAATCTCTTAATCCTGGAGAGTTGGGATCCATGGAATGGCTACCATGCAGTATGACTTCAAAGGATCTGCGTTTGCTCAACCAGCCTCACCAAGGCTATCAGCCCGAAGTGTCCAGCATTATGTCTCACCCAGCTCTGGGTGTAGATGAGGTAAATCCAGGTTGCATCACAAGCCCTGAATGAATTATTTAAGAATTGCTCTCTATTTCACTGTCATTGTGTTGTGTTTGTGAAATTTATTTTGTTAATGGGATTTATCGGATTTTCACTGCTGCGTTTAGGCCGCTGTACACACGCTTGATTTCCTTATGGAGACATATAAATCCATGGGTCTTAAGATTCTTACTTGTCAGGTATATTCCCAGGCGTTGAATATGTGGTGTTGAGTCCATTTCGTTGAGCAAGGAGTAGGTCTTCTCTATTATATATTTGGCTTATGGAACGGTATGGGTGCTAATTTCAATCTCTGGTTTGATGCAGCACCCCAACTCACCTTTCCCCATAAGCAAGAATAAGTTGGTTTTCTAAATTTGAGACCCTGTTCTGTTTTGTAATTCAGTTCATGTGTAGCCAAGATTACGTTCCGTGTATTAGTGATATCTTATGATGTTTCTATTTCTGTGTGAATTATTTGTCGTAGACTCGTCGTACGTGAATCCACTCATTATGCCGCTACGGGCCTGATGACGTAGATCTTATTGCTGAGTGATATTCCATTGTACGTGCGTACCACAACATCTTTATCCATTTTTTGCTCTGTCGGATATTTAACCTGTACTGTAGACGAGGTTCTTGTAAACAGAGCCGTCCCAAAATTTGGGGTGGCTGTGTGTTTTGGATTTTAATTTCCCTAATCTATAGGACCATAAGTGGAATTGCCATAGGCTGTGTTGCTTTGTTTCCTACGTGTTTCAGGAAACACCATACACTTCTCCAGAGTGGCTGTTGGCAATTTACATCCCGCCCATCAGCATAACAAGGCTCCCTGTTCTCCATGACCTGTCCTGCCTTTCTGGATTTTACACTTGTTTTAGATGGCCCTTTTGACCATGGGGCAGTGAGACTTCATTGTAGTGCAGATTTCCTTTACAGGCTTGCTTGGTTGGCCAAAAAGGGCGTATGCGTTTTTTCATGAATATATTCAGGAAAAAACGCATACGCCCTTTTTGGCCAAGTGCATCATTGTCGACATTCTGCCTCTTTTCCTATGCTTTAAGTGCAATTCCAGTCTACCCCCTGAAATCGTTTTCCTGAAATTCTGCCCCACTTTCAGTCCTCTTCGAAGAATTACTTCAATGCATTTTTGGACCATAGCTGTCATTCATAAGTCTGCAGGTTTGTGAATTACAGTGCCCCTGAGCTCCTTTCTTCAACTCGCTTTCTTGTGAGCTGGCCGCAAAACCGCAGGATTGTTTCAGGCCCTAATCTGGTTCCGCAGGGCATGCTGAGACTTTGGTTAATTCCTCTTCCTGGTGGGAAATGAGCGTTCCATTTGCCCGTGCAGACACCTACAGCTAGTCTCTCATTGGTTGTCCCTCTTCCTGTTCATCGTGCGCAGAAATTGCAAACTGTGCCAAACAGGAGGTTAAAGGCACTGTCTCTCCAAGTGTGGAGAGTGTTAGTAAAGCGTCTGGAATGGTGAACCCGAGTACCAGGGGAAGAAACCTGAGATGCATTTGAAAACCTTTCCCAATCACACGGTGGACCATACTCTGGGTTTCCCATGCATGTTTTAGCTGAAGGAAGAATCCCTTAAACCTGGAGAGTTGGGACCCATGGAATGGGTACCATGCAGTATGACTTCAAAAGGTCTGCGTTTGCTCACTGAACCTCACCAATGCTATCAGCCCGAAGTGTCAAGCATTATGTCTCACCCAGCTCTGGGTGTAGATTTGGTAAATCCAGGTTGCATCACAAGCCCTGAATGAATTATTTAAGAATTGCTCTCTATTTCACTGTCATTGTGTTGTGTTTGTGAAATTTATTTTGATAATGGGATTTATCGGATTTTCACTGCTGCGTTTAGGCCGCTGTACACACGCTTGATTTCCTTATGGAGACATATAAATCCATGTTTCTTAAGATTCTTACTTGTCAGGTATATTCCCAGACGTTGAATATGGGGTGTTGAGTCCATTTCGTTGAGCAAGGAGTAGGTCTTGTCTATTATATATTTGGCTTATGGAACGGTATCTGTGCTAATTTCAATCTCTGGTTTGATGCAGCACCCCAACTCACCTTTCCCCATAAGCAAGCATAAGTTGGTTTTCTAAATTTGAGACCCTGTTCTGTTTTGTAATTCAGTTCATGTGTAGCCAAGTTTACGTTCCGTGTATTAGTGATATCTTATGATGTTTCTTTTTCTGTGTGACTTATTTCTCGTAGAATCGTCGTACTGGAATCCACTCGTTATGCTGCTACGGGACTGATGACGTAGATCTCATTGCTGAGTGATATTCCACTGTACGTACGTACCACAACTTCTTTATCCATTTTTTGCTTTCTCGGATATTTAACTTGTACCGTAGACGAGGTTCTTGTAAACAGAGCCGTCCCAAACTTTGGGGTGGCTGTGTGTTTTTGATTTTAATTTCCCTAAGCTATAGGACCATAAGTGGAATTGCCATAGGCTGTGTTGCTTTGTTTCCTACGTGTTTCAGGAAACACCATACACTTCTCCAGAGTGGCTGTTGGCAATTTACATCCCGCCCATCAGCATAACAAGGCTCCCTCTTCTCCATGACCTGTCCTACCTTTCTGGATTTTACACTTGTTTCAGATGGCCGTTTGGACCGGGGAGCAGTGAGACTTCATTGTAGTGCAGATTTCCTTTACACGCTTGCTTGGTTGGCCAAAAAGTGCGTATGCGTTTTTTCATGAATATATTCAGGAAAAAACGCATACGCCCTTTTTGGCCCAGTGCATCATTGTGGACATTCTGCCTCTTTTCCTATGCTTTAAGTGCAATTCCAGTCTACCCCCTGAAATCGTTTTCCTGAAATTCTGCCCCGCTTTCAAGTCCTCTTCGAAGACTTACTTCAATACATTTTTGGACGATAGCTGTCATTCATAACTCTGCAGGTTTGTGAATTACAGTGCCCCTGAGCTCCTTTCTTCAACTCGCTTTCTTGTGAGCTGGCCGAAAAACCGCAGGATTGCTTCAGGCCCTAATCTGTTTCCGGCAGATCATGCTGAGCCTTTGGCTAAACCCTCTTCCTGGTGGGAAATGAGCGTTCCATTTGCCCGTGCAGACACCTACAGCTAGTCTCTCATTGGTTCTCCCTATTCCTGTTCATCTTGCGCAGAAATTGCAAACTGTGCCAAACAGGAGGTTAAAGGCACTGACTCTCCAAGTGGGGAGAGTGTTAGTAAAGCGTCTGGAACGGTGAACCCGAGTACCAGGGGACGAAACCTGAGATGCATTTGAAAACGTTTCCCAATTACACGGTGGACCATACTCTGGGGTTCCCATGCATGTTTTAGCTGAATGAAGAATCCCTTAAACCTGGAGAGTTGGGACCCATGGAATGGCTATCATGCAGTATGACTTCAAAAGGTCTGTGTTTGCTCACCGAACCTCACCAATACTATCAGCCCGAAGTGTCCAGCCTTATGTCTCACCCAGCTCTGGGTGTAGATGTGGTAAATCCAGGTTGCATCACAAGCCCTGAATGAATTATTTAAGAATTGCTCTCTATTTCACTGTCATTGTGTTTCGTTTTTGAAATTTATTTTCATAATGGGATTTATCGGATTTTCACTGCTGTGTTTAGGCCGCTGTACACACGCTTGATTTCCTTATGGAGACATATAAATCCATGTTTCTTAAGATTCTTACTTGTCAGGTATATTCCCAGGCGTTGAATATGGGGTGTTGAGTCCATTTCGTTGAGCAAGGAGTAGGTCTTTTCTATTGTATATTTTGCTTCTGGAATGGTATCTGTGCTAATTTCAATCTCTGGTTTGATGCAGCACCCCAACTCACCTTTCCCCATAAGCAAGCATAAGTTGGTTTTCTAAATTTGAGACCCTGTTCTGTTTTGTAATTCAGTTCATGTGTAGCCAAGTTTACGTTCCGTGTATTAGTGATATCTTATGATGTTTTTTTTTCTGTGTGACTTATTTCTCGTAGAATCGTCGTACCGGAATCCACTCATTATGCCACTACGGGTCAGATGACGTAGATCTCATTGCTGAGTGATATTCCATTGTACGTACGTACCACAATTTCTTTATCCATTTTTTGCTTTCTCGGATATTTAACTTGTACCGTAGACGAGGTTCTTGTAAACAGAGCCGTCCCAAATTTTGGGGTGGCTGTGTGTTTTGGATTTTAATTTCCCTAAGCTAAAGGACCCTAAGTGGAATTGCCATAGGCTGTATTGCTTTGTTTCCTACGTGTTTCAGTAAACACCATACACTTCTCCAGAGTGGCTGTTGGCAATTTACATCCCGCCCATCAGCATAACAAGGCTCCCTCTTCTCCATGACCGGTCCTGCCTTTCTGGATTTTACACTTGTTTCAGATGGCTGTTTGGACCGTGGGGCAGTGAGACTTCATTGTAGTGCAGATTTCCTTTACACGCTTGCTTGGTTGGCCAAAAAGGGCGTATGCGTTTTTTCCTGAATATATTCAGGAAAAAATGCATACGCCCTTTTTGGCCAAGTGCACCATTGTCGACATTCTGCCTCTTTTCCTATGCTTTAAGTGCAATTCCAGTCTACCCCCTGAAATCGTTTTCCTGAAATTATGCCCCACTTTCAGTCCTCTTCGAAGAATTACTTCAATGCATTTTTGGACCATAGCTGTCATTCATAAGTCTGCAGGTTTGTGAATTACAGTGCCCCTGAGCTCCTTTCTTCAACTCGCTTTCTTGTGAGCTGGCCGCAAAACCGCAGGATTGTTTCAGGCCCTAATCTGGTTCCGGCAGGGCACACTGAGCCTTTGGTTAATCCCTCTTCCTGGTGGGCAATGAGCGTTCCATTTGCCCGTGCAGACACCTACAGCTAGTGTCTCATTGGTTCTCCCTATTCCTGTTCATCTTGCGCAGAAATTGCAAACTGTGCCAAACAGGAGGATAAAGGCACTGACTCTCCAAGTGGGGAGAGTGTTAGTAAAGCGTCTGGAGCGGTGAACCAGAGTACCAGGGGACGAAACCTGAGATGCATTTGAAAACGTTTCTCAATCACACGGTGGACCATACTCTGGGTTTCCCATGCATGTTTTAGCTGAAGGAAGAATCCCTTAAACCTGGAGAGTTGGGACCCATGGAATGGCTACCATGCAGTATGACTTCAAAGGGTCTGCGTTTGCTCAACGAACCTCACCATTGCTATCAGCCCGAAGTGTCCAGCCTTATGTTTCAACCAGCTTTGGGTGCAGAGGTGGTAAATCCAGGTTGCATCACAAGCCCTGTATGAATTATTTAAGAATTGCTCTCTATTTCACTGTCATTGTGTTTTGTTTGTGAAATTTATTTTGATAATGGGATTTATCGGTTTTTCACTGCTGCGTTTAGGCCGCTGTATACACGCTTGATTTCCTTACGGAGACATATAAATCCATGGGTCTTAAGATTCTTACTTGTCAGGTATATTCCCAAGCGTTGAATATGGGGTGTTGAGTCCATTTCGTTGAGCAAGGAGTAGGTCTTGTCTATTATATATTTGGCTTATGGAACGATATCTGTGCTAATTTCAATCTCTGGTTTTATGCAGCACCCCAACTCACCTTTCCCCATAAGGAAGCATAAGTTGGTTTTCTAAATTTGAGACCCTGTTCTGTTTTGTAATTCAATTCATGTGTAGCCAAGTTTACCTTCCGTGTATTAGTGATATCTTATGATGTTTCTTTTTCTGTGTGACTTATTTCTCGTAGAATCGTCGTACCTGAATCCACTCATTATGCCGCTATGGGCCTGATGACCTAGATTTCATTGCTGAGTGATATTCCATTGTACGTACGTACCACAACTTCTTTATCTATTTTTTACTTTCTCATATATTTAACTTGTACCGTAGACGAGGTTCTTGTAAACAGAGCCGTCCGAAAGTTTGGGGTGGCTGTGTGTTTTCTATTTTAATTTCCCTAACCTATAGGACCATAAGTGGAAGTGCCACAGGCTGTGTTGCTTTGTTTCCTATGTGTTTCAGGAAACACCATACACTTCTCCAGAGTGGCTGTTGGCAATTTACATCCCGCCCATCAGCATAACAAGGCTCCCTGTTCTCCATGACCTGTTCTGCCTTTCTGGATTTTACACTTTTTTCAGATGGCCCTTTTGACCGGGGGGCAGTGAGACTTCATTGTAGTGCAGATTTCCTTTACACGCTTGCTTGGTTGGCCAAAAAGGGCGTATGCGTTTTTTCATGAATATATTCAGGAAAAAACCCATACGACCTTTTTGGCCAAGTGCATCATTGTCGACATTCTGCCTCTTTCCCTATGCTTTAAGTGCAATTCCAGTCTACCCCCTGAAATCGTTTTCCTGAAATTCTGCCCCGCTTTCAATCCACTTCGAAGACTTACTTCAATATATTTTTGGACGATAGCTCTCATTCATAACTCTGCAGGTTTGTGAATTACAGTGCCCCTGAGCTCCTTTCTTCAACTCGCTTTCTTGTGAGCTGGCCGCAAAATCGCAGGATTGCTTCAGACCCTAATCTGGTTCCGGCAGGGCATGCTGAGTCTTTGGTTAATCCCTCTTCCTGGTGGGAAATGAGCATTCCATTTGCCCGTGCAGACACCTACAGCTAGTCTCTCATTGGTTCTCCCTATTCATGTTCATCTTGCGCAGAAATTGCCAACTGTGCCAAACAGGAGGTTAAAGGCACTGACTCTCCAAGTGGGGAGAGTGTTAGTAAAGCGTCTGGAATGGTGAACCCGAGTACCAGGGTACGAAACCTGAGATGCATTTGAAAACCTTTCCCAATCACACGGTCGACCATACTCTGGGTTTCCCATGCATGTTTTAGCTGAAGGAAGAATCCCTTAAACCTGGAGAGTTGGGACCCATGGAATGGGTACCATGCAGTATGACTTCAAAGGGTCTGCGTTTGCTCACCGAACCTCACTAATGCTATCAGCCTGAAGTGTCCAGCCTTATGTCTCACCCAGCTCTGGGGGTACATGTGGTAAATCCAGGTTGCATCACAAGGCCTGAATGAATTATTTAAGAATTGCTCTCTATTTCACTGTCATTGTGTTTTGTTTGTGAAATTTATTTTGATAATGGGATTTATTGGATTTTCACTGCTGTGTTTAGGCCGCTGTACACACGCTTGATTTCCTTATCGAGACATATAAACCCATGGGTCTTAAGATTCTTACTTGTCACTTATATTCCCAGGCGTTGAATATGGGGTGTTGAGTCCATTTCGTTGAGCAAGGAGTAGGTCTTGTCTATTATATATTAGGCTTATTGAATGGTATCTGTGCTAATTTCAATCTCTGGTTTTATGCAGCACCCCAACACACCTTTCCCCATCAACAATCATAAGTTGGTTTTCTAAATTTGAGACCCTGTTCTGTGTTGTAATTCAGTTCATGTGTAGCCAAGTTTACGTTCCGTGTATTAGTGATATCTTGTGTTTCTTTTTCTGTGTGACTTATTTCTCGTAGAATCGTCGTACCTGAATCCACTCATTATGGCGCTACGGGCCTGATGACGTAGATCTCATTGCTGAGTGATATTCCATCGTACGTACGTACCACAAATTCTTTATCCATTTTTTGCTTTCTCGGATATTTAACTTCTACCGTAGACGAGGTTCTTGTAAACAGAGCCGTCCCAAACTTTGGGGTGGCTGTGTGTTTTTTATTTTAATTTCCCTAAGCTATAGGACCATAAGTGGAAGTGCCGTAGGCTGTGTTGCTTTGTTTCCTACGTGTTTCAGGAAACACCATACACTTCTCCAGATTGGCTATTGGCAATTTTCATCCCGCCCATCAGCATAATAAGGCTTCCTGTTCTCCATGACCTGTCCTACCTTTCTGGATTTTACACTTTTTTCAGATGGCCCTTTTGACCGTGGGGCAGTGAGACTTCATTGTAGTGCAGATTTCCTTTACACGCTTGCTTGGTTAGCCAAAAAGTGCGTATGCGTTTTTTCATGAATATATTCAGGAAAAAACCCATACGCCCTTTTTGGCCAAGTGCATCATTGTTGACATTCTGCCTCTTTCCCTATGCTTTAAATGCAATTCCAGTCTACCCCCTGAAATCGTTTTCCTGAAATTCTGCCCCGCTTTCAAGTCCACTTCGAAGACTTATTTCAATATATTTTTGGACGATAGCTGTCATTCATAACTCTGCAGGTTTGTGAATTACAGTGCCCCTGAGCTCCATTCTTAAACTCGCTTTCTTGTGAGCTGGCCGCAAAATCGCAGGATTGCTTCAGGCCCTAATCTGGTTCCGGCAGGGCACGCTGAGCCTTTGGTTAATCCCTCTTCCTGGTGGGCAATGAGCGTTCCATTTGCCCGTGCATACACCTACAGCTAGTGTCTCATTGGTTCTCCCTATTTCTGTTCATCTTGCGCAGAAATTGCAAACTGTGCCAAACAGGACGTTAAAGGCACTGACTCTCCAAGTGGGGAGAGAGTTAGTAAAGCGTCTGGAGTGGTGAACCCGAGTACCAGGGGACGAAACCTGAGATGCATTTGAAAACGTTTCTCAATCACACGGTGGACCATACTCTGGGTTTCCCATGCATGTTTTAGCTAAAGGAAGAATCCCTTAAACCTGGAGAGTTGGGACCCATGGAATGGGTACCATGCAGTATGACTTCAAAGGGTCTGCGTTTGCTCACCAAAACTCACCAATGCTATCAGCCCGAAGTGTCCAGCCTTATGTCTCACCCAGCTCTGGGTGTAGATGTGGTAAATCCAGGTTGCATCACAAGCCCTGAATGAGTTATTTAAGAATTGCTCTCTATTTCACTGTCATTGTGTTTTGTTTGTGAAATTTATTTTGATAATGGGATTTATCGGATTTTCACTGCTGCGTTTAGGCCGCTGTACACACGCTTGATTTCCTTATGGAGACATATAAATCCATGGGTCTTAAGATTCTTACTTGTCAGGTATATTTCCAGGCGTTGAATATGGGGTGTTGAGTCCATTTCGTTGAGCAAGGAATAGGTCGTGTCTATTATATATTTGCCTTATGGAACGGTAACTGTGCTAATTTCAATCTCTGGTTTGATACAGCACCCCAACTCACCTTTCCCCATAAGCAAGCATAAGTTGGTTTTCTAAATTTGAGACCCTGTTCTGTTTTGTAATTCAGTTCATGTGTAGCCAAGTTTACGTTCCGTGTATTAGTGATATCTTATGACATTTCTTTTTCTGTGTGACTTATTTCTCGTAGAATCGTCGTACCTGAATCCACTCATTATGCCGCTATGGGCCTGATGACGTAGATCGCATTGCTGAGTGATATTACATTGTACGTACGTACCACGACTTCTTTATCCATTTTGTGCTTTCTCGGATATTTAACTTGTACCGTAGACGAGGTTCTTGTAAACAGAGCCGTCCCAAACTTTGGGGTGGCTGTGTGTTTTTGATTTTAATTTCCCTAAGCTATAGGACCATCAGTGGAAGTGCCATATGCTGTGTTGCTTTGTTTCCTACGTGTTTCAGGAAACACCATACACTTCTCCAGAATGGCTGTTGGCAATTTACATCCCTCCCATCAGCATAATAAGGTTCCGTGTTCTCCATGACCTGTGCTGCCTTTCTGGATTTTACACTTTTTTCAGATGGCCTTTTTGACCGGGGGGCAGTGAGACTTCATTGTAGTGCAGATTTCCTTTACACGCTTGCTTGGTTGGCCAAAAAGGGCGTATGCGTTTTTTCCTGAATATATTCAGGAAAAAACGCATACACCCTTTTTGGCCAGGTGCATCATTTTCCACATTCTGCCTCTTTTCCTATGCTTTAAGTGCAATTCCAGTCTATCCCCTGAAATCGTTTTCCTGAAATTCTGCCCCGCTTTCAAGTCCTCTTCGAAGACTTACTTCAATACATTTTTGGACGATAGCTGTCATTCATAACTCTGCAGTTTTGTGAATTACAGTGCCCCTGAGCTCCTTTCTTCAACTCGCTTTCTTGTGATCTGGCCGCAAACCCACATGATTGCTTCAGGCCCTAATCTGGTTCTGGCACGGCATGCTGAGCCTTTGGTTAATTCCTCTTCCTGGTGGGAAATGAGCATTAAATTTGCACGTGCAGACACCTACAGCTAGTCTCTGATTGGTTCTCACTATTCCTGTTCACCTTGCGCAGAATTTCCAAACTGTGCCAAACAGGAGGTTAAAGGCACTGACTCTCCAAGTGGAGAGAGTGTTAGTAAAGGGTCTGGAATGGTGAACCCGTGTAAAATGGGACAAAAACTGAGATGCATTTGAAAACGCTTCCCAGTCACACGGTGGACCTTACTTTGGGTTTCCCATGCATGTTTTAGCTGAAGGAAGAATCTCTTAAACCTGGAGAGTTGGGACCCATGGAATGGGTACCATGCAGTATGACTTCAAAGGATCTGCATTTCTTCATCGTACCTCACCAGTGCTATCCGCCTGAAGTGTCCAACCTTATGTCTCACTCAGCTCTTGGTGCAGATGTGGTTAATCCTGGTTGCATCACAAGCTCTGAATGAATTATTTAAGAATAGCTCTCTATTTCACTGTCATTGTGTTTTGTTTTTGTAATTCATTTTGATAATTGGATTTATCGGATTTTCTCTGCTGCGTTCATAAATCTATACACACGCTTGATTCTCTTACGGAGACATATAAATCCATGGGTTTGAAGATTCTTACTAGTCAGGTGTATTCCTAGGCGTTGAATATGGGGTGTTTAGTCCATTTCGTTGAGCAACTGGTAGGTCTTGACTATTACATATTTGGCTTATGGAAAGGTATCTGTGCTAATTTCTATCTCTGGTTTTATGCAGCACCCCAGCTCTCCTTTATCCTTAAGCAAGCATATGTTGGTTTTCTAAATTTGAGACCCCATTCTGTTTTGTAATTCAGTTCATTTGTAGCCACGTTTACATTCCATATATTAGTAATATCGTGTGTCTTTTTCTTTTTGAATTATGTGACTTCGAATGATCATACGTAACTCCTCTGTGGTTGTTACAACTGGCCATATTTCATTGATTTCCAGGCTGAGTAATATTCCACTCTACATAAGTCTCACATCTCTATCCATTTTTTCCCTCCAGAGACTTATAAATTATATCCTAGTCGAGGATCTTTTAAACATAGAGGCAGTAAATATTGGGGTGCCTGTGTCCTCTCGATTTTTGTTTTTCCCAAGATATACGTCCATGAGTGCAAGTGCCCTGTGCTCTGTAGCTCATTTTTTAGGTGCTTTAGTAAACACAATACACTTCTCCAGAGTGACCGTTGGCAATATACATTTCCAGTATAAGCCTCAGAGGGCTCCCTTTTCTCCTTGCCCTGTCCTGCATTTCTGGTGTTTACACTTTATGAGGAAGGCTCTTCTGACTGATGCGAAGTGATATGTTTTGTAGTATTGATTTCCAGTGCCCACCTGTTTGGTTGGCTAAAAAAGTGTATGCCCTTTTCTTGAATACATACAGAAAAAGACGCATACACCCTTTTTGGCCAATTGCAATGTTGGCAATGTTCAGCCCCTTTTCTTGTGCTTAATGGCGAGTCCTTTCTACCTCTTCCAATCCCTTTCCTGCCATTCTCCGTTGCTTACAAGTCCTTTCCTTTGACTTTCCTCAAGACATTTTTCAGTGATAGATATTTTCAACTCTGCAGTTTCGTGAATTTTAGTGTCCCTGAGTTCCATTTTTCAACTTGTGTTTATGGGAACTGGCCACAAAGCAGCGGAATTTCCTCAAGCCCTATTCTGTTTCCATGGGCAACCCTAGCCTTTGGTCAATTCGTCTTCCTGATTGGAAATAAGAGTGACATGTGCCTGTCCGAACACCTAGGACTTGTCTCTCATTGTTCCTCCTCCTTCTGCTTCATCCTCTGGACAAATTCCAAACTGTCTGCAACAGGATGTTGACAGTGCTGACATCTCCAAGTGGGGAGACTGTTCGTAAAGACGCTGGAGGGGTGAACCCGAGCACCAGGAGATGAGGAGATGAGATGCCTTTTCCAAACTCTTCCCGATCAGACGGTATACCATCCTCTGGGTGTGACAGGCATGTTTTAGCTGTAGGAAGGGTCCCATTCATGTGAGGAGAACACCAGGGCTTTTACAAAATCAGTGTCTCTCCACAACCCAAACTGGGGAATTTTTTAAGCTACGGCTACACATATGTTCATTAAGGGCCTTGGGAAGTAGGCAGAGTCCAAACTTTAGATGATTGAAGTCTTCAGGGTCAGAAGCACTCATCACCGGCTTCCCTTACGTTCCATTTTAACTGTCATGAATAGATGATGTCAATAAAAATATCTATTCTTTTTCAGATGATTTCCCCTTATAGGTTATTGTAAAATATTGAGTGTAGTTCCCTGTGCTATACAGTAGTTCCTTGTTGATGATCGATTTTATACATAGCAGTGTGTATGTGTTAATCCCAAACTGTTAATTTATCCCTCCTCCCACCTTTCCCCTTTGGTAATAATAAATTATTAGATTTTATACTTCTCAGAATTGGGGGAGCTGAAAGAGAGAGGTATCATTTTCAATGGAAAAGCATTTAAAACAAGATTGAAGCTTTAACCAAGATTATTAGATGTACATCCTTGGAAAGAAATCACTTCGTTTCTCTAATATTGACCTGACAAATAAGACAAACCTTTTCACTGAACTTGCTTCTAATAAAGTGATGGAAATATCAAATGGGAGTGTTAGAAACATCTTATTTTACCCGAGCCTTATACACTGTTCTATGTTAATTACAGTTTGGCTCAAACATCTGTTCATTGAAGTTACAATGTTCTCAATTTCTGTTACTGATCCTCCAGAGTGGACCCCAACAAGTGTCCCCCTGCCCAGTGTCATTGGAGCCAACAGATTGAGACTGAGTTTGGTTCAGAAGCAAAGGAAACTTTATATTTTGATCAGAGAATGGAGAGGTGACAGCATGTGCTACCCCGTGGGCTGTGGGCTGGGCTGCTGTGTAGAGATCCTGTCAGAGTCAGTGGGAGGGAGGGGGCGGAGCTCTCGAGGGCCCGGTTGGCTGCAGCTCAGGCTCTATATCGCAGAGTGTGCACTGTGTCCCAGGAGCTGAAGTGTCGACCCAGCCATTCCGCACTAGGAAATCTGGTCTGAAGTGCCGGCTGTTGAACCTCTGTATGCGGGACCCTAGGAGCATGTGAAATTAGACAAAGCACAAAGGATAAAAAAGGTTAGACTTTATTTTATTGCCCAGATTCTATTTTTATCTCCCAGGGATTTTTAAGGGGCTTTGCCTGGGAAAAAGCCCTCTTCTGCCTTTTTTCCCCTTCCTCATTCTTAGAGTGCTGAGGGTGCAGACCCTTCTTCTGTAACTGCTGAGTGCTGAGTTAGGAGCCCTCATACCCGTGGGCGAGTGTCAGAACTTCTCCCCAGCAGCCTCCAGGTGACGTTGATTGTCCCCAGGCCTCCTGCCTCCCCGCTCCTCCGCCTGAGCACCAGTATTGGAAGCGTTATAGATTCTAATGACCTTTAAGGGTCCAGGAAGGAGATGTGCAGTGACGCTGTGAGGTCCAGTTTCACCCCACCCTGCGTTTGTTCGGCCACCTTAGGCTGACCGTTTCTGCCAGCCTAGATGCTCTGACCAGTAGTCTGCACTTTCTTCAATTAGGCCCCTGAATTAACGTAAAAAGAGCACCAGGTGTCAGGACCCTGCCTGTTCAACTCCCAGACAGCCCAGGGTCAGTGGTGATGAAGGACCATGATGGCCACTGAGTCAACAGCCTTTTGAAGTAAACAGGAGTCCAGCCGGTCTTATTGGCCACCATCATCACAGTGTCTGTAGGCTCTTCTATGGTGACAGCGTGATATACGTTTCCCTCGCCAAGATTATTAGGTCCGCTCTGGGTGCAGTAAGTCCTGCAAGCAGTAGTCTACTCTTTTGGGACACACTCTTGTTGTTTTATGAGAGAAACTCCAGGTCAAGTGATGGTCACATGAGTCGTCATGGTGCCCCTTTACCCCGGTTATCTCTCTGGAGGTTGGAGTTGGAGGGCCTCCTCACTCGAGGTCAGTGTGCCCACGGAGCAAACCCTGCAACTTCAGGGCATGGTTGGGGCTTAGGATCACCACGTGGGGTCCTTTTCCCTTAGGAGGGAGGTGGCCTTTTGTGCTGCTGATTTCCAGGTTTTCAGATACCGCCAGTATCTTGGCCAGATGTGGCGGTGGGCCAAGCCCATTGGTGACCGTAGTTTATCCTACCGGGGTGGCATTCTTGCATTGTTCCATTTCAAGTGGTCCCAGTTTTTGCACTAATACTCCAATAGCGATTCACCATTCACCAGGAATGTAAAGGTCAAAGGGTTTAGCTAAATTAGGGAGTTCCAGGGCAAGGGTCTGAATTGACTGCTCTTTCCATTCTTGAAAGGCCACTTCTGGATTCTATTCAAAAGGATCATCATCTTTTCCTTTCAGTGTTTCATATAGAGGCCCAGCTAGTAGACTGTAGTTAGGGATCCAGAAGCACCAACCCTGGCCTCCCCAGGAACCCCTAAGCTGTCTTCTAGTTTTAGAAATGGGTAAGGCTGTAAATTGTTTCTTCCCTTTCCTGAGATGGGCTTCTCCGACCTTCTGTGAGAATGAAGCCCAGGCAGGTCACCGTAGTCTGTGATATTTGAGCTTTTTATTTGACAACTTCTATCCTTTATTGGCTTGGTAGTTCAGAGGTCTCCTTAGTAGGGCTGGCGATCAGAATGTCGTCTGCATATTGAAGGAGTGTTTCCTTTTCCAGAGGTAGAACTTTTAGGTCTTTAACTGAGCTTTCCCCAAAGATGGTGTGGGAATTTTTGAACCCTTGGGGCAACACGGCCCAGAAGTATTGTTTTAGTTGTATGTTGAGTCCTGCCACTCACAAGCCAAAATTTCTTGTGACTCTGGGACTAATAGAATACAAAAGAAGGCATCATTGAAGACTAATACAGAATACCATGTCCCGGTGGTTGGTAGAATGACCAGCAGGGTGTAGGATTTAGGAACTAATGGAGGTATATCCTCGGTGGCTTCACTGACTGTCCTGACATCCTTTACCAGGACTCCAGCAGCCCATGGGGCTCTCGAGGTCAGGCCAATCCCAGGATATGGAGCTCACCTGGGCAGGTACCCCACCCCCACCGCAGCCCACGGTGCTCTCCTGTTCAGGCCCCTCCCAGGATATGGGGTTCCCTGGGCAGGTTCCCCTGCAGCCCATGGGGCTCTCATGGTCAGGCCCCTCCCAGGATACAGAGCTACCCTTGCAGTTACCCTGGTAGGGCTGGGCACACAGGTACCGTGCACATCGCCCTCATTGTAGAGCACTTCCAGCTCACCTGTCACTCAGATCTGACACAGAGCACCTCAGAGCAGGACTTGAACTAAGAAACAGCAGCTCCAACAGGTCTGTGACCCTGGGCATCACTCTGTGTGGCCTCCCTCCACCTGGTCTTCCAGAGACTTCCACTGCACCCGGGGCACCAGGCCTCTGTCTCCACCCACCACCCACCCCTCCTCTCCCTGACTCCTGGGTTCCTCTCATTAGGAGAGGGTTTTCTTGAAGTTGTCTCCCACTCATGGGCCAGATAATATAATTAGAAAACAAGCCAGAGCTACAACCCCTTGTCTATCCTGACTCTCAGGAGCCCACACCTGTTCCTTGGACCTGGCCGATTCAGCAAGTTCCAGTTTCTGCAACTGTGAGCCCCTGAGGGGTGATTATTGGCTGGCCTGGGAAGCCTGACCGTGCCGGCCAGCCCTCCCCAGGTGTGCCTGTTTGAGATCAATATAAACACCGCTCCAGGCGCAAGAGCCCCTGCAGCTGTGCCTGAAGCCATTTTCTCTGCCCAGTCAGCAGCCTCGGGGCTGGACTGGTGGGAGGGAGTGAGAGGCCACGGCTTTGTGGGTGGCCCAGTGTGAGTGGGGCTCTGCTGGACTTTCTGCAGCAGTTACCAAGATGCCACCTGCTAAAGAAGAGGATGTGTCACCCATACCTGCCTCTGGAATTTCTCCCTGGGCAGAGGTGAGTGAGGAAGAAAGCAGTGGGGACCCGGACAGCAGGGGTATCTCAGGCAGGGAAATGGAAAGCTTCCAGAAGAGTACCCAGGGCCAGGACCATCCTGGCTGGCCTGCAGGCACCAAATCGGCTGGCATGCTGTCGCTCATGTGGCTCCATGGCCCTTCCTCTAGGCTTTCAAGTCCTTGTACATATTCAGGTGTTTTACCTGGGAAGGGTGGGAACATTTCAGCAGCAGCTGGCCTGGGGCTCGGCCCACATTTACTCACAGATGCCTTGGCAGGGTCCCCCAGCTTTGCAATGAGGACGCTTGTTGCGTGGGGCCTGGTGGCTGAATGGGAGATGATTCCCCACCACTGGCCAACTACAGAATTGTTTACAACTGGAGCAAGTGCCCTGATACGGTTTTCCTCTGTGTAACTTGTGGGTTCTGTTTTTTTTTCTTTTTTTCATTTTTGGTTCAAGGTAGATTTTATTCCTCTTTTTTGTATTTACAGATATAAGCATGGAAATAATTTATTCATATAAATACATGTATGTGAAGGGAAGAATATTTTTTCTGTTTTACTTTTTGTAATTTTGAATTTTATTTTATTTTTTTATACAGCAGGTTCTTTTTGGTTATCTATTTTATACATATAAATGTATACATGCCAATCCCAAACTGTCAATCCTCTCACCACCACCCCCCAACAGCTTTCCCCCCTTGGTGTCCATACGTTTGTTGTCTACATCTGTTGCTCTATTTCTGCCTTAAAAAACGGTTCATCTGTATAATTTTTCTAGGTTCCACATATATGCATTAATATACAAGATTTGTTTTTCTATTTCTGACTTACTTCACTCTGTATGACAGTCTCTAGATCCATCAACGTCTCTACAAATGACCCAATTTCATTCCTTTTTATGGCTTAGTAATATTCCATTTTATATTTGTACCACATCTTTATGCATTCGTCTGTCTGTGGGCATTTAGGTTGCTTCCATTACCTGGATATTGTAAATAGTGATGCAATGAACATTGAGGTGAATGTCTCTTTTTGATTTATGGTTTTGTCTGGGTATATGCCCAGTAGTGGGATTGCTGGATCATATGGTAATTCTATTCTTAGTTTTATAAGAAACTCCATAATGTTCTCCACAGTGACTGTATCAATTTACATTCCCAAAAATAGTGGAAGAGGGTTCCTTATCTCCACACCCTTTCCAGCATTTGTTGTTTGTAGATTTTCTGATGATGCCCATTCTAACAGGTGTGAGGTGATACACCATGGATGAGTCCATTTCGTTGAGCAAAGAGTAGGTCTTGTCTATTACATATTTGGCTTATGGAATGGTATGTGTGCTAATTTCAATCTCTGGTTTTATACAGCACCCCAACTCAACTTTCCCCTTAAGCAAGCATAAGTTTTTATCTAAATGTGAGACTGTTCGGTTTTGTAATTCAGTTTATGTGTAGCCAAGTTTACACTCCCTCTATTAGTGATATCTTATGATAATTATCTTTCTCTGTGTGACCTATTTCTCTTAGAATCATCATACTTAAATCCACTCAATTTGCTGCTACAGGCCTGATGACATTGATTTCATTGCTGAGTGATATTCCGTTGTACGTAAGTAGCACAACTCCTTTATCCATTTTTTTCTTCCTGGGATATTTAATTTGTACTGGACTCGAGGTTCTTGTAAACACAGCAGCCCTAAATTTTGTGTTGGCTGTGTCTTGTTGATTTTAATTTTCCTAAGCTATAGGGCCAAAAGTGGAAGTGCCCTAGTCTCTGTAGCTTTGTTTTTCAGATGTTTCAGGATACACCATAAACATCTCCAGAGTGTCTGTTGGCAATTTACATCCCGCCCATCAGCATAACAAGGCTCCCTGTTCTCCATGGCCTGTCCTGTGTTTCTGGTTTTTACACTTTTTTCAGATGGCCCTTTTGACGAATGGGAAATGAGACTTCATTGTAGTGCGGATTTCCATTGCTCGAGTGCTTGGTTGGCCAAAAAGGGCATATGCGTTTTTTCCTGAATATATTCAGGAAAAAATGTATACGCACTGTTCGTCCAAGTGCATCACTGTCAAAGATCTGCCGCTTTTCACATGTTTTTAATGCAATTCCAATCTACCTCCTGAAATATGATTCCTCAATTCTGCCTCGTTTTCAAGTCCTCTTTGCAGACTTACTTCAATACATTTTTGGACGATCACTGTCATTTATAACTCTGCAGGTTTGTGAATTACAGTGCCCGTGATTTCCTTTCTTAACTCGCTTCCTTGAAAGCTGGCCACAAAACCGCAGGTTTGCTTCAGGCCGTAATCAGGGTGTGGCACGGCACTCTGAGCCTTTGGTTAATTCCTCTTCCTGGTGGGAAATTAGAGTTAAATGTGCCCCTCCAGACACCTGCCTCACTCCCAGCCCCTTGGTGATGTGTGTCCTCTGGTTTGAGGCCACATGTGATGGGTTCCTCATCTTTTGATGATGTGGCCCCACTGGTGTGAGGACACTCCTGCCTGCTTCCCATCCCCTTGGTGATGTGGTCCCTCCGGCGAGAGTCTGATCCTGGTTGGGTTCCTCACACTTCTGTGAGGTGGGCCCTCTTCTCTGAGGTCACTCCTGCCTGGCTAGCACACCCCGCCTTGGCGAAGTCGGACCTCTGGTGGCAGTTGGAGCCTGCTGGGAGCCTCCTCCCCTCGGTGATGAGGCCCTCTGGCATCAGGCCCTAACTGCTGGGTTCCCACATTTTCTGATACGTCCTAAGTGGTGCGAGGGCACTCCTGCCAGGTTCCCATCCCCATGGGCATGTGGGCCTTCTGCTCTAAGGTCCCAACACCTGTGTTGTTCACCGTTTCATGATGTTGGCTCTCTGGTGTTAGTTCACTCAGGCCTAGATCCCATAGAGTCTGTGCTCTGAGCCGCCTGCTGGGAGGTTCCTACTGCTGAATTCCTTACCTTTTCTATTCTTTGGGTTCTGTGTTTTCATGCTCCTCCTTCCTGACTCACTCCCAGCCCCTTTGTGATGTAGGTCCTCTGGTTTGAGGCCACATGTGCCGGTTTCCTCACCTTTATTGATGTGGCCCCACTGGTGTGAGGACACTCCTGCCTGGTTCCCATCCACTTGGTGATGGGGGCCCTCTGGTGAGAGCCTGATCCTGGCTGGATTCCTCACCCTTCTGTGAGGTAGACCCTCTGCTGTGAGGTCACTCCTGCCTGGCTGGCACACGTCACCTTGGCGATGTGGGCCCTCAGTTGGGAGTTGGTGCCTGCTGGGAGTCTCCTCCCCTTGGTAATGAGGGCCCTCTGGCGTCAGGCCCTAACTCATGGGCTCCCAAAATTTTCTGATGTGCGCCCTGTTGTGCGAGTACACTCCTGCCGGGGTCCCATGCCCATGGGGATGTTGGCTTTCTGCTCTGAGGTCCCAACGGCTGGGTTGCTCACAGTGTCAGAACGTGGGCCCTCTGCTGTGAGTTCACTCTGGCATGGATCCCATAGCCTCGGTGCTCTGGGCCACCTGCTTGGAGCTTCCAACTGTGGGGTTCCTCACCTTTTTATTCTATGGGCCCTCTGTTGTGAGTCTCCTCCTGCATGCCTCACTCCCAGCCCTTTCGTGATGTGTGTCCCCTTATTTGAGGCCACATGTGCTGTGTTCCTCACCTTTGGCTGATGTGGCCCCACTGGTGTGAGGACACTCCTGCCTGGTTTCCATCCCCTTGGTGATGTGGGCCCTCTGGTTAGAGTCTGATCCTGGTTGGGTTCCTCACACTTCTGTGAGGTGGGCCCTCTGCTGTGAGGTAACTCCTGCCTGGCTTGCTCCCATTGCCTTGGTGACGTCGGCCCTCTGGTGGCATTTGGAGCCTGCTGGTAGCCTCCTCTCCTCGGTGATGAGGGCCCTCTGGCGTCAGGCCCTAACTGCTGGGTTCCCACATTTTCTGATACGTGTTAAGTTGTGCGAGGACACTCCTGCGAGGTTCCTATCCCCATGGGGATGTGGGTCTTCTGCTCTGAGGTTCCACCGGCTGGGTTGCTCACAGTTTCATGATGTGGGCCCTCTGCTGTGAGTTCACTGTGGCCTGGATCCCATAGACTCCGTGCTCTGGGCCACCTGCTGGGAGGTTCAAACTGCTGGATTCCTCACATTTTTTATTCTGTGGGCCCTGTGTTGTTAGGCTACTCCTGCTTGCCTCACTCGGAGCACCTTGGAAATGTGGGTCCTCTGGTTTAGGCCACATGTGCTGGGTTCCTCACCTTTCTATAATGTGGCCACACTGGTGTGAGGACACTGCTGCCTTTTTCCGATCCCCTTGGTGATGTGGGCTCTCTGGTGAGAGTCTTATCCTGGCTGGCTTCCTCACCCTTCTGTGAGGTAGACCCTCTGCTGTGAGGTCACTCCTGCCTGGCTGGCACACATCACCTTGGCGACGTGGGCCCTCAGTTGGGAGTTGGTGCCTGCTGGGGGTCTCCACCCCTCGGTAATGAGGGCCCTCTGGCGTCAGACCCTAACTCCTGGGCTCCCAAAATTTTCTGATGTGCGCCCTGTGGTGCGACTACACTCCTGCCAGGTTCCCAACCCCATGGGAATGTGGGCCTTCTGCTCTGAGGTCCCAACGGTGGGTTGCTCAGTTTCATGATGAGGGTCCTCTGGTGTGAGTTCACTCCGCCCTGGATCCAATAGCCTCGCTGCTCCTGGCTGCCTGCGGGGAGGTTCCAACTGCGGGATTCCTCACCTTTTTTCTTCTATGGGCCCTCTGTTTTGAGACTCCTCCTGCCTGCCTGACTCCCAGCCCCTTGGTGATGTGTGTCCTCTGGTTTGAGGCTACGTGTGCTGGGTCCCTCACCTTTCGATTATGTGGCCCCACTGGTGTGAGGACACTCCTGCCTGGTTCCTATCCCCTTGGTGATGTGGGCCCTCTGGTGAGAGTCTGATCCTGGCTGGGTTCCTCACCCTTCTGTGAGGTGGACCCTCTGCTGTGAGGTCACTCCTGCCTGGCTGGCACACCCCACCTTGGCAACGTCGGCCCTCTTGTGGCAGTTGGAGCCCGCTGGGAGCTTCCTCTCCTCGGTGATGAGGGCCCTCTGGCGTCAGGCCCTAACTTCTGGGCTCCCAAAATTCTCTAATGTGCGCCCTGTGGTGCGAGTACACTCCTGCCAGGTTCCCAACCACATGGGAATGTGGGCCTTCTGCTCTGAGGTCCCAACGGCTGGGTTGCTCACAGTTTCATGATGAGGGCCCTCTGTTTTGTGTTCAGTCAGGCCTGGATCCCATATCCTCGCTGCTCCTGGCCGCCTGCTGGGAGGTTCCAACTGCGGGTTTCCTCACCTTTTTTATTCTATGGGCCCTCTGTTTTGAGGCTCCTCCTGCCTGCCTCACTCCCAGCCCCTTGGTGATGTGTGTCCTCTAGTTTGAGGCCACGTGTGCTGGGTCCATCACATTTCGGTGATGTGGCCCCACTGGTGTGAGGACACTCCTGCCTGGTTTCCATTCCCTTGGTGATGTGGGCCCTCTGGTGAGAGTCTGATCCTCTTTGGGTTCCTCACACTTTTGTGTGGTTGGCCCTCTGCTCTGAGGTCACTCCTGCCTGGCTGGCACACACCGCATTGGCGACGTCAGCCCTCTGGTAGCAGTTGGAGCTTGCTGGGAGCCTCCTCTCCTCAGTGATGAGGGCCCTCTGGCGTCTGGCCCTAACTGCTGGGCTCCCCACATTTTCTGATGTGTGCCCACTGGTGCGATGACACTCCTGCTTGGTTCCCTCCCCCATGGGGATGTGGGCCTTGTGCTCTGAGGTCACAACGGCTGGGTTGCTTACAGTATCACGATGAGGGCCCTCTGTTGTGAGTTCATCACTGCCTGGATCCCATAGCCTCGGTGATCTGGGCCGCCTGCTGGGATGTTCCAACGGCTGGATTCCTCACCTTTTTTATACAATGGGCCATGTGTTGGGAGGTTAATCCTGCCTGCCTCGCTCCGAGACCCATGGTGATGTGGGTCCTCTGGTTTGAGGCCACATGTGCTGGGTACCTCAACTTTCGATGATGTGGTCCCACGGGTGTGAGGACACTCCTGCCTGGTTCCCAGCCCCTTGCTCTTGTGGGCACTCTGGTGAGGGTCTGATCCTTCCTGGGTTCCTTAGCCTTCTGTGAGGTGGGCCCTCTGATGTGAGGTCACTCCTGCATGGCTGGCTCACGTCGCCTTGGCGACGTGGGTCTTCTGTTGGCCACTGAAGCATACTGGGAGCCTCCTACCCTCTTTAATGAGGGCCCTGGAAAAAACGCATATGCCCTTTTTGACCAAGTGCAACATTGTCGACATTCTGACTCTTTTCCTATACTTTCAGAGGATTTCCCTTCTACCTCCTGTAATCGTAGTCCTGGAATTCTGCCCCACGTTCAAGTCCTCTTTGTAGCCTTACTTCAATATATTTTTGGATGATAGCTGTCATTTATAACTCTGCAGGTTTGTGAATTACAGTGCCCCTGAGCTCCTTTCTTCAACTCGCTTTCTTGTGAGCTGGCTGCAAAACCGCAGGATTGCTTCAGGCCCTAATCTGGTTCTGGCAGGGCACGCTGAGCCTTTGGTTAATCCCTCTTCCTGGTGGGAAATGAGCATTCCTTTTGCCCGTGCAGACACCTACAGCTAGTCTCTCATTGGTTCTCCCTATCCCTGTTCATCTTGCGCAGAAATTGCAAACTGTGCCAAACAGGAGGTTAAAGGCACTGACTCTCCAAGTGGGGTGAGTGTTAGTAAAGCGTCTGGAACGGTGAACCCAAGTACCAGGGTACGAAACCTGAGATGCATTTGAAAACGTTTCCCAATCACACGGTGGATATATTCTGGGTTTCCCATGCATGATTTAGCTGAAGGAAGAATCCCTTAAACCTGGAGAGTTGTGACCCTTGGAATGGCTACCATGCAGTAGGACTTCAAAGGGTCTGCGTTTGCTCACCGAACCTCACCAATGCTATCAGCCCGAAGTGTCCAGCCTTATGTCACACCCAGCTCTGGGTGTAGATGTGGTAAATCCAGGTTGCATCACAAGCCCTGAATGAATTATTTAAGAATTGCTCTCTATTTCACTGTCATTGTGTTTTGTTTATGAAATTAATTTTGATAATGGGATTTATCGGATTTTCACTGCTGCATTTAGGCCGCTGTACACACGCTTGATTTCCTTATGGAGACATATAAATCCATGGGTCTTAACATTCTTACTTGTCAGGTATATTTCCAGGCGTTGAACATGGGGTGTTGAGTCCATTTCGTTGATGAAGGGGTAGGTTTTGTTTATTATATATTTGGCTTATGGAACGGTATCTGTGCTAATTTCAATCTCTGGTTTGATGCAGCACCCCAACTCACCTTTCCCCATAAGCAAGCATAAGTTGGTTATCTAAATTTGAGACCCTGTTCTGTTTTGTAATTCAGTTCATGTGTAGCCAAGTTTACGTTCCGTGTATTAGTGATATCTTATGATGTTTATTTTTCTGTGTGACTTATTTCTCATAGAATCGTCGTACCTGAATCCACTCATTATGCCTCTACGGGCCTGATGACGTAGATCTTATTGCTGAGTGATATTCCATTGTACGTGTGTACCACAACTTCTTTATCCATTTTTTGCTTTGTCGGATATTTAACTTGTACCGTAGACGAGGTTCTTTTAAACAGAGCCGTCCCAAATTTTGGGGTGGCTGTGTGTTTTTGATTTTAATTTCCCTAAGCTATAGGACCCTAAGTGGAAGTGCCATAGGTTGTGTTGCTTTGTTTCCTACGTGTTTCAGGAAACACCATACACTTCTCCAGAGTGGCTGTTGGCAATTTACATCCCGCCCATCAGCATAACAAGGCTCGCTGTTCTCCATGACCTGTCCTGCCTTTCTGGATTTTACACTTTTTTCAGATGGCCCTTTTGACCGGGGGGCAGTGAGACTTCATTGTAGTGCAGATTTCTTTACACGCTTGCTTGGTTGGCCAAAAAGGGCGTATGCGTTTTTTCCTGAATATATTCAGGAAAAAACGCATACGCACTTTTTGGCCAAGTGCATCATTGTCGACATTCTGCCTCTTTTCCTATGCTTTAAGTGCAATTCCAGTCTACCCCCTGAAATCGTTTTCCTGAAATTATGCCCCGCTTTCAAGTCCTCTTTGAAGACTTACTTCAATATATTTTTGGACTATAGCTGTCATTCATAACTCTGCAGGTTTGTGAATTTCAGTGCCCCTGAGCTGCTTTCTTCAACTCGCTTTCTTGTGAGCTGGCCGCAAAATCGCAGGATTGCTTCAGGCCCTAATCTGGTTCCGGCATGGCACGCTGAGCCTTTGGTTAATTCCTCTTCCTGGTGGGAAATGAGCGTTCCATTTGCCCGTGCAGACACCTACAGCTAGTCTCTCATTGGTTCTCCCTATTCCTGTTCATCTTGTGCAGAAATTGCAAACTGTGCCAAACAGGAGGTTAAAGGCACTGACTCTCCAAGTGGGGAGAGTGTTAGTAAAGCGTCTGGAATGGTGAACCCGAGTACCAGGGTACGAAACCTGAGATGCATTTGAAAACGTTTCCCAATCACACGGTCGACCATACTCTGGGTTTCCCATGCATGTTTTAGCTGAAGGAAGAATCCCTTAAACCTGGAGAGTTGGGACCCATGGAATGGGTACCATGCAGTATGACTTCAAAGGGTCTGCGTTTGCTCACCGAACCTCACCAATGCTATCAGCCTGAAGTGTCCAGCCTTATGTCTCACCCAGCTCTGGGGGTACATGTGGTAAATCCAGGTTGCATCACAAGGCCTGAATGAATTATTTAAGAATTGCTCTCTATTTCACTGTCATTGTGTTTTGTTTGTGAAATTTATTTTGATAATGGGATTTATTGGATTTTCACTGCTGTGTTTAGGCCGCTGTACACACGCTTGATTTCCTTATCGAGACATATAAACCCATGGGTCTTAAGATTCTTACTTGTCACTTATATTCCCAGGCGTTGAATATGGGGTGTTGAGTCCATTTCGTTGAGCAAGGAGTAGGTCTTGTCTATTATATAATAGGCTTATTGAATGGTATCTGTGCTAATTTCAATCTCTGGTTTTATGCAGCACCCCAACACACCTTTCCCCATCAACAAGCATAAGTTGGTTTTCTAAATTTGAGACCCTGTTCTGTGTTGTAATTCAGTTCATGTGTAGCCAAGTTTACGTTCCGTGTATTAGTGATATCTTGTGTTTCTTTTTCTGTGTGACTTATTTCTCGTAGAATCGTCGTACCTGAATCCACTCATTATGGCGCTACGGGCCTGATGACGTAGATCTCATTGCTGAGTGATATTCCATTGTACGTACGTACCACAACTTCTTTATCCATTTTTTGCTTTCTCGGATATTTAACTTGTACCGTAGACGAGGTTCTTGTAAACACAGCCGTCCCAAACTTTGGGGTGGCTGTGTGTTTTTGATTTTAATTTCCCTAAGCTATAGGACCCTAAGTGGAAGTGCCATAGGCTGTGATGCTTTGTTTCCTACGTGTTTCAGGAAACAACATACACTTCTCCAGAGTGGCTGTTGGCAATTTACATCCCGCCCATCAGCATAACAAGGCTCCCTGTTCTCCATGACCTGTCCTGCCTTTCTGGATTTTACACCTGTTTCAGATGGCCTTTTGGAACGGGGGGCAATGAGACTTCATTGTAGTGCAGATTTCCTTTACACGCTTCCTTGGTTGGCCAAAAAGGGCGTATGCGTTTTTTCCTGAATATATTCAGGAAAAAACGCATACGCCCTTTTTGGCCAAGTGCATCATTGTCGACATTCTGCCTCTTTTCCTATGCTTTAAGTGCAATTCCAGTCTACCCCCTGAAATCGTTTTCCTAAAATTCTGCCCCGCATTCAAGTCCTCTTCGAAGACTTACTTCAATACCTTTTTGGACGATAGCTGTCATTCATAACTCTGCAGGTTTGTGAATTACAGTGCCCCTGAGCTCCTTTCTTCAACTCGCTTTCTTGTGAGCTGGCCGCAAAACCGCAGGATTGCTTCAGGCCCTAATCTGGTTCCGGCAGGGCACGCTGAGCCTTTGGTTAATTCCTCTTCCTGGTGGGAAATGAGCGTTCCATTTGCCCGTGCAGACACCTACAGCTAGTCTCTCATTGGTTCTCCCTATTCCTGTTCATCTTGCGCAGAAATTGCAAACTGTGCCAAACAGGAGGTTAAAGGCACTGACTCTCCAAGTGGGGAGAGTGTTAGTAAAGCGTCTGGAACGGTGAACCCGAGTACCAGGGTACGAAACCTGAGATGCATTTGAAAACGTTTCCCAATCACACGGTGGACCATACTCTGGGTTTCCCATGCATGTTTTAGCTGAAGGAAGAATCCCTTAAACCTGGAGAGTTCGGAACCATGGAATGGATACCATGCAGTATGACTTCAAAGCGTCTGCGTTTGCTCACAGAACTTCACCAATGCTATCAGCCCGAAGTGTCCAGCCTTATGTCTCACCCAGCTCTGGGTGTAGGTGTGGTAAATCCAGGTTGCATCACAAGCCGTGAATGAATTATTTAAGAATTGCTCTCTATTTCACTGTCATAGTGTTTTGTTTGTGAAATTTATTTTGATAATGGGATTTATCGGATTTTCACTGCTGCGTTTAGGCCGCTGTACACATGCTAGATTTCCTTATGGAGACATATAAATCAATGGGTCTTAAGATTCTTACTTGTCAGGTATATTCCCAGGCGTAGAATATGTGGTGTTGATTCCATTTCGTTGAGCAAGTAGTAGGTCTTGTCTATTATATATTTGGCTTATGGAACGGTATCTGTGCTAATTTCAATCTCTGGTTTGATGCAGCACCCAAACTCACCTTTCCCCATAAGCAAGCATAAGTTGGTTTTCTAAATTTGAGACCCTGTTCTGTTTTGTAATTCAGTTCATGTGTAGCCAAGTTTACCTTCCGTGTATTAGTGATATCTTATGATGTTTCTTTTTCTGTGTGACTTATTTCTCATAGAATCGTCGTACCTGAATCCACTCATTATGCCGCTACAGGCCTGATGACCTAGATTTCATTGCTGAGTGATATTCCATTGTACGTACGTACCACACGTTCTTTATCCATTTTTTGCTTTCTTGGATATTTAACTTGTACCGTAGACGAGGTTCTTGTAAACAGAGCCGTCCCAAAATTTGGGGTGGCTGTGTGTTTTTGATTTTAATTTCCCTAAGCTATAGGACCCTAAGTGGAAGTGCCATAGGCTGTGTTGCTTTGTTTCTTACGTGTTTCAGGAAACACCATACACTTCTCCAGAGTGGCTGTTGGCAATTTACATCCCGCCCATCAGCATAACAAGGCTCCCTGTTCTCCATGACCTGTCCTGTCTTTCTGGATTTTACACTTGTTTCAGATGGCCGTTTGGACCGGGGGGCAGTGAGACTTCATTGTAGTGCAGATTTCCTTTACACGCTTGCTTGGTTTGCCAAAAAGTGCGTATACGTTTTTTTCCTGAATATATTCAGGAAAAAATGCATACGCCCTTTTTGACCAAGTGCATCATTGTGGACATTCTGCCTCTTTTCCTATGCTTTAAGTGCAATTCCAGTCCACCCCCTGAAATCGTTTTCCTGAAATTCTGCCCCGCTTTCAAGTCCTCTTCGAAGACTTACTTCAATACATTTTTGGACGATAGCTGTCATTCTTAACTCTGCAGGTTTGTGAATTACAGTGCCCCTGAGCTCCTTTCTTCAACTCGCTTTCTTGTGAGCTGCCCGCAAACCGCAGGATTGCTTCAGGCCCTAATCTGGTTCCGGCATGGCATGCTGAGCCTTTGGTTAGTTCCTCTTCCTGGTGGGAAATGAGCGTTCCATTTGCCCGTGTATACACCTACAGCTAGTCTCTCATTGGTTCTCCCTATTCCTGTTCATCTTGCACAGAAATTGCAAACTGTGCCAAACAGGAGGTTAAAGGCACTGACTCTCCAAGTGGGGAGAGTGTTAGTAAAGCGTCTGGAATGGTGAACCCGAGTACCAGGGTACGAAACCTGAGATGCATTTGAAAACGTTTCCCAATCACACGGTCGACCATACTCTGGGTTTCCCATGCATGTTTTAGCTGAAGGAAGAATCCCTTAAACTTGGAGATTTGGGACCCATGGAATGGGTACCATGCAGTATGACTTCAAAGGGTCTGCGTTTGCTCACCGAACCTCACCAATGCTATCACCCCGAAGTGTCCAGCCTTATGTCTCACCCAGCTCTGGGTGTAGTTGTGGTAAATCCAGGTTGCATCACAAGCCCTGAATGAATTATTTAAGAATTGCTCTCTATTTCACTGTCATAGTGTTTTGTTTTTGAAATTTATTTTGATAATGGGATTTATTGGATTTTCACTGCTGCGTTTAGGCCGCTGTACACACGCTTGATTTCCTTATGGAGACATATAAATCCATGGGTCGTAAGATTCTTACTTGTCAGGTATATTCTCAGGCGTTGAATATGGGGTGTTGAGTCCATTTCATTGAGCAAGGAGTAGGTCTTGTCTATTATATATTTGGCTTATGGAACGGTATCTGTGCTAATTTCAATCTCTGGTTTGATGCAGCACCCCAACTCACCTTTCCCCATAAGCAAGCATAAGTTGGTTTTCTAAATTTGAGACCCTGTTCTGTTTTGTAATTCAGTTCATGTGTAGCCAAGATTACGTTCCGTGTATTAGTGATATCTTATGATGTTTCTTTTTCTGTGTGACTTGTTTCTCGTAGAATCGTCGTACCTGAATCCACTCATTATGCCGCTACAGGCCTGATAACGTAGATCTCATTGCTGAGTGATATTCCATTGTACGTACGTACCACAACTTCTTTATCCATTTTTTGCTTTCTCCGATATTTACCTTGAACCGTAGACGAGGTTCTTGTAAACACAGCCGGCCCAAACTTTGGGGTGGCTGTGTGTTTTTGATTTTAATTTCCCTAAGCTATAGGACCCTAAGTGGAAGTGCCATAGGCTGTGTTGCTTTGTTTCCTACGTGTTTCAGGAAACACCATACACTTCTCCAGAGTGGCTGTTGGCAATTTACATCCCGCCCATCAGCATAACAAGGCTCCCTGTTCTCCATGACCTGTTCTGCCTTTCTGGATTTTACACTTTTTTCAGATGGCCCTTTTGACCGGGGGGCAGTGAGACTTCATTGTAGTGCAGATTTCCTTTACACGCTTGCCTGGTTGTGCAAAAAGAGCGTATGCGTTTTTTCCTGAATATATTCAGGAAAAAACGCATACGCCCTTTTTGGCCAAGTGCATCATTGTGGACATTCTGCCTCTTTTCCTATGCTTTAAGTGCAATTCCAGTCTACCTCCTGAAATCGTTTTCCTGAAATTCTGCCCTGCTTTCAAGTCCTCTTCGAAGACTTACTTCAATACATTTTTGGACGATAGCTGTCATTCATAACTCTGCAATATTGTGAATTACAGTGCCCCTGAGCTCCTTTCTTCAACTCGCTTTCTTGTGAGCTGGCCGCAAAACCGCAGGATTGCTTCAGGCCCTAATCTGGTTCCGGCAGGGCACGCTGAACCTTTGGTTAATTCCTCTTCCTGGTGGGAAATGAGCGTTCCATTTGCCCGTGCAGACACCTACAGCTAGTCTCTCATTGGTTCTCCCTATTCCTGTTCATCTTGCGCAGAAATTGCAAACTGTGCCAAACAGGAGGTTAAAGGCACTGACTTTCCAAGTGGGGAGAGTTTTAGTAAAGTGTCTGGAACGGTGCACCCGAGTACCAGGGGACGGAACCTGAGATGCATTTGAAAACGTTTCCCAATCACAGGGTGGAACATACTCCGGGTTTCCCATGCATGTTTTAGCTGAAGGAAGAATCCCTTAAACCTGGAGAGTTGGGACCCATGGAATGGGTACCATGCAGTATGACTTCAAAGGGTCTGCGTTTGCTCACCAAACCTCACCAATGCTATCAGCCCAAAGTGTCCAGCCTTATGTCTCAACCAGCTCTGGGTGTAGATGTGGTAAATCCAGGTTGCATCACAAGCCCTGAATGAATTATTTAAGAATTGCTCTCTATTTCACTGTCATTTTTTTTTTAAACATCTTTATTGGGGTATAATTGCTTTACAATGGTGTGTTAGTTTCTGCTTTATAACAAAGTGAATCAGTTATACATATACATATGTTCCCATATGTCTTCCCTCTTGCGTCTCCCTCCCTCCCACTCTCCCTATCCCACACCTCCAGGCTGTCACAAAGCACCAAGCTAATATCCCTGTGCCTTGCGGCTGCTTCCCACTAGCTATCTACCTTACTACGTTTGTTAGTGTGTATATGTCCATGACTCTCTCTCGCCCTGTCAAAGCTCAGCCCTCCCCCTCCCCATATCCTCAAGTCCGTTCTCCAGTAGGTCTGCGTCTTTATTCCTGTCTTACCCCTAGGTTCTTCATGACATTTTTTTTCCCCTTAAATTCCATATATATGTGTTAGCATACGGTATTTGTCTTTTTCTTTCTGACTTACTTCACTCTGTATGACAGACTCTAGGTCTATCCATCTCATTACAAATAGCTCAATTTCATTTCTTTTTAAGGCTGAGTAATATTCCATTGTATATATGTGCCACATTTTCTTTATCCATTCATCCGATGATGGGCGCTTAGGTTGTTTCCATCTCCGGGCTATTGTAAATAGAGCTGCAATGAACATTTTGGTACATGACTCTTTTTGAATTTTGGTTTTCCCAGGGTATATGCCCAGTAGTGGGATTGCTGGGTCATATGGTAATTCTATTTGTAGTTTTTTAAGGAACCTCCATACTGTTCTCCATAGTGGCTGAACCAATTCACATTCCCACCAGCAGTGCAGGAGTGTTCCTTTTCTCCACACCCTCTCCAGCATTTATTGTTTCTAGATTTTTTGATGATGGCCATTCTGACTGGTGTGAGATGATATCTCATTGTAGTTTTGATTTGCATTTCTCTAATGATTAATGATGTTGAGCATTCTTTCATGTGTTTGTTGCCATTCTGTATATCTTCTTTGGAGAAATGTCTATTTAGGTCTTCTGCCCATTTTTGGATTGGGTTGTTTGTTTTCTTGTTATTGAGCTGCATGAGCTGCTTGTAAATTTTGGAGATTAATCCTTTGTCATTTGCTTCATTTGCATGTCATTGTGTTTTGTTTGTGAAATTTATTTTGTTAATGGGATTTATCGGATTTTCACTGCTGCGTTTAGGCCACTGTACACACGCTTGACTTCCTTATGGAGACATATAAATCCATGGGTCGTAAGATTCTTACTTGTCAGGTATATTCCCAGGCGTTGAATATGGGGTGTTGAGTCCATTTCGTTGAGCAACAGTAGGTCTTGTCTATTATATATTTGGCTTATGGAACGGTATCTGTGCTAATTTCAATCTCTGGTTTTATGCAGCACCCCAACTCACCTTTCCCCATAAGCAAGCATAAGTTGGTTTTCTAAATTTGAGACCCTGTTCTGTTTTGTAATTCAGTTCATGTGTAGCCAAGTTTATGTTCCGTGTATTAGTGATATCTTATGATGTTTTTTTTTCTGTGTGACTTGTTTCTCGTAGAATCGTCGTACCTGAATCCACTCATTATGCCGCTATGGGCCTGATGACGTAGATCTCATTGTTGAGTGATATTCCATTGTACGTACGTACCACAACTTCTTTATCCATTTTTTGCTTTCTCGGATATATAACTTGTACCATAGACGAGGTTCTTGTAAACAGAGCCGTCCCAAACTTTGGGGTGCTGTGTGTTTTTGATTTTAATTTCCCTAAGCTATAGGACCCTAAGTGGAAGTGCCATAGGCTGTGTTGCTTTGTTTCCTATGTGTTTCAGGAAACACCATACACTTCTCCAGAGTGGCTGTTGGCAATTTACATCCCGCCCATCAGCATAACAAGGCTCCCTCTTCTCCATGACCTGTCCTGCCTTTCTGGATTTTACACTTTTTTCAGATGGCCCTTTTGACTGGGGGGCAGTGAGACTTCAATGTAGTGCAGATTTCCTTTACACGCTTGCTTGGTTGGCCAAAAAGGGCGTATGCGTTTTTTCCTGAATATATTCAGGAAAAAACGCATACGCCCTCTTTGGCCAAGTGCATCATTGTGGACATTCTGCCTCTTTTCCTATGCATTAAGTGCAATTCCAGTCTACCTCCTGAAATCGTTTTCCTGAAATTCTGCCCCTCTTTCAAGTCCTCTTCGAAAACTTACTTCAATACATTTTTGGACGATAGCTGTCATTCATAACTCTGCAATATTGTGAATTACAGTGCCCCTGAGCTCCTTTCTTCAACTCGCTTTCTTGTGAGCTGGCCGCAAAACCGCAGGATTGCTTCAGGCCCTAATCTGGTTCCGGCAGGGCACGCTGAGCCTTTGGTTAATTCCTCTTCCTGGTGGGAAATGAGCGTTCCATTTGCCCGTGCAGACACCTACAGCTAGTCTCTCATTGCTTCTCCCTATTCCTGTTCATCTTGCGCAGAAATTGCAAACTGTGCCAAACAGGAGGTTAAAGGCACTGACTTTCCAAGTGGGGAGAGTTTTAGTAAAGTGTCTGGAACGGTGCACCCGAGTACCAGGGGACGAAACCTGAGATGCATTTGAAAACGTTTCCCAATCACACGGTGGAACATACTCCGGGTTTCCCATGCATGTTTTAGCTGAAGGAAGACTCCCTTAAACCTGGAGAGTTGGGACCCATGGAATGGGTACCATGCAGTATGACTTCAAAGGGTCTGCGTTTGCTCACCAAACCTCACCAATGCTATCAGCCCGAAGTGTCCAGCCTTATGTCTCACCCAGCTCTGGGTGTAGATGTGGTAAATCCAGGTTGCATCACAAGCCCTGAATGAATTATTTAAGAATTGCTCTCTATTTCACTGTCATTGTGTTTTGTTTGTGAAATTTATTTTTATAATGGGATTTATCGGATTTTCACTGCTGCGTTTAGGCCGCTGTACACATGGTTGATTTCCTTATGGAGACATATAAATCCATGGGTCTTAAGATTCTTACTTGTCAGGTATATTCCCAGGCGTTGAACATGTGGTGTTGAGTCCATTTCGTTGATCAAGGAGTAGGTCGTGTCTATTATATATATGCCTTATGGAATGGTATCTGTGCTAATTTCAATCTCTGGTTTTATACAGCACCCCAACTCACCTTTCCCCATAAGCAAGCATAAGTTGGTTTTCTAAATTTGAGACCCTGTTCTGTTTTGTAATTCAGTTCATGTTTAGACAAGTTTACGTTCCGTGTATTAGTGATATCTTAGTATATTTCTTTTTCTGTGTGACTTATTTCTCGTAGAATCGTCGTACCTGAATCCACTCATTATGCCGCTATGGGCCTGATGACGTAGATCGCATTGCTGAGTGATATTACATTGTACGTACGTACCACGACTTCTTTATCCATTTTGTGCTTTCTCGGATATTGAACTTGTACCGTAGACGAGGTTCTTGTAAACAGAGCCGTCCGAAACTTTGGGGTGGCTGTGTGTTTTTGATTTTAATTTCCCTAAGCTATAGGACCCTAAGTGGAAGTGCCATAGGCTGTGTTGCTTTGTTTCCTACGTGTTTAAGGAAACACCATACACTTCTCCAGAATGGCTGTTGGCAATTTACATCCCTCCCATCAGCATAATAAGGTTCCGTGTTCTCCATGACCTGTGCTGCCTTTCTGGATTTTACACTTTTTTCAGATGGCCCTTTTGACCGGGGGGCAGTGAGACTTCATTGTAGTGCAGATTTCCTTTACACGCTTGCTTGGTTGGCCAAAAAGGGCGTATGCGTTTTTTTCTGAATATATTCAGGAAAAAACGCATACGCCCTTTTTGGCCAGGTGCATCATTGTCGACATTCTGCCTCTTTTCCTATGCTTTAAGTGCAATTCCAGTCTACCCCCTGAAATCGTTTTCCTGAAATTCTGCCCCACTTTCAAGTCCTCTTCGAAGACTTACTTCAATACATTTTTGGACGATAGCTGTCATTCATAACTCTGCAGTTTTGTGATTTACAGTGCCCCTGAGCTCCTTTCTTCAACTCGCTTTCTTGTGATCTGGCCGCAAACCCACATGATTGCTTCAGGCCCTAATCTGGTTCTGGCACGGCATGCTGAGCCTTTGGTTAATTCCTCTTCCTGGTGGGAAATGAGCATTCAATTTGCACGTGCAGACACCTACAGCTAGTCTCTGATTGGTTCTCACTATTCCTGTTCACCTTGCGCAGAATTTCCAAACTGTGCCAAACAGGAGGTTAAAGGCACTGACTCTCCAAGTGGAGAGAGTGTTAGTAAAGGGTCTGGAATGGTGAACCCGTGTAAAAGGGGACAAAAACTGAGATGCATTTGAAAACGCTTCCCAGTCACACGGTGGACCTTACTTTGGGTTTCCCATGCATGTTTTAGCTGAAGGAAGAATCTCTTAAACCTGGAGAGTTGGGACCCATGGAATGGGTACCATGCAGTATGACTTCAAAGGATCTGCATTTCTTCATCGTACCTCACCAGTGCTATCCGCCCGAAGTGTCCAACCTTATGTCTCACTCAGCTCTTGGTGCAGATGTGGTTAATCCAGGTTGCATCACAAGCTCTGAATGAATTATTTAAGAATAGCTCTCTATTTCACTGTCATTGTGTTTTGTTTTTGTAATTCATTTTGATAATTGGATTTATCGGATTTTCTCTGCTGCGTTCATAAATCTATACACACGCTTGATTCTGTTACGGAGACATATAAATCCATGGGTTTGAAGATTCTTACTAGTCAGGTGTATTCCTAGGCGTTGAATATGGGGTGTTTAGTCCATTTCGTTGAGCAACTGGTAGGTCTTGACTATCACATATTTGGCTTATGGAAAAGTATCTGTGCTAATTTCTATCTCTGGTTTTATGCAGCACCCCAGCTCTCCTTTATCCTTAAGCAAGCATATGTTGGTTTTCTAAATTTGAGACCCCATTCTGTTTTGTAATTCAGTTCATTTGTAGCCACGTTTACATTCCATATATTAGTAATATCGTGTGTCTTTTTCTTTTTGAATTATGTGACTTCGAATGATCATACGTAACTCCTCTGTGGTTGTTACAACTGGCCATATTTCATTGATTTCCAGGCTGAGTAATATTCCACTCTACATAAGTCTCACATCTCTATCCATTTTTTCCCTCCAGAGACTTATAAATTATATCCTAGTCGAGGATCTTTTAAACATAGAGGCAGTAAATATTGGGGTGCCTGTGTCCTCTCGATTTTTGTTTTTCCCAAGATATACGTCCATGAGTGCAAGTGCCCTGTGCTCTGTAGCTCATTTTTTAGGTGCTTTAGTAAACACAATACACTTCTCCAGAGTGACCGTTGGCAATATACATTTCCAGTATAAGCCTCAGAGGGCTCCCTTTTCTCCTTGCCCTGTCCTGCATTTCTGGTGTTTACACTTTATGAGGAAGGCTCTTCTGACTGATGCGAAGTGATATGTTTTGTAGTATTGATTTCCAGTGCCCACCTGTTTGGTTGGCTAAAAAAGTGTATGCCCTTTTCTTGAATACATACAGAAAAAGACGCATACACCCTTTTTGGCCAATTGCAATGTTGGCAATGTTCAGCCCCTTTTCTTGTGCTTAATGGCGAGTCCTTTCTACCTCTTCCAATCCCTTTCCTGCCATTCTCCGTTGCTTACAAGTCCTTTCCTCTGACTTTCCTCAAGACATTTTTCAGTGATAGATATTTTCAACTCTGCAGTTTCGTGAATTTTAGTGTCCCTGAGTTCCATTTTTCAACTTGTGTTTATGGGAACTGGCCACAAAGCAGCGGAATTTCCTCAAGCCCTATTCTGTTTCCATGGGCAACCCTAGCCTTTGGTCAATTCGTCTTCCTGATTGGAAATAAGAGTGACATGTGCCTGTCCGAACACCTAGGACTTCTCTCTCATTGTTCCTCCTCCTTCTGCTTCATCCTCTGGACAAATTCCAAACTGTCTGCAACAGGATGTTGACAGTGCTGACATCTCCAAGTGGGGAGACTGTTCGTAAAGACGCTGGAGGGGTGAACCCGAGCACCAGGAGATGAGGAGATGAGATGCCTTTTCCAAACTCTTCCCGATCAGACGGTATACCATCCTCTGGGTGTGACAGGCATGTTTTAGCTGTAGGAAGGGTCCCATTCATGTGAGGAGAACACCAGGGCTTTTACAAAATCAGTGTCTCTCCACAACCCAAACTGGGGAATTTTTTAAGCTACGGCTACACATATGTTCATTAAGGGCCTTGGGAAGTAGGCAGAGTCCAAACTTTAGATGATTGAAGTCTTCAGGGTCAGAAGCACTCACCACCGGCTTCCCTTACGTTCCATTTTAACTGTCATGAATAGATGATGTCAATAAAAATATCTATTCTTTTTCAGATGATTTCCCCTTATAGGTTATTGTAAAATATTGAGTGTAGTTCCCGGTGCTATACAGTAGTTCCTTGTTGACGATCGATTTTATACATAGCAGTGTGTATGTGTTAATCCCAAACTGTTAATTTATCCCTCCTCCCACCTTTCCCCTTTGGTAATAATAAATTATAAGATTTTATACTTCTCAGAATTGGGGGAGCTGAAAGAGAGGTATCATTTTCAATGGAAAAGCATTTAAAACAAGATTGAAGCTTTAACCAAGATTATTAGATGTACCTCCTTGGAAAGAAATCACTTCGTTTCTCTAATATTGACCTGACAAATAAGACAAACCTTTTCACTGAACTTGCTTCTAATAAAGTGATGGAAATATCAAATGGGAGTGTTAGAAACATCTTATTTTACCCGAGCCTTATACACTGTTCTATGTTAATTACAGTTTGGCTCAAACATCTGTTCATTGAAGTTACAATGTTCTCAATTTCTGTTACTGATCCTCCAGAGTGGACCCCAACAAGTGTCCCCCTGCCCAGTGTCATTGGAGCCAACAGATTGAGACTGAGTTTGGTTCAGAAGCAAAGGAAACTTTATATTTTGATCAGAGAATGGAGAGGTGAGAGCATGTGCTACCCCGTGGGCTGTGGGCTGGGCTGCTGTGTAGAGATCCTGTCAGAGTCAGTGGGAGGGAGGGGGCGGAGCTCTCGAGGGCCCGGTTGGCTGCAGCTCAGGCTCTATATCGCAGAGTGTGCACTGTGTCCCAGGAGCTGAGGTGTCGACCCAGCCATTCCGCACTAGGAAGTCTGGTCTGAAGTGCCGGCTGTTGAACCTCTGTATGCGGGACCCTAGGAGCATGTGAAATTAGACAAAGCACAAAGGATAAAAAAGGTTAGACTTTATTTTATTGCCCAGATTCTATTTTTATCTCCCAGGGATTTTTAAGGGGCTTTGCCTGGGAAAAAGCCCTCTTCTGCCTTTTTTCCCCTTCCTCATTCTTAGAGTGCTGAGGGTGCAGACCCTTCTTCTGTAACTGCTGAGTGCTGAGTTAGGAGCCCTCATACCCGTGGGCGAGGGTCAGAACTTCTCCCCAGCAGCCTCCAGGTGACGTTGATTGTCCCCAGGCCTCCTGCCTCCCCACTCGTCCGCCTGAGCACCAGTATTGGAAGCGTTATAGATTCTAATGACCCTTAAGGGTCCAGGAAGGAGATGTGCAGTGACGCTGTGAGGTCCAGTTTCACCCCGCCCTGCATTTGTTCGGCCACCTTAGGCTGACCGTTTCTGCCAGCCTAGATGCTCTGACCAGTAGTCTGCACTTTCTTCAATTAGGCCCCTGAATTAACGTAAAAAGAGCACCAGGTGTCAGGACCCTGCCTGCTCAACTCCCAGACAGCCCAGGGTCAGTGGTGATGAAGGACCATGATGGCCACTGAGTCAACAGCCTTTTGAAGTAAACAGGAGTCCAGCCGGTCTTATTGGCCACCATCATCACAGTGTCTGTAGGCTCTTCTATGGTGACAGCGTGATATACGTTTCCCCCGCCAAGATTATTAGGTCCGCTCTGGGTGCAGTAAGTCCTGCAAGCAGTAGTCTACTCTTTTGGGACACACTCTTGTTGTTTTATGAGAGAAACTCCAGGTCAAGTGATGGTCACATGAGTCGTCATGGTGCCCCTTTACCCCGGTTATCTCTCTGGAGGTTGGAGTTGGAGGGCCTCCTCACTCGAGGTCAGTGTGCCCACGGAGCAAACCCTGCAACTTCAGGGCATGGTTGGGGCTTAGGGTCACCACGTGGGGTCCTTTTCCCTTAGGAGGGAGGTGGCCTTTTGTGCTGCTGATTTCCAGGTTTTCAGATACCGCCAGTATCTTGGCCAGATGTGGCGGTGGGCCAAGCCCATTGGTGACCGTAGTTTATCCTACCGGGATGGCATTCTTGCATTGTTCCATTTCAAGTGGTCCCAGTTTTTGCACTAATACTCCAATAGCGATTCACCATTCACCAGGAATGTAAAGGTCAAAGGGTTTAGCTAAATTAGGGAGTTCCAGGGCAAGGGTCTGAATTGACTGCTCTTTCCATTCTTGAAAGGCCACTTCTGGATTCTATTCAAAAGGATCATCATCTTTTCCTTTCAGTGTTTCATATAGAGGCCCAGCTAGTAGACTGTAGTTAGGGATCCAGAAGCACCAACCCTGGCCTCCCCAGGAACCCCTAAGCTGTCTTCTAGTTTTAGAAATGGGTAAGGCTGTAAATTGTTTCTTCCCTTTCCTGAGATGGGCTTCTCCGACCTTCTGTGAGAATGAAGCCCAGGCAGGTCACCGTAGTCTGTGATATTTGAGCTTTTTATTTGACAACTTCTATCCTTTATTGGCTTGGTAGTTCAGAGGTCTCCTTAGTAGGGCTGGCGATCAGAATGTCGTCTGCATATTGAAGGAGTGTTTCCTTTTCCAGAGGTAGAACTTTTAGGTCTTTAACTGAGCTTTCCCCAAAGATGGTGTGGGAATTTTTGAACCCTTGGGGCAACACGGCCCAGAAGTATAGTTTTAGTTGTATGTTGAGTCCTGCCACTCACAAGCCAAAATTTCTTGTGACTCTGGGACTAATAGAATACAAAAGAAGGCATCATTGAAGACTAATACAGAATACCATGTCCCGGTGGTTGGTAGAATGACCAGCAGGGTGTAGGATTTAGGAACTACTGGAGGTATATCCTCGGTGGCTTCACTGACTGTCCTGGCATCCTATACCAGGACTCCAGCAGCCCATGGGGCTCTCGAGGTCAGGCCAATCCCAGGATATGGAGCTCACCTGGGCAGGTACCCCACCCCCACCGCAGCCCACGTTGCTCTCCTGTTCAGACCCCTCCCAGGATATGGGGTTCCCTGGGCATGTTCTCCTGCAGCCCATGGGGCTCTCATGGTCAGGCCCCTCCCAGGATACAGAGCTACCCTTGCAGTTACCCTGGCAGGGCTGGGCACACAGGTACCGTGCACATCGCCCTCATTGCAGAGCACTTCCAGCTCACCTGTCACTCAGATCTGACACAGAGCACCTCAGAGCAGGACTTGAACTAAGAAACAGCAGCTCCAACAGGTCTGTGACCCTGGGCATCACTCTGTGTGGCCTCCCTCCACCTGGTCTTCCAGAGACTTCCACTGCACCCGGGGCACCAGGCCTCTGTCTCCACCCACCACCCACCCCTCCTCTCCCTGACTCCTGGGTTCCTCTCATTAGGAGAGGGTTTTCTTGAAGTTGTCTCCCACTCATGGGCCAGATAATATAATTAGAAAACAAGCCAGAGCTGCAACCCCTTGTCTATCCTGACTCTCAGGAGCCCACACCTGTTCCTTGGACCTGGCCGATTCAGCAAGTTCCAGTTTCTGCAACTGTGAGCGCCTGAGGGGTGATTATTGGCTGGCCTGGGAAGCCTGACCGTGCCGGCCAGCCCTCCCCAGGTGTGCCTGTTTGAGATCAATATAAACACCGCTCCAGGCAGCAAGAGCCCCTGCAGCTGTGCCTGACGCCATTTTCTCTGCCCTGTCAGCAGCCTCGGGGCTGGACTGGTGGGAGGGAGTGAGAGGCCACGGCTTTGTGGGTGGCCCAGTGTGAGTGGGGCTCTGCTGGACTTTCTGCAGCAGTTACCAAGATGCCACCTGCTAAAGAAGAGGATGTGCCACCCATACCTGCCTCTGGAATTTCTCCCTGGGCAGAGGTGAGTGAGGAAGAAAGCAGTGGGGGCCCGGACAGCAGGGGTATCTCAGGCAGGGAAATGGAAAGCTTCCAGAAGAGTACCCAGGGCCAGGACCATCCTGGCTGGCCTGCAGGCACCAAATCGGCTGGCATGCTGTCGCTCATGTGGCTCCATGGCCCTTCCTCTAGGCTTTCAAGTCCTTGTACATATTCAGGTGTTTTACCTGGGAAGGGTGGGAACATTTCAGCAGCAGCTGGCCTGGGGCTCGGCCCACATTTACTCACAGATGCCTTGGCACGGTCCCCCAGCTTTGCAATGAGGACGCTTGTTGCGTGGGGCCTGCTGGCTGAATGGGAGATGATTCCCCACCACTGGCCAACTACAGAATTGTTTACAACTGGAGCAAGTGCCCTGATACGGTTTTCCTCTGTGTAACTGGTGGGTTCTGTTTTTTTTTTTCTTTTTTTCATTTTTGGTTCAAGGTAGATTTTATTCCTCTTTTTTGTATTTACAGATATAAGCATGGAAATAATTTATTCATATAAATACATGTATGTGAAGGGAAGAATATTTTTTCTGTTTTACTTTTTGTAATTTTGAATTTTATTTTATTTTTTTATACAGCAGGTTCTTTTTGGTTATCTATTTTATACATATAAATGTATACATGTCAATCCCAATCTCTCAATCCTCCCACCACCACCCCCCAACAGCTTTCCCCCCTTGGTGTCCATACGTTTGTTGTCTACATCTGTTGCTCTATTTCTGCCTTAAAAAACGGTTCATCTGTATAATTTTTCTAGGTTCCACATATATGCATTAATATACAAGATTTGTTTTTCTATTTCTGACTTACTTCACTCTGTATGACAGTCTCTAGATCCATCAACGTCTCTACAAATGACCCAATTTCATTCCTTTTTATGGCTTAGTAATATTCCATTTTATATTTGTACCACATCTTTATGCATTCGTCTGTCTGTGGGCATTTAGGTTGCTTCCATTACCTGGATATTGTAAATAGTGATGCAATGAACATTGAGGTGAATGTCTCTTTTTGATTTATGGTTTTGTCTGGGTATATGCCCAGTAGTGGGATTGCTGGATCATATGGTAATTCTATTCTTAGTTTTATAAGAAACTCCATAATGTTCTCCACAGTGACTGTATCAATTTACATTCCCAACAATAGTGGAAGAGGGTTCCTTATCTCCACACCCTTTCCAGCATTTGTTGTTTGTAGATTTTCTGATGATGCCCATTCTAACAGGTGTGAGGTGATACACCATGGATGAGTCTATTTCGTTGAGCAAAGAGTAGGTCTTGTCTATTACATATTTGGCTTATGGAATGGTATGTGTACTAATTTCAAGCTCTGGTTTTATACAGCACCCCAACTCAACTTTCCCCTTAAGCAAGCATAAGTTTTTATCTAAATGTGAGACTGTTCGGTTTTGTAATTCAGTTTATGTGTAGCCAAGTTTACACTCCCTCTATTAGTGATATCTTATGATAATTATCTTTCTCTGTGTGACCTATTTCTCTTAGAATCATCATACTTAAATCCACTCAATTTGCTGCTACAGGCCTGATGACATTGATTTCATTGCTGAGTGATATTCCATTGTACGTAAGTAGCACAACTCCTTTATCCATTTTTTTCTTTCTGGGATATTTAATTTGTACTGGACTCGAGGTTCTTGTAAACACAGCAGCCCTAAATTTTGTGTTGGCTGTGTCTTGTTGATTTTAATTTTCCTAAGCTATAGGGCCAAAAGTGGAAGTGCCCTAGTCTCCGTAGCTTTGTTTTTCAGATGTTTCAGGATACACCATAAACATCTCCAGAGTGTCTGTTGGCAATTTACATCCCGCCCATCAGCATAACAAGGCTCCCTGTTCTCCATGGCCTGTCCTGTGTTTCTGGTTTTTACACTTTTTTCAGATGGCCCTTTTGACGAATGGGAAATGAGACTTCATTGTAGTACGGATTTCCATTGCTCGAGTGCTTGGTTGGCCAAAAAGGGCATATGCGTTTTTTCCTGAATATATTCAGGAAAAAATGTATACGCACTGTTCGTCCAAGTGCATCACTGTCAAAGATCTGCCGCTTTTCACATGTTTTAAATGCAATTCCAATCTACCTCCTGAAATATGATTCCTCAATTCTGCCTCGTTTTCAAGTCCTCTTTGCAGACTTACTTCAATATATTTTTGCCAATAGCTGTCATTTATAACTCTGCAGGTTTGTGAATTACAGTGCCCGTGATTTCCTTTCTTAACTCGCTTCCTTGAAAGCTGGCCACAAAACCGCAGGTTTGCTTCAGGCCGTAATCAGGGTGTGGCACGGCACTCTGAGCCTTTGGTTAATTCCTCTTCCTGGTGGGAAATTAGAGTTAAATGTGCCCCTCCAGACACCTGCCTCACTCCCAGCCCCTTGGTGATGTGTGTCCTCTGGTTTGAGGCCACATGTGATGGGTTCCTCATCTTTTGATGATGTGGCCCCACTGGTGTGAGGACACTCCTGCCTGCTTCCCATCCCCTTGGTGATGTGGTCCCTCCAGCGAGAGTCTGATCCTGGTTGGGTTCCTCACACTTCTGTGAGGTGGGCCCTCTTCTCTGAGGTCACTCCTGCCTGGCTAGCACACCCCGCCTTGGCGAAGTCGGACCTCTGGTGGCAGTTGGAGCCTGCTGGGAGCCTCCTCCCCTCGGTGATGAGGCCCTCTGGCATCAGGCCCTAACTGCTGGGTTCCCACATTTTCTGATACGTCCTAAGTGGTGCGAGGGCACTCCTGCCAGGTTCCCATCCCCATGGGCATGTGGGCCTTCTGCTCTAAGGTCCCAACACCTGTGTTGTTCACCGTTTCATGATGTTGGCTCTCTGGTGTTAGTTCACTCAGGCCTAGATCCCATAGAGTCTGTGCTCTGAGCCGCCTGCTGGGAGGTTCCTACTGCTGAATTCCTTACCTTTTCTATTCTTTGGGTTCTGTGTTTTCATGCTCCTCCTTCCTGACTCACTCCCAGCCCCTTTGTGATGTAGGTCCTCTGGTTTGAGGCCACATGTGCCGGTTTCCTCACCTTTATTGATGTGGCCCCACTGGTGTGAGGACACTCCTGCCTGGTTCCCATCCACTTGGTGATGGGGGCCCTCTGGTGAGAGCCTGATCCTGGCTGGATTCCTCACCCTTCTGTGAGGTAGACCCTCTGCTGTGAGGTCACTCCTGCCTGGCTGGCACACGTCACCTTGGCGATGTGGGCCCTCAGTTGGGAGTTGGTGCCTGCTGGGAGTCTCCTCCCCTTGGTAATGAGGGCCCTCTGGCGTCAGGCCCTAACTCATGGGCTCCCAAAATTTTCTGATGTGCGCCCTGTCGTGCGAGTACACTCCTGCCGGGGTCCCATGCCCATGGGGATGTTGGCTTTCTGCTCTGAGGTCCCAACGGCTGGGTTGCTCACAGTGTCAGAACGTGGGCCCTCTGCTGTGAGTTCACTCCGGCATGGATCCCATAGCCTCGGTGCTCTGGGCCACCTGCTTGGAGCTTCCAACTGTGGGGTTCCTCACCTTTTTATTCTATGGGCCCTCTGTTGTGAGTCTCCTCCTGCATGCCTCACTCCCAGCCCTTTCGTGATGTGTGTCCCCTTATTTGAGGCCACATGTGCTGTGTTCCTCACCTTTGGCTGATGTGGCCCCACTGGTGTGAGGACACTCCTGCCTGGTTTCCATCCCCTTGGTGATGTGGGCCCTCTGGTTAGAGTCTGATCCTGGTTGGGTTCCTCACACTTCTGTGAGGTGGGCCCTCTGCTGTGAGGTAACTCCTGCCTGGCTTGCTCCCATTGCCTTGGTGACGTCGGCCCTCTGGTGGCATTTGGAGCCTGCTGGTAGCCTCCTCTCCTCGGTGATGAGGGCCCTCTGGCGTCAGGCCCTAACTGCTGGGTTCCCACATTTTCTGATACGTGTTAAGTTGTGCGAGGACACTCCTGCGAGGTTCCTATCCCCATGGGGATGTGGGTCTTCTGCTCTGAGGTTCCACCGGCTGGGTTGCTCACAGTTTCATGATGTGGGCCCTCTGCTGTGAGTTCACTGTGGCCTGGATCCCATAGACTCTGTGCTCTGGGCCACCTGCTGGGAGGTTCAAACTTCTGGATTCCTCACATTTTTTATTCTGTGGGCCCTGTGTTGTTAGGCTACTCCTGCTTGCCTCACTCGGAGCACCTTGGAAATGTGGGTCCTCTGGTTTAGGCCACATGTGCTGGGTTCCTCACCTTTCTATAATGTGGCCACACTGGTGTGAGGACACTGCTGCCTTTTTCCGATCCCCTTGGTGATGTGGGCTCTCTGGTGAGAGTCTTATCCTGGCTGGTTTCCTCACCCTTCTGTGAGGTAGACCCTCTGCTGTGAGGTCACTCCTGCCTGGCTGGCACACATCACCTTGGCGACGTGGGCCCTCAGTTGGGAGTTGGTGCCTGCTGGGGGTCTCCACCCCTCGGTAATGAGGGCCCTCTGGCGTCAGACCCTAACTCCTGGGCTCCCAAAATTTTCTGATGTGCGCCCTGTGGTGCGACTACACTCCTGCCAGGTTCCCAACCCCATGGGAATGTGGGCCTTCTGCTCTGAGGTCCCAACGGTGGGTTGCTCAGTTTCATGATGAGGGTCCTCTGGTTGAGTTCACTCCGCCCTGGATCCAATAGCCTCGCTGCTCCTGGCTGCCTGCGGGGATGTTCCAACTGCGGGATTCCTCACCTTTTTTCTTCTATGGGCCCTCTGTTTTGAGACTCCTCCTGCCTGCCTGACTCCCAGCCCCTTGGTGATGTGTGTCCTCTGGTTTGAGGCTACGTGTGCTGGGTCCCTCACCTTTCGATTATGTGGCCCCACTGGTGTGAGGACACTCCTGCCTGGTTCCTATCCCCTTGGTGATGTGGGCCCTCTGGTGAGAGTCTGATCCTGGCTGGGTTCCTCACCCTTCTGTGAGGTGGACCCTCTGCTGTGAGGTCACTCCTGCCTGGCTGGCACACCCCACCTTGGCAACGTCGGCCCTCTTGTGGCAGTTGGAGCCCGCTGGGAGCTTCCTCTCCTCGGTGATGAGGGCCCTCTGGCGTCAGGCCCTAACTTCTGGGCTCCCAAAATTCTCTAATGTGCGCCCTGTGGTGCGAGTACACTCCTGCCAGGTTCCCAACCACATGGGAATGTGGGCCTTCTGCTCTGAGGTCCCAACGGCTGGGTTGCTCACAGTTTCATGATGAGGGCCCTCTGTTTTGTGTTCAGTCAGGCCTGGATCCCATATCCTCGCTGCTCCTGGCCGCCTGCTGGGAGGTTCCAACTGCGGGTTTCCTCACCTTTTTTATTCTATGGGCCCTCTGTTTTGAGGCTCCTCCTGCCTGCCTCACTCCCAGCCCCTTGGTGATGTGTGTCCTCTAGTTTGAGGCCACGTGTGCTGGGTCCATCACATTTCGGTGATGTGGCCCCACTGGTGTGAGGACACTCCTGCCTGGTTTCCATTCCCTTGGTGATGTGGGCCCTCTGGTGAGAGTCTGATCCTCTTTGGGTTCCTCACACTTTTGTGTGGTTGGCCCTCTGCTCTGAGGTCACTCCTGCCTGGCTGGCACACACCGCATTGGCGACGTCAGCCCTCTGGTAGCAGTTGGAGCTTGCTGGGAGCCTCCTCTCCTCAGTGATGAGGGCCCTCTGGCGTCTGGCCCTAACTGCTGGGCTCCCCACATTTTCTGATGTGTGCCCACTGGTGCGATGACACTCCTGCTTGGTTCCCTCCCCCATGGGGATGTGGGCCTTGTGCTCTGAGGTCACAACGGCTGGGTTGCTTACAGTATCACGATGAGGGCCCTCTGTTGTGAGTTCATCACTGCCTGGATCCCATAGCCTCGGTGATCTGGGCCGCCTGCTGGGATGTTCCAACGGCTGGATTCCTCACCTTTTTTATACAATGGGCCATGTGTTGGGAGGTTAATCCTGCCTGCCTCGCTCCGAGACCCATGGTGATGTGGGTCCTCTGGTTTGAGGCCACATGTGCTGGGTACCTCAACTTTCGATGATGTGGTCCCACGGGTGTGAGGACACTCCTGCCTGGTTCCCAGCCCCTTGCTCTTGTGGGCACTCTGGTGAGGGTCTGATCCTTCCTGGGTTCCTTAGCCTTCTGTGAGGTGGGCCCTCTGATGTGAGGTCACTCCTGCATGGCTGGCTCACGTCGCCTTGGCGACGTGGGTCTTCTGTTGGCCACTGAAGCATACTGGGAGCCTCCTACCCTCTTTAATGAGGGCCCTGGAAAAAACGCATATGCCCTTTTTGACCAAGTGCAACATTGTCGACATTCTGACTCTTTTCCTATACTTTCAGAGGATTTCCCTTCTACCTCCTGTAATCGTAGTCCTGGAATTCTGCCCCACGTTCAAGTCCTCTTTGTAGCCTTACTTCAATATATTTTTGGATGATAGCTGTCATTTATAACTCTGCAGGTTTGTGAATTACAGTGCCCCTGAGCTCCTTTCTTCAACTCGCTTTCTTGTGAGCTGGCTGCAAAACCGCAGGATTGCTTCAGGCCCTAATCTGGTTCTGGCAGGGCACGCTGAGCCTTTGGTTAATCCCTCTTCCTGGTGGGAAATGAGCATTCCTTTTGCCCGTGCAGACACCTACAGCTAGTCTCTCATTGGTTCTCCCTATCCCTGTTCATCTTGCGCAGAAATTGCAAACTGTGCCAAACAGGAGGTTAAAGGCACTGACTCTCCAAGTGGGGTGAGTGTTAGTAAAGCGTCTGGAACGGTGAACCCAAGTACCAGGGTACGAAACCTGAGATGCATTTGAAAACGTTTCCCAATCACACGGTGGATATATTCTGGGTTTCCCATGCATGATTTAGCTGAAGGAAGAATCCCTTAAACCTGGAGAGTTGTGACCCTTGGAATGGCTACCATGCAGTAGGACTTCAAAGGGTCTGCGTTTGCTCACCGAACCTCACCAATGCTATCAGCCCGAAGTGTCCAGCCTTATGTCACACCCAGCTCTGGGTGTAGATGTGGTAAATCCAGGTTGCATCACAAGCCCTGAATGAATTATTTAAGAATTGCTCTCTATTTCACTGTCATTGTGTTTTGTTTATGAAATTAATTTTGATAATGGGATTTATCGGATTTTCACTGCTGCATTTAGGCCGCTGTACACACGCTTGATTTCCTTATGGAGACATATAAATCCATGGGTCTTAACATTCTTACTTGTCAGGTATATTTCCAGGCGTTGAATATGGGGTGTTGAGTCCATTTCGTTGATGAAGGGGTAGGTTTTGTTTATTATATATTTGGCTTATGGAACGGTATCTGTGCTAATTTCAATCTCTGGTTTGATGCAGCACCCCAACTCACCTTTCCCCATAAGCAAGCATAAGTTGGTTATCTAAATTTGAGACCCTGTTCTGTTTTGTAATTCAGTTCATGTGTAGCCAAGTTTACGTTCCGTGTATTAGTGATATCTTATGATGTTTATTTTTCTGTGTGACTTATTTCTCATAGAATCGTCGTACCTGAATCCACTCATTATGCCTCTACGGGCCTGATGACGTAGATCTTATTGCTGAGTGATATTCCATTGTACGTGTGTACCACAACTTCTTTATCCATTTTTTGCTTTGTCGGATATTTAACTTGTACCGTAGACGAGGTTCTTTTAAACAGAGCCGTCCCAAACTTTGGGGTGGCTGTGTGTTTTTGATTTTAATTTCCCTAAGCTATAGGACCCTAAGTGGAAGTGCCATAGGTTGTGTTGCTTTGTTTCCTACGTGTTTCAGGAAACACCATACACTTCTCCAGAGTGGCTGTTGGCAATTTACATCCCGCCCATCAGCATAACAAGGCTCGCTGTTCTCCATGACCTGTCCTGCCTTTCTGGATTTTACACTTTTTTCAGATGGCCCTTTTGACCGGGGGGCAGTGAGACTTCATTGTAGTGCAGATTTCTTTACACGCTTGCTTGGTTGGCCAAAAAGGGCGTATGCGTTTTTTCCTGAATATATTCAGGAAAAAACGCATACGCACTTTTTGGCCAAGTGCATCATTGTCGACATTCTGCCTCTTTTCCTATGCTTTAAGTGCAATTCCAGTCTACCCCCTGAAATCGTTTTCCTGAAATTATGCCCCGCTTTCAAGTCCTCTTTGAAGACTTACTTCAATATATTTTTGGACTATAGCTGTCATTCATAACTCTGCAGGTTTGTGAATTTCAGTGCCCCTGAGCTGCTTTCTTCAACTCGCTTTCTTGTGAGCTGGCCGCAAAATCGCAGGATTGCTTCAGGCCCTAATCTGGTTCCGGCAGGGCACGCTGAGCCTTTGGTTAATTCCTCTTCCTGGTGGGAAATGAGCGTTCCATTTGCCCGTGCAGACACCTACAGCTAGTCTCTCATTGGTTCTCCCTATTCCTGTTCATCTTGTGCAGAAATTGCAAACTGTGCCAAACAGGAGGTTAAAGGCACTGACTCTCCAAGTGGGGAGAGTGTTAGTAAAGCGTCTGGAATGGTGAACCCGAGTACCAGGGTACGAAACCTGAGATGCATTTGAAAACGTTTCCCAATCACACGGTCGACCATACTCTGGGTTTCCCATGCATGTTTTAGCTGAAGGAAGAATCCCTTAAACCTGGAGAGTTGGGACCCATGGAATGGGTACCATGCAGTATGACTTCAAAGGGTCTGCGTTTGCTCACCGAACCTCACCAATGCTATCAGCCTGAAGTGTCCAGCCTTATGTCTCACCCAGCTCTGGGGGTACATGTGGTAAATCCAGGTTGCATCACAAGGCCTGAATGAATTATTTAAGAATTGCTCTCTATTTCACTGTCATTGTGTTTTGTTTGTGAAATTTATTTTGATAATGGGATTTATTGGATTTTCACTGCTGTGTTTAGGCCGCTGTACACACGCTTGATTTCCTTATCGAGACATATAAACCCATGGGTCTTAAGATTCTTACTTGTCACTTATATTCCCAGGCGTTGAATATGGGGTGTTGAGTCCATTTCGTTGAGCAAGGAGTAGGTCTTGTCTATTATATAATAGGCTTATTGAATGGTATCTGTGCTAATTTCAATCTCTGGTTTTATGCAGCACCCCAACACACCTTTCCCCATCAACAAGCATAAGTTGGTTTTCTAAATTTGAGACCCTGTTCTGTGTTGTAATTCAGTTCATGTGTAGCCAAGTTTACGTTCCGTGTATTAGTGATATCTTGTGTTTCTTTTTCTGTGTGACTTATTTCTCGTAGAATCGTCGTACCTGAATCCACTCATTATGGCGCTACGGGCCTGATGACGTAGATCTCATTGCTGAGTGATATTCCATTGTACGTACGTACCACAACTTCTTTATCCATTTTTTGCTTTCTCGGATATTTAACTTGTACCGTAGACGAGGTTCTTGTAAACACAGCCGTCCCAAACTTTGGGGTGGCTGTGTGTTTTTGATTTTAATTTCCCTAAGCTATAGGACCCTAAGTGGAAGTGCCATAGGCTGTGATGCTTTGTTTCCTACGTGTTTCAGGAAACAACATACACTTCTCCAGAGTGGCTGTTGGCAATTTACATCCCGCCCATCAGCATAACAAGGCTCCCTGTTCTCCATGACCTGTCCTGCCTTTCTGGATTTTACACCTGTTTCAGATGGCCTTTTGGAACGGGGGGCAATGAGACTTCATTGTAGTGCAGATTTCCTTTACACGCTTCCTTGGTTGGCCAAAAAGGGCGTATGCGTTTTTTCCTGAATATATTCAGGAAAAAACGCATACGCCCTTTTTGGCCAAGTGCATCATTGTCAACATTCTGCCTCTTTTCCTATGCTTTAAGTGCAATTCCAGTCTACCCCCTGAAATCGTTTTCCTAAAATTCTGCCCCGCATTCAAGTCCTCTTCGAAGACTTACTTCAATACCTTTTTGGACGATAGCTGTCATTCATAACTCTGCAGGTTTGTGAATTACAGTGCCCCTGAGCTCCTTTCTTCAACTCGCTTTCTTGTGAGCTGGCCGCAAAACCGCAGGATTGCTTCAGGCCCTAATCTGGTTCCGGCAGGGCACGCTGAGCCTTTGGTTAATTCCTCTTCCTGGTGGGAAATGAGCGTTCCATTTGCCCGTGCAGACACCTACAGCTAGTCTCTCATTGGTTCTCCCTATTCCTGTTCATCTTGCGCAGAAATTGCAAACTGTGCCAAACAGGAGGTTAAAGGCACTGACTCTCCAAGTGGGGAGAGTGTTAGTAAAGCGTCTGGAACGGTGAACCCGAGTACCAGGGTACGAAACCTGAGATGCATTTGAAAACGTTTCCCAATCACACGGTGGACCATACTCTGGGTTTCCCATGCATGTTTTAGCTGAAGGAAGAATCCCTTAAACCTGGAGAGTTCGGAACCATGGAATGGGTACCATGCAGTATGACTTCAAAGCGTCTGCGTTTGCTCACAGAACTTCACCAATGCTATCAGCCCGAAGTGTCCAGCCTTATGTCTCACCCAGCTCTGGGTGTAGGTGTGGTAAATCCAGGTTGCATCACAAGCCGTGAATGAATTATTTAAGAATTGCTCTCTATTTCACTGTCATAGTGTTTTGTTTGTGAAATTTATTTTGATAATGGGATTTATCGGATTTTCACTGCTGCGTTTAGGCCGCTGTACACATGCTAGATTTCCTTATGGAGACATATAAATCAATGGGTCTTAAGATTCTTACTTGTCAGGTATATTCCCAGGCGTAGAATATGTGGTGTTGATTCCATTTCGTTGAGCAAGTAGTAGGTTTGTCTATTATATATTTGGCTTATGGAACGGTATCTGTGCTAATTTCAATCTCTGGTTTGATGCAGCACCCAAACTCACCTTTCCCCATAAGCAAGCATAAGTTGGTTTTCTAAATTTGAGACCCTGTTCTGTTTTGTAATTCAGTTCATGTGTAGCCAAGTTTACCTTCCGTGTATTAGTGATATCTTATGATGTTTCTTTTTCTGTGTGACTTATTTCTCATAGAATCGTCGTACCTGAATCCACTCATTATGCCGCTACAGGCCTGATGACCTAGATTTCATTGCTGAGTGATATTCCATTGTACGTACGTACCACACGTTCTTTATCCATTTTTTGCTTTCTTGGATATTTAACTTGTACCGTAGACGAGGTTCTTGTAAACAGAGCCGTCCCAAAATTTGGGGTGGCTGTGTGTTTTTGATTTTAATTTCCCTAAGCTATAGGACCCTAAGTGGAAGTGCCATAGGCTGTGTTGCTTTGTTTCTTACGTGTTTCAGGAAACACCATACACTTCTCCAGAGTGGCTGTTGGCAATTTACATCCCGCCCATCAGCATAACAAGGCTCCCTGTTCTCCATGACCTGTCCTGTCTTTCTGGATTTTACACTTGTTTCAGATGGCCGTTTGGACCGGGGGGCAGTGAGACTTCATTGTAGTGCAGATTTCCTTTACACGCTTGCTTGGTTTGCCAAAAAGTGCGTATACGTTTTTTTCCTGAATATATTCAGGAAAAAATGCATACGCCCTTTTTGACCAAGTGCATCATTGTGGACATTCTGCCTCTTTTCCTATGCTTTAAGTGCAATTCCAGTCCACCCCCTGAAATCGTTTTCCTGAAATTCTGCCCCGCTTTCAAGTCCTCTTCGAAGACTTACTTCAATACATTTTTGGACGATAGCTGTCATTCTTAACTCTGCAGGTTTGTGAATTACAGTGCCCCTGAGCTCCTTTCTTCAACTCGCTTTCTTGTGAGCTGCCCGCAAACCGCAGGATTGCTTCAGGCCCTAATCTGGTTCCGGCATGGCATGCTGAGCCTTTGGTTAGTTCCTCTTCCTGGTGGGAAATGAGCGTTCCATTTGCCCGTGTATACACCTACAGCTAGTCTCTCATTGGTTCTCCCTATTCCTGTTCATCTTGCACAGAAATTGCAAACTGTGCCAAACAGGAGGTTAAAGGCACTGACTCTCCAAGTGGGGAGAGTGTTAGTAAAGCGTCTGGAATGGTGAACCCGAGTACCAGGGTACGAAACCTGAGATGCATTTGAAAACGTTTCCCAATCACACGGTCGACCATACTCTGGGTTTCCCATGCATGTTTTAGCTGAAGGAAGAATCCCTTAAACTTGGAGATTTGGGACCCATGGAATGGGTACCATGCAGTATGACTTCAAAGGGTCTGCGTTTGCTCACCGAACCTCACCAATGCTATCACCCCGAAGTGTCCAGCCTTATGTCTCACCCAGCTCTGGGTGTAGTTGTGGTAAATCCAGGTTGCATCACAAGCCCTGAATGAATTATTTAAGAATTGCTCTCTATTTCACTGTCATAGTGTTTTGTTTTTGAAATTTATTTTGATAATGGGATTTATTGGATTTTCACTGCTGCGTTTAGGCCGCTGTACACACGCTTGATTTCCTTATGGAGACATATAAATCCATGGGTCGTAAGATTCTTACTTGTCAGGTATATTCTCAGGCGTTGAATATGGGGTGTTGAGTCCATTTCATTGAGCAAGGAGTAGGTCTTGTCTATTATATATTTGGCTTATGGAACGGTATCTGTGCTAATTTCAATCTCTGGTTTGATGCAGCACCCCAACTCACCTTTCCCCATAAGCAAGCATAAGTTGGTTTTCTAAATTTGAGACCCTGTTCTGTTTTGTAATTCAGTTCATGTGTAGCCAAGATTACGTTCCGTGTATTAGTGATATCTTATGATGTTTCTTTTTCTGTGTGACTTGTTTCTCGTAGAATCGTCGTACCTGAATCCACTCATTATGCCGCTACAGGCCTGATAACGTAGATCTCATTGCTGAGTGATATTCCATTGTACGTACGTACCACAACTTCTTTATCCATTTTTTGCTTTCTCCGATATTTAACTTGAACCGTAGACGAGGTTCTTGTAAACACAGCCGGCCCAAACTTTGGGGTGGCTGTGTGTTTTTGATTTTAATTTCCCTAAGCTATAGGACCCTAAGTGGAAGTGCCATAGGCTGTGTTGCTTTGTTTCCTACGTGTTTCAGGAAACACCATACACTTCTCCAGAGTGGCTGTTGGCAATTTACATCCCGCCCATCAGCATAACAAGGCTCCCTGTTCTCCATGACCTGTTCTGCCTTTCTGGATTTTACACTTTTTTCAGATGGCCCTTTTGACCGGGGGGCAGTGAGACTTCATTGTAGTGCAGATTTCCTTTACACGCTTGCCTGGTTGTGCAAAAAGTGCGTATGCGTTTTTTCCTGAATATATTCAGGAAAAAACGCATACGTCCTTTTTGGCCAAGTGCATCATTGTGGACATTCTGCCTCTTTTCCTATGCTTTAAGTGCAATTCCAGTCTACCTCCTGAAATCGTTTTCCTGAAATTCTGCCCTGCTCTCAAGTCCTCTTCGAAGACTTACTTCAATACATTTTTGGACGATAGCTGTCATTCATAACTCTGCAATATTGTGAATTACAGTGCCCCTGAGCTCCTTTCTTCAACTCGCTTTCTTGTGAGCTGGCCGCAAAACCGCAGGATTGCTTCAGGCCCTAATCTGGTTCCGGCAGGGCACGCTGAACCTTTGGTTAATTCCTCTTCCTGGTGGGAAATGAGCGTTCCATTTGCCCGTGCAGACACCTACAGCTAGTCTCTCATTGGTTCTCCCTATTCCTGTTCATCTTGCACAGAAATTGCAAACTGTGCCAAACAGGAGGTTAAAGGCACTGACTTTCCAAGTGGGGAGAGTTTTAGTAAAGTGTCTGGAACGGTGCACCCGAGTACCAGGGGACGGAACCTGAGATGCATTTGAAAACGTTTCCCAATCACAGGGTGGAACATACTCCGGGTTTCCCATGCATGTTTTAGCTGAAGGAAGAATCCCTTAAACCTGGAGAGTTGGGACCCATGGAATGGGTACCATGCAGTATGACTTCAAAGGGTCTGCGTTTGCTCACCAAACCTCACCAATGCTATCAGCCCAAAGTGTCCAGCCTTATGTCTCAACCAGCTCTGGGTGTAGATGTGGTAAATCCAGGTTGCATCACAAGCCCTGAATGAATTATTTAAGAATTGCTCTCTATTTCACTGTCATTTTTTTTTTAAACATCTTTATTGGGGTATAATTGCTTTACAATGGTGTGTTAGTTTCTGCTTTATAACAAAGTGAATCAGTTATACATATACATATGTTCCCATATGTCTTCCCTCTTGCGTCTCCCTCCCTCCCACTCTCCCTATCCCACACCTCCAGGCTGTCACAAAGCACCAAGCTAATATCCCTGTGCCTTGCGGCTGCTTCCCACTAGCTATCTACCTTACTACGTTTGTTAGTGTGTATATGTCCATGACTCTCTCTCGCCCTGTCAAAGCTCAGCCCTCCCCCTCCCCATATCCTCAAGTCCGTTCTCCAGTAGGTCTGCGTCTTTATTCCTGTCTTACCCCTAGGTTCTTCATGACATTTTTTTTCCCCTTAAATTCCATATATATGTGTTAGCATACGGTATTTGTCTTTTTCTTTCTGACTTACTTCACTCTGTATGACAGACTCTAGGTCTATCCATCTCATTACAAATAGCTCAATTTCATTTCTTTTTAAGGCTGAGTAATATTCCATTGTATATATGTGCCACATTTTCTTTATCCATTCATCCGATGATGGGCGCTTAGGTTGTTTCCATCTCCGGGCTATTGTAAATAGAGCTGCAATGAACATTTTGGTACATGACTCTTTTTGAATTTTGGTTTTCCCAGGGTATATGCCCAGTAGTGGGATTGCTGGGTCATATGGTAATTCTATTTGTAGTTTTTTAAGGAACCTCCATACTGTTCTCCATAGTGGCTGAACCAATTCACATTCCCACCAGCAGTGCAGGAGTGTTCCTTTTCTCCACACCCTCTCCAGCATTTATTGTTTCTAGATTTTTTGATGATGGCCATTCTGACTGGTGTGAGATGATATCTCATTGTAGTTTTGATTTGCATTTCTCTAATGATTAATGATGTTGAGCATTCTTTCATGTGTTTGTTGCCATTCTGTATATCTTCTTTGGAGAAATGTCTATTTAGGTCTTCTGCCCATTTTTGGATTGGGTTGTTTGTTTTCTTGTTATTGAGCTGCATGAGCTGCTTGTAAATTTTGGAGATTAATCCTTTGTCATTTGCTTCATTTGCATGTCATTGTGTTTTGTTTGTGAAATTTATTTTGTTAATGGGATTTATCGGATTTTCACTGCTGCGTTTAGGCCACTGTACACACGCTTGACTTCCTTATGGAGACATATAAATCCATGGGTCGTAAGATTCTTACTTGTCAGGTATATTCCCAGGCGTTGAATATGGGGTGTTGAGTCCATTTCGTTGAGCAACAGTAGGTCTTGTCTATTATATATTTGGCTTATGGAATGGTATCTGTGCTAATTTCAATCTCTGGTTTTATGCAGCACCCCAACTCACCTTTCCCCATAAGCAAGCATAAGTTGGTTTTCTAAATTTGAGACCCTGTTCTGTTTTGTAATTCAGTTCATGTGTAGCCAAGTTTATGTTCCGTGTATTAGTGATATCTTATGATGTTTTTTTTTCTGTGTGACTTGTTTCTCGTAGAATCGTCGTACCTGAATCCACTCATTATGCCGCTATGGGCCTGATGACGTAGATCGCATTGCTGAGTGATATTACATTGTACGTACGTACCACGACTTCTTTATCCATTTTGTGCTTTCTCGGATATTGAACTTGTACCGTAGACGAGGTTCTTGTAAACAGAGCCGTCCGAAACTTTGGGGTGGCTGTGTGTTTTTGATTTTAATTTCCCTAAGCTATAGGACCCTAAGTGGAAGTGCCATAGGCTGTGTTGCTTTGTTTCCTACGTGTTTCAGGAAACACCATACACTTCTCCAGAATGGCTGTTGGCAATTTACATCCCTCCCATCAGCATAATAAGGTTCCGTGTTCTCCATGACCTGTGCTGCCTTTCTGGATTTTACACTTTTTTCAGATGGCCCTTTTGACCGGGGGGCAGTGAGACTTCATTGTAGTGCAGATTTCCTTTACACGCTTGCTTGGTTGGCCAAAAAGGGCGTATGCGTTTTTTTCTGAATATATTCAGGAAAAAACGCATACACCCTTTTTGGCCAGGTGCATCATTGTCCACATTCTGCCTCTTTTCCTATGCTTTAAGTGCAATTCCAGTCTACCCCCTGAAATCGTTTTCCTGAAATTCTGCCCCACTTTCAAGTCCTCTTCGAAGACTTACTTCAATACATTTTTGGACGATAGCTGTCATTCATAACTCTGCAGTTTTGTGATTTACAGTGCCCCTGAGCTCCTTTCTTCAACTCGCTTTCTTGTGATCTGGCCGCAAACCCACATGATTGCTTCAGGCCCTAATCTGGTTCTGGCACGGCATGCTGAGCCTTTGGTTAATTCCTCTTCCTGGTGGGAAATGAGCATTCAATTTGCACGTGCAGACACCTACAGCTAGTCTCTGATTGGTTCTCACTATTCCTGTTCACCTTGCGCAGAATTTCCAAACTGTGCCAAACAGGAGGTTAAAGGCACTGACTCTCCAAGTGGAGAGAGTGTTAGTAAAGGGTCTGGAATGGTGAACCCGTGTAAAAGGGGACAAAAACTGAGATGCATTTGAAAACGCTTCCCAGCCACACGGTGGACCTTACTTTGGGTTTCCCATGCATGTTTTAGCTGAAGGAAGAATCTCTTAAACCTGGAGAGTTGGGACCCATGGAATGGGTACCATGCAGTATGACTTCAAAGGATCTGCATTTCTTCATCGTACCTCACCAGTGCTATCCGCCCGAAGTGTCCAACCTTATGTCTCACTCAGCTCTTGGTGCAGATGTGGTTAATCCAGGTTGCATCACAAGCTCTGAATGAATTATTTAAGAATAGCTCTCTATTTCACTGTCATTGTGTTTTGTTTTTGTAATTCATTTTGATAATTGGATTTATCAGATTTTCTCTGCTGCGTTCATAAATCTATACACACGCTTGATTCTGTTACGGAGACATATAAATCCATGGGTTTGAAGATTCTTACTAGTCAGGTGTATTCCTAGGCGTTGAATATGGGGTGTTTAGTCCATTTCGTTGAGCAACTGGTAGGTCTTGACTATCACATATTTGGCTTATGGAAAAGTATCTGTGCTAATTTCTATCTCTGGTTTTATGCAGCACCCCAGCTCTCCTTTATCCTTAAGCAAGCATATGTTGGTTTTCTAAATTTGAGACCCCATTCTGTTTTGTAATTCAGTTCATTTGTAGCCACGTTTACATTCCATATATTAGTAATATCGTGTGTCTTTTTCTTTTTGAATTATGTGACTTCGAATGATCATACGTAACTCCTCTGTGGTTGTTACAACTGGCCATATTTCATTGATTTCCAGGCTGAGTAATATTCCACTCTACATAAGTCTCACATCTCTATCCATTTTTTCCCTCCAGAGACTTATAAATTATATCCTAGTCGAGGATCTTTTAAACATAGAGGCAGTAAATATTGGGGTGCCTGTGTCCTCTCGATTTTTGTTTTTCCCAAGATATACGTCCATGAGTGCAAGTGCCCTGTGCTCTGTAGCTCATTTTTTAGGTGCTTTAGTAAACACAATACACTTCTCCAGAGTGACCGTTGGCAATATACATTTCCAGTATAAGCCTCAGAGGGCTCCCTTTTCTCCTTGCCCTGTCCTGCATTTCTGGTGTTTACACTTTATGAGGAAGGCTCTTCTGACTGATGCGAAGTGATATGTTTTGTAGTATTGATTTCCAGTGCCCACCTGTTTGGTTGGCTAAAAAAGTGTATGCCCTTTTCTTGAATACATACAGAAAAAGACGCATACACCCTTTTTGGCCAATTGCAATGTTGGCAATGTTCAGCCCCTTTTCTTGTGCTTAATGGCGAGTCCTTTCTACCTCTTCCAATCCCTTTCCTGCCATTCTCCGTTGCTTACAAGTCCTTTCCTCTGACTTTCCTCAAGACATTTTTCAGTGATAGATATTTTCAACTCTGCAGTTTCGTGAATTTTAGTGTCCCTGAGTTCCATTTTTCAACTTGTGTTTATGGGAACTGGCCACAAAGCAGCGGAATTTCCTCAAGCCCTATTCTGTTTCCATGGGCAACCCTAGCCTTTGGTCAATTCGTCTTCCTGATTGGAAATAAGAGTGACATGTGCCTGTCCGAACACCTAGGACTTCTCTCTCATTGTTCCTCCTCCTTCTGCTTCATCCTCTGGACAAATTCCAAACTGTCTGCAACAGGATGTTGACAGTGCTGACATCTCCAAGTGGGGAGACTGTTCGTAAAGACGCTGGAGGGGTGAACCCGAGCACCAGGAGATGAGGAGATGAGATGCCTTTTCCAAACTCTTCCCGATCAGACGGTATACCATCCTCTGGGTGTGACAGGCATGTTTTAGCTGTAGGAAGGGTCCCATTCATGTGAGGAGAACACCAGGGCTTTTACAAAATCAGTGTCTCTCCACAACCCAAACTGGGGAATTTTTTAAGCTACGGCTACACATATGTTCATTAAGGGCCTTGGGAAGTAGGCAGAGTCCAAACTTTAGATGATTGAAGTCTTCAGGGTCAGAAGCACTCACCACCGGCTTCCCTTACGTTCCATTTTAACTGTCATGAATAGATGATGTCAATAAAAATATCTATTCTTTTTCAGATGATTTCCCCTTATAGGTTATTGTAAAATATTGAGTGTAGTTCCCGGTGCTATACAGTAGTTCCTTGTTGACGATCGATTTTATACATAGCAGTGTGTATGTGTTAATCCCAAACTGTTAATTTATCCCTCCTCCCACCTTTCCCCTTTGGTAATAATAAATTATAAGATTTTATACTTCTCAGAATTGGGGGAGCTGAAAGAGAGGTATCATTTTCAATGGAAAAGCATTTAAAACAAGATTGAAGCTTTAACCAAGATTATTAGATGTACCTCCTTGGAAAGAAATCACTTCGTTTCTCTAATATTGACCTGACAAATAAGACAAACCTTTTCACTGAACTTGCTTCTAATAAAGTGATGGAAATATCAAATGGGAGTGTTAGAAACATCTTATTTTACCCGAGCCTTATACACTGTTCTATGTTAATTACAGTTTGGCTCAAACATCTGTTCATTGAAGTTACAATGTTCTCAATTTCTGTTACTGATCCTCCAGAGTGGACCCCAACAAGTGTCCCCCTGCCCAGTGTCATTGGAGCCAACAGATTGAGACTGAGTTTGGTTCAGAAGCAAAGGAAACTTTATATTTTGATCAGAGAATGGAGAGGTGAGAGCATGTGCTACCCCGTGGGCTGTGGGCTGGGCTGCTGTGTAGAGATCCTGTCAGAGTCAGTGGGAGGGAGGGGGCGGAGCTCTCGAGGGCCCGGTTGGCTGCAGCTCAGGCTCTATATCGCAGAGTGTGCACTGTGTCCCAGGAGCTGAGGTGTCGACCCAGCCATTCCGCACTAGGAAGTCTGGTCTGAAGTGCCGGCTGTTGAACCTCTGTATGCGGGACCCTAGGAGCATGTGAAATTAGACAAAGCACAAAGGATAAAAAAGGTTAGACTTTATTTTATTGCCCAGATTCTATTTTTATCTCCCAGGGATTTTTAAGGGGCTTTGCCTGGGAAAAAGCCCTCTTCTGCCTTTTTTCCCCTTCCTCATTCTTAGAGTGCTGAGGGTGCAGACCCTTCTTCTGTAACTGCTGAGTGCTGAGTTAGGAGCCCTCATACCCGTGGGCGAGGGTCAGAACTTCTCCCCAGCAGCCTCCAGGTGACGTTGATTGTCCCCAGGCCTCCTGCCTCCCCACTCGTCTGCCTGAGCACCAGTATTGGAAGCGTTATAGATTCTAATGACCCTTAAGGGTCCAGGAAGGAGATGTGCAGTGACGCTGTGAGGTCCAGTTTCACCCCGCCCTGCATTTGTTCGGCCACCTTAGGCTGACCGTTTCTGCCAGCCTAGATGCTCTGACCAGTAGTCTGCACTTTCTTCAATTAGGCCCCTGAATTAACGTAAAAAGAGCACCAGGTGTCAGGACCCTGCCTGCTCAACTCCCAGACAGCCCAGGGTCAGTGGTGATGAAGGACCATGATGGCCACTGAGTCAACAGCCTTTTGAAGTAAACAGGAGTCCAGCTGGTCTTATTGGCCACCATCATCACAGTGTCTGTAGGCTCTTCTATGGTGACAGCGTGATATACGTTTCCCCCGCCAAGATTATTAGGTCCGCTCTGGGTGCAGTAAGTCCTGCAAGCAGTAGTCTACTCTTTTGGGACACACTCTTGTTGTTTTATGAGAGAAACTCCAGGTCAAGTGATGGTCACATGAGTCGTCATGGTGCCCCTTTACCCCGGTTATCTCTCTGGAGGTTGGAGTTGGAGGGCCTCCTCACTCGAGGTCAGTGTGCCCACGGAGCAAACCCTGCAACTTCAGGGCATGGTTGGGGCTTAGGGTCACCACGTGGGGTCCTTTTCCCTTAGGAGGGAGGTGGCCTTTTGTGCTGCTGATTTCCAGGTTTTCAGATACCGCCAGTATCTTGGCCAGATGTGGCGGTGGGCCAAGCCCATTGGTGACCGTAGTTTATCCTACCGGGATGGCATTCTTGCATTGTTCCATTTCAAGTGGTCCCAGTTTTTGCACTAATACTCCAATAGCGATTCACCATTCACCAGGAATGTAAAGGTCAAAGGGTTTAGCTAAATTAGGGAGTTCCAGGGCAAGGGTCTGAATTGACTGCTCTTTCCATTCTTGAAAGGCCACTTCTGGATTCTATTCAAAAGGATCATCATCTTTTCCTTTCAGTGTTTCATATAGAGGCCCAGCTAGTAGACTGTAGTTAGGGATCCAGAAGCACCAACCCTGGCCTCCCCAGGAACCCCTAAGCTGTCTTCTAGTTTTAGAAATGGGTAAGGCTGTAAATTGTTTCTTCCCTTTCCTGAGATGGGCTTCTCCGACCTTCTGTGAGAATGAAGCCCAGGCAGGTCACCGTAGTCTGTGATATTTGAGCTTTTTATTTGACAACTTCTATCCTTTATTGGCTTGGTAGTTCAGAGGTCTCCTTAGTAGGGCTGGCGATCAGAATGTCGTCTGCATATTGAAGGAGTGTTTCCTTTTCCAGAGGTAGAACTTTTAGGTCTTTAACTGAGCTTTCCCCAAAGATGGTGTGGGAATTTTTGAACCCTTGGGGCAACACGGCCCAGAAGTATAGTTTTAGTTGTATGTTGAGTCCTGCCACTCACAAGCCAAAATTTCTTGTGACTCTGGGACTAATAGAATACAAAAGAAGGCATCATTGAAGACTAATACAGAATACCATGTCCCGGTGGTTGGTAGAATGACCAGCAGGGTGTAGGATTTAGGAACTACTGGAGGTATATCCTCGGTGGCTTCACTGACTGTCCTGGCATCCTTTACCAGGACTCCAGCAGCCCATGGGGCTCTCGAGGTCAGGCCAATCCCAGGATATGGAGCTCACCTGGGCAGGTACCCCACCCCCACCGCAGCCCACGGTGCTCTCCTGTTCAGACCCCTCCCAGGATATGGGGTTCCCTGGGCAAGTTCTCCTGCAGCCCATGGGGCTCTCATGGTCAGGCCCCTCCCAGGATACAGAGCTACCCTTCCAGTTACCCTGGCAGGGCTGGGCACACAGGTACCGTGCACATCGCCCTCATTGCAGAGCACTTCCAGCTCACCTGTCACTCAGATCTGACACAGAGCACCTCAGAGCAGGACTTGAACTAAGAAACAGCAGCTCCAACAGGTCTGTGACCCTGGGCATCACTCTGTGTGGCCTCCCTCCACCTGGTCTTCCAGAGACTTCCACTGCACCCGGGGCACCAGGCCTCTGTCTCCACCCACCACCCACCCCTCCTCTCCCTGACTCCTGGGTTCCTCTCATTAGGAGAGGGTTTTCTTGAAGTTGTCTCCCACTCATGGGCCAGATAATATAATTAGAAAACAAGCCAGAGCTGCAACCCCTTGTCTATCCTGACTCTCAGGAGCCCACACCTGTTCCTTGGACCTGGCCGATTCAGCAAGTTCCAGTTTCTGCAACTGTGAGCGCCTGAGGGGTGATTATTGGCTGGCCTGGGAAGCCTGACCGTGCCGGCCAGCCCTCCCCAGGTGTGCCTGTTTGAGATCAATATAAACACCGCTCCAGGCAGCAAGAGCCCCTGCAGCTGTGCCTGACGCCATTTTCTCTGCCCTGTCAGCAGCCTCGGGGCTGGACTGGTGGGAGGGAGTGAGAGGCCACGGCTTTGTGGGTGGCCCAGTGTGAGTGGGGCTCTGCTGGACTTTCTGCAGCAGTTACCAAGATGCCACCTGCTAAAGAAGAGGATGTGCCACCCATACCTGCCTCTGGAATTTCTCCCTGGGCAGAGGTGAGTGAGGAAGAAAGCAGTGGGGGCCCGGACAGCAGGGGTATCTCAGGCAGGGAAATGGAAAGCTTCCAGAAGAGTACCCAGGGCCAGGACCATCCTGGCTGGCCTGCAGGCACCAAATCGGCTGGCATGCTGTCGCTCATGTGGCTCCATGGCCCTTCCTCTAGGCTTTCAAGTCCTTGTACATATTCAGGTGTTTTACCTGGGAAGGGTGGGAACATTTCAGCAGCAGCTGGCCTGGGGCTCGGCCCACATTTACTCACAGATGCCTTGGCACGGTCCCCCAGCTTTGCAATGAGGACGCTTGTTGCGTGGGGCCTGCTGGCTGAATGGGAGATGATTCCCCACCACTGGCCAACTACAGAATTGTTTACAACTGGAGCAAGTGCCCTGATACGGTTTTCCTCTGTGTAACTGGTGGGTTCTGTTTTTTTTTTCTTTTTTTCATTTTTGGTTCAAGGTAGATTTTATTCCTCTTTTTTGTATTTACAGATATAAGCATGGAAATAATTTATTCATATAAATACATGTATGTGAAGGGAAGAATATTTTTTCTGTTTTACTTTTTGTAATTTTGAATTTTATTTTATTTTTTTATACAGCAGGTTCTTTTTGGTTATCTATTTTATACATATAAATGTATACATGTCAATCCCAATCTCTCAATCCTCCCACCACCACCCCCCAACAGCTTTCCCCCCTTGGTGTCCATACGTTTGTTGTCTACATCTGTTGCTCTATTTCTGCCTTAAAAAACGGTTCATCTGTATAATTTTTCTAGGTTCCACATATATGCATTAATATACAAGATTTGTTTTTCTATTTCTGACTTACTTCACTCTGTATGACAGTCTCTAGATCCATCAACGTCTCTACAAATGACCCAATTTCATTCCTTTTTATGGCTTAGTAATATTCCATTTTATATTTGTACCACATCTTTATGCATTCGTCTGTCTGTGGGCATTTAGGTTGCTTCCATTACCTGGATATTGTAAATAGTGATGCAATGAACATTGAGGTGAATGTCTCTTTTTGATTTATGGTTTTGTCTGGGTATATGCCCAGTAGTGGGATTGCTGGATCATATGGTAATTCTATTCTTAGTTTTATAAGAAACTCCATAATGTTCTCCACAGTGACTGTATCAATTTACATTCCCAACAATAGTGGAAGAGGGTTCCTTATCTCCACACCCTTTCCAGCATTTGTTGTTTGTAGATTTTCTGATGATGCCCATTCTAACAGGTGTGAGGTGATACACCATGGATGAGTCTATTTCGTTGAGCAAAGAGTAGGTCTTGTCTATTACATATTTGGCTTATGGAATGGTATGTGTGCTAATTTCAAGCTCTGGTTTTATACAGCACCCCAACTCAACTTTCCCCTTAAGCAAGCATAAGTTTTTATCTAAATGTGAGACTGTTCGGTTTTGTAATTCAGTTTATGTGTAGCCAAGTTTACACTCCCTCTATTAGTGATATCTTATGATAATTATCTTTGTCTGTGTGACCTATTTCTCTTAGAAACATCATACTTAAATCCACTCAATTTGCTGCTACAGGCCTGATGACATTGATTTCATTGCTGAGTGATATTCCATTGTACGTAAGTAGCACAACTCCTTTATCCATTTTTTTCTTTCTGGGATATTTAATTTGTACTGGACTCGAGGTTCTTGTAAACACAGCAGCCCTAAATTTTGTGTTGGCTGTGTCTTGTTGATTTTAATTTTCCTAAGCTATAGGGCCAAAAGTGGAAGTGCCCTAGTCTCCGTAGCTTTGTTTTTCAGATGTTTCAGGATACACCATAAACATCTCCAGAGTGTCTGTTGGCAATTTACATCCCGCCCATCAGCATAACAAGGCTCCCTGTTCTCCATGGCCTGTCCTGTGTTTCTGGTTTTTACACTTTTTTCAGATGGCCCTTTTGACGAATGGGAAATGAGACTTCATTGTAGTACGGATTTCCATTGCTCGAGTGCTTGGTTGGCCAAAAAGGGCATATGCGTTTTTTCCTGAATATATTCAGGAAAAAATGTATACGCACTGTTCGTCCAAGTGCATCACTGTCAAAGATCTGCCGCTTTTCACATGTTTTAAATGCAATTCCAATCTACCTCCTGAAATATGATTCCTCAATTCTGCCTCGTTTTCAAGTCCTCTTTGCAGACTTACTTCAATATATTTTTGCCAATAGCTGTCATTTATAACTCTGCAGGTTTGTGAATTACAGTGCCCGTGATTTCCTTTCTTAACTCGCTTCCTTGAAAGCTGGCCACAAAACCGCAGGTTTGCTTCAGGCCGTAATCAGGGTGTGGCACGGCACTCTGAGCCTTTGGTTAATTCCTCTTCCTGGTGGGAAATTAGAGTTAAATGTGCCCCTCCAGACACCTGCCTCACTCCCAGCCCCTTGGTGATGTGTGTCCTCTGGTTTGAGGCCACATGTGATGGGTTCCTCATCTTTTGATGATGTGGCCCCACTGGTGTGAGGACACTCCTGCCTGCTTCCCATCCCCTTGGTGATGTGGTCCCTCCGGCGAGAGTCTGATCCTGGTTGGGTTCCTCACACTTCTGTGAGGTGGGCCCTCTTCTCTGAGGTCACTCCTGCCTGGCTAGCACACCCCGCCTTGGCGAAGTCGGACCTCTGGTGGCAGTTGGAGCCTGCTGGGAGCCTCCTCCCCTCGGTGATGAGGCCCTCTGGCATCAGGCCCTAACTGCTGGGTTCCCACATTTTCTGATACGTCCTAAGTGGTGCGAGGGCACTCCTGCCAGGTTCCCATCCCCATGGGCATGTGGGCCTTCTGCTCTAAGGTCCCAACACCTGTGTTGTTCACCGTTTCATGATGTTGGCTCTCTGGTGTTAGTTCACTCAGGCCTAGATCCCATAGAGTCTGTGCTCTGAGCCGCCTGCTGGGAGGTTCCTACTGCTGAATTCCTTACCTTTTCTATTCTTTGGGTTCTGTGTTTTCATGCTCCTCCTTCCTGACTCACTCCCAGCCCCTTTGTGATGTAGGTCCTCTGGTTTGAGGCCACATGTGCCGGTTTCCTCACCTTTATTGATGTGGCCCCACTGGTGTGAGGACACTCCTGCCTGGTTCCCATCCACTTGGTGATGGGGGCCCTCTGGTGAGAGCCTGATCCTGGCTGGATTCCTCACCCTTCTGTGAGGTAGACCCTCTGCTGTGAGGTCACTCCTGCCTGGCTGGCACACGTCACCTTGGCGATGTGGGCCCTCAGTTGGGAGTTGGTGCCTGCTGGGAGTCTCCTCCCCTTGGTAATGAGGGCCCTCTGGCGTCAGGCCCTAACTCATGGGCTCCCAAAATTTTCTGATGTGCGCCCTGTCGTGCGAGTACACTCCTGCCGGGGTCCCATGCCCATGGGGATGTTGGCTTTCTGCTCTGAGGTCCCAACGGCTGGGTTGCTCACAGTGTCAGAACGTGGGCCCTCTGCTGTGAGTTCACTCCGGCATGGATCCCATAGCCTCGGTGCTCTGGGCCACCTGCTTGGAGCTTCCAACTGTGGGGTTCCTCACCTTTTTATTCTATGGGCCCTCTGTTGTGAGTCTCCTCCTGCATGCCTCACTCCCAGCCCTTTCGTGATGTGTGTCCCCTTATTTGAGGCCACATGTGCTGTGTTCCTCACCTTTGGCTGATGTGGCCCCACTGGTGTGAGGACACTCCTGCCTGGTTTCCATCCCCTTGGTGATGTGGGCCCTCTGGTTAGAGTCTGATCCTGGTTGGGTTCCTCACACTTCTGTGAGGTGGGCCCTCTGCTGTGAGGTAACTCCTGCCTGGCTTGCTCCCATTGCCTTGGTGACGTCGGCCCTCTGGTGGCATTTGGAGCCTGCTGGTAGCCTCCTCTCCTCGGTGATGAGGGCCCTCTAGCGTCAGGCCCTAACTGCTGGGTTCCCACATTTTCTGATACGTGTTAAGTTGTGCGAGGACACTCCTGCGAGGTTCCTATCCCCATGGGGATGTGGGTCTTCTGCTCTGAGGTTCCACCGGCTGGGTTGCTCACAGTTTCATGATGTGGGCCCTCTGCTGTGAGTTCACTGTGGCCTGGATCCCATAGACTCCGTGCTCTGGGCCACCTGCTGGGAGGTTCAAACTGCTGGATTCCTCACATTTTTTATTCTGTGGGCCCTGTGTTGTTAGGCTACTCCTGCTTGCCTCACTCGGAGCACCTTGGAAATGTGGGTCCTCTGGTTTAGGCCACATGTGCTGGGTTCCTCACCTTTCTATAATGTGGCCACACTGGTGTGAGGACACTGCTGCCTTTTTCCGATCCCCTTGGTGATGTGGGCTCTCTGGTGAGAGTCTTATCCTGGCTGGTTTCCTCACCCTTCTGTGAGGTAGACCCTCTGCTGTGAGGTCACTCCTGCCTGGCTGGCACACATCACCTTGGCGACGTGGGCCCTCAGTTGGGAGTTGGTGCCTGCTGGGGGTCTCCACCCCTCGGTAATGAGGGCCCTCTGGCGTCAGACCCTAACTCCTGGGCTCCCAAAATTTTCTGATGTGCGCCCTGTGGTGCGACTACACTCCTGCCAGGTTCCCAACCCCATGGGAATGTGGGCCTTCTGCTCTGAGGTCCCAACGGTGGGTTGCTCAGTTTCATGATGAGGGTCCTCTGGTGTGAGTTCACTCCGCCCTGGATCCAATAGCCTCGCTGCTCCTGGCTGCCTGCGGGGAGGTTCCAACTGCGGGATTCCTCACCTTTTTTCTTCTATGGGCCCTCTGTTTTGAGACTCCTCCTGCCTGCCTGACTCCCAGCCCCTTGGTGATGTGTGTCCTCTGGTTTGAGGCTACGTGTGCTGGGTCCCTCACCTTTCGATTATGTGGCCCCACTGGTGTGAGGACACTCCTGCCTGGTTCCTATCCCCTTGGTGATGTGGGCCCTCTGGTGAGAGTCTGATCCTGGCTGGGTTCCTCACCCTTCTGTGAGGTGGACCCTCTGCTGTGAGGTCACTCCTGCCTGGCTGGCACACCCCACCTTGGCAACGTCGGCCCTCTTGTGGCAGTTGGAGCCCGCTGGGAGCTTCCTCTCCTCGGTGATGAGGGCCCTCTGGCGTCAGGCCCTAACTTCTGGGCTCCCAAAATTCTCTAATGTGCGCCCTGTGGTGCGAGTACACTCCTGCCAGGTTCCCAACCACATGGGAATGTGGGCCTTCTGCTCTGAGGTCCCAACGGCTGGGTTGCTCACAGTTTCATGATGAGGGCCCTCTGTTTTGTGTTCAGTCAGGCCTGGATCCCATATCCTCGCTGCTCCTGGCCGCCTGCTGGGAGGTTCCAACTGCGGGTTTCCTCACCTTTTTTATTCTATGGGCCCTCTGTTTTGAGGCTCCTCCTGCCTGCCTCACTCCCAGCCCCTTGGTGATGTGTGTCCTCTAGTTTGAGGCCACGTGTGCTGGGTCCATCACATTTCGGTGATGTGGCCCCACTGGTGTGAGGACACTCCTGCCTGGTTTCCATTCCCTTGGTGATGTGGGCCCTCTGGTGAGAGTCTGATCCTCTTTGGGTTCCTCACACTTTTGTGTGGTTGGCCCTCTGCTCTGAGGTCACTCCTGCCTGGCTGGCACACACCGCATTGGCGACGTCAGCCCTCTGGTAGCAGTTGGAGCTTGCTGGGAGCCTCCTCTCCTCAGTGATGAGGGCCCTCTGGCGTCTGGCCCTAACTGCTGGGCTCCCCACATTTTCTGATGTGTGCCCACTGGTGCGATGACACTCCTGCTTGGTTCCCTCCCCCATGGGGATGTGGGCCTTGTGCTCTGAGGTCACAACGGCTGGGTTGCTTACAGTATCACGATGAGGGCCCTCTGTTGTGAGTTCATCACTGCCTGGATCCCATAGCCTCGGTGATCTGGGCCGCCTGCTGGGATGTTCCAACGGCTGGATTCCTCACCTTTTTTATACAATGGGCCATGTGTTGGGAGGTTAATCCTGCCTGCCTCGCTCCGAGACCCATGGTGATGTGGGTCCTCTGGTTTGAGGCCACATGTGCTGGGTACCTCAACTTTCGATGATGTGGTCCCACGGGTGTGAGGACACTCCTGCCTGGTTCCCAGCCCCTTGCTCTTGTGGGCACTCTGGTGAGGGTCTGATCCTTCCTGGGTTCCTTAGCCTTCTGTGAGGTGGGCCCTCTGATGTGAGGTCACTCCTGCATGGCTGGCTCACGTCGCCTTGGCGACGTGGGTCTTCTGTTGGCCACTGAAGCATACTGGGAGCCTCCTACCCTCTTTAATGAGGGCCCTGGAAAAAACGCATATGCCCTTTTTGACCAAGTGCAACATTGTCGACATTCTGACTCTTTTCCTATACTTTCAGAGGATTTCCCTTCTACCTCCTGAAATCGTAGTCCTGGAATTCTGCCCCACGTTCAAGTCCTCTTTGTAGCCTTACTTCAATATATTTTTGGATGATAGCTGTCATTTATAACTCTGCAGGTTTGTGAATTACAGTGCCCCTGAGCTCCTTTCTTCAACTCGCTTTCTTGTGAGCTGGCTGCAAAACCGCAGGATTGCTTCAGGCCCTAATCTGGTTCTGGCAGGGCACGCTGAGCCTTTGGTTAATCCCTCTTCCTGGTGGGAAATGAGCATTCCTTTTGCCCGTGCAGACACCTACAGCTAGTCTCTCATTGGTTCTCCCTATTCCTGTTCATCTTGCGCAGAAATTGCAAACTGTGCCAAACAGGAGGTTAAAGGCACTGACTCTCCAAGTGGGGTGAGTGTTAGTAAAGCGTCTGGAACGGTGAACCCAAGTACCAGGGTACGAAACCTGAGATGCATTTGAAAACGTTTCCCAATCACACGGTGGATATATTCTGGGTTTCCCATGCATGATTTAGCTGAAGGAAGAATCCCTTAAACCTGGAGAGTTGTGACCCTTGGAATGGCTACCATGCAGTAGGACTTCAAAGGGTCTGCGTTTGCTCACCGAACCTCACCAATGCTATCAGCCCGAAGTGTCCAGCCTTATGTCACACCCAGCTCTGGGTGTAGATGTGGTAAATCCAGGTTGCATCACAAGCCCTGAATGAATTATTTAAGAATTGCTCTCTATTTCACTGTCATTGTGTTTTGTTTATGAAATTAATTTTGATAATGGGATTTATCGGATTTTCACTGCTGCATTTAGGCCGCTGTACACACGCTTGATTTCCTTATGGAGACATATAAATCCATGGGTCTTAACATTCTTACTTGTCAGGTATATTTCCAGGCGTTGAATATGGGGTGTTGAGTCCATTTCGTTGATGAAGGGGTAGGTTTTGTTTATTATATATTTGGCTTATGGAACGGTATCTGTGCTAATTTCAATCTCTGGTTTGATGCAGCACCCCAACTCACCTTTCCCCATAAGCAAGCATAAGTTGGTTATCTAAATTTGAGACCCTGTTCTGTTTTGTAATTCAGTTCATGTGTAGCCAAGTTTACGTTCCGTGTATTAGTGATATCTTATGATGTTTATTTTTCTGTGTGACTTATTTCTCATAGAATCGTCGTACCTGAATCCACTCATTATGCCTCTACGGGCCTGATGACGTAGATCTTATTGCTGAGTGATATTCCATTGTACGTGTGTACCACAACTTCTTTATCCATTTTTTGCTTTGTCGGATATTTAACTTGTACCGTAGACGAGGTTCTTTTAAACAGAGCCGTCCCAAACTTTGGGGTGGCTGTGTGTTTTTGATTTTAATTTCCCTAAGCTATAGGACCCTAAGTGGAAGTGCCATAGGTTGTGTTGCTTTGTTTCCTACGTGTTTCAGGAAACACCATACACTTCTCCAGAGTGGCTGTTGGCAATTTACATCCCGCCCATCAGCATAACAAGGCTCGCTGTTCTCCATGACCTGTCCTGCCTTTCTGGATTTTACACTTTTTTCAGATGGCCCTTTTGACCGGGGGGCAGTGAGACTTCATTGTAGTGCAGATTTCTTTACACGCTTGCTTGGTTGGCCAAAAAGGGCGTATGCGTTTTTTCCTGAATATATTCAGGAAAAAACGCATACGCACTTTTTGGCCAAGTGCATCATTGTCGACATTCTGCCTCTTTTCCTATGCTTTAAGTGCAATTCCAGTCTACCCCCTGAAATCGTTTTCCTGAAATTATGCCCCGCTTTCAAGTCCTCTTTGAAGACTTACTTCAATATATTTTTGGACTATAGCTGTCATTCATAACTCTGCAGGTTTGTGAATTTCAGTGCCCCTGAGCTGCTTTCTTCAACTCGCTTTCTTGTGAGCTGGCCGCAAAATCGCAGGATTGCTTCAGGCCCTAATCTGGTTCCGGCAGGGCACGCTGAGCCTTTGGTTAATTCCTCTTCCTGGTGGGAAATGAGCGTTCCATTTGCCCGTGCAGACACCTACAGCTAGTCTCTCATTGGTTCTCCCTATTCCTGTTCATCTTGTGCAGAAATTGCAAACTGTGCCAAACAGGAGGTTAAAGGCACTGACTCTCCAAGTGGGGAGAGTGTTAGTAAAGCGTCTGGAATGGTGAACCCGAGTACCAGGGTACGAAACCTGAGATGCATTTGAAAACGTTTCCCAATCACACGGTCGACCATACTCTGGGTTTCCCATGCATGTTTTAGCTGAAGGAAGAATCCCTTAAACCTGGAGAGTTGGGACCCATGGAATGGGTACCATGCAGTATGACTTCAAAGGGTCTGCGTTTGCTCACAGAACTTCACCAATGCTATCAGCCCGAAGTGTCCAGCCTTATGTCTCACCCAGCTCTGGGTTTAGATGTGGTAAATCCAGGTTGCATGAGAAGCCCTGAAAGAATTATTTAAGAATTGCTCTCTATTTCACTGTCATTGTGTTTTGTTTGTGAAATTTATTTTGATAATGGGATTTATCGGATTTTCACTGCTGTGTTTAGGCCACTGTACACACGCTTGATTTCCTTATGGAGACATATAAATCCATGGGTCTTAAGATTCTTACTTGTCAGGTATATTCCCAGGCGTTGAATATGGGGTGTTGAGTCGATTTCGTTGAGCAAGGAGTAGGTCTTGTGTATTAAACATTTGGCTTATGGAACGGTATCTGTGCTAATTTCAATCTCTGGTTTGATGCAGCACCCCAACTCACATTTCCCCATAAGCAAGCATAAGTTGGTTTTCTAAATTTGAGACCCTGTTCTATTTTGTAATTCAGTTCATGTGTAGCCAAGTTTATGTTCCGTGTATTAGTGATATCTTATGATGTTTCTTTTTCTGTGTGACTTGTTTCTCGTAGAATCGTCGTACCTGAATCCACTCATTATGCCGCTACGGGCCTGATAACGTAGATCTCATTGCTGAGTGATATTCCATTGTACGTACGTACCACAACTTCTTTATCCATTTTTTGCTTTCTCGGATATTTAACTTGTACCGTAGACGAGGTTCTTGTAAACACAGCCGTCCCAAACTTTGGGGTGGCTGTGTGTTTTTGATTTTAATTTCCCTAAGCTATAGGACCCTAAGTGGAAGTGCCATAGGCTGTGATGCTTTGTTTCCTACGTGTTTCAGGAAACAACATACACTTCTCCAGAGTGGCTGTTGGCAATTTTCATCCCGCCCATCAGCATAACAAGGCTCCCTGTTCTCCATGACCTGTCCTGCCTTTCTGGATTTTACACCTGTTTCAGATGGCCTTTTGGAACGGGGGGCAATGAGACTTCATTGTAGTGCAGATTTCCTTTACACGCTTCCTTGGTTGGCCAAAAAGGGCGTATGCGTTTTTTCCTGAATATATTCAGGAAAAAACGCATACGCCCTTTTTGGCCAAGTGCATCATTGTCGACATTCTGCCTCTTTTCCTATGCTTTAAGTGCAATTCCAGTCTACCCCCTGAAATCGTTTTCCTAAAATTCTGCCCCGCATTCAAGTCCTCTTCGAAGACTTACTTCAATACCTTTTTGGACGATAGCTGTCATTCATAACTCTGCAGGTTTGTGAATTACAGTGCCCCTGAGCTCCTTTCTTCAACTCGCTTTCTTGTGAGCTGGCCGCAAAACCGCAGGATTGCTTCAGGCCCTAATCTGGTTCCGGCAGGGCACGCTGAGCCTTTGGTTAATTCCTCTTCCTGGTGGGAAATGAGCGTTCCATTTGCCCGTGCAGACACCTACAGCTAGTCTCTCATTGGTTCTCCCTATTCCTGTTCATCTTGCGCAGAAATTGCAAACTGTGCCAAACAGGAGGTTAAAGGCACTGACTCTCCAAGTGGGGAGAGTGTTAGTAAAGCGTCTGGAACGGTGAACCCGAGTACCAGGGTACGAAACCTGAGATGCATTTGAAAACGTTTCCCAATCACACGGTGGACCATACTCTGGGTTTCCCATGCATGTTTTAGCTGAAGGAAGAATCCCTTAAACCTGGAGAGTTCGGAACCATGGAATGGGTACCATGCAGTATGACTTCAAAGCGTCTGCGTTTGCTCACAGAACTTCACCAATGCTATCAGCCCGAAGTGTCCAGCCTTATGTCTCACCCAGCTCTGGGTGTAGGTGTGGTAAATCCAGGTTGCATCACAAGCCGTGAATGAATTATTTAAGAATTGCTCTCTATTTCACTGTCATAGTGTTTTGTTTGTGAAATTTATTTTGATAATGGGATTTATCGGATTTTCACTGCTGCGTTTAGGCCGCTGTACACATGCTTGATTTCCTTATGGAGACATATAAATCAATGGGTCTTAAGATTCTTACTTGTCAGGTATATTCCCAGGCGTAGAATATGTGGTGTTGATTCCATTTCGTTGAGCAAGTAGTAGGTCTTGTCTCTTATATATTTGGCTTATGGAACGGTATCTGTGCTAATTTCAATCTCTGGTTTGATGCAGCACCCAAACTCACCTTTCCCCATAAGCAAGCATAAGTTGGTTTTCTAAATTTGAGACCCTGTTCTGTTTTGTAATTCAGTTCATGTGTAGCCAAGTTTACCTTCCGTGTATTAGTGATATCTTATGATGTTTCTTTTTCTGTGTGACTTATTTCTCATAGAATCGTCGTACCTGAATCCACTCATTATGCCGCTACAGGCCTGATGACCTAGATTTCATTGCTGAGTGATATTCCATTGTACGTACGTACCACACGTTCTTTATCCATTTTTTGCTTTCTTGGATATTTAACTTGTACCGTAGACGAGGTTCTTGTAAACAGAGCCGTCCCAAAATTTGGGGTGGCTGTGTGTTTTTGATTTTAATTTCCCTAAGCTATAGGACCCTAAGTGGAAGTGCCATAGGCTGTGTTGCTTTGTTTCTTACGTGTTTCAGGAAACACCATACACTTCTCTAGAGTGGCTGTTGGCAATTTACATCCCGCCCATCAGCATAACAAGGCTCCCTGTTCTCCATGACCTGTCCTGCCTTTCTGGATTTTACACTTGTTTCAGATGGCCGTTTGGACCGGGGGGCAGTGAGACTTCATTGTAGTGCAGATTTCCTTTACACGCTTGCTTGGTTTGCCAAAAAGTGCGTATACGTTTTTTTCCTGAATATATTCAGGAAAAAATGCATACGCCCTTTTTGACCAAGTGCATCATTGTGGACATTCTGCCTCTTTTCCTATGCTTTAAGTGCAATTCCAGTCCACCCCCTGAAATCGTTTTCCTGAAATTCTGCCCCGCTTTCAAGTCCTCTTCGAAGACTTACTTCAATACATTTTTGGACGATAGCTGTCATTCTTAACTCTGCAGGTTTGTGAATTACAGTGCCCCTGAGCTCCTTTCTTCAACTCGCTTTCTTGTGAGCTGCCCGCAAACCGCAGGATTGCTTCAGGCCCTAATCTGGTTCCGGCATGGCATGCTGAGCCTTTGGTTAGTTCCTCTTCCTGGTGGGAAATGAGCGTTCCATTTGCCCGTGTATACACCTACAGCTAGTCTCTCATTGGTTCTCCCTATTCCTGTTCATCTTGCACAGAAATTGCAAACTGTGCCAAACAGGAGGTTAAAGGCACTGACTCTCCAAGTGGGGAGAGTGTTAGTAAAGCGTCTGGAATGGTGAACCCGAGTACCAGGGTACGAAACCTGAGATGCATTTGAAAACGTTTCCCAATCACACGGTCGACCATACTCTGGGTTTCCCATGCATGTTTTAGCTGAAGGAAGAATCCCTTAAACTTGGAGATTTGGGACCCATGGAATGGGTACCATGCAGTATGACTTCAAAGGGTCTGCGTTTGCTCACCGAACCTCACCAATGCTATCACCCCGAAGTGTCCAGCCTTATGTCTCACCCAGCTCTGGGTGTAGTTGTGGTAAATCCAGGTTGCATCACAAGCCCTGAATGAATTATTTAAGAATTGCTCTCTATTTCACTGTCATAGTGTTTTGTTTTTGAAATTTATTTTGATAATGGGATTTATTGGATTTTCACTGCTGCGTTTAGGCCGCTGTACACACGCTTGATTTCCTTATGGAGACATATAAATCCATGGGTCGTAAGATTCTTACTTGTCAGGTATATTCTCAGGCGTTGAATATGGGGTGTTGAGTCCATTTCATTGAGCAAGGAGTAGGTCTTGTCTATTATATATTTGGCTTATGGAACGGTATCTGTGCTAATTTCAATCTCTGGTTTTATGCAGCACCCCAACTCACCTTTCCCCATAAGCAAGCATAAGTTGGTTTTCTAAATTTGAGACCCTGTTCTGTTCTGTAATTCAGTTCATGTGTAGCCAAGATTACGTTCCGTGTATTAGTGATATCTTATGATGTTTCTTTTTCTGTGTGACTTGTTTCTCGTAGAATCGTCGTACCTGAATCCACTCATTATGCCGCTACAGGCCTGATAACGTAGATCTCATTGCTGAGTGATATTCCATTGTACGTACGTACCACAACTTCTTTATCCATTTTTTGCTTTCTCCGATATTTAACTTGAACCGTAGACGAGGTTCTTGTAAACACAGCCGGCCCAAACTTTGGGGTGGCTGTGTGTTTTTGATTTTAATTTCCCTAAGCTATAGGACCCTAAGTGGAAGTGCCATAGGCTGTGTTGCTTTGTTTCCTACGTGTTTCAGGAAACACCATACACTTCTCCAGAGTGGCTGTTGGCAATTTACATCCCGCCCATCAGCATAACAAGGCTCCCTGTTCTCCATGACCTGTTCTGCCTTTCTGGATTTTACACTTTTTTCAGATGGCCCTTTTGACCGGGGGGCAGTGAGACTTCATTGTAGTGCAGATTTCCTTTACACGCTTGCCTGGTTGTGCAAAAAGTGTGTATGCGTTTTTTCCTGAATATATTCAGGAAAAAACGCATACGCCCTTTTTGGCCAAGTGCATCATTGTGGACATTCTGCCTCTTTTCCTATGCTTTAAGTGCAATTCCAGTCTACCTCCTGAAATCGTTTTCCTGAAATTCTGCCCTGCTTTCAAGTCCTCTTCGAAGACTTACTTCAATATATTTTTGGACGATAGCTGTCATTCATAACTCTGCAAAATTGTGAATTACAGTGCCCATGAGCTCCTTTCTTCAACTCGCTTTCTTGTGAGCTGGCCGCAAAACCGCAGGATTGCTTCAGGCCCTAATCTGGTTCCGGCAGGGCACGCTGAACCTTTGGTTAATTCCTCTTCCTGGTGGGAAATGAGCGTTCCATTTGCCCGTGCAGACACCTACAGCTAGTCTCTCATTGGTTCTCCCTATTCCTGTTCATCTTGCGCAGAAATTGCAAACTGTGCCAAACAGGAGGTTAAAGGCACTGACTTTCCAAGTGGGGAGAGTTTTAGTAAAGTGTCTGGAACGGTGCACCCGAGTACCAGGGGACGGAACCTGAGATGCATTTGAAAACGTTTCCCAATCACAGGGTGGAACATACTCCGGGTTTCCCATGCATGTTTTAGCTGAAGGAAGAATCCCTTAAACCTGGAGAGTTGGGACCCATGGAATGGGTACCATGCAGTATGACTTCAAAGGGTCTGCGTTTGCTCACCAAACCTCACCAATGCTATCAGCCCAAAGTGTCCAGCCTTATGTCTCAACCAGCTCTGGGTGTAGATGTGGTAAATCCAGGTTGCATCACAAGCCCTGAATGAATTATTTAAGAATTGCTCTCTATTTCACTGTCATTTTTTTTTTAAACATCTTTATTGGGGTATAATTGCTTTACAATGGTGTGTTAGTTTCTGCTTTATAACAAAGTGAATCAGTTATACATATACATATGTTCCCATATGTCTTCCCTCTTGCGTCTCCCTCCCTCCCACTCTCCCTATCCCACCCCTCCAGGCTGTCACAAAGCACCAAGCTAATATCCCTGTGCCTTGCGGCTGCTTCCCACTAGCTATCTACCTTACTACGTTTGTTAGTGTGTATATGTCCATGACTCTCTCTCGCCCTGTCAAAGCTCAGCCCTCCCCCTCCCCATACCTCAAGTCCGTTCTCCAGTAGGTCTGCGTCTTTATTCCTGTCTTACCCCTAGGTTCTTCATGACATTTTTTTTCCCCTTAAATTCCATATATATGTGTTAGCATACGGTATTTGTCTTTTTCTTTCTGACTTACTTCACTCTGTATGACAGACTCTAGGTCTATCCATCTCATTACAAATAGCTCAATTTCATTTCTTTTTAAGGCTGAGTAATATTCCATTGTATATATGTGCCACATTTTCTTTATCCATTCATCCGATGATGGGCGCTTAGGTTGTTTCCATCTCCGGGCTATTGTAAATAGAGCTGCAATGAACATTTTGGTACATGACTCTTTTTGAATTTTGGTTTTCCCAGGGTATATGCCCAGTAGTGGGATTGCTGGGTCATATGGTAATTCTATTTGTAGTTTTTTAAGGAACCTCCATACTGTTCTCCATAGTGGCTGAACCAATTCACATTCCCACCAGCAGTGCAAGAGTGTTCCCTTTTCTCCACACCCTCTCCAGCATTTATTGTTTCTAGATTTTTTGATGATGGCCATTCTGACTGGTGTGAGATGATATCTCATTGTAGTTTTGATTTGCATTTCTCTAATGATTAATGATGTTGAGCATTCTTTCATGTGTTTGTTGCCATTCTGTATATCTTCTTTGGAGAAATGTCTATTTAGGTCTTCTGCCCATTTTTGGATTGGGTTGTTTGTTTTCTTGTTATTGAGCTGCATGAGCTGCTTGTAAATTTTGGAGATTAATCCTTTGTCATTTGCTTCATTTGCATGTCATTGTGTTTTGTTTGTGAAATTTATTTTGTTAATGGGATTTATCGGATTTTCACTGCTGCGTTTAGGCCACTGTACACACGCTTGACTTCCTTATGGAGACATATAAATCCATGGGTCGTAAGATTCTTACTTGTCAGGTATATTCCCAGGCGTTGAATATGGGGTGTTGAGTCCATTTCGTTGAGCAACAGTAGGTCTTGTCTATTATATATTTGGCTTATGGAACGGTATCTGTGCTAATTTCAATCTCTGGTTTGATGCAGCACCCCAACTCACCTTTCCCCATAAGCAAGCATATGTTGGTTTTCTAAATTTGAGACCATGTTCTGTTTTGTAATTCAGTTCATGTTTAGCCAAGTTTACGTTCGGTGTATTAGTGATATCTTATGATGTTTCTTTTTCTGTGTGACTTATTTCTCGTAGAATCGTCGTACCTGAATGCACTCATTATGCCGCTACGGGCCTGATGACGTAGATCTCATTGCTGAGTGATATTCCATTGTACGTACGTACCTCAACTTCTTTATCCATTTTTTGCTTTCTCGGATATTTAACTTGTACCGTAGACGAGGTTCTTGTAAACAGAGCCGTCCCAAATGTTGGGGTGGCTGTGTGTTTTTGATTTTAATTTTCCTAAGCTATAGGACCATAAGTGGAAGTTCCATAGGCTGTGTTGCTTTGTTTCCTATGTGTTTCAGGAAACACCATACACTTCTCCAGAGTGGCTGTTGGCAATTTACATCCCGACCATCAGCATAACAAGGCTCCCTCTTCTCCATGACCTGTTCTGCCTTTCTGGATTTTACACTTTTTTCAGATGGCCCTTTTGACCGGGGGCAGTGAGACTTCATTGTAGTGCAGATTTCCTTTACACGCTTGCTTGTTTGGCCAAAAAGGGCGTATGCGTTTTTTACTGAATATATTCAGGAAAAAACGCATACGCCCTTTTTGACCAACTGCATCATTGTCGACATTCTGCCTCTTTTCCTATGCTTTAAGTGCAATTCCAGTCTACCCCCTGAAATCGTTTTCCTGAAATTCTGCCCCGCTTTCAAGTCCTCTTCGAAGACTTACTTCAATACATTTTTGGACGATAGCTGTCATTCATAACTCTGCAGCTTTGTGAATTACAGTGCCCCTGAGCTCCTTTCTTCAACTCGCTTTCTTGTGAGCTGGCCGCAAAACCGCAGGATTGTTTCAGGCCCTAATCTGGTTCCGGCAGGGCATGCTGAGCCTTTGGTTAATTGCTATTCCTGGTGGGAAATGAGCGTTCCATTTGCCCGTGCAGACACCTACAGCTAGACTCTCAGTGTTTGTCCCTATTCCTGTTCATCTTGCGCAGAAATTGCAAACTGTGCCAAACAGAAGTTTAAAGGCACTGACTTTCCAAGTGGGGAGAGTGTTAGTAAAGTGTCTGGAACGGTGCACCCGAGTACCAGGGGATGAAACCTGAGATGCATTTGAAAACGTTTCCCAATCACATGGTTGAACATTATCCAGGTTTCCCATGCATGTTTTAGCTGAAGGAAGAATCCCTTAAACCTGGAGAGTTGGGACCCATGGAATGGGTACCATGCAGTATGACTTCAAAGGGTCTGCGTTTGCTCACCAAACCTCACCAATGCTATCAGCCTGAAGTGTTCAGCCTTATGTCTCAACCAGCTCTGGGTGTAGATGTGGTAAATCCAGGTTGCATCACAAGCCCTGAATGAATTATTTAAGAATTGCTCTCTATTTCACTGTCATTGTGTTTGGTTTTTGAAATTTATTTTGTTAATGGTATTTATCGGATTTTCACTGCTGCGTTTAGGCCACTGTACACACGCTTGACTTCCTTATTTACACATATAAATCCATGGGTCTTAAGATTCTTACTTGTCAGGTATATTCCCAGGCGTTGAATATGGGGTGTTGATTCCATTTCGTTGAGCAAGGAGTAGGTCTTGTCTATTATATATTTGGCTTATGGAACGGTATCTGTGCTAATTTCAATCTCTGCTTTGATGCAGCACCCCAACTCACCTTTCGCCATAAGCAAGCATAAGTTGGTTTTCTAAATTTGAGACCCTGTTCTGTTTTGTAATTCAGTTCATGTGTAGACAAGTTTACCTTCCGTGTATTAGTGATATCTTATGATGTTTCTTTTTCTGTATGACTTATTTCTCGTAGAATCGTCGTACCTGAATCCACTCATGATGCCGCTACGGGCCTGATGACGTAGATCTCATTGCTGAGTGATATTCCATTGTACGTACGTACCACAACTTCTTTATCCATTTTTTGCTTTCTCGGATATTTAACTTGTACCGTAGACGAGGTTCTTGTAAACAGAGCCGTCCCAAACTTTGGGGTGGCTGTGTGTTTTTGATTTTAATTTCCCTAAGCTATAGGACCCTAAGTGGAAGTGCCATAGGCTGTGTTGCTTTGTTTCCTACGTGTTTCAGGAAACACCATACACATCTGCAGAGTGGCTGTTGGCAATTTACATCCCGCCCATCAGCATAACAAGGCTCCCTGTTCTCCATGACCTGTTCTGCCTTTCTGGATTTTACACTTTTTTCAGATGGCCCTTTTGACCGGGGGGCAGTGAGACTTCATTGTACTGCAGATTTCCTTTACACGCTTGCTTGGTATTCCAAAAGGTGCGTATGCGTTTTTTCCTGAATATATTCAGGAAAAAACGCATACGCCCTTTTTGGCCAAGTGCATCATTGTGGACATTCTGCCTCTTTTCCTATGCTTTAAGTGCAATTCCAGTCTACCTCCTGAAATCGTTTTCCTGAAATTCTGCCCCGCTTTCAAGTCCTCTTCGAAAACTTACTTCAATACATTTTTGGACGATAGCTGTCATTCATAACTCTGCAGGATCGTGAATTACAGTGCCCCTGAGCTCCTTTCTTCAACTCGCTTTCTTGTGAGCTGGCCGCAAAACCGCAGGATTGCTTCAGGCCCTAATCTAGTTCCGGCAGGGCACGCTGAGCCTTTGGTTAATTCCTCTTCCTGGTGGGAAATGAGCGTTCCATTTGCCCGTGCAGACACCGACAGCTAGTCTCTCATTGGTTCTCCCTATTCCTGTTAATCTTGCGCAGAAATTGCAAACTGTGCCAAACAGGAGGTTAAAGGCACTGACTTTCCAAGTGGGGAGAGTGTTAGTAAAGTGTCTGGAACGGTGCACCCGAGTACCATAGGACGTAACTTGAGATCCATTTGAAAACGTTTCCCATTCACACGGTGGACCGTACTCTGGGTTTCCCATGCATGTTTTAGCTGAAGGAAGAATCCCTTAAACCTGGAGAGTTGGGACCCATGGAATGGGTACCATTCAGTATGACTTCAAAGGGTCTGCGTTTGCTCACCAAACCTCACCAATGCTATCAGCCCAAAGTGTCCAGCCTTATGTCTCAACCAGCTCTGGGTGTAGATGTGGTAAATCCAGGTTGCATCACAAGCCCTGAATGAATTATTTAAGAATTGCTCTCTATTTCACTGTCATTGTGTTTTGTTTTTGAAATTTATTTTTATAATGGGATTTATCGGATTTACACTGTTGCGTTTATGCCGCTGTACACACGCTTGATTTCCTTATGGAGACATATAAATCCATGGGTCTTAAGATTCTTACTTGTCAGGTATATTCCCAGGCGTTGAATATGGGGTGTTGAGTCCATTTCGTTGAGCAAGGAGTAGGTCGTGTCTATTATATATTTGCCTTATGGAACGGTATCTGTGCTAATTTCAATCTCTGGTTTGATGCAGCACCCCAACACACCTTTCCCCATAAGCAAGCATAAGTTGGTTTTCTAAATTTGAGACCCTGTTCTGTTTTGTAATTCAGTTCATGTGTAGCCAAGTTTACGTTCCGTGCATTAGTGATATCTTATGATGTTTCTTTTTCTGTGTGACTTATTTCTCGTAGAATCGTCGTACCTGAATCCACTCATTATGCTGCTACGGGCCTGATGAGGTAGATCTCATTGCTGGGTGATATTCCATTGTACGTACGTACCACAACTTCTTTATCCATTTTTTGCTTTCTCGGATATTTAACTTGTACCGTAGACGAGGTTCTTGTAAACAGAGCCGTCCCAAACTTTGGGGTGGCTGTGTGTTTTTGATTTTAATTTCCCTAAGCTATAGGACCCTAAGTGGAAGTGCCATAGGCTGTGTTGCTTTGTTTCCTACGTGTTTCAGGAAACACCATACACTTCTCCAGAGTGGCTGTTGGCAATTTACATCCCGCCCATCAGCATAACAAGGCTCCCTGTTCTCCATGACCTGTCCTGCCTTTCTGAATTTTACACTTTTTTCAGATGGCCCTTTTGACCGGGGGGCAGTGAGACTTCATTGTAGTCCAGATTTCCTTTACATGCTTGCTTCGTTGGCCAAAATGGGCGTATGCGTTTTTTCATGAATATATTCAGGAAAAAACGTATATGCACTTTTTGGCCAAGTGCATCATTGTGGACATTCTGCCTCTTTTCCTATGCTTTAAGTGCAATTCCAGTCTACCCCCTGAAATCGTTTTCCTGAAATTCTGTCCCGATTTCAAGTCCTCTTCGAAGACTTACTTTAATACATTTTTGGACGATAGCTGTCATTCATAACTCTGCAGGTTTGTGAATTACAGTGCCCCTGAGCTCCTTTCTTCAACTCGCTTTCTTGTGAGCTGGCCGCAAACCCGCAGGATTGCTTCAGGCCCTAATCTGGTTCCGGCACGGCATGCTGAGCCTTTGGTTAATTTCTCTTCCTGGTGGGAATGAGCATTAAATTTGCCCGTGCAGACACCTACAGGTAGTCTCTCATTGGTTCTCCCTATTCCTGTTCATCTTGCGCAGAAATTGCAAACTGTGCCAAATAGGAGTTTAAACGCACTGACTCTCGAAGTGGGGAGAGTGTTAGTAGATGGTCTGGAATGGTGAACCCCAGTAAAAGGGGACGAACATTGAGATGTATTTTAAAATGTTTCCCGGTCACACAGTGCACCATACTGGGGGTTTCCCATGCATGTTTTAGCTGAAGGACGAATCCCTTAAACCTGGAGAGTTGGGACCCATGGAATGGGTACCATGCAGTATGACTTCAAACGGTCTGCATTTGCTCATTGAACCTCACCAATGCTATCTGCCCGAAGTGTCCAACCTTATGTCTTACTCAGATCTGGGTGTAGATGTGGTAAATCAAAGTTGCATCACAAGTCCTGAATGAATTAGTTAAGAATTGCTCTCTATTTCACTGTCATTGTGTTTGTTTTGTAATTCATTTTGATAATGGGATTTATCGGATTATCTCTGCTGCGTTCATGCAGCTCTACAAACGCTTGATTCTCTTATGGAAACATATAAATCCATGGGTTTGAAGATTCTTACTAGTCAGGTGTATTCCTAGGCATTGAATATGTGGTGTTTAGTCCATTTCGTTGAGTAAGGGGTAAGTCTTGACTATTACATATTTGGCTTATGGAAAGGTATCTCTGCTAATTTTTATCTCTGGTTTTATGCAGCACCCCAACTCACTTTTCCAATTAAGCAAGCATAAGTTGGTTTTCTATATTTGAGACCCTGTTCTGTTTTGTAATTCAGTTCATGTGTAGCCAAGTTTACATTCCGTGTATTAGTGATATCTTATGATATTTCATTTTCTGTGTGACTAATTTCACTTAGAATCATCATACATGAATCCTCTCATTATGCTGCGACGTGCCTGATGACCATAGATTTCATTGCTGAGTGATATTCCATTGTACGTACGTACCACAACTTCTTTATCCATTTTTTGCTTTCTTGGATATTTAACTTGTACCGTAGACAAGGTTCTTGTAAACAGAGCCGTCCGAAACTTTGGGGTGGCTCTGTGTTTTTGATTTTAATTTCCCTAAGCTATAGGACCATAAGTGGAAGTGCCATAGGCTCCGTTGTTTTGTTTTTTAGGTGATTGAGAAAACACCATACACTTCTCCAGAGTGGCTGTTGGCAATTTTAATCCCGCCCATCAGCATAACAAGGCTCCCTGTTCTCCATGGCCTGTGCTGCCCTTCTGGATTTTACACTATTTTCAGATGGCTCTTTTGACCGGGGGGCAGTGAGACGTCACTGTACAGCACATTTCTTTAACATGCTTGCTTGGTTGGCCAAAAAGGGCGTATGCGTTTTTTCCTGAATATATTCAGGAAAAAACGCATACGCCCTTTTTGGCCAAGGGCATCAATGTCGACGTTCTGCCTCTTTTCCTATGCTTTAAATGCAATTCCAGTCTACCCCCTGAAATCATTTTCCTGCAATTCTGCTCCCCTTACAAATCCTCTTCACAGCCTTCCTTCAATATATTTTTGGACGATAGCTGTCATTTATAACTCTGCATGTTTGTGAATTACAGTGCCCCTGAGCTCCTTTCTTCAACTCGCTTTCTTGTGAGCTGGCCACAAAATCGCAAGATTGCTTAAGGCCCTAATCTGGTTCCGGCACGGCATGCTGAGCCTTTGGTTAATTCCTCTTCCTGGTGGGAAATGAGCATTAAATTTGCCCGTGCAGACACCTACAGCTAGTCTCTCATTGGTTCTCCCTATTCCTGTTCATCTTGCGCAGAAATTGCAAACTTTGCCAAACAGGAGTTTAAAGACACTGACTCTCCAAGTGGGGAGAGTGTTAGTAAAGGGTCTGGAATGGTCAACCCGAGTAAAAGGGGACGAAAACTGAGATGCATTTGAAAACGTTTCCCAGTCACACGGTGCACCATACTGTGGGTTTCCCATGCGTGTTTTAGCTGAAGGAAGAATCCCTTAAACCTGGAGAGTTGGGACCCATGGAATGGGTACCATTCAGTATGACTTCAAAGGGTCTGCATTTGCTCATCGAACCTCACCAATGCTATCAGCCCTGAAGTGTCCAACCTTATGTCTCACTCAGCTCTGGGTCTAGATGTGGTAAATCCAGGTTGCATCACAATCCCTGAATGATTTATTTAAGAATTGATCTCTATTTCACTGTCATTGTGTTTTGTTTTTGTAATTCATTTTGATAATGGGATTTATCGGATTTTCTCTGCTGCGTTCATGCAGCTGTACACACACCTGATTCTCTTACGGAGACATATAAATCCATGGGTTTGAAGATTCTTACTAGTCAGGTGTATTCCTAGGCATTGAATATGTGGTGTTTAGTCCATTTCGTTGAGTAAGGGGTAGGTCTTGACTATTACATATTTGGCTTATGGAAAGGTATCTGTGCTAATATTTATCTCTGGTTTTATGCAGCACCCCAACTCACCTTTCAAATTAAGCAATCATAAGTTGGTTTTCTAATTTGAGACCCTGTTCTGTTTTGTAATTCAGTTCATGTGTAGCCAAGTTTACATTCCGTGTATTAGTGATATCTTATGATGTTTCATTTTCTGTGTGACTTATTTCACTTAGAATCATCGTACCTGAATCCACTCATTATGCCGCGACGGGCCTAATGACATAGATTTCATTGGTGAGTGATATTCCATTGTACGTACGTACCACAAATTCTTTATCCATTTTTCGCTTTCTGGGATATTTAACATGTACCGTAGATGAAGTTCTTGTAAACCGAGGCGTCCGAAACATTGGGGTGGCTGTGCGTTTTTTATTTTAATTACCCTAATCTATAGGACCATAAGTAGAAGTGCCATAGGCTGTGTTGCTTTGTTTCCAATGTGTTTCCGGAAACACCATAAACTGCTCCAGAGTGGCTGTTGGCAATTTACATCCCGCCCATCAGCATAACAAGCCTCCTTGTTCTCCATGACCTGTCCTGCCTTTCTGGATTTTACACTTTTTTCAGATGGCCCTTTTGACCGGGGGGCAGTGAGACTTCATTGTAGTGCAGATTTCCTTTACACGCTTGCTTGGTTGGCCAAAAAGGGCGTATGCGTTTTTTCCTGAGTATATTCAGGAAAAAACACATACACCCTTTTTGGCCAAGTGCATCATTGTGGACATTCTGCCTCTTTTCCTATGCTTTAAGTGCAATTCCAGTCTACCCCCTGAAACCGTTTTCCTGAAATTCTGCCCCGCTTTCAAGTCCTCTTCGAAGACTTACTTCACTACATTTTTGGACGATAGGTGTCATTCATAACTCTGCAGGTTTGTGAATTACAGTGCCCCTGAGCTCCTTTCTTCAACTCGCTTTCTTGTGAGCTGGCCGCAAAACCGCAGTATTGCTTCAGGCCCTAATCTGCTTCCGGAAGGGCACGCTGAGCCTTTGGTTAATTCCTCTTCCTGGTGGGAAATGAGTGTTCCATTTGCCCGTGCAGACACCTACAGCTAGTCTCTCATTGGTTCTCCCTATTCCTGTTAATCTTGCGCAGAAATTGCAAACTGTGCCAAACCGGAGGTTAAAGGCACAGACTCTCCAAGTGGGGAGAGTGTTAGTAAAGCGTCTGGAGCGGTGAACCCGAGTACCAGGGGACGAAACGTGAGATGCATTTGAAAACGTTTCCCAATCACACGGTGGACCAGACTCTGGGATTCCCATGCATGTTTTAGCTGAAGGAAGAATCCCTTAATCCTGGAGAGTTGGGACCCATGGAATGACTACCATGCAGTATGACTTCAAAGAGTCTGCGTTTGCTCACCGAACCTCAGCATTGCTATCAGCCCGAAGTGTCCAGCCTTATGTCTCAACCAGTTTTGGGTGTAGAGGTGGTAAATCCAGGTTGCATCACAAGACCTGAATGAATTATTTAAGAATTGCTCTCTATTTCACTGTCATTGTGTTTTGTTTGTGAAATTTATTTTGATAATGGGATTTATCGGATTTTCACTGCTGCGTTTAGGCTGCTGTACACACGATTGATTTCCTTATGGAGACATATAAATCCATGGGTCTTAAGATTCTTACTTGTCAGGTATATTCCCAGGCGTTGAATATGGGGTGTTGAGTCCATTTCGTTGAGCAAGGAGTAGGTCTTGTCTATTATATATTTGGCTTATGGAGCGATATCTGTGCTAATTTCAATCTCTGGTTTTATGCAGCACCCCAATTCACCTGTCCCCATAAGCAAGCATAAGTTGGTTTTCTAAATTTGAGACCCTGTTCTGTTTTGTAATTCAGTTCATGTGTAGACAAGTTTACCTTCCGTGTATTAGTGATATCTTATGATGTTTCTTTTTCTGTGTGAATTATTTCTCGTAGAATCGTCGTACCTGAATCCACTCATTATGCCGCTATGGGCCTGATGACCTAGATTTCATTGCTGAGTGATATTCCATTGTACGTACGTACCACAATTTCTTTATCAATTTTTTGCTTTCTCGGATATTTAACTTGTACCGTAGACGAGGTTCTTGTAAACAGAGCCAACCCAAACTTTGGGGTGGCTGTGTGTTTTTGATTTTAATTTCCGTAATCTATAGGACCCTAAGTGGAAATGCCATAGGCTGTGTTGCTTTGTTTCCTACGTGTTTCAGGAAACACCATACACTTCTCCAGAGTGGCTGTTGGCAATTGACATCCCGCCCATCAGCATAACAAGGCTCCCTGTTCTCCATGACCTGTCCTGCCTTTCTGGATCTTACACTTTTTTCAGATGGCCGTTTTGACCGGGGGGCAGTGAGACTTCATTGTAGTGCAGATTTCCTTTACAGGCTTGCTTGGTTGGCCAAAAAGGGCGTATGCGTTTTTTCCTGAATGTATTCAGGAAAAAACGCATACGCCCTTTTTGGCCAAGTACATCATTGTGGACATTCTGCCTCTTTTCCTATGCTTTAAGTGCAATTCCAGTCTACCCCCTGAAATCGTTTTCCTGAAATTCTGCCCCGCTTTCAAGTCCTCTTCGAAGACTTACTTCAATACATTTTTGGACGATAGCTGTCATTCTTAACTCTGCAGGTTTGTGAATTACAGTGCCCCTGAGCTCCTTTCTTCAACTCGATTTCTTGTGAGTTGCCCGCAAACCGCAGTATTGCTTCAGACCTTAATCCGGTTCCGGCAGGGCACGCTGAGCCTTTGGTTAATTCCTCTTCCTGGTGGGAAATGAGCGTTCCATTTGCCCGTGCAGACACCTACAGCTAGTCTCTCATTGCTTCTCCCTATTCCTGTTCATCTTGCGCAGAAATTGCAAACTGTGCCAAACAGGAGGTTAAAGGCACTGACTCTCCAAGTGGGGAGAGTGTTAGTAAAGCGTCTGGAACGGTGAACCCGAGTACCAGGGGACGAAACCTGAGATGCATTTGAAAACGTTTCCCAATCACTCGGTGGACCATACTCTGGGTTTCCCATGCATGTTTTAGCTGAAGGAAGAATCCTTTAAACCTGGAGAGTTGGGACCCATGGAATGGGTACCATGCAGTATGACTTCAAACGGTCTGCGTTTGCTCACCGAACCTCACCAATGCTATCAGCCCGAAGTGTCCAGCCTTATGTCTCACCCAGCTCTGGGTGTAGATGTGGTAAATCCAGGTTGCATCACAAGCCCTGAATGAATTATTTAAGAATTGCTCTCTATTTCACTGTCATTGTGTTTTGTTTTTGAAATTTATTTTGATAATGGGATTTATCAGATTTTCACTGCTGCGTTTAGGCCGCTGTACACACGCTTGATTTCCTTTGGAGACATATAAATCTATGGGTCTTAAGATTCTTACTTGTCAGGTATATTCCCAGGCGTTGAATATGTGGTGTTGAGTCCATTTCGTTGAGCAAGGAGTAGGTCTTGTCTATTATATATTTGGCTTATGGAACGGTATCTGTGCTAATTTCAATCTCTGGTTTGATGCAGCACCCCAACTCACCTTTCCCCATAAGCAAGCATAAGTTGGTTTTCTAAATTTGAGACCCTGTTCTGTTTTGTAATTCAGTTCATTTGTAGCCAAGTTTACGTTCCGTGTATTAGTGATATCTTATGATGTTTCTTTTTCTGTGTGACTTATTTCTCGTAGAATCGTCGTACCTGAATCCACTCATTATGCCGCTACGGGCCTGATGACGTAGATCTCATTGCTGAGTGATATTCCATTGTACGTACGTACCACCACTTCTTTATCCATTTTTTGCTTTCTCGGATATTTAACTTGTACTGTAGACGAGGTTCTTGTAAACAGAGCCGTCCTAAACTTTTGGGTGGCTGTGTGTTTTTGATTTTAATTTCCCTAAGCTATAGGACCCTAAGTGGAAGTGCCATAGGCTGTGTTGATTTGTTTCCTACGTGTTTCAGGAAACACCATACACTTCTCCAGAGTGGCTGTTGGCAATTTACATCCCGCCCATCAGCATAACAAGGTTCCATGTTCTCCAAGACCTGTCCTGCCTTTCTGGATTTTACACTTTTTTCAGATGGCCCTTTTGACCGGGGGGCAGTGAGGCTTCATTGTATTGCAGATTTCCTTTACATGCTTGCTTGGTTGGCCAAAAAGTGCATATGCGTTTTTTCCTGAATATATTCAGGAAAAAACGCATACGCCCTTTTTGTCCAAGTGCATCATTTTCGACATTCTGCCTGTTTTCCTATGCTTTAAGTGCAATTCCAGTCTACCCCCTGAAATCGTTTTCCTGAAATTCTGCCTCGCTTTCAAGTCCCCTTCGAAAACTTACTTCAATACATTATTGGACGATAGCTGTCATTCACAACTCTGCAGGTTTGTGAATTACTTTGCCCCTGAGCTCCTTTCTTCACCTCGATTTCTTGTGAGCTGGCCGCAAAACCGCAGGATTGCTTCAGGCCCTAATCTGGTTCTGGCAGGGCACGCTGAGCCTTTGGTTAATTCCTCTTCCTGGTGGGAAATGAGCGTTCCATTTACCGATGCAGACACCTACAGCTAGTCTCTCATTGGTTCTCCATATTCCTGTTCATCTTGCGCAGAATTTGCAAACTGTGCCAAACAGGAGGTTAAAAGCAGACTCTCCAAGTGGGGAGAGTGTTAGTAAAGCGTCTGGAACGGTGAACCCGAGTACCAGGGTACGAAACCTGAGATGCATTTGAAAACGTTTCCCAATCACACGGTCGACCATACTCTGGGTTTCCCATACACGTTTTAGCTGAAGGAACAATCCCTTAAACCTGGAGAGTTGGGACCCATGGAATGGCTGCCATGCAGTATGACTTCAAAAGGTCTGCGTTTGCTAACCGAACCTCACCAATGCTATCAGCCCGAAGTGTCCAGCCTTATGTCTCACCCAGCTCTGGGTGTAGATGTGGTAAATCCAGGTTGCATCACAAGCCCTGAATGAATTATTTAAGAATTGCTCTCTATTTCACTGTCATTGTGTTTTGTTTTTGAAATTTATTTTGATAATGGGATTTATCGGATTTTCACTGCTGCGTTTAGGCCGTTGTACACACGCTAGATTTCTTTATGGAGACATATAAATCCATGGGTCTTAAGATTCTTATTGTCAGGTATATTCCCAGGCGTTGAATATGTGGTGTTGAGTCCATTTCGTTGAGCAAGGAGTAGGTCTTGTCTATTATATATTTGGCTTATGGAACGGTATATGTGCTAATTTCAATCTCTGGTTTTATGCAGCACCCCAACTCACCTTTCCCCATAAGCAAGCATAAGTTGGTTTTCTAAATTTGAAACCCTGCTCTGTTTTGTAATTCAGTTCATGTGTAGCCAAGTTTACCTTCCGTGTATTAGTGATATCTTATGATGTTTCATTTTCTGTGTGACTTATTTCTCGTAGAATCGTCGTACCTGAATCCACTCATTATGCCGCTACGGGCCTGATGACGTAGATTTCATTGCTGAGTGATATTCCATTGTACGTACGTACCACACGTTCTTTATCCATTTTTTGCTTTCTCGGATATTTAACTTGTACCGTAGATGAGGTTCTTGTAAACAGAGCCGTCCCAAACTTTGGGGTGGCTGTGTGTTTTTGATTTTAATTTCCCTAAGCTATAGGACCCTAAGTGGAAGTGCCATAGGCTGTGTTGCTTTGTTTCCTACGTGTTTCAGGAAACACCATACACTTCTGCAGAGTGGCTGTTGGCAATTTACATCCCGCCCATCAGCATAACAAGGCTCCCTCTTCTCCATGATCTGTCCTGCCTTTCTGGATTTTACACTTTTTTCAGATGGCCCTTTTGACCGGGGGGCAGTGAGACTTCATTGTAGTGCAGATTTCCTTGACACGCTTGCTTGGTTGTCCAAAAAGGGCGTATGCGTTTTTTCCTGAATATATTCAGGAAAAAAGGCATACACCCTTTTTGGCCAAGTGCATCATTGTCGACACTCTGCCTCTTTTCCTATGCTTTAAGTGCAATTCCAGTCTACCCCCTGAAATCGTTTTCCTGAAATTCTGTCCCGATTTCAAGTCCTCTTCGAAGACTTATTTCAATACATTTTTGTGCGATAGCTGTCATTCATAACTCTGCAGGTTTGTGAATTACAGTGCCCCTGAGCTCCTTTCTTCAACTCGCTTTCTTGTGAGCTGGCCGCAAAACCGCAGTATTGCTTCAGGCCCTAATCTGCTTCCGGAAGGGCACGCTGAGCCTTTGGTTAATTCCTCTTCCTGGTGGGAAATGAGCGTTCCATTTGCCCGTGCAGACACCTACAGCTAGGCTCTCATTGGTTCTCCCTATTCCTGTTCATCTTGCGCAGAAATTGCAAACTGTGCCAAACAGGAGGTTAAAGGCACTGACTCTCCAAGTGGGGAGAGTGTTAGTAAAGCGTCTGGAGCGGTGAACCCGAGTACCAGGAGACGAAACCTGAGATGCATTTGAAAACGTTTCCCAATCACACGGTGGACCATACTCTGGGTTTCCCATGCATGTTTTAGCTGAAGGAAGAATCCATTAAACCTGGAGAGTTGGGACCCTTGGAATGGCTACCATGCAGTATGACTTCAAAGGGTCTGCGTTTGCTCACCGAACCTCACCATTGCTATCAGCCCAAAGTGTCCAGCCTTATGTCTCAACCAGCTTTGTGTGTAGATGTGGTAAATCCAGGTTGCATCACAAGCCCTGAATGAATTATTTAAGAATTGCTCTCTATTTCACTGTCATTGTGTTTTGTTTTTGTAATTTATTTTGATAATGGGATTTATCGGATTTTCACTGCTGCGTTTAGGCCGCTGTACACACGATTGATTTCCTTATGGAGTCATATAAATCCATGCGTCTTAAGATTCTTACTTGTCAGGTATATTCCCAGGCGTTGAATATGGGGTGTTGAATCCATTTCGTTGAGCAAGAAGTAGGTCTTGTCTATTATATATTTGGCTTATGGAACGATATCTGTGCTAATTTCAATCTCTGGTTTGATGCAGCACCCCAACTCACCTTTCCCCATAAGCAAGCATAAGTTGGTTTTCTAAATTTGAGACCCTGTTCTGTTTTGTAATTCAGTTCATGTGTAGCCAAGTTTACCTTCCGTGTATTAGTGATATCTTATGATGTTTCTTTTTCTGTGTGACTTATTTCTCGTAGAATCGTTGTACCTGAATCCACTCATTATGCCACTACGGGCCTGATGACGTAGATTTCATTGCTGAGTGTTATTCCATTGTACGAACGTACCACAACTTCTTTATCCATTTTTTACATTCTCGGATATTTAACTTGTACCGTAGACGAGGTTCTTGTAAACAGAGCCGTCCCAAACTTTGGGGTGGCTGTGTGTTTTTAATTTTAATTTCCCTAAGCTATAGGACCCTAAGTGGAAGTGCCATAGGCTGTGTTGCTTTGTTTCCTACGTGTTTCAGGAAACACCATACACTTCTCCAGAGTGGCTGTTGGCAATTTACATCCCGCCCATCAGCATAACAAGGCTCCCTCTTCTCCATGACCTGTCCTGCCATTCTGGATTTTATGCTTTTTTCAGATGGCCCTTTTGACCGGGGGGCAGTGAGACTTCATTGTAGTGCAGATTTCCTTTACACCCTTGCTTGGTTGGCCAAAAAGGGCGTATGCGTTTTTTCTGAATATATTCAGGAAAAAACGCTTACGCTCTTTTTGACCAAGTGCCTCATTGTGGACATTCTGCCTCTTTTCCTATGCTTTAAGTGCAATTCCAGTCTACCCCCTGAAATCGTTTTCCTGAAATTCTGCCCCGCTTTCAAGTCCACTTCGAAGACTTACTTCAATACATTTTTGGACGATAGCTGTCATTCATAACTCTGCATGTTTGTGAATTACAGTGCCCCTGAGCTCCTTTCCTTAACTCACTTTCTTGTGAGCTGGCCGCAAAACCGCAGGATTGCTTCAGGCCCTAATCTGGTTCCGGCAGGGCACGCTGAGCCTTTGGTAAATCCCTCTTCCTGGTGGGAAATGAGCGTTCCATTTGCCCGTGCAGACACCTACAGCTAGGCTCTCATTGGTTCTCCCTATTCCTGTAAATCTTGCGCAGAAATTGCAAACTGTGCCAAACAGGAGGTTAAAGGCACTGACTCTCCAAGTGGGGAGAGTGTTAGTAAAGCGTCTGGAACGGTGAACCAGAGTACTAGGGGACAAAACCTGAGATACATTTGAAAAAGTTTCCCAATCACACAGTGGACCATACTCTGGGTTTCCCATGCATGTTTTAGCTGAAGGAAGAATCCCTTAAACCTGGAGAGTTGGGACCCATGGAATGGCTACCATGCAGTATGATTTCAATGGGTCTGCGTTTGCTCACCGAACCTCACCAATGCTATCAGCCCGAAGTGTCCAGCCTTATGTCTCACCCCGCTCTGGGTGTAGATGTGGTAAATCCAGGTTGCATCACAAGCCCTGAATGAATTATTTAAGAATTGCTCTCTATTTCACTGTCATTGTGTTTTGTTTGTGAAATTTATTTTGCTAATGGGATTTATCGGATTTTCACTGCTGCGTTTAGGCCGCTGTACACACGCGTGATTTCCTTATGGAGACATATAAATCCATGGGTCTTAAGATTCTTACTTGTCAGGTATATTCCCAGGCGTTGAATATGGGGTGTTGAGTCCATTTCGTTGAGCAAGGAGTAGGTCTTGTCTATTATATATTTGGCTTATGGAACGGTATCTGTGCTAATTTCAATCTCTGGTTTGATGCAGCACCCCAACTCACCTTTCCCCATAAGCAAGCATAAGTTGGTTTTCTAAATTTGAGACCCTGTTCTGTTTTGTAATTCAGTTCATGTGTAGCCAAGTTTACGTTCCGTGTATTAGTGATACCTTATGATGTTTCTTTTTCTGTGTGACTTATTTCTCGTAGAATCGTCGTACCTGAATGCACTCATTATGCCGCTACGGGCCTGATGACGTAGATCTCATGGCTGAGTGATATTCCATTGTACATACGTACCACAACTTCTTTATCCATTTTTTGCTTTTTCGGATATTTAACTTGTACCGTAGACGAGGTTCTTGTAAACAGAGCCGTCCCAAACTTTGGGGTGGCTGTGTGTTTTTGATTTTAATTTCCCTAAGCTATAGGACCCTAAGTGGAAGTGCCATAGGCTGTGTTGCTTTGTTTCCTACGTGTTTCAGGAAACACCATACACTTCTCCAGAGTGGCTGTTGGCAATTTACATCCCGCCCATCAGCATAACAAGGCTCCCTGTTCTCCATGAACTGTCCTGTCTTTCTGGATTTTACACTTGTTTCAGATGGCCCTTTTGACCGGGGGGCAGTGAGACTTCATTGTAGTGCAGATTTCCTTGACACGCTTGCTTGGTTGTCCAAAAAGGGAGTATGCGTCTTCTCCTGAATATATTCAGGAAAAAACGCATACGCTCTTTTTGGCCAAGTGCATCATTGTCGACATTCGGAGTCTTTTCCTATGCTTTGGTTAATTCCACTTCCTGGTGGGAAATGAGCGTTCCATTTGCCCGTGCAGACACCTACAGCTAGTCTCTCATTGGTTCTCCCTATTCCTGTTCATCTTGCGCAGAAATTGCAAACTGTGACAAACAGGAGGTTAAAGGCACTGACTCTCCAAGTGAGGAGAGTGTTAGTAAAGCGTCTGGAACGGTGCACCCGAGTACCAGGGGTCGAAACCTGAGATGCATTTGAAAACGTTTCCCAATCACACGGTGGACCATACTCTGGGTTTCCCATGCATGTTTTAGCTGAAGGAAGAATCCCTTAAACCTGGAGAGTTGGGACCCATGGAATGGCTACCATGCAGTATGACTTCAAAGGGTCTGCGTTTGCTCACCGAACCTCACCAGTGCTATCAGCCCGAAGTGGCCAGCCTTATGTCTCACCCAGCTCTGTGTGTAGATGTGATAAATCCAGGTTGCATCACAAGCCCTGAATGAATTATTTAAGAATTGCTCTCAATTTCACTGTCATTGTGTTTTGTTTGTGAAATTTATTTTGGTAATGGCATTTATCGGATTTTCACTGCTGCGTTTAGGCCGCTGTACACACGCTTGATTTCCTTATGGAGACGTATAAATCCATGGGTCTTAAGATTCTTACTTGTCAGGTATATTACCAGGCGTTGAATATGGGTTGTTGAGTCCATTTCGTTGAGCAAGGAGTAGGTCTTGTCTATTATATATTTGGCTTATGGAATGGTATCTGTGCTAATTTCAATCTCTGGTTTGATGCAGCACCCCAACTCACCTTTCCCCATAAGCAAGCATAAGTTGGTTTTCTAAATTTCAGACCCTGTTCTGTTTTGTTATTCAGTTCATGTGTAGCCAAGTTTACGTTCCGTGTATTAGTGATATCTTATGATGTTTCTTTTTCTGTGTGACTTATTTCTCGTAGAATCGTCGTACCTGAATGCACTCATTATGCCGCTACGGGCCAGATGACATAGATCTCATGGCTGAGTGATATTCCATTGTACATACGTACCACAATTTCTTTATCCATTTTTTGCTTTCTCGGATATTTAACTTGTACCGTAGACGAGGTTCTTGTAAACAGAGCCGTCCCAAACTTTGGGGTGGCTGTGTGTTTTTGATTTTAATTTCCCTAAGCTATAGGACCCTAAGTGGAAGTGCCATAGGCTGTGTTGCTTTGTTTCCTACGTGTTTCAGGAAACACCATACACTTCTCCAGAGTGGCTGTTGGCAATTTACATCCCGCCAATCAGCATAACAAGGCTCCCTGTTCTCCAGGACCTGTCCTGCCTTTCTGGATTTTACACTTTTTTCAGATGTCCCTTTTGACCGGTGGGGAGTGAGACTTCATTGTAGTGCAGATTTCCTTTACACGCTTGCTTGGTTGGCCAAAATGGGCGTATGCGTTTTTTCCTGAATATATTCAGGAAAAAACGCATACGCCCTTTTTGGCCAAGTGCATCATTGTCGACATTCCGCCTCTTTTCCTATGCTTTAAGTGCAATTCCAGTCTACGCCCTGAAATCGTTTTCCTGAAATTCTGCCCCGCTTTCAAGTCCTCTTCGAAGGCTTACTTCAATACATTTTTGGACGATAGCTGTCATTCATAACTCTGCAGGTTTGTGAATTACAGTGCCCCTGAGCTGCTTTCTTCAACTCGCTTTCTTGTGAGCTGGCCGCAAAACCGCAAGATTGCTTCAGGCTCTAAACTGGTTCCTGCAGGGCACGCTGAGCCTTTGGTTAATTCCTCTTCCTGGTGGGTAAAGAGCGTTCCGTTTGCCCGTGCAGACACCTACAGTTGGTCTCTCATTTGTTCTCCCTATTCCTGTTCATCTTGCGCAGAAATTGCAAACTGTGCCAAACAGGAGGTTAAAGGCACTGACTCTCCAAGTGGGGAGAGTGTTAGTAAAGCGTCTGGAACGGTGAACCCGAGTACCAGGGGACGAACCCTGAGATGCATTTGAAAACGTTTCCCAATCACACGGTGGACCATACTCTGGGTTTCCCATGCATGTTTTAGCTGAAGGAAGAATCCCTTAAACCTGGAGAGTTGGGACCCATGGAATGGGTACCATGCAGTATGACTTCAAAGGGTCTGCGTTTGCTCACCCAACCTCACCAATGCTATCAGCCCGAAGTATCCAGCCTTATGTCTACCCCAACTCTGGGTGTAGCTGTGGTAAATCATGTTGCATCACAAGCCCTGAATGAATTATTTAAGAATTGCTCTCTATTTCACTGACATTGTGTTGTGTTTGTGAAATTTATTTTGATAATGGCATTTATCGGATTTTCACTGCTGCGTTTAGGCCGCTGTACACACGCTTGATTTCCTTATGGAGACATATAAATCCATGGGTCTTAAGATTCTTACTTGTCAGGTATATTCCCAGGCGTTGAATATGGGGTGTTGAGTCCATTTCGTTGAGCAAGGAGCAGGTCTTGTATATTTTATATTTGGCTTATGGAATGGTATCTGTGCTAATTTCAATCTCTGGTTTTATGTAGCACCCCAACTCACCTTTCCCCATAAGCAAGCATATGTTGCTTTTCTAAATTTGAGACCCTGTTCTGTTTTGTAATTCAGTTCATGTGTAGCCAAGTTTACGTTCCGTGTATTAGTGATATCTTATGATGTTTCTTTTTTTGTGTGACTTATTTCTCGTAGAATCGCCGTACCTGAATCCAGTCATTATGCCGCTACGTGCCTGATGACGTATATCTCATTGCTGAGTGATATTCCATTGTACGTACGTACCACAACTTCTTTATCCATTTTTTGGCTTCTTGGATATTAAACTTGTACCGTAGACGAGGTTCTTGTAAACAGAGCCGTCCCAAACTTTGGGGTGGCTGTGTGTTTTTGATTTTAATTTCCCTAAGCTATAGGACCATAAGTGGAAGTGCCATAGGCTGTGTTGCTTTGTTTCCTACGTGTTTCAGGAAACACCATACACTTCTCCAGAGTGGCTGTTGGCAATGTACATCCCGCCCATCAGCATAACAAGGCTCCCTGTTCTCCATGACCTGTCCAGTCTCTCTGGATTTTACACTTTTTTCTGATGGCCCTTTTGACCGGGTGGCAGTGAGACTTCATTGTAGTGCAGATTTCCTTTACACGCTTGCTTGGTTGGCAAAAAAGGGCGTATGCGTTATTTCCTGGATATATTCAGGAAAAAACGCATACGCCCTTTTTGGCCAAGTGCATCATTGTGGACATTCTGCCTCTTTTCCTATGCTTTAAGTGCAATTCCAGTCTACCCCCTGAAATCGTTTCCCTGAAATTCTGCCCCGCTTTCAACTCCTCTTCGAAGACTTACTTCAATACATTTTAGGACGATAGCTGTCATTCATAACTCTGCAGGTTTGTGAATTACAGTGCCCCTGAACTCCTTTCTTCAACTCGCTTTCTTGTGAGCTGAACGCAAATCCGCAGGATTGCTTCAGACCCTAATCTGCTTCTGGCAGGGCACGCTGAGCCTTTGGTTAATTCCTCTTCCTGGTGGGAAATGAGCGTTCCATTTGCCCGTGCAGACACCTACAGCTAGTCTCTCTTTGGTTCTCCCTATTCCTGTCCATCTTGCGCAGAAATTGCAAACTGTGCCAAACAGGAGGTTAAAGGCACTGACTCTCCAAGTTGGGAGAGTGTTAGTAAAGCGTCTGGAACGGTGACCCCGAGTACCAGGGGACGAAACCTGAGATGCATTTGAAAACGTTTCCCAATCACACGGTGGACCATAATCTGGGTTTCCCATGCATGTTTTAGCTGAAGGAAGAATCCCTTAAACCTGGAGAGTTGGGACCCATGGAATGGGTACCAAGCAGTAAGACTTCAAAGGGTCTGCGTTTGCTCTCCGAACCTCACCAATGCTATCAGCCCAAAGTGTCCGGCCTTATGTGTCACCCAGCTCTGGGTGTAGATGTGGTAAATCCAGGTTGCATCACAAGCCCTGAAAGAATTATTTAAGAATTGCTCTCTATTTCACTGTCATTGTGTTTTGTTTTTGAAATTTATTTTTATAATTGGATTTATCGGATTTTCACTGTTGTGTTTAGGCCGCTGTACACATGCTTGATTTCCTTATGGAGACATATAAATCCATGGGTTTTAAGATTCTTACTTGTCAGGTATATTCCCATGTGTTGAATAAGGGGTGTTGAGTCCATTTCGTTGAGCAAGGAGTAGGTCTTGTCTATTATATATTTGGCTTATGGAATGCTATCTGTACTAATTTCAATCTCTGGTTTTATGCAGCACCCCAACTCACCTTTCCCCATAAGCAAGCATAAGTTGGTTTTCTAAATATGAGACCCTGTTCTGTTTTGTAATTCAGTTCATGTGTAGCCAAGTTTACGTTCCGTGTATTAGTGATATCTTATGATGTTTCTTTTTCTGTGTGACTTATTTCTCGTAGAATCGTCGTACCTGAATCCACTCATTATGCCGCTACGGGCTGATGACGTAGATCGCATTGCTGAGTGAAATTCCATTGTACGTACGTACCACAACTTTTTATCCATTTTTTGCTTTCTCAGATATTTAACTTGTACCGTAGACGAGGTTCTTGTAAACAGAGCCGTCCCAAACTTTGGGGTGGCTGTGTGTTTTTGATTTTAATTTCCATAAGCTATAGGACCCTAAGTGGAAGTGCCATAGGCTGTGTTGCTTTCTTTCCTACGTGTTTCAGGAAACACCATACACTTCTCCAGAGTGGCTGTTGGCAATTTACATCCCTCCCATCAGCATAATACGGTTCCCTGTTCTCCATGACCTGTCCTGCCTTTCTGGATTTTACACTTTTTTCAGATGGCCCTTTTGACCGGGGGGCAGTGAGACTTCATTGTAGTGCAGATTTCCTTTACACGCTTGCTTGGTTGACCAAAAAGTGCGTATGCGTTTTTTCCTGAATATATTGAGGAAAAAACGGATATCCCCTTTTTGGCCAAGTGCATCATTGTGGACATTCTGCCTCTTTTCCTATGCTTTAAGTGCAATTCCAGTCTACCCCCTGAAATCGTTTTCCTAAAATTCTGCCCCGCTTTCAAGTCCTCTTCGAAGACTTACTTCAATACATTTTTGGACAATAGCTGTCATTCATAACTCTGCAGGTTTGTGAATTACAGTGCCCCTGAGCTCCTTTCTTCAACTCGCTTTCTTGTGAGCTGGCCGCAAAACCGCAGGATTGCTTCAGGCCCTAATCTGGTTCCGGCAGGGCACGCTGAGCCTTTGGTTAATCCCTTTCCTGGTGGAAAATGAGCGTTCCATTTGCCCGTGCAGCCACCTACAGCTAGTCTCTCATTGGTTCTCCCTATTCCTGTTCATCTTGCGCAGAAATTGCAAACTGTGGCAAACAGGAGTTTAAAGGCACTGACTCTCCAAGTGGGGAGAGTGTTAGTAAAGCGTCTGGAACGGTGAACCCGAGTACCAGGGGACGAACCCTGAGATGCATTTGAAAACGTTTCCCAATCACACGGTGGACCATATTCTGGGTTTCCCATGCATGTTTTAGCTGAAGGAAGAATCCCTTAAACCTAGAGAGTTGGGACCCATGGAATGGGTACCATGCAGCATGACTTCAAAGGGTCTGCGTTTGCTCACCGAACCTCACCAATGCTATCATCCTGAAGTGTCCAGCCTTATGTCTCACCCAGCTCTGGGTGTAGATGTGGTAAATCCAGGTTGCATCACAAGCCCTGAATGAATTATTTAAGAATTGCTCTCTATTTCACTGTCATTGTGTTTTGTTTTTGAAATTTATTTTGATAATGGGATTTATCGGATTTTCACTGCTGCGTTTAGGCCGCTGTACACACGCTTGATTTCCTTATCGAGACATATAAATCCATGGGATTTAAGATTCTTACTTGTCAGGTATATTCCCAGGCGTTGAATATGGCGTGTTGAGTCCATTTCGTTGAGCAAGGAGTAGGTCTTGTCTATTATATATTTGGCTTATGGAACGGTATCTGTGCTAATTTCAATCTCTGGTTTGATGCAGCACCCCAACTCACCTTTCCCCATAAGCAAGCATAAGTTGGTTTTCTAAATTTGAGACCCTGTTCTGTTTTCTAATTCAGTTCATGTGTAGCCAAGTATACGTTCCGTGTATTAGTGATATCTTATGATGTTTCTTTTTCTGTGTGACTTATTTCTCGTATAATCGTCGTACCTGAATCCACTCATTATGCCGCTACGGGCCTGATGACGTAGATCTCATTGTTGAGTGATATTCCATTGTACGTACGTACCACAACTTCTTTATCCATTTTTTGCTTTCTCGGATATTTAACTTGTACCGTAGACGAGGTTCTTGTAAACAGAGCTGTCCCAAACTTTGGGGTGGCTGTGTGTTTTTGATTTTAATTTTCCTAAGCTAAAGGACCCTAAGTGGAAGTGCCATAGGCTGTGTTGCTTTGTTTCCTACGTGTTTCAGGAAACACAATACACTTCTCCAGAGTGGCTTTTGGCAATTTACATCCCGCCCATCAGCATAACAAGGCTCCCTGTTCTCCATGCCCTGTCCTGCCTTTCTGGATTTTACACTTGTTTCAGATGGCCCTTTTGACCGGGGGGCAGTGAGACTTCATTGTAGTGCAGATTTCCTTGACACGCTTGCTTGGTTGTCCAAAAAGGGAGTATGCGTTTTCTCCTGAATATATTCAGGAAAAAACGCATACGCTCTTTTGAGCCAAGTGCATCATTGTCGACATTCGGAGTCTTTTCTTATGCTTTGGTTAATTCCACTTCCTGGTGGGAAATGAGCGTTCCATTTGCCCGTGCAGACACCTACAGCTAGTCTCTCATTGGTTCTCCCTATTCCTGTTCATCTTGCGCAGAAATTGCAAACTGTGACAAACAGGAGGTTAAAGGCACTGACTCTCCAAGTTAGGAGAGTGTTAGTAAAGCGTCTGGAACGGTGCACCCGAGTACCAGGGGTCGAAACCTGAGATGCATTTGAAAACGTTTCCCAATCACACGGTGGACTATACTCTGGGTTTCCCATTCATGTTTTAGCTGAAGGAAGAATCCCTTAAACCTGGAGAGTTGGGACCCATGGAATGGGTACCATGCAGTATGACTTCAAAGGGTCTGCGTTTGCTCACCGAACCTCACCAATGCTATCAGCCCGAAGTGGCCAGCCTTATGTCTCACCCAGCTCTGTGTGTAGTTGTGGTAAATCCAGGTTGCATCACAAGCCCTGAATGAATTATTTAAGAATTGCTCTCAATTTCACTGTCATTGTGTTTTGTTTGTGAAATTTATTTTGATAATGGCATTTATCGGATTTTCACTGCTGCGTTTAGGCCGCTGTACACACGCTTGATTTCCTTATGGAGACGTATAAATCCATGGGTCTTAAGATTCTTACTTGTCAGGTATATTACCAGGCGTTGAATATGGGGTGTTGAGTCCATTTCGTTGAGCAAGGAGTAGGTCTTGTCTATTATATATTTGGCTTATGGAATGGTATCTGTGCTAATTTCAATCTCTGGTTTGATGCAGCACCCCAACTCACCTTTCCCCATAAGCAAGCATAAGTTGGTTTTCTAAATTTCAGACCCTGTTCTGTTTTGTAATTCAGTTCATGTGTAGCCAAGTTTACGTTCCGTGTATTAGTGATATCTTATGATGTTTCTTTTTCTGTGTGACTTATTTCTCGTAGAATCGTCGTACCTGAATCCACTCATTATGCCGCTACGGGCTGATGACGTAGATCGCATTGCTGAGTGAAATTCCATTGTACGTACGTACCACAACTTTTTATCCATTTTTTGCTTTCTCAGATACTTAACTTGTACCGTAGACGAGGTTCTTGTAAACAGAGCCGTCCCAAACTTTGGGGTGGCTGTGTGTTTTTGATTTTAATTTCCCTAAGCTATAGGACCCTAAGTGGAAGTGCCATAGGCTGTGTTGCTTTCTTTCCTACGTGTTTCAGGAAACACCATACACTTCTCCAGAGTGGCTGTTGGCAATTTACATCCCTCCCATCAGCATAATAAGGTTCCCTGTTCTCCATGACCTGTCCTGCCTTTCTGGATTTTACACTTGGTTCAGATGGCCCTTTTGACCGGGGGGCAGTGAGACTTCATTGTAGTGCAGATTTCCTTGACACGCTTGCTTGGTTGTCCAAAAAGTGAGTATGCGTTTTCTCCTGAATATATTCAGGAAAAAACGCATACGCTCTTTTGAGCCAAGTGCATCATTGTCGACATTCGGAGTCTTTTCCTATGCTTTGGTTAATTCCACTTCCTGGTGGGAAATGAGCGTTCCATTTGCCCGTGCAGACACCTACAGCTAGTCTCTCATTGGTTCTCCCTACTCCTGTTCATCTTGCGCAGAAATTGCAAACTGTGGCAAACAGGAAGTTACAGGCACTGACTCTCCAAGTGGGGAGAGTGTTAGTAAACCGCCTGGAACGGTGAACCCGAGTACCAGGGGTCGAAACCTGAGATGCATTTGAAAACGTTTCCCAATCACACGGTGGACCATACTCTGGGTTTCCCATGCATGTTTCAGCTGAAGGAAGAATCCCTTAAACCTGGAGATTTGGGACCCATGGAATGGGTACCATGCAGTATGACTTCAAAGGGTCTGCGTTTGCTCACCGTACCTCACCAATGCTATCAGCCCGAAGTGTCTAGCCTTATGTCTCACCCAGCTCTGGGTGTAGATGTGGTAAATCCAGGTTGCATCACATGCCCTGAATGAATTATTTAAGAATTGCTCTCTATTTTACTGTCATTGTGTTTTGTTTTTGAAATTTATTTTGATAATGGGATTTATCAGATTTTCACTGCTGCGTTTAGTCCGCTGTACACACGCTTGATTTCCTTATGGAGAGATATATATCCATGGGTCTTAAGATTCTTACTTGTCAGGTATATTCCCAGGCGTTGAATATGGGGTGTTGAGTCCATTTCGTTGAGCAAGGAGTAGGTCTTGTCTATTATATATTTGGCTTATGGAACGGTATCTGTGCTAATTTCAATCTCTGGTTTGATGCAGCACCCCAACTCACCTTTCCCCATAAGCAAGCATAAGTGGGTTTTCTAAATTTGAGACCCTGTTCTCTTTTGTAATTCAGTTCATGTGTAGCCAAGTTTACGTTCCGTGTATTAGGGATATCTTATGATGTTTCTTTTTCTGTGTGGCTTATTTCTCGTAGAATCGTCGTACCTGAATGCACTCATTATGCCGCTACGGGCCTGATGACGTAGATCTCATTGCTGAGTGATATTCCATTGTACGTACGTACCACAACTTCTTTATCCATTTTTTGCTTTCTCGGATATTTAACTTGTACCGTAGACGAGGTTCTTGTAAACAGAGCCGTCCCAAACTTTGGGGTGGCTGTGTGTTTTTGATTTTAATTTCCCTAAGCTATAGGACCCTAAGTGGAAGTGCCATAGGCTGTGTTGCTTTGTTTCCTACGTGGTTCAGGAAACACCATACACTTCTCCAGTGTGGCTGTTGGCAATTTACATCCCGCCCATCAGCATAACAAGGCTCCCTCTTTCCATGAGCTGTCCTGCCTTTCTGGATTTTACACTTGTTTCAGATGGCCGTTTGGACCGGGGGGCAGTGAGACTTCATTGTAGTGCAGATTTCCTTGACACGCTTGCTTGGTTGTCCAAAAAGTGAGTATGCGTTTTCTCCTGAATATATTCAGGAAAAAACGCATACGCTCTTTTGAGCCAAGTGCATCATTGTCGACATTCGGAGTCTTTTCCTATGCTTTGGTTAATTCCACTTCCTGGTGGGAAATGAGCGTTCCATTTGCCCGTGCAGACACCTACAGCTAGTCTCTCATTGGTTCTCCCTACTCCTGTTCATCTTGCACAGAAATTGCAAACTGTGGCAAACAGGAGTTTAAAGGCACTGACTCTCCAAGTGGGGAGAGTGTTAGTAAAGCGTCTGGAACGGTGAACCCGAGTACCAGGGGACGAACCCTGAGATGCATTTGAAAACGTTTCCCAATCACACGGTGGACCATATTCTGGGTTTCCCATGCATGTTTTAGCTGAAGGAAGAATCCCTTAAACCTAGAGAGTTGGGACCCATGGAATGGGTACCATGCAGCATGACTTCAAAGGGTCTGCGTTTGCTCACCGAACCTCACCAATGCTATCATCCTGAAGTGTCCAGCCTTATGTCTCACCCAGCTCTGGGTGTAGATGTGGTAAATCCAGGTTGCATCACAAGCCCTGAATGAATTATTTAAGAATTGCTCTCTATTTCACTGTCATTGTGTTTTGTTTTTGAAATTTATTTTGATAATGGGATTTATCGGATTTTCACTGCTGCGTTTAGGCCGCTGTACACACGCTTGATTTCCTTATCGAGACATATAAATCCATGGGATTTAAGATTCTTACTTGTCAGGTATATTCCCAGGCGTTGAATATGGCGTGTTGAGTCCATTTCGTTGAGCAAGGAGTAGGTCTTGTCTATTATATATTTGGCTTATGGAACGGTATCTGTGCTAATTTCAATCTCTGGTTTGATGCAGCACCCCAACTCACCTTTCCCCATAAGCAAGCATAAGTTGGTTTTCTAAATTTGAGACCCTGTTCTGTTTTCTAATTCAGTTCATGTGTAGCCAAGTATACGTTCCGTGTATTAGTGATATCTTATGATGTTTCTTTTTCTGTGTGACTTATTTCTCGTAGAATCGTCGTACCTGAATCCACTCATTATGCCGCTACGGGCTGATGACGTAGATCGCATTGCTGAGTGAAATTCCATTGTACGTACGTACCACAACTTTTTATCCATTTTTTGCTTTCTCAGATACTTAACTTGTACCGTAGACGAGGTTCTTGTAAACAGAGCCGTCCCAAACTTTGGGGTGGCTGTGTGTTTTTGATTTTAATTTCCCTAAGCTATAGGACCCTAAGTGGAAGTGCCATAGGCTGTGTTGCTTTCTTTCCTACGTGTTTCAGGAAACACCATACACTTCTCCAGAGTGGCTGTTGGCAATTTACATCCCTCCCATCAGCATAATAAGGTTCCCTGTTCTCCATGACCTGTCCTGCCTTTCTGGATTTTACACTTGGTTCAGATGGCCCTTTTGACCGGGGGGCAGTGAGACTTCATTGTAGTGCAGATTTCCTTGACACGCTTGCTTGGTTGTCCAAAAAGTGAGTATGCGTTTTCTCCTGAATATATTCAGGAAAAAACGCATACGCTCTTTTGAGCCAAGTGCATCATTGTCGACATTCGGAGTCTTTTCCTATGCTTTGGTTAATTCCACTTCCTGGTGGGAAATGAGCGTTCCATTTGCCCGTGCAGACACCTACAGCTAGTCTCTCATTGGTTCTCCCTACTCCTGTTCATCTTGCGCAGAAATTGCAAACTGTGGCAAACAGGAAGTTACAGGCACTGACTCTCCAAGTGGGGAGAGTGTTAGTAAACCGCCTGGAACGGTGAACCCGAGTACCAGGGGTCGAAACCTGAGATGCATTTGAAAACGTTTCCCAATCACACGGTGGACCATACTCTGGGTTTCCCATGCATGTTTCAGCTGAAGGAAGAATCCCTTAAACCTGGAGATTTGGGACCCATGGAATGGGTACCATGCAGTATGACTTCAAAGGGTCTGCGTTTGCTCACCGTACCTCACCAATGCTATCAGCCCGAAGTGTCTAGCCTTATGTCTCACCCAGCTCTGGGTGTAGATGTGGTAAATCCAGGTTGCATCACATGCCCTGAATGAATTATTTAAGAATTGCTCTCTATTTTACTGTCATTGTGTTTTGTTTTTGAAATTTATTTTGATAATGGGATTTATCAGATTTTCACTGCTGCGTTTAGTCCGCTGTACACACGCTTGATTTCCTTATGGAGAGATATATATCCATGGGTCTTAAGATTCTTACTTGTCAGGTATATTCCCAGGCGTTGAATATGGGGTGTTGAGTCCATTTCGTTGAGCAAGGAGTAGGTCTTGTCTATTATATATTTGGCTTATGGAACGGTATCTGTGCTAATTTCAATCTCTGGTTTGATGCAGCACCCCAACTCACCTTTCCCCATAAGCAAGCATAAGTGGGTTTTCTAAATTTGAGACCCTGTTCTCTTTTGTAATTCAGTTCATGTGTAGCCAAGTTTACGTTCCGTGTATTAGGGATATCTTATGATGTTTCTTTTTCTGTGTGGCTTATTTCTCGTAGAATCGTCGTACCTGAATGCACTCATTATGCCGCTACGGGCCTGATGACGTAGATCTCATTGCTGAGTGATATTCCATTGTACGTACGTACCACAACTTCTTTATCCATTTTTTGCTTTCTCGGATATTTAACTTGTACCGTAGACGAGGTTCTTGTAAACAGAGCCGTCCCAAACTTTGGGGTGGCTGTGTGTTTTTGATTTTAATTTCCCTAAGCTATAGGACCCTAAGTGGAAGTGCCATAGGCTGTGTTGCTTTGTTTCCTACGTGGTTCAGGAAACACCATACACTTCTCCAGTGTGGCTGTTGGCAATTTACATCCCGCCCATCAGCATAACAAGGCTCCCTCTTTCCATGAGCTGTCCTGCCTTTCTGGATTTTACACTTGTTTCAGATGGCCGTTTGGACCGGGGGGCAGTGAGACTTCATTGTAGTGCAGATTTCCTTGACACGCTTGCTTGGTTGTCCAAAAAGTGAGTATGCGTTTTCTCCTGAATATATTCAGGAAAAAACGCATACGCTCTTTTGAGCCAAGTGCATCATTGTCGACATTCGGAGTCTTTTCCTATGCTTTGGTTAATTCCACTTCCTGGTGGGAAATGAGCGTTCCATTTGCCCGTGCAGACACCTACAGCTAGTCTCTCATTGGTTCTCCCTACTCCTGTTCATCTTGCGCAGAAATTGCAAACTGTGGCAAACAGGAGTTTAAAGGCACTGACTCTCCAAGTGGGGAGAGTGTTAGTAAAGCGTCTGGAACGGTGAACCCGAGTACCAGGGGACGAACCCTGAGATGCATTTGAAAACGTTTCCCAATCACACGGTGGACCATATTCTGGGTTTCCCATGCATGTTTTAGCTGAAGGAAGAATCCCTTAAACCTAGAGAGTTGGGACCCATGGAATGGGTACCATGCAGCATGACTTCAAAGGGTCTGCGTTTGCTCACCGAACCTCACCAATGCTATCATCCTGAAGTGTCCAGCCTTATGTCTCACCCAGCTCTGGGTGTAGATGTGGTAAATCCAGGTTGCATCACAAGCCCTGAATGAATTATTTAAGAATTGCTCTCTATTTCACTGTCATTGTGTTTTGTTTTTGAAATTTATTTTGATAATGGGATTTATCGGATTTTCACTGCTGCGTTTAGGCCGCTGTACACACGCTTGATTTCCTTATCGAGACATATAAATCCATGGGATTTAAGATTCTTACTTGTCAGGTATATTCCCAGGCGTTGAATATGGCGTGTTGAGTCCATTTCGTTGAGCAAGGAGTAGGTCTTGTCTATTATATATTTGGCTTATGGAACGGTATCTGTGCTAATTTCAATCTCTGGTTTGATGCAGCACCCCAACTCACCTTTCCCCATAAGCAAGCATAAGTTGGTTTTCTAAATTTGAGACCCTGTTCTGTTTTCTAATTCAGTTCATGTGTAGCCAAGTATACGTTCCGTGTATTAGTGATATCTTATGATGTTTCTTTTTCTGTGTGACTTATTTCTCGTATAATCGTCGTACCTGAATCCACTCATTATGCCGCTACGGGCCTGATGACGTAGATCTCATTGTTGAGTGATATTCCATTGTACGTACGTACCACAACTTCTTTATCCATTTTTTGCTTTCTCGGATATTTAACTTGTACCGTAGACGAGGTTCTTGTAAACAGAGCTGTCCCAAACTTTGGGGTGGCTGTGTGTTTTTGATTTTAATTTTCCTAAGCTAAAGGACCCTAAGTGGAAGTGCCATAGGCTGTGTTGCTTTGTTTCCTACGTGTTTCAGGAAACACAATACACTTCTCCAGAGTGGCTTTTGGCAATTTACATCCCGCCCATCAGCATAACAAGGCTCCCTGTTCTCCATGCCCTGTCCTGCCTTTCTGGATTTTACACTTGTTTCAGATGGCCCTTTTGACCGGGGGGCAGTGAGACTTCATTGTAGTGCAGATTTCCTTGACACGCTTGCTTGGTTGTCCAAAAAGGGAGTATGCGTTTTCTCCTGAATATATTCAGGAAAAAACGCATACGCTCTTTTGAGCCAAGTGCATCATTGTCGACATTCGGAGTCTTTTCTTATGCTTTGGTTAATTCCACTTCCTGGTGGGAAATGAGCGTTCCATTTGCCCGTGCAGACACCTACAGCTAGTCTCTCATTGGTTCTCCCTATTCCTGTTCATCTTGCGCAGAAATTGCAAACTGTGACAAACAGGAGGTTAAAGGCACTGACTCTCCAAGTTAGGAGAGTGTTAGTAAAGCGTCTGGAACGGTGCACCCGAGTACCAGGGGTCGAAACCTGAGATGCATTTGAAAACGTTTCCCAATCACACGGTGGACTATACTCTGGGTTTCCCATTCATGTTTTAGCTGAAGGAAGAATCCCTTAAACCTGGAGAGTTGGGACCCATGGAATGGGTACCATGCAGTATGACTTCAAAGGGTCTGCGTTTGCTCACCGAACCTCACCAATGCTATCAGCCCGAAGTGGCCAGCCTTATGTCTCACCCAGCTCTGTGTGTAGTTGTGGTAAATCCAGGTTGCATCACAAGCCCTGAATGAATTATTTAAGAATTGCTCTCAATTTCACTGTCATTGTGTTTTGTTTGTGAAATTTATTTTGATAATGGCATTTATCGGATTTTCACTGCTGCGTTTAGGCCGCTGTACACACGCTTGATTTCCTTATGGAGACGTATAAATCCATGGGTCTTAAGATTCTTACTTGTCAGGTATATTACCAGGCGTTGAATATGGGGTGTTGAGTCCATTTCGTTGAGCAAGGAGTAGGTCTTGTCTATTATATATTTGGCTTATGGAATGGTATCTGTGCTAATTTCAATCTCTGGTTTGATGCAGCACCCCAACTCACCTTTCCCCATAAGCAAGCATAAGTTGGTTTTCTAAATTTCAGACCCTGTTCTGTTTTGTAATTCAGTTCATGTGTAGCCAAGTTTACGTTCCGTGTATTAGTGATATCTTATGATGTTTCTTTTTCTGTGTGACTTATTTCTCGTAGAATCGTCGTACCTGAATCCACTCATTATGCCGCTACGGGCTGATGACGTAGATCGCATTGCTGAGTGAAATTCCATTGTACGTACGTACCACAACTTTTTATCCATTTTTTGCTTTCTCAGATACTTAACTTGTACCGTAGACGAGGTTCTTGTAAACAGAGCCGTCCCAAACTTTGGGGTGGCTGTGTGTTTTTGATTTTAATTTCCCTAAGCTATAGGACCCTAAGTGGAAGTGCCATAGGCTGTGTTGCTTTCTTTCCTACGTGTTTCAGGAAACACCATACACTTCTCCAGAGTGGCTGTTGGCAATTTACATCCCTCCCATCAGCATAATAAGGTTCCCTGTTCTCCATGACCTGTCCTGCCTTTCTGGATTTTACACTTGGTTCAGATGGCCCTTTTGACCGGGGGGCAGTGAGACTTCATTGTAGTGCAGATTTCCTTGACACGCTTGCTTGGTTGTCCAAAAAGTGAGTATGCGTTTTCTCCTGAATATATTCAGGAAAAAACGCATACGCTCTTTTGAGCCAAGTGCATCATTGTCGACATTCGGAGTCTTTTCCTATGCTTTGGTTAATTCCACTTCCTGGTGGGAAATGAGCGTTCCATTTGCCCGTGCAGACACCTACAGCTAGTCTCTCATTGGTTCTCCCTACTCCTGTTCATCTTGCGCAGAAATTGCAAACTGTGGCAAACAGGAAGTTACAGGCACTGACTCTCCAAGTGGGGAGAGTGTTAGTAAACCGCCTGGAACGGTGAACCCGAGTACCAGGGGTCGAAACCTGAGATGCATTTGAAAACGTTTCCCAATCACACGGTGGACCATACTCTGGGTTTCCCATGCATGTTTCAGCTGAAGGAAGAATCCCTTAAACCTGGAGATTTGGGACCCATGGAATGGGTACCATGCAGTATGACTTCAAAGGGTCTGCGTTTGCTCACCGTACCTCACCAATGCTATCAGCCCGAAGTGTCTAGCCTTATGTCTCACCCAGCTCTGGGTGTAGATGTGGTAAATCCAGGTTGCATCACATGCCCTGAATGAATTATTTAAGAATTGCTCTCTATTTTACTGTCATTGTGTTTTGTTTTTGAAATTTATTTTGATAATGGGATTTATCAGATTTTCACTGCTGCGTTTAGTCCGCTGTACACACGCTTGATTTCCTTATGGAGAGATATATATCCATGGGTCTTAAGATTCTTACTTGTCAGGTATATTCCCAGGCGTTGAATATGGGGTGTTGAGTCCATTTCGTTGAGCAAGGAGTAGGTCTTGTCTATTATATATTTGGCTTATGGAACGGTATCTGTGCTAATTTCAATCTCTGGTTTGATGCAGCACCCCAACTCACCTTTCCCCATAAGCAAGCATAAGTGGGTTTTCTAAATTTGAGACCCTGTTCTCTTTTGTAATTCAGTTCATGTGTAGCCAAGTTTACGTTCCGTGTATTAGGGATATCTTATGATGTTTCTTTTTCTGTGTGGCTTATTTCTCGTAGAATCGTCGTACCTGAATGCACTCATTATGCCGCTACGGGCCTGATGACGTAGATCTCATTGCTGAGTGATATTCCATTGTACGTACGTACCACAACTTCTTTATCCATTTTTTGCTTTCTCGGATATTTAACTTGTACCGTAGACGAGGTTCTTGTAAACAGAGCCGTCCCAAACTTTGGGGTGGCTGTGTGTTTTTGATTTTAATTTCCCTAAGCTATAGGACCCTAAGTGGAAGTGCCATAGGCTGTGTTGCTTTGTTTCCTACGTGGTTCAGGAAACACCATACACTTCTCCAGTGTGGCTGTTGGCAATTTACATCCCGCCCATCAGCATAACAAGGCTCCCTCTTTCCATGAGCTGTCCTGCCTTTCTGGATTTTACACTTGTTTCAGATGGCCGTTTGGACCGGGGGGCAGTGAGACTTCATTGTAGTGCAGATTTCCTTTACACGCTTGCTTGGTTGGCCAAAAAGGGCGTATGCGTTTTTTCCTGAATATATTCAGGAAAAAACCCATACGCCCTTTTTGGCCAAGTGCATCATTGTCGACATTCTGCCTCTTTTCCTATGCTTTAAGTGCAATTACAGTCTACCCCCTGAAATCGTTTTCCTGAAATTCTGCCCCGCATTCAATTCCTCTTCGAAGACTTACTTCAATACATTTTTGGACGATAGCTGTCATTCATAACTCTGCAAGTTTGTGAATTACAGTGCCCCTGAGCTCCTTTCTTCAACTCGCTTTCTTGTGAGCTGGCCGCAAAACCGCAGGATTGCTTCAGGCCCTAATCTGGTTCCGGCAGGGCACGCTGAGCCTTTGGTTAATCCCTCTTCCTGGTGGGAAATGAGCGTCCCATTTGCCCGTGCAGACACCTACAGCTAGTCTCTCATTGGTTCTCCCTATTCCTGTTCATCTTGCGCAGAAATTAGAAACTGTGACAAACAGGAGGTTAAAGGCACTGACTCTCCAAGTGTGGAGAGTGTTAGTAAAGCGTCTGGAACGGTGACCCCGAGTACCAGGGGACGAAACCTGAGATACATTTGAAAATGTTTCCCAATCACACAGTGGACCATACTCTGGGATTCCCATGCATGTTTTATCTGAAGGAAGAATCCCTTAAACCTGGAGAGTTGGGACCCATGGAATGGCTACCATGCAGTATGACTTCAAAGGGTCTGCGTTTGCTCACCGAACCTCACCAATGCTATCAGCCCGAAGTGTCCAGCCTTATGTCTCACCCAGCTCTGGGTGTAGATGTGGTAAATCCAGGTTGCATCACAAGCCCTGAATGAATTATTTAAGAATTGCTCTCTATTTCACTGTCATTGTGTTTTGTTTGTGAAACTTATTTTGATAATGGGATTTATCGGATTTTCACTGCTGCATTTAGGCCGCTGTACACACGCTTGATTTCCTTATGGAGACATATAAATCCATGGGTCTTAAGATTCTTACTTGTCAGGAATATTCCCCGGCTTTGAATATGGGGTGTTGAGTCCATTTCATTGAGCCAGGTGTAGGTCTTGTCTATAATATATTTTGCTTATGGAACAGTATGTGTGCTAATTTCAATCTCTGGTTTTATGCAGCACCCCAACTCACCTTTCCCCATAAGCAAGCATAAGTTGGTTTTCTAAATTTGAGACCCTGTTCTGTTTTGTAATTCAGTTCATGTGTAGCCAAGTTTACGTTCCGTGTATTAGTGATATCTTATGATGTTTCTTTTTCTGTGTGACTAATTTCTCGTAAAATCGTCGCAACTGAATCCACTCCTTATGCCGCTACGGACTGATGATGTAGATCTCATCGCTGAGTGATATTCCATTGTACGTACGTACCACAACTTCTTTATCCATATTTTGCTTTCTCAGATATTTAACTTGTACCGTAGACGAGGTTCTTGTAAACAGAGCCGTCCCAAACTTTGGGGCGGCTGTGTGTTTTTGATTTTAATTTCCCTAAGCTATAGGACCCTAAGTGGAAGTGCCATAGGCTGTGTTGCTTTGTTTCCTACGTGTTTCAGGAAACACCATACACTTCTCCAGAGTGGCTGTTGGCAATTTACATCCCGCCCATCAGCATAACAAGGCTCCCTCTTTCCATGACCTATCCTGCCTTTCTGGATTTTACACTTGTTTCAGATGGCCGTTTGGACCGGGGGGCAGTGAGACTTCATTGTAGTGCAGATTTCCTTGACACGCTTGCTTGGTTGGCCAAAAAGAGCATATGCGTTTTTTCCTGAATATATTCAGGAAAAAACGCATACGCCCTTTTTGGCCAAGTGCATCATTGTCGACATTCTGCCTCTTTTCCTATGCTTTAAGTGCAATTCCAGTCTACCCCCTGAAATCGTTTTCCTGAAATTCTGCCCCGCTTTCAAGTCCTCTTCGAAGACTTACTTCAATACATTTTTGGACGATAGCTGTCATTCATAACTCTGCAGGTTTGTGAATTACAGTGCCCCTGAGCTCCTTTCTTCAACTCGCTTTCTTGTGAGCTGGCCGCAAAACCGCAGGATTGCTTCAGGCCCTAATCTGGTTCCAGCAGGGCACGCTGAGCCTTTGGTTAATCCCTATTCCTGGTGGGAAATGAGCGTTCCATTTGCCCGTGCAGACACCTACAGCTAGTCTCTCATTGGTTCTCCCTATTCCTGTTCATCCTGCGCAGAAATTGCAAACTGTGCCAAATAGGAGGTTAAAGGCACTGACTCTCCAAGTGGGGAGAGTGTTAGTAAAGCGTCTGGAACGGTGAACCAGGGACGAAACCTGAGATGCATTTGAAAACGTTTCCCAATCACACGGTGGACCATACTCTGGGTTTCCCATGCATGTTTCAGCTGAAGGAAGAATCCCTTAAACCTGGAGAGTTGGGACCCATGGAATGGGTACCATGCAGTATGACTTCAAAGGGTCTGCGTTTGCTCACCGTACCTCACCAATGCTATCAGCCCGAAGTGTCTAGCCTTATGTCTCACCCAGCTCTGGGTGTAGATGTGGTAAATCCAGGTTGCATCACATGCCCTGAATGAATTATTTAAGAATTGCTCTCTATTTTACTGTCATTGTGTTTTGTTTTTGAAATTTATTTTGATAATGGGATTTATCAGATTTTCACTGCTGCGTTTAGTCCGCTGTACACACGCTTGATTTCCTTATGGAGAGATATATATCCATGGGTCTTAAGATTCTTACTTGTCAGGTATATTCCCAGGCGTTGAATATGGGGTGTTGAGTCCATTTCGTTGAGCAAGGAGTAGGTCTTGTCTATTATATATTTGGCTTATGGAACGGTATCTGTGCTAATTTCAATCTCTGGTTTGATGCAGCACCCCAACTCACCTTTCCCCATAAGCAAGCATAAGTGGGTTTTCTAAATTTGAGACCCTGTTCTCTTTTGTAATTCAGTTCATGTGTAGCCAAGTTTACGTTCCGTGTATTAGGGATATCTTATGATGTTTCTTTTTCTGTGTGGCTTATTTCTCGTAGAATCGTCGTACCTGAATGCACTCATTATGCCGCTACGGGCCTGATGACGTAGATCTCATTGCTGAGTGATATTCCATTGTACGTACGTACCACAACTTCTTTATCCATTTTTTGCTTTCTCGGATATTTAACTTGTACCGTAGACGAGGTTCTTGTAAACAGAGCCGTCCCAAACTTTGGGGTGGCTGTGTGTTTTTGATTTTAATTTCCCTAAGCTATAGGACCCTAAGTGGAAGTGCCATAGGCTGTGTTGCTTTGTTTCCTACGTGGTTCAGGAAACACCATACACTTCTCCAGTGTGGCTGTTGGCAATTTACATCCCGCCCATCAGCATAACAAGGCTCCCTCTTTCCATGAGCTGTCCTGCCTTTCTGGATTTTACACTTGTTTCAGATGGCCGTTTGGACCGGGGGGCAGTGAGACTTCATTGTAGTGCAGATTTCCTTTACACGCTTGCTTGGTTGGCCAAAAAGGGCGTATGCGTTTTTTCCTGAATATATTCAGGAAAAAACCCATACGCCCTTTTTGGCCAAGTGCATCATTGTCGACATTCTGCCTCTTTTCCTATGCTTTAAGTGCAATTACAGTCTACCCCCTGAAATCGTTTTCCTGAAATTCTGCCCCGCATTCAATTCCTCTTCGAAGACTTACTTCAATACATTTTTGGACGATAGCTGTCATTCATAACTCTGCAAGTTTGTGAATTACAGTGCCCCTGAGCTCCTTTCTTCAACTTGCTTTCTTGTGAGCTGGCCGCAAAACCGCAGGATTGCTTCAGGCCCTAATCTGGTTCCGGCAGGGCACGCTGAGCCTTTGGTTAATCCCTCTTCCTGGTGGGAAATGAGCGTCCCATTTGCCCGTGCAGACACCTACAGCTAGTCTCTCATTGGTTCTCCCTATTCCTGTTCATCTTGCGCAGAAATTAGAAACTGTGACAAACAGGAGGTTAAAGGCACTGACTCTCCAAGTGTGGAGAGTGTTAGTAAAGCGTCTGGAACGGTGACCCCGAGTACCAGGGGACGAAACCTGAGATACATTTGAAAATGTTTCCCAATCACACAGTGGACCATACTCTGGGATTCCCATGCATGTTTTATCTGAAGGAAGAATCCCTTAAACCTGGAGAGTTGGGACCCATGGAATGGCTACCATGCAGTATGACTTCAAAGGGTCTGCGTTTGCTCACCGAACCTCACCAATGCTATCAGCCCGAAGTGTCCAGCCTTATGTCTCACCCAGCTCTGGGTGTAGATGTGGTAAATCCAGGTTGCATCACAAGCCCTGAATGAATTATTTAAGAATTGCTCTCTATTTCATTGTCATTGTGTTTTGTTTGTGAAACTTATTTTGATAATGGGATTTATCGGATTTTCACTGCTGCATTTAGGCCGCTGTACACACGCTTGATTTCCTTATGGAGACATATAAATCCATGGGTCTTAAGATTCTTACTTGTCAGGAATATTCCCCGGCTTTGAATATGGGGTGTTGAGTCCATTTCATTGAGCCAGGTGTAGGTCTTGTCTATAATATATTTTGCTTATGGAACAGTATGTGTGCTAATTTCAATCTCTGGTTTTATGCAGCACCCCAACTCACCTTTCCCCATAAGCAAGCATAAGTTGGTTTTCTAAATTTGAGACCCTGTTCTGTTTTGTAATTCAGTTCATGTGTAGCCAAGTTTACGTTCCGTGTATTAGTGATATCTTATGATGTTTCTTTTTCTGTGTGACTAATTTCTCGTAAAATCGTCGCAACTGAATCCACTCCTTATGCCGCTACGGACTGATGATGTAGATCTCATCGCTGAGTGATATTCCATTGTACGTACGTACCACAACTTCTTTATCCATATTTTGCTTTCTCAGATATTTAACTTGTACCGTAGACGAGGTTCTTGTAAACAGAGCCGTCCCAAACTTTGGGGCGGCTGTGTGTTTTTGATTTTAATTTCCCTAAGCTATAGGACCCTAAGTGGAAGTGCCATAGGCTGTGTTGCTTTGTTTCCTACGTGTTTCAGGAAACACCATACACTTCTCCAGAGTGGCTGTTGGCAATTTACATCCCGCCCATCAGCATAACAAGGCTCCCTCTTTCCATGAGCTATCCTGCCTTTCTGGATTTTACACTTGTTTCAGATGGCCGTTTGGACCGGGGGGCAGTGAGACTTCATTGTAGTGCAGATTTCCTTGACACGCTTGCTTGGTTGGCCAAAAAGAGCATATGCGTTTTTTCCTGAATATATTCAGGAAAAAACGCATATGCCCTTTTTGGCCAAGTGCATCATTGTCGACATTCTGCCTCTTTTCCTATGCTTTAAGTGCAATTCTAGTCTACCCCCTGAAATCGTTTTCCTGAAATTCTGCCCCGCTTTCAAGTCCTCTTCGAAGACTTACTTCAATACATTTTTGGACGATAGCTGTCATTCATAACTCTGCAGGTTTGTGAATTACAGTGCCCCTGAGCTCCTTTCTTCAACTCGCTTTCTTGTGAGCTGGCCGCAAAACCGCAGGATTGCTTCAGGCCCTAATCTGGTTCCAGCAGGGCACGCTGAGCCTTTGGTTAATCCCTATTCCTGGTGGGAAATGAGCGTTCCATTTGCCCGTGCAGACACCTACAGCTAGTCTCTCATTGGTTCTCCCTATTCCTGTTCATCCTGCGCAGAAATTGCAAACTGTGCCAAATAGGAGGTTAAAGGCACTGACTCTCCAAGTGGGGAGAGTGTTAGTAAAGCGTCTGGAACGGTGAACCAGGGACGAAACCTGAGATGCATTTGAAAACGTTTCCCAATCACACGGTGGACCATACTCTGGGTTTCCCATGCATGTTTCAGCTGAAGGAAGAATCCCTTAAACCTGGAGAGTTGGGACCCATGGAATGGGTACCATGCAGTATGACTTCAAAGGGTCTGCGTTTGCTCACCGTACCTCACCAATGCTATCAGCCCGAAGTGTCTAGCCTTATGTCTCACCCAGCTCTGGGTGTAGATGTGGTAAATCCAGGTTGCATCACATGCCCTGAATGAATTATTTAAGAATTGCTCTCTATTTTACTGTCATTGTGTTTTGTTTTTGAAATTTATTTTGATAATGGGATTTATCAGATTTTCACTGCTGCGTTTAGTCCGCTGTACACACGCTTGATTTCCTTATGGAGAGATATATATCCATGGGTCTTAAGATTCTTACTTGTCAGGTATATTCCCAGGCGTTGAATATGGGGTGTTGAGTCCATTTCGTTGAGCAAGGAGTAGGTCTTGTCTATTATATATTTGGCTTATGGAACGGTATCTGTGCTAATTTCAATCTCTGGTTTGATGCAGCACCCCAACTCACCTTTCCCCATAAGCAAGCATAAGTTGGTTTTCTAAATTTGAGACCCTGTTCTGTTTTGTAATTCAGTTCATGTGTAGCCAAGTTTACGTTCAGTGTATTAGGGATATCTTATGATGTTTCTTTTTCTGTGTGGCTTATTTCTCGTAGAATCGTCGTACCTGAATGCACTCATTATGCCGCTACGGGCCTGATGACGTAGATCTCATGGCTGAGTGATATTCCATTGTACGTACGTACCACAATTTCTTTATCCATTTTTTGCTTTCTCGGATATTTAACTTGTACCGTAGACGAGGTTCTTGTAAACAGAGCCGTCCCAAACTTTGGGGTGGCTGTGTGTTTTTGATTTTAATTTCCCTAAGCTATAGGACCCTAAGTGGAAGTGCCATAGGCTGTGTTGCTTTGTTTCCTACGTGTTTCAGGAAACACCATACACTTCTCCAGAGTGGCTGTTGGCAATTTACATCCCTTCCATCAGCATAACAAGGCTCCCTGTTCTCCATGACCTGTCCTGCCTTTCTGGATTTTACACTTGTTTCAGATGGCCTTTTTGACAGGGGGGCAGTGAGACTTCATTGTACTGCAGATTTCCTTGACACGCTTGCTTGGTTGGCCAAAAAGGGCGTATGCGTTTTCTCCTGAATATATTCAGGAAAAAACGCATACGCCCTTTTTGGCCAAGTGCATCATTGTCGACATTCGGAGTCTTTTCCTATGCTTTAAGTGCAATTCCAGTCTACCCCCTGAAATCGTTTTCCTGAAATTCTGCCCCGCTTTCAAGTCCACTTCGAAGACTTACTTCAATACATTTTTGGACGATAGCTGTCATTCATAACTCTGCAGGTTTGTGAATTACATTGCCCCTGAGCTCCATTCTTCAACTCGCTTTCTTGTGAGCTGGCCGCAAAACTGCTGGATTGCTTTAGGCCCTAATCTGGTTCCAGCAGGGCACGCTGAGCCTTTGGTTAATTCCTCTTCCTGGTGGGAAATGAGCGTTTCATTTGCCCGTGCAGACACCTACAGCTAGTCTCTCATTGGTTCTCCCTATTCCTGTTCATCTTGCGCAGAAATTGCAAACTGTGCCAAACAGGAAGTTAAAGGCACTGACTCTCCAAGTGGGGAGAGTGTTAGTAAAGCGCCTGGAACGGTGAACCCGAGTACCAGGGGTCGAAACCTGAGATGGATTTGAAAACGTTTCCCAATCACACGGTGGACCATACTCTGGGTTTCCCATGCATGTTTCAGCTGAAGGAAGAATCCCTTAAACCTGGAGAGTTGGGACCCATGGAATGGGTACCATGCAGTATGACTTCAAAGGGTCTGCGTTTGCTCACCGTACCTCACCAATGCTATCAGCCCGAAGTGTCTAGCCTTATGTCTCACCCAGCTCTGGGTGTAGATGTGGTAAATCCAGGTTGCATCACATGCCCTGAATGAATTATTTAAGAATTGCTCTCTATTTTACTGTCATTGTGTTTTGTTTTTGAAATTTATTTTGATAATGGGATTTATCAGATTTTCACTGCTGCGTTTAGTCCGCTGTACACACGCTTGATTTCCTTATGGAGAAATATATATCCATGGGTCTTAAGATTCTTACTTGTCAGGTATATTCCCAGGCGTTGAATATGGGGTGTTGAGTCCATTTCGTTGAGCAAGGAGTAGGTCTTGTCTATTATATATTTGGCTTATGGAACGGTATCTGTGCTAATTTCAATCTCTGGTTTGATGCAGCACCAAAAACTCACCTTTCCCCATAAGCAAGCATAAGTTGGTTTTCTAAATTTGAGACCCTGTTCTGTTTTGTAATTCAGTTCATGTGTAGCCAAGTTTACATTCCGTGTATTAGTGATATCTTATGATGTTTCTTTTTCTGTGTGACTTATTTCTCGTAGAATCGTCGTACCTTAATGCACTCATTATGCCGCTACGGGCCAGATGACGTAGTTCTCATGGCTGAGTGATATTCCATTGTACGTACGTACCACAACTTCTTTATCCATTTTTTGCTTTCTCGGATATTAACTTGTACCGTAGACGAGGTTCTTGTAAACAGAGCCGTCCCAAACTTTGGGGTGGCTGTGTGTTTTTGATTTTAATTTCCCTAAGCTATAGGACCCTAAGTGGAAGTGCCATAGGCTGTGTTGCTTTGTTTCCTACGTGTTTCAGGAAACACCATACACTTTTCCACAGTGGCTGTTGACAATTTACATCCCGCCCATCAGCATAACAAGGCTCCCTCTTCTCCATGACCTGTCCTGCCTTTCTGGATTTTACACTTGTTTCAGATGGCCTTTTTGACAGGGGGGCAGTGAGACTTCATTTTAGTGCAGATTTCCTTGACACGCTTGCTTGGTTGGCCAAAAAGGGCGTATGCGTTTTCTCCTGAATATATTCAGGAAAAAACGCATACGCCCTTTTTGGCCAAGTGCATCATTGTCGACATTCGGAGTCTTTTCCTATGCTTTAAGTGCAATTACAGTCTACCCCCTGAAATCGTTTTCCTGAAATTCTGCCCCGCTTTCAAGTCCACTTCGAAGACTTACTTCAATACATTTTTGGACGATAGCTGTCATTCATAACTCTGCAGGTTTGTGAATTACATTGCCCCTGAGCTCCATTCTTCAACTCGCTTTCTTGTGAGCTGGCCGCAAAACTGCTGGATTGCTTTAGGCCCTAATCTGGTTCCAGCAGGGCACGCTGAGCCTTTGGTTAATTCCTCTTCCTGGTGGGAAATGAGCGATCCATTTGCCCGTGCAGACACCTACAGCTAGTCTCTCATTGGTTCTCCCTATTCCTGTTCATCTTGCGCAGAAATTGCAAACTGTGGCAAACAGGAAGTTAAAGGCACTGACTCTCCAAGTGGGGAGAGTGTTAGTAAAGCGCCTGGAACGGTGAACCCGAGTACCAGGGGTCGAAACCTGAGATGCATTTGAAAACGTTTCCCAATCACATGGTGGACCATACTCTGGGTTTCCCATGCATGTTTCAGCTGAAGGAAGAATCCCTTAAACCTGGAGAGTTGGGACCCATGGAATGGGTACCATGCAGTATGACTTCAAAGGGTCTGCGTTTGCTCACCGTACCTCACCAATGCTATCAGCCCGAAGTGTCTAGCCTTATGTCTCACCCAGCTCTGGGTGTAGATGTGGTAAATCCAGGTTGCATCACATGCCCTGAATGAATTATTTAAGAATTGCTCTCTATTTTACTGTCATTGTGTTTTGTTTTTGAAATTTATTTTGATAATGGGATTTATCAGATTTTCACTGCTGCGTTTAGTCCGCTGTACACACGCTTGATTTCCTTATGGAGAGATATATATCCATGGGTCTTAAGATTCTTACTTGTCAGGTATATTCCCAGGCGTTGAATATGGGGTGTTGAGTCCATTTCGTTGAGCAAGGAGTAGGTCTTGTCTATTATATATTTGGCTTATGGAACGGTATCTGTGCTAATTTCAATCTCTGGTTTCATGCAGCACCAAAAACTCACCTTTCCCCATAAGCAAGCATAAGTTGGTTTTCTAAATTTGAGACCCTGTTCTGCTTTGTAATTCAGTTCATGTGTAGCCAAGTTTACATTCCGTGTATTAGTGATATCTTATGATGTTTCTTTTTCTGTGTGACTTATTTCTCGTAGAATCGTCGTACCTTAATGCACTCATTATGCCGCTACGGGCCAGATGACGTAGTTCTCATGGCTGAGTGATATTCCATTGTACGTACGTACCACAACTGCTTTATCCATTTTTTGCTTTCTTGGATATTAACTTGTACCGTAGACGAGGTTCTTGTAAACAGAGCCGTCCCAAACTTTAGGGTGGCTGTGTGTTTTTGATTTTAATTTCCCTAAGCTATAGGACCCTAAGTGGAAGTGCCATAGGCTGTGTTGCTTTGTTTCCTACGTGTTTCAGGAAACACCATACACTTTTCCACAGTGGCTGTTGACAATTTACATCCCGCCCATCAGCATAACAAGGCTCCCTGTTCTCCATGACCTGTCCTGTCTTTCTGGATTTTACACTTGTTTCAGATGGCCTTTTTGACAGGGGGGCAGTGAGACTTCATTTTAGTGCAGATTTCCTTGACACGCTTGCTTGGTTGGCCAAAAAGGGCGTATGCGTTTTCTCCTGAATATATTCAGGAAAAAACGCATACGCCCTTTTTGGCCAAGTGCATCATTGTCGACATTCGGAGTCTTTTCCTATGCTTTAAGTGCAATTCCAGTCTACCCCCTGAAATCGTTTTCCTGAAATTCTGCCCCGCTTTCAAGTCCACTTCGAAGACTTACTTCAATACATTTTTGGACGATAGCTGTCATTCATAACTCTGCAGGTTTGTGAATTACAGTGCCCCTGAGCTCCATTCTTCAACTCGCTTTCTTGTGAGCTGGCCGCAAAACTGCTGGATTGCTTTAGGCCCTAATCTGGTTCCAGCAGGGCACGCTGAGCCTTTGGTTAATTCCTCTTCCTGATGGGAAATGAGCGTTCCATTTGCCCGTGCAGACACCTACAGCTAGTCTCTCATTGGTTCTCCCTATTCCTGTTAATCTTGCGCAGAAATTGCAAACTGTGCCAAACAGGAGGTTAAAGGCACTGACTCTCCAAGTGGGGAGAGTGTTAGTAAAGCGTCTGGAACGGTGAACCAGGGACGAAACCTGAGATGCATTTGAAAACGTTTCCCAATCACACGGTGGACCATACTCTGGGTTTCCCATGCATGTTTTAGCTGAAGGAAGAATCCCTTAAACCTGGAGAGTTGGGACCCATGGAATGGCTACCATGCAGTATGACTTCAAAGGGTCTGCGTTTGCTCACCGAACCTCACCAATGCTATCAGCCCGAAGTGTCCAGCCTTATGTCTCACCCAGCTCCGGGTGTAGATGTGGTAAATCCAGGTTGCATCACAAGCCCTGAATGAATTATTTAAGAATTGCTCTCTATTTCACTGTCATTGTGTTTTGTTTGTGAAATTTATTTTGATAATGGGATTTATCGGATTTTCACTGCTGCGTTTAGGCCGCTGTACACACGCTTGATTTCCTTATGGAGACATATAAATCCATGGGTCTTAAGATTCTTACTTGTCAGGTATATTCCCAGGCGTTGAATATGGGGTGTTGAGTCCATTTCGTTGAGCAAGGAGTAGGTCTTGTCTATTATATATTTGGCTTATGGAACGGTATCTGTGCTAAATTCAATCAATGGTTTGATGCAGCACCAAAAACTCACCTTTCCCCATACGCAAGCATAAGTTGGTTTTCTAAATTTGAGACCCTGTTCTGTTTTGTAATTCAGTTCATGTGTAGCCAAGTTTACATTCCGTGTATTAGTGATATCTTATGATGTTTCTTTTTCTGTGTGACTTATTTCTCGTAGAATCGTCGTACCTTAATGCACTCATGCCGCTACGGGCCAGATGACGTAGTTCTCATGGCTGAGTGATATTCCATTGTACGTACGTACCACAACTTCTTTATCCATTTTTTGCTTTCTCGGATATTTAACTTGTACCGTAGACGAGGTTCTTGTAAACAGAGCCGTCCCAAACTTTGGGGTGGCTGTGTGTTTTTGATTTTAATTTCCCTAAGCTATAGGACCCTAAGTGGAAGTGCCATAGGCTGTGTTGCTTTGTTTCCTACGTGTTTCAGGAAACACCATACACTTTTCCACAGTGGCTGTTGACAATGTACATCCCGCCCATCAGCATAACAAGGCTCCCTCTTCTCCATGACCTGTCCTGCCTTTCTGGATTTTACACTTGTTTCAGATGGCCTTTTTGACAGGGGGGCAGTGAGACTTCATTGTAGTGCAGATTTCCTTTACACGCTTGCTTGGTTGGCCAAAAAGTGCGTATGCGTTTTCTCCTGAATATATTCAGGAAAAAACGCATACGCCCTTTTTGGCCAAGTGCATCATTGTCGACATTCGGAGTCTTTTCCTATGCTTTAAGTGCAATTCCAGTCTACTCCCGAAATCGTTTTCCTGTAATTCTGCCCCGCTTTCAGGTCCTCTTCGAAGACTTATTTCAATACATTTTTGGACGATAGCTGTCATTCATAACTCTGCAGGTTTGTGAATTACAGTGCCCCTGAGCTCCTTTCTTCTACTCGCTTTCTTGTGAGGTGGCCGCAAAACCGCAGGATTGCTTCAGGCCCTCATCTGGTTCTGGCAGGGCACGCTGAGCCTTTGGTTAATTCCTCTTCCTGGTGGGAAATGAGCGTTCCATTTGCCCGTGCAGACACCTACAGCTAGTCTCTCATTGGTTCTCCCTATTCCTGTTCATCTTGCGCAGAAATTGCAAACTGTGCCAAACAGGAGGTTAAAGGCACTGACTCTCCAAGTGGGGAGAGTGTTAGTAAAGCGTCTGGAACGGTGCACCTGAGTACCAGGGGTCGAAACCTGAGATGCATTTGAAAATGTTTCCCAATCACACGGTGGACCATACTCTGGGTTTCCCATGCATGTTTTAGCTGAAGGAAGAATCCCTTAAACCTGGAGAGTTGGGACCCATGGAATGGCTACCATGCAGTATGACTTCAAAGGGTCTGCGTTGGCTCACCGAACCTCACCAATGCTATCAGCCCGAAATGTCCAGCCTTATGTCTCACCCAGCTCTGGGTGTAGATGTGGTAAATGCAGGTTGCATCACAAGCCCTGAATGAATTATTTAAGAATTGCTCTCTATTTCACTGTCATTGTGTTTTGTTTGAGAAACGTATTTAATAATGGGATTTATCGGATTTTCACTGCTGCGTTTAGGCCGCTGTACACGCTTGATTTCCTTATGGAGACATATAAATCCATGGGTCTTAAGATTCTTACTTGTCAGGTATATTCCCAGGCGTTGAATATGGGGTGTTGAGTCCATTTCGTTGAACAAGGAGTAGGTCTTGTCTATTATATATTTGGCTTATGGAACGGTATCTGTGCTAATTTCAATCTCTGGTTTGATGCAGCATCAAAAACTCACCTTTCCCCATAAGCAAGCATAAGTTGGTTTTCTAAATTTGAGACCCTGTTCTGTTTTGTAATTCAGTTCATGTGTAGCCAAGTTTACGTTCCGTGTATTAGTGATATCTTATGATGTTTCTTTTTCTGTGTGACTTATTTCTCGTAGAATCGTCGTACCTGAATGCACTCATTATGCCGCTACGGGCCAGATGACGTAGATCTCATGGCTGAGTGATATTCTATTGTACGTACGTACCACAACTTCTTTATCCATTTTCTGCTTTGTCGGATATTTAACTTGTACCATAGACGAGGTTCTTGTAAACAGAGCCGTCCCAAACTTTTGGGTGGCTGTGTGTTTTTGATTTTAATTTCCCTAAGCTATAGGACCCTAAGTGGAAGTGCCATTGGCTGTGTTGCTTTGATTCCTACGTGTTTCAGGAAACACCATACACTTCTCCAGAGTGGCTGTTGGCAATTTACATCCCGCCCATCAGCATAACAAGGCTCCCTGTTCTCCATGACCTGTCCTGCCTTTCTGGATTTTACACTTGTTTCAGATGGCCGTTTGGACCGGTGGACAGTGAGACTTCATTGTAGTGCAGATTTCCTTTACACGCTTGCTTGGTTGGCCAAAAAGGTCGTATGCGTTTTTTCCGGAATATATTCAGGAAAAAACTCATACGCCCTTTTTGGCCAAGTGCATCATTGTCGACATTCGGAGTCTTTTCCTATGCTTTAAGTGCAATTCCAGTCTACCCGCTGAAATCGTTTTCCTGAAATTCTGCCCCGCTTTCAAGTCCACTTCGAAGACTTACTTCAATACATTTTTGGACGATAGCTGTCATTCATAACACTGCAGGTTTGTGAATTACAGTGCCCCCGAGCTCCTTTCTTCAACTCGCTTTCTTGTGAGCTGACCAAAAAACTGCTGGATTGCTTTAGACCCTAATCTGGTTCCAGCAGGGCATGCTGAGCCTTTGGTTAATTCCACTTCCTGGTGGGAAATGAGCGTTCCATTTGCCCGTGCAGACACCTACAGCTAGTCTCTCATTGGGTCTCCCTATTCCTGTTCATCTTGCGCAGAAATTGCAAACTGTGCCAAACAGGAGGTTAAAGGCACTGACTCTCCAAGTGGGGAGAGTGTTAGTAAAGCGTCTGGAACGGTGCACCCGAGTACCAGGGGTCGAAAGCTGAGATGCATTTGAAAACGTTTCCCAATCACACGGTGGACCATACTCTGGGTTTCCCATGCATGTTTTAGCTGAAGGAAGAAACCCTTAAACCTGGAGAGTTGGGACCCATGGAATGGCTACCATGCAGTATGACTTCAAAGGGTCTGCGTTTGCTCACCGAACCTCAACAATGCTATCAGCCCGAAGTGTCCAGCCTTATGTCTCACACAGCTCTGGGTGTAGATGTGGTAAATCCAGGTTGCATCACAAGCCCTGAATGAATTATTTAAGAATTGCTCTCTATTTCACTGTCATTGTGTTTTGTTTGTGAAATTTATTTTGATAATGGGATTTATTGGATTTTCACTGCTGCGTTTAGGCCGCTGTACACACCTTGATTTCCTTATGGAGACATATATATCCATGGGTCTTAAGATTCTTACTTGTCAGGTATATTCCCAGGCGTTGAATATGGGGTGTTGAGTCCATTTCGTTGAGCAAGGAGTAGGTCTTGTCTATTATATATTTGGCTTATGGAACGGTATCTGTGCTAATTTCAATCTCTGGTTTGATGCAGCACACCAACTCACCTTTCCCCATAAGCAAGCATAAGTTGGTTTTCTAAATTTGAGACCCTGTTTTGTTTGGTAATTCAGTTCATGTGTAGCCAAGTTTACGTTCCGTGTATTAGTGATATCTTATGATGTTTCGTTTTCTGTGTGACTTATTTCTGGTAGAATCGTCGTACCTTAATGCACTCATTATGCCGCTACGGGCCAGATGACGTAGATCTCATGGCTGAGTGATATTCCATTGTACGTACGTACCACAACTTCTTTATCCATTTTTTGCTTTCTCGGATATTTAACTTCTACCGTAGACGAGGTTCTTGTAAACAGAGCCGTCCCAAACTTTGGGGTGGCTGTGTGTTTTTGATTTTAATTTCCCTAAGATATAGGACCCTAAGTGGAAGTGCCATAGGCTGTGTTGCTTTGTTTCCTACGTGTTTCAGGAAACACCATACACTTCTCCAGAGTGGCTGTTGGCAATTTACATCCCGCCCATCAGCATAACAAGGCTCCCTGTTCTCCATGACTTGTCCTGCCTTTCTGGATTTTACAATTGTTTCAGATGGCCCTTTTGACCGGGGGGCAGTGAGACTTCATTTTAGTGCAGATTTCCTTGACACGCTTAATTGGTTGGCCAAAAAGTGCGTATGCGTTTTCTCCTGAATATATTCAGGAGAAAACGCATACGCTCTTTTTGGCCAAGTGCATCATTGTCGACATTCGGAGTCTTTTCCTATGCTTTAAGTGCAATTCCTGTCTACCCACTGAAATCGTTTTCCTGAAATTCTGCCCCGCTTTCAAGTCCACTTCGATGACTTACTTCAATATATTTTTGGACGATAGCTGTCATTCATAACTCTGCAGGTTTGTGAATTACAGTGCCCCTGAGCTCCATTCTTCAACTCGCTTTCTTGTGAGCTGGCCACAAAACTGCTGGATTGCTTTAGGCCCTAATCTGGTTCCAGAAGGGCATGCTGAGTCTTTGGTTAATTCCTCTTCCTGGTGGGAAATGAGCGTTCCATTTGCCCGTGCAGACACCTACAGCTAGTCTCTCATTGGTTCTCCCTATTCCTGTTCATCTTGCGCAGAAATTGCAAACTGTGCCAAACAGGAGGTTAAAGGCACTGACTCTCCAAGTGGGGAGAGTGTTAGTAAAGCGTCTGGAACGGTGCACCTGAGTACCAGGGGTCGAAACCTGAGATGCATTTGAAAATGTTTCCCAATCACACGGTGGACCATACTCTGGGTTTCCCATGCATGTTTTAGCTGAAGGAAGAATCCCTTAAACCTGGAGAGTTGGGACCCATGGAATGGCTACCATGCAGTATGACTTCAAAGGGTCTGCGTTGGCTCACCGAACCTCACCAATGCTATCAGCCCGAAATGTCCAGCCTTATGTCTCACCCAGCTCTGGGTGTAGATGTGGTAAATGCAGGTTGCATCACAAGCCCTGAATGAATTATTTAAGAATTGCTCTCTATTTCACTGTCATTGTGTTGTGTTTTTGAAATTTATTTTGATAATGGGATTTATCGGATTTTCACTGCTGCGTTTAGGCCGCTGTACACAGTCTAGATTTCCTTATGGAGACATATAAATCCATGGGTCTTAAGATTCTTACTTGTCAGGTATATTCCCAGGCATTGAATATGGGGTGTTGAGTCTATTTCATTGAGCCAGGTGTAGGTCTTTTCTATTATATATTTGCTTATGGAACAGTATGTGTGCTAATTTCAATCTCTGGTTTGATGCAGCACCCCAACTCACCTTTCCCCATAAGCAAACATAAGTTGGTTTTCTAAATTTGAGACCCTGTTCTGTTTTGTAATTCAGTTCATGAGTAGCCAAGTTTACGTTCCGTGTATTAGTGATATCTTATGATGTTTCATTTTCTGTGTGACTTATTTCTCGTAGAATCGTCGTACCTGAATCCACTCATTATGCCGCTACGGGCCAGATGACGTAGATCTCATGGCTGAGTGATATTCCATTGTACGTGCGTACCACAACTTCTTTATCCATTTTTTGCTTTCTCGGATATTTAACTTGTACCGTAGACGAGGTTCTTGTAAACAGAGCCGTCCCAAACATTGGGGTGGCTGTGTGCTTTTGATTTTAATTTCCCTAAGCTATAGGACCCTAAGTTGAAGTGCCATAGGCTGTGTTGCTTTGTTTCCTACGTGTTTCAGGAAACACCATACACTTCTCCAGAGTGGCTCTTGGCAATTTACATCCCGCCCATCAGCATAACAAGGCTCTCTGTTCTCCATGACCTGTCCTGCCTTTCTGGATTTTACACTTGTTTCAGATGGCCGTTTGGACCGGGGGGCAGTGAGACTTCATTGTAGTGCAGATTTCCTTGACACTCTTGCTTGGTTGGCCAAAAAGGGCGTATGCGTTTTTTCCTGAATATATTCAGGAAAAAACGCATACGCCCGTTTTGGCCAAGTGCATCATTGTCGACAGTCTGCCTCTTTTCCTATGCTTTAAGTGCAATTCCAGTCTACCACCTGAAATCCTTTTCCTGAAATTATGCCCCTCTTTCAAGTCCTCTTCGAAGACTTACTTCAATAAATTTTTGGACCATAGCTGTCATTCATAACTCTGCAGGTTTGTGAATTACAGTGCCCCTGAGCTCCTTTCTTCAACACGCTTTCTTGTCAGCTGGCCGCAAAACCGCAGGATTGCTTCAGGCGCTAATCTTGTTCCGGCCGGGCACGCTGAGCCTTTGGTTAATTCCTCTTCCTGGTGGGAAATGAGCGTTCCATTTGCCCGTGCAGACACCTACAACTAGTCTCTCATTGGTACTCCCTATTCCTGTTCATCTTGCGCAGAAATTGCAAACTGTGCCAAACAGGAGGTTAAAGGCACTGACTCTCCAAGTGGGGAGAGTGTTAGTAAAGCGTCTGGAACGGTGAACCCGAGTACCAGGGGACGAAACCTGAGATGCATTTGAAAACGTTTCCCAATCACACGGTGGACCATACTCTGGGTTTCCCATGCATGTTTTAGCTGAAGGAAGAATCCCTTAAACCTGGAGAGTTGGGACCCATGGAATGGGTACCATGCAGTATGACTTCAAACGGTCTGCGTTTGCTCACCCAACCTCACCAATGCTATCAGCCCGAAGTGTCCAGCCTTATGTCTCACCCAGCTCTGGGTGTAGATGTGGTAAATCCAGGTTGCATCACAAGCCCTGAATGAATTATTTAAGAATTGCTCTCTATTTCACTGTCATTGTGTTTTTTTTTTTAATTTATTTTGTTAATGGGATTTATCGGATTTTCACTGCTGCGTTTAGGCCACTGTTCACACGCTTGACTTCCTTATGGAGACATATAAATCCATGGGTCTTAAGATTCTTACTTGTCAGGTATATTCTCAGGGGTTGAATATGGGGTGTTGAGTCCATTTCGTTGAGCAAGATTAGGTCTTGTCTATTATATATTTGGCTTATGGAACACTATAGGTGCTAATTTCAATCTCTGGTTTGATGCAGCACCCCAATTCACCTTTCCCCATAAGCAAGCATAAGTTGGTTTTCTAAATTTGAGACCCTGTTCTGTTTTGTAACTCAGTTCATGTGTAGCCAAGTTTACGTTCCGTGTATTAGTGATATCTTATGATGTTTCTTTTTCTGTGTGACTTATTTCTCGTAGAATCGTCGTACCTGAATCCACTCATTATGCCGCTACGGGCCTGATGACGTAGATCTGATTGCTGAGTGATATTCCATTGCACGTACGTACCACAACTTCTTTATCCATTTTTTCCTTTCTCGGATATTTAACTTGTACCGTAGACGAGGTTCTTGTAAACAGAGCCGTCCCAAACTTTGGGGTGGCTGTGTGTTTTTGATTTTAATTTCCCTAAGCTATAGGACCCTAAGTGGAAGTGCCATAGGCTGTGTTGCTTTGTTTCCTACGTGTTTCAGGAAACACCATACACTTCTCCAGAGTGGCTGTTGGCAATTTACATCCCGCCCATCAGCATAACAAGGCTCCCTGTTCTCCATGACCTGTCCTGCCTTTCTGGATTTTACACTTTTTTCAGATGGCCCTTTTGACCCGGGGGCCGTGAGACTTCATTGTAGTGCAGATTTCCTTTACAAGCTTGCTTGGTTGGCCAAAAAGTGCGTATGCGTTTTTTCCTGAATATATTCAGGAAAAAACGCATACGCCCTTTTGGCCAAGTGCTTCATTGTGGACATTCTGCCTCTTTTCCTATGCTTTAAGTGCAATTCCAGTCTACCCCCTGAAATCGTTTTCCTGAAATTCTGCCCCGCTTTCAAGTCCTCTTCGAAGACTTACTTCAATACATTTTTGGACGATAGCTGTCATTCATAACTCTGCAGGTTTGTGAATTACAGTGCCACTGGGCTCTTTTCTTCAACACGCTTTCTTGTCAGCTGGCCGCAAAACCGCAGGATTGCTTAAGGCCCTAATCTGGTTCCGGCAGGGCACGCTGAGCCTTTGTTTAATTCCTCTTCCTGGTGGGAAATGAGCGTTCCATTTGCCCGTGCAGACACCTACAGCTAGTCTCTCATTGGTTCTCCCTATTCCTGTTCATCTTGCGCAGAATTTGCAAACTGTGCCAAACAGGAGGTTAAAGGCACTGACTTTCCAAGTGGGGAGAGTTTTAGTAAAGTGTCTGGAATGGTGCACCCGAGTACCAGGGGACGAAACCTGAGATGCATTTGAAAACGTTTCCCAATCACACGGTGGAACATACTCCGGGTTTCCCATGCATGTTTTAGCTGAAGGAAGAACCCCTTAAACCTGGAGAGTTGGGACCCATGGAATGGTTACCATGCAGTATGACTTCAAAGGGTCTGCGTTTGCTCACCAAACCTCACCAATGCTATCAGCCCAAAGTGTCCAGCCTTATGTCTCAACCAGCTCTGGGTGTAGATGTGGTAAATCCAGGTTGCATCACAAGCCCTGAATGAATTATTTAAGAATTCCTCTCTATTTCACTGTCATTGTATTTTTTTTTTGTTTGTTAAACATCTATATTGGGGTATAATTGCTTTACAATGGTGTGTTAGTTTCTGCTTTATAACAGAGTGAATCAGTTATACATATACATATGTTCCCATATGTCTTCCCTCTTGCGTCTCCCTCCCTCCCACTCTCCCTATCCCACCCCTCCAGGCTGTCACAAAGCACCAAGCTAATATCCCTGTGCCTTGCGGCTGCTTCCCACTAGCTATCTACCTTACTACGTTTGTTAGTGTGTATATGTCCATGACTCTCTCTCCCCCTGTCAAAGCTCACCCCTCCCCCTCCCCATATCCTCAAGTCCTTTCTCCAGTAGGTCTGCGTCTTTATTCCTGTCTTACCCCTAGGTTCTTCATGACATTTTTTTCCCCTTAAATTCCATATATATGTGTTAGCATACGGTATTTGTCTTTTTCTTTCTGACTTACTTCACTCTGTATGACAGACTCTAGGTCTATCCATCTCATTACAAATAGCTCAATTTCATTTCTTTTTAAGGCTGAGTAATATTCCATTGTATATATGTGCCACATTTTCTTTATCCATTCATCCGATGATGGGCGCTTAGGTTGTTTCCATCTCCGGGCTATTGTAAATAGAGCTGCAATGAACATTTTGGTACATGACTCTTTTTGAATTTTGGTTTTCCCAGGGTATATGCCCAGTAGTGGGATTGCTGGGTCATATGGTAATTCTATTTGTAGTTTTTTAAGGAACCTCCATACTGTTCTCCATAGTGGCTGAACCAATTCACATTCCCACCAGCAGTGCAAGAGTGTTCCCTTTTCTCCACACCCTCTCCAGCATTTATTGTTTCTAGATTTTTTGATGATGGCCATTCTGACTGGTGTGAGATGATATCTCATTGTAGTTTTGATTTGCATTTCTCTAATGATGAATGATGTTGAGCATTCTTTCATGTGTTTGTTGGCATTCTGTATATCTTCTTTGGAGAAATGTCTATTTAGGTCTTCTGCCCATTTTTGGATTGGGTTGTTTGTTTTTTTGTTATTGGGCTGCATGAGCTGCTTGTAAATTTTGGAGATTAATCCTTTGTCATTTGCTTCATTTGCATGTCACTGTGTTTTGTTTGTGAAATTTATTTTGTTAATGGGATTTATCGGATTTTCACTGCTGCGTTTAGGCCACTGTACACACGCTTGACTTCCTTATGGAGACATATAAATCCATGGGTCTTAAGATTCTTACTTGTCAGGTATATTCCCAGGCGTTGAATATGGGGTGTTGAGTCCATTTCGTTGAGCAACAGTAGGTCTTGTCTATTATATATTTGGCTTATGGAGCGGTATCTGTGCTATTTTCAATCTCTGGTTTTATGCAGCACCCCAACTCACCTTTCCCCATAAGCAAGCATAAGTTGGTTTTCTAAATTTGAGACCCTGTTCTGTTTTGTAATTCAGTTCATGTGTAGCCAAGTTTATGTTCCGTGTATTAGTGATATCTTATGATGTTTCTTTTTCTGTGTGACTTATTTCTCGTAGAATCGTCGTACCTGAATCCACTCATTATGCCGCTATGGGCCTGATGACGTAGATCTCATTGTTGAGTGATATTCCATTGTACGTACGTACCACAAATTCTTTATCCATTTTTTGCTTTCTCGGATATTTAACTTGTACCGTAGACGAGGTTCTTGTAAACAGAGCCGTCCCAAACTTTGGGGTGGCTGTGTGTTTTTGATTTTAATTTCCCTAAGCTATAGGACCCTAAGTGGAAGTGCCATAGGTTGTGTTGCTTTGTTTCCTACGTGTTTCAGGAAACACCATACACTTCTCCAGAGTGGCTGTTGGCAATTTACATCCCGCCCATCAGCATAACAAGGCTCCCTGTTCTCCATGACCTGTTCTGCCTTTCTGGATTTTACACTTTTTTCAGATGGCCCTTTTGACCGGAGGGCAGTGAGACTTCATTGTAGTGCAGATTTCCTTTACACGCTTGCTTGGTTGTCCAAAAAGTGCGTATGCGTTTTTTCCTGAATATATTCAGGAAAAAACGCAAACGCCCTTTTTGGCCAAGTGTATCATTGTGGACATTCTGCCTCTTTTCCTATGCTTAAGTGCAATTTCAGTCTACCTCCTGAAATCGTTTTCCTGAAATTCTGCCCCGCTTTCAAGTCCTCTTCGAAAACTTACTTCAATAAATTTTTGGACGATAGCTGTCATTCATAACTCTGCAGGTTTGTGAATTACAGTGCCCCTGAGCTCCTTTCTTCAAGACGCTTTCTTGTCAGCTGGCCGCAAAACCGCAGGATTGCTTCAGGCCCTAATCTTGTTCCGGCCGGGCACGCTGAGCCTTTGGTTAATTCCTCTTCCTGGTGGGAAATGAGCGTTCCATTTGCCCGTGCAGACACCTACAGCTAGTCTCTCATTGGTTCTCCCTATTCCTGTTCATCTTGCGCAGAAATTGCAAACTGTGCCAAACAGGAGGTTAAAGGCACTGACTTTCCAAGTGGGGAGAGTTTTAGTATAGTGTCTGGAACGGTGCACCCGAGTACCAGGGGACGAAAACTGAGATGCATTTGAAAACGTTTCCCAATCACACGGTGGAACATACTCCGGGTTTCCCATGCATGTTTTAGCTGAAGGAAGACTCCCTTAAACCTGGAGAGTTGGGACCCATGGAATGGGTACCATGCAGTATGACTTCAAAGGGTCTGCGTTTGCTCACCCAACCTCACCAATGCTATCAGCCCAAAGTGTCCAGCCTTATGTCTCAACCAGCTCTGGGTGTAGATGTGGTAAATCCAGGTTGCATCACAAGCCCTGAATGAATTATTTAAGAATTGCTCTCTATTTCACTGTCAATGTGTTTTTTTTTTTTAAACATCTTTATTGGGGTATAATTACTTTACAATGGTGTGTTAGTTTCTGCTTTATAACAAAGTGAATCAGTTATACATATACATATGTTCCCATATGTCTTCCCTCTTGCATCTCCCTCCCTCCCACTCTCCCTATCCCACCCCTCCAGGCTGTCACAAAGCACCAAGCTAATATCCCTGTGCCTTGCGGCTGCTTCCCACTAGCTATCTACCTTACTACGTTTTTTAGTGTGTATATGTCCATGACTCTCTCTCGCCCTGTCAAAGCTCACCCCTCCCCCTCCCCATATCCTCAAGTCCGTTCTGCAGTAGGTCTGCGTCTTTATTCCTGTCTTACCCCTAGGTTCTTCATGACATTTTTTTCCCCTTAAATTCCATATATATGTGTTAGCATACGGTATTTGTCTTTTTCTTTCTGACTTACTTCACTCTGTATGACAGACTCTAGGTCTATCCATCTCATTACAAATAGCTCAATTTCATTTCTTTTTAAGGCTGAGTAATATTCCATTGTATATATGTGCCACATTTTCTTTATCCATTCATCCGATGATGGGCGCTTAGGTTGTTTCCATCTCCGGGCTATTGTAAATAGAGCTGCAATGAACATTTTGGTACATGACTCTTTTTGAATTTTGGTTTTCCCAGAGTATATGCCCAGTAGTGGGATTGCTGGGTCATATGGTATTTCTATTTGTAGTTTTTTAAGGAACCTCCATACTGTTCTCCATAGTGGCTGAACCAATTCACATTCCCACCAGCAGTGCAAGAGTGTTCCCTTTTCTCCACACCCTCTCCAGGATTTATTGTTTCTAGACTTTTTGATAATGGCCATTCTGACTGGTGTGAGATGATATCTCATTGTAGTTTTGATTTGCATTTCTCTAATGATGAATGATGTTGAGCATTCTTTCATGTGTTTGTTGGCATTCTGTATATCTTCTTTGGAGAAATGTCTATTTAGGTCTTCTGCCCATTTTTGGATTGGGTTGTTTGTTTTTTTGTTATTGAGCTGCATGAGCTGCTTGTAAATTTTGGAGATTAATCCTTTGTCATTTGCTTCATTTGCATGTCATTGTGTTTTGTTTGTGAAATTTATTTTGTTAATGGGATTTATCGGATTTTCACTGCTGAGTTTAGGCCACTGTACACACGCTTGACTTCCTCATTTAGACATATAAATCCATGGGTCTTAAGATGCTTACTTGTCAGGTATATTCCCAGGCGTTGAATATGGGGTTTGATTCCATTTCGTTGAGCAAGGAGTAGGTCTTGTCTATTATATATTTGGCTTATGGAACGGTATCTGTGCTAATTTCAATCTCTGGTTTGATGCAGCACCCCAACTCACCTTTCCCCATAAGCAAGCATAAGTTGGTTTTCTAAATTTGAGACCCTGTTCTGTTTTGTAATTCAGTTCATGTGTAGCCAAGTTTAAGTTCCGTGTATTAGTGATATCTTATGATGTTTCTTTTTGTGTATGACTTATTTCTCGTAGAATCGTCGTACCTGAATCCACCCATTATGCCGCTACGGGCCTGATGACGTATATCTCATTGCTGAGTTTTATTCCATTGTACGTACGTACCACAACTTCTTTATCCATTTTTTGCTTTCTCGGATATTTAACTTGTACCGTAGACGAGGTTCTTGTAAACAGAGCCGTCCCAAACTTTGGGGTGGCTGTGTGTTTTTGATTTTAATTTCCCTAAGCTATAGGACCCTAAGTGGAAGTGCCATAGGCTGTGTTGCTTTGTTTCCTACATGTTTCAAGAAACACCATACACTTCTCCAGAGTGGCTGTTGGCAATTTACATCCCGCCCATCAGCATAACAAGGCTCCCTGTTCTCCATGACCTGTCCTGCCTTTCTGGATTTTACACTTTTTTCAGATGGCCTTTTTGACCGGGGGGCTGTGAGACTTCATTGTAGTGCAGATTTCCTTGACACGCTTGCTTGGTTGGCCAAAAAGTGCGTATGCGTTTTTCCCTGAATATATTCAGGAAAAAACGCATACGCCCTTTTTGGCCAAGTGCATCATTGTCGACATCTGCCTCTTTTCCTATGCTTTAAGTGCAATTCCAGTCTACCCCCTGAAATCGTTTTCCTGAAATTCTGCGCCGCTTTCAAGTCCTCTTCGAAGACTTACTTCAATACGTTTTTGGATGATAGCTGTCATTCATAACTCTGCAGGTTTGTGAATTACAGTGCCCCTGAGCTCCTTTCTTCAACTCGCTTTCATGTGAGCTGGCCGCAAAACCGCAAGATTGCTTCAGGCCCTAATCTGGTTCCGGCAGGGCACGCGGAGCCTTTGGTTAATTCCTCTTCCTGGTGGGAAATGAGCGTTCCATTTGCCCATGCAGACACCTACAGCTAGTCTCTCATTGGTTGTCCCTATTCCTGTTCATCGTGCGCAGAAATTGCAAACTGTGCCAAACAGGACTTTAAAGGCACTGTCTCTCCAAGTGGGGAGAGTGTTAGTAAAGCGCCTGGAACGGTGCACCCGAGTACCAGGGGTCGTTACCTGAGATGCATTTGGAAACGTTTCCCAATCACACGGTGGACCATACTCTGGGTTTCCCATGCATGTTTTAGCTGAAGGAAGAATCCCTTAAACCTGGAGAGTTGGGACCCATGGAATGGCTACCATGCAGTATGACTTCAAAGGGTCTGCGTTTGCTCACAGAACTTCACCAATGCTATCAGCCCGAAGTGTCCAGCCTTATGTCTCACCCAGCTCTGGGTGTAGATGTGGTAAATCCAGGTTGCATCACAAGCCCTGAATGAATTATTTAAGAATTGCTCTCTATTTCACTGTCATTGTGTTTTGTTTGTGAAATTTATTTTGATAATGGGTTTTATCGGATTTTCACTGCTGCGTTTAGGCTGCTGTACACACGCTTGATTTCCTTATGGAGACATATAAATCCATGGGTCTTAAGATTCTTACTTGTCAGGTATATTCCCAGGCGTTGAATATGGGGTGTTGAGTCCATTTCGTTGAGCAAGGAGTAGGTCTTTTCTATTATATATTTGGCTTATGGAATGGTATCTGTGCTAATTTCAATCTCTGGTTTGATGCAGCACCCCAACTCACCTTTCGCAATAAGCAAGCATAAGTTGCTTTTCTAAATTTGAGACCCGGTTCTGTTTTGTAATTCAGTTCATGTGTAGCCAAGTTTACGTTCCGTGTATTAGTGATATCTTATGATGTTTCTTTTTCTGTGTGACTTATTTCTCGTAGAATCGTCGTACCTTAATGCACTCATTATGCCGCTACGGGCCAGATGACGTAGATCTCATGGCTGAGTGATATTCCATTGTACGTACGTAACACAAATTCTTTATCCATTTTTTGCTTTCTCGGATATTTAACTTGTACCATAGACGAGGTTCTTGTAAACAGAGCCGTCCCAAACTTTGGGGTGGCTGTGTGTTTTTGATTTTAATTTCCCTAAGCTATAGGACCCTAACTGGAAGTGCCATAGGCTGTGTTGCTTTGTTTCCTACGTGTTTCAGGAAACACCATACACTTCTCCAGAGTGGCTGTTGGCAATTTACATTCCGCCCATCAGCATAACAAGGCTCCCTGTTCTCCATGACCTGTACTGTCTTTCTGGATTTTACACTTTTTTCAGATGGCCCTTTTGACCGGGGGGCAGTGAGACTTCATTGTAGTGCAGATTTCCTTGACACGCTTGCTTGGTTGGCCAAAAAGGGCGTATGCGTTTTTTCCTGAATATATTCAGGAAAAAACGCTTACGCCCTTTTTGGCCAAGTGCATCATTGTCGACATTCTGGCCCCTTTCTTATGCTTTAAGTGCAATTCCAGTCTACCCCCTGAAATCGTTTTCCTGAAATTCTGCCCCAATTTCAGTCCTCTTCGAAGACTTACTTCAATACATTTTTGGACGATAGCTGTCATTCATAACTGCAGGTTTGTGAATTACAGTGCTCCTGAGCTCCTTTCTTCAACTTGCTTTCTTGTGAGCTGGCCGCAAAACCGCAGGATTGCTTCAGGCCCTAATCTTTTTACGGCAGGGAACGCAGAGCCTTTGGTTAATTCCTCTTACTGGTGGGAAATGAGTGTTCCATTTGCCCGTGCAGACACCTACAACTAGTCTCTCATTGCTTCTCCCTATTCCTGTTCATCTTGCGCAGAAATTGCAAACTGTGCCAAACAGGAGGTTAAAGGCACTGTCTCTCCAAGTGGGGAGAGTGTTAGTAAAGCGTCTGGAACGGTGAACCCGAGAACCAGGGGACGAAACCTGAGATGCATTTGAAAACCTTTCCCAATCACACGGTGGACCATACTCTGGGTTTCCCATGCATGTTTTAGCTGAAGGAAGAATCCCTTAAACCTGGAGAGTTGGGACCCATGGAATGGCTACCATGCAGTATGACTTCAAAGGGTCTGCGTTTGCTCACCGAACCTCACCAATGCTATCAGCCCGAAGTGTCCAGCCTTATGTCTCACCCAGCTCTGGGTGTAGATGTGGTAAATCCAGGTTGCATCACAAGCCCTGAATGAATTATTTAAGAATTGCTCTCTATTTCACTGTCATTGTGTTGTGTTTGTGAAATTTATTTTGATAATGGGATTTATCGGATTTTCACTGCTGTGTTTAGGCCGCTGTACACACGCTTGATTTCCTTATGGAGACATATAAATCCATGGGTCTTAAGATTCTTACTTGTCAGGTATATTCCCAGGCGTTGAATATGGGGTGTTGAGTCCATTTCGTTGAGCAAGGAGTAGGTCTTGTCTATTATATATTTGGCTTATGGAACGGTATCTGTGCTAATTTCAATCTCTGGTTTGATGCAGCACCCCAACTCACCTTTCCCCATAAGCAAGCATAAGTTGGTTTTCTAAATTTGAGACCCTGTTCTGTTTTGTAATTCAGTTCATGTGTAGCCAAGTTTACGTTCCGTGTATTAGTGATATCTTATGATGTTTCTTTTTCTGTGTGACTTATTTCTCGTAGAATCGTCGTACCTGAATCCACTCATTATGCCGCTACGGGCCTGATGACGTAGATCTCATTGCTGAGTGATATTCCATTGTACGTACGTACCACAACTACTTTATCCATTTTTTGCTTTCTCGGATATTTAACTTGTACTGTAGACGAGGTTCTTGTAAACAGAGCCGTCCCAAACTTTGGGGTGGCTGTGTGTTTTTGATTTTAATTTCCCTAAGCTATAGGACCCTAAGTGGAAGTGCCATAGGCTGTGTTGCTTGGTTTCCTACGTGTTTCAGGAAACACCATACACTTCTCCAGAGTGGCTGTTGGCAATTTACATCCCGCCCATCAGCATAACAAGGCTCCCTGTTCTCCATGACCTCTTCTGCCTTTCTGGATTTTACACTTTTTTCAGATGGCCCTTTTGACCGGGGGGCTGTGAGACTTCATTGTAGTGCACATTTCCTTTACACGCTTGCTTGGTTGTCCAAAAGGTGCATATGCGTTTTTTCCTGAATATATTCAGGAAAAAACGCATACGCCCTTTTTGGGCAAGTGCATCATTGTGGACATTCTGCCTCTTTTCCTATGCTTTAAGTGCAATTCCAGTCTACCTCCTGAAATCGTTTTCCTGAAATTCTGCCCCGCTTTCAAGTCCTCTTCGAAAACTTGCTTCAGTACATTTTTGGACGATAGCTGTCATTCATATCTCTGCATGATTGTGAATTACAGTGCCCCTGAGCTCCTTTCTTCAACTCGCTTTCTTGTGAGCTGGCCGTAAAACCGCAGGATTGCTTCAGGCCCTAATCTGCTTCCGGCAGGGCACGCTGAGCCTTTGGTTAATTCCTCTTCCTGGTAGGAAATGAGCGTTCCATTTGCCCGTGCAGACACCTACAGCCAGTCTCTCATTGGTTCTCCCTATTCCTGTTAATCTTGCGCAGAATTTGCAAACTGTGCCAAACAGGATGTTAAAGGCACTGACTTTCCAAGTGGGGAGAGTGTTAGTAAAGAGTCTGGAATGGTGCACCCGAGTACCATGGGACGTAACCTGAGATGTATTTGAAAACGTTTCCCAATCACACGGTGGACCATACTCTGGGTTTCCCATGCATGTTTTAGCTGAAGGAAGAATCCCTTAGACCTGGAGAGTTGGGAATCTTGGAATGGGTACCATTCAGTATGACTTCAAAGGATCTGCGTTTGCTCAACCAACCTCACCAATGCTATCAGTCCGAAGTGTCCAGCCTTATGTCTCACCCAGCTCTGGGTGTAGATGTGGTAAATCCAGGTTGCATCACAAGCCCTGAATGAAATATTTAAGAATTGCTCTCTATTTCACTGTCATTGTGTTGTGTTTGTGAAATTTATTTTGATAATGGGATTTATCGGATTTTCACTGCTGCGTTTAGGCCCCTGTACACACGCTTGACTTCCTTATGGAGACATATAAATCCATGGGTCTTAAGATTCTTACTTGTCAGGTATATTCCCAGGCGTTGAATATGTGGTGTTGAGTCCATTTCGTTGAGCAAGAGTAGGTCTTGTCTATTATATATTTGGCTTATGGAACGGTATAGGTGCTAATTTCAATCTCTGGTTTGATGCAGCACCCCAACTCACCTTTCCCCATAAGCAAGCATAAGTTGGCTTTCTAAATTTGAGACCCTGTTCTGTTTTGTAATTCAGTTCATGTGTAGCCAAGTTTACCTTCCGTGTATTAGTGATATCTTATGATGTTTCTATTTCTGTGTGACTTATTTCTCGTAGACTCGTCATACGTGAATCCACTCATTATGCCGCTACGGGCCTGATGACGTAGATCTTATTGCTGAGTGATATTCCATTGTACGTGCGTACCACAACTTCTTTATCCATTTTTTGCTTTGTCGGATATTTAACTTGTACCGTAGATGAGGTTCTTGTAAACAGAGCCGTCCCAAACTTTGGGGTGGCTGTGTGTTTTTGATTTTAATTTCCCTAAGCTATAGGACCATAAGTGGAAGTGCCATAGGCTGTGTTGCTTTGTTTCCTACGTGTTTCAGGAAACACCATACACTTCTCCAGAGTGGCTGTTGGCAATTTACATCCCGCCCATCAGCATAACAAGGCTCCCTGTTCTCCATGACCTGTCCTGCCTTTCTGGATTTTACACTTGTTTTAGATGGCCCTTTTGACCGGGGGGCAGTGAGACTTCATTGTAGTGCAGATTTCCTTTACACGCTTGCTTGGTTGGCCAAAAAGGGCGTATGCGTTTTTTCCTGAATATATTCAGGAAAAACCGCATACGCCCTTTTTGGCCAACTGCATCATTGTCGACATTCTGCCTCTTTTCCTATGCTTTAAGTGCAATTCCAGTCTACCCACTGAAATCGTTTTCCTGACATTCTGCCCCACTTTCAGTCCTCTTCGAAGACTTACTGCAATACATTTTTGGACCATAGCTGTCATTCATAACTCTGCAGGTTTGTGAATTACAGTGCCCCTGAGCTCCTTTCTTAAATTGCTTTCTTGTGAGCTGGCCGCAAAACCGCAGGATTGCTTAAGGCTCTAATCTTTTTCCGGCACGGCACGCTGAGCCTTTGGTTAATTCCTCTTCCTGGTGGGAAATGAGTGTTCCATTTGCCCGTGCAGACACCTACAACTAGTCTCTCATTGCTTCTCCCTATTCCTGTTCATCTTGTGCAGAAATTGCAAACTGTGCCAAACAGGAGGTTAAAGGCACTGACTCTCCAAGTGGGGAGAGTGTTAGTAAAGCGTCTGGAATGGTGAACCCGAGTACCAGGGGACGAAACCTGAGATGCATTTGAAAACCTTTCCCAATCACACGGTGGACCATACTCTGGGTTTCCCATGCATGTTTTAGCTGAAGGAAGAATCCCTTAAACCTGGAGAGTTGGGACCCATGGAATGGGTACCATGCAGTATGACTTCAAAGGGTCTGCGTTTGCTCACCGAACCTCACCAATGCTATCAGCCCGAAGTGTCCAGCCTTATGTCTCACCCAGCTCTGGGTGTAGATGTGGTAAATCCAGGTTGCATCACAAGCCCTGAATGAATTATTTAAGAATTGCTCTCTATTTCACTGTCATTGTGTTGTGTTTGTGAAATTTATTTTGATAATGGGATTTATCGGATTTTCACTGCTGTGTTTAGGCCGCTGTACACACGCTTGATTTCCTTATGGTGACATATAAATCCATGGGTCTTAAGATTCTTACTTGTCAGGTATATTCCCAGGCGTTGAATATGTGGTGTTGAGTCCATTTCGTTGAGCAAGGAGTAGGTCTTGTCTATTATATATTTGGCTTATGGAACGGTATCTGTGCTAATTTCAATCTCTGGTTTGATGCAGCACCCCAACTCACCTTTCCCCATAAGCAACCATAAGTTGGTTTTCTAAATTTGAGACCCTGTTCTGTTTTGTAATTCAGTTCATGTGTAGCCAAGTTTACGTTCCGTGTATTAGTGATATCTTATGTTGTTTCTTTTTCTGTATGACTTATTTCTCGTAGAATCGTCGTACCTGAATCCACTCATTATGCCGCTACGGGCCTGATGACGTAGATCTCATTGCTCAGTGATATTCCATTGTACGTACGTACCACAACTTCTTTATCCATTTTTTGCTTTCTCGGATATTTAACTTGTACCGTAGACGAGGTTCTTGTAAACAGAGCCGTCCCAAACTTTGGGGTGGCTGTGTGTTTTTGATTTTAATTTCCCTAAGCTATAGGACCCTAAGTGGAAGTGCCATAGGCTGTGTTGCTTTGTTTCCTACGTGTTTCAGGAAACACCATACACTTCTCCAGAGTGGCTGTTGGCAATTTACATCCCGCCCATCAGCATAACAAGGCTCCCTGTTCTCCATGACCTCTTCTGCCTTTCTGGATTTTACACTTTTTTCAGATGGCCCTTTTGACCGGGGGGCAGTGAGACTTCATTGTAGTGCAGATTTCCTTTACACGCTTGCTTGGTTGTCCAAAAGGTGCATATGCGTTTTTTCCTGAGTATATTCAGGAAAAAACGCATACGCCCTTTTTGGGCAAGTGCATCATTGTGGACATTCTGCCTCTTTTCCTATGCTTTAAGTGCAATTCCAGTCTACCTCCTGAAATCGTTTTCCTGAAATTCTGCCCCGCTTTCAAGTCCTCTTCGAAAACTAACTTCAATACATTTTTGGACGATAGCTGTCATTCATAACTCTGCAGGATTGTGAATTACAGTGCCCCTGAGCTCCTTTCTTCAACTCGCTTTCTTGTGAGCTGGCCGCAAAACCGCAGGATTGCTTCAGGCCCTAATCTGGTTCCGGCAGGGCACGCTGAGCCTTTGGTTAATTCCTCTTCCTGGTGGGAAATGAGCTTTCCATTTGCCCGTGCAGACACCTACAGCTAGTCTCTCATTGGTTCTCCCTATTCCTGTTAATCTTGCGCAGAAATTGCAAACTGTGCCAAACAGGAGGTTAAAGGCACTGACTTTCCAAGTGGGGAGAGTGTTAGTAAAGTGTCTGGAACGGTGCACCCGAGTACCATGGGACGTAACCTGAGATGCATTTGAAAACGTTTCCCAATCACACGGAGGACCATACTCTGGGTTTCCCATGCATGTTTTAGCTGATGGAAGAATCCCTTAAACCTGGAGATTTGGGACCCATGGAATGGGTACCATTCAGTATGACTTCAAAGGGTCTGCGTTTGCTCACCAAACCTCATCAATGCTATCAGCCCAAAGTGTCCAGCCTTATGTCTCAACCAGCTCTGGGTGTAGATGTGGTAAATCCAGGTTGCATCACAAGCCCTGAATGAATTATTTAAGAATTGCTCTCTATTTCACTGTCATTGTTTTTTGTTTTTGAAATTTATTTTGTTAATGGGATTTATCGGATTTTCACTGCTGTCTTTAGGCCGCTGTACACACACTTGATTTCCTTATGGAGACATATAAATCCATGGGTCTTAAGATTCTTACTTGTCAGGTATATTCCCAGGCGTTGAATATGTGGTGTTGAGTCCATTTCGTTGAGCAAGGAGTAGGTCTTGTCTATTATATATTTGGCTTATGGAACACTATAGGTGCTAATTTCAATCACTGGTTTGATGCAGCACCCCAACTCACCTTTCCCCATAAGCAAGCATAAGTTGGCTTTCTAAATTTGAGACCCTGTTCTGTTTTGTAATTCAGTTCATGTGTAGCCAAGTTTACGTTCCGTGTATTAGTGATATCTTATGATGTGTCTATTTCTGTGTGACTTATTTCTCGTAGACTCGTCGTACGTGAATCCACTCATTATGCCGCTACGGGCCTGATGACGTAGATCTTATTGCTGAGTGATATTCCATTGTACGTGCGTACCACAATTTCTTTATCCATTTTTTGCTTTGTCGGATATTTAACTTGTACCGTAGACGAGGTTCTTGTAAACAGAGCCGTCCCAAACTTTGGGGTGGCTGTGTGTTTTTGATTTTAATTTCCCTAAGCTATAGGACCCTAAGTGGAAGTGCCATAGGCTGTGTTGCTTTGTTTCCTACGTGTTTCAGGAAACACCATACACTTCTCCAGAGTGGCTGTTGGCAATTTACATGCCGCCCATCAGCATAACAAGGCTCCCTGTTCTCCATGACCTGTCCTGCCTTTCTGGATTTTACACTTGTTTTAGATGGCCCTTTTGACCAGGGGGCAGTGAGACTTCATTGTAGTGCAGATTTCCTTTACACGCTTGCTTGGTTGTCCAAAAGGTGCATATGCGTTTTTTCCTGAATATATTCAGGAAAAAACGCATACGCCCTTTTTGGCCAAGTGCATCATTGTGGACATTCTGCCTCTTTTCCTATGCTTTAAGTGCAATTCCAGTCTACCTCCTGAAATCGTTTTCCTGAAATTCTGCCCCGCTTTCAAGTACTCTTCGATAACTTGCTTCAGTACATTTTTGGACGATAGCTGTCATACATATCTCTGCATGATTGTGAATTACAGTGCCCCTGAGCTCCTTTCTTCAACTCGCTTTCTTGTGAGCTGGCCGCCAAACCGCAGGATTGCTTCAGGCCCTAATCTGGTTCCGGCAGGGCACGCTGACCTTTGGTTAATTCCTCTTCCTGGTGGGAAATGAGCATTCCATTTGCCCGTGCAGACACCTACAGCTAGTCTCTCATTGGTTCTCCCTATTCCTGTTAATCTTGCGCAGAAATTGCAAACTGTGCCAAACAGGAGGTTAAAGGCACTGACTTTCCAAGTGGGGAGAGTGTTAGTAAAGTGTCTGGAACGGTGCACCCGAGTACCATGGGACGTAACCTGAGATGTATTTGAAAACGTTTCCCAATCACACGGTGGACCATACTCTGGGTTTCCCATGCATGTTTTAGCTGAAGGAAGAATCCCTTAGACCTGGAGAGTTGGGACCCATGGAATGGGTACCATTCAGTATGACTTAAAAGGATCTGCGTTTGCTCAACCAACCTCACCAATGCTATCAGTCTGAAGTGTCCAGCCTTATGTCTCACCCAGCTCTGGGTGTAGATGTGGTAAATCCAGGTTGCATCACAAGCCCTGAATGAATTATTTAAGAATTGCTCTCTATTTCACTGTCATTGTGTTTTGTTTTTGAAATTTATTTTGTTAATGGGATTTATCGGATTTTCACTGCTGTGTTTAGGCCGCTGTACACACGCTTGATTTCCTTATGGAGACATATAAATCCATGGGTCTTAAGATTCTTACTTGTCAGGTATATTCTCAGGCGTTGAATATGTGGTGTTGAGTCCATTTCGTTGAGCAAGGAGTAGGTCTTGTCTATTATATATTTGGCTTATGGAACGGTATCTGTGCTAATTTCAATCTCTGCTTTTATGCAGCACCCCAACTCACCTTTCCCCATAAGCAAGCATAAGTTGGTTTTCTAAATTTGAGACCCTGTTCTGTTTTGTAATTCAGTTCATGTGTAGCCAAGTTTACCTTCCGTGTATTAGTGATATCTTATGATGTTTCTTTTTCTGTGTGACTTATTTCTCGTAGAATCGCCGTACCTGAATCCAGTCATTATGCCGCTACGTGCCTGATGACGTATATCTCATTACTGAGTGATATTCCATTGTACGTACGTAGCAGAACTTCTTTATCAATTTTTTGCTTTCTTGGATATTAAACTTGTACCGTAGACGAGGTTCTTGTAAACAGAGCCGTCCCAAACTTTGGGGTGGCTGTGTGTTTTTGATTTTAATTTCCCTAAGCTATAGGACCGTAAGTGGAAGTGTCATAGGCTGTGTTGCTTTGTTTCCTCCGTGTTTCAGGAAACACCATACACTTCTCCAGAGTGGCTGTTGGCAATGTACATCCCGCCCATCAGCATAACAAGGCTCCCTGTTCTCCATGACCTGTCCTGCCTCTCTGGATTTTACACTTTTTTCAGATGGCCCTTTTGACCGGGGGGCAGTGAGACTTCATTGTAGTGCAGATTTCCTTTACACGTTTGCTTGGTTGGCCAAAAAGGGCGTATGCGTTATTTCCTGGATATATTCAGGAAAAAACGCATACGCCCTTTTTGGCCAAGTGCATCATTGTCGACATTCTGCCTCTTTTCCTATGCTTTAAGTGCAATTCCAGTCTACCCCCTGAAATCGTTTCCCTGAAATTCTGCCCCGCTTTCAACTCCTGTTCGAAGACTTACTTCAATACATTTTTGGACGATAGCTGTCTTCATAACTCTGCAGGTTTGTGAATTACAGTGCCCCTGAACTCCTTTCTTCAACTCGCTTTCTTGTGATCTGGCCGCAAATCCGCAGGATTGCTTCAGGCCCTCATCTGCTTCCGGCAGGGCACGCTGAGCCTTTGGTTAATTCCTCTTCCTGGTGGGAAATGTGCGTTCCATTTGCCCGTGCAGACACCTACAGCTAGTCTCTCTTTGGTTCTCCCTATTCCTGTCCATCTTGCACAGAAATCGCAAACTGTGCCAAACAGGAGGTTAAAGGCACTGACTCTCCAAGTGGGGAGAGTGTTAGTAAAGCGTCTGGAACGGTGAACCCTAGTACCAGGGGACGAAACCTGAGATGCATTTGAAAACGTTTCCCAATCACACGGTGCACCATAATCTGGGTTTCCCATGCATGTTTTAGCTGAAGGAAGAATCCCTTAAACCTGGAGAGTTGGGACCCATGGAATGGGTACCAAGCAGTAAGACTTCAAAGGGTCTGCGTTTGCTCACCGAACCTCACCAATGCTATCAGCCCAAAGTGTCCGGCCTTATGTGTCCCCCAGCGCTGGGTGTAGATGTGGTAAATCCAGGTTGCATCACAAGCCCTGAATGAATTATTTAAGAATTGCTCTCTATTTCACTGTCATTGTGTTTTGTTTTTGAAATTTATTTTGATAATGGGATTTATCGGATTTTCACTGTTGTGTTTAGGCCGCTGTACACATGCTTGATTTCCTTATGGAGACATATAAATCCATGGGTTTTAAGATTCTTACTTGTCAGGTATATTCCCATGTGTTGAATAAGAGGTGTTGAGTCCATTTCGTTGAGCAAGGAGTAGGTCTTGTCTATTATATATTTGGCTTATTGAACGGTATCTGTACTATTTTCAATCTCTGGTTTTATGCAGCACCCCAACTCACCTTTCCCCATAAGCAAGCATAAGTTGGTTTTCTAAATATGAGACCCTGTTCTGTTTTGTCATTCAGTTCATGTGTAGCCAATTTACGTTCAGTGTATTAGTGATATCTTATGATGTTTCTTTTTCTGTGTGACTTATTTCTCGTAGAATCGTCGTACCTGAATCCACTCATTATGCCGCTACGGGCTGATGACGTAGATCGCATTGCTGAGTGAAATTCCATTGTACGTACGTACCACAACTTTTTATCCATTTTTTGCTTTCTCAGATATTTAACTTGTACCGTAGACGAGGTTCTTGTAAACAGAGCCGTCCCAAACTTTGGGGTGGCTGTGTGTTTTTGATTTTAATTTCCCTAAGCTATAGGACCATAAGTGGAAGTGCCATAGGCTGTGTTGCTTTGATTCCTACGTGTTTCAGGAAACACCATACACTTTTCAAGAGTGGCTGTTGGCAATTTACATCCTGCCCATCAGCGTAACAAGGCTCCCTATTCTCAATGACCTGTCTTGCCTTTCTGGATTTTAAACATTTTTCAGATTGCCCTTTTGACCGGGGGGCAGTGAGACTTCATTACAGTGCAGATTTCCTTTACACGCTTGCTTGGTGGGCCAAAAGGTGCGTATGCTTTTTTTCCTGAATATATTCAGGAAAAAACGCATACACCCTTTTTGGCCAAGTGCATCATTGTCGACATTCTGCCTCTTTTCCTATGCTTTAAGTGCAATTCCAGTCTACCCCCTGAAATCGTTTTCCTGAAATTCTGCCCCGCTTTCAATTCCTCATCGACGATTTACTTCAATACATTTTTGGACAATAGCTGTCCTTCATAACTCTGCAGGTTTGTGAATTACAGTGCCCCTGAGCTCATTTCTTCTACTCGCTTTCTTGTGAACTGGCCGCAAAACCGCAGGATTGCCTCTGGCCCTAATCTGTTTCCGGCAGGGCACGCTGAGCCTTTGGTTAATTCCTCTTCCTGGTGGGAAATGAGCATTCCATTTGCCCGTGCAGACACCTACAGCTAGTCTCTCATTGGTTCTCCCTATTCCTGTTCATCTTGCGCAGAAATTGCAAAGTGTGCCAAACAGGAGGTTAAAGGTACTGACTCTCCAAGTGGGGAGAGTGTTAGTAAAGCGTCTGGAATGGTGAACCCGAGTACCAGGGGACGAAAACTGAGATGCATTTGAAAACGTTTCCCAATCACACGGTGGACCATACTCTGGGTTTCCCATGCATGTTTTAGCTGAATGAAGAATCCCTTAAAGCTTGAGAGTTGGGACCCATGGAATGGGTACCATGCAGTATGACTTCAAAGGGTCTGCGTTTGCTCACCGAACCTCACCAATGCTATCAGCCCGAAGTGTCCAGCCTTATGTCTCACCCAGCTCTGGGTGTAGATGTGGTAAATCCAGGTTGCATCCCAAGCCCTGAATGAATTATTTAAGAATTGCTCTCTATTTCACTGTCATTGTGTTTTGTTTTTGAAATTTATTTTGATAATTGGATTTATGGGATTTTCACTGCTACATTTAGGCCTCTGTTCACACGCTTGATTTCCTTAGGGAGACATATAAATCCATGGGTTTTAAGATTCTTATCTGTCAGGTATATTCCTAGGCGTTGAATATGGCGTGTTGAGTCCATTTCGTTGAGCAAGGAGTAGGTCTTGTCTATTATATATTTGGCTTATGGAACGCTATCTGTGCTAATTTCAATCTCTGATTTTATGCAGCACCCCAACTCACCTTTCCCCATAAGCAAGCATAAGTTGGTTTTCTAAATTTGAGACCCTGTTCTGTTTTGTTATTCAGTTCATGTGTCGCCAAGTTTACATTCCGTGTATTAGTGATAACTTATGATGTTTCTTTTTCTCTCGGACTTATTTCTCGTAGAATCATCGTACCTGAATACACTCATTATGCCGCTACAGCCTGATGACGTAGATTTCATTGCTGAGTGATATTCCATTGTACGTGCGTACCACAACTTCTTTATCCATTTTTTGCTTTCTCGGATATTTAACTTGTACCGTAGACGAGGTTCTTGTTAACAGGGCCGTCCCAAACTTTGGGGTGGCTGTGTGTTTTTGATTTTAATTTCCCTACGCTATAGGACCATAAGTGGAAGTGCCATAGGCTGTGTTGCTTTGATTCCTACGTGTTTCAGGAAACACCATACACTTTTCAAGAGTGGCTGTTGGCAATTTACATCCTGCCCATCAGCGTAACAAGGCTCCCTATTTTCAATGACCTGTCCTGCCTTTCTGGATTTTACACATTTTTCAGATGGCCCTTTTGACCGGGGGGCAGTGAGACTTCATTACAGTGCAGATTTCCTTTACACGCTTGCTTGGTGGGCCAAAAAGTGCGTATGCTTTTTTTCCTGAATATATTCAGGAAAAAACGCATACACCCTTTTTGGCCAAGTGCATCATTGTCGACATTCTGCCTCTTTTCCTATGCTTTAAGTGCAATTCCAGTCTACCCCCTGAAATCGTTTTCCTGGAATTCTGCCCCGCTTTCAATTCCTCATCGACGATTTACTTCAATACATTTTTGGACAATAGCTGTCCTTCATAACTCTGCAGGTTTGTGAATTACAGTGCCCCTGAGCTCATTTCTTCAACTCGCTTTCTTGTGAACTGGCCGCAAAACCGCAGGATTGCCTCTGGCCCTAATCTGTTTCTGGCAGGGCACGCTGAGCCTTTGGTTAATTCCTCTTCCTGGTGGGAAATGAGCGTTCCATTTGCCCGTGCAGACACCTACAGCTAGTCTCTCATTGGTTCTCCCTATTCCTGTTCATCTTGCGCAGAAATTGCAAAGTGTGCCAAACAGGAGGTTAAAGGTACTGACTCTCCAAGTGGGGAGAGTGTTAGTAAAGCGTCTGGAATGGTGAACCCGAGTACCAGGGGACGAAAACTGAGATGCATTTGAAAACGTTTCCCAATCAAACTGTGGACCATACTCTGGGTTTCCCATGCATGTTTTAGCTGAATGAAGAATCCCTTAAAGCTTGAGAGTTGGGACCCATGGAATGGGTACCATGCAGTATGACTTCAAAGGGTCTGCGTTTGCTCACCGAACCTCACCAATGCTATCAGCTCGAAGTGTCCAGCCTTATGTCTCACCCAGCTCTGGGTGTAGATGTGGTAAATCCAGGTTGCATCCCAAGCCCTGAATGAATTATTTAAGAATTGCTCTCTATTTCACTGTCATTGTGTTTTGTTTTTGAAATTTATTTTGATAATTGGATTTATCGGATTTTCACTGTTACATTTAGGCCTCTGTTCACCCGCTTGATTTCCTTAGGGAGACATATAAATCCATGGGTTTTAAGATTCTTATCTGTCAGGTATATTACTAGGCGTTGAATATGGGGTGTTGAGTCCATTTCGTTGAGCAAGGAGTAGGTCTTGTCTATTATATATTTCGCTTATGGAACGGTATCTGTGCTAATTTCAATCTCTGGTTTGATGCAGCACCCCAACTCACCTTTCCCCATAAGCAAACGAAAGTTGGTTTTCTAAATTTGAGACCCTGTTCTGTTTTGTAATTCAGTTCATGTGTAGCCAAGTTTACATTCCGTGTATTAGTGATATCTTATGATATTTCTATTTCTGTGTGACTTATTTCTCTTAGAATCATCGTACCTGAATCCACTCATTTTGCCGCTGCGGGCCTGATGACATAGATTTCATTGCTGTGTGATATTCCATTGTACGTACGTACCACAACTTCTTTATCCATTGTTTGCTTTCTCGGATATTTAACTTGTACCGTAGACGAGGTTCTTGTAAACACAGCCGTCCCAAACTTTGGGGTGGCTGTGTGTTTTTGATTTTAATTTCCCTAAGCTATAGGACTATAAGTGGAAGTGCCATAGGCTGTGTTGCTTTGTTTCCTACGTGTTTCAGGAAACACCATACACTTCTCCAGAGTGGCTGTTGGCAATTTACATCCCGCCCATCAGCATAACAAGGCTCCCTGTTCTCCATGACCTGTGCTACCTTTCTGGATTTTACACTTTTTTCAGATGGCCCTTTTGACCGGGGGGCAGTGAGACTTCATTGTAGTGCAGATTTCCTTTACACGCTTGCTTGGTTGTCCAAAAGGTGCATATGCGTTTTTTCCTGAGTATATTCAGGAAAAAACGCATACGCCCTTTTTGGGCAAGTGCATCATTGTGGACATTCTGCCTCTTTTCCTATGCTTTAAGTGCAATTCCAGTCTACCTCCTGAAATCGTTTTCCTGAAATTCTGCCCCGCTTTCAAGTCCTCTTCGAAAACTAACTTCAATACATTTTTGGACGATAGCTGTCATTTATAACTCTGCAGGATTGTGAATTACAGTGCCCCTGAGCTCCTTTCTTCAACTCGCTTTCTTGTGAGCTGGCCGCAAAACCGCAGGATTGCTTCAGGCCCTAATCTGGTTCCGGCAGGGCACGCTGAGCCTTTGGTTAATTCCTCTTCCTGGTGGGAAATGAGCTTTCCATTTGCCCGTGCAGACACCTACAGCTAGTCTCTCATTGGTTCTCCCTATTCCTGTTAATCTTGCGCAGAAATTGCAAACTGTGCCAAACAGGAGGTTAAAGGCACTGACTTTCCAAGTGGGGAGAGTGTTAGTAAAGTGTCTGGAACGGTGCACCCGAGTACCATGGGACGTAACCTGAGATGCATTTGAAAACGTTTCCCAATCACACGGAGGACCATACTCTAGGTTTCCCATGCATGTTTTAGCTGATGGAAGAATCCCTTAAACCTGGAGATTTGGGACCCATGGAATGGGTACCATTCAGTATGACTTCAAAGGGTCTGCGTTTGCTCACCAAACCTCATCAATGCTATCAGCCCAAAGTGTCCAGCCTTATGTCTCAACCAGCTCTGGGTGTAGATGTGGTAAATCCAGGTTGCATCACAAGCCCTGAATGAATTATTTAAGAATTGCTCTCTATTTCACTGTCATTGTTTTTTGTTTTTGAAATTTATTTTGTTAATGGGATTTATCGGATTTTCACTGCTGTCTTTAGGCCGCTGTACACACACTTGATTTCCTTATGGAGACATATAAATCCATGGGTCTTAAGATTCTTACTTGTCAGGTATATTCCCAGGCATTGAATATGTGGTGTTGAGTCCATTTCGTTGAGCAAGGAGTAGGTCTTGTCTATTATATATTTGGCTTATGGAACACTATAGGTGCTAATTTCAATCACTGGTTTGATGCAGCACCCCAACTCACCTTTCCCCATAAGCAAGCATAAGTTGGCTTTCTAAATTTGAGACCCTGTTCTGTTTTGTAATTCAGTTCATGTGTAGCCAAGTTTACGTTCCGTGTATTAGTGATATCTTATGATGTGTCTATTTCTGTGTGACTTATTTCTCGTAGACTCGTCGTACGTGAATCCACTCATTATGCCGCTACGGGCCTGATGACGTAGATCTTATTGCTGAGTGATATTCCATTGTACGTGCGTACCACAATTTCTTTATCCATTTTTTGCTTTGTCGGATATTTAACTTGTACCGTAGACGAGGTTCTTGTAAACAGAGCCGTCCCAAACTTTGGGGTGGCTGTGTGTTTTTGATTTTAATTTCCCTAAGCTATAGGACCCTAAGTGGAAGTGCCATAGGCTGTGTTGCTTTGTTTCCTACGTGTTTCAGGAAACACCATACACTTCTCCAGAGTGGCTGTTGGCAATTTACATGCCGCCCATCAGCATAACAAGGCTCCCTGTTCTCCATGACCTGTCCTGCCTTTCTGGATTTTACACTTGTTTTAGATGGCCCTTTTGACCAGGGGGCAGTGAGACTTCATTGTAGTGCAGATTTCCTTTACACGCTTGCTTGGTTGTCCAAAAGGTGCATATGCGTTTTTTCCTGAATATATTCAGGAAAAAACGTATACGCCCTTTTTGGCCAAGTGCATCATTGTGGACATTCTGCCTCTTTTCCTATGCTTTAAGTGCAATTCCAGTCTACCTCCTGAAATCGTTTTCCTGAAATTCTGCCCCGCTTTCAAGTACTCTTCGATAACTTGCTTCAGTACATTTTTGGACGATAGCTGTCATACATATCTCTGCATGATTGTGAATTACAGTGCCCCTGAGCTCCTTTCTTCAACTCGCTTTCTTGTGAGCTGGCCGCCAAACCGCAGGATTGCTTCAGGCCCTAATCTGGTTCCGGCAGGGCACGCTGACCTTTGGTTAATTCCTCTTCCTGGTGGGAAATGAGCGTTCCATTTGCCCGTGCAGACACCTACAGCTAGTCTCTCATTGGTTCTCCCTATTCCTGTTAATCTTGCGCAGAAATTGCAAACTGTGCCAAACAGGAGGTTAAAGGCACTGACTTTCCAAGTGGGGAGAGTGTTAGTAAAGTGTCTGGAACGGTGCACCCGAGTACCATGGGACGTAACCTGAGATGTATTTGAAAACGTTTCCCAATCACACGGTGGACCATACTCTGGGTTTCCCATGCATGTTTTAGCTGAAGGAAGAATCCCTTAGACCTGGAGAGTTGGGACCCATGGAATGGGTACCATTCAGTATGACTTAAAAGGATCTGCGTTTGCTCAACCAACCTCACCAATGCTATCAGTCTGAAGTGTCCAGCCTTATGTCTCACCCAGCTCTGGGTGTAGATGTGGTAAATCCAGGTTGCATCACAAGCCCTGAATGAATTATTTAAGAATTGCTCTCTATTTCACTGTCATTGTGTTTTGTTTTTGAAATTTATTTTGTTAATGGGATTTATCGGATTTTCACTGCTGTGTTTAGGCCGCTGTACACACGCTTGATTTCCTTATGGAGACATATAAATCCATGGGTCTTAAGATTCTTACTTGTCAGGTATATTCTCAGGCGTTGAATATGTGGTGTTGAGTCCATTTCGTTGAGCAAGGAGTAGGTCTTGTCTATTATATATTTGGCTTATGGAACGGTATCTGTGCTAATTTCAATCTCTGCTTTTATGCAGCACCCCAACTCACCTTTCCCCATAAGCAAGCATAAGTTGGTTTTCTAAATTTGAGACCCTGTTCTGTTTTGTAATTCAGTTCATGTGTAGCCAAGTTTACCTTCCGTGTATTAGTGATATCTTATGATGTTTCTTTTTCTGTGTGACTTATTTCTCGTAGAATCGCCGTACCTGAATCCAGTCATTATGCCGCTACGTGCCTGATGACGTATATCTCATTGCTGAGTGATATTCCATTGTACGTACGTAGCACAACTTCTTTATCCATTTTTTGCTTTCTTGGATATTAAACTTGTACCGTAGACGAGGTTCTTGTAAACAGAGCCGTCCCAAACTTTGGGGTGGCTGTGTGTTTTTGATTTTAATTTCCCTAAGCTATAGGACCGTAAGTGGAAGTGTCATAGGCTGTGTTGCTTTGTTTCCTCCGTGTTTCAGGAAACACCATACACTTCTCCAGAGTGGCTGTTGGCAATGTACATCCCGCCCATCAGCATAACAAGGCTCCCTGTTCTCCATGACCTGTCCTGCCTCTCTGGATTTTACACTTTTTTCAGATGGCCCTTTTGACCGGGGGGCAGTGAGACTTCATTGTAGTGCAGATTTCCTTTACACGTTTGCTTGGTTGGCCAAAAAGTGCGTATGCGTTATTTCCTGGATATATTCAGGAAAAAACGCATACGCCCTTTTTGGCCAAGTGCATCATTGTCGACATTCTGCCTCTTTTCCTATGCTTTAAGTGCAATTCCAGTCTACCCCCTGAAATCGTTTCCCTGAAATTCTGCCCCGCTTTCAACTCCTGTTCGAAGACTTACTTCAATACATTTTTGGACGATAGCTGTCTTCATAACTCTGCAGGTTTGTGAATTACAGTGCCCCTGAACTCCTTTCTTCAACTCGCTTTCTTGTGATCTGGCCGCAAATCCGCAGGATTGCTTCAGGCCCTCATCTGCTTCCGGCAGGGCACGCTGAGCCTTTGGTTAATTCCTCTTCCTGGTGGGAAATGTGCGTTCCATTTGCCCGTGCAGACACCTACAGCTAGTCTCTCTTTGGTTCTCCCTATTCCTGTCCATCTTGCACAGAAATCGCAAACTGTGCCAAACAGGAGGTTAAAGGCACTGACTCTCCAAGTGGGGAGAGTGTTAGTAAAGCGTCTGGAACGGTGAACCCTAGTACCAGGGGACGAAACCTGAGATGCATTTGAAAACGTTTCCCAATCACACGGTGCACCATAATCTGGGTTTCCCATGCATGTTTTAGCTGAAGGAAGAATCCCTTAAACCTGGAGAGTTGCGACCCATGGAATGGGTACCAAGCAGTAAGACTTCAAAGGGTCTGCGTTTGCTCACCGAACCTCACCAATGCTATCAGCCCAAAGTGTCCGGCCTTATGTGTCCCCCAGCGCTGGGTGTAGATGTGGTAAATCCAGGTTGCATCACAAGCCCTGAATGAATTATTTAAGAATTGCTCTCTATTTCACTGTCATTGTGTTTTGTTTTTGAAATTTATTTTGATAATGGGATTTATCGGATTTTCACTGTTGTGTTTAGGCCGCTGTACACATGCTTGATTTCCTTATGGAGACATATAAATCCATGGGTTTTAAGATTCTTACTTGTCAGGTATATTCCCATGTGTTGAATAAGAGGTGTTGAGTCCATTTCGTTGAGCAAGGAGTAGGTCTTGTCTATTATATATTTGGCTTATTGAACGGTATCTGTACTATTTTCAATCTCTGGTTTTATGCAGCACCCCAACTCACCTTTCCCCATAAGCAAGCATAAGTTGGTTTTCTAAATATGAGACCCTGTTCTGTTTTGTCATTCAGTTCATGTGTAGCCAATTTACGTTCAGTGTATTAGTGATATCTTATGATGTTTCTTTTTCTGTGTGACTTATTTCTCGTAGAATCGTCGTACCTGAATCCACTCATTATGCCGCTACGGGCTGATGACGTAGATCGCATTGCTGAGTGAAATTCCATTGTACGTACGTACCACAACTTTTTATCCATTTTTTGCTTTCTCAGATATTTAACTTGTACCGTAGACGAGGTTCTTGTAAACAGAGCCGTCCCAAACTTTGGGGTGGCTGTGTGTTTTTGATTTTAATTTCCCTAAGCTATAGGACCATAAGTGGAAGTGCCATAGGCTGTGTTGCTTTGATTCCTACGTGTTTCAGGAAACACCATACACTTTTCAAGAGTGGCTGTTGGCAATTTACATCCTGCCCATCAGCGTAACAAGGCTCCCTATTCTCAATGACCTGTCTTGCCTTTCTGGATTTTAAACATTTTTCAGATTGCCCTTTTGACCGGGGGGCAGTGAGACTTCATTACAGTGCAGATTTCCTTTACACGCTTGCTTGGTGGGCCAAAAAGTGCGTATGCTTTTTTTCCTGAATATATTCAGGAAAAAACGCATACACCCTTTTTGGCCAAGTGCATCATTGTCGACATTCTGCCTCTTTTCCTATGCTTTAAGTGCAATTCCAGTCTACCCCCTGAAATCGTTTTCCTGAAATTCTGCCCCGCTTTCAATTCCTCATCGACGATTTACTTCAATACATTTTTGGACAATAGCTGTCCTTCATAACTCTGCAGGTTTGTGAATTACAGTGCCCCTGAGCTCATTTCTTCTACTCGCTTTCTTGTGAACTGGCCGCAAAACCGCAGGATTGCCTCTGGCCCTAATCTGTTTCCGGCAGGGCACGCTGAGCCTTTGGTTAATTCCTCTTCCTGGTGGGAAATGAGCGTTCCATTTGCCCGTGCAGACACCTACAGCTAGTCTCTCATTGGTTCTCCCTATTCCTGTTCATCTTGCGCAGAAATTGCAAAGTGTGCCAAACAGGAGGTTAAAGGTACTGACTCTCCAAGTGGGGAGAGTGTTAGTAAAGCGTCTGGAATGGTGAACCCGAGTACCAGGGGACGAAAACTGAGATGCATTTGAAAACGTTTCCCAATCACACGGTGGACCATACTCTGGGTTTCCCATGCATGTTTTAGCTGAATGAAGAATCCCTTAAAGCTTGAGAGTTGGGACCCATGGAATGGGTACCATGCAGTATGACTTCAAAGGGTCTGCGTTTGCTCACCGAACCTCACCAATGCTATCAGCCCGAAGTGTCCAGCCTTATGTCTCACCCAGCTCTGGGTGTAGATGTGGTAAATCCAGGTTGCATCCCAAGCCCTGAATGAATTATTTAAGAATTGCTCTCTATTTCACTGTCATTGTGTTTTGTTTTTGAAATTTATTTTGATAATTGGATTTATGGGATTTTCACTGCTACATTTAGGCCTCTGTTCACACGCTTGATTTCCTTAGGGAGACATATAAATCCATGGGTTTTAAGATTCTTATCTGTCAGGTATATTCCTAGGCGTTGAATATGGCGTGTTGAGTCCATTTCGTTGAGCAAGGAGTAGGTCTTGTCTATTATATATTTGGCTTATGGAACGCTATCTGTGCTAATTTCAATCTCTGATTTTATGCAGCACCCCAACTCACCTTTCCCCATAAGCAAGCATAAGTTGGTTTTCTAAATTTGAGACCCTGTTCTGTTTTGTTATTCAGTTCATGTGTCGCCAAGTTTACATTCCGTGTATTAGTGATAACTTATGATGTTTCTTTTTCTCTCGGACTTATTTCTCGTAGAATCATCGTACCTGAATACACTCATTATGCCGCTACAGCCTGATGACGTAGATTTCATTGCTGAGTGATATTCCATTGTACGTGCGTACCACAACTTCTTTATCCATTTTTTGCTTTCTCGGATATTTAACTTGTACCGTAGACGAGGTTCTTGTTAACAGGGCCGTCCCAAACTTTGGGGTGGCTGTGTGTTTTTGATTTTAATTTCCCTACGCTATAGGACCATAAGTGGAAGTGCCATAGGCTGTGTTGCTTTGATTCCTACGTGTTTCAGGAAACACCATACACTTTTCAAGAGTGGCTGTTGGCAATTTACATCCTGCCCATCAGCGTAACAAGGCTCCCTATTTTCAATGACCTGTCCTGCCTTTCTGGATTTTACACATTTTTCAGATGGCCCTTTTGACCGGGGGGCAGTGAGACTTCATTACAGTGCAGATTTCCTTTACACGCTTGCTTGGTGGGCCAAAAAGTGCGTATGCTTTTTTTCCTGAATATATTCAGGAAAAAACGCATACACCCTTTTTGGCCAAGTGCATCATTGTCGACATTCTGCCTCTTTTCCTATGCTTTAAGTGCAATTCCAGTCTACCCCCTGAAATCGTTTTCCTGGAATTCTGCCCCGCTTTCAATTCCTCATCGACGATTTACTTCAATACATTTTTGGACAATAGCTGTCCTTCATAACTCTGCAGGTTTGTGAATTACAGTGCCCCTGAGCTCATTTCTTCAACTCGCTTTCTTGTGAACTGGCCGCAAAACCGCAGGATTGCCTCTGGCCCTAATCTGTTTCTGGCAGGGCACGCTGAGCCTTTGGTTAATTCCTCTTCCTGGTGGGAAATGAGCGTTCCATTTGCCCGTGCAGACACCTACAGCTAGTCTCTCATTGGTTCTCCCTATTCCTGTTCATCTTGCGCAGAAATTGCAAAGTGTGCCAAACAGGAGGTTAAAGGTACTGACTCTCCAAGTGGGGAGAGTGTTAGTAAAGCGTCTGGAATGGTGAACCCGAGTACCAGGGGACGAAAACTGAGATGCATTTGAAAACGTTTCCCAATCAAACTGTGGACCATACTCTGGGTTTCCCATGCATGTTTTAGCTGAATGAAGAATCCCTTAAAGCTTGAGAGTTGGGACACATGGAATGGGTACCATGCAGTATGACTTCAAAGGGTCTGCGTTTGCTCACCGAACCTCACCAATGCTATCAGCTCGAAGTGTCCAGCCTTATGTCTCACCCAGCTCTGGGTGTAGATGTGGTAAATCCAGGTTGCATCCCAAGCCCTGAATGAATTATTTAAGAATTGCTCTCTATTTCACTGTCATTGTGTTTTGTTTTTGAAATTTATTTTGATAATTGGATTTATCGGATTTTCACTGTTACATTTAGGCCTCTGTTCACCCGCTTGATTTCCTTAGGGAGACATATAAATCCATGGGTTTTAAGATTCTTATCTGTCAGGTATATTACTAGGCGTTGAATATGGGGTGTTGAGTCCATTTCGTTGAGCAAGGAGTAGGTCTTGTCTATTATATATTTCGCTTATGGAACGGTATCTGTGCTAATTTCAATCTCTGGTTTGATGCAGCACCCCAACTCACCTTTCCCCATAAGCAAACAAAAGTTGGTTTTCTAAATTTGAGACCCTGTTCTGTTTTGTAATTCAGTTCATGTGTAGCCAAGTTTACATTCCGTGTATTAGTGATATCTTATGATATTTCTATTTCTGTGTGACTTATTTCTCTTAGAATCATCGTACCTGAATCCACTCATTTTGCCGCTGCGGGCCTGATGACATAGATTTCATTGCTGTGTGATATTCCATTGTACGTACGTACCACAACTTCTTTATCCATTGTTTGCTTTCTCGGATATTTAACTTGTACCGTAGACGAGGTTCTTGTAAACACAGCCGTCCCAAACTTTGGGGTGGCTGTGTGTTTTTGATTTTAATTTCCCTAAGCTATAGGACTATAAGTGGAAGTGCCATAGGCTGTGTTGCTTTGTTTCCTACGTGTTTCAGGAAACACCATACACTTCTCCAGAGTGGCTGTTGGCAATTTACATCCCGCCCATCAGCATAACAAGGCTCCCTGTTCTCCATGACCTGTGCTACCTTTCTGGATTTTACACTTTTTTCAGATGGCCCTTTAGACCCAGGGGCAGTGAGACTTCATTGTAGTGCAGATTTCCTTTACACGCTTGCTTGGTTGGCCAAAAAGGGCGTATGCGTTTTTTCCTGAATATATTAAGGAAAAAACGCATACGCCCTTTTTAGCCAAGTGCATCATTGTCGACATTCTGCCTCTTTTCCTATGCTTTAAGTGCAATTCCAATCTAAACCCTGAAATCGTTTCCCTGAAATTCTGCCCCGCTTTCACGTCCTCTTCGAAGACTTACTTCAATACATTTTAGGACGATAGCTGTCATTCATAACTATGCAGGTTTTTTAATTACAGTGCCCCTGAGCTGCTTTCCTCAACTCGCTTTCTTGTGAACTGGCCAGAAAACTGCAGGATTGCTTCAACCCCTAATCTGTTTCCGGCAGGGCACACTGAGCCTTTGGTTAATTCCTCTTCCTGGTGGGAAATGAGCGATCCACTTGCCCATGCAGTCACCTACAGCTATTCTCTCATTGGTTCTCCCTATTCCTGTTCATCTTGCGCAGAAATTGCAAACTGTGCCAAACAGGAGGTTAAAGGCACTGACTCTCCAAGTGGGGAGAGTGTTAGTAAAGCGTCTGGAATGGTGAACCCGAGTACCGTGGTTCGAAATCTGAGATGCATTTGAAAACGTTTCCCAATCACACAGTGGACCATACTCTGGGTTACCCATGCATGTTTTACCTGAAGGAAGAATCCCTTAAACCTGGAGAGTTGGGACCCATGGAATGGGTACCATGCAGTATGACTTCAAAGGATCTGGGTTTGCTCACCGAACCTCACCAATGCTATCAGCCCGAAGTGTCCAGCCTTATGTCTCACCCAGCTCTGGGTGTAGATGTGGTAAATCCAGGTTGCATCACAAGCCCTGAATGAATTATTTAAGAATTGCTCTCTATTTCACTGTCATTGTGTTTTGTTTTTGAAACTAATTTTGATATTGGATTTATCGGATTTTCACTGCTGCATTTAGGCCTCTGTTCACATGCTTGATTCCCTTAGGGAGACATATAAATCCATGGGTTTTAAGATTCTTACTTGTCAGGTATATTCCCAGGCGTTGAATATGGGGTGTTGAGTCCATTTCGTTGAGCAAGGAGTAGGTCTTGTCTATTATATATTTGGCTTATGTAACGGTATCTGTGCTAATTTCAATCTCTGGTTTGATGCAGCACCCCAACTCACCTTTCCCCATAAGCAAGCATAAGTTGGTTTTCTAAATTTGAGACCCTGTTCTGTTTTGTAATTCAGTTCATGTGGAGCCAAGTTTACGTTCCGTGTATTAGTGATATCTTATGATGTTTATTTTTCTGTGTGACTTATTTCTCGTAGAATCATCATACCTGAATCTATGCCGCTACGGGCCTGATGACATAGATTTCATTGCTGAGTGATATTCCATTGTACGTACGTACCACAACTTCTTTATCCATTTTTTGCTTTCTCGGATATTTAACTTGTACCGTAGACGAGGTTCTTGTAAACAGTGCCGCCCAAACTTTGGGGTGGCTGTCTCTTTTTGATTTTAATTTCCGTGATCTAGACGACCATAAGTGGAAGTGCCGTACTCTCCATTGCTTTGTTTCTTAGGTGTTTCAGGAAACACCATACACTTCTCCAGAGTGGCTGTTGGCAATTTACATCCCGCCCATCAGCATAACAAGGCTCCCTGTTCTCCATGACCTGTCCTGCCTTTCTGGATTTTATACTTTTTTCAGATGGCCCTTTTGATCGGGGGGCAGTGAGACTTAATTGTAGTGCAGATTTCCTTTACACGCTTGCTTGGTTGGCCAAAAAACGCGTATGCGTTTTTTCCTGAATATATTTAGGAAAAAACGCATACGCCCTTTTTGGCCAAGTGCATCATTGTGGACATTCTGCCTCTTTTCCTATGCTTTAAGTGCAATTCCAGTCTACCCCCTGAAATCGTTTTCCTGAAATCCTGCCCCGCTTTCAAGTCCTCTTTGTAGACTTACTTCAATACATTTTTGGACGATAGCTGTCATTCATAACTCTGCAAGTTTGTGAATTACAGTGCCCCTGAGCTCCTTTCTTCAACTCGCTTTCTTGTGAGCTGGCCGCAAAACCGCAGGATTGCTTCAGGCCCTAATCTGGTTCCGGCAGAGCACGCTGAGCCTTTGGTTAATCCCTCTTCCTGGTGGGAAATGAGCATTCCATTTGCCCGTGCAGACACCTACAGCTAGTCTCTCATTGGTTCTCCCTATTCCTGTTCATCTTGCCCAGAAATTGCAAACTGTGCCAAACAGGAGGTTAAAGGCACTGATTCTCCAAGTGGGGAGAGTGTTAGTAAAGCGTCTGGAACGGTGAACCAGGGACGAAACCTGAGATGCATTTGAAAACGTTTCCCAATCACACGGTGGACCATACTCTGGGTTTCCCATGCATGTTTCAGCTGAAGGAAGAATCCCTTAAACCTGGAGAGTTGGGACCCATGGAATGGGTACCATGCAGTATGACTTCAAAGGGTCTGCGTTTGCTCACGGTACCTCACCAATGCTATCAGCCTGAAGTGTCTAGCCTTATGTCTCACCCAGCTCTGGGTGTAGATGTGGTAAATCCAGGTTGCATCACAAGCCCTGAATGAATTATTTAAGAATTGCTCTCTATTTCACTGTCATTGTGTTTTCTTTTTGAAATTTATTTTGATAATGGGATTTATCGGATTTTCACTGCTGCGTTTAGGCCGCTGTACACACGCTTGATTTCCTTATGGAGACATATAAACCCATGGGTCTTAAGATTCTTACTTGTCAGGTATATACCTAGGCGTTGAATATGGGGTGTTGAGTCCATTTCGTTGAGTAAGGAGTAGGTCTTGTCTATTATATATTTGGCTTATGGAACGGTATCTGTGCTAATTTCAATCTCTGGTTTGATGCAGCACCCCAACTCACCTTTCCCCATAAGCAAGCATAAGTTGGTTTTCTAAATTTGAGACCCTGTTCTGTTTTGTAATTCAGTTCATGTGTAGCCAAGTTTACGTTCCGTGTATTAGTGATATCTTATGATGTTTCTTTTACTGTGTAGCTTATTTCTCGTATAATCGTCGTACCTGAATGCACTCATTATGCCGCTACGGGCCTGATGACGTAGATCTCATTGCTGAGTGATATTCCATTGTACGTACGTACCACAAATTCTTTATCCATTTTTTGCTTTCTCGGATATTTAACTTGTACCGTAGACGAGGTTCTTGTAAACAGAGCCGTCCCAAACTTTGGAGTGGCTGTGTGTTTTTGATTTTAATTTCCCTAAGCTATAGGACCCTAAGTGGAAGTGCCATAAGCTGTTTGCTTTGTTTCCTACGTGTTTCAGGAAACACCATACACTTCTCCAGAGTGGCTGTTGGCAATTTACATCCCGCCCATCAGCATAACAAGGCTCCCTGTTCTCCATGGCCTGTCCTGCCTTTCTGGATTTTACACTTGTTTCAGATGGCCGTTTGGACCGGCAGGCAGTGAGACTTCATTGTAGTGTAGATTTCCTTTACACGCTTGCTTGGTTGGCCAAAAAGGGCGTATGCGTTTTTTCCTGTATATATATATATATATATATATATATATATATATATATATATATATATATATTCAGGAAATATATATATATTCAGGAAAAAACGCATACGCCCTTTTTGGCCAAGTGCATCATTGTCGACATTCTGCCTCTTTTCCTATGCTTTAAGTGCAATTCCAGTCTACCCCGTGAAATCGTTTTCCTGAAAATCTGCCCCGCTTTCACGTCCTCTTCGAAGACTTACTTCAATACATTTTTGGACGATAGCTGTCATTCATAACTCTGCAGGTTTGTGAATTACAGTGCCCCTGAGCTCCTTTCTTCAACTCGCTATCTTGTGAGCTGGCCACAAAACCGCAGGATTGCTTCAGGCCCTAATCTGGTTCCAGCAGGGCACGCTGAGCCTTTGGTTAATTCCTCTTCCTGGTGGGAAATGAGCGTTCCATTTGCCCGTGCAGACACCTACAGCTAGTCTCTCATTGGTTCTCCCTATTCCTGATCATCTTGTGCAGAAACTGCAAACTGTGCCAAACAGGAAGTTAAAGGCACTGACTCTCCATGTGGGGAGATGCTTAGTAAAGTGTCTGGTACTGTGAACCTGAGAACCAGGGGTCGAAACCTGAGATGCATTTGAAAACGTTTCCCAATCACACGGTGGACCATACTCTGGGTCTCCCATGCATGTTTTAGCTAAAGGAAGAATCCCTTAAACCTGGAGAGTTGGGACCCATGGAGTGGGTACCATGCAGTATGACTTCAAAGGGTCTGCGTTTGCTAACCGGACCTCACCAATGCTATCAGCCCGAACTGTCCATCCTTATGTCTCACAGAGCTCCGGTTGTAGATGTGGTAAATCCAGGTTGCATCACAAGCCCTGAATGAATTATTTAAGAATTGCTCTCTATTTCACTGTCATGGTGTTTTGATTTTGAAATTTATTTGGATAATTGGAGTTATCGGATTTTCACTGCTGCGTTTAGGCCACTGTACATACGCTTGATTTCCTTATGGAGACATATAAATCCATGGCTCTTAAGATTCTTACTTGTCAGGTATATTCCCAGGCGTTGAATATGGGGTGTTGAGTCCATTTCGTTGAGCAAGGAGTAGGTCTTGTCTATTATATATTTGGCTTATGGAACGGTATCTGTGCTAATTTCAATCTCTGGTTTGATGCAGCACCCCAACTCACCTTTCCCCATAAGCAAGCATAAGTTGGTTTTCTAAATTTGAGACCCTGTTCTGTTTTGTAATTCAGTTCATGTGTAGCCAAGTTTACGTTCCGTGTATTAGTGATATCTTATGATGTTTCTTTTTCTGTGTGACTTATTTCTCGTAGAATCGTCGTACCTGAATCCACTCATTATGCCGCTACGGGCCTGATGACGTAGATCTCATTGCTGAGTCATATTCCATTGTACGTACGTACCACAACTTCTTTATCCATTTTTTGCTTTCTCGGATATTTAACTTGTACCGTAGACGAGGTTCTTGTAAACAGAGCCGTCCCAAACTTTGGGGTGGCTGTGTGTTTTTGATTTTAATTTCCCTAAGCTATAGGACCCAAAGTGGAAGTGCCATAGGCTGTGTTGCTTTGTTTCCTACGTGTTTCAGGAAACACCATACACTTCTCCAGAGTGGCTGTTGGCAATTTACATCCCGCCCATCAGCATAACAAGGCTCCCTGTTCTCCATGACCTGTCCTGCCTTTCTGGATTTTACACTTTTTTCAGATGGCCCTTTTGACCGGGGGGCAGTGAGACTTCATTTTAGTGCAGATTTCCTTTACACGCTTGCTTGTTTGGCCAAAAAGTGCGTATGAGTTTTTTCTTGAATATATTCAGGAAAAAACGCAAACGCCCTTTTTGGCCAAGTGCATCATTGTGGACATTCTGCCTCTTTTCCTATGCTTTAAGTGCAATTCCAGTCTACCCCCTGAAATCGTTTCCCTGAAATTCTGCCCCGCTTTCAAGTCCTCTTCGAAGACTTACTTCAATACATTTTTGGGCGAGAGCTGTCATTCATAACTCTGCAGGTTTGTGAATTACAGTGCCCCTGAGCTCCTTTCTTCAACTCGCTTTCTTGTGAGCTGGCCGCAAAACCGCAGGATTGCTTCAGGCCCTAATCTGGTTCCAGCTGGGCACGCTGAGCCTTTGGTTAATTCCTCTTCCTGGTGGGAAATGAGCGTTCCATTTGCCCGTGCAGACACCTACAGCTAGTCTCTCATTGGTTCTCCCTATTCCTGTTCATCTTGCGCAGAAATTGCAAACTGTGCCAAACAGGAGGTTAAAGGCACTGACTCTCCAAGTGGGGAGCGTGTTAGTAAAGTATCTGGAATGGTGAACCCGAGAACCAGGGGACGAAAGCTGAGATGCATTTGAAAACGTTTCCCAATCACACGGTGGACCATACTCTGGGTTTCCCATGCATGTTTTAGCTGAAGGAAGAATCCCTTAAACCTGGAGAGTTGGGACCCATGGAATGGGTAACATGCAGTATGACTTCAAAAGGTCTGTGTTTGCTAACCGGACCTCACCAATGCTATCAGCCCGAACTGTCCAGCCTTATGTCTCACAGAGCTCCGGTTGTAGATGTGGTAAATCCAGGTTGCATCACAAGCCCTGAATGAATTATTTAAGAATTGCTCTCTATTTCACTGTCATGGTGTTTTGTTTTTGAAATTTATTTGGATAATGGGAGTTACCGGATTTTCACTGCTGCGTTTAGGCCGCTGTACATACGCTTGATTTCCTTATGGAGACATATAAATCCATGGCTCTTAAGATTCTTACTTGTCAGGTATATTCCCAGGCGTTGAATATGGGGTGTTGAGTCCATTTCGTTGAGCAAGGAGTAGGTCTTGTCTATTATATATTTGGCTTATGGAACGGTATCTGTGCTAATTTCAATCTCTGGTTTGATGCAGCATCCAAACTCACCTTTCCCCATAAGCAAGCATAAGTTGGTTTTCTAAATTTGAGACCCTGTTCTGTTTTGTAATTCAGTTCATGTGTAGCCAAGTTTACGTTCCGTGTATTAGTGATATCTTATGATGTTTCTTTTTCTGTGTGACTTATTTCTCGTAGAATCGTCGTACCTGAATCCACTCATTATGCCGCTACGGGCCTGATGACGTAGATCTCATTGCTGAGTCATATTCCATTGTACGTACGTACCACAACTTCTTTATCCATTTTTTGCTTTCTCGGATATTTAACTTGTACCGTAGACGAGGTTCCTGTAAACAGAACTGTCCCAAACTTTGGGGTGGCTGTGTGTTTTTGATTTTAATTTCCCTAAGCTATAGGACCATAAGTAGAAGTGCCATAGGCTGTGTTGCTTTGTTTCCTACGTGTTTCAGGAAACACCATACACTTCTCCAGAGTGGCTGTTGGCAATTTAAATCCCGCCCATCAGCATAACAAGTCTCCCTGTTCTCCATGACCTGTCCTGCCTTTCTGGATTTTACACTTTTTTCAGATGGCCCTTTTGACCGGGAGGCAGTGAGACTTCAATGTAGTGCAGATTTCCTTTACATGCTTGCTTGGTTGGCCAAAAATGGCGTATGCATTTTTTCCTGAATATATTCAGGAAAAAAAGCATACGCCCTTTTTTGCCAAGTGCATCATTGTGGACATTCTGCCTCTTTTCCTATGCTTTAAGTGCAATTCCAGTCTACCCCATGAAACCGTTTTCCTGAAATTCTGCCCCGTTTTCAAGTCCTCTTCGAAGACTTACTTCAATACATTTTTGGACGATAGCTGTCATTCATATCTCTGCAGGTTTGTGAATTACAGTGCCCCTGGGCTCCTTTCTTCAACTCGCTATCTTGTGAGATGGCCGCAAAACCGCAGGATTGCTTCAGGCCCTAATCTGTTTCAGGCAGGGCACGCTGAGCCTTTGGTTAATTCCTCTTCCTGGTGGGAAATGAGCGTTCCATTTGCCCGTGCAGACACCTACAGCTAGTCTCTCATTGGTTCTCCCTATTCCTCTTCATCTTGCACAGAAATTGCAAACTGTGCCAAACAGGAGGTTAAAGGCACTGACTCTCCAAGTGGGGAGCGTGTTAGTAAAGCGTCTGGAATGGTGAACCCGAGAACCAGGGGACGAAAGCTGAGATGCATTTGAAAACGTTTCCCAATCACACAGTGGACCATACTCTGGGTTTCCCATGCATGTTTTAGCTGAAGGAAGAATCCCTTAAACCTGGAGAGTTGGGACCCATGGAATGGGTACCATGCAGTATGACTTCAAAGGGTCTGTGTTTGCTAACCGGACCTCACCAATGCTATCAGCCCGAACTGTCCAGCCTTATGTCTCACTCAGCTCTGGGTGTAGATGTGGTAAATCCAGGTTGCATCACAGGCCCTGAATGAATTATGTAAGAATTGCTCTCTATTTCACTGTCATTGTGTTTTTTGTTTCTGTAATTTATTTTGATAATGGGATTTATCGTATTTTCACTGCTGTGTTCATGCCACTGTACACACGCTTGATTCTCTTACGGAGACATATAAACCCATGGGTTTGAAGATTCTTACTAGTCAGGTATAATCCTAGGCATTAAATATGGGGTGTTGAGTCCATTTTGTTGAGCAAGCAGTAGGTCTTGACTATTACATATTTGGCTTATGGAACAGTATCTGTGCTAATTTCAATCTCTGGTTTTATGCAGCACCCCAAGTCACCTTTAACCTTAAGCAAAACTAATTTGGTTTTCTATATTTGAGACCCTGTTCTGTTTTGTAATTCAGTTCATGTGTAGCCAAGTTTACATTCCATGTATTAGTGATATAGTATGTTTTTTTCTTTTTGAATTCTGTGACTTTGAATGATCATATGTAACTCCTCTGGAGTTGTTACAAGTGGCCATATTGCATTGATTTCCAGGCTGAGTCATATTCCACTCTACATAAGCACCACATCTGTATCCATTTTTTCCCTGCAGAGACATTTAAGTTATATCCTAATCGAGGATATTTTAAACAGTGAGGCGGTATACATTGGGGTGCCTGTGTCCTCTCGATTTTTGTCTTTCCCAAGATATACGTCCATGAGTGCAAGTGCCCTGTGCTCTGTAGCTCATTTTTTAGATGCTTTAGTAAACACAATACACTTCTCCAGAGTGACCTTTGGCAATATACATTTCCAGTATAAGCCTCACAGGGCTCCCTTTTCTCCTTGCCCTGTCCTGCATTTCTGGTGTTTATGCTTTATGAGGACGGCTCTTTTGACTGATGCGACGTGATATGTTTTGTAGTATTGATTTCCAGTGCCCACCTGTTTGGTTGGCTAAAAAAGTGTATGCCCTTTTCTTGAATATATACAGAAAAAGACGCATACACCCTTTTTGGCCAACTGCAATGTTGGCAATGTTCAGCCCTTTTTCTTGTGCTTAATGGCGAGTCCTTTCTACCTCTTCCAATCCCTTTCCTGCCATTCTCTGTTGCTTACAAGTCCTTTTCTCTGACTTTCCTCAGGACATTTTTCAGTGATAGATATTTTCAACTCTGCAGTTTTGTGAATTTAGTGCCACTGAGCTCCATTTCTCAACTTGTGTTTATGGGAACTGGCCACAAAGCAGCGGGATTTCCTCAAGCCCTATTCTGTTTCCATGGGCAACCCTAGCCTTTGGTCAATTCGTCTTCCTGATTGGAAATTAGAGTGACATGTGCCTGTCCGAACACCTAGAACATGTCTCTCATTGTTCCTCCTCCTTCTGCTTCATCCTCTGGAGAAATTCCAAACTGTATGCAACAGGATGTTGACAGTGCTGACATCTCCAAGTGGGGAGACTGTTAGTAAAGACGCTGGAGGGGTGAACCTGAGCACCAGGAGATGAGGAGATGACATGCCTTTTCCAAACTCTTCCCGATCAGACGGTATACCATCCTCTGGGTGTGACAGGCATGCTTTAGCTGTAGGAAGGGTCCCATTCATGTGAGGAGAACACCAGGGCTTTTTCAAAATCAGTGTCTCTCCGCAACCCAAACTGGGGAATTTTTTAAGCTACGGCTACACATATGTTCATTAAGGGCCTTGGGAAGTAGGCAGAGTCCAAACTTTAGATGATTGAAGTCTTCAGGGTCAGAAGCACTCACCACCGGCTTCCCTTAGGTTCCATTTTAACTGTCATTGATAGATGATGTCAATAAAAATATCTATTCTTTTTCAGATTATTTCCCCTTATAGGTTATTGCAAAATATTGAGTGTAGTTCCCTGTGCTATACAGCAGTTCCTTGTTGATGATCGATATTATACATAGCAGTGTGTATGTGTTAATCCCAAACTGTTAATTTATCCCTCCTCTCACCTTTCCCCTTTGGTAATAATAAATTATAAGACTTTATACTTCTCAGAAATGGGGGAGCTGAAAGAGAGGTATCATTTTCAATGGAAAAGCATTTAAAACAAGATTGAAGCTTTAACCAAGATTATTAGATGTACATCCTTGGAAAGAAATCACTTCGTTTCTCTAATATTGACCTGACAAATAAGACAAACCTTTTCACTGAACTTGCTTATAATAAAGTGATGGAAATATCAAATGGAAGTGTTAGAAACATCTTATTTTACCCGAGCCTTATACACTGTTCTATGTTAATTACAGTTTGGCTCACACATCTGTTCATTGAAGTTACAATGTTCCCAATTTCTGTTACTGATCCTCCAGAGTGGACCCCAACAAGTGTCCCCCTGCCCAGTGTCATTGGAGCCAACAGATCGAGACTGAGTTTGGTTCAGAAGCAAAGGAAACTTTATATTTTGATCAGAGAATGGAGAGGTGAGAGCATGTGCTACCCCGTGGGCTGTGGGCTGGGCTGCTGTGTAGAGATCCTGTCAGAGTCAGTGGGAGGGAGGGGGCGGAGCTCTCGAGGGCCCGGTTGGCTGTAGCTCAGGCTCTATATCATGGAGTGTGCACTGTGCCCCAGGAGCTGAGGTGTCGACCCAGCCATTCTGCACTAGGAAATCTGGTCTGAAGTGCCAGGTGTGGAACCTCTGTATGCGGGACCTAGGAGCACGTGAAATTAGACAAAGCACAAAGGATAAAAAAGGTTAGACTTTGTTTTATTGCCCAGATTCTATTTTTATCTCCCAGGGATTTTTAAGGGGCTTTGCCTGGGACAAACCCCTCTTCTGCCTTTTGTCCCCTTCCTCATTCTTGGAGTGCTGAGGGTGCAGACCCTTCTTCTGTAACTGCTGAGTGCTGAGTTAGGAGCCCTCATACCCGTGGGCGAGGGTCAGAACTTCTCCCCAGCAGCCTCCAGGTGACGTTGATTGTCCCCAGGCCTCCTGCCTCCCTGCTCGTCCGCCTGAGCACCAGTATTGGAAGTGTTATAGATTCTAATGACCTTTAAGGGTCCAGGAAGTAGATGTGCAGTGACGCTGTGAGGTCCAGTTTCACCCCGCCCCGCATTTGTTCGGCCACCTTAGGCTGACCGTTTCTGACAGCCTAGATGCTCTGACCAGTAGTCTGCGCTTTCTTCAATTAGGCCCCTGAATTAACGTAAAAACAGCACCAGGTGTCAGGACCCTGTCCGCTCAACTCCCAGACAATCCAGGGTCACTGGTGATGAAGGACCATGATGGCCACTGAGTCAACAGCCTTTTGAAGTAAACAGGAGTCCAGCCGGTCTTATTGGCCACCATTATCACAGTGTCTGTAGTCCTTTCTATGGTGACAGCGTGATATACGGTTCCCCCGCCAAGATTATTAGGTCCGCTCTGGGTGCAGTAAGTCCTGCAAGCAGTAGTCTACTCTTTTGGGACACACTCTTGTTGTTTTATGAGAGAAACTCCAGGTCAAGTGATGGTCACATGAGTCGTCATGGTGCCCTGTTGTCCCCGGTTATCTCTCTGGAGGTTGGAGTTGGAGGGCCTCCTCACTCGAGGTCAGTGTGCCCACGGAGCAAACCCTGCAACTTCAGGGCATGGTTGGGGGTTAGGATCACCACGTGGGGTCCTTTTCCCTTAGGAGGGAGGTGGCCTTTTGGGCTGCTGATTTCCAGGTTTTTAGATACCGCCAGTATCTTGGCCAGATGTGGCAGTGGACCAAGCCCCTTGGTGACTGTAGTTTATCCTACCTGGATGGCATTCTTGCATTGTTCCATTTCAAGTGGTCCCAGTTTTTGCACTAATACTCCAATGGCGATTCACTTTTCACCAGGAATGTAAAGATCAAAGGGTTTAGCTAAATTAGGGAGTTCCAGGGCAAGGGTCTGAATTGACTGCTCTTTCCATTCTTGAAAGGCCACTTCTGGATTCTATTCAAAAGGATCATCATCTTTTCCTTTCAGTGTTTCATATAGAGGCCCAGCTAGTAGACTGTAGTTAGGGATCCAGAAGCAGCAAACCCTGGCCTCCCCAGGAACCCCTAAGCTGTCTTCTAGTTTTAGATATGGGTAAGGCTGTAAATTGCTTCTTCCCTTTCCTGGGATGGGCTTCTCCGACCTTCTGTGAGAATGAAGCCCAGGCAGGTCGCCGTAGTCTGTGATATTTGAGCTTTTTCTTGGACAACTTTTATCCTTTATTGGCTTGGTAGTTCAGAGGTCTCCTTAGTAGGGCTGGCGATCAGAATGTCGTCTGCATATTGAAGGAGTGTTTCCTTTTCCAGTGGTAGAACTTTTAGGTCTTTAGCTGAGCTTTCCCCAAAGATGGTGTGGGAATTTTTGAACCCTTGGGGCAAGACAGCCCAGAAGTATTGTTTTAGTTGTATGTTGAGTCCTGCCACTCACGAGCCAAAATTTCTTGTGACTCTGACACTAATGGAATACAAAAGAAGGCATCATTGAAGACTAATACAGAATACCATGTCCTGGTGGTTGGTAGAATGACCAGCAGGGTGTAGGATTTAGGAAGTACTGGAGGTATATCCTCGGTGGCTTCACTGACTGTCCTGACATCCTTTACCAGGACTCCAGCAGCCCATGGGGCTCTCGAGATCAGGCCAGTCCCAGGATATGGAGATCATCTGCGCAGGTACCCTACCCCTACCCCAGACCACGGGGCTCTCGTGGTCAGGCCCCTCCCAGGATACAGAGCTACCCTTGCAGTTACCCTGGCAGGGCTGGGCACACAGGAACCGTGCACATCACCCTCATTGCAGAGCACTCCCAGCTCACCTGTCACTCAGATCTGACACAGAGCACCTCAGAGCAGGACTTGAACTAACAAAAAGCAGCTCCGACAGGTCTGTGACCCTGGGCATCACTCTGTGTGGCCTCCCTCCACCTGGTCTTCCAGAGACTTCCACTGCACCCGGGGCACCAGGCCTCTGTTTCCACCCACCACCCACCCCTCCTCTCCCTGACTCCCGGGTTCCTCTCATTAGGAGAGGGTTTTCTTGAAGTTGTCTCCCACTCATGGGCCAGATAATATAATTAGAAAACAAGCCAGAGCTGCAGCCCCTTGTCTATCCTGACTCTCAGGAGCCCACACCTGTTCCTTTGACCTGGCCGATTCAGAAAGTTCCATTTTCTGCAACTGTGAGCCCCTGAGGGGTGATTATTGGCTGGCCTGGGAAGCCTGACCATGCCGGCCAGTCCTCCCCAGGTGTGCCTGGGTTGAGATCAATATAAACACCACTCCAGGCAGCAAGAGCCCCTGCAGCTGTGCCTGACGCCATTTTCTCTGCCCAGTCAGCAGTCTCGGGGCTGGGCTGGTGGGAGGGAGTGAGAGGCCACGGCTTTGTGGGTGGCCCAGTGTGAGTGGGGCTCTGCTGGACTTCCTGCAGCAGTTGCCAAGATGCCACCTGCTAAAGAAGAGGATGTGTCACCCATACCTGCCGCTGGAATTTCTCCCTGGGCAGAGGTGAGGAAGGAAGAAAGCAGTGGGAGCCGGGACAGCAGGGGTATCTCAGGCAGGGAAATGGAAAGCTTCCAGAAGAGTACCCAGGGCCAGGACCATCCTGGCTGGCCTGCAGGCACCAAGTCGGCTGGCATGCTGTCACTCATGTGGCTCCATGGCCCTTCCTCTAGGCTTTCAAGTCCTTGTACATATTCAGGTGTTTTACCTGGGAAGGGTGGGAACATTTCAGCAGCAGCTGGCCTGGGGCTCGGCCCACATTTACTCACAGATGCCTTGGCACGGTCCCCCAGCTTTGCAATGAGGACGCTTGTTGCGTGGGGCCTGCTGGCTGAATGGGAGATGATTCCCCACCACTGACCAACTTCAGAATTGTTTACAACTGGAGCAAGTGCCCTGATACGGTTTTCCTCTGTGTAACTTGTGGGTTCTGTTTTTTTTTCTTTTTTTCATTTTTGGTTCAAGGTAGATTTTATTCCTCTTTTTTGTATTTACAGATATAAGCATGGAAATAATTTATTCATATAAATACATGTATGTGAAGGGAAGAATATTTTTTCTGTTTTAATTTTTTTAATTTTATTTTTTTAACTTTGAATTTTATTTTATTTTTTTATACAGCAGGTTCTTTTTGGTTATCTCTTTTATACATATAAATGTATACATGCCAATCCCAATATCTCAACTCCTCCCACCACCACCCCCAACAGCTTTCCCCCCTTGGTGTCCATACGTTTGTTGTCTACATCTGTTACTGTATTTTTGCCTTGCAAAACGGTTCATCTGTACAATTTTTCTAGGTTCCACATATATGCATTAATATACAAGATTTGTTTTTCTCTTTCTGACTTACTTCACTCTGTATGACAGTCTCTAGATCCATCAACGTCTCTAAAAATGACCCAATTTCATTCCTTTTTATGGCTTGGTAATATTCCATTTTATACTTGTACCACATCTTTATGCATTCGTCTGTCTGTGGGCATTTAGGTTGCTTCCATTACCTGGATATTGTAAATAGTGATGCAATGAACATTGTGGTGAATGTCTCTTTTTGATTTATGGTTTTGTCTGGGTATATGCCTAGTACTGGGATTGCTGTATCATATGGTAATTCTATTCTTAGTTTTATAAGAAACTCCATAATGTTCTCCACAGTGACTGTATCAATTTACATTCCCAACAATAGTGGAAGAGGGTTCCTTATCTCCACACCCATTCCAACATTTGTTGTTTGTAGATTTTCTGATGATGCCCGTTCTAACAGGTGTGAGGTGATACACCATGGAGGAGTCTATTTCGTTGAGCAAAGAGTAGGTCTTGTCTATTACTTATTTGGCTTATGGAACGGTATGTGTGCTAATTTCAATCTCTGGTTTTATACAGCACCCTAACTCAACTTTCCCCTTAAGGAAGCATGCGTTTTTTATCTAAATGTGAGACTCTGTTCGGTTTTGTAATTTAGTTTATGTGTAGCCAAGTTTACACTCCCTCTATTAGTGATATCTTATGATAATTATCTTTCTGTGTGTGACATATTTCTCTTAGAATCATCATACCTAAATCCACTCAATTTGCTGCTACAGGCCTGATGACATTGATTTCATTGCTGAGTGATATTCCGTTGTACGTAGGTAGCACAACTTCTTTATCCATTTTTTTCTTTCTGGGATATTTAATTTGTACTGGACTCGAGGTTCTTGTAAACACAGCAGCCCTAAATTTTGTGTTGGCTGTGTCTTGTTGATTTTAAATTTCCTAAGCTATAGGGCCAAAAGTGGAAGTGCCCTAGTCTCTGTAGCTTTGTTTTTCAGATGTTTCAGGATACACCATAAACATCTCCAGAGTGTCTGTTGGCAGTTTACATCCCGCCAATCAGCATAACAAGGCTCCCTGTTCTCCATGGCCTGTCCTGTGTTTCTGGTTTTTACACTTTTTTCAGATGGCCCTTTTGACGAATGGGAAATGAGACTTCATTGTAGTGCGGATTTCCATTGCTGGAGTGCTTGGTTGGACAAGAAGGGCATATGCGTTTTTTCTGAATATATTCAGGAAAAAATGTATACGCACTTTTTGTCCAAGTGCATCACTGTCAAAGATCTGCCGCTTTTCACATGCTTTAAACGCAATTCCAATCTACCCCCTGATATATGATCCCTGCAATTCTGCCTCGTTTTCAAGACCTCTTTGCAGACTTACTTCAATATATTTTTGCCAATAGCTGTCATTTATAACTCTGCAGGTTTGTGAATTACAGCGCCCGTGATTTCCTTTCTTAACTCGCTTCCTTGAAAGCTGGCCACAAAACCGCAGGTTTGCTTCAGGCCGTAATCAGGGTGTTGCACGGCACTCTGAGCCTTTGGTTAATTCCTCTTCCTGGTGGGAAATTAGAGTTAAATGTGCCCCTCCAGACACCTGCCTCACTCCCAGCCCCTTGGTGATGTGTGTCCTCTGGTTTGAGGCCACATGTGATGGGTTCCTCATCTTTTGATGATGTGGCCCCACTGGTGTGAGGACACTCCTGCCTGCTTCCCATCCCCTTGGTGATGTGGTCCCTCCGGCGAGAGTCTGATCCTGGTTGGGTTCCTCACACTTCTGTGAGGTGGGCCCTCTTCTCTGAGGTCATTTTTGCCTGGCTGGCACACCCCGCCTTGGCGACCTCGGCCCTCTGGTGGCAGTTGGAGCCTGCTGGGAGCCTCCTCCCCTCGGTGATGAGGCCCTCTGGCATCAGGCCCTAACTGCTGGGTTCCCACATTTTCTGATACGTGCTAAGTGGTGCGAGGGCACTCCTGCCAGGTTCCCATCCCCATGGGCATGTGGGCCTTTTGCTCTAAGGTCCCAACACCTGTGTTGTTCACCATTTCATGATGTTGGCTCTCTGGTGTTAGTTCACTCAGGCCTAGATCCCATAGACTCTGTGCTCTGAGCCACCTGCTGGGAGGTTCCTACTGCTGGATTCCTTACCTTTTCTATTCTTTGGGTCCTGTGTTTTCATGCTCCTCCTTCCTAACTCACTCCCAGCCCCTTTGTGATGTAGGTCCTCTGGTTTGAGGCCACCTGTGCCGGTATCCTCACCTTTATTGATGTGGCCCCACTGGTGTGAGGACACTCCTGCCTGGTTCCCACCCCCTTGGTGATGGGGGCCCTCTGGTGAGAGTCTGATCCTGGCTGGATTCCTCACACTTCTGGGAGGTGGGCCCTCTGCTGTGAGGTCACTCCTGCCTTGCTGTCACACGTCACCTTGGCGATGTGCGCCCTCATTTGGGAGTTGGTGCCTGCTGGGAGTCTCCTCCCCTCGGTAATGAGGACCCTCTGGCGTCAGGCCCTAAATCATGGGCTCCCAAAATTTTCTGATGTGCGGCCTGTCATGCGAGTACACTCCTGCCAGGGTCCCATCCCCATGGGGATGTGGGCTTTCTGCTCTGAGGTCCCAATGGCTGGGTTGCTCACAGTGTCAGAATGTGGGCCGTCTACTGTGAGTTCACTCCGGCATGGATCCCATAGCCTCGGTGCTCTGGGCCACCTGCTTGGAGCTTCCAACTGCGGGGTTCCTCACCTTTTTTATTCTATGGGCCCTCTGTTGTGAGTCTCCTCCTGCATGCCTCACTCCCAGCCCTTTCGTGATGTGTGTCCCCTTGTTTGAGGCCACATGTGCTGTGTTCCTCACCTTTCGCTGATGTGGCCCCACTGGTGTGAGGACACTCCTGCCTGGTTTCCATCACCTTGGTGATGTGGGCCCTCTGGTTAGAGTCTGATCCTGGTTGGGTTCCTCACACTTCTGTGAGGTGGGCCCTCTGCTGTGAGGTAACTCCTGCCTGGCTTGCTCCCATTGCCTTGGTGACGTCGGCCCTCTGGTGGCATTTGGAGCCTGCTGGTAGCCTCCTCTCCTCGGTGATGAAGGCCCTCTGGCGCCAGGCTCTAACTGCTGGGTTCCCACATTTTCTGATATGTTCTAAGTTGTGCGAGGACACTCCTGCGAGGTTCCCATCCACATGGGGATGTGGGCCTTCTGCTTTGAGGTCCCACCGGCTGGGTTGCTCACAGTTTCATGATGTGGGCCCTCTGCTGTGAGTTCACTGTGGCCTGGATCCCATAGACTCCGTGCTCTGGGCCACCTGCTGGGAGGTTCAAACTGCTGGATTCCTCACATTTTTTATTCTGTGGGCCCTGTGTTGTTAGGCTACTCCTGCCTGCCTCACTCGGAGCACCTTGGAAATGTGGGTCCTCTGGTTTAGGCCACATGTGCTGGGTTCCTCACCTTTCTATAATGGGCCCCACTGGTGTGAGGACACTCCTGCCTTGTTCCGATCCCCTTGGTGATGTGGGTTCTCTGGTGAGAGTCTTATCCTGGCTGGGTTCCTCACCCTTCTGTGAGGTAGGCCCTCTGCTGTGAGGTCACTCCTGCCTGACTGGCACACGTCACCTTGGCGACATGGGCCCTCAGTTGGGAGTTGGTGCCTGCTGGGAGTCTCCTCCCCTCGGTAATGAGGGACCTCTGGCGTCAGGCCCTAACTCCTGAGCTCCCAAAATTTTCTGATGTGCACCCTGTGGTGCGAGTACACTCCTGCCAGGTTCCCAACACCATGGGAATGTGGGCCTTCTGCTCTGAAGTCCCAAAGTTGGGTTGCTCAGTTTCATGATGAGGGCCCTCTGGTGTGAGTTCACTCCGGCCTGGATCCCATAGCCTCGCTGCTGCTGGCCGACTGCAGGGAGGTTCCAACTGCGGGATTCCTCACCTTTTTTCTTCCATGGGCCCTCTGTTTTGAGACTCCTCCTGCCTGCTTCACTCCAGGCCCCATGGTGATGTGTGTCCTCTGGTGAGAGTGTGATCCTGGCTGGGTTCCTCACCCTTCTGTGAGGTGGGCCCTCTGCTGTGAGGTCACTCCTGCCTGGCTGGCACACCCCGCCTTGGCAACGTTGGCCCTCTTGTGTCAGTTGGAGCCTGCTGGGAGCCTCCTCCAAACGGTGATGAGGGCCCTCTGGCGTCAGGCCCTAACTGCAGGGTACCCACATTTTCTGATACATGCTAAGTGGTGTGAGGACACTCGTGCCATGTTCCCAACCCCATGGGAATGTGGGCCTTCTGCTCTGAGGTCCCAACGGCTGGGTTGCTCACAGTTTCATGATGTGGGCCCTCTGCTGTGAGTTCACTGCGGCCTGGATCGCATAGACTCGGTGCTCTGGGCCACCTGCTGGGAGGTTCCCACTGCAGGATTCCTCAGCTTTTTTATTCTATTGGCCCTGTGTTGTGAGGCTACTCCTGCCTGACTCGATCCGAGACCCATGGTGATGTGGGTCCTCCGGTTTGAGACAACATGTGTTGGGTACCTCAACTTTCGATGATGTGGCCCCACGGGTGTGAGGACACTCCTGCCTGGTTCCCAGCCCCTAGCTGATGTGGGCAGTCTGGTGAGAGTCTGATCCTGGCTGGGTACCTTACCCTTCTGTGAGGTGGGCCCTCTGATGTGAGGTCACTCCTGCCTGGTTGGCTCACGTCGCCTTGGTGACGTGGAGCCTCTGTTGGCCACTGAAGCATGCTGGGAGCCTCCTACCCTCTTGAATGAGGGACCTGGAAAAATCACATATGCCATTTTGACCAAGGGCATCATTGTCGAGGTTCTGCCTCTTTTAATATGCTTTCAAAGGACTTCCCGTTTACCTCCTGAAATCGTATTCCTGGAATTCTGCCCCGCTTTCAAGTCCTCTTCGCAGCCTTCCTTCAGATATTCATGGACGATAGCTGTCATTTATAACTCTGCAGATTTGTGAATGGCAGTGGCCCTGAGCTCCTTTCTTCAACTCGCTCTCTTGTGAGCTGGCCGCAAAACCGCAGGATTGCTTCAGGCCCTAATCTGGTTCCGGCACGGCATGCTGAGCCTTTGGCTATTTCTTCTTCCTAGTGGGAAATGAGCGTTAAATTTGCCCATGCAGATACCTACAGCTAGTCTCTCATTGGCTCTCCCTAGTCCTGTTCATCTTGCACAGAAATTGCAGACTGTGCCAAACAGGAGGTTAAAGGCACTGACTCTCCAAGCTGGGAGAGTGTTAGTAAATTTTCTGGAATGGTGAACCCGAGTAGCAGGGGACGAAAACTGAGATGCATTTAAAAACGTTTACCGGTCACACGGTGGACCATACTCTGTGTTTCCCATGCATGTTTTACCTGAAGGAAGCATCCCTTAAACCTGGAGTGTTGGGATCCATGGAATGTGTACCATGCAGTATGACTTCAAAGGGTCTGCATTTGTTCACCGAACCTCACCAATGCTATCAGCCCGAAAGGTCCGGCCTTATGTCTCACCAAGCTCTTGGTGTAGATGTGGTAAATCCAGGTTGCATCACAAGCCCTGAATGAATTATTTAAGAATTGCTCTCTATTTCACTGTCATTGTGTTTTGTTTTTGTAATTTATTTTGATAACTGGATTTATCGGATTTTCACTGCTGTGTTTATGCCGCTGTAAACACACTTGATTCTCTTACGTAGACATATAAATCCATGGGTTTTAAGATTATTACTAGACAGGTATATTCCTAGGCGTGGAATATGTGGTGTGGAGTCCATTTCGTTGAGCAAGGAGTAGGCCTTGACTCTAATATATTTGGCTTATGGAAGGGTATCTGTGGTAATTTCAATCTCTGGTTTTATGCAGCACCCCAACTCACATTTCCCCTTAAGCATGCATAAGTTGGTTTTCTAAATTTGAGACCCTGTTCTGTTTTGTAATTCAGTTCATGTGTAGCCAAGTTTACGTTCCGTGTATTAGTGATATCTTATGATGTTTCTTTTTCTGTGTGACTTATTTCTCGTAGAATCGTCGTACCTGAATCCACTCATTATGCCGCTACGGGCCTGATGACGTAGATCTCATTGGTGAGTGATATTCCATTGTACGTACGTACCACAACTTCTTTATCCATTTTTTGCTTTCTCGGATATTTAACTTGTACCATAGGCGAGGTTCTTGTAAACAGAGCCATCCCAAACTTTGGGGTGGCTGTGTGTTTTTGATTTTAATTTCCCTAAGCTATAGGACCATAAGTGGAAGTGCCATAGGCTGTGTTGCTTTGTTTCCTACGTGTTTCACGAAACACCATACACTTCTCCAGAGTGGCTGTTGGCAATTTGACTCCCGGTCCCAAACTTTGGGGTGGCTGTGTGTTTTTGATTTTAATTTCCCTAAGCTATAGGACCATAAGTGGAAGTGCCATAGGCTGTGTTGCTTTGTTTCCTACGTGTTTCAGGAAACACCATACACTTCTCCAGAGTGGCTGTTGGCAATTTACATCCCGCCCATCGGCATAACAAGGCTCCCTGTTCTCCATGACCTGTCCTGCCTTTCTGGATTTTACACTTGTTTCAGATGGCCCTTTTCACCGGGGGGCAGTGAGACTTCATTGTAGTGCAGATTTCTTTTACACGCTTGCTTGGTTGGCCAAAAAGGGCGTATGCGTTTTTTCCTGAATATATTCAGGAAAAAACGCATACGCCCTTTTTGGCCAAGTGCATCATTGTCGACATTCTGCCTCTTTTCCTATGCTTTAAGTGCAATTCCAGTCTACCCCCTGAAATCGTTTTCCTGAAATTCTGCCCCGCTTTTAAGTCCTCTTCGAAAACTTACTTCAATACCTTTTTGGACGATAGCTGTCATTCATAACTCTACAGGTTTGTGAATTAGAGTGCCCCTGAGCTCCTTTCTTCAACTGGTTTTCTTGTGAGCTGGCCGCAAAAACGCAGGATTCCTTCAGGCCCGAATCTGGTTCTGGCAGGGCATGCTGAGCCTTTGGTTAATTCCTCTTCCTGGTTGGAAATGAGCATTCCATTTGCCCGTGCAGACACCTACAGCTAGTCTCTCATTGGTTCTCCCTATTCCTGTCTATCTTGCGCAGAAATTGCAAACTGTGCCAAACAGGAGGTTAAAGGCACTGACTCTCCAAGTGGGGAGAGTGTTAGTAAAGCGTCTGGAACGGTGAACCCGAGTACCAGGGGACGAAACCTGAGATGCATTTGAAAATGGTTCCCAATCACATGGTGGAACATATTCTGGGTTTCCCATGCATGTTTTAGCTGAAGGAACAATCCCTTAAACCTGGAGAGTTGGGACCCATGGAATGGGTACCATGCAGTATGACTTCAAAGGGTCTGCGTTTGCTCACCGAACCTCAGCAATGCTATCAGCCCCGAAGTGTCCAGCCTTATGTATCACCCAGCTCTGGGTGTAGATATGGTAAATCCAGGTTGCATCACAAGCCCTGAATGAATTATTTAAGAGTTGCTCTCTATTTCACTGTCATGGTGATTTGTTTTTGAAATTTATTTTGATAATGGGATTTATCGGATTTTCACTGCTGCGTTTAGGCCGCTGTACACACGCTTGATTTCCTTATGGAGACATATAAATCCATGGGTCTTAAGATTCTTACTTGTCAGGTATATTCCGAGGCGTTGAATATGGGGTGTTGATTCCATTTCGTTGAGCAAGGAGTAGGTCTTGTCTATTATATATTTGGCTTATGGAACGGTATCTGTGCTAATTTCAATCTCTGGTTTGATGCAGCAACAAAAACTCACCTTTCCCCATAAGCAAGCATAAGTTGGTTTTCTAAATTTGAGACCCTGTTCTGTTTTGTAATTCAGTTCATGTGTAGCCAAGTTAACATTCCGTGTATTAGTGATATCTTATGATGTTTCTTTTTCTGTGTGACTTATTTCTCGTAGAATCGTCGTACCTTAATGCACTCATTATGCCGCTACGGGCCAGATGACGTAGTTCTCATGGCTGAGTGATATTCCATTGTACGTACGTACCACAACTTCTTTATCCATTTTTTGCTTTCTCAGATATTTAACTTGTACCGTAGACGAGGTTCTTGTAAACAGAGCCGTCCCAAACTTTGGGGTGGCTGTGTGTTTTTGATTTTAATTTCCCTAAGCTATAGGACCCTAAGTGGAAGTGCCATAGGCTGTGTTGCTTTGTTTCCTACGTGTTTCAGGAAACACCATACACTTCTCCAGAGTGGCTGTTGGCAATTTACATCCCGCCCATCAGCATAACAAGGCTCCGTGTTCTCCATGACCTGTCCTGCCTTTCTGGATTTTACACTTGTTTCAGATGGCCCTTTTGACCGGGGGGCAGTGAGACTTCAATGTAGTGCAGATTTCCTTTACACGCTTGCTTGGTTGGCCAAAAAGGGCGTATGCATTTTTTCCTGAATATATACAGGAAAAAAAGCATACGCCCTTTTTTGCCAAGTGCATCATTGTGGACATTCTGCCTCTTTTCCTATGCTTTAAGTGCAATTCCAGTCTACCCTATGAAATCGTTTTTCTGAAATTCTGCCCCGCTTTCAAGTCCTTTTCGAAGACTTACTTCAATACATTTTTGGACGATAGCTGTCATTCATAACTCTGCAGGTTTGTGAATTACAGTGCCCCTGAGCTCCTTTCTTCAACTCGCTTTCTTGTGAGCTGGCCGCAAAACCGCAGGATTGCTTCAGGCCCTAATCTGGTACCAGCATGGCATGCTGAGCCTTTCGTTAATTCCTCTTCCTGGTGGGAAATGAGCATTACATTTGCCCGTGCAGACACCTACAGCTAGTCTCTCATTGGTTCTCCCTATTCCTCTTCATCTTGCACAGAAATTGCAAACTGTGCCAAACAGGAGGTTAAAGGCACTGACTCTCCAAGGGGGGAGAGTGTTAGTAAAGCGCCTGGAATGTTGAACCCATGTAAAAGGGGACGAAACCTGAGATGCATAGGAATACGTTTCTCAGTCACATGGTGCACCATACTGTGGGTTTCCCAGGCATGTTTTAGCTGAAGGAAGAATCCCTTAAACCTGGAGAGTTGGGACCCATGGAATGGGTACTTCAAGGGGTCTGCATTTGCTCACCGAACCTCACCAATGCTATCAGCCTGGTGTCCAGCCTTATGTCTCACTCAGCTCTGGGTGTAGATGTGGTAAATCCAGGTTGCATCACAGGCCCTGAATGAATTATGTAAGAATTGCTCTCTATTTCACTGTCATTGTGTTTTTTGTTTCTGTAATTTATTTTGATAATGGGATTTATCGTATTTTCACTGCTGTGTTCATGCCACTGTACACACGCTTGATTCTCTTACGGAGACATATAAACCCATGGGTTTGAAGATTCTTACTAGTCAGGTATAATCCTAGGCATTAAATATGGGGTGTTGAGTCCATTTTGTTGAGCAAGCAGTAGGTCTTGACTATTACATATTTGGCTTATGGAACAGTATCTGTGCTAATTTCAATCTCTGGTTTTATGCAGCACCCCAAGTCACCTTTAACCTTAAGCAAAACTAATTTGGTTTTCTATATTTGAGACCCTGTTCTGTTTTGTAATTCAGTTCATGTGTAGCCAAGTTTACATTCCATGTATTAGTGATATAGTATGTCTTTTTCTTTTTGAATTCTGTGACTTTGAATGATCATATGTAACTCCTCTGGAGTTGTTACAAGTGGCCATATTGCATTGATTTCCAGGCTGAGTCATATTCCACTCTACATAAGCACCACATCTGTATCCATTTTTTCCCTGCAGAGACATTTAAGTTATATCCTAATCGAGGATATTTTAAACAGTGAGGCGGTATACATTGGGGTGCCTGTGTCCTCTCGATTTTTGTCTTTCCCAAGATATACGTCCATGAGTGCAAGTGCCCTGTGCTCTGTAGCTCATTTTTTAGATGCTTTAGTAAACACAATACACTTCTCCAGAGTGACCTTTGGCAATATACATTTCCAGTATAAGCCTCACAGGGCTCCCTTTTCTCCTTGCCCTGTCCTGCATTTCTGGTGTTTATGCTTTATGAGGACGGCTCTTTTGACTGATGCGACGTGATATGTTTTGTAGTATTGATTTCCAGTGCCCACCTGTTTGGTTGGCTAAAAAAGTGTATGCCCTTTTCTTGAATATATACAGAAAAAGACGCATACACCCTTTTTGGCCAACTGCAATGTTGGCAATGTTCAGCCCTTTTTCTTGTGCTTAATGGCGAGTCCTTTCTACCTCTTCCAATCCCTTTCCTGCCATTCTCTGTTGCTTACAAGTCCTTTTCTCTGACTTTCCTCAGGACATTTTTCAGTGATAGATATTTTCAACTCTGCAGTTTTGTGAATTTAGTGCCACTGAGCTCCATTTCTCAACTTGTGTTTATGGGAACTGGCCACAAAGCAGCGGGATTTCCTCAAGCCCTATTCTGTTTCCATGGGCAACCCTAGCCTTTGGTCAATTCGTCTTCCTGATTGGAAATTAGAGTGACATGTGCCTGTCCGAACACCTAGAACATGTCTCTCATTGTTCCTCCTCCTTCTGCTTCATCCTCTGGAGAAATTCCAAACTGTATGCAACAGGATGTTGACAGTGCTGACATCTCCAAGTGGGGAGACTGTTAGTAAAGACGCTGGAGGGGTGAACCTGAGCACCAGGAGATGAGGAGATGACATGCCTTTTCCAAACTCTTCCCGATCAGACGGTATACCATCCTCTGGGTGTGACAGGCATGCTTTAGCTGTAGGAAGGGTCCCATTCATGTGAGGAGAACACCAGGGCTTTTTCAAAATCAGTGTCTCTCCGCAACCCAAACTGGGGAATTTTTTAAGCTACGGCTACACATATGTTCATTAAGGGCCTTGGGAAGTAGGCAGAGTCCAAACTTTAGATGATTGAAGTCTTCAGGGTCAGAAGCACTCACCACCGGCTTCCCTTAGGTTCCATTTTAACTGTCATTGATAGATGATGTCAATAAAAATATCTATTCTTTTTCAGATTATTTCCCCTTATAGGTTATTGCAAAATATTGAGTGTAGTTCCCTGTGCTATACAGCAGTTCCTTGTTGATGATCGATATTATACATAGCAGTGTGTATGTGTTAATCCCAAACTGTTAATTTATCCCTCCTCTCACCTTTCCCCTTTGGTAATAATAAATTATAAGACTTTATACTTCTCAGAAATGGGGGAGCTGAAAGAGAGGTATCATTTTCAATGGAAAAGCATTTAAAACAAGATTGAAGCTTTAACCAAGATTATTAGATGTACATCCTTGGAAAGAAATCACTTCGTTTCTCTAATATTGACCTGACAAATAAGACAAACCTTTTCACTGAACTTGCTTATAATAAAGTGATGGAAATATCAAATGGAAGTGTTAGAAACATCTTATTTTACCCGAGCCTTATACACTGTTCTATGTTAATTACAGTTTGGCTCACACATCTGTTCATTGAAGTTACAATGTTCCCAATTTCTGTTACTGATCCTCCAGAGTGGACCCCAACAAGTGTCCCCCTGCCCAGTGTCATTGGAGCCAACAGATCGAGACTGAGTTTGGTTCAGAAGCAAAGGAAACTTTATATTTTGATCAGAGAATGGAGAGGTGAGAGCATGTGCTACCCCGTGGGCTGTGGGCTGGGCTGCTGTGTAGAGATCCTGTCAGAGTCAGTGGGAGGGAGGGGGCGGAGCTCTCGAGGGCCCGGTTGGCTGTAGCTCAGGCTCTATATCATGGAGTGTGCACTGTGCCCCAGGAGCTGAGGTGTCGACCCAGCCATTCTGCACTAGGAAATCTGGTCTGAAGTGCCAGGTGTGGAACCTCTGTATGCGGGACCTAGGAGCACGTGAAATTAGACAAAGCACAAAGGATAAAAAAGGTTAGACTTTGTTTTATTGCCCAGATTCTATTTTTATCTCCCAGGGATTTTTAAGGGGCTTTGCCTGGGACAAACCCCTCTTCTGCCTTTTGTCCCCTTCCTCATTCTTGGAGTGCTGAGGGTGCAGACCCTTCTTCTGTAACTGCTGAGTGCTGAGTTAGGAGCCCTCATACCCGTGGGCGAGGGTCAGAACTTCTCCCCAGCAGCCTCCAGGTGACGTTGATTGTCCCCAGGCCTCCTGCCTCCCTGCTCGTCCGCCTGAGCACCAGTATTGGAAGTGTTATAGATTCTAATGACCTTTAAGGGTCCAGGAAGTAGATGTGCAGTGACGCTGTGAGGTCCAGTTTCACCCCGCCCCGCATTTGTTCGGCCACCTTAGGCTGACCGTTTCTGACAGCCTAGATGCTCTGACCAGTAGTCTGCGCTTTCTTCAATTAGGCCCCTGAATTAACGTAAAAACAGCACCAGGTGTCAGGACCCTGTCCGCTCAACTCCCAGACAATCCAGGGTCACTGGTGATGAAGGACCATGATGGCCACTGAGTCAACAGCCTTTTGAAGTAAACAGGAGTCCAGCCGGTCTTATTGGCCACCATTATCACAGTGTCTGTAGTCCTTTCTATGGTGACAGCGTGATATACGGTTCCCCCGCCAAGATTATTAGGTCCGCTCTGGGTGCAGTAAGTCCTGCAAGCAGTAGTCTACTCTTTTGGGACACACTCTTGTTGTTTTATGAGAGAAACTCCAGGTCAAGTGATGGTCACATGAGTCGTCATGGTGCCCTGTTGTCCCCGGTTATCTCTCTGGAGGTTGGAGTTGGAGGGCCTCCTCACTCGAGGTCAGTGTGCCCACGGAGCAAACCCTGCAACTTCAGGGCATGGTTGGGGGTTAGGATCACCACGTGGGGTCCTTTTCCCTTAGGAGGGAGGTGGCCTTTTGGGCTGCTGATTTCCAGGTTTTTAGATACCGCCAGTATCTTGGCCAGATGTGGCAGTGGACCAAGCCCCTTGGTGACTGTAGTTTATCCTACCTGGATGGCATTCTTGCATTGTTCCATTTCAAGTGGTCCCAGTTTTTGCACTAATACTCCAATGGCGATTCACTTTTCACCAGGAATGTAAAGATCAAAGGGTTTAGCTAAATTAGGGAGTTCCAGGGCAAGGGTCTGAATTGACTGCTCTTTCCATTCTTGAAAGGCCACTTCTGGATTCTATTCAAAAGGATCATCATCTTTTCCTTTCAGTGTTTCATATAGAGGCCCAGCTAGTAGACTGTAGTTAGGGATCCAGAAGCAGCAAACCCTGGCCTCCCCAGGAACCCCTAAGCTGTCTTCTAGTTTTAGATATGGGTAAGGCTGTAAATTGCTTCTTCCCTTTCCTGGGATGGGCTTCTCCGACCTTCTGTGAGAATGAAGCCCAGGCAGGTCGCCGTAGTCTGTGATATTTGAGCTTTTTCTTGGACAACTTTTATCCTTTATTGGCTTGGTAGTTCAGAGGTCTCCTTAGTAGGGCTGGCGATCAGAATGTCGTCTGCATATTGAAGGAGTGTTTCCTTTTCCAGTGGTAGAACTTTTAGGTCTTTAGCTGAGCTTTCCCCAAAGATGGTGTGGGAATTTTTGAACCCTTGGGGCAAGACGGCCCAGAAGTATTGTTTTAGTTGTATGTTGAGTCCTGCCACTCACAAGCCAAAATTTCTTGTGACTCTGACACTAATGGAATACAAAAGAAGGCATCATTGAAGACTAATACAGAATACCATGTCCTGGTGGTTGGTAGAATGACCAGCAGGGTGTAGGATTTAGGAAGTACTGGAGGTATATCCTCGGTGGCTTCACTGACTGTCCTGACATCCTTTACCAGGACTCCAGCAGCCCATGGGGCTCTCGAGATCAGGCCAGTCCCAGGATATGGAGATCATCTGCGCAGGTACCCTACCCCTACCCCAGACCACGGGGCTCTCGTGGTCAGGCCCCTCCCAGGATACAGAGCTACCCTTGCAGTTACCCTGGCAGGGCTGGGCACACAGGAACCGTGCACATCACCCTCATTGCAGAGCACTCCCAGCTCACCTGTCACTCAGATCTGACACAGAGCACCTCAGAGCAGGACTTGAACTAACAAAAAGCAGCTCCGACAGGTCTGTGACCCTGGGCATCACTCTGTGTGGCCTCCCTCCACCTGGTCTTCCAGAGACTTCCACTGCACCCGGGGCACCAGGCCTCTGTTTCCACCCACCACCCACCCCTCCTCTCCCTGACTCCCGGGTTCCTCTCATTAGGAGAGGGTTTTCTTGAAGTTGTCTCCCACTCATGGGCCAGATAATATAATTAGAAAACAAGCCAGAGCTGCAGCCCCTTGTCTATCCTGACTCTCAGGAGCCCACACCTGTTCCTTTGACCTGGCCGATTCAGAAAGTTCCATTTTCTGCAACTGTGAGCCCCTGAGGGGTGATTATTGGCTGGCCTGGGAAGCCTGACCATGCCGGCCAGTCCTCCCCAGGTGTGCCTGGGTTGAGATCAATATAAACACCACTCCAGGCAGCAAGAGCCCCTGCAGCTGTGCCTGACGCCATTTTCTCTGCCCAGTCAGCAGTCTCGGGGCTGGGCTGGTGGGAGGGAGTGAGAGGCCACGGCTTTGTGGGTGGCCCAGTGTGAGTGGGGCTCTGCTGGACTTCCTGCAGCAGTTGCCAAGATGCCACCTGCTAAAGAAGAGGATGTGTCACCCATACCTGCCGCTGGAATTTCTCCCTGGGCAGAGGTGAGGAAGGAAGAAAGCAGTGGGAGCCGGGACAGCAGGGGTATCTCAGGCAGGGAAATGGAAAGCTTCCAGAAGAGTACCCAGGGCCAGGACCATCCTGGCTGGCCTGCAGGCACCAAGTCGGCTGGCATGCTGTCACTCATGTGGCTCCATGGCCCTTCCTCTAGGCTTTCAAGTCCTTGTACATATTCAGGTGTTTTACCTGGGAAGGGTGGGAACATTTCAGCAGCAGCTGGCCTGGGGCTCGGCCCACATTTACTCACAGATGCCTTGGCACGGTCCCCCAGCTTTGCAATGAGGACGCTTGTTGCGTGGGGCCTGCTGGCTGAATGGGAGATGATTCCCCACCACTGACCAACTTCAGAACTGTTTACAACTGGAGCAAGTGCCCTGATACGGTTTTCCTCTGTGTAACTTGTGGGTTCTGTTTTTTTTTCTTTTTTTCATTTTTGGTTCAAGGTAGATTTTATTCCTCTTTTTTGTATTTACAGATATAAGCATGGAAATAATTTATTCATATAAATACATGTATGTGAAGGGAAGAATATTTTTTCTGTTTTAATTTTTTTAATTTTATTTTTTTAACTTTGAATTTTATTTTATTTTTTTATACAGCAGGTTCTTTTTGGTTATCTCTTTTATACATATAAATGTATACATGCCAATCCCAATATCTCAACTCCTCCCACCACCACCCCCAACAGCTTTCCCCCCTTGGTGTCCATACGTTTGTTGTCTACATCTGTTACTGTATTTTTGCCTTGCAAAACGGTTCATCTGTACAATTTTTCTAGGTTCCACATATATGCATTAATATACAAGATTTGTTTTTCTCTTTCTGACTTACTTCACTCTGTATGACAGTCTCTAGATCCATCAACGTCTCTAAAAATGACCCAATTTCATTCCTTTTTATGGCTTGGTAATATTCCATTTTATACTTGTACCACATCTTTATGCATTCGTCTGTCTGTGGGCATTTAGGTTGCTTCCATTACCTGGATATTGTAAATAGTGATGCAATGAACATTGCGGTGAATGTCTCTTTTTGATTTATGGTTTTGTCTGGGTATATGCCTAGTACTGGGATTGCTGTATCATATGGTAATTCTATTCTTAGTTTTATAAGAAACTCCATAATGTTCTCCACAGTGACTGTATCAATTTACATTCCCAACAATAGTGGAAGAGGGTTCCTTATCTCCACACCCATTCCAACATTTGTTGTTTGTAGATTTTCTGATGATGCCCGTTCTAACAGGTGTGAGGTGATACACCATGGAGGAGTCTATTTCGTTGAGCAAAGAGTAGGTCTTGTCTATTACATATTTGGCTTATGGAACGGTATGTGTGCTAATTTCAATCTCTGGTTTTATACAGCACCCTAACTCAACTTTCCCCTTAAGGAAGCATGCGTTTTTTATCTAAATGTGAGACTCTGTTCGGTTTTGTAATTTAGTTTATGTGTAGCCAAGTTTACACTCCCTCTATTAGTGATATCTTATGATAATTATCTTTCTGTGTGTGACATATTTCTCTTAGAATCATCATACCTAAATCCACTCAATTTGCTGCTACAGGCCTGATGACATTGATTTCATTGCTGAGTGATATTCCGTTGTACGTAGGTAGCACAACTTCTTTATCCATTTTTTTCTTTCTGGGATATTTAATTTGTACTGGACTCGAGGTTCTTGTAAACACAGCAGCCCTAAATTTTGTGTTGGCTGTGTCTTGTTGATTTTAAATTTCCTAAGCTATAGGGCCAAAAGTGGAAGTGCCCTAGTCTCTGTAGCTTTGTTTTTCAGATGTTTCAGGATACACCATAAACATCTCCAGAGTGTCTGTTGGCAGTTTACATCCCGCCAATCAGCATAACAAGGCTCCCTGTTCTCCATGGCCTGTCCTGTGTTTCTGGTTTTTACACTTTTTTCAGATGGCCCTTTTGACGAATGGGAAATGAGACTTCATTGTAGTGCGGATTTCCATTGCTGGAGTGCTTGGTTGGACAAGAAGGGCATATGCGTTTTTTCTGAATATATTCAGGAAAAAATGTATACGCACTTTTTGTCCAAGTGCATCACTGTCAAAGATCTGCCGCTTTTCACATGCTTTAAACGCAATTCCAATCTACCCCCTGATATATGATCCCTGCAATTCTGCCTCGTTTTCAAGACCTCTTTGCAGACTTACTTCAATATATTTTTGCCAATAGCTGTCATTTATAACTCTGCAGGTTTGTGAATTACAGCGCCCGTGATTTCCTTTCTTAACTCGCTTCCTTGAAAGCTGGCCACAAAACCGCAGGTTTGCTTCAGGCCGTAATCAGGGTGTTGCACGGCACTCTGAGCCTTTGGTTAATTCCTCTTCCTGGTGGGAAATTAGAGTTAAATGTGCCCCTCCAGACACCTGCCTCACTCCCAGCCCCTTGGTGATGTGTGTCCTCTGGTTTGAGGCCACATGTGATGGGTTCCTCATCTTTTGATGATGTGGCCCCACTGGTGTGAGGACACTCCTGCCTGCTTCCCATCCCCTTGGTGATGTGGTCCCTCCGGCGAGAGTCTGATCCTGGTTGGGTTCCTCACACTTCTGTGAGGTGGGCCCTCTTCTCTGAGGTCATTTTTGCCTGGCTGGCACACCCCGCCTTGGCGACCTCGGCCCTCTGGTGGCAGTTGGAGCCTGCTGGGAGCCTCCTCCCCTCGGTGATGAGGCCCTCTGGCATCAGGCCCTAACTGCTGGGTTCCCACATTTTCTGATACGTGCTAAGTGGTGCGAGGGCACTCCTGCCAGGTTCCCATCCCCATGGGCATGTGGGCCTTTTGCTCTAAGGTCCCAACACCTGTGTTGTTCACCATTTCATGATGTTGGCTCTCTGGTGTTAGTTCACTCAGGCCTAGATCCCATAGACTCTGTGCTCTGAGCCACCTGCTGGGAGGTTCCTACTGCTGGATTCCTTACCTTTTCTATTCTTTGGGTCCTGTGTTTTCATGCTCCTCCTTCCTAACTCACTCCCAGCCCCTTTGTGATGTAGGTCCTCTGGTTTGAGGCCACCTGTGCCGGTATCCTCACCTTTATTGATGTGGCCCCACTGGTGTGAGGACACTCCTGCCTGGTTCCCACCCCCTTGGTGATGGGGGCCCTCTGGTGAGAGTCTGATCCTGGCTGGATTCCTCACACTTCTGGGAGGTGGGCCCTCTGCTGTGAGGTCACTCCTGCCTTGCTGTCACACGTCACCTTGGCGATGTGCGCCCTCATTTGGGAGTTGGTGCCTGCTGGGAGTCTCCTCCCCTCGGTAATGAGGACCCTCTGGCGTCAGGCCCTAAATCATGGGCTCCCAAAATTTTCTGATGTGCGGCCTGTCATGCGAGTACACTCCTGCCAGGGTCCCATCCCCATGGGGATGTGGGCTTTCTGCTCTGAGGTCCCAATGGCTGGGTTGCTCACAGTGTCAGAATGTGGGCCGTCTACTGTGAGTTCACTCCGGCATGGATCCCATAGCCTCGGTGCTCTGGGCCACCTGCTTGGAGCTTCCAACTGCGGGGTTCCTCACCTTTTTTATTCTATGGGCCCTCTGTTGTGAGTCTCCTCCTGCATGCCTCACTCCCAGCCCTTTCGTGATGTGTGTCCCCTTGTTTGAGGCCACATGTGCTGTGTTCCTCACCTTTCGCTGATGTGGCCCCACTGGTGTGAGGACACTCCTGCCTGGTTTCCATCACCTTGGTGATGTGGGCCCTCTGGTTAGAGTCTGATCCTGGTTGGGTTCCTCACACTTCTGTGAGGTGGGCCCTCTGCTGTGAGGTAACTCCTGCCTGGCTTGCTCCCATTGCCTTGGTGACGTCGGCCCTCTGGTGGCATTTGGAGCCTGCTGGTAGCCTCCTCTCCTCGGTGATGAAGGCCCTCTGGCGCCAGGCTCTAACTGCTGGGTTCCCACATTTTCTGATATGTTCTAAGTTGTGCGAGGACACTCCTGCGAGGTTCCCATCCACATGGGGATGTGGGCCTTCTGCTTTGAGGTCCCACCGGCTGGGTTGCTCACAGTTTCATGATGTGGGCCCTCTGCTGTGAGTTCACTGTGGCCTGGATCCCATAGACTCCGTGCTCTGGGCCACCTGCTGGGAGGTTCAAACTGCTGGATTCCTCACATTTTTTATTCTGTGGGCCCTGTGTTGTTAGGCTACTCCTGCCTGCCTCACTCGGAGCACCTTGGAAATGTGGGTCCTCTGGTTTAGGCCACATGTGCTGGGTTCCTCACCTTTCTATAATGGGCCCCACTGGTGTGAGGACACTCCTGCCTTGTTCCGATCCCCTTGGTGATGTGGGTTCTCTGGTGAGAGTCTTATCCTGGCTGGGTTCCTCACCCTTCTGTGAGGTAGGCCCTCTGCTGTGAGGTCACTCCTGCCTGACTGGCACACGTCACCTTGGCGACATGGGCCCTCAGTTGGGAGTTGGTGCCTGCTGGGAGTCTCCTCCCCTCGGTAATGAGGGACCTCTGGCGTCAGGCCCTAACTCCTGAGCTCCCAAAATTTTCTGATGTGCACCCTGTGGTGCGAGTACACTCCTGCCAGGTTCCCAACACCATGGGAATGTGGGCCTTCTGCTCTGAAGTCCCAAAGTTGGGTTGCTCAGTTTCATGATGAGGGCCCTCTGGTGTGAGTTCACTCCGGCCTGGATCCCATAGCCTCGCTGCTGCTGGCCGACTGCAGGGAGGTTCCAACTGCGGGATTCCTCACCTTTTTTCTTCCATGGGCCCTCTGTTTTGAGACTCCTCCTGCCTGCTTCACTCCAGGCCCCATGGTGATGTGTGTCCTCTGGTGAGAGTGTGATCCTGGCTGGGTTCCTCACCCTTCTGTGAGGTGGGCCCTCTGCTGTGAGGTCACTCCTGCCTGGCTGGCACACCCCGCCTTGGCAACGTCGGCCCTCTTGTGTCAGTTGGAGCCTGCTGGGAGCCTCCTCCAAACGGTGATGAGGGCCCTCTGGCGTCAGGCCCTAACTGCAGGGTACCCACATTTTCTGATACATGCTAAGTGGTGTGAGGACACTCGTGCCATGTTCCCAACCCCATGGGAATGTGGGCCTTCTGCTCTGAGGTCCCAACGGCTGGGTTGCTCACAGTTTCATGATGTGGGCCCTCTGCTGTGAGTTCACTGCGGCCTGGATCGCATAGACTCGGTGCTCTGGGCCACCTGCTGGGAGGTTCCCACTGCAGGATTCCTCAGCTTTTTTATTCTATTGGCCCTGTGTTGTGAGGCTACTCCTGCCTGACTCGATCCGAGACCCATGGTGATGTGGGTCCTCCGGTTTGAGACAACATGTGTTGGGTACCTCAACTTTCGATGATGTGGCCCCACGGGTGTGAGGACACTCCTGCCTGGTTCCCAGCCCCTAGCTGATGTGGGCAGTCTGGTGAGAGTCTGATCCTGGCTGGGTACCTTACCCTTCTGTGAGGTGGGCCCTCTGATGTGAGGTCACTCCTGCCTGGTTGGCTCACGTCGCCTTGGTGACGTGGAGCCTCTGTTGGCCACTGAAGCATGCTGGGAGCCTCCTACCCTCTTGAATGAGGGACCTGGAAAAATCACATATGCCATTTTGACCAAGGGCATCATTGTCGAGGTTCTGCCTCTTTTAATATGCTTTCAAAGGACTTCCCGTTTACCTCCTGAAATCGTATTCCTGGAATTCTGCCCCGCTTTCAAGTCCTCTTCGCAGCCTTCCTTCAGATATTCATGGACGATAGCTGTCATTTATAACTCTGCAGATTTGTGAATGGCAGTGGCCCTGAGCTCCTTTCTTCAACTCGCTCTCTTGTGAGCTGGCCGCAAAACCGCAGGATTGCTTCAGGCCCTAATCTGGTTCCGGCACGGCATGCTGAGCCTTTGGCTATTTCTTCTTCCTAGTGGGAAATGAGCGTTAAATTTGCCCATGCAGATACCTACAGCTAGTCTCTCATTGGCTCTCCCTAGTCCTGTTCATCTTGCACAGAAATTGCAGACTGTGCCAAACAGGAGGTTAAAGGCACTGACTCTCCAAGCTGGGAGAGTGTTAGTAAATTTTCTGGAATGGTGAACCCGAGTAGCAGGGGACGAAAACTGAGATGCATTTAAAAACGTTTACCGGTCACACGGTGGACCATACTCTGTGTTTCCCATGCATGTTTTACCTGAAGGAAGCATCCCTTAAACCTGGAGTGTTGGGATCCATGGAATGTGTACCATGCAGTATGACTTCAAAGGGTCTGCATTTGTTCACCGAACCTCACCAATGCTATCAGCCCGAAAGGTCCGGCCTTATGTCTCACCAAGCTCTTGGTGTAGATGTGGTAAATCCAGGTTGCATCACAAGCCCTGAATGAATTATTTAAGAATTGCTCTCTATTTCACTGTCATTGTGTTTTGTTTTTGTAATTTATTTTGATAACTGGATTTATCGGATTTTCACTGCTGTGTTTATGCCGCTGTACACACACTTGATTCTCTTACGTAGACATATAAATCCATGGGTTTTAAGATTATTACTAGACAGGTATATTCCTAGGCGTGGAATATGTGGTGTGGAGTCCATTTCGTTGAGCAAGGAGTAGGCCTTGACTCTAATATATTTGGCTTATGGAAGGGTATCTGTGGTAATTTCAATCTCTGGTTTTATGCAGCACCCCAACTCACATTTCCCCTTAAGCATGCATAAGTTTGTTTTCTAAATTTGAGACCCTGTTCTGTTTTGTAATTCAGTTCATGTGTAGCCAAGTTTACGTTCCGTGTATTAGTGATATCTTATGATGTTTCTTTTTCTGTGTGACTTATTTCTCGTAGAATCGTCGTACCTGAATCCACTCATTATGCCGCTACGGGCCTGATGACGTAGATCTCATTGGTGAGTGATATTCCATTGTACGTACGTACCACAACTTCTTTATCCATTTTTTGCTTTCTCGGATATTTAACTTGTACCATAGGCGAGGTTCTTGTAAACAGAGCCATCCCAAACTTTGGGGTGGCTGTGTGTTTTTGATTTTAATTTCCCTAAGCTATAGGACCATAAGTGGAAGTGCCATAGGCTGTGTTGCTTTGTTTCCTACGTGTTTCACGAAACACCATACACTTCTCCAGAGTGGCTGTTGGCAATTTGACTCCCGGTCCCAAACTTTGGGGTGGCTGTGTGTTTTTGATTTTAATTTCCCTAAGCTATAGGACCATAAGTGGAAGTGCCATAGGCTGTGTTGCTTTGTTTCCTACGTGTTTCAGGAAACACCATACACTTCTCCAGAGTGGCTGTTGGCAATTTACATCCCGCCCATCGGCATAACAAGGCTCCCTGTTCTCCATGACCTGTCCTGCCTTTCTGGATTTTACACTTGTTTCAGATGGCCCTTTTCACCGGGGGGCAGTGAGACTTCATTGTAGTGCAGATTTCTTTTACACGCTTGCTTGGTTGGCCAAAAAGGGCGTATGCGTTTTTTCCTGAATATATTCAGGAAAAAACGCATACGCCCTTTTTGGCCAAGTGCATCATTGTCGACATTCTGCCTCTTTTCCTATGCTTTAAGTGCAATTCCAGTCTACTCCCGAAATCGTTTTCCTGAAATTCTGCCCCGCTTTCAGGTCCTCTTCGAAGACTTACTTCAATACATTTTTGGACGATAGCTGTCATTCATAACTCTGCAGGTTTGTGAATTACAGTGCCCCTGAGCTCCTTTCTTCAACTCGCTTTCTTGTGAGCTGGCCGCAAAACCGCAGGATTGCTTCAGGCCCTCATCTGGTTCCGGCAGGGCACGCTGAGCCTTTGGTTAATCCCTTTTCCTGGTGGGAAATGAGCGTTCCATTTGCCCGTGCAGAAACCTACAGCTAGTCTCTCATTGGTTCTCCCTATTCCTGTCCATCTTGCGCAGAAATTGCAAACTGTGCCAAACAGGAGGTTAAAAGCACTGACTCTCCAAGTGGGGAGAGTGTTAGTAACGCGTCTGGAACGGTGAACCCGAGTACCAGGGGACGAAACCTGAGATGCATTTGAAAACGTTTCCCAATCACACGGTGGACCATACTCTGGGTTTCCCATGCATGTTTTAGCTGAAGGAAGAATCCCTTAAACCTGGAGAGTTGGGACCCATGGAATGGCTACCATGCAGTATGACTTCAAAGGGTCTGTGTTTGCTCACCGAACCTCACCAATGCTATCAGCCCGAAGTGTCCAGCCTTATGTCTCACCCAGCTCTGGGTGTAGATGTGGTAAATCCAGGTTGCATCACAAGCCCTGAATGAATTATTTAAGAATTGCTCTCTATTTCACTGTCATTGTGTTTTGCTTGTGAAATTTATTTTGATAATGGGATTTATCGGATTTTCACTGCTGCGTTTAGGCCGCTGTACACACGCTTGATTTCCTTATGGAGACATATATATCCATGGGTCTTAAGATTCTTACTTGTCAGGTATATTCCCAGGCGTTGAATATGGGGTGTTGAGTCCATTTTGTTGAGCAAAGAGTAGGTCTTGTCTATTATATATTTGGCTTATGGAACGGTATCTGTGCTAATTTCAATCTCTGGTTTGTTGCAGCACCCCAACTCACCTTTCCCCATAAGCAAGCATAAGTTGGTTTTCTAAATTTGAGACCCTGTTCTGTTTTGTAATTCAGTTCATGTGTATCCAAGTTTACGTTCCGTGTATTAGTGATATCTTATGATGTTTCAATTTCTGTGTGACTTATTTCTCGTAGAATCGTCGTACCTTAATGCACTCATTATGCCGCTACGGGCCTGATGACGTAGATCTCATTGCTGAGTGATATTCCATTGTACGTACGTACCACAATTTCTTTATCCATTTTTTGCTTTCTCGGATATTTAACTTGTACCGTAGACGAGGTTCTTGTAAACAGAGCCATCCGAAACTTTGCGGTGGCTGTGTGTTTTTGATTTTAATTTCCCTAAGCTATAGGACCGTAAGTGGAAGTGACATAGGCTGTGTTTCTTTGTTTCCTACGTGTTTTAGGAAACACCATACACTTCTCCAGAGTGGCTGTTGGCAATTTACATCCCGCCCATCAGCATAACAAGGCTCCCTGTTCTCCATGACCTGTCCTGCCTTTCTGGATTTTACACTTTTTTCAGATGGCCCTTTTGACCGCGGGGCAGTGAGACTTCATTTTAGTGCAGATTTCCTTTACACGCTTGCTTGGTTGGCCAACAAGTGCGTATGAGTTTTATCTTGAATATATTCAGGAAAAAACGCATACGCCCTTTTTGGCCAAGTGCATCATTGTGGACATTCTGCCTCTTTTCCTATGCTTTAAGTGCAATTCCAGTCTATCCCCTGAAATCGTTTTCCTGAAATTCTGCCCCGCTTTCAATTCCTCTTCGAAGACTTACTTCAATACATTTTTGGACGAGAGCTGTCATTCATAACTCTGCAGGTTTGTGAATTACAGTGCCCCTGAGCTCCTTTCTTCAACTCGCTTTCTTGTGAGCTGGCCGCAGAACAGCAGGATTGCTTCAGGCCCTAATCTGTTTCAGGCAGGGCACGCTGAGCCTTTGGTTAATTCCTCTTCCTGGTGGGAAATGAGCGTTCCATTTGCCCGTGCAGACACCTACAGCTAGTCTCTCATTGGTTCTCCCTATTCCTGTTCATCTTGCGCAGAAATTGCAAACTGTGCCAAACAGGAGGTTAAAGGCACTGACTCTCCAAGTGGGGAGAGTGTTAGTAAAGCGTCTGGAACAGTGAACCCGAGTGCCAGGGGACGAAACCTGAGATGCATTTGAAAATGTTTCCCAATCACACGGTGGACCATACTGTGGGTTTCCCATGCATGTTTTAGCTGAAGGAAGAATCCCTTAAACCTGGAGAGTTGGGACCCATGGAATGGGTCCCATGCAGTATGACTTCAAAGGGTCTGCGTTTGCTCACCGAACCTCACCAATGCTATCAGCCTGAAGTGTCCATCCTTATGTCTCACCCAGCTCTGGGTGTAGATGTGGTAAATCCAGGTTGCATCACAAGCCCTGAATGAATTATTTAAGAATTGCTCTCTATTTCACTGTCATTGTGTTTTGTTTTTGAAATTTATTTTTATAATGGGATTTATCGGATTTTCACTGCTGCGTTTAGGCCGCTGTACACACGCTTGATTTCCTTATGGAGACATATAAATCCATGGGTCTTAAGATTCTTACTTGTCAGGTATATTCCCAGGCGTTGAATATGGGGTGTTGAGTCCATTTCGTTGAGCAAGGAGTAGGTCTTGTCTATTATATATTTGGCTTATGGAACGGTATCTGTGCTAATTTCAATCTCTGGTTTGATGCAGCACCCAAACTCACCTTTCCCCATAAGCTAGAATAAGTTGGTTTTCTAAATTTGAGACCCTGTTCTGTTTTGTAATTCAGTTCATGTGTAGCCAAGTTTACGTTCCATGTATTAGTGATATCTTACGATGTTTCTTTTTTTGTGTGACTTATTTCTCGTAGAATCGTCGTACCTGAATCCACTCATTATGCCGCTACGGGCCTGATGACGTAGATCTCATTGCTGAGTGATATTCCATTGTACGTACCACAACTTCTTTATCCATTTTTTGCTTTCTCGGATATTAACTTGTACCGTACATGAGGTTCTTGTAAACAGAGCCGTCCCAAACTTTGGGGTGGCTGTGTGTTTTTGATTTTAATTTCCCTAAGCTATAGGACCATAAGTGGAAGTGCCATAGGCTCTGTTGCGTTGTTTCCTAAGTGTTTCAGGGAACACGGTACAGTTCTCCACAGTGGCAGTTGGCAATTTACATCCCGCCCATCAGCATAACAAGGCTCCGTGTTCTCCATGACCTGTCCTGCCTTTCTGGATTTTACACTTGTTTCAGATGGCCCTTTTGACCGGGGGGCAGTGAGACTTCAATGTAGTGCAGATTTCCTTTACACGCTTGCTTGGTTGGCCAAAAAGGGCGTATGCATTTTTTCCTGAATATATACAGGAAAAAAAGCATACGCCCTTTTTTGCCAAGTGCATCATTGTGGACATTCTGCCTCTTTTCCTATGCTTTAAGTGCAATTCCAGTCTACCCCATGAAATCGTTTTCCTGAAATTCTGCCCCGCTTTCAAGTCCTCTTCGAAGACTTACTTCAATACATTTTTGGACGATAGCTGTCATTCATAACTCTGCAGGTTTGTGAATTACAGTGCCCCTGAGCTCCTTTCTTCAACTCGCTTTCTTGTGAGCTGGCCGCAAAACCGCAGGATTGCTTCAGGCCCTAATCTGGTACCAGCATGGCATGCTGAGCCTTTCGTTAATTCCTCTTCCTGGTGGGAAATGAGCATTACATTTGCCCGTGCAGACACCTACAGCTAGTCTCTCATTGGTTCTCCCTATTCCTCTTCATCTTGCACAGAAATTGCAAACTGTGCCAAACAGGAGGTTAAAGGCACTGACTCTCCAAGGGGGGAGAGTGTTAGTAAAGCGCCTGGAATGTTGAACCCATGTAAAAGGGGACGAAACCTGAGATGCATAGGAATACGTTTCTCAGTCACATGGTGCACCATACTGTGGGTTTCCCAGGCATGTTTTAGCTGAAGGAAGAATCCCTTAAACCTGGAGAGTTGGGACCCATGGAATGGGTACTTCAAGGGGTCTGCATTTGCTCACCGAACCTCACCAATGCTATCAGCCTGGTGTCCAGCCTTATGTCTCACTCAGCTCTGGGTGTAGATGTGGTAAATCCAGGTTGCATCACAGGCCCTGAATGAATTATGTAAGAATTGCTCTCTATTTCACTGTCATTGTGTTTTTTGTTTCTGTAATTTATTTTGATAATGGGATTTATCGTATTTTCACTGCTGTGTTCATGCCCCTGTACACACGCTTGATTCTCTTACGGAGACATATAAACCCATGGGTTTGAAGATTCTTACTAGTCAGGTATAATCCTAGGCATTAAATATGGGGTGTTGAGTCCATTTTGTTGAGCAAGCAGTAGGTCTTGACTATTACATATTTGGCTTATGGAACAGTATCTGTGCTAATTTCAATCTCTGGTTTTATGCAGCACCCCAAGTCACCTTTAACCTTAAGCAAAACTAATTTGGTTTTCTATATTTGAGACCCTGTTCTGTTTTGTAATTCAGTTCATGTGTAGCCAAGTTTACATTCCATGTATTAGTGATATAGTATGTCTTTTTCTTTTTGAATTCTGTGACTTTGAATGATCATATGTAACTCCTCTGGAGTTGTTACAAGTGGCCATATTGCATTGATTTCCAGGCTGAGTCATATTCCACTCTACATAAGCACCACATCTGTATCCATTTTTTCCCTGCAGAGACATTTAAGTTATATCCTAATCGAGGATATTTTAAACAGTGAGGCGGTATACATTGGGGTGCCTGTGTCCTCTCGATTTTTGTCTTTCCCAAGATATACGTCCATGAGTGCAAGTGCCCTGTGCTCTGTAGCTCATTTTTTAGATGCTTTAGTAAACACAATACACTTCTCCAGAGTGACCTTTGGCAATATACATTTCCAGTATAAGCCTCACAGGGCTCCCTTTTCTCCTTGCCCTGTCCTGCATTTCTGGTGTTTATGCTTTATGAGGACGGCTCTTTTGACTGATGCGACGTGATATGTTTTGTAGTATTGATTTCCAGTGCCCACCTGTTTGGTTGGCTAAAAAAGTGTATGCCCTTTTCTTGAATATATACAGAAAAAGACGCATACACCCTTTTTGGCCAACTGCAATGTTGGCAATGTTCAGCCCTTTTTCTTGTGCTTAATGGCGAGTCCTTTCTACCTCTTCCAATCCCTTTCCTGCCATTCTCTGTTGCTTACAAGTCCTTTTCTCTGACTTTCCTCAGGACATTTTTCAGTGATAGATATTTTCAACTCTGCAGTTTTGTGAATTTAGTGCCACTGAGCTCCATTTCTCAACTTGTGTTTATGGGAACTGGCCACAAAGCAGCGGGATTTCCTCAAGCCCTATTCTGTTTCCATGGGCAACCCTAGCCTTTGGTCAATTCGTCTTCCTGATTGGAAATTAGAGTGACATGTGCCTGTCCGAACACCTAGAACATGTCTCTCATTGTTCCTCCTCCTTCTGCTTCATCCTCTGGAGAAATTCCAAACTGTATGCAACAGGATGTTGACAGTGCTGACATCTCCAAGTGGGGAGACTGTTAGTAAAGACGCTGGAGGGGTGAACCTGAGCACCAGGAGATGAGGAGATGACATGCCTTTTCCAAACTCTTCCCGATCAGACGGTATACCATCCTCTGGGTGTGACAGGCATGCTTTAGCTGTAGGAAGGGTCCCATTCATGTGAGGAGAACACCAGGGCTTTTTCAAAATCAGTGTCTCTCCGCAACCCAAACTGGGGAATTTTTTAAGCTACGGCTACACATATGTTCATTAAGGGCCTTGGGAAGTAGGCAGAGTCCAAACTTTAGATGATTGAAGTCTTCAGGGTCAGAAGCACTCACCACCGGCTTCCCTTAGGTTCCATTTTAACTGTCATTGATAGATGATGTCAATAAAAATATCTATTCTTTTTCAGATTATTTCCCCTTATAGGTTATTGCAAAATATTGAGTGTAGTTCCCTGTGCTATACAGCAGTTCCTTGTTGATGATCGATATTATACATAGCAGTGTGTATGTGTTAATCCCAAACTGTTAATTTATCCCTCCTCTCACCTTTCCCCTTTGGTAATAATAAATTATAAGACTTTATACTTCTCAGAAATGGGGGAGCTGAAAGAGAGGTATCATTTTCAATGGAAAAGCATTTAAAACAAGATTGAAGCTTTAACCAAGATTATTAGATGTACATCCTTGGAAAGAAATCACTTCGTTTCTCTAATATTGACCTGACAAATAAGACAAACCTTTTCACTGAACTTGCTTATAATAAAGTGATGGAAATATCAAATGGAAGTGTTAGAAACATCTTATTTTACCCGAGCCTTATACACTGTTCTATGTTAATTACAGTTTGGCTCACACATCTGTTCATTGAAGTTACAATGTTCCCAATTTCTGTTACTGATCCTCCAGAGTGGACCCCAACAAGTGTCCCCCTGCCCAGTGTCATTGGAGCCAACAGATCGAGACTGAGTTTGGTTCAGAAGCAAAGGAAACTTTATATTTTGATCAGAGAATGGAGAGGTGAGAGCATGTGCTACCCCGTGGGCTGTGGGCTGGGCTGCTGTGTAGAGATCCTGTCAGAGTCAGTGGGAGGGAGGGGGCGGAGCTCTCGAGGGCCCGGTTGGCTGTAGCTCAGGCTCTATATCATGGAGTGTGCACTGTGCCCCAGGAGCTGAGGTGTCGACCCAGCCATTCTGCACTAGGAAATCTGGTCTGAAGTGCCAGGTGTGGAACCTCTGTATGCGGGACCTAGGAGCACGTGAAATTAGACAAAGCACAAAGGATAAAAAAGGTTAGACTTTGTTTTATTGCCCAGATTCTATTTTTATCTCCCAGGGATTTTTAAGGGGCTTTGCCTGGGACAAACCCCTCTTCTGCCTTTTGTCCCCTTCCTCATTCTTGGAGTGCTGAGGGTGCAGACCCTTCTTCTGTAACTGCTGAGTGCTGAGTTAGGAGCCCTCATACCCGTGGGCGAGGGTCAGAACTTCTCCCCAGCAGCCTCCAGGTGACGTTGATTGTCCCCAGGCCTCCTGCCTCCCTGCTCGTCCGCCTGAGCACCAGTATTGGAAGTGTTATAGATTCTAATGACCTTTAAGGGTCCAGGAAGTAGATGTGCAGTGACGCTGTGAGGTCCAGTTTCACCCCGCCCCGCATTTGTTCGGCCACCTTAGGCTGACCGTTTCTGACAGCCTAGATGCTCTGACCAGTAGTCTGCGCTTTCTTCAATTAGGCCCCTGAATTAACGTAAAAACAGCACCAGGTGTCAGGACCCTGTCCGCTCAACTCCCAGACAATCCAGGGTCACTGGTGATGAAGGACCATGATGGCCACTGAGTCAACAGCCTTTTGAAGTAAACAGGAGTCCAGCCGGTCTTATTGGCCACCATTATCACAGTGTCTGTAGTCCTTTCTATGGTGACAGCGTGATATACGGTTCCCCCGCCAAGATTATTAGGTCCGCTCTGGGTGCAGTAAGTCCTGCAAGCAGTAGTCTACTCTTTTGGGACACACTCTTGTTGTTTTATGAGAGAAACTCCAGGTCAAGTGATGGTCACATGAGTCGTCATGGTGCCCTGTTGTCCCCGGTTATCTCTCTGGAGGTTGGAGTTGGAGGGCCTCCTCACTCGAGGTCAGTGTGCCCACGGAGCAAACCCTGCAACTTCAGGGCATGGTTGGGGGTTAGGATCACCACGTGGGGTCCTTTTCCCTTAGGAGGGAGGTGGCCTTTTGGGCTGCTGATTTCCAGGTTTTTAGATACCGCCAGTATCTTGGCCAGATGTGGCAGTGGACCAAGCCCCTTGGTGACTGTAGTTTATCCTACCTGGATGGCATTCTTGCATTGTTCCATTTCAAGTGGTCCCAGTTTTTGCACTAATACTCCAATGGCGATTCACTTTTCACCAGGAATGTAAAGATCAAAGGGTTTAGCTAAATTAGGGAGTTCCAGGGCAAGGGTCTGAATTGACTGCTCTTTCCATTCTTGAAAGGCCACTTCTGGATTCTATTCAAAAGGATCATCATCTTTTCCTTTCAGTGTTTCATATAGAGGCCCAGCTAGTAGACTGTAGTTAGGGATCCAGAAGCAGCAAACCCTGGCCTCCCCAGGAACCCCTAAGCTGTCTTCTAGTTTTAGATATGGGTAAGGCTGTAAATTGCTTCTTCCCTTTCCTGGGATGGGCTTCTCCGACCTTCTGTGAGAATGAAGCCCAGGCAGGTCGCCGTAGTCTGTGATATTTGAGCTTTTTCTTGGACAACTTTTATCCTTTATTGGCTTGGTAGTTCAGAGGTCTCCTTAGTAGGGCTGGCGATCAGAATGTCGTCTGCATATTGAAGGAGTGTTTCCTTTTCCAGTGGTAGAACTTTTAGGTCTTTAGCTGAGCTTTCCCCAAAGATGGTGTGGGAATTTTTGAACCCTTGGGGCAAGACGGCCCAGAAGTATTGTTTTAGTTGTATGTTGAGTCCTGCCACTCACGAGCCAAAATTTCTTGTGACTCTGACACTAATGGAATACAAAAGAAGGCATCATTGAAGACTAATACAGAATACCATGTCCTGGTGGTTGGTAGAATGACCAGCAGGGTGTAGGATTTAGGAAGTACTGGAAGTATATCCTCGGTGGCTTCACTGACTGTCCTGACATCCTTTACCAGGACTCCAGCAGCCCATGGGGCTCTCGAGATCAGGCCAGTCCCAGGATATGGAGATCATCTGCGCAGGTACCCTACCCCTACCCCAGACCACGGGGCTCTCGTGGTCAGGCCCCTCCCAGGATACAGAGCTACCCTTGCAGTTACCCTGGCAGGGCTGGGCACACAGGAACCGTGCACATCACCCTCATTGCAGAGCACTCCCAGCTCACCTGTCACTCAGATCTGACACAGAGCACCTCAGAGCAGGACTTGAACTAACAAAAAGCAGCTCCGACAGGTCTGTGACCCTGGGCATCACTCTGTGTGGCCTCCCTCCACCTGGTCTTCCAGAGACTTCCACTGCACCCGGGGCACCAGGCCTCTGTTTCCACCCACCACCCACCCCTCCTCTCCCTGACTCCCGGGTTCCTCTCATTAGGAGAGGGTTTTCTTGAAGTTGTCTCCCACTCATGGGCCAGATAATATAATTAGAAAACAAGCCAGAGCTGCAGCCCCTTGTCTATCCTGACTCTCAGGAGCCCACACCTGTTCCTTTGACCTGGCCGATTCAGAAAGTTCCATTTTCTGCAACTGTGAGCCCCTGAGGGGTGATTATTGGCTGGCCTGGGAAGCCTGACCATGCCGGCCAGTCCTCCCCAGGTGTGCCTGGGTTGAGATCAATATAAACACCACTCCAGGCAGCAAGAGCCCCTGCAGCTGTGCCTGACGCCATTTTCTCTGCCCAGTCAGCAGTCTCGGGGCTGGGCTGGTGGGAGGGAGTGAGAGGCCACGGCTTTGTGGGTGGCCCAGTGTGAGTGGGGCTCTGCTGGACTTCCTGCAGCAGTTGCCAAGATGCCACCTGCTAAAGAAGAGGATGTGTCACCCATACCTGCCGCTGGAATTTCTCCCTGGGCAGAGGTGAGGAAGGAAGAAAGCAGTGGGAGCCGGGACAGCAGGGGTATCTCAGGCAGGGAAATGGAAAGCTTCCAGAAGAGTACCCAGGGCCAGGACCATCCTGGCTGGCCTGCAGGCACCAAGTCGGCTGGCATGCTGTCACTCATGTGGCTCCATGGCCCTTCCTCTAGGCTTTCAAGTCCTTGTACATATTCAGGTGTTTTACCTGGGAAGGGTGGGAACATTTCAGCAGCAGCTGGCCTGGGGCTCGGCCCACATTTACTCACAGATGCCTTGGCACGGTCCCCCAGCTTTGCAATGAGGACGCTTGTTGCGTGGGGCCTGCTGGCTGAATGGGAGATGATTCCCCACCACTGACCAACTTCAGAATTGTTTACAACTGGAGCAAGTGCCCTGATACGGTTTTCCTCTGTGTAACTTGTGGGTTCTGTTTTTTTTTCTTTTTTTCATTTTTGGTTCAAGGTAGATTTTATTCCTCTTTTTTGTATTTACAGATATAAGCATGGAAATAATTTATTCATATAAATACATGTATGTGAAGGGAAGAATATTTTTTCTGTTTTAATTTTTTTAATTTTATTTTTTTAACTTTGAATTTTATTTTATTTTTTTATACAGCAGGTTCTTTTTGGTTATCTCTTTTATACATATAAATGTATACATGCCAATCCCAATATCTCAACTCCTCCCACCACCACCCCCAACAGCTTTCCCCCCTTGGTGTCCATACGTTTGTTGTCTACATCTGTTACTGTATTTTTGCCTTGCAAAACGGTTCATCTGTACAATTTTTCTAGGTTCCACATATATGCATTAATATACAAGATTTGTTTTTCTCTTTCTGACTTACTTCACTCTGTATGACAGTCTCTAGATCCATCAACGTCTCTAAAAATGACCCAATTTCATTCCTTTTTATGGCTTGGTAATATTCCATTTTATACTTGTACCACATCTTTATGCATTCGTCTGTCTGTGGGCATTTAGGTTGCTTCCATTACCTGGATATTGTAAATAGTGATGCAATGAACATTGCGGTGAATGTCTCTTTTTGATTTATGGTTTTGTCTGGGTATATGCCTAGTACTGGGATTGCTGTATCATATGGTAATTCTATTCTTAGTTTTATAAGAAACTCCATAATGTTCTCCACAGTGACTGTATCAATTTACATTCCCAACAATAGTGGAAGAGGGTTCCTTATCTCCACACCCATTCCAACATTTGTTGTTTGTAGATTTTCTGATGATGCCCGTTCTAACAGGTGTGAGGTGATACACCATGGAGGAGTCTATTTCGTTGAGCAAAGAGTAGGTCTTGTCTATTACATATTTGGCTTATGGAACGGTATGTGTGCTAATTTCAATCTCTGGTTTTATACAGCACCCTAACTCAACTTTCCCCTTAAGGAAGCATGCGTTTTTTATCTAAATGTGAGACTCTGTTCGGTTTTGTAATTTAGTTTATGTGTAGCCAAGTTTACACTCCCTCTATTAGTGATATCTTATGATAATTATCTTTCTGTGTGTGACATATTTCTCTTAGAATCATCATACCTAAATCCACTCAATTTGCTGCTACAGGCCTGATGACATTGATTTCATTGCTGAGTGATATTCCGTTGTACGTAGGTAGCACAACTTCTTTATCCATTTTTTTCTTTCTGGGATATTTAATTTGTACTGGACTCGAGGTTCTTGTAAACACAGCAGCCCTAAATTTTGTGTTGGCTGTGTCTTGTTGATTTTAAATTTCCTAAGCTATAGGGCCAAAAGTGGAAGTGCCCTAGTCTCTGTAGCTTTGTTTTTCAGATGTTTCAGGATACACCATAAACATCTCCAGAGTGTCTGTTGGCAGTTTACATCCCGCCAATCAGCATAACAAGGCTCCCTGTTCTCCATGGCCTGTCCTGTGTTTCTGGTTTTTACACTTTTTTCAGATGGCCCTTTTGACGAATGGGAAATGAGACTTCATTGTAGTGCGGATTTCCATTGCTGGAGTGCTTGGTTGGACAAGAAGGGCATATGCGTTTTTTCTGAATATATTCAGGAAAAAATGTATACGCACTTTTTGTCCAAGTGCATCACTGTCAAAGATCTGCCGCTTTTCACGTGCTTTAAACGCAATTCCAATCTACCCCCTGATATATGATTCCTGCAATTCTGCCTCGTTTTCAAGACCTCTTTGCAGACTTACTTCAATATATTTTTGCCAATAGCTGTCATTTATAACTCTGCAGGTTTGTGAATTACAGCGCCCGTGATTTCCTTTCTTAACTCGCTTCCTTGAAAGCTGGCCACAAAACCGCAGGTTTGCTTCAGGCCATAATCAGGGTGTTGCACGGCACTCTGAGCCTTTGGTTAATTCCTCTTCCTGGTGGGAAATTAGAGTTAAATGTGCCCCTCCAGACACCTGCCTCACTCCCAGCCCCTTGGTGATGTGTGTCCTCTGGTTTGAGGCCACATGTGATGGGTTCCTCATCTTTTGATGATGTGGCCCCACTGGTGTGAGGACACTCCTGCCTGCTTCCCATCCCCTTGGTGATGTGGTCCCTCCGGCGAGAGTCTGATCCTGGTTGGGTTCCTCACACTTCTGTGAGGTGGGCCCTCTTCTCTGAGGTCATTTTTGCCTGGCTGGCACACCCCGCCTTGGCGACCTCGGCCCTCTGGTGGCAGTTGGAGCCTGCTGGGAGCCTCCTCCCCTCGGTGATGAGGCCCTCTGGCATCAGGCCCTAACTGCTGGGTTCCCACATTTTCTGATACGTGCTAAGTGGTGCGAGGGCACTCCTGCCAGGTTCCCATCCCCATGGGCATGTGGGCCTTTTGCTCTAAGGTCCCAACACCTGTGTTGTTCACCATTTCATGATGTTGGCTCTCTGGTGTTAGTTCACTCAGGCCTAGATCCCATAGACTCTGTGCTCTGAGCCACCTGCTGGGAGGTTCCTACTGCTGGATTCCTTACCTTTTCTATTCTTTGGGTCCTGTGTTTTCATGCTCCTCCTTCCTAACTCACTCCCAGCCCCTTTGTGATGTAGGTCCTCTGGTTTGAGGCCACCTGTGCCGGTATCCTCACCTTTATTGATGTGGCCCCACTGGTGTGAGGACACTCCTGCCTGGTTCCCACCCCCTTGGTGATGGGGGCCCTCTGGTGAGAGTCTGATCCTGGCTGGATTCCTCACACTTCTGGGAGGTGGGCCCTCTGCTGTGAGGTCACTCCTGCCTTGCTGTCACACGTCACCTTGGCGATGTGCGCCCTCATTTGGGAGTTGGTGCCTGCTGGGAGTCTCCTCCCCTCGGTAATGAGGACCCTCTGGCGTCAGGCCCTAAATCATGGGCTCCCAAAATTTTCTGATGTGCGGCCTGTCATGCGAGTACACTCCTGCCAGGGTCCCATCCCCATGGGGATGTGGGCTTTCTGCTCTGAGGTCCCAATGGCTGGGTTGCTCACAGTGTCAGAATGTGGGCCGTCTACTGTGAGTTCACTCCGGCATGGATCCCATAGCCTCGGTGCTCTGGGCCACCTGCTTGGAGCTTCCAACTGCGGGGTTCCTCACCTTTTTTATTCTATGGGCCCTCTGTTGTGAGTCTCCTCCTGCATGCCTCACTCCCAGCCCTTTCGTGATGTGTGTCCCCTTGTTTGAGGCCACATGTGCTGTGTTCCTCACCTTTCGCTGATGTGGCCCCACTGGTGTGAGGACACTCCTGCCTGGTTTCCATCACCTTGGTGATGTGGGCCCTCTGGTTAGAGTCTGATCCTGGTTGGGTTCCTCACACTTCTGTGAGGTGGGCCCTCTGCTGTGAGGTAACTCCTGCCTGGCTTGCTCCCATTGCCTTGGTGACGTCGGCCCTCTGGTGGCATTTGGAGCCTGCTGGTAGCCTCCTCTCCTCGGTGATGAAGGCCCTCTGGCGCCAGGCTCTAACTGCTGGGTTCCCACATTTTCTGATATGTTCTAAGTTGTGCGAGGACACTCCTGCGAGGTTCCCATCCACATGGGGATGTGGGCCTTCTGCTTTGAGGTCCCACCGGCTGGGTTGCTCACAGTTTCATGATGTGGGCCCTCTGCTGTGAGTTCACTGTGGCCTGGATCCCATAGACTCCGTGCTCTGGGCCACCTGCTGGGAGGTTCAAACTGCTGGATTCCTCACATTTTTTATTCTGTGGGCCCTGTGTTGTTAGGCTACTCCTGCCTGCCTCACTCGGAGCACCTTGGAAATGTGGGTCCTCTGGTTTAGGCCACATGTGCTGGGTTCCTCACCTTTCTATAATGGGCCCCACTGGTGTGAGGACACTCCTGCCTTGTTCCGATCCCCTTGGTGATGTGGGTTCTCTGGTGAGAGTCTTATCCTGGCTGGGTTCCTCACCCTTCTGTGAGGTAGGCCCTCTGCTGTGAGGTCACTCCTGCCTGACTGGCACACGTCACCTTGGCGACATGGGCCCTCAGTTGGGAGTTGGTGCCTGCTGGGAGTCTCCTCCCCTCGGTAATGAGGGACCTCTGGCGTCAGGCCCTAACTCCTGAGCTCCCAAAATTTTCTGATGTGCACCCTGTGGTGCGAGTACACTCCTGCCAGGTTCCCAACACCATGGGAATGTGGGCCTTCTGCTCTGAAGTCCCAAAGTTGGGTTGCTCAGTTTCATGATGAGGGCCCTCTGGTGTGAGTTCACTCCGGCCTGGATCCCATAGCCTCGCTGCTGCTGGCCGACTGCAGGGAGGTTCCAACTGCGGGATTCCTCACCTTTTTTCTTCCATGGGCCCTCTGTTTTGAGACTCCTCCTGCCTGCTTCACTCCAGGCCCCATGGTGATGTGTGTCCTCTGGTGAGAGTGTGATCCTGGCTGGGTTCCTCACCCTTCTGTGAGGTGGGCCCTCTGCTGTGAGGTCACTCCTGCCTGGCTGGCACACCCCGCCTTGGCAACGTCGGCCCTCTTGTGTCAGTTGGAGCCTGCTGGGAGCCTCCTCCAAACGGTGATGAGGGCCCTCTGGCGTCAGGCCCTAACTGCAGGGTACCCACATTTTCTGATACATGCTAAGTGGTGTGAGGACACTCGTGCCATGTTCCCAACCCCATGGGAATGTGGGCCTTCTGCTCTGAGGTCCCAAAGGCTGGGTTGCTCACAGTTTCATGATGTGGGCCCTCTGCTGTGAGTTCACTGCGGCCTGGATCGCATAGACTCGGTGCTCTGGGCCACCTGCTGGGAGGTTCCCACTGCAGGATTCCTCAGCTTTTTTATTCTATTGGCCCTGTGTTGTGAGGCTACTCCTGCCTGACTCGATCCGAGACCCATGGTGATGTGGGTCCTCCGGTTTGAGACAACATGTGTTGGGTACCTCAACTTTCGATGATGTGGCCCCACGGGTGTGAGGACACTCCTGCCTGGTTCCCAGCCCCTAGCTGATGTGGGCACTCTGGTGAGAGTCTGATCCTGGCTGGGTACCTTACCCTTCTGTGAGGTGGGCCCTCTGATGTGAGGTCACTCCTGCCTGGTTGGCTCACGTCGCCTTGGTGACGTGGAGCCTCTGTTGGCCACTGAAGCATGCTGGGAGCCTCCTACCCTCTTGAATGAGGGACCTGGAAAAATCACATATGCCATTTTGACCAAGGGCATCATTGTCGAGGTTCTGCCTCTTTTAATATGCTTTCAAAGGACTTCCCGTTTACCTCCTGAAATCGTATTCCTGGAATTCTGCCCCGCTTTCAAGTCCTCTTCGCAGCCTTCCTTCAGATATTCATGGACGATAGCTGTCATTTATAACTCTGCAGATTTGTGAATGGCAGTGGCCCTGAGCTCCTTTCTTCAACTCGCTCTCTTGTGAGCTGGCCGCAAAACCGCAGGATTGCTTCAGGCCCTAATCTGGTTCCGGCACGGCATGCTGAGCCTTTGGCTATTTCTTCTTCCTAGTGGGAAATGAGCGTTAAATTTGCCCATGCAGATACCTACAGCTAGTCTCTCATTGGCTCTCCCTAGTCCTGTTCATCTTGCACAGAAATTGCAGACTGTGCCAAACAGGAGGTTAAAGGCACTGACTCTCCAAGCTGGGAGAGTGTTAGTAAATTTTCTGGAATGGTGAACCCGAGTAGCAGGGGACGAAAACTGAGATGCATTTAAAAACGTTTACCGGTCACACGGTGGACCATACTCTGTGTTTCCCATGCATGTTTTACCTGAAGGAAGCATCCCTTAAACCTGGAGTGTTGGGATCCATGGAATGTGTACCATGCAGTATGACTTCAAAGGGTCTGCATTTGTTCACCGAACCTCACCAATGCTATCAGCCCGAAAGGTCCGGCCTTATGTCTCACCAAGCTCTTGGTGTAGATGTGGTAAATCCAGGTTGCATCACAAGCCCTGAATGAATTATTTAAGAATTGCTCTCTATTTCACTGTCATTGTGTTTTGTTTTTGTAATTTATTTTGATAACTGGATTTATCGGATTTTCACTGCTGTGTTTATGCCGCTGTACACACACTTGATTCTCTTACGTAGACATATAAATCCATGGGTTTTAAGATTATTACTAGACAGGTATATTCCTAGGCGTGGAATATGTGGTGTGGAGTCCATTTCGTTGAGCAAGGAGTAGGCCTTGACTCTAATATATTTGGCTTATGGAAGGGTATCTGTGGTAATTTCAATCTCTGGTTTTATGCAGCACCCCAACTCACATTTCCCCTTAAGCATGCATAAGTTGGTTTTCTAAATTTGAGACCCTGTTCTGTTTTGTAATTCAGTTCATGTGTAGCCAAGTTTACGTTCCGTGTATTAGTGATATCTTATGATGTTTCTTTTTCTGTGTGACTTATTTCTCGTAGAATCGTCGTACCTGAATCCACTCATTATGCCGCTACGGGCCTGATGACGTAGATCTCATTGGTGAGTGATATTCCATTGTACGTACGTACCACAACTTCTTTATCCATTTTTTGCTTTCTCGGATATTTAACTTGTACCATAGGCGAGGTTCTTGTAAACAGAGCCATCCCAAACTTTGGGGTGGCTGTGTGTTTTTGATTTTAATTTCCCTAAGCTATAGGACCATAAGTGGAAGTGCCATAGGCTGTGTTGCTTTGTTTCCTACGTGTTTCACGAAACACCATACACTTCTCCAGAGTGGCTGTTGGCAATTTGACTCCCGGTCCCAAACTTTGGGGTGGCTGTGTGTTTTTGATTTTAATTTCCCTAAGCTATAGGACCATAAGTGGAAGTGCCATAGGCTGTGTTGCTTTGTTTCCTACGTGTTTCAGGAAACACCATACACTTCTCCAGAGTGGCTGTTGGCAATTTACATCCCGCCCATCGGCATAACAAGGCTCCCTGTTCTCCATGACCTGTCCTGCCTTTCTGGATTTTACACTTGTTTCAGATGGCCCTTTTCACCGGGGGGCAGTGAGACTTCATTGTAGTGCAGATTTCTTTTACACGCTTGCTTGGTTGGCCAAAAAGGGCGTATGCGTTTTTTCCTGAATATATTCAGGAAAAAACGCATACGCCCTTTTTGGCCAAGTGCATCATTGTCGACATTCTGCCTCTTTTCCTATGCTTTAAGTGCAATTCCAGTCTACCCCCTGAAATCGTTTTCCTGAAATTCTGCCCCGCTTTTAAGTCCTCTTCGAAAACTTACTTCAATACCTTTTTGGACGATAGCTGTCATTCATAACTCTGCAGGTTTGTGAATTACAGTGCCCCTGAGCTCCTTTCTTTAACTCGCTTTCTTGTGAGCTGGCCGCAAAACCGCAGGATTGCTTCAGGCCCTAATCTGGTTCCAGCTGGGCACGCTGAGCCTTTGGTTAATCCCTCTTCCTGGTGGGAAATGAGCGTTCCATTTGCCCGTGCAGACACCTACAGCTAGTCTCTCATTGGTTCTCCCTATTCCTGTTCATCTTGCGCAGAAATTGCAAACTGTGCCAAAGAGGAGGTTAAAGGCACTGACTCTCCAAGTGGGGAGCGTGTTAGTAAAGCATCTGGAATGGTGAACCCGAGAACCAGGGGACGAAAGCTGAGATGCATTTGAAAACGTTTCCCAATCACACGGTGGACCATACTCTGGGTTTCCCATGCATGTTTTAGCTGAAGGAAGAATCCCTTAAACCTGGAGAGTTGGGACCCATGGAATGGGTACCATGCAGTATGACTTCAAAGGGTCTGTGTTTGCTAACCGGACCTCACCAATGCTATCAGCCCGAACTGTCCAGCCTTATGTCTCACAGAGCTCCGGTTGTAGATGTGGTAAATCCAGGTTGCATCACAAGCCCTGAATGAATTATTTAAGAATTGCTCTCTATTTCACTGTCATGGTGTTTTGTTTTTGAAATTTATTTGGATAATGGGAGTTACCGGATTTTCACTGCTGCGTTTAGGCCGCTGTACATACGCTTGATTTCCTTATGGAGACATATAAATCCATGGCTCTTAAGATTCTTACTTGTCAGGTATATTCCCAGGCGTTGAATATGGGGTGTTGAGTCCATTTCGTTGAGCAAGGAGTAGGTCTTGTCTATTATATATTTGGCTTATGGAACGGTATCTGTGCTAATTTCAATCTCTGGTTTGATGCAGCATCCAAACTCACCTTTCCCCATAAGCAAGCATAAGTTGGTTTTCTAAATTTGAGACCCTGTTCTGTTTTGTAATTCAGTTCATGTGTAGCCAAGTTTACGTTCCGTGTATTAGTGATATCTTATGATGTTTCTTTTTCTGTGTGACTTATTTCTCGTAGAATCGTCGTACCTGAATCCACTCATTATGCCGCTACGGGCCTGATGACGTAGATCTCATTGCTGAGTGATATTCCATTGTACGTACGTACCACAACTTCTTTATCCATTTTTTGCTTTCTCGGATATTTAACTTGTACCGTAGACGAGGTTCCTGTAAACAGAACTGTCCCAAACTTTGGGGTGGCTGTGTGTTTTTGATTTTAATTTCCCTAAGCTATAGGACCATAAGTAGAAGTGCCATAGGCTGTGTTGCTTTGTTTCCTACGTGTTTCAGGAAACACCATACACTTCTCCAGAGTGGCTGTTGGCAATTTAAATCCCGCCCATCAGCATAACAAGTCTCCCTGTTCTCCATGACCTGTCCTGCCTTTCTGGATTTTACACTTTTTTCAGATGGCCCTTTTGACCGGGAGGCAGTGAGACTTCAATGTAGTGCAGATTTCCTTTACATGCTTGCTTGGTTGGCCAAAAATGGCGTATGCATATTTTCCTGAATATATTCAGGAAAAAAAGCATACGCCCTTTTTTGCCAAGTGCATCATTGTGGACATTCTGCCTGTTTTCCTATGCTTTAAGTGCAATTCCAGTCTACCCCATGAAATCGTTTTCCTGAAATTCTGCCCCGTTTTCAAGTCCTCTTCGAAGACTTACTTCAATACATTTTTGGACGATAGCTGTCATTCATATCTCTGCAGTTTTGTGAATTACAGTGCCCCTGGGCTCCTTTCTTCAACTCGCTATCTTGTGAGCTGGCCGCAAAACCGCAGGATTGCTTCAGGCCCTAATCTGTTTCAGGCAGGGCACGCTGAGCCTTTGGTTAATTCCTCTTCCTGGTGGGAAATGAGCGTTCCATTTGCCCGTGCAGACACCTACAGCTAGTCTCTCATTGGTTCTCCCTATTCCTCTTCATCTTGCACAGAAATTGCAAACTGTGCCAAACAGGAGGTTAAAGGCACTGACTCTCCAAGTGGGGAGCGTGTTAGTAAAGCGTCTGGAATGGTGAACCCGAGAACCAGGGGACGAAAGCTGAGATGCATTTGAAAACGTTTCCCAATCACACAGTGGACCATACTCTGGGTTTCCCATGCATGTTTTAGCTGAAGGAAGAATCCCTTAAACCTGGAGAGTTGGGACCCATGGAATGGGTACCATGCAGTATGACTTCAAAGGGTCTGTGTTTGCTAACCGGACCTCACCAATGCTATCAGCCCGAACTGTCCAGCCTTATGTCTCACTCAGCTCTGGGTGTAGATGTGGTAAATCCAGTTTGCATCACAGGCCCTGAATGAATTATGTAAGAATTGCTCTCTATTTCACTGTCATTGTGTTTTTTGTTTCTGTAATTTATTTTGATAATGGGATTTATCGTATTTTCACTGCTGTGTTCATGCCACTGTACACACGCTTGATTCTCTTACGGAGACATATAAACCCATGGGTTTGAAGATTCTTACTAGTCAGGTATAATCCTAGGCATTAAATATGGGGTGTTGAGTCCATTTTGTTGAGCAAGCAGTAGGTCTTGACTATTACATATTTGGCTTATGGAACAGTATCTGTGCTAATTTCAATCTCTGGTTTTATGCAGCACCCCAAGTCACCTTTAACCTTAAGCAAAACTAATTTGGTTTTCTATATTTGAGACCCTGTTCTGTTTTGTAATTCAGTTCATGTGTAGCCAAGTTTACATTCCATGTATTAGTGATATAGTATGTTTTTTTCTTTTTGAATTCTGTGACTTTGAATGATCATATGTAACTCCTCTGGAGTTGTTACAAGTGGCCATATTGCATTGATTTCCAGGCTGAGTCATATTCCACTCTACATAAGCACCACATCTGTATCCATTTTTTCCCTGCAGAGACATTTAAGTTATATCCTAATCGAGGATATTTTAAACAGTGAGGCGGTATACATTGGGGTGCCTGTGTCCTCTCGATTTTTGTCTTTCCCAAGATATACGTCCATGAGTGCAAGTGCCCTGTGCTCTGTAGCTCATTTTTTAGATGCTTTAGTAAACACAATACACTTCTCCAGAGTGACCTTTGGCAATATACATTTCCAGTATAAGCCTCACAGGGCTCCCTTTTCTCCTTGCCCTGTCCTGCATTTCTGGTGTTTATGCTTTATGAGGACGGCTCTTTTGACTGATGCGACGTGATATGTTTTGTAGTATTGATTTCCAGTGCCCACCTGTTTGGTTGGCTAAAAAAGTGTATGCCCTTTTCTTGAATATATACAGAAAAAGACGCATACACCCTTTTTGGCCAACTGCAATGTTGGCAATGTTCAGCCCTTTTTCTTGTGCTTAATGGCGAGTCCTTTCTACCTCTTCCAATCCCTTTCCTGCCATTCTCTGTTGCTTACAAGTCCTTTTCTCTGACTTTCCTCAGGACATTTTTCAGTGATAGATATTTTCAACTCTGCAGTTTTGTGAATTTAGTGCCACTGAGCTCCATTTCTCAACTTGTGTTTATGGGAACTGGCCACAAAGCAGCGGGATTTCCTCAAGCCCTATTCTGTTTCCATGGGCAACCCTAGCCTTTGGTCAATTCGTCTTCCTGATTGGAAATTAGAGTGACATGTGCCTGTCCGAACACCTAGAACATGTCTCTCATTGTTCCTCCTCCTTCTGCTTCATCCTCTGGAGAAATTCCAAACTGTATGCAACAGGATGTTGACAGTGCTGACATCTCCAAGTGGGGAGACTGTTAGTAAAGACGCTGGAGGGGTGAACCTGAGCACCAGGAGATGAGGAGATGACATGCCTTTTCCAAACTCTTCCCGATCAGACGGTATACCATCCTCTGGGTGTGACAGGCATGCTTTAGCTGTAGGAAGGGTCCCATTCATGTGAGGAGAACACCAGGGCTTTTTCAAAATCAGTGTCTCTCCGCAACCCAAACTGGGGAATTTTTTAAGCTACGGCTACACATATGTTCATTAAGGGCCTTGGGAAGTAGGCAGAGTCCAAACTTTAGATGATTGAAGTCTTCAGGGTCAGAAGCACTCACCACCGGCTTCCCTTAGGTTCCATTTTAACTGTCATTGATAGATGATGTCAATAAAAATATCTATTCTTTTTCAGATTATTTCCCCTTATAGGTTATTGCAAAATATTGAGTGTAGTTCCCTGTGCTATACAGCAGTTCCTTGTTGATGATCGATATTATACATAGCAGTGTGTATGTGTTAATCCCAAACTGTTAATTTATCCCTCCTCTCACCTTTCCCCTTTGGTAATAATAAATTATAAGACTTTATACTTCTCAGAAATGGGGGAGCTGAAAGAGAGGTATCATTTTCAATGGAAAAGCATTTAAAACAAGATTGAAGCTTTAACCAAGATTATTAGATGTACATCCTTGGAAAGAAATCACTTCGTTTCTCTAATATTGACCTGACAAATAAGACAAACCTTTTCACTGAACTTGCTTATAATAAAGTGATGGAAATATCAAATGGAAGTGTTAGAAACATCTTATTTTACCCGAGCCTTATACACTGTTCTATGTTAATTACAGTTTGGCTCACACATCTGTTCATTGAAGTTACAATGTTCCCAATTTCTGTTACTGATCCTCCAGAGTGGACCCCAACAAGTGTCCCCCTGCCCAGTGTCATTGGAGCCAACAGATCGAGACTGAGTTTGGTTCAGAAGCAAAGGAAACTTTATATTTTGATCAGAGAATGGAGAGGTGAGAGCATGTGCTACCCCGTGGGCTGTGGGCTGGGCTGCTGTGTAGAGATCCTGTCAGAGTCAGTGGGAGGGAGGGGGCGGAGCTCTCGAGGGCCCGGTTGGCTGTAGCTCAGGCTCTATATCATGGAGTGTGCACTGTGCCCCAGGAGCTGAGGTGTCGACCCAGCCATTCTGCACTAGGAAATCTGGTCTGAAGTGCCAGGTGTGGAACCTCTGTATGCGGGACCTAGGAGCACGTGAAATTAGACAAAGCACAAAGGATAAAAAAGGTTAGACTTTGTTTTATTGCCCAGATTCTATTTTTATCTCCCAGGGATTTTTAAGGGGCTTTGCCTGGGACAAACCCCTCTTCTGCCTTTTGTCCCCTTCCTCATTCTTGGAGTGCTGAGGGTGCAGACCCTTCTTCTGTAACTGCTGAGTGCTGAGTTAGGAGCCCTCATACCCGTGGGCGAGGGTCAGAACTTCTCCCCAGCAGCCTCCAGGTGACGTTGATTGTCCCCAGGCCTCCTGCCTCCCTGCTCGTCCGCCTGAGCACCAGTATTGGAAGTGTTATAGATTCTAATGACCTTTAAGGGTCCAGGAAGTAGATGTGCAGTGACGCTGTGAGGTCCAGTTTCACCCCGCCCCGCATTTGTTCGGCCACCTTAGGCTGACCGTTTCTGACAGCCTAGATGCTCTGACCAGTAGTCTGCGCTTTCTTCAATTAGGCCCCTGAATTAACGTAAAAACAGCACCAGGTGTCAGGACCCTGTCCGCTCAACTCCCAGACAATCCAGGGTCACTGGTGATGAAGGACCATGATGGCCACTGAGTCAACAGCCTTTTGAAGTAAACAGGAGTCCAGCCGGTCTTATTGGCCACCATTATCACAGTGTCTGTAGTCCTTTCTATGGTGACAGCGTGATATACGGTTCCCCCGCCAAGATTATTAGGTCCGCTCTGGGTGCAGTAAGTCCTGCAAGCAGTAGTCTACTCTTTTGGGACACACTCTTGTTGTTTTATGAGAGAAACTCCAGGTCAAGTGATGGTCACATGAGTCGTCATGGTGCCCTGTTGTCCCCGGTTATCTCTCTGGAGGTTGGAGTTGGAGGGCCTCCTCACTCGAGGTCAGTGTGCCCACGGAGCAAACCCTGCAACTTCAGGGCATGGTTGGGGGTTAGGATCACCACGTGGGGTCCTTTTCCCTTAGGAGGGAGGTGGCCTTTTGGGCTGCTGATTTCCAGGTTTTTAGATACCGCCAGTATCTTGGCCAGATGTGGCAGTGGACCAAGCCCCTTGGTGACTGTAGTTTATCCTACCTGGATGGCATTCTTGCATTGTTCCATTTCAAGTGGTCCCAGTTTTTGCACTAATACTCCAATGGCGATTCACTTTTCACCAGGAATGTAAAGATCAAAGGGTTTAGCTAAATTAGGGAGTTCCAGGGCAAGGGTCTGAATTGACTGCTCTTTCCATTCTTGAAAGGCCACTTCTGGATTCTATTCAAAAGGATCATCATCTTTTCCTTTCAGTGTTTCATATAGAGGCCCAGCTAGTAGACTGTAGTTAGGGATCCAGAAGCAGCAAACCCTGGCCTCCCCAGGAACCCCTAAGCTGTCTTCTAGTTTTAGATATGGGTAAGGCTGTAAATTGCTTCTTCCCTTTCCTGGGATGGGCTTCTCCGACCTTCTGTGAGAATGAAGCCCAGGCAGGTCGCCGTAGTCTGTGATATTTGAGCTTTTTCTTGGACAACTTTTATCCTTTATTGGCTTGGTAGTTCAGAGGTCTCCTTAGTAGGGCTGGCGATCAGAATGTCGTCTGCATATTGAAGGAGTGTTTCCTTTTCCTGTGGTAGAACTTTTAGGTCTTTAGCTGAGCTTTCCCCAAAGATGGTGTGGGAATTTTTGAACCCTTCGGGCAAGACGGCCCAGAAGTATTGTTTTAGTTGTATGTTGAGTCCTGCCACTCACGAGCCAAAATTTCTTGTGACTCTGACACTAATGGAATACAAAAGAAGGCATCATTGAAGACTAATACAGAATACCATGTCCTGGTGGTTGGTAGAATGACCAGCAGGGTGTAGGATTTAGGAAGTACTGGAGGTATATCCTCGGTGGCTTCACTGACTGTCCTGACATCCTTTACCAGGACTCCAGCAGCCCATGGGGCTCTCGAGATCAGGCCAGTCCCAGGATATGGAGATCATCTGCGCAGGTACCCTACCCCTACCCCAGACCACGGGGCTCTCGTGGTCAGGCCCCTCCCAGGATACAGAGCTACCCTTGCAGTTACCCTGGCAGGGCTGGGCACACAGGAACCGTGCACATCACCCTCATTGCAGAGCACTCCCAGCTCACCTGTCACTCAGATCTGACACAGAGCACCTCAGAGCAGGACTTGAACTAACAAAAAGCAGCTCCAACAGGTCTGTGACCCTGGGCATCACTCTGTGTGGCCTCCCTCCACCTGGTCTTCCAGAGACTTCCACTGCACCCGGGGCACCAGGCCTCTGTTTCCACCCACCACCCACCCCTCCTCTCCCTGACTCCCGGGTTCCTCTCATTAGGAGAGGGTTTTCTTGAAGTTGTCTCCCACTCATGGGCCAGATAATATAATTAGAAAACAAGCCAGAGCTGCAGCCCCTTGTCTATCCTGACTCTCAGGAGCCCACACCTGTTCCTTTGACCTGGCCGATTCAGAAAGTTCCATTTTCTGCAACTGTGAGCCCCTGAGGGGTGATTATTGGCTGGCCTGGGAAGCCTGACCATGCCGGCCAGTCCTCCCCAGGTGTGCCTGGGTTGAGATCAATATAAACACCACTCCAGGCAGCAAGAGCCCCTGCAGCTGTGCCTGACGCCATTTTCTCTGCCCAGTCAGCAGTCTCGGGGCTGGGCTGGTGGGAGGGAGTGAGAGGCCACGGCTTTGTGGGTGGCCCAGTGTGAGTGGGGCTCTGCTGGACTTCCTGCAGCAGTTGCCAAGATGCCACCTGCTAAAGAAGAGGATGTGTCACCCATACCTGCCGCTGGAATTTCTCCCTGGGCAGAGGTGAGGAAGGAAGAAAGCAGTGGGAGCCGGGACAGCAGGGGTATCTCAGGCAGGGAAATGGAAAGCTTCCAGAAGAGTACCCAGGGCCAGGACCATCCTGGCTGGCCTGCAGGCACCAAGTCGGCTGGCATGCTGTCACTCATGTGGCTCCATGGCCCTTCCTCTAGGCTTTCAAGTCCTTGTACATATTCAGGTGTTTTACCTGGGAAGGGTGGGAACATTTCAGCAGCAGCTGGCCTGGGGCTCGGCCCACATTTACTCACAGATGCCTTGGCACGGTCCCCCAGCTTTGCAATGAGGACGCTTGTTGCGTGGGGCCTGCTGGCTGAATGGGAGATGATTCCCCACCACTGACCAACTTCAGAATTGTTTACAACTGGAGCAAGTGCCCTGATACGGTTTTCCTCTGTGTAACTTGTGGGTTCTGTTTTTTTTTCTTTTTTTCATTTTTGGTTCAAGGTAGATTTTATTCCTCTTTTTTGTATTTACAGATATAAGCATGGAAATAATTTATTCATATAAATACATGTATGTGAAGGGAAGAATATTTTTTCTGTTTTAATTTTTTTAATTTTATTTTTTTAACTTTGAATTTTATTTTATTTTTTTATACAGCAGGTTCTTTTTGGTTATCTCTTTTATACATATAAATGTATACATGCCAATCCCAATATCTCAACTCCTCCCACCACCACCCCCAACAGCTTTCCCCCCTTGGTGTCCATACGTTTGTTGTCTACATCTGTTACTGTATTTTTGCCTTGCAAAACGGTTCATCTGTACAATTTTTCTAGGTTCCACATATATGCATTAATATACAAGATTTGTTTTTCTCTTTCTGACTTACTTCACTCTGTATGACAGTCTCTAGATCCATCAACGTCTCTAAAAATGACCCAATTTCATTCCTTTTTATGGCTTGGTAATATTCCATTTTATACTTGTACCACATCTTTATGCATTCGTCTGTCTGTGGGCATTTAGGTTGCTTCCATTACCTGGATATTGTAAATAGTGATGCAATGAACATTGCGGTGAATGTCTCTTTTTGATTTATGGTTTTGTCTGGGTATATGCCTAGTACTGGGATTGCTGTATCATATGGTAATTCTATTCTTAGTTTTATAAGAAACTCCATAATGTTCTCCACAGTGACTGTATCAATTTACATTCCCAACAATAGTGGAAGAGGGTTCCTTATCTCCACACCCATTCCAACATTTGTTGTTTGTAGATTTTCTGATGATGCCCGTTCTAACAGGTGTGAGGTGATACACCATGGAGGAGTCTATTTCGTTGAGCAAAGAGTAGGTCTTGTCTATTACATATTTGGCTTATGGAACGGTATGTGTGCTAATTTCAATCTCTGGTTTTATACAGCACCCTAACTCAACTTTCCCCTTAAGGAAGCATGCGTTTTTTATCTAAATGTGAGACTCTGTTCGGTTTTGTAATTTAGTTTATGTGTAGCCAAGTTTACACTCCCTCTATTAGTGATATCTTATGATAATTATCTTTCTGTGTGTGACATATTTCTCTTAGAATCATCATACCTAAATCCACTCAATTTGCTGCTACAGGCCTGATGACATTGATTTCATTGCTGAGTGATATTCCGTTGTACGTAGGTAGCACAACTTCTTTATCCATTTTTTTCTTTCTGGGATATTTAATTTGTACTGGACTCGAGGTTCTTGTAAACACAGCAGCCCTAAATTTTGTGTTGGCTGTGTCTTGTTGATTTTAAATTTCCTAAGCTATAGGGCCAAAAGTGGAAGTGCCCTAGTCTCTGTAGCTTTGTTTTTCAGATGTTTCAGGATACACCATAAACATCTCCAGAGTGTCTGTTGGCAGTTTACATCCCGCCAATCAGCATAACAAGGCTCCCTGTTCTCCATGGCCTGTCCTGTGTTTCTGGTTTTTACACTTTTTTCAGATGGCCCTTTTGACGAATGGGAAATGAGACTTCATTGTAGTGCGGATTTCCATTGCTGGAGTGCTTGGTTGGACAAGAAGGGCATATGCGTTTTTTCTGAATATATTCAGGAAAAAATGTATACGCACTTTTTGTCCAAGTGCATCACTGTCAAAGATCTGCCGCTTTTCACGTGCTTTAAACGCAATTCCAATCTACCCCCTGATATATGATTCCTGCAATTCTGCCTCGTTTTCAAGACCTCTTTGCAGACTTACTTCAATATATTTTTGCCAATAGCTGTCATTTATAACTCTGCAGGTTTGTGAATTACAGCGCCCGTGATTTCCTTTCTTAACTCGCTTCCTTGAAAGCTGGCCACAAAACCGCAGGTTTGCTTCAGGCCGTAATCAGGGTGTTGCACGGCACTCTGAGCCTTTGGTTAATTCCTCTTCCTGGTGGGAAATTAGAGTTAAATGTGCCCCTCCAGACACCTGCCTCACTCCCAGCCCCTTGGTGATGTGTGTCCTCTGGTTTGAGGCCACATGTGATGGGTTCCTCATCTTTTGATGATGTGGCCCCACTGGTGTGAGGACACTCCTGCCTGCTTCCCATCCCCTTGGTGATGTGGTCCCTCCGGCGAGAGTCTGATCCTGGTTGGGTTCCTCACACTTCTGTGAGGTGGGCCCTCTTCTCTGAGGTCATTTTTGCCTGGCTGGCACACCCCGCCTTGGCGACCTCGGCCCTCTGGTGGCAGTTGGAGCCTGCTGGGAGCCTCCTCCCCTCGGTGATGAGGCCCTCTGGCATCAGGCCCTAACTGCTGGGTTCCCACATTTTCTGATACGTGCTAAGTGGTGCGAGGGCACTCCTGCCAGGTTCCCATCCCCATGGGCATGTGGGCCTTTTGCTCTAAGGTCCCAACACCTGTGTTGTTCACCATTTCATGATGTTGGCTCTCTGGTGTTAGTTCACTCAGGCCTAGATCCCATAGACTCTGTGCTCTGAGCCACCTGCTGGGAGGTTCCTACTGCTGGATTCCTTACCTTTTCTATTCTTTGGGTCCTGTGTTTTCATGCTCCTCCTTCCTAACTCACTCCCAGCCCCTTTGTGATGTAGGTCCTCTGGTTTGAGGCCACCTGTGCCGGTATCCTCACCTTTATTGATGTGGCCCCACTGGTGTGAGGACACTCCTGCCTGGTTCCCACCCCCTTGGTGATGGGGGCCCTCTGGTGAGAGTCTGATCCTGGCTGGATTCCTCACACTTCTGGGAGGTGGGCCCTCTGCTGTGAGGTCACTCCTGCCTTGCTGTCACACGTCACCTTGGCGATGTGCGCCCTCATTTGGGAGTTGGTGCCTGCTGGGAGTCTCCTCCCCTCGGTAATGAGGACCCTCTGGCGTCAGGCCCTAAATCATGGGCTCCCAAAATTTTCTGATGTGCGGCCTGTCATGCGAGTACACTCCTGCCAGGGTCCCATCCCCATGGGGATGTGGGCTTTCTGCTCTGAGGTCCCAATGGCTGGGTTGCTCACAGTGTCAGAATGTGGGCCGTCTACTGTGAGTTCACTCCGGCATGGATCCCATAGCCTCGGTGCTCTGGGCCACCTGCTTGGAGCTTCCAACTGCGGGGTTCCTCACCTTTTTTATTCTATGGGCCCTCTGTTGTGAGTCTCCTCCTGCATGCCTCACTCCCAGCCCTTTCGTGATGTGTGTCCCCTTGTTTGAGGCCACATGTGCTGTGTTCCTCACCTTTCGCTGATGTGGCCCCACTGGTGTGAGGACACTCCTGCCTGGTTTCCATCACCTTGGTGATGTGGGCCCTCTGGTTAGAGTCTGATCCTGGTTGGGTTCCTCACACTTCTGTGAGGTGGGCCCTCTGCTGTGAGGTAACTCCTGCCTGGCTTGCTCCCATTGCCTTGGTGACGTCGGCCCTCTGGTGGCATTTGGAGCCTGCTGGTAGCCTCCTCTCCTCGGTGATGAAGGCCCTCTGGCGCCAGGCTCTAACTGCTGGGTTCCCACATTTTCTGATATGTTCTAAGTTGTGCGAGGACACTCCTGCGAGGTTCCCATCCACATGGGGATGTGGGCCTTCTGCTTTGAGGTCCCACCGGCTGGGTTGCTCACAGTTTCATGATGTGGGCCCTCTGCTGTGAGTTCACTGTGGCCTGGATCCCATAGACTCCGTGCTCTGGGCCACCTGCTGGGAGGTTCAAACTGCTGGATTCCTCACATTTTTTATTCTGTGGGCCCTGTGTTGTTAGGCTACTCCTGCCTGCCTCACTCGGAGCACCTTGGAAATGTGGGTCCTCTGGTTTAGGCCACATGTGCTGGGTTCCTCACCTTTCTATAATGGGCCCCACTGGTGTGAGGACACTCCTGCCTTGTTCCGATCCCCTTGGTGATGTGGGTTCTCTGGTGAGAGTCTTATCCTGGCTGGGTTCCTCACCCTTCTGTGAGGTAGGCCCTCTGCTGTGAGGTCACTCCTGCCTGACTGGCACACGTCACCTTGGCGACATGGGCCCTCAGTTGGGAGTTGGTGCCTGCTGGGAGTCTCCTCCCCTCGGTAATGAGGGACCTCTGGCGTCAGGCCCTAACTCCTGAGCTCCCAAAATTTTCTGATGTGCACCCTGTGGTGCGAGTACACTCCTGCCAGGTTCCCAACACCATGGGAATGTGGGCCTTCTGCTCTGAAGTCCCAAAGTTGGGTTGCTCAGTTTCATGATGAGGGCCCTCTGGTGTGAGTTCACTCCGGCCTGGATCCCATAGCCTCGCTGCTGCTGGCCGACTGCAGGGAGGTTCCAACTGCGGGATTCCTCACCTTTTTTCTTCCATGGGCCCTCTGTTTTGAGACTCCTCCTGCCTGCTTCACTCCAGGCCCCATGGTGATGTGTGTCCTCTGGTGAGAGTGTGATCCTGGCTGGGTTCCTCACCCTTCTGTGAGGTGGGCCCTCTGCTGTGAGGTCACTCCTGCCTGGCTGGCACACCCCGCCTTGGCAACGTCGGCCCTCTTGTGTCAGTTGGAGCCTGCTGGGAGCCTCCTCCAAACGGTGATGAGGGCCCTCTGGCGTCAGGCCCTAACTGCAGGGTACCCACATTTTCTGATACATGCTAAGTGGTGTGAGGACACTCGTGCCATGTTCCCAACCCCATGGGAATGTGGGCCTTCTGCTCTGAGGTCCCAACGGCTGGGTTGCTCACAGTTTCATGATGTGGGCCCTCTGCTGTGAGTTCACTGCGGCCTGGATCGCATAGACTCGGTGCTCTGGGCCACCTGCTGGGAGGTTCCCACTGCAGGATTCCTCAGCTTTTTTATTCTATTGGCCCTGTGTTGTGAGGCTACTCCTGCCTGACTCGATCCGAGACCCATGGTGATGTGGGTCCTCCGGTTTGAGACAACATGTGTTGGGTACCTCAACTTTCGATGATGTGGCCCCACGGGTGTGAGGACACTCCTGCCTGGTTCCCAGCCCCTAGCTGATGTGGGCACTCTGGTGAGAGTCTGATCCTGGCTGGGTACCTTACCCTTCTGTGAGGTGGGCCCTCTGATGTGAGGTCACTCCTGCCTGGTTGGCTCACGTCGCCTTGGTGACGTGGAGCCTCTGTTGGCCACTGAAGCATGCTGGGAGCCTCCTACCCTCTTGAATGAGGGACCTGGAAAAATCACATATGCCATTTTGACCAAGGGCATCATTGTCGAGGTTCTGCCTCTTTTAATATGCTTTCAAAGGACTTCCCGTTTACCTCCTGAAATCGTATTCCTGGAATTCTGCCCCGCTTTCAAGTCCTCTTCGCAGCCTTCCTTCAGATATTCATGGACGATAGCTGTCATTTATAACTCTGCAGATTTGTGAATGGCAGTGGCCCTGAGCTCCTTTCTTCAACTCGCTCTCTTGTGAGCTGGCCGCAAAACCGCAGGATTGCTTCAGGCCCTAATCTGGTTCCGGCACGGCATGCTGAGCCTTTGGCTATTTCTTCTTCCTAGTGGGAAATGAGCGTTAAATTTGCCCATGCAGATACCTACAGCTAGTCTCTCATTGGCTCTCCCTAGTCCTGTTCATCTTGCACAGAAATTGCAGACTGTGCCAAACAGGAGGTTAAAGGCACTGACTCTCCAAGCTGGGAGAGTGTTAGTAAATTTTCTGGAATGGTGAACCCGAGTAGCAGGGGACGAAAACTGAGATGCATTTAAAAACGTTTACCGGTCACACGGTGGACCATACTCTGTGTTTCCCATGCATGTTTTACCTGAAGGAAGCATCCCTTAAACCTGGAGTGTTGGGATCCATGGAATGTGTACCATGCAGTATGACTTCAAAGGGTCTGCATTTGTTCACCGAACCTCACCAATGCTATCAGCCCGAAAGGTCCGGCCTTATGTCTCACCAAGCTCTTGGTGTAGATGTGGTAAATCCAGGTTGCATCACAAGCCCTGAATGAATTATTTAAGAATTGCTCTCTATTTCACTGTCATTGTGTTTTGTTTTTGTAATTTATTTTGATAACTGGATTTATCGGATTTTCACTGCTGTGTTTATGCCGCTGTACACACACTTGATTCTCTTACGTAGACATATAAATCCATGGGTTTTAAGATTATTACTAGACAGGTATATTCCTAGGCGTGGAATATGTGGTGTGGAGTCCATTTCGTTGAGCAAGGAGTAGGCCTTGACTCTAATATATTTGGCTTATGGAAGGGTATCTGTGGTAATTTCAATCTCTGGTTTTATGCAGCACCCCAACTCACATTTCCCCTTAAGCATGCATAAGTTGGTTTTCTAAATTTGAGACCCTGTTCTGTTTTGTAATTCAGTTCATGTGTAGCCAAGTTTACGTTCCGTGTATTAGTGATATCTTATGATGTTTCTTTTTCTGTGTGACTTATTTCTCGTAGAATCGTCGTACCTGAATCCACTCATTATGCCGCTACGGGCCTGATGACGTAGATCTCATTGGTGAGTGATATTCCATTGTACGTACGTACCACAACTTCTTTATCCATTTTTTGCTTTCTCGGATATTTAACTTGTACCATAGGCGAGGTTCTTGTAAACAGAGCCATCCCAAACTTTGGGGTGGCTGTGTGTTTTTGATTTTAATTTCCCTAAGCTATAGGACCATAAGTGGAAGTGCCATAGGCTGTGTTGCTTTGTTTCCTACGTGTTTCACGAAACACCATACACTTCTCCAGAGTGGCTGTTGGCAATTTGACTCCCGGTCCCAAACTTTGGGGTGGCTGTGTGTTTTTGATTTTAATTTCCCTAAGCTATAGGACCATAAGTGGAAGTGCCATAGGCTGTGTTGCTTTGTTTCCTACGTGTTTCAGGAAACACCATACACTTCTCCAGAGTGGCTGTTGGCAATTTACATCCCGCCCATCGGCATAACAAGGCTCCCTGTTCTCCATGACCTGTCCTGCCTTTCTGGATTTTACACTTGTTTCAGATGGCCCTTTTCACCGGGGGGCAGTGAGACTTCATTGTAGTGCAGATTTCTTTTACACGCTTGCTTGGTTGGCCAAAAAGGGCGTATGCGTTTTTTCCTGAATATATTCAGGAAAAAACGCATACGCCCTTTTTGGCCAAGTGCATCATTGTCGACATTCTGCCTCTTTTCCTATGCTTTAAGTGCAATTCCAGTCTACTCCCGAAATCGTTTTCCTGAAATTCTGCCCCGCTTTCAGGTCCTCTTCGAAGACTTACTTCAATACATTTTTGGACGATAGCTGTCATTCATAACTCTGCAGGTTTGTGAATTACAGTGCCCCTGAGCTCCTTTCTTCAACTCGCTTTCTTGTGAGCTGGCCGCAAAACCGCAGGATTGCTTCAGGCCCTCATCTGGTTCCGGCAGGGCACGCTGAGCCTTTGGTTAATCCCTTTTCCTGGTGGGAAATGAGCGTTCCATTTGCCCGTGCAGAAACCTACAGCTAGTCTCTCATTGGTTCTCCCTATTCCTGTCCATCTTGCGCAGAAATTGCAAACTGTGCCAAACAGGAGGTTAAAAGCACTGACTCTCCAAGTGGGGAGAGTGTTAGTAACGCGTCTGGAACGGTGAACCCGAGTACCAGGGGACGAAACCTGAGATGCATTTGAAAACGTTTCCCAATCACACGGTGGACCATACTCTGGGTTTCCCATGCATGTTTTAGCTGAAGGAAGAATCCCTTAAACCTGGAGAGTTGGGACCCATGGAATGGCTACCATGCAGTATGACTTCAAAGGGTCTGTGTTTGCTCACCGAACCTCACCAATGCTATCAGCCCGAAGTGTCCAGCCTTATGTCTCACCCAGCTCTGGGTGTAGATGTGGTAAATCCAGGTTGCATCACAAGCCCTGAATGAATTATTTAAGAATTGCTCTCTATTTCACTGTCATTGTGTTTTGCTTGTGAAATTTATTTTGATAATGGGATTTATCGGATTTTCACTGCTGCGTTTAGGCCGCTGTACACACGCTTGATTTCCTTATGGAGACATATATATCCATGGGTCTTAAGATTCTTACTTGTCAGGTATATTCCCAGGCGTTGAATATGGGGTGTTGAGTCCATTTTGTTGAGCAAAGAGTAGGTCTTGTCTATTATATATTTGGCTTATGGAACGGTATCTGTGCTAATTTCAATCTCTGGTTTGTTGCAGCACCCCAACTCACCTTTCCCCATAAGCAAGCATAAGTTGGTTTTCTAAATTTGAGACCCTGTTCTGTTTTGTAATTCAGTTCATGTGTATCCAAGTTTACGTTCCGTGTATTAGTGATATCTTATGATGTTTCAATTTCTGTGTGACTTATTTCTCGTAGAATCGTCGTACCTTAATGCACTCATTATGCCGCTACGGGCCTGATGACGTAGATCTCATTGCTGAGTGATATTCCATTGTACGTACGTACCACAATTTCTTTATCCATTTTTTGCTTTCTCGGATATTTAACTTGTACCGTAGACGAGGTTCTTGTAAACAGAGCCATCCGAAACTTTGCGGTGGCTGTGTGTTTTTGATTTTAATTTCCCTAAGCTATAGGACCGTAAGTGGAAGTGACATAGGCTGTGTTTCTTTGTTTCCTACGTGTTTTAGGAAACACCATACACTTCTCCAGAGTGGCTGTTGGCAATTTACATCCCGCCCATCAGCATAACAAGGCTCCCTGTTCTCCATGACCTGTCCTGCCTTTCTGGATTTTACACTTTTTTCAGATGGCCCTTTTGACCGCGGGGCAGTGAGACTTCATTTTAGTGCAGATTTCCTTTACACGCTTGCTTGGTTGGCCAACAAGTGCGTATGAGTTTTATCTTGAATATATTCAGGAAAAAACGCATACGCCCTTTTTGGCCAAGTGCATCATTGTGGACATTCTGCCTCTTTTCCTATGCTTTAAGTGCAATTCCAGTCTATCCCCTGAAATCGTTTTCCTGAAATTCTGCCCCGCTTTCAATTCCTCTTCGAAGACTTACTTCAATACATTTTTGGACGAGAGCTGTCATTCATAACTCTGCAGGTTTGTGAATTACAGTGCCCCTGAGCTCCTTTCTTCAACTCGCTTTCTTGTGAGCTGGCCGCAGAACAGCAGGATTGCTTCAGGCCCTAATCTGTTTCAGGCAGGGCACGCTGAGCCTTTGGTTAATTCCTCTTCCTGGTGGGAAATGAGCGTTCCATTTGCCCGTGCAGACACCTACAGCTAGTCTCTCATTGGTTCTCCCTATTCCTGTTCATCTTGCGCAGAAATTGCAAACTGTGCCAAACAGGAGGTTAAAGGCACTGACTCTCCAAGTGGGGAGAGTGTTAGTAAAGCGTCTGGAACAGTGAACCCGAGTGCCAGGGGACGAAACCTGAGATGCATTTGAAAATGTTTCCCAATCACACGGTGGACCATACTGTGGGTTTCCCATGCATGTTTTAGCTGAAGGAAGAATCCCTTAAACCTGGAGAGTTGGGACCCATGGAATGGGTCCCATGCAGTATGACTTCAAAGGGTCTGCGTTTGCTCACCGAACCTCACCAATGCTATCAGCCTGAAGTGTCCATCCTTATGTCTCACCCAGCTCTGGGTGTAGATGTGGTAAATCCAGGTTGCATCACAAGCCCTGAATGAATTATTTAAGAATTGCTCTCTATTTCACTGTCATTGTGTTTTGTTTTTGAAATTTATTTTTATAATGGGATTTATCGGATTTTCACTGCTGCGTTTAGGCCGCTGTACACACGCTTGATTTCCTTATGGAGACATATAAATCCATGGGTCTTAAGATTCTTACTTGTCAGGTATATTCCCAGGCGTTGAATATGGGGTGTTGAGTCCATTTCGTTGAGCAAGGAGTAGGTCTTGTCTATTATATATTTGGCTTATGGAACGGTATCTGTGCTAATTTCAATCTCTGGTTTGATGCAGCACCCAAACTCACCTTTCCCCATAAGCTAGAATAAGTTGGTTTTCTAAATTTGAGACCCTGTTCTGTTTTGTAATTCAGTTCATGTGTAGCCAAGTTTACGTTCCATGTATTAGTGATATCTTACGATGTTTCTTTTTTTGTGTGACTTATTTCTCGTAGAATCGTCGTACCTGAATCCACTCATTATGCCGCTACGGGCCTGATGACGTAGATCTCATTGCTGAGTGATATTCCATTGTACGTACCACAACTTCTTTATCCATTTTTTGCTTTCTCGGATATTAACTTGTACCGTACATGAGGTTCTTGTAAACAGAGCCGTCCCAAACTTTGGGGTGGCTGTGTGTTTTTGATTTTAATTTCCCTAAGCTATAGGACCATAAGTGGAAGTGCCATAGGCTCTGTTGCGTTGTTTCCTAAGTGTTTCAGGGAACACGGTACAGTTCTCCACAGTGGCAGTTGGCAATTTACATCCCGCCCATCAGCATAACAAGGCTCCGTGTTCTCCATGACCTGTCCTGCCTTTCTGGATTTTACACTTGTTTCAGATGGCCCTTTTGACCGGGGGGCAGTGAGACTTCAATGTAGTGCAGATTTCCTTTACACGCTTGCTTGGTTGGCCAAAAAGGGCGTATGCATTTTTTCCTGAATATATACAGGAAAAAAAGCATACGCCCTTTTTTGCCAAGTGCATCATTGTGGACATTCTGCCTCTTTTCCTATGCTTTAAGTGCAATTCCAGTCTACCCCATGAAATCGTTTTCCTGAAATTCTGCCCCGCTTTCAAGTCCTCTTCGAAGACTTACTTCAATACATTTTTGGACGATAGCTGTCATTCATAACTCTGCAGGTTTGTGAATTACAGTGCCCCTGAGCTCCTTTCTTCAACTCGCTTTCTTGTGAGCTGGCCGCAAAACCGCAGGATTGCTTCAGGCCCTAATCTGGTACCAGCATGGCATGCTGAGCCTTTCGTTAATTCCTCTTCCTGGTGGGAAATGAGCATTACATTTGCCCGTGCAGACACCTACAGCTAGTCTCTCATTGGTTCTCCCTATTCCTCTTCATCTTGCACAGAAATTGCAAACTGTGCCAAACAGGAGGTTAAAGGCACTGACTCTCCAAGGGGGGAGAGTGTTAGTAAAGCGCCTGGAATGTTGAACCCATGTAAAAGGGGACGAAACCTGAGATGCATAGGAATACGTTTCTCAGTCACATGGTGCACCATACTGTGGGTTTCCCAGGCATGTTTTAGCTGAAGGAAGAATCCCTTAAACCTGGAGAGTTGGGACCCATGGAATGGGTACTTCAAGGGGTCTGCATTTGCTCACCGAACCTCACCAATGCTATCAGCCTGGTGTCCAGCCTTATGTCTCACTCAGCTCTGGGTGTAGATGTGGTAAATCCAGGTTGCATCACAGGCCCTGAATGAATTATGTAAGAATTGCTCTCTATTTCACTGTCATTGTGTTTTTTGTTTCTGTAATTTATTTTGATAATGGGATTTATCGTATTTTCACTGCTGTGTTCATGCCCCTGTACACACGCTTGATTCTCTTACGGAGACATATAAACCCATGGGTTTGAAGATTCTTACTAGTCAGGTATAATCCTAGGCATTAAATATGGGGTGTTGAGTCCATTTTGTTGAGCAAGCAGTAGGTCTTGACTATTACATATTTGGCTTATGGAACAGTATCTGTGCTAATTTCAATCTCTGGTTTTATGCAGCACCCCAAGTCACCTTTAACCTTAAGCAAAACTAATTTGGTTTTCTATATTTGAGACCCTGTTCTGTTTTGTAATTCAGTTCATGTGTAGCCAAGTTTACATTCCATGTATTAGTGATATAGTATGTCTTTTTCTTTTTGAATTCTGTGACTTTGAATGATCATATGTAACTCCTCTGGAGTTGTTACAAGTGGCCATATTGCATTGATTTCCAGGCTGAGTCATATTCCACTCTACATAAGCACCACATCTGTATCCATTTTTTCCCTGCAGAGACATTTAAGTTATATCCTAATCGAGGATATTTTAAACAGTGAGGCGGTATACATTGGGGTGCCTGTGTCCTCTCGATTTTTGTCTTTCCCAAGATATACGTCCATGAGTGCAAGTGCCCTGTGCTCTGTAGCTCATTTTTTAGATGCTTTAGTAAACACAATACACTTCTCCAGAGTGACCTTTGGCAATATACATTTCCAGTATAAGCCTCACAGGGCTCCCTTTTCTCCTTGCCCTGTCCTGCATTTCTGGTGTTTATGCTTTATGAGGACGGCTCTTTTGACTGATGCGACGTGATATGTTTTGTAGTATTGATTTCCAGTGCCCACCTGTTTGGTTGGCTAAAAAAGTGTATGCCCTTTTCTTGAATATATACAGAAAAAGACGCATACACCCTTTTTGGCCAACTGCAATGTTGGCAATGTTCAGCCCTTTTTCTTGTGCTTAATGGCGAGTCCTTTCTACCTCTTCCAATCCCTTTCCTGCCATTCTCTGTTGCTTACAAGTCCTTTTCTCTGACTTTCCTCAGGACATTTTTCAGTGATAGATATTTTCAACTCTGCAGTTTTGTGAATTTAGTGCCACTGAGCTCCATTTCTCAACTTGTGTTTATGGGAACTGGCCACAAAGCAGCGGGATTTCCTCAAGCCCTATTCTGTTTCCATGGGCAACCCTAGCCTTTGGTCAATTCGTCTTCCTGATTGGAAATTAGAGTGACATGTGCCTGTCCGAACACCTAGAACATGTCTCTCATTGTTCCTCCTCCTTCTGCTTCATCCTCTGGAGAAATTCCAAACTGTATGCAACAGGATGTTGACAGTGCTGACATCTCCAAGTGGGGAGACTGTTAGTAAAGACGCTGGAGGGGTGAACCTGAGCACCAGGAGATGAGGAGATGACATGCCTTTTCCAAACTCTTCCCGATCAGACGGTATACCATCCTCTGGGTGTGACAGGCATGCTTTAGCTGTAGGAAGGGTCCCATTCATGTGAGGAGAACACCAGGGCTTTTTCAAAATCAGTGTCTCTCCGCAACCCAAACTGGGGAATTTTTTAAGCTACGGCTACACATATGTTCATTAAGGGCCTTGGGAAGTAGGCAGAGTCCAAACTTTAGATGATTGAAGTCTTCAGGGTCAGAAGCACTCACCACCGGCTTCCCTTAGGTTCCATTTTAACTGTCATTGATAGATGATGTCAATAAAAATATCTATTCTTTTTCAGATTATTTCCCCTTATAGGTTATTGCAAAATATTGAGTGTAGTTCCCTGTGCTATACAGCAGTTCCTTGTTGATGATCGATATTATACATAGCAGTGTGTATGTGTTAATCCCAAACTGTTAATTTATCCCTCCTCTCACCTTTCCCCTTTGGTAATAATAAATTATAAGACTTTATACTTCTCAGAAATGGGGGAGCTGAAAGAGAGGTATCATTTTCAATGGAAAAGCATTTAAAACAAGATTGAAGCTTTAACCAAGATTATTAGATGTACATCCTTGGAAAGAAATCACTTCGTTTCTCTAATATTGACCTGACAAATAAGACAAACCTTTTCACTGAACTTGCTTATAATAAAGTGATGGAAATATCAAATGGAAGTGTTAGAAACATCTTATTTTACCCGAGCCTTATACACTGTTCTATGTTAATTACAGTTTGGCTCACACATCTGTTCATTGAAGTTACAATGTTCCCAATTTCTGTTACTGATCCTCCAGAGTGGACCCCAACAAGTGTCCCCCTGCCCAGTGTCATTGGAGCCAACAGATCGAGACTGAGTTTGGTTCAGAAGCAAAGGAAACTTTATATTTTGATCAGAGAATGGAGAGGTGAGAGCATGTGCTACCCCGTGGGCTGTGGGCTGGGCTGCTGTGTAGAGATCCTGTCAGAGTCAGTGGGAGGGAGGGGGCGGAGCTCTCGAGGGCCCGGTTGGCTGCAGCTCAGGCTCTATATCATGGAGTGTGCACTGTGCCCCAGGAGCTGAGGTGTCGACCCAGCCATTCTGCACTAGGAAATCTGGTCTGAAGTGCCAGGTGTGGAACCTCTGTATGCGGGACCTAGGAGCACGTGAAATTAGACAAAGCACAAAGGATAAAAAAGGTTAGACTTTGTTTTATTGCCCAGATTCTATTTTTATCTCCCAGGGATTTTTAAGGGGCTTTGCCTGGGACAAACCCCTCTTCTGCCTTTTGTCCCCTTCCTCATTCTTGGAGTGCTGAGGGTGCAGACCCTTCTTCTGTAACTGCTGAGTGCTGAGTTAGGAGCCCTCATACCCGTGGGCGAGGGTCAGAACTTCTCCCCAGCAGCCTCCAGGTGACGTTGATTGTCCCCAGGCCTCCTGCCTCCCTGCTCGTCCGCCTGAGCACCAGTATTGGAAGTGTTATAGATTCTAATGACCTTTAAGGGTCCAGGAAGTAGATGTGCAGTGACGCTGTGAGGTCCAGTTTCACCCCGCCCCGCATTTGTTCGGCCACCTTAGGCTGACCGTTTCTGACAGCCTAGATGCTCTGACCAGTAGTCTGCGCTTTCTTCAATTAGGCCCCTGAATTAACGTAAAAACAGCACCAGGTGTCAGGACCCTGTCCGCTCAACTCCCAGACAATCCAGGGTCACTGGTGATGAAGGACCATGATGGCCACTGAGTCAACAGCCTTTTGAAGTAAACAGGAGTCCAGCCGGTCTTATTGGCCACCATTATCACAGTGTCTGTAGTCCTTTCTATGGTGACAGCGTGATATACGGTTCCCCCGCCAAGATTATTAGGTCCGCTCTGGGTGCAGTAAGTCCTGCAAGCAGTAGTCTACTCTTTTGGGACACACTCTTGTTGTTTTATGAGAGAAACTCCAGGTCAAGTGATGGTCACATGAGTCGTCATGGTGCCCTGTTGTCCCCGGTTATCTCTCTGGAGGTTGGAGTTGGAGGGCCTCCTCACTCGAGGTCAGTGTGCCCACGGAGCAAACCCTGCAACTTCAGGGCATGGTTGGGGGTTAGGATCACCACGTGGGGTCCTTTTCCCTTAGGAGGGAGGTGGCCTTTTGGGCTGCTGATTTCCAGGTTTTTAGATACCGCCAGTATCTTGGCCAGATGTGGCAGTGGACCAAGCCCCTTGGTGACTGTAGTTTATCCTACCTGGATGGCATTCTTGCATTGTTCCATTTCAAGTGGTCCCAGTTTTTGCACTAATACTCCAATGGCGATTCACTTTTCACCAGGAATGTAAAGATCAAAGGGTTTAGCTAAATTAGGGAGTTCCAGGGCAAGGGTCTGAATTGACTGCTCTTTCCATTCTTGAAAGGCCACTTCTGGATTCTATTCAAAAGGATCATCATCTTTTCCTTTCAGTGTTTCATATAGAGGCCCAGCTAGTAGACTGTAGTTAGGGATCCAGAAGCAGCAAACCCTGGCCTCCCCAGGAACCCCTAAGCTGTCTTCTAGTTTTAGATATGGGTAAGGCTGTAAATTGCTTCTTCCCTTTCCTGGGATGGGCTTCTCCGACCTTCTGTGAGAATGAAGCCCAGGCAGGTCGCCGTAGTCTGTGATATTTGAGCTTTTTCTTGGACAACTTTTATCCTTTATTGGCTTGGTAGTTCAGAGGTCTCCTTAGTAGGGCTGGCGATCAGAATGTCGTCTGCATATTGAAGGAGTGTTTCCTTTTCCAGTGGTAGAACTTTTAGGTCTTTAGCTGAGCTTTCCCCAAAGATGGTGTGGGAATTTTTGAACCCTTCGGGCAAGACGGCCCAGAAGTATTGTTTTAGTTGTATGTTGAGTCCTGCCACTCACGAGCCAAAATTTCTTGTGACTCTGACACTAATGGAATACAAAAGAAGGCATCATTGAAGACTAATACAGAATACCATGTCCTGGTGGTTGGTAGAATGACCAGCAGGGTGTAGGATTTAGGAAGTACTGGAGGTATATCCTCGGTGGCTTCACTGACTGTCCTGACATCCTTTACCAGGACTCCAGCAGCCCATGGGGCTCTCGAGATCAGGCCAGTCCCAGGATATGGAGATCATCTGCGCAGGTACCCTACCCCTACCCCAGACCACGGGGCTCTCGTGGTCAGGCCCCTCCCAGGATACAGAGCTACCCTTGCAGTTACCCTGGCAGGGCTGGGCACACAGGAACCGTGCACATCACCCTCATTGCAGAGCACTCCCAGCTCACCTGTCACTCAGATCTGACACAGAGCACCTCAGAGCAGGACTTGAACTAACAAAAAGCAGCTCCGACAGGTCTGTGACCCTGGGCATCACTCTGTGTGGCCTCCCTCCACCTGGTCTTCCAGAGACTTCCACTGCACCCGGGGCACCAGGCCTCTGTTTCCACCCACCACCCACCCCTCCTCTCCCTGACTCCCGGGTTCCTCTCATTAGGAGAGGGTTTTCTTGAAGTTGTCTCCCACTCATGGGCCAGATAATATAATTAGAAAACAAGCCAGAGCTGCAGCCCCTTGTCTATCCTGACTCTCAGGAGCCCACACCTGTTCCTTTGACCTGGCCGATTCAGAAAGTTCCATTTTCTGCAACTGTGAGCCCCTGAGGGGTGATTATTGGCTGGCCTGGGAAGCCTGACCATGCCGGCCAGTCCTCCCCAGGTGTGCCTGGGTTGAGATCAATATAAACACCACTCCAGGCAGCAAGAGCCCCTGCAGCTGTGCCTGACGCCATTTTCTCTGCCCAGTCAGCAGTCTCGGGGCTGGGCTGGTGGGAGGGAGTGAGAGGCCACGGCTTTGTGGGTGGCCCAGTGTGAGTGGGGCTCTGCTGGACTTCCTGCAGCAGTTGCCAAGATGCCACCTGCTAAAGAAGAGGATGTGTCACCCATACCTGCCGCTGGAATTTCTCCCTGGGCAGAGGTGAGGAAGGAAGAAAGCAGTGGGAGCCGGGACAGCAGGGGTATCTCAGGCAGGGAAATGGAAAGCTTCCAGAAGAGTACCCAGGGCCAGGACCATCCTGGCTGGCCTGCAGGCACCAAGTCGGCTGGCATGCTGTCACTCATGTGGCTCCATGGCCCTTCCTCTAGGCTTTCAAGTCCTTGTACATATTCAGGTGTTTTACCTGGGAAGGGTGGGAACATTTCAGCAGCAGCTGGCCTGGGGCTCGGCCCACATTTACTCACAGATGCCTTGGCACGGTCCCCCAGCTTTGCAATGAGGACGCTTGTTGCGTGGGGCCTGCTGGCTGAATGGGAGATGATTCCCCACCACTGACCAACTTCAGAATTGTTTACAACTGGAGCAAGTGCCCTGATACGGTTTTCCTCTGTGTAACTTGTGGGTTCTGTTTTTTTTTCTTTTTTTCATTTTTGGTTCAAGGTAGATTTTATTCCTCTTTTTTGTATTTACAGATATAAGCATGGAAATAATTTATTCATATAAATACATGTATGTGAAGGGAAGAATATTTTTTCTGTTTTAATTTTTTTAATTTTATTTTTTTAACTTTGAATTTTATTTTATTTTTTTATACAGCAGGTTCTTTTTGGTTATCTCTTTTATACATATAAATGTATACATGCCAATCCCAATATCTCAACTCCTCCCACCACCACCCCCAACAGCTTTCCCCCCTTGGTGTCCATACGTTTGTTGTCTACATCTGTTACTGTATTTTTGCCTTGCAAAACGGTTCATCTGTACAATTTTTCTAGGTTCCACATATATGCATTAATATACAAGATTTGTTTTTCTCTTTCTGACTTACTTCACTCTGTATGACAGTCTCTAGATCCATCAACGTCTCTAAAAATGACCCAATTTCATTCCTTTTTATGGCTTGGTAATATTCCATTTTATACTTGTACCACATCTTTATGCATTCGTCTGTCTGTGGGCATTTAGGTTGCTTCCATTACCTGGATATTGTAAATAGTGATGCAATGAACATTGCGGTGAATGTCTCTTTTTGATTTATGGTTTTGTCTGGGTATATGCCTAGTACTGGGATTGCTGTATCATATGGTAATTCTATTCTTAGTTTTATAAGAAACTCCATAATGTTCTCCACAGTGACTGTATCAATTTACATTCCCAACAATAGTGGAAGAGGGTTCCTTATCTCCACACCCATTCCAACATTTGTTGTTTGTAGATTTTCTGATGATGCCCGTTCTAACAGGTGTGAGGTGATACACCATGGAGGAGTCTATTTCGTTGAGCAAAGAGTAGGTCTTGTCTATTACATATTTGGCTTATGGAACGGTATGTGTGCTAATTTCAATCTCTGGTTTTATACAGCACCCTAACTCAACTTTCCCCTTAAGGAAGCATGCGTTTTTTATCTAAATGTGAGACTCTGTTCGGTTTTGTAATTTAGTTTATGTGTAGCCAAGTTTACACTCCCTCTATTAGTGATATCTTATGATAATTATCTTTCTGTGTGTGACATATTTCTCTTAGAATCATCATACCTAAATCCACTCAATTTGCTGCTACAGGCCTGATGACATTGATTTCATTGCTGAGTGATATTCCGTTGTACGTAGGTAGCACAACTTCTTTATCCATTTTTTTCTTTCTGGGATATTTAATTTGTACTGGACTCGAGGTTCTTGTAAACACAGCAGCCCTAAATTTTGTGTTGGCTGTGTCTTGTTGATTTTAAATTTCCTAAGCTATAGGGCCAAAAGTGGAAGTGCCCTAGTCTCTGTAGCTTTGTTTTTCAGATGTTTCAGGATACACCATAAACATCTCCAGAGTGTCTGTTGGCAGTTTACATCCCGCCAATCAGCATAACAAGGCTCCCTGTTCTCCATGGCCTGTCCTGTGTTTCTGGTTTTTACACTTTTTTCAGATGGCCCTTTTGACGAATGGGAAATGAGACTTCATTGTAGTGCGGATTTCCATTGCTGGAGTGCTTGGTTGGACAAGAAGGGCATATGCGTTTTTTCTGAATATATTCAGGAAAAAATGTATACGCACTTTTTGTCCAAGTGCATCACTGTCAAAGATCTGCCGCTTTTCACGTGCTTTAAACGCAATTCCAATCTACCCCCTGATATATGATTCCTGCAATTCTGCCTCGTTTTCAAGACCTCTTTGCAGACTTACTTCAATATATTTTTGCCAATAGCTGTCATTTATAACTCTGCAGGTTTGTGAATTACAGCGCCCGTGATTTCCTTTCTTAACTCGCTTCCTTGAAAGCTGGCCACAAAACCGCAGGTTTGCTTCAGGCCATAATCAGGGTGTTGCACGGCACTCTGAGCCTTTGGTTAATTCCTCTTCCTGGTGGGAAATTAGAGTTAAATGTGCCCCTCCAGACACCTGCCTCACTCCCAGCCCCTTGGTGATGTGTGTCCTCTGGTTTGAGGCCACATGTGATGGGTTCCTCATCTTTTGATGATGTGGCCCCACTGGTGTGAGGACACTCCTGCCTGCTTCCCATCCCCTTGGTGATGTGGTCCCTCCGGCGAGAGTCTGATCCTGGTTGGGTTCCTCACACTTCTGTGAGGTGGGCCCTCTTCTCTGAGGTCATTTTTGCCTGGCTGGCACACCCCGCCTTGGCGACCTCGGCCCTCTGGTGGCAGTTGGAGCCTGCTGGGAGCCTCCTCCCCTCGGTGATGAGGCCCTCTGGCATCAGGCCCTAACTGCTGGGTTCCCACATTTTCTGATACGTGCTAAGTGGTGCGAGGGCACTCCTGCCAGGTTCCCATCCCCATGGGCATGTGGGCCTTTTGCTCTAAGGTCCCAACACCTGTGTTGTTCACCATTTCATGATGTTGGCTCTCTGGTGTTAGTTCACTCAGGCCTAGATCCCATAGACTCTGTGCTCTGAGCCACCTGCTGGGAGGTTCCTACTGCTGGATTCCTTACCTTTTCTATTCTTTGGGTCCTGTGTTTTCATGCTCCTCCTTCCTAACTCACTCCCAGCCCCTTTGTGATGTAGGTCCTCTGGTTTGAGGCCACCTGTGCCGGTATCCTCACCTTTATTGATGTGGCCCCACTGGTGTGAGGACACTCCTGCCTGGTTCCCACCCCCTTGGTGATGGGGGCCCTCTGGTGAGAGTCTGATCCTGGCTGGATTCCTCACACTTCTGGGAGGTGGGCCCTCTGCTGTGAGGTCACTCCTGCCTTGCTGTCACACGTCACCTTGGCGATGTGCGCCCTCATTTGGGAGTTGGTGCCTGCTGGGAGTCTCCTCCCCTCGGTAATGAGGACCCTCTGGCGTCAGGCCCTAAATCATGGGCTCCCAAAATTTTCTGATGTGCGGCCTGTCATGCGAGTACACTCCTGCCAGGGTCCCATCCCCATGGGGATGTGGGCTTTCTGCTCTGAGGTCCCAATGGCTGGGTTGCTCACAGTGTCAGAATGTGGGCCGTCTACTGTGAGTTCACTCCGGCATGGATCCCATAGCCTCGGTGCTCTGGGCCACCTGCTTGGAGCTTCCAACTGCGGGGTTCCTCACCTTTTTTATTCTATGGGCCCTCTGTTGTGAGTCTCCTCCTGCATGCCTCACTCCCAGCCCTTTCGTGATGTGTGTCCCCTTGTTTGAGGCCACATGTGCTGTGTTCCTCACCTTTCGCTGATGTGGCCCCACTGGTGTGAGGACACTCCTGCCTGGTTTCCATCACCTTGGTGATGTGGGCCCTCTGGTTAGAGTCTGATCCTGGTTGGGTTCCTCACACTTCTGTGAGGTGGGCCCTCTGCTGTGAGGTAACTCCTGCCTGGCTTGCTCCCATTGCCTTGGTGACGTCGGCCCTCTGGTGGCATTTGGAGCCTGCTGGTAGCCTCCTCTCCTCGGTGATGAAGGCCCTCTGGCGCCAGGCTCTAACTGCTGGGTTCCCACATTTTCTGATATGTTCTAAGTTGTGCGAGGACACTCCTGCGAGGTCCCCATCCACATGGGGATGTGGGCCTTCTGCTTTGAGGTCCCACCGGCTGGGTTGCTCACAGTTTCATGATGTGGGCCCTCTGCTGTGAGTTCACTGTGGCCTGGATCCCATAGACTCCGTGCTCTGGGCCACCTGCTGGGAGGTTCAAACTGCTGGATTCCTCACATTTTTTATTCTGTGGGCCCTGTGTTGTTAGGCTACTCCTGCCTGCCTCACTCGGAGCACCTTGGAAATGTGGGTCCTCTGGTTTAGGCCACATGTGCTGGGTTCCTCACCTTTCTATAATGGGCCCCACTGGTGTGAGGACACTCCTGCCTTGTTCCGATCCCCTTGGTGATGTGGGTTCTCTGGTGAGAGTCTTATCCTGGCTGGGTTCCTCACCCTTCTGTGAGGTAGGCCCTCTGCTGTGAGGTCACTCCTGCCTGACTGGCACACGTCACCTTGGCGACATGGGCCCTCAGTTGGGAGTTGGTGCCTGCTGGGAGTCTCCTCCCCTCGGTAATGAGGGACCTCTGGCGTCAGGCCCTAACTCCTGAGCTCCCAAAATTTTCTGATGTGCACCCTGTGGTGCGAGTACACTCCTGCCAGGTTCCCAACACCATGGGAATGTGGGCCTTCTGCTCTGAAGTCCCAAAGTTGGGTTGCTCAGTTTCATGATGAGGGCCCTCTGGTGTGAGTTCACTCCGGCCTGGATCCCATAGCCTCGCTGCTGCTGGCCGACTGCAGGGAGGTTCCAACTGCGGGATTCCTCACCTTTTTTCTTCCATGGGCCCTCTGTTTTGAGACTCCTCCTGCCTGCTTCACTCCAGGCCCCATGGTGATGTGTGTCCTCTGGTGAGAGTGTGATCCTGGCTGGGTTCCTCACCCTTCTGTGAGGTGGGCCCTCTGCTGTGAGGTCACTCCTGCCTGGCTGGCACACCCCGCCTTGGCAACGTCGGCCCTCTTGTGTCAGTTGGAGCCTGCTGGGAGCCTCCTCCAAACGGTGATGAGGGCCCTCTGGCGTCAGGCCCTAACTGCAGGGTACCCACATTTTCTGATACATGCTAAGTGGTGTGAGGACACTCGTGCCATGTTCCCAACCCCATGGGAATGTGGGCCTTCTGCTCTGAGGTCCCAACGGCTGGGTTGCTCACAGTTTCATGATGTGGGCCCTCTGCTGTGAGTTCACTGCGGCCTGGATCGCATAGACTCGGTGCTCTGGGCCACCTGCTGGGAGGTTCCCACTGCAGGATTCCTCAGCTTTTTTATTCTATTGGCCCTGTGTTGTGAGGCTACTCCTGCCTGACTCGATCCGAGACCCATGGTGATGTGGGTCCTCCGGTTTGAGACAACATGTGTTGGGTACCTCAACTTTCGATGATGTGGCCCCACGGGTGTGAGGACACTCCTGCCTGGTTCCCAGCCCCTAGCTGATGTGGGCACTCTGGTGAGAGTCTGATCCTGGCTGGGTACCTTACCCTTCTGTGAGGTGGGCCCTCTGATGTGAGGTCACTCCTGCCTGGTTGGCTCACGTCGCCTTGGTGACGTGGAGCCTCTGTTGGCCACTGAAGCATGCTGGGAGCCTCCTACCCTCTTGAATGAGGGACCTGGAAAAATCACATATGCCATTTTGACCAAGGGCATCATTGTCGAGGTTCTGCCTCTTTTAATATGCTTTCAAAGGACTTCCCGTTTACCTCCTGAAATCGTATTCCTGGAATTCTGCCCCGCTTTCAAGTCCTCTTCGCAGCCTTCCTTCAGATATTCATGGACGATAGCTGTCATTTATAACTCTGCAGATTTGTGAATGGCAGTGGCCCTGAGCTCCTTTCTTCAACTCGCTCTCTTGTGAGCTGGCCGCAAAACCGCAGGATTGCTTCAGGCCCTAATCTGGTTCCGGCACGGCATGCTGAGCCTTTGGCTATTTCTTCTTCCTAGTGGGAAATGAGCGTTAAATTTGCCCATGCAGATACCTACAGCTAGTCTCTCATTGGCTCTCCCTAGTCCTGTTCATCTTGCACAGAAATTGCAGACTGTGCCAAACAGGAGGTTAAAGGCACTGACTCTCCAAGCTGGGAGAGTGTTAGTAAATTTTCTGGAATGGTGAACCCGAGTAGCAGGGGACGAAAACTGAGATGCATTTAAAAACGTTTACCGGTCACACGGTGGACCATACTCTGTGTTTCCCATGCATGTTTTACCTGAAGGAAGCATCCCTTAAACCTGGAGTGTTGGGATCCATGGAATGTGTACCATGCAGTATGACTTCAAAGGGTCTGCATTTGTTCACCGAACCTCACCAATGCTATCAGCCCGAAAGGTCCGGCCTTATGTCTCACCAAGCTCTTGGTGTAGATGTGGTAAATCCAGGTTGCATCACAAGCCCTGAATGAATTATTTAAGAATTGCTCTCTATTTCACTGTCATTGTGTTTTGTTTTTGTAATTTATTTTGATAACTGGATTTATCGGATTTTCACTGCTGTGTTTATGCCGCAGTACACACACTTGATTCTTTTACGTAGACATATAAATCCATGGGTTTTAAGATTATTACTAGACAGGTATATTCCTAGGCGTGGAATATGTGGTGTGGAGTCCATTTCGTTGAGCAAGGAGTAGGCCTTGACTCTAATATATTTGGCTTATGGAAGGGTATCTGTGGTAATTTCAATCTCTGGTTTTATGCAGCACCCCAACTCACATTTCCCCTTAAGCATGCATAAGTTGGTTTTCTAAATTTGAGACCCTGTTCTGTTTTGTAATTCAGTTCATGTGTAGCCAAGTTTACGTTCCGTGTATTAGTGATATCTTATGATGTTTCTTTTTCTGTGTGACTTATTTCTCGTAGAATCGTCGTACCTGAATCCACTCATTATGCCGCTACGGGCCTGATGACGTAGATCTCATTGGTGAGTGATATTCCATTGTACGTACGTACCACAACTTCTTTATCCATTTTTTGCTTTCTCGGATATTTAACTTGTACCATAGGCGAGGTTCTTGTAAACAGAGCCATCCCAAACTTTGGGGTGGCTGTGTGTTTTTGATTTTAATTTCCCTAAGCTATAGGACCATAAGTGGAAGTGCCATAGGCTGTGTTGCTTTGTTTCCTACGTGTTTCACGAAACACCATACACTTCTCCAGAGTGGCTGTTGGCAATTTGACTCCCGGTCCCAAACTTTGGGGTGGCTGTGTGTTTTTGATTTTAATTTCCCTAAGCTATAGGACCATAAGTGGAAGTGCCATAGGCTGTGTTGCTTTGTTTCCTTCGTGTTTCAGGAAACACCATACACTTCTCCAGAGTGGCTGTTGGCAATTTACATCCCGCCCATCGGCATAACAAGGCTCCCTGTTCTCCATGACCTGTCCTGCCTTTCTGGATTTTACACTTGTTTCAGATGGCCCTTTTCACCGGGGGGCAGTGAGACTTCATTGTAGTGCAGATTTCTTTTACACGCTTGCTTGGTTGGCCAAAAAGGGCGTATGCGTTTTTTCCTGAATATATTCAGGAAAAAACGCATACGCCCTTTTTGGCCAAGTGCATCATTGTCGACATTCTGCCTCTTTTCCTATGCTTTAAGTGCAATTCCAGTCTACCCCCTGAAATCGTTTTCCTGAAATTCTGCCCCGCTTTTAAGTCCTCTTCGAAAACTTACTTCAGTACCTTTTTGGACGATAGCTGTCATTCATAACTCTGCAGGTTTGTGAATTACAGTGCCCCTGAGCTCCTTTCTTCAACTCGCTTTCTTGTGAGCTGGATGCAAAACCGCAGGATTGCTTCAGGCCCTCATCTGGTTCCGGCAGGGCACGCTGAGCCTTTGGTTAATCCCTCTTCCTGGTGGGAGATGAGCGTTCCATTTGCCCGTGCAGAAACCTACAGCTAGTCTCTCATTGGTTCTCCCTATTCCTGTCCATCTTGCGCAGAAATTGCAAACTGTGCCAAACAGGAGGTTAAAGGCACTGACTCTCCAAGTGGGGAGAGTGTTAGTAACGCGTCTGGAACGGTGAACCCGAGTACCAGGGGACGAAACCTGAGATGCATTTGAAAATGGTTCCCAATCACACGGTGGACCATACTCTGGGATTCCCATGCATGTTTTAGCTGAAGGAAGAATCCCTTAAACCTGGAGAGTTGGGACCCATGGAATGGCTACCATGCAGTATGACTTCAAAGGGTCTGTGTTTGCTCACCGAACCTCACCAATGCTATCAGCCCGAAGTGTCCAGCCTTATGTGTCACCCAGCTCTGGGTGTAGATGTGGTAAATCCAGGTTGCATCACAAGCCCTGAATGAATTATTTAAGAATTGCTCTCTATTTCACTGTCATTGTGTTTTGTTTGTGAAATTTATTTTGATAATGGGATTTATCGGATTTTCACTGCTGCGTTTAGGCCGCTGTACACATGCTTGATTTCCTTATGGAAACATATATATCCATGGGTCTTAAGATTCTTACTTGTCAGGTATATTCCCAGGCGTTGAATATGGGGTGTTGAGTCCATTTTGTTGAGCAAAGAGTAGGTCTTGTCTATTATATATTTGGCTTATGGAACGGTATCTGTGCTAATTTCAATCTCTGGTTTGTTGCAGCACCCCAACTCACCTTTCCCCATAAGCAAGCATAAGTTGGTTTTCTAAATTTGAGACCCTGTTCTGTTTTGTAATTCAGTTCATGTGTAGCCAAGTTTACGTTCCGTGTATTAGTGATATCTTATGATGTTTCTTTTTCTGTGTGACTTATTTCTCGTAGAATCGTCGTACCTGAATCCACTCATTATGCCGCTATGGGCCAGATGACGTAAATCTCATGGCTGAGTGATATTCCATTGTACGTACGTACCACAACTTCTTTATCCATTTTTTGCTTTCTCGGATATTTAACTTGTACTGTAAACGAGGTTCTTGTAAAGAGAGCCATTCCTAACTTTGGGGTGGCTGTGTGTTTACATTTTAATTTCCCTAAGCTACAGGAACATAAGTGGAAATGCCATAGGCTCTGTTGCTTTGTTTCCTACGTGTTTCATGAAACACCATACACTTCTCCAGAGTGGCTGTTGGCAATTTACATCCCGCCCATCAGCATAACAAGGCTCTCTGTTCTCCATGGCCTGTCCTGCCTTTCTGGATTTTACACTTTTTTCAGATGGCCATTTTGACCGGGGGCAGTTTGACTTCATTGTAGTGCAGATTTCCTTTACACGCTTGCTTGGTTGTCCAAAAAGGGTGTATGCGTTTTTTCCTGAATATATTTAGGAAAAAACGCATACGCCCTTTTTGGACAGGTGCAACATTGTGGACATTCTGCCTCTTTTCCTATGCTTTAAGTGCAATTCCAGTCTACCCCCTGAAATCGTTTTCCTGAAATTCTGCCCCACTTTCAATTCCTCTTTGAAGACTTACTTCAATACATTTTTGGACGATAGCTGTCATTCATAACTCTGCAGGTTTGTGAATTACAGTGCCCCTGAGCTCCTTTCTTCAACTCGATTTCTTGTGAGCTGGCCGCAAAATCGCAGGCTTGCTTCAGGCCCTCATCTGGTTCTGGCAGCGCACGGGGAGCCTTTGGTTAATTCCTCTTCCTGGTGGGAAATGAGCGTTCCATTTGCCCGTGCAGACACCTACAGCTAGTCTCTCATTGGTTCTCCCTATTCCTGTTCATCTTGCGCAGAAATTGCAAACTGTGCCAAACAGGAGGTTAAAGGCACTGACTCTCCAAGTGGGGAGAGTGTTAGTAAAACGCCTGGAACGGTGAACCCGAGTACCAGGGGTCGAAAGCTGAGATGCATTTGAAAAGGTTTCCCAATCACATGGTGGACCATACTCTGGGTTTCCCATGCATGTTTCAGCTGAAGGAAGAATCCCTTAAACCTGGAGAGCTGGGAGCCATGGAATGGGTACCAAGCAGTATGACTTCAAAGGGTCTGCGTTTGCTCACCGAACCTCACCAATGCTATCAGCGCGAAGTGTCCAGCCTTATGTCTCACCCAGCTCTGGGTGTACATGTGGTAAATTCAGGTTGCATCAGAAGCCCTGATTGAATTATTTAAGAAATGCTCTCTATTTCACTGTCATTGTGTTGTGTTTGTGAAATTTATTTTGATAATGGGATTTATCGGATTTTCACTGCTGCGTTTAGGCCCCTGTACACACACTTGATTTCCTTATGGAGACATATAAATCCACGGGTCTTAAGATTCTTACTTGTCAGGTATATTCCCAGGCGTTGAATAAGGGGTGTTGAGTCCAATTCGTTGAGCAAGGAGTAGGTCTTGTGTATTATATATTTGGCTTATGGAATGGTATCTGTGCTAATTTCAATCTCTGGTTTTATGTAGCACCCCAACTCACCTTTCCCCATAAGCAAGCATAAGTTGGTTTTCTAAATTTGAGACGCTGTTCTGTTTTGTAATTCAGTTCATGTGTAGCCAAGTTTACGTTCCGTGTATTAGTGATATCTTATGATGTTTCTTTTTTGTGTGACTTATTTCTCGTAGAGTCGTCGTACCTGAATCCACTCATTATGCCGCTACGGGCCTGATGACGTAGAACTCATTGCTGAGTGATATTCCATTGTACGTACGTACCACAACTTTTTTATCCATTTTTTGCTTTCTCGGATATTTAACTTGTACCGTAGACGAGGTTCTTGTAAACAGAGCCGTCGCAAACTTTGGGGTGGCTGTGTGTTTTTGATTTTAATTTCCCTAAGCTATAGGACCATAAGTGGAAGTGCCATAGACTGTGTTGCTTTCTTTCCTACGTGTTTCAAGAAACACCATACACTTCTCCAGAGTGGCTGTTGGCAATTTACATCCCGCCCATCAGCATAACAAGGCTCCCTCTTCTCCATGACCTGTCCTGCCTTTCTGGATTTTACACTTGTTTCAGATGGCCGTTTGGAACGGGGGGCAGTGAGACTTCATTTTAGTGCAGATTTCCTTTACACGCTTCCTTGGTTGGCCAAAAAGGGCGTATGAGTTTTTTCCTGAGGAAAAAACGCATACGCCCTTTTTGGCCAAGTGCATCATTGTGGACATTCTGCCTCTTTTCCTATGCTTTAAGTGCAATTCCAGTCTACCCCCTGAAATCGTTTTCCTGAAATTCTGCCCCGCTTTCAAGTCCTCTTCGAA